>NC_083405.1:82606927-83856927 GCF_020745735.1 Hemiscyllium ocellatum | reverse complement strand
ATTTTTCAATCTTCCTGTAGCCCTTGTCATTCTATGTGGGACAAGGTGGAAGTTGTGAAGGCACCATTAAAGAAGCGTTATTGAGTTGTTGCAGTGCATCTTACGGTTTATATACACTGCAGCCTTCTTGTGCCAGTGATGGAGAGTGGACCTTTAAGTTAGTGGATGAGATGTTGAATAAACCTGCTCTGGATAAGTATTATTGGAGCTTCGCTCATCCAGATAAGTGAATGTAATCTATCATGTTTCTAATTTGTGCCTTGTAGATAGACACGTTCTTGGGGAATCAAAGGATGGATTAATCACAGCAGAAACCCCATCCTATGACTGTTCTTGTAGCTGTTGAATTTATGTGGTGTGTCCTGTTAGGTTTCTGTTGGGACGTTAATGGTGGGTGAGTCAGTAACGGTGCAGTCCTTGAATGTCAAGGGGAGATGATTATGTTCTTCCTCGTGGGAAATAATACCTGTGTGATCTGAATGTTCCTTACCTCTTCTGACCCCAAACCTGATTGTTATCCAGGCCTTGCTGTGTGTGGACACTAAGTGTTTCAGTGCCTGAGGAATTGAGTGGTGCTGAATGTTGTGCAGTCATCAGCCACCGTTTCCAGTTATGATGAGTTGTTCCTGGGACGCTACCCTAAAGAACTTCTATTGTCATGACTTGGAAACAAGATGATTGGTCTTTTGGTCGCATGTTCCCTTGATGTCAGGGATGTCTTTTTATATATATTTGGACCAAGGCTGTGAAGAGGTCAAGAGCTGCGTGGCATGAGGCAGAGCATAAAGTGATCAGGTTGTGGTTGTTGTACAAGTGCCCTCTCACAGTGCTATTGGTGATATATTAATTTTTGAGACTGGGGCAGCAGTTAGTTTGTTTGGATTGGTCTTGTCTTTGGATACAAGATATATCTGGGCAATTTTGCAGATTTCCAAGTAGATACCAAGGTTGTTATTTTACAGCAACTGCTTGGATTAGATGTGTGGTTACTTCTGAAGTCCTCGGTATTAAATCCCAGATTTTGTTGAGCCCGTGACTTTTGCTGTATCTTGTGCACTTAGTCATTTCTTGATATCAAGTCAGCTTTTAGAGGTCTGTGGTCATAATGACATACTATATAGGTAGTCGACAAGGAGTAAGCAATTTTCAGAGATTTTATTGAATTTGTTGAAAAGATGTGATGCATTAGCTAATCTGCCAACTGCGGCTGGCTCTCTGGTACTAGAGGAGAAACGGGTTGTTGGTGTAGAATGTGTCGATATTGTTAACGTTGTGATACCAGTATTCAGCTCTCTGGCCGAGGGGTTAGGGAACGTTTCCTTGTGCCTTCGTCGTCCTCTTCTAGTCTGTCTTCTGTCTGGAGAAAACCGCTCCTTGATGATGACTGCTATCTGTAAGGATCCCTGATGAGGAATGCCCCCGGCCTCTGTGGCATCGCTTAATATCTCACATTTCGAACAATTGTGTCAATCAGTTGTCTGAATTCTTTCAGCCAATAGCACAGGCACCTATTAATGGCTTTGATCTCATACCAAACCTCCATTTGAAAGTCAGTTGCCATTCCATCCAAGACCAAAACATCCTATTTTGTCCAACACCACACTGATAATAAGGCAGATTGAGCCTCATAAGACATTCCCATCAGTCCAATAGAACATCATAACCTCTTTGATTCTGGTGATTCTTATGCCCTTTCCTTTGTTTTCATTTCTCAAAAATTTATTCAAGTTTCTGAAAGGCTAGTTACACAGTTAATTGAGATCTCATGCTACACAGGAAATGCTAAATATGGAATACTAAAAGAATTGAAGTTGCTAAAGCTGGTTTCTGTGACACTGCAGACCTCGGGAGGAGTCTGACATGGATCATCGTCTTCAGTACTTTGGAGTTACAAACTTCTCAACCTTAATTTTTGCATTCTCATATATTGTTCTCCCTAATGATGTAGGATGAGGAAAGTCAAGATATTCATTGAAGCCACCTCCTGTTGTTTGTGGCTTGGTCAATTTCCATCCATTATTGGATATGACAAGTTTGCAAGCCTTGTTTTAATTTGTTGACTGTGAGATTGATTTTCTCTGTCTTTATTTCCAGTTGACAAACTGCTGCATAGAAGGCTGTTAAATAAACTAAGACCCATGGTGTTAGAAACAAAGTATTGGCTTGTGTAGAGGATTGGCTGACTGTCAGAAGGCAGAGAATGTAGATAAATGTATCTTTCTCAGGATGGCAGCCGGTGACCAGTGGTGTACTGGAGGGGTCAGTGTTGGGACCACAATTATTCGTGTCATATATCAACAGCCTGAACCAAAGAACTGAGGGCATTGTTGTGAAGGTTACAGATGACACAAAGATAGGTGGAGGGGCAGGTAGTGTTGAGGAAGTGATAAGGCTGAAGAGGACTTGGGACAGGCTAGGAAAGTGATCAATGAAATGGCAATAAGAAAGTGTGAGATTATGCACTTTGACAGAAAAAAGGGGCATAGACTATTTTCTAAGTGGGGAAAGAGTTTGGAAGTCTGAAGCACAAAGGGACTTGGGAGTCCTCGTTTAGGATACTCTTAAGGTTAACATGCAGGTTCAGTTGGCAGTTTGGACGGCAAATGTCTTGTGAGCATTCATTTTGTGAGGGCGAGAGTACAAGATCAGATATGTACTGTTGAGCCTGTACAAAACTCTGGTCAGACTGCATTTGAAATATTGAGCCCCGTATCTCAGGATGTCTGCACTGGTATTGGTGGGAGTCCAGAGGTGATTTGCAAGATTAATGCGGAGATGAGGGGCTTGTCATGTGAGGAGTGATTGAGGACTCTGGGTCTGTACTCGATGGAGACGGGAATCCGTGTGGCTTCCTTAAAATTCGGTCAACTGTTTAACGTAGGCACCTGCGCATTACTGAAAGTCAAGTGACTTGGGCAAAGTAGCAAAGAAAAGATTTTTAGGGATTTAATATTTATTTCTTGTGATTGCTGGGAGGGACTTTGGGACCCCTTTGCTGATAGTTCCCAGTAACTCTTTCTGGTTTTGGTGTTTGCTTCAAAAACCTAAGGAATCATAAAAAAAGAAACTTCCAAAGATTACAATGAACCTGCAACCCCTCGTATTGTCTCACGCTCGCTCTCTTCCCTCTCCCTTGTCTTGGTTGAAGGAATTAAGTTGATAAACTTTGTATACCTCAGCATCTGATATTCTTGTAAATCCTGAGATGCTGAACTGTGATCACTTTCCAAAGACCTGTAGCAAGTCTCCCATCTGAAGGTTCTTGGAAGATCTTCCATCAGTCTACAGTTATCTGCAATTCAATTTAACCAGCAAGAAACCCAGTGGACTAAGAAAATTCATCAAATTCTTGCTTTTGTTTCTCCAAATATGGGCTAGTTATTGTGTTATTACTTTTGCTCCTTTCCTTAAAAAAATCTCTGCAGTCTTATCGTTTTGTATCGTGCATGGCTTGGGGACTGAGGGTGTAGGACATATTCCAGATTAAAGTCAAAGAGTGTGGAGCTGGAAAAGTACGGCCAGTCACGCAGCATCCGAGGAGCAAGAGAATTGATGTTTCAGGCATAAGTCCTTCCTAGGGAAACTTTTCAGATTTAATATTCCAGATTAAAACTTGGATGTTAAGCAGTTTTGAGATGTTTCCTTTTAGAAGTAGATTTTGTTCTGTAACACAAATGATTTTTGTGCTTATTAGAGAACCTGGTGGTAATATTTGCTCTGGATAACAGTACTAATAAGGAAAAAACTGGACTTTTTGGAGATTGAATCAAAACATATACTTAGGGTGTTGTTCGGGCAATAGTGAGATTTGATAACCAGTGCATTCTTCCAATCTCAGTCTTAAGAATAATTAATCATTTTGACTTGATGAAGTGAGGACTTAAACTATAGTTGTAAACCAATTTCTAGAAAGAACAAACGTAGATGGCTCAGATCAAAAGCAGGAATATTAATTTATGGTTTATGAATGATTTTGTAGCTCTCGCTCATGTCAACTTAGGCTGACAAATGTGAAAATGATTTGAGGTTTGAACTTAAGAGCAAAGCAGTGTTTAAAATTGGTTTAGTTTTGTCATGTAAAGTATGTAACAGACCTCTAGCTGTGTGTTTTATACATGTAGGTGTTTAAATATTACATTGGAATTAGGTAGCCTTCCTTCCTTGTGCTGGTGGGGTTTTGTGGCTGTTTTGACTTTTTTAGGTCCATTTGTTGAAATATTTGGGATGATCATTAACCATGACGAAGAGACACTACTCACTCTAAGCAGACACAAATTGTTCAAGACTGCTTATCTTGATCATAAGCCAAGAAAAATGATCTGTTGAAAGAGCATTAATTTTACAAAATGATTGGCATGCCAAAGAATGAATCTGGAGACTAGAAGAAATTATTTCAGTACAATGACCAATTGCTTTCACTTAAAACCATCTGGACTTGGCATAAATCACCTAGCCAATCCAGAGTCAGCAATGCACTGACAATGAGTGTTCAAGACATCTCTGATTGTGCACAAGGGTCAAAAGAGTAAAGGAGAAGTGGTCCACAGTGGTTCATGCTGTCCAGGATATGAATTAACCACACAGACAAACTCTGTCTGGAGAACCACAAGTCTATAATGTGCAAGATTGTGAAGTTATCGTAATAATTCCTCCCAACTGACCGTCCACAAGCTAGCCCCAGCTATACTTATCATAAAGGCTTCTGACACCAGTTGGTTAATGTATAACAGGAATACTATTTATTACTAATGAAAAGTACTCAAAAAATATTCTTGGAGTGGCAATGATACACACTTTTCAAACTAACTAAATACCTGAATTATTTCCCAAAATCCCCCTTTTCTTCCCCCTAAGTTGGCACTTAAAGCTGACAGACAAGACAAATTATTACTAGCAGAGGTTAGATATTAGGTTAAAGATAGAAAGAGAGAAAGGTGACGTGATATGTGGCTGGACTCAGTATTTGAATCTTAGGCTAGCAGTTCCAGCCTCCCAAAGTGCCAAATCCCTCTGAGCAGCTCTCTGACAGTGTGATGATAAAAGAGCTCAAGTCTTTGAATGAGTTACTGAGTTAGGTTGGCCCCTTCTGGGCAGTCTCCTCGTGGTCATCTCCCCATCGAATGCTCACACTACAGCTCCTTGCTGAAAATGGTTTTCCAGTCAACGTTTACTGCTCCAGTCACAGTTTTTTGTTCTTTGCTTCAAGCAGTGCCCCACGTAGGTGCTGTGGAGTCTGGCTTTACAATTCCAGCCCCTCACTTTTCCCTCCAGATGTAACACTTGTTTCCCTCGTATGGTCATAGGCTAAACTCCCTTTTTGGGTTGGCTCTTTCTGCAGCACAGGGTGCTGGGGGTGTGACCAATCAGCAGCCAATCCAGATCTATGCTGATTCCTCCTGCCCCCAAGGTCAATTTCCCCAGTGGTGCGGGGAGCTGGACTGAATCATGGACCTTTCTGACAATCTTTAAAAATTAAGGGTAGAAGTTACTTCTATAAGGAAAGGTTAGAAAAAATGGACAGGGTTTTAACAAAGCACAGAAGGAAGATTTAAAGACAGAAAGAGAACTTCATTCAACAGAACAAAGCAAGGGACCTGTGTCTAGTCAAGCAGTGCTTTAAAAAAAACCAGGAGTCCCAAAGTGGATCAACTGCAAAAGCTCTGCAAAAGCCTCACAGCGCCAGGGACCTGGGTTCAATTCCTGACTCAGGCGACTGACTGTGTGGAGTTTGCACGTTCTCCCCGTGTCTGCGTGGGTTTCCTCCGGGTGCTCCGGTTTCCTCCCACAGTCCAAAGATGTGCGGGTCAGGTGTATTGGCCATGCTAAATTGCCCATAGTGTTAGGTAAGGGGTAAATGTAGGGGTATGGGTGGATTGCGCTTCGGCGGGTCGGTGTGGACTTGTTGGGCCGAAGGGCCTGTTTCCACACTGTAAGTAATCTAATCTATTCTAGTATCATTGTGACTTATGAGAAACTTAACTTCTGTAAAAATTGCAAAAACCTATTTGTACCTGGAATAGATTTTATAAATCATCGGGACAAGTCAACGTTTAGACTGATCCTCTCAAACCCAGTCCATAATTATCATTGACTAAAAATTAAAGTGAATCACTAAGTTTTATATCCTTGCTCAGGGCACTGAAGTCAATTTTAGTGTCCTTTATACATACCTCAGCAGATTCTATCAAATTTAACACCAACTCAAGACCTTTTAGGTTTGTATGCCCAATAGTTTTTATCAATTTGTTATAAGATTGTAAGATTTTAGTCCTCCTGTCTTAGAGTCATGGGGGTGTACAGCATGGAAACTGACCCTTTGGTCCAACATGTCCATGCTGACCAGATATGCCAACCTAATCTAGTTAGTCCCATTTCCCTCAAAACCCTTCCTATTCATATATCCATCCAGATGCCTTTTAAATGTAATTGCACCAGCCTCCTCCACCTCCTATGGCAGCTCATCCACACGTGTGCCACCCTCTGCGTGAAAAAGTTGCCCCTTAGGTACCTTTTAAATTTTTCCCCCGTCACCCTAAACCTATGCCCTCTAGCCCTGCACTCCCCACACCGCAGGGAAAAGACCTTGTTCATTTACCCTATCCATGCCCCTCATGATTTTATAAACCTCTATAAGGTCACCCTTCAGCCTCCGATGCTCCAGGGAAAACAGCCCCATCCTATTCAGCCTCTCCCTGTAGCTTAAACCCTCCAGTCCTGGCAACATCTTGTAAATCCTTCAAGTTTCACATCATCCTTCCTATCGCAGGGAGATCAGAATCGCACACAATAGTCCAAAAGTGGCCTAACCAATGTCCTGTACAGCCGCAACATGTCTTCTCCATATTATTTTGCTACCTTCAGTTTTTTAGGCTTGTAAATGTTCCAATATATATTTGAATTGTTTTATGGAAGCTATTAGCTTTGAAATAATTGTGGCTGGAGTGATTCACCAGTAACCAGAAGGGTTATAGGTTGCAAACCATTGTCACCTATTACTTGGAACTTGCTTTCCTCAGGTGAATTTTATCATGTCTGAGTCATAACGTCTGATAGAACCCAAGGTGTGCTTTACACAACTGAAATTATACATTCAGAATCTTAATATGCTTGACTCTCTATCTAAATATATGAAGTGCTGTGTTTAATATATACTTAATATTATTTTTGGTTCACATATAATCCCCTCTGAATGAAAACAATGACTGATTCTGGTATTGTAATATTACTTCTGGAAGATAAGGATTGTGTCCTTACTCTTGTGAATAATATAGGTAAATTGAACAGACACTTGAAATAACTACAAGGACTTAGTATGCGCACCAGAATTTGCTACAGATCAACATATAATTGAGCTGATTAAAACAAAATTAGCATTTTAATAAAGTAATCTTTTTTGAGAATTTTGCTGTTAGTAATTTAGATTGAGGATTTACTTTCACCAATGTTTCTAGGATTATTTTCCTTTATGGCTTATTTTCCTTTTATAAATCACTTAATGTTTGCTGTGCAATGATTTATTTAAAACACTTGGCTCCTTTCCATTTCACTTCTATGTTAGCATCTGGTTCCCCCCCACCCTCCTCGCCCTGCATGTCTCCTTTTAGACTGAAATTCTGTTCTTGTCCACCTGTTTGATCTAGTATCTCTCAAAATTCTCTGGCATTCACGGTGGCACTATTTTCCTTTTACTTGTATCGTGGTGTTAATTTTATTGGACTATTTGCAAGTTGAATAGCAAACTTGTACTAAGATGGGCAATGATCGTGACAATTGTTTTTGTTGCAAAGTCACCTAGATAGAAAGAAGAATAATCTAAAAATGTAATGATAAAGAAATTGCAAAATAATTTTGCTACCTCATTTATTTAGCCTTTTAGAAGCAAATGAACTCACACCAGTTCCTCAGTGCAGCCGCAGAGTTATTGGCTTCACTGCGTTTTATCATCGACTATTATTTCCTATGCCAAAGCTGATTTAACTCTAGATTTAATTGACAATTAAATATGCAGTGCAATCAATTTAAGAAGTTCCTTTTTCTCTACCACCACCTTGTCTCCTTTCTCCCCAGAGCAACAATCTTGGGAACAACTGTAAAAGATCTATGCAAGGATGATTGACAGTTTGGAGTATTCGATCAGATGAGTTCCTCTTATCTGTGGGTCAAGAAGGCTAGTTAACAGGAGCAACAGAAATGCCAACAGCATTCAAAATGCAAAGTGTCATGACTTTGAGGCAGGTGGTGTTCTGTGGAATGGGAGTCCCTTGGCTCATTTGCAAGGTATAGGATGCAAGTTTAACAGAAGAGAGAGAGAGAGGAAGATAATACCCAAAGGGGAAAATTATTGTGAGCAGCAATTGATTTCATGTATAATTTGTTGACCACTACAAGGGCTAAAAACTGCTATTCCCAAATGCGAAATGAGCATGAGGGACTGTTGGCAGTAAGTGGGACTGATTAACATAATCTCTGAAATGAGGTTTTGCTCAAAAGAACATGAACTCTGATAGCCGTAAACATGAACTGAAAACGCTACATTATTCATCTTTTATCTGGTATAGAAAGATTTCTCACCTACATGTTGAACAATTGATGGTGTAAGAGTCAAATAGTCGGAAAGGTATTGTCTAGAACAATATGGCATCATTATTTTTGATGTTGTTTCTCTCAAATTCAATGGAATTAAGTTGAAAGATATTAAATTGCAACAGCAAATGACGAGAGTATGGACAATTTGTCAATTAGCTGTCCTTTCTTTTAGCAAAGGAAGCTGCATTTTTCCATATTGTATAATACTGGTTTGGAGTCCTGCTTTGAGAAGAAGGGAGTGGCATGTCACAGGAGGGGAGCATGGGAGCTGGCAATGCAGCCGAGCCATGAAGGAAGCTCTGACACATGATTTTTCTTAAAAACAAATCTTTATTTTGATACTTTCCAGTGGTACTGTTACAGGCCACTGTTTAGCCTGCACATACTGAGTTTTACAAAGTGAGTCTTAACATGCTTTAATTCCTTATTTACATAATGTTCCTAATGCTTGTTTCAGTTGTGGTCTGTCAATACAGAATGTGCATGTGTTGGCCAGTTCCCAACTGTTATTTGATATTTGTGAAGCACTTAGACTTTTGTAAAGAGGTTATTGAATCTAGGTACAGGTTGTTCTTCTATAATGTGATGATTGTGTTTTTATGCAAGCTCGTGTTATAGAAAAATCGCACTTTAGAAACAGCACTTAGAGTTGGCACTGTAAACGCGTCATAGCCAACACACCTTTTAAAAGTTTGCGCTTTAGAAAAAGTGTTCCCAATTTGTCAATAGCGTTACAGTGGATTTGCATTGACGAAACGTACGTTATAGTAGAATGACCCGTAGTTAGTTATTTTCCAGACATTCACTGATTTTCTAATTCCAGTTACAAAATGTTCTATTCTCCAATCTTGCTTGCAACTAGGTGGCATGGTGGCTCAGTGATTAGTACTGTTGCCTCCCAGCACCAGGACCCCGGCTCAATTCCAGCCTCTGGTCACTGACAGTGTGGAATTTGCACATTCTCCCTGTGTCTGTGTGGGTTTCCACCGAGTGCTCCAGTTTCCACCCAAAGATGTGCAGGTTACGGAGATTGGCCATGCTGCATTGCTCATAGTGTTGAGGGATACGTCGGTTAGTTGGATTAGTCACGGGGAATGCAGGATTCCAGGGATAGAGTAGGGAATGGAATCCTGTTCAGAGTGTCAGTGTGGACTTGATGGGCTGAATGGCTTGCTTTCATGCTGTATGGATTCTATGATTTTGAGCCACCATTATGTAGCAAAATTATTGAAGAATATATGTTTTAGTAAAAGGTTCATTTGGTCATCTGTTAGACCAATGTACAAAATATTTCAGCCATGTTATAGATACATACTCAGAGTAACTTCAATCTGTTCAGAAAGTTAGACTCCTATTCTTTTTTTAATGGGATGTGGACATGGCTGACAAGGTCTGAGTCTGTTCCACAGTTCTAACAATCCTAGAATGGAGTGTTTCTCTGCAATTAAGAGTCAACCATATTGCTGTGAGCCTTGCCACAGGAAGTTCATTTGAATATGCTCAGAAGATTGAAAATTTCATTCTTGTGTCCTATTAAACACTGTGGTGGGATAGGAGACAAAATATTGTAATAAAGCATGGAGGAACATACAGAAGGCCATCTTTTTGCTGACAGTTATAAACATAGCATGGCACTTTTAGTTGCCCTACTTTAATAAAGACTATTTCTGTAGCTTTGATAATTAATTGTCTAGTAAGTGCTTGTTGAATTGTTAAATTTGTTTGTTAAAGCAAATGTGATAACCAATCTTGCTATTTTTTTTGATTACTCCCTTTAGATCTTCATTAATTGGATCAATGAGCTGAGGATAAATTGAATAATTTGGATAAATGTGAGGTATTCAATTTTGGTAAAACAAGCAAGGGCAGCACTTGCACAACTAAAAATTGGGCCTTGGGTAGTGTTTGTAGACCAGAGGGACCTAGGGGGTCTCAGAAGGTGTTTAGCACGCTTGTCTTCATTGCTTAGACCTTTGAGTTTGAGAGTTGGAAAGTCCTGTTGATCTTGTACAGAATATTGGTGAGGCCTCTTCTGGAGTACTGTGTCCAGTTTTGGTCACCCTGTTTATAGGAATAATTAAGCTGGAGAGGCTTCAGAAGAGATTTACCAGGATGACGTTGCGAATGGAGGATTTGAGTTATAAGGAGAGGATGGAAAGGCTGGGATGTTTTTCACTGGTGTATATGAGGTCGAGGAGTGACCTCACAGAACTCTATAACATCGTGAAGGTTATAGATAAGGTGAATGACAGGTGTTAGTTTCAAGACTTGGTGACTTATTTTTAAGGTGAATGGAGAAAAATTTTAAAAGAGATGAGGGGCAATTCATTTTTTTACATGGTGGTTGGTGTGTGGAATGAGCTTCCAAAGAACCCGGTGGATGCAGGTACAGCTACAATGTTTAAAAGACTTTTTGATAAGTACATGAATGAGAAATGTTTGGAGGGATATGGGCCAAGCGCATGCAGTGGGGACAAGTTTAATTGGGAATAATGGTCAGCATGGATTGGTTGGACCAAAACATCTATTTTTGTGCTGTTTGACTGTATGAATCTGTGGCTATAAGGTGGAAATCATAACACATCCTGCGAAACAACAATGGTTTTAAAACATAAGGAAACAGTTTGCTGCTTTGGTTGCTTTCATTTTGTAACATGTGATTGGTTCTACTTTACATAATTTATTTGCACATTGCACTTCATGGAATGAGGATGAATGTTTAATTGCTTGCATTTGGAAAGGTCACGCTTATTCTTTGACTGTAATTCAACCTCCACACACAAATCTTACATCTGCCAATTTTTTTATTGATTGACCTCGGGTGATGTTGCAATTATTTATTTTTATCTCTATTCAGACTTTCATGTTTCAACACCATCTCTCTGATGTCTTCTTCAGAAGAACTGAATTTTGATGTCCGTATAAGGTCTTAGGTATAAAAGTGTATACCATGAGTTTGTATGGCTCCAATGATACAGTACACTGAAGGGAAAGAGAAAGATTAAGATATATTTTTTTTGATCTATTATATGTACTGAAACAATTATAATTCAATGAAGTTCAGTGAAAACTAAATTGAAGGATGATGATTCAAAAATATTTTCAGGTCCAGTCAATACTGTTTTCAGCAGTAATTTATTTCGCTTAAGGGCTTATGTGAATTTCCAACCATAAAATAAATGGAGCATTATGTCATATGAAATTGTATTGATGTTTTGCTGGATTTTGCTACTTTCCCTTAAAGAAAAGGTTCCAATGTATTCTTTTCCATTATTGTTGTAGAAGTGTTTTAATATCAGATTATAAGCATTTTGTGTTTCTCTTCAATGTTAAATTTAAATTCCCATTGAGAGCAATAAATTGTATCATCATAACTTCTGGTTGCCATACCACAAGAAGGATGCAAAGGCTTTGGAGAGAGAGCAGGGAAACGGTTGACCAGGATTGTGCCTGGTTTGGAGGGTATTAGTTATGAGGAGAGATTGGGCAAACCTGGTTTGTTTTCACTATAATGTCGGAAGCTGAGGGGATGACTGATAGAAGTTGACAGAATTGAGAGGGTAGAGTTAGTAAGTTTGCAGATGACACCAAAATTCAAGACATAGTGGACAGTGAAGAAAGTTACCTCAGATTACAACAGGATCTTGATCAGATGGGCCAATGGGCTGAGAAGTGGCAGATGGAGTTCAATTCAGATAAATGCGAGGTACTCCATTTTGGGAAGCAAATCTTAGCAGGACTTATACACTTAATGGTAAGGTCATAGGGAATGTTACTGAACAAAGAGACCTTGGAGTGCAGGTTCATAGTTCCTTGAAAGTGGAGTCGCAGGTAGATCGGATAGTGAAGAAGATGTTTTGTATGCTTTCGTTTATTGGTCAGAGTATTGAGTACAGGAGTTGGGAGGTCATGTTGAGGCTGTACAGGACATTGGTTAGGCCACTGTTGGAATATTGCGTGCAGTTCTGGTCTCCTTCCTATTGGAAGGATGTTGTGAAGCTTGAAAGGATTCAGAAAAGATTTACAAGGATGTTGCTAGGGTTGGAGGATTTGAGCTATAGGGAGAGGCTGAACAGGTTGGGGCTATTTTCCCTGGAGCCTCGGAGGCTGAGGGGAGACTATATAGAGATTTATAAAATCATAAGGGGCATGGATAGGGTAAATAGACAAAGTCTTTTCCCTGGGGTCGGAGAGTCCAGAACTAGAGGTCATAGGTTTAGGGTGAGAGAGGAAAGATATAAAAGACACCTAAGGGTTAACTTTTTCACACAGAGGGTGATGCGTGTATGGAATGAGCTGCCAGAGGAAGTGGTGGACGCTAGTACAATTACAGCATTTAAAAGGCATCTGGATGGGTATATGAATAGGAAGGTTTTAAAGGGATATGAACCTGGTGCTGGCAAATGGGGCAAGATTAATTTAGGATATTTGGTTGGTATGGATGAGTTGGTCTGAAAGGTCTGTTTCCATGCTGTACAATTCTATGACTCTAAGTGATGGTAAGGCCACGTTTGAAGAGTGGTTAAAATTAAAATGCCCAAGAAGCTAGAACTAGTTGAGCAGAGTTATTTTGAAGGGTTGTAGAATGGTAGCACAATGGAAAGTGTGAATCCATGGAAGAATTTGAAAACATGAATGATAATTTTAAAGATGTTGCCTGACTGAGAAACCCTTGTCCGTCAGTGAGTACTGCTATGAGTGGGATTTGGTGAGTGTTAAGGCATAGGTGACAGTTTTAAATAACCTCCAGTTTACTGAGAGTCCCATGTGGGAGACCAGCCAGAAATGCATTGGCATAGTCAAGCCAAGCAATATTAAGGCACAGATGAGGATGCCTGCAGCAAATGAACTGAGGCAGGATCAAAATTCATGTGATATTTCAGAGGTGGAAACAGGCTGTCTTAGTGATGGCAGAACTATGTCATCTTGGCTTAAATATGGTACAAAGCTTGTGAACAGTCTGCTCAGCCCCAGAAGGTAGTTAGAAAGAGGAATTGAGTCAACAATGATGGGATAGTGTTTGGAGCAGGGACTGAAAATGCTGGCTTCTTCATTCCCAAAACATTAAATTTCAAGACTTCATCTTATCTAGAGATCTTCCCTCTTAGGCCCCCTACCTCTGTCTTCCAATCTGATACCGATCACTGCCACTTCCACAGGTCTCCAGACAAGACTGACTTGGTAGATTAAATGTCTCAGCCTGTTCCTTAACCACTAAATTGATTTATTCTTATCTCAAATTTATATTTTCCCAAGTTAATAAATCTCGCCCCCTACCAATATCGTGATTTTTCTCTTCATGGATTCCAATTTCCTGGCCTTAATCATCTTCTCTTCACCATGGGCATTTAATGCCTCTACATCTCTCCAGCCCCCACCAGGATAGACTGAGAGTTCTGTGCTTTTCCCTTGGATAGATGTCTATCCAGTCCACGTCCTTCATCATCCTTCTCTACCTTGTTCTCAGTGAAACAAGTTCTTTTTTATCTATTTTCACTACCTCAAATTTAAAGGTACCTATGTGGGCCTGAGATATGTCTGTCTTTTATGGGGTATATGGAACATTTCTTTCTCCAGGGCTAAGGGGAGAAGCCTCCTTGATCCTTTTGTAGGTAGAGCGATGATTGTATTGGTGCCATTAGTCATCCTACGTTTGCTTCCAGTTTTTCCCTTCTCTCATAATGACATGGTCCATCTCTAATTCGTCCATTTCCTTTCTCAGCTGCTTATGTCTCATTTTGGGGATTAATTAAAATTCAAAACCTGCTAACTTCTGCAGCTACCGTGAATACACTTCCTCATGCCCCAAAGCCGAAAAGGAGACCGTTCTATTCTCAAAGTGTGTCTCTCCAAGTTGCATCTATTCTGACAATACAACCACCCATATCTATGCCTTTAATATTAGATTACTTACAGTGTGGAAACAGGCCCTTCAGCCCAACAAGTCCACACCGACCCGCTGAAGCGCAACCCACCCATACCCTTACATTTACCCCTTACCTAACACTACGGGCAATTTAGCATGGTCAATTCACCTGGCTGTGGGAGGAAACCGGAGCACCCGGAGGAAACCCACGCAGACACGGGGAGAACGTGCAAACTCCACACAGTCAGTCGCCTGAGTCGGGAATTGAACCCGGGTCTCAGGCGCTGTGAGACAGCAGTGCTAACCACTGTGCCACCGTGCCGCCCTGTCTTCCTTGACTGAGGATTTTGCATCACCAATCATGACCCCCACTCTGGTTGATAGGGAGAGCAATCTCACATTTTGCACAAGTCCTCTTGCCTTTTCCTTTCCCTCCAAGAGTGAAGATGGGTTTCCCCTCATCTTTCCCTTCCACCCCACCAGCTTCCACTTTCAATAGATGATATGGTGCCATCACACCAACTCTAGCATGATTCCACCACCAAATGCATCCTGTCCTCTTTCAGCATTCTGTTCTGTGACCACCTATCTCACTGCACTATTACCTCCGACACACCTGTCCTCTCCTACTGCACGTTTCCATACGAGCACAGCATATATTATGCATGTCCTTTACTGCTTCTCTCCTCATCATCCAAGGTCCCTCTCTCTTCACTTGAAGCCTCGATATAAACGCAGATTGGGTGACAGCTCTGAGGACAACATCCATTCAACCAGACCGTTTCCTGGGATGGCAGGAATAGTGCATGGAGATTGTCCTGCCAAATCAAAGCTATATTCACAAGAGTTTAGAATGATGAATACTGATCTCAGAAGCCTGTAAAATTCTCATGGGTCTGGATGGGGCAAGTAGCAAGTAAAGATGTTCTTGATGTCTGGAACTAAGGTCACAGTTTAAGGAGATGGAGTAGACTATTTAGGATTAAGAGGAGGAGAAATCCTTTCATCCAGCGACTTGTGAGCCTTTGAAATTCTCTGTATCGGTGATTGAGGCCAGAATGTTTTTAAGAAGAAGTTAGAAATGGTTTTTAGGGCTAACGGAATCAAACAATATCAAGAGAAAGTGGCAACAGCCATGATCATATTAAATGGGAGAGCAACCTCAAAGGGCATTTTTATCCTCTTTTCTACATTTCTGTGGGTTAATCTGCAGCTTTGGGTGGCTCACCAGAGACCTGGGTTCAATTCCCGCCTCAGGCGACTAACTGTGTGGAGTTTGCACGTTCTCCCCGTGTCTGCGTGGGTTTCCTCCGGGTGCTCCGGTTTCCTCCCACAGTTCAAAGATGTGTGGGTCAGGTGAATTGGCCATGCTAAATTGCCCGTAGTGTTAGGTAAGGGGTAAATGTAGGGGTATGGGTGGGTTGCGCTTCGGCGGGTCGGTGTGGACTTGTTGGGCCGGAGGGCCTGTTTCCACACTGTAAGTAATCTAATCTAATCTTATTATTTAATGATCTATCTTGCTGTCTTGTTTACATCTGTTTATGGGTAACCATGCGATCTTGAGGGCCGTCACCATCTCTTTTAATTAAGCACTTCTCTGCCTAATGGAACCAACGTTGAGTTCAACTATTTCAGACTGAACTCTGTCTTGCTGTTGTTGTTTCCTCTCTCTCAGCTTGAATCAGTCTCAATTTTATTTTTCTTAGTTTTGCTTTCAGTTGGCGGTTGTCCATTATCCTGTTATTAGCAACTCTTGATGGCCTGTCTTTTTTCACTTTATTTGTCCTTTTACTTCCATTTTTGTCCCTGGTCTGCCAAGTCTGATGTCCATTAATGGCTCCTGTCTCCTGCTCTACCACTTTGATGTTTCTAACTTTCCCAATTCTAATCTGAGGTCACAATTTGATTCTTTCTCCACAAATGCTGCCAAACCTACTGAGGATTTCTTGCACTTTCTATCTTAGTTTGTTATTTTTGGTTTGAAATTTCTGCTTATCTAGTACTGGGTATAAGTAGCTTAATAATTTGGCAACAGTGCAGAAGAGAGAAGGAGATGGTGGTGAGTTAGAGTGGGGTGTTGTCGGTACAAAAATGAAAACTATGCTATGGGTGGCATTTGGATAGGATATTGAAAGGGGTGGGCACAAAGATCCCTGAGGAACACCAGAGGAAGTGGTAAAGTAGAAGGAAGAGAAAGCTTTGCAACTGATAACTTAATAATAACAAAAATAGAAAGTTTAGAATATTCAAACCATGATCAGAAACAATGGGTGTAGCAATAGGGGATAAATCCTTCAGAATTTTAATAAATGAAACATTTTAAAATGTAACAAAGTGTGATGCAAATGTTTTGATTGTTAACTCACTATCTACCCTTTAAACAACTGGCAAGCTCCTGAATGTTCGTTTTTTTTTTGGTGTTGAAGTAAATTACTGATAGGCTCTTCCACTTGCACCCCTTTCCTTCAGACCTATGATTTATATTGCCTGGACATCCTGAGAAGGACCAGCATTTTATGGCTCGATATTTGTGTTGTGTCTCGCACTGCAGACGTGAAAGGAGTGACCCTATTGTGGCCTCTTTCCTTTTCATGCTGCAGTTGCGAGACAGGGTCCCTACTTAATTGCAAAATGACTTTATAGCTTATAAATGTGCCCAGAAAAAGTTGTATTAGGAAATATAAAACAGAAAATCTGTTGCCGTAGGCTATCTAGATGAAGGGGAGGACCAGTATATTGAGTAACATATGTTCGTATTAAGATCAGATAAAATGTGATGACTTTTTAGCTGACTCCATGCTGTGCTATAAATTCATGCCTGATTGATTCAACTTTGCATTTCTTATGGCAGAGATTTTTTTTGGCCCATCTGCCATGTGAAGTATTTACATCCAGGGTTTTGGTGTCGCCTTGTCTCCACCCACATTCCACCACAGTGCATGAAATGTTACCAGGGAAGAAGCACAGAGAGAAAAAAATAAAGCTGCTGTGAAAAGTTTAAAAGAAACGTAGAATGAATGCTTCAGTTGTTGGCTTTTTTTTTTAAACAATTACCATACCTAGGGAATATGCAGGGAATAGTTAATTATGACTAAATGAGTTCTTTTAGAGTTAGTGCCAGGCCCAGGGTTTCAACTGTCAGTGCTATGACGGATATTGAATTGGAAGGCTGGTCTCCTTGTCAGCCAGTGGGATGGGCCGCTTGAGATGTAAAACAAGACAGTGAAAAGATAGCTATTCTCAGAGCAGCCTCCGTTGAGGGAACAGAGCAAAGCATTTGCATACTTCTGTAAAGGATTTAATCCAAAGAGGGAAAGAGATTTCCATATTGTTAGCTAAAGCTTTGTTAAAGGATGAAGAGTGTGGAAAAAAAAATCTGCTGAAGGGGTCTGTCTGGAGCCTCCGTCTTCACCCAGAGTTTGCCCCAGTCTGAGGATAGGTTTAAAATTGTTGATACCTTATCTTCTTATCGTCTAAATTCAGAGCATTTAATATCGCTCAGGGATTGTCGGGCCTTATCCCTCTCATTCCTGCCAGGCTTTTTTGCCTTTAGTTAACACGCACATGCTTTTTCTCAAAGTGCACTCAAAATGTTACCTGCCACAAGCAGAAGTATTTCCTCATTAGACTTGCCATACCAGTGTATTTGTGAAGCACAGCATTTTTAAAATTTATGGGAGAAAAGGTAGTAGAACATAGAGCATTATAGCGCAGTACAGGCCCTTCAGCCCTCGATGTTGCGCAACCAGTGGAACCAATCTGAAGCCCACCTAACCTACACTATCTCATTTTCAGCGGTAAGCCTATCCAATGACTATTTAAATGTCCTTGAAGTTGGCGAGTCTACTACGATTGCAGGCAGTGTGTTCCATGTCCCTACTATTCTGAATAAAGAAGCTACCTCTGGCATTTATCCTATTTCTATCCCCTCTCAATTTAAAGCTATGTCCCCTCGTGCTAGCCATCGCCATCTGAGGAGAAAGGCTCTCACTGTCCAACCCTCTGATTATGTTATATATCTCAATTAAGTTATAGAGTCATAGAGATGTACAGCATGGAAACAGACCCTTCAGTCCAACCTGTCCAGTCCAACCCAATCTAGTCCCACCTGCCAGCACCTGGCCCGTATCCCTCCAAACCCTTCCTATTCATATACCCATCCAACTGCCTCTTAAATGTGAGTATTGTACCAGCCTCTACCACTTCCTCTGGCAGTTCATTCCATACACGTACCACCCTCTGCATGAAAAAGTTGCTCCGTAGGTCTCTTTTATATCTTTCCTCTCTCACCCTAAACTCATCTAGTTCTGGACTCCCCAACCCTAGGGAAAAGTCTTTGTCTATTTATCCTATCCATGCCCCTCATAATTTAATAAACCTCTCTAAGGTCACCCCTCAGCCTCCAACGCTCCAGAGAAAACAGCCCTAGCCTGTTCAGCCTCTCTCTTTATTGCTCAAATCCTCCAACCCTGGCAACATCCTTGTAAATCCTTTCTGAACCCTTTCAAGTTTCACAACATCTTTCCGATAGGAAGGAGACCAGAATTATATGCAATATTCCAACAGTGGCCTAACCAATGTCCTGTACAGCCGCAATATGACCTCCCAACTCCTGTACTCAATACTCCGACCAATAAAGGAAAGCATACCAAATGTCGCCTTCACTATCCTATCTACCTGCGACTCCACTTTCAAGGAGCTATGAATCTGCTCTCCAAGGTCTCTTTGTTCAGTAACACTCCCTAAGACCCTAACATTATGTGTATAAGTCCTGCTAAGATTTGCTTTCCCAAAATGCAGCACCTTGCATTTATCTGAATTAAACTCCATCTGCCACTTCTCAGCCCATTGGCCCATCAGGTCCAGATCCTGTTGTAATCTGAGGTAACCCTCTTCGCTGTCCACTACATCTCCAATTTTGGTGTCATCTGCAAACTTACTAACTGTACCTCTTATGCTCGCATCCAAATGACAAAACGTAGAGGACCCAGCACCAATCCTTGTGGCACTGCACTGTTCACAGGCCTCCGGTCTGAAAAGCAACCCTCCACCACCACCCTCTATCTTCTACCTTTGAGCCAGTTCTGTATCCAAATGGCTAGTTCTCCCTGTATTACATGAGATATAACCTTGCTAATTAGTCTCCCATGGGGAACCTTGTCAAACGCTTTACTGAAGTCCATATAGATTACATCTACTGCTCTGCCCTCATCAATCTTCTTTGTTACTTCTTCAAAAAACTCAATCAAGTTTGTGGGACGTGATTTCCCATGCTCAAAGCCATGTTGACTATCCCTAATCAGTCCTTGCCTTTCCAAATACATGTACATCCTGTCCCTCAAGATTTCCTCCAACAACTTGCCCACCACTGAGGTCAGTATCATTGGTCTATATGCACCCACAGGTCATGTAATCCTTGAACTCTCATTTATATTGCTTTTCCTATCCTGTTTGGCAAAACATGTTATCTCTCACTTCGCTGTACTAAGTCCATTTTCCACTTCTCTGCTCATTCTTCTAATCTATTTCATGTATGCTGTTACATTTGACTAGTATTGTTCTTGCTACACTATTCAAGTTTTGCAATATCAAATTCTGAAATTTTCTCTCTAATCTAACATTCAAGTCATTCCTATCTATCCATCAAAGCAGTGCTGCAACATTCAATGATTAGTTGCATTAATTGCGTTTGTGACCATCTAAGGATGCTTTATCATGTTGAAAATGCTACACAAGTTTTCACTGTGTATTTTAAGAGTCAGTAACATAAAAGTGAGAAGGCTTGAGCAAATGACGAGTCAAGTCTGGGCAATGCTGACATCGCCAGAGCATGGCAAGAGGCACTCATTCTGGTGAAAAAGGAGGAGATGGGAGTGGGAAGCAAAATGAATGTCGAAAGTGGGTAAAGATAGGAGACTGGTGAGAGTGTGGGCCGGGAGAGAGATTGGGGACTACAAGTGTGTTGGTGGGGTGAGAAGACACCACTGAGCTGGAGTAATGAGGTAAGTGAAGAGTAGGAACTAAGTAGAGTGGATGGAAAGAGACCACACTCTAAGATGGAGTGTGAGAAACTACAAAGAAATTCATAGGAACAGGGAAGAAAGGAAACCATTAAGACTGGCCTAACAGACAGCAGAGGTTTTAGGTGACCTATCCCATTGAATTCTGGCCTGTCTCTCCTTTTTTTTCATAGACCGATATCCAAACATTGTCTTAGACAGCAAAGCCTCTCAGAAATATACACCATTTCATCGTAAATCAGAAAACTAGTGTAATCATCAGATACCAGTATCTACCTTTCCCTGACCAGAAGCCAAGTCCCCACTGGGGAAGAACCTAGCTCTTTTTAAAGTCGATCCACCATTATTTGAACCAAATGACCCAATTCATCAAATGACAAACATGGCCCACCGGGACAGTGAACCATCCAGCTCTTTTTTATTTTGAAAAACCCATCCCCAAGTATCCTGAATACTTATTACCAAATTTATCACAAGGAAAAAAGCAGAGAAGCAGGGAGAGAACTAAATCAAATGCACTACAGTGTTTTGGTGCTCATCTCTCTGAAAAGACTTCAAAGCTACAGGGTGGATACCACATGCATTCTCTCCAAGGGCACCCAGGCACAAACATAGCTGCAGAAGAGGAAGGAAATTGGGAATTCCAAACCCCTCCACGCCCGCTGCCTGAACTGTTGATGGCTACTTTAGCCATGCCTAGGAGCAGGCCATCGAGGCGGTACATCTACCTGCCTGCACTCTCTGTACTTTAAAATATAGATTTAATTAACCTGTTCAGAGATGTTAGTACACACCTTTGGAGCACATGGGCACTTGATTTTGGGTCTTTTGCCCTAGAAGTAGGGACACTGTCACAGTATTAAAAGAATGTCCGTGCACCCAGCTTGATATTTTTATTTAATCTGTTAAGACATGTTGTGGCACATCTCTGAAGTAGGTGAGACTTGAATTCAGGCCCTGGAGATGGTTGCAATACATGTTTGGAGTAGGTGGGATTTGAACGCAAGTTTTCTGGCCCAGAGGTATGGACACAACCACTATACAAGGACCCTTTACCTGAGCCCTCAAGTCCAACGTGCACCTCCTCTTTTGGGTCAACTCTGGAACAGTGTTGGTTGACCCTCAAAGGGACATGCATTTCTAACACTTCCATGCTTACATTTTAACCCTCGAACTTTGAAGGGAAAATGTCCGCTGCGTATTAATCGGCATACTTACTGGATGCAAATTTGCACCTTGCCACTATACAGCTGAATTGGGCTCAGGATCACAGGATGGCTGCATGACAGAACCATATTGCGCAACATTCAGGATTGAATTGTAGAGAAGATTTAATAAAAATCACTTTTTATCACATCCACAGTTAGTGTTGTATTTAAACATTCACAGCTATTGCCTTTGTGTATTAAAATTCCATTGTTATATGAACAAGAGGTCACTGACCTAAAATATTACATATTACACTCTGCACAGCTATTGCTAGACGTGCTGGATATTTCCAATATTTAAAGTTGTTGTTTTGAAATAGAACATTTAACTAATCAGAGACTTGGGAAGCAAGCGCTTAAGAGTAAACTGATGGGACAGATTATGAATGGGCAACAGCCATTTTTCTCAGTACGGTAATTGAATTGATAAATCATAACTGTAAAGAGTTATGCACAAAAAAGTTTATTGATTTTATTAAATTATTGTGACAGCATAACGATTAAGCACAAATTTCCAAATCACCTAAGATCATGCTGTTCTTCAAAATGGGATCCTTCCTGTAAAATATCAAAAGGTTAATCTTTCAAGTACAGTATTATATTGAAAATTAGAATTCTAGGTAGAATATATCAGCTTAGAAATTAAAGCTTTTTTTTAATGCTAGGATTTAACAATTAAACTTCCAAGTGTGCTGAGAATGTGTTGCTGGAAAAGCGCAGCAGGTCAGGCAGCATCCAAGGAGCAGGAGAGTCGACGTTTCGGGCATGAGCCCTTCTTCAGGAATGAGGAAAGTGTGTCTAGCAGGCTAAGATAGGGAGGAGGGACTTGGGGGAGGGGCGTTGGAAATGCGATAGGTGGAAGGAGGTCATGGTGAGGGTGATAGGCTGGAGTGGGGGTGGCCAGGAAGAAGATTGCAGGTTAGGAAGGCGGTGCTGAGTTTGAGGGATTTGACTGAGACAAGGTGGGGGGAGGGGAAATGAGGAAACTAGAGAAATCTGAGTTCATCCCTTATGGTTGGAGGGTTCCTAGGCGGAAGATGAGGCGTTCTTTCTCTAGCCGTCGTGTTGCTATGGTCTGGCGATGGAGGAGTCCAAGGACCTGCATGTCCTTGGTGGAGTGGGAGGGGGAGTTGAAGTGTTGAGCCATGGGGTGGTTGGGTTGGTTGGTCCGGGTGTCCCAGAGGTGTTCTCTGAAACGTTCCGCCAGTAGACGGCCTGTCTCCCTAACTTCCAAGTGTGAACATGAGCAGAATCGCAGTTTGTTTTCAAGGATTCCCATCAGCAGCTAAAAACAGCACACAGAAGACCTGTTAATCTCTGCTGAATACTCAGAGGAGATTTCCTTTTTTTGGAAATTATGCCAACATAATAATTAGGCTCTGGAACTTTAAACTCCGTTTCCTACTGGTGACCCAACCAGTAGTTTGGAATTCACATTATTTTGAATAATTTTTTATACTAAGATTAAAATAAAAATTACAAGATATTCTTAAGGAAAAAAAGAAGCCAGTTTGGAAAGGCAATAATGTAATGAACATATCTAATAAATTTATTTTCTCTTATTTCTGCACTAGAGTAATTGATTTTGAAGATAAAATAAACCCTATGAAGGCTTGTGTTTTATCACACTGATGTGCAAGTGTCTTGTGATATAACAAAACATTAGATGAAATAACATTTAATAAATTATTTTATTTAAATCAACACCATCTTCTAAAACATTTTTGAAATTATCTTTCGGCAATAAATTAACCAAAAATCTCCTGTGGCCGTTCCCCTCAACAACAAGTTTTGGATATGTTGGGGGGGATGACATACCAGGGGTAAGCAATGGGACACAGGTCTCTAGCACAGAGTCTGTCCCTTTTGCTCAGAAGGAGGAAGAGAAGCAGAACATTAATTATTGGGGACTCCATCGTTAGGGGGACAGATAGGAGATTGTGTGGGAATGAGAGAGACTCACGGTTGGTGTGTCACCTCCCAGGTGCCAGAGTTCATGATGTCTCTGATCATACTTTCGATATCCTTGATGGGGAGAGGGAACAGCCATAAGTCATGGTCCACATAGGCACTAATGACATAGGTAGGTAGAGAGTTGGGGATTTAAGGCAGAAATTCAGGGAGCTAAGGTGGAAGCTTAGAGCTAGAACAAACAGTTGTCATCTCTGGTTTGTTGCCTGTGCTAGCCAGGTGAGGAATAGGGAGAGAGAGAGAGGACTTGAACACAAGGTGACAGGGATGGTGTAAGAGGGAGGGTTTTGGATTCCTGATTAATTGGGGCTCTTCCTGGGGTAGGTGGGACCTCTACAAACAGGATGGACTTCATCTGAACCAGAGGGATATCAGTATCCTGGGAGTGGGGGGGTGAGAATTTGCTAATACTCTTCGGGTGGTTTTAAACTAATGCAGCAGGGGGATGGGAACCAAAACTGTAGTTCAAGTATATGGGAGGATGAGAGTAGTGAAGTCAGAACTAAGGTTTCAAGGTTGCAAAAAGGCATCAGCAAGCAAGATGTTTGTCTAAAGTGTGTCTACTTCAACGCCAAGAGCATCTGGAATAAGATGGGTGAACGTGCATGGGTTTGTACCTGGGATTTTGATATTGCGGCCATTTCAGAGACATGGGTAGAGCAGGGACAGGAATGGTTATTGTAGGTTCCGGGATTTAGCTGTTTCAGTAAGAATATAGAAAATGGTAAAAGGGGGGTGGTGTGCCACTGTTAGTCAAGGACAGTATTACAGATGCAGAAAGGATGTTTGAGGACTGGCCTACTGAGCTAGTATTGGCTGAGATTAGAAACAGGAAAGGAGGTTACCCTGTTGGGAGTTTTCTGAAGGCTCCTAAATTGTTCCAGAGATGTACAGGATGATCCTCAATAGGAGCAAGATTGGCAGGGTGGTTGTTACGGGGGACTATAGTTTAAGTACTTGAGGTGGGTCAGTTTTTGTACAATATGTGCTGGAAGGTTTCCTGACGCAGTTAGTAAACAGGCCAACAAGGGGCAAAGCCACATTAGATTTGGTACTGGGCAATGAACCTGGAGTTGGAGGGAAGTGAGCACTTTGGTGATAGTGACCACAATTCAGTTATGTTTACTTTAGTGATGGAAAGAGGTAGATATATACCGCAGGGCAAATGTTATAGCTGGAGGAAAAGGCAATTACGATGCAATTAAGCAAGATTTAGGATGCACAGGATGGGGAAGGAAACTGCAGAGGTTGGACACAATCAAAACGTGGAGCTTGTTCACGGATCTGCTACTGCAGATCCTTAGTAAGTATGTACCTCTCAGGCAGGGAGGAAGTTGTCGAGCACAGAAGCCGTGGTTTGCAAAGGAAGTTGAACCTTTGTCAAGAGGAAGAAGATGGCTGATGTTTGGATGAGTTGGGATGGCTCAGTTAGGGTGCTTGAGAATTAAGTTAGCCAGGAAAATCCTAAAGAGAGAGCTAAGAGATGCCAGGAGAGGACATGAGAAGTCATTGGTAGATAAGATCAAGAAGAACCCCAAGGCTTTCTATAGCTAGATCAGGAATAAAAGAACGACGAGAGTAAGATTAGGGTCAATCAAACATAGTAGTGGGAAGTTGTGTGTGGAGTCAGAGGAGATGGAGGAGCACTAAATAAATACTTTTCATTAGTATTCACACTAGAAAAAGACAATGTCGTCAAGGAGAATACTGAGATACAGGCTACTAGACCAGATGGGATTGAGATTCACAAGGCGGTGGTGTTAGCAATTCTGAAAATTGTAAAAATAGATAAATCCCTAAGCCTGCTTGGATTTATCCTAGGATTCTCTGGGAAGCCAGGGAAGAGATTAGCCTTGGGCTTTGATCTTTATATCGTCATTGTCTGTAGGAATAGTGCCAGTCAACTGGAGGATTGCAAATGCTGTTCCCTTGTTCAAGAAGGGGAGTAGAAACAACCCCGGTAAGTATAGACCTGAGCCTTACTTTGGTTGTGGGTAAAGTCTTGGAAACAGTTATAAGAGATAGGATTTATAATCATCAGGAAAGGAATAAGTTCATTAGGGATAGTCAACATGGTTTTGTGAAGGTTGGGTTGTGCCTCACAAATGTTATTGAGTTCTTTGAGAAGGTGACCAAACAGGTGGATGAGGGTAAAGCAGTTGATGTGGGGTATATGGATTTCATTGATAAGTTTCCCCATGGTAGGCTATTGCACAAAATACAGAGGCATGGGATTGAGGGTGATTTAGCAGTTTGGATCAGAAATTGGCTAGCTGAAAGAATGCAGAGGGTGGTGGTTGATGGGAAATGTTCATCCTGGAGTTCAGTTATGAATGGTGTAACACAATAAACTGTTTTAGGGCCACTATTTGTCATTTTAACAAATGACCTGGATGAGGGCATAGAAGAATGGGTTAGTGAATTTGCGGATGAGACGAAGGTTGGTGGTTTTGTGTAAAGTGACGAAGGATGTTGTAGGTTACAGAGGGACACAGATAAGCTGCAGAGTTGGGCCAAGAAGTGGCAAATAGAGTTTAATGCAGAAAAGTGTGAAGTGATTCACTTTGGAAGGAGGTACAGGAATACAGAGTACTGGGCTAATGCTAAGATTCTTGATAGTGTAGATGAGCAGAGATCTCGGTGTCAGGTACATAGATCCCTGAAAGTTGCCACCCAGGTTGATAGGGTTGTTAAGAAGGCACGCGGTGTGTTAGCTTTTATTGGTAGAGGGACTGAATTTCGGAGTCATAAGGCCATGCTGCATCTATACGAAACTCTGGTGCGGCATCACTTGGAGTATTGTATTCAGTTCTGGTCACTGCATTACAAGGAGGATGTGGAAGCTTTGGAAAGGATTCAGAGGAGATTTACGAGGATGTTGCCTGGTATGGAAGGAAGGTCTTATGAGGAAAGACTGAGGAATTTGAGGCTGTTTTTGTTGGAGAGAAAAAGGTTGATCAGTGCTGGGCCCTCTACTTTTTGTCATTTACATAAATGATTTGGATGCGAGCATAAAAGGTACAGTTAGTAAGTTTGCAGATGACACCAAAATTGGAGCTGTCATGGACAGCGAAGAATGTTATCTCAGATTACAACAGGATCTGTACCAGATGGGCCAATGGGCTTAGAAAGGGCAGATGGAGTTTAATTCCGATAAATGCGAGGTGCTGCATTTTGGGAAAGCAAATCTTAGGACTTATACACTTAATGGTAAGGTCCTAGGGACCTTTCTATATTTCAACCTTTTATATGTATGGTAGTGGGTGTAATTATTTGGTAGAAAGGGCTTAAATTAATTATCTGTTTTATTAGTTTTTTTCTTCCATTCAATCTTTTTTTCTGTATACCTATATTCCGTGTTCAACACTTGAATCAGAAAGCATCAGAGATTGGAGGAGAAAGGTTGGGGAAGTTATCAGAGTTGTTGGAGTGGGTGTTAAATTCCCAGTAAATATCATGATGGTACGTGGACAAAATTGTACTGGTTAGAAATGGAGCTTTCTAGAAAGCAAAGACCTGACAAATATCAAAGCTGTTAGAAAGAGTAAAAGAAAAAGCAACACAGGTCAGAGGTGTCAGTGAGAAAAGAAAATGCAGATTGTGGAACTGTCAGGAGGAGGGGCCAGTAGAGAAAGAACTGCTAAGATCAAAGCAATCGAGGGTGGGGGAAGGTATGCAGCCACAGGAAGATGGAAGGAATAAGTCAGTACAGCTGAATCCTGATAAACACATAACTCGATTACAGGATTTGTAATGCTCGCTTCACGATCTCTATAAATTCAAGGTAAAAATGGCCACAGTTCAGCAGCCCATTTAATTGTTGATTCAGCAATTGAATCAGAACACAGGAAATGCTCCAAAAGTATATGTTAAGCAAACATGATGAGACTTCTGATCTGTACTGCTGTCTCCAGTTGCAGGATAACTATAACTATAATGATTATAGTTTTGTGGAAATTGTTTAAGAAGTATCTGGGGAATATTTACGTTTAATTATTTGCATTTATATTTATGCTTAGATAACATTAACTGTATTAGAAATAATTGGAAAAGATTTTTTACTTTGAATGTTTGTGGCTGAATTCCTTTCCTTCAGGTATGCATTTAGCCAGTGTTAACTGCATTTAATTGAATGGCATAAGCTTACTCTGCTCCTTTGCAGGTTATCATTTCTTCACTAAATTGAGATGAGAAGCAGAAAATTAATATAATCTTTTTCTCCACCCTTTCCCTCTGCACTAACCACTTCCATCCCTGCAAGTATGTGTGTGTGTGTCTACATGCTTGTTTGGAGAGGATAGAATTGTTTTATGCAGGAAATTATTAATTGAGTTTCTCTCCAATATTTTTCCTCCTCCTGAAAGCATACATTCATTACTGCTGTTAGAAATTAAGGGAGGTATGTGGGTTCAATGGCATTAGTCACTTCCAAACGTGATCTTTGCGTCGTATATTTACAACAATTCTCTCACGTGGTTTATTGTCCACTTTACATTAACAAATCAAAACAAGTAATGACATCCTGGTGCTTTCACATATGGATAGTCTTGCATACATTCTGTTTCAATCTCTCCAAAAGTGACGAAATAAACAATTGGTGAATTGATCAGAACGATTAGCAAATAATGAAATAAAGCAGTTTAATGTGCAGTACAAAAGTTACAAACTGTTTTTCTTATTTTGAACAATGCAACTTGTGTAATAATACAAAATAATAAATAAATAATGCTCTTTCCAAATCAACGATTCATGTTGTTTTACTTAGGCAGACTAATTCCTCTGAATTCCTGCCTTCAGCCTAAATAATCATTCCTCATCCCAGAACCACTCCTCCTTTCTCAACACCCACTTGATTTTGGCATCAGATTCTTGCTGAACTGCTTGCCTACTACCCAAGAATTGAATGTATCTGCCTAACTTGGCAATGATACCTACTGAGTTCAGTTGTCCTTCTGATGTGGGTGAATGTTTACAAGAATATTAAACAATTTCACTGATTTACTACTTGTTCAGTTAGATTATGGCTGATATGTACTTTAATTCCATTTGCCAATCATTGATCCAAAACCCATTATATCCACCAAAAGAAAATCTATTGAATCAGTATAGATTTCAGTTGAACTTGATATCCACAACAGCTTTGTGGAAGTGAGTTGCAGATTTTTCTTATCCCTTTTATGACAAAATGTTTCCTTATTTCATCCTAAGTAATCTAAATCTAATTAATCTATTATGTTAAGCCATTTTGTTCCCCTCACCAAAGGAAATAGCATCTCTGTATCTGCACGATCAAATCTCCTTGTCATTGTGGACACATCAATTAGATCACCGCTTTACTTTCTGAACTTAAAGGAATGCCAAATGATTTTAAGCAGCATAGCTGGTGGATGAAAGCTACAACTTTTAGTGGACTCACACCATAAAATGTGAATATTCAGATTTTTCTTTATCTCAGGTATTTTAATAACTGGAAAATATAGTTGGATTAAATACCCTGAGCTCCTAATGTAAGGACTGATGTGTAAATTTTCACCGTGAAGTTTTTTTGTGTTGTGACGTTGTATGTACCTTTAAGAGAATTAACTGTTGACATCAGTGTTACATTATGCCACATGTTATTCCTGTATCAGTGGTATCAGCTCCATATTGATTGCTACTGTTGGACATTGTAAGCAATTTGGGACAATCACTTTGTCTTGGTTCAAGCTAGTTAACCATGTTAATGTCTATAATGGTATTGTAATGTATTTAGTTGCTCTGTGTATAATTTTTCTCAGTAGGAATCCAGTCTGTGTCCATGTTGCCAGAGTCACCACAATAACTGTAGAGAATATGGTACAACAGCAGCTAATGTGCAGCATTGGAAGAATTTCGAAGATTCTTCGATGACTGGTGCTCCAAAAAAATTTAGTTAAATCTAGACCGTCACCATGGTAACTATGTCACTGATTCCAGAATGGAAATGAGCACCAGTCAACTCAAAGTACTTCAGTTCACTTTCACCTTGGGAATAGGAAGGTATAAGAGTATATTCTATTTCAAAGGTCTGGTGATAACCTCCAATTTAATGTGCTTCAGTGTATCAATCCCACTGTAACAATAAGCTGAAACAATGCATTCCTCGTGGTTAAAAACTGGCAACATTTGATTAATGGTAAAATTAACACCTGAACAGGTCTTGGTCCTTTTCAAGGCTGTCCTCCCATCAAATTATCACTCAATTCCTGTCATTTTGATTTTTCACAAGAGATGTGAAATGCAGTGAAGAAATATGAAACTTGTGAAGTTTATGTCTGGCAACAGGGGAGCAAAGCAATTGACCATTTTGTTGGCAGATATTGGTGCAAAGACACAGTGTAACTTCAAGGAGGAAAGGTTTATGGAGTTGATAATAGCTTCAACATCAATTAAGTCATTTCAGATGCTTCTCCTAAAGGACACACTATTGTTTGACAGTTGGAAGATGGATGAAAGTTTGAACCCATCATTCCAGGTCTCCATGCTCTGCAACAATAGCAATGATAAAGACAGTCAATAAACCCACACAGTCATGCATGTGGTCATAATGTTAGAAGAGGTGAAGTGTTCATATGATCAAGATTATGTGTTCAAAGAAAAATGGTGAACTCAAATGATTAGTCAAAGTCTGTAGATATGCGTACTAGCCTTATCCTGTTGCACATGCTCCATGAGTTGCATGAATGGCATAATGTAATGGAACAATAGTGACCTGATCACAAAATGTCTTGACATTGGTAGCCCAAATATCAATATGATTCTTCTGGATGGATACCAGAAATTTCCTACATTATCAAAACAAATCGTCCAGCTATTATTGTTTTGTTAGTTGTGCATGGATCAACACATTGTAACAAAATTGCAGAACTGTTACAGTGCAGAAAGAGGCTATTCAGCCCGTCAGTGCCTGCACTGGCTCTGATCATTTTAGTTTCATGCCAAGCTCCTGCCTTTTCCCCAGAATGCTGCCTGTTGTTTCCATTTTAAAAAGCCTTCATTACCTTCTTGAATGCCTCAATAGCACCTTCCTCCACTGTACATCCCAGACCCTAACCACTTGCCATGCTTGAAGGGTTTTTACTTATGTTCTGAAACACTTCAAATCTGTACCCTTTGTTCTGAAGAAGGGTCACTTGACTCAAAGCATTAACTCAGCTTTCTTTCCACAGATGCTGTCCTACCTGCAGAGTTTCTCCAGCAATTTCTGTGTTTGTTCTCCAAGGCAACAGTCTCAATTTCTCCAATCTATCCTCAACTGAACAATCAACACAATACTCTAGATGGTGTCTATTAGTGTCCGATATAATTTGAGCTCAACTTTCCTGTGTTTGTAATCTCTGCTCCTTGAATACCGTATGCCTTATTAACTATTCTCTATAGCTAGCTTGTCAGCTTTAATGACTTAGAGTCATAGTGATGTACAGCGTGGAAACAGACCCTTCGGTCCAACCTGTTCATGGTGACCAAATATCCCAACCCAATCTAGTCCCACCTGCCAGCACCCTACCCATATACCTCCAAACCCTTCCAATTCATATACATATCCAAATGCCTCTTAAATGTTGCAATTGTACCAGCCTCCACCACTTCCTGTGGCAGCTCATTCCATACACATACCACTCTCTGCGTGAAAAAGTTGCCCCTCCAGTCTCTTTTATATCTTTCCCCTTTCACCCTAAAACTATGCCCTCTAGTTCTCGGCTCCCCAACCCCAGGGAAAAGACTTTGTCTATTTACCCTATCCATGCCCCTCATGATTTTGTAAACCTGTATAAGTTCACACCTCAGCCTCCGCTCCAGGGAAAACAGCCCCAGCCTGTTCAGCCTCTCCCTGTAACTCAGATCCTCCAACCCTGGCAACATCCTTGTAAATCTTTTCTGAACCCTTTCAAGTTTCGCAACATCTTTCCGATAGGAAGGAGACCAGAATTGCATGCAATATTCCAACAGTGACCTAACCAATGTCCTGCACAGCCGCAACATGACCTCCCAACTCCTGTACTCAATACTCTGACCAATAAAGGAAAGCATACAAAACACCTTCTTCACTATCCTATCTACCTGTGACTCCACTTTCAAGGAGCTATGAATCTGCTCTCCAAGGTCTCTTTGTTTAGCAACACACTCTAGGATCTTACCATTAAGTGTATATGTCCTGCCAAGAATTTCTTTCCCAAAATGCAGTACCTCGCATTTGTCTGAATTAAACTCCATCTGCCACTTCTCAGCCCATTGGCCCATCTCGCCCAGATCCTGTTGTAATCTGAGGTAACACTCTTTGCTGTCCACTACACCTCCAATTTTCATGTCATCTGCAAACTTACTAACTATACCTTTTATGCTCGCATCCAAATCTTTAATGTAAATGACAAAATGTAGAGGAACCAGCACCGATCCTTGTGGCCCTCCTGTGGTTACAGGCCTCCAGTCTGAAAAACAACTCTCCACCACCACCCTCTGTCTTCTACCTTTGAGCCAGTTCTGTATCCAAATGGCTAGTTCTCCCTGTATTCCATGAGATCTAATCTTGCTAATCAGTCTCCCATGGGGAACCTTGTCAAATGTCTTACTGAAGTCCATATAGATCACATCTACTGCTCTATCCTCATCAATCTTCTTTACTTCTTCAAAAACCTCAATCAAGTTTGTGAGACATGACTTCTCTTGCACAAAGCCATGTTGATTATTCCAAATCAGTCCTTGCCTTTCTTGTGTATATATACAACCAGGTCTGTCTGCTCCTGCACACTGAGATAGTTACCTTTTATTATATACTGTCTCTGCCTGTTCTTTGCACCAAAGTGTATAACTTTGTACTCTCCCCAATGAACTTTGTTTGCCATCTATCCATGCACTCCACCAAGTTATCAATGCTCCTTTAAAGTTCTATATTGTTCTCCTCATAGTTTACGGTGCTTTCACATTCTAATAATCCATGAGGTAGCAAAAGTGTCTGCTGTGACAACATGGACCATAGAAGTAAAAATTGATTTGATCCACTTTGGTCATAATCGAGCAGAACAGTATGTAACGTCAGAAGGTGACCAGCTGGAAAAGTTGAAACACCTCATTTTCAGGTGACCTGGACATGTTAAGCAGGTTCCTGAACAAGTACATTCATTTTGATCAAATAAGGATGCGTTAGACTGGTTGAGAAAGCTAATATTCAAAGATAAGCAAGTCTTGATTCTCAGGCTCTTGTGTCAAGATATGTTGCACTATTTCCACATTGGTCAATTTTGTGCATGCAAGGCTAAAAGACTAGGACGTAAATCGGTCTGTTGGCTTTGTATTAGCCAAGACATTGACATGCCTCACACAACAATATCACTCTACGGCTTTACATTAGTTGTGTGAGGCATGTCAACTTCTTCAATTCCAATAGTGTAGAGAAACATTTGGGCCGCTTGAAGTTCCATCTGAACTGTGGTCCAAGATTACTACAGGCAAATTTCAAGTCTACTGTCAAGACTATATATTGATGACAGATAACTTTACCAAATTTACTTTTGCCAGTCAAGTCAAGGATTCTACTAGTATTAGGAATGACATGTTGTTATCATCAGAATGTTCACAATAGTATAATTCCTGCATTTGGGAATGTAATAATATATTGTTCTCTTTTCTCTGCACTGTAATTTTGGAGAAGCAGAGAAATAATCCTTTAATATGGACTCTGGATTAAAAGATGTTTTCCATGGCCATACTGACATGCTAAGTAGCTCATTGACTGATTTATACCTGGTTAAGTCCTCATAATTTCTACTCTATGCAGTGTAATAATCATGTTTTTTTAATATAATGGGAAAAAACACAGTTCATAATTAACCAATTTTATGGATTTAAAAACTCAGTGAAATTAGATACCACCACTGGCCCTTTATGTATCTTGAATCTCATCACTTTTTGGGTTATCTACAGGAGTTGCTTCTAAGTATTTTTTAATTCATCCATGGGATAAGGGTGTTACTGGCCAGGCCAGTATTTATTGCCTATTCCTAATTACGCAGAGGACAGTTAAGACTCCACCACATTGGAGTCCAGTGTAGGCTAGACCAAGTAAAGATGGCAGTTTCTTCCCCTAATGGACATTAGTGAACCAGATGGGTTTTCCAACAGTCGGTAATGCATTCATGGTCGTCATTAGACTCTGAATTCCAAATTTGTATTGTTATTGAATCCAAATTCAATGCTCTGCCATAGTAGGTCCCCAGAACATGACCTGAGTTTCAGGATTACTAGCTTAATGATAATGCCACTAGGCCATTGCCCATATGGAAGATTTAGTCCCCATATTGCTACCAGGCAAGCAGTATGGAGATGGAGTAAGTAGGTAGTTTTGCATAATAATAGGCAAAGGGCTCCTGTGGTGCAGTGATATTGGCTTTATCTTTGCTGCAGGAGGTTTGGGTTCACGTCTCGAGGCCCCAGAGGTGTGTATTAACACCTCTGAACAGGTTGATCAGAAAATACCTGTAACTTTAACCAGTACTAAGTGATAATACTACTAGGCTGTAACCTGATGATACACTGCAAGTGCACACCAGAAACTAGAGGATTGGAGTTCACAAATATGGACTACTCACCATATTTTAATATAGGAGGCTGGCTTCAGGTCAGCTACCCGGTTTGGCTAAGGTGCAAGAAATGTAGACTGGAAGTTGTTCGAATATTGCTCCTCGGATGCTGCCCGAACTGCTGTGCTTTTCCAGCACCACTCTAATCTAGAATCTGCAGTTTCCAGCACCTGCAGTCCTTGTTTTTACCTACCTGAATACAAGTAAAACCAAGTGAGAAGAGAAAAGTGCCTACCTTTTGGTGCCAGCCTTGCCAATGCCAACAAAATCTGAGTGACTCAGGCTCATCATTTCATTGTTGACAATCCTGCTCTATTTAAAGTGAATAAAATATTCTTTGGCCTTGGGTAGCAATGTAAAATACGTCATGTGGTTCTTAGATACAAGTCAAACAAGTTGTGAATTTATTAAATAAAATCCTCTACAGTTCTACGTGTCCTGGTTCAGCAAAACCTGCTTGTAGCTCTGGATCTCTGGACTCCTACTGAATGCATACTTCAATGAACAGCACTTGGAAAAGCCTCGAGTTTTGATTCGTTTTGAACTATTCGATTTCCCACATGTGGCTGATTAAGTCCTGACAAAATCTTTGAACAGGACCTGAAAAGCACTGGTGCGTGGGTACAACAAACAATCTTGCTGTCACTGTTATTAACCCTTTCCTTTACTTCAGCAAGGGCACATTGAATGTTACCAATCATATTGACAGATAGTCAGTGTCAGACAGGATTTGTATAAAATTTGGAGCACCTCTATGTGTGAAATATTGCAGGATGCATAGACTTGAAGTTCAGAATAAACTGGAATGCACAGCACAGGCACAGACTTCACCCAACCCCAGTGCAATTTGCTTCCATAGAAGTTATTTTCTGGTGGGGTTGGGACATAGCCTGTGCTGGTATCATAATGTACACAACATAATATTGTGATAGGGATAAAAAGATCAAATGCTTTATCCATCTCTCTCACAAAGATAGTAGGGGTATGACAGAGCTGACTGGCACTCGCATCTATTCAGAAAAGCCCCAGCGAATGTCTGAAATGCTACCTTTTCCACACCTTGTCAGCAATGGGAATTGAGAATAAGTATGGGCCAAATCAAGACCACACAAATACTTTACGCCTTGGAAGCTTGTAATACCTACTCAATTCTAGCTAGAAGGTTAGCATCCTGGTGATCAACACAGATCCCAAGTTTTCTGCCCTTTTTCCTCACACGGACTATGGGGAGATACATGAACTTGACAACTGAAGACATCCCTGCTATAGCAACACGTTTGGTTCCCATTGCTGCTGGAGTCATGGACTGGAAAATCCATTTCAAGGACATCTAGAGCTCTCTTAACAATGCTGCATCCCATGTTAAGGTGAAGTCATTTTTCTGCATTGAGCCAAAGTACTGTTCAAGAATTGTCATTGACTTGCTTGCTGCCAGATGACACCCCAATCTTTGACAGCAAGTCAGGGATCCCTATGAAGCAAGGTGTCATGCAAGTGTCTTCTTGAGTATTTTGTTACCAAGGAAGGCATTACTTTGACAATGGGGAAATCCAGGTGGTCCAGCAGCAGCACCTGGCCTAAGACAGAGCTAATTGCTTGTGTTCCTGATCATTGTGATGGGATATTTATGCGGGTCAATGCATAGTAGCCTGGCCCACTCCATCATTTTTGAGGAGACCAAAGAATGCTGAAGGAGCAGGTGGGAAAGGATGTCCAAAGCATGATATTTTACAGTGCTTCACAAGTTTCGGCCTGTGGAAACTACTGTACCTTTTGAGCAGAAGTTTGTCTCATTACCTGTGCAATGGCTATGTGATTCCACGCTCCCTTTCACACTGGAAATGGAAGCCATTTCCTTGCGTAGGTGCGATGGTATCACAAGTTCAAGGACAGTAAAGAGCAGTTAAGTTAATGCTAATGGCAATCAGTCTCAATCTAAACAAGTGGAATATGCTGAGTCATAGAGATGCACAGCACAGAAACAGACCCTTCGATTCAACTCGGCCATGCCAACCAGATATCCTAACCTAATCTGGTCCCATTTGCCGGCACTTGACCCCTATCCCTCCAAACCCTTCCTATTCATATACCCATCCAGGTGCCTTTTAAATGTTGCAATTGTACCAGTCTCCACCACTTCCTCTGGCAGTTCATTCCATACACGTTCCGCCCTCTGAGTGAAACAGTTGCCCTTTGGGTCTCTTTCCCTTAGGTCTCTTTTATATTTTCGCCTCTCATCCTAAACCTATGCCCTCTAGTTCTGGACTCCCCCACCCCAGGGAAATGATTTTGTCTATTTATCCTATCCATACCCCTCATGATTTTATAAACCTCTTTAAGGTCACCCCTCAGCCTCAAACGCTCCAAGGAAAACAGCCCCAGCCTATTCAACCTCTCCCTATAGCTCAAATCCTCCAACCCTGGCAACATCCTTGCAAATCTTTCCTGAACCCTTTCAAGTTTCACAACATTGCCTATGACTTGGGGCATGAGTTACAGCAGTATTAATCTCAATTGCTCAAACTGAAGCAGACTATTTCCCAGTTCCAGAGATATTCTGATCGGCATAGAATTTGAACTGTTTAGAGATGTCAAACCGCTCTGCTACTTTCATTGATCCATCAAGGTTGGAGTAACTTTGATCCAAGGAACTGCTGAAACTCAGTTGCTCAGTTTTGATTCCAGACCCACTACACGTCAGGCAAAAGTAATAGAAACAATTATATTCAGTCATCTGACTAACATCATAGGAGGAAACACCGTCTAGCCCAGTTGGAGGTGGCTATGTCTTTGCTCATGCCCCAAGTCATAGGCAACGTTCCAACCCTGATTCCTTAGGATATTTGAACCAAGGTTTTTCAGAGTGCCAATGATGCACTCCTGAGTGAGATTCAAACCAGGTCCAGGGGGGTACAGTCGGATGTGGTTTCACCTTTGCTATCTCTCTCAAAAGAGGACTTCAGGCAGCTTCAGCTCATTTTCATTGACATGGGCGTCGCTGCTGGAAGGCACAACATCCACTTGCTCAGTGCAGATGGTAGGGAGTCAAAACCAGCTGAGGTGCTGGAAGGTAGGGTCTTGAATCAGCTGGTTCATCATAACACGAGAGAGAGATTAAGCAACTCAACTTTCCCAACAGTCTCAAGTGTTCATAGCAGTTCGAGATCAAGTAGGACATCCAACAACAGAAAAGACAAAGGGCATAACAGACAGCAGTGTGACTGTCCCAGAATGGCTGTTAAATCCAATGACTACTGTTGAAATTGTGGGAAACGGTACTTTGGCCCAAAGCGGAAAAACGACTTCACCTTAACAGGAGATGCTTAGTTAAGAGAGCTCTTTGCAATGGATTTTTCAGTCCTTGACTCCAACAGCAATGAGGACCAAACATGTTTCTATATCAGGGACATCTTCGAGTTTAATCAAGCCATCCATAGATTGCTAGACGATAAAGGCATTAAGGGTTATGTGGGGTACATGGGAGTATGGAGTCGAGATAGAGGATCAGCCATAATCATATTAAATGGCAGAGTGGGCAGAGTGGGTTCACTGGGCCAAATGACCTGCATTTGCTCTCATTTTCCATTTTCCCACCCATGAGCAAATAATTTCAACTACAGTCAGTGATTGTATTTGATTGTTTTATCTGTTTTGGTGTTATATGTCACACTTGCAGTGGTGGGGGATAAGAATAAGATCCTTTTGAAACTTTGCAAGGTCTATGGTATCGTCAGAAATCACAAGGTCTCCTATCATCCAGAGGTTAATGGACAGTACAAAGAATCCATTTGTATTCTGCATGACTGTTTGTTCACCTTGCCGCCTCAAAGTAAACATAACTGGTTTGAGTATCTTTGGAGCTGGTTTATATTTGTGATCATACAGCTCACTGAACTGACCTTCCAATTGGCACGGGCATATTTCTCAAAAGCAGAATATCATGGAGTTGCAATTAGATTCAGGATGTCTGGGATTCATAATCCAACAAATCATCAAGGATTCTGATAGAGCTGTATAGGATTGAGGGCCACTCAGGATGGCTGAGAGGGAAAAGGACACAGGTAGGAATCCGTATCCTTGTTGAAGTGGTGGGTTAAAGGCAACTTCACAATTTGGATTTGCTTGAGGCTCAAAGACTGGTGGATAGTGTGGAGACGAAGAGCTCGCTCAGTTGTATTGCAGAAGCTGAACTGTCTGTGTGTGATGGCTTGACGAAGTGGATGGCAATGAGGAATCCTGGACTAAACTGTATTGTGAATCTCAGGTGGTGCATCCGGCCTGTGAGAAGGCCTACTCTAGCCCTGAAAGAAGGGCAGGAAACTGAAGCAAGAACTTGCTGCTGCTGACCCCTGGAGACCAACCGATCTAGATACCAACCTGGTGATCCACATTGAGGCTGGAGCTCAGGGAAAGGACCAGGACAAGGGAAGAGGTAGAAAAGGTTCTTTGAAGAAAATGCAGGATATCACCCTGAGTTTACTATTTGCCCAGATCAGTAGTGCAAGAAGAGAATGCTGTGACTAATAGATTTTTAGTTGTCATGACACAAGCAAACCTGCTGATCACATTACTGCTCAGTAAATAGTTGTTGTGTGTATGTATGGTTATGGTAGCCAATTTCAAGTGGGGATGTGTGTAAAAGTGCCTCTAGCAGCTGGCAGCAGTGTTAAGGGAGGACACTGAGCACGAGCAATGGATAGTGTCTGTAAAACCCTCTCTGCAGAAAGGAGTGCATTTGTCAAGCAGAGACCTCCGAGGGGGTGGGGGAGAAAGAGGCAAAGGATTTCTCAACCAAGAGGTGAACAAAGGCTGAATCCAATATAAGCACTCTATTCTCTCAGTTTTAGCTTTAATTTTCATTAATCTTTATCAAAACCAAATGTTAGCCACATAACGCATCCCTGCTTCAGGATCTTTGGGCCACCCTTGTATTAAAATTTTACCCAATTTATCAATTATGTTAATATTGTGAAAGGCTTACCAGCAGCAGTTTGGTTGATTTTAATTTAGAATTGCAGGCCTCTCCAAACAATGGACGATGATGACGACTGTTGGTTATTGCACAAACATTTCATTATCAATGTGAAAAACAAAGGAAATCACTTTAATTTGTAAATCTGACATGTGAAAGTTGTTTGTTAATTTTACAGACAATGTATTGTGCTGTAAGAGTCCACAATCATATACCTTCCCATTTCATTAGCGATGGATTCATGGGCGTCAGATTTTGTTTTAAACTTGTAAGAACTACTCGGTTCCAACATTCACACTAATTCATTGCCTGCTGGAAAGGGGTAAACCCTTTCTTTGACTCCTTTTTTCCTGTGAGAAGCGTGTCTGATTTTGGGGGACTAAATATGTTTCTTTGTTGTGAGTTTTGTTGAGCACAGTGCCCATGGTCTCTTTCCCACCAGGAAGGTCAGACATTTGAGGTCCAGTGTATTTTCTGTCACGATCCCTACTGTCTGTCCAAGCTGCTACACCAAATTGAAACAACAGTTGCACATGTCACTATGTGCATTCATTGTGGAGCCGACGATATACAGTTAGAGACCTTGGTTTTCAAGGAGAGCAAGTCTAAATATATACACGCACCCACACACAGAACAAAGGGTGAAAGTAGCCAAGCCTATCATTGATATGCATACAACCAACAGTCTCCAGATAATAGCGGTAATGAAATCTTCACCAACCCTAATACAATTGAACTCTTTAACCCACAAACAGTGGCTAATTATTGCCTGGAAATTACAAGCTGAAACTAAATAGATGAAAATATTCTTTGTTGGGATGGAGCTTGAGTTTATTCATTATGTGGCTTTTGATAAGCTTTAATTAAAGCTGCACCTCACCACCGTGCTTGGAATGAATGCGCTTGTTTTCCATAGTGTACAATTTATTCATTCTGGCTGTGCTTCAGCAATCAAAGCTGGCACAAAGTTTTTGTTCATACAGTGTGCGGGAGAGAAAGAGGAAATAATTGCTCAGAGGCAAAGCTGTCAGAATCTGTGAGTGCAATGGTGACAAGCCTTTGGTTCAATTTAGTGAGATTGTATCTTCTAGTAGTTGAGACAATTTAAAATATTCATGAAAGTTATAATTTTTGATCAATACTCTGAATAAATTTGTTTGTGAAAACTCAATTTTAATAATACTTGAGGTATATAGGTTGATAGTTTACTTAAAGGCAATTTTACTTGGTATGTATTCACTGATCCAGAACAACTAGGCATCAGTTATTTCCTGATTTTGTAAAAGCTTAAAGAAAATGTAAAATCTTTATAATGGCAAATAATAAGAGCTATTTTGGAAGATCAATGAATGACACTGCAATACTTGATCTGTAAATATAATTGGGATTCCTTCTTTTTAGTCTTAACAAAAGTGTTCTATGTTATGTTGCTCCTGCTGAGACAGTCCCTGTGAGAAAACCCATCTTGTAGGTAGTTAATGGAGTACAAATAAACAGCAAACCTATGACTTCCCCCTCCCCCCAGGTACATCTTTCAAATACAAAAAAGGCTGGATTGACTCATAGCATGAGGATGGCAGTGTAGTGATTTCATGCTCAGTTGTTGGCTAATAAGATGCTGCAGTCTTTATGTAGCGATGCCTGATTGCAAGATGCACAGAATAGTGTAAGGCTGGGCTGCCAAGGTTACAGAGCATGCAGCTTGAGGGGATGCTGGATTCTGAGCATGAGGGGGATTGTCTCTGCCCAGCAGGTGAGGATTGGATCTGGGTTGAAGATGCTGTGCACAAGATGTTGGCTTGCCTTTACCAATTCATAAAGCTGATAGATTAAAACATTCACTCCCATCCAGGAAATCGAGCAGCCAGTGGCAATCATTAACCCTTAATACGCTTTTGCATGCTGCAGCTTGAAATAGATCGATGAACACTTCAAAATGTACTGATCCTTTTTTTTAAGGTAGATTTTTCTTTGTTAAGTAGAAGTGCTATTTCATGCAGTGATGTAGAAATATACTCAAAAATGTGAGGGGAGTCAGAGTGGATGATTCACCTTGGCATCCCCCTGATGGCCATTTCAGTCTGAATTGTACCAAGAAACGGCAAATTGTACTCGATACTGAAATAGTTATGGGCCCTGCCAATATTTCAGCAATAGTACTGTTGCTCCCAGAACGACCTGCAACCCCCATCAGGCTATTCCAGTACAGTTACCACACTGATGTCTACTCAACAATGTGAAAATTGCCCAAGTAAGTCCTGTCCACAGCCAATAGGATAAATCCAAGCTGGCCAATTATCACCCCATCCGTCTACTCCTGGGTCATCGGTAATGTGATGGAAGACATGCTTAACAAGGAATAACCTGCTTACAAAGGAATAACCTGCTCACTGACACTCAGTTGGATTCAATCAGGGTCACTCAGTTCCTGACCTCACTGAAACCTTGGCCCAAACATGAACGAAAGAGTTAAACTCCAACTCCTTTAGACAAAAGTAGTATTTTAAAGAGACATATCTAGTACAAAGAAGGTTGTTGGAGGTTAATCATCTCTGTATACTGACATCTCTATAAGCAGTCCCTTGGGACAAATGCTGTCAAAAGAGCCTTGCTGAGATGCTGCAGTGTGTTCCTTAGACAGCACACAGCCAACAGTGTATGGCCCAGCAAAGGGATTGAATGTACTAGTTAGGGTAGAGTCATACAGTCATAGAGATGTACAGCACGGAAACAGACCCTTCAGTCCAATGCCGACCAGATATCCCAACCCAATCTAGTCCCACCTGCCAGCACCTGTCCCGTATCCCTCCAAACCCTTCCTATTCATAAACTCATCCAGATGCCTTTTTAATGTTGCAATTGTACCAGCCTCCACCACTTCCTCTGGCAGCTCATTCCATGCACGTACCACCCTCTGCGTGAAAAAGTTGCCCCTCCAGTCTCTTTTATATCTTTCCCCTCTCACTCTAACCCAAGCCCTCTAGTTCTGGAGTTCCCACTCCAGGGAAAAGACTTTGTCTATTTGTCCTATCGATGCCCCTCATGATTTTATAAACCTCTATAAGGTCACCCCTCAGCCTCCGATGCTTCAGGGAAAACATCCCCAGCCTATTCAGCCTCTCCTTATAGCTCAAATCCTCCAACCCTGGCAACATCCTTGTAAATCTTTTCTGAACCCTTTCAAGTCTCACAACATCTTTCCGATAGGAAGGAGACCAGAATTGCACGCAATATTCCAACAGTGGCCTAACCAATGTCCTGTACAGCTGCAACATGACCTTCCATCTCCTGTACTCAATACTCTGACCAATAAAGGAAAGCATACCAAACGCCTTCTTCACTATCCTATCTACCTGCGACTCTACTTTCAAGGAGCTATGAACCTGCACTCCAAGGTCTTGTTGTTCAGCAACACTCCCTAGGACCTTACCATTAAGTGTATAAGTCCTGCTAAGATTTGTTTTCTCGAAATGCAGTACCTCGCAATTATCTGAATTAAACTCTATCTGCCACTTTTCAGCCCATTGGCCCATCTGATCAAGATCCCGTTGTAATCTGAGGTAACCCTCTTCACTGTCCAACACTACCTTTACCACTCTCATTACCTTTGACCACGCCAGTCTGACAACATATTTGATGGTTTTCAGTTCATAGTACTACTCCTTGGCCAGAATGCTGAGAAACATTTGTCTCTATGATCAAGTATATTCAATGTCCTTGCTGCCCTGAATACATCTTCCAGCTGGTTTTCAACATAAAGGAGTACTGATTCATCAGCTGAGAATGATAGATGGTCATTAATTAGAAGTATCCCACTCAATTCAAAGGTGATGGCATGGACGTCATATTAGCAATTTGTATTATGAAAACAGGGCACTGAATCAACTTGTCTGATTTGAAATTAAACCTGTATTCTCCCTGACAATGCCTCAAACAAATGGAATCCATTTGCCAACAATTCAGCAACCTCTTTACATGCATAACACATTGTTGTCTCCCTTGAGGTTTGGTATTCTTGCAAGCGTATCCTGATTATTGCAAGAACTTCAACAGCTTATCTCTTTTCAGCAATGCACAAGTTCGGCACCATCAAACTTAGAATTGGAGGAAAAACAAACTTAATAAAAATAGACAATACATGGAATCATTGCAGAATAGACAGTACATTGCCACAACTGCAGCCTGTTGGGTGAACACAAGATCTATCCTGATACTAGTTAGTTAGCTTGACGGATGTCTGTCTTGGCCCAGTGATAACATTCATGTGTCTGAACCAAAGATCCTGGGTTCATGTACGTTCTAAAATCTCAAGGAGCAAAGTTAATCATGTTAGGGTTTCAGTGCAGTACTGTGAGAGTATTGCACTGAGAGATTCTGTGTTTTGGATGTTGTGCTAACTCATGATCTTTTTATCACTCAGGTAAATGTAGAAGGTTCAATGCACCAGTAAAGAAAAGCAGAGATGATATGCTGTTGGTGTACTGATCAACATTTCTCAGCCAACCAGTCCTTTAAAACAAATAATATGCTCAGTTATTTAATTACTATTTCTGAGGCATGCTTATTAGAAATGACTTCACTTCACAAATGTTCTATTGACTGGGAAGTGCAGAGGAATGTTGAAGCCATAAATTGCAAAGAATAGTTACAAGTTCGTTCTTGATTTAATTTTCTGCCTCTGTAATAATACATACGTTTAATGTAGTATAATCCAAGTGAATAAGTGTTTTATAGTAACCATTAATTTAATCAACACAGATCATTTTAGTAAGTTATTTCTTAATTTCCTTGAGAATTTTGTACATCAGTCTGGATTTTCCCATCAACAGCAAAACAATGGTATTTGCTGCTGATCTGTAAGAAGGTCATCCACAAAGATCTAATGATCTCTCTAGCATGGATTACCCCTTTTTCATTGGCACTTTAAATCTGGCACCAAGCCATTGGGGTCTTCAGGTGAACAGCAGCAGCAGCAATGTCAACAAACTGAATTAGTAGCCAATCATATTACAAACAGGAAGCTATGAGCATTGACTATCTGACATTTTCAATCTACGTTTCCAGATAGCAAAATAAAAAATAATCACACTTGTGTTGGATGGATGCTAAACATTAATTAATATTTTACAAATAAATGAATTGTTGATTTTTACATATCATATTGGATAAGTTTGATATTCCACAAATATAAACCTAGCTTGTCAGGGCCAGTGATGGTATCAAGCACGGCTTAAGAATTTAGTTTAAAAACCTAGATCTATCTTGAATGCTTTACAGCAAGCCTTATAGCAAAGAAGTGATTTTTTAAAAATCATTTGACTGACTGATTGTTTCAGGATTACGTACTGAGTAGAGGGGTCTGGGAAGCCTCACCAGCTCGCCGCCTTAAGGGGGATAGAATCTCTGACAACAATCTCCTACTTTTCCATGATTTTCCAGTCGAGTGTCAACTTCTGAAGTTGTCAATTTCACTGATTCAGTCTGAGGAATGGTAGCAACACTATCATCTATTTTCATACACCTTGATCCTGCTGAGGTTGGATATGAAATATTGTTGTAGATTTATAAACAAAATATTATAATTCATTACCTAAGCTTTGGAAGAACTTGTAGGAAAGGGAATTATCCAACTGGTGTCTAATTGAACAGTGATAGAAACCATCTAAATCTAATTGTTTGCATCTGTTCTGTGGTGGTTTTGAATTTTCCGTTAAAACTACAATTTTCTCAGTGGTCTAAGCACAGTGTTTTCCAGCAAAGCCATACTTTTCAAATGGATTGCATGGAGATTTTAATTTTGATACTTTGACATAAACCTTTCAAAGGTCAGAGAAGATTGTACTACTTTGAAATGTTGGAGAGACTTTTTCTGTGAGCGAGGGATCAAATTGGTGCATCTTTTTAATACAGCGTTGTGGAGGGACAAAAATTCAATTCTAACTCAACAGGATTTTTTTTTAATTGAGAAAAGGTGCAACTTGCATTTTTGCTTTCGCTTTTATATATGATTGCAATCATATGGTACTGTTCTGTCATCATTGATTTATGGCATTATTTATCATATGTAAGTGATATTACTTGAACTAGCCAGTCAGAATTCCTTGTTTGTTTCAAAAATTGTATAACAGTAATGTTTTCTTGCATATTTTGCCTAATTTTGCACGCATGTTTTACAAAAGCATTCAAACAAATGTGAAGAGTCAGTATCACAGTGATGTGGATTTGCACTTTTCATACACTCCACGTATTTCCATCCTTTGCCTCTTGCTTTTCCCTTTATCTCCTCTTTCTCTCCCTTCTGTGGGATTGGCTTTGTTTTGAGGGAGGACATGGCCAGAAATGGAAATGTTGTTTATGACCGTTGGTGAAGCAGACCACGCTCCAAATGGCCACTCTATAGACTGTCAGCTGTATATAGATATTTTTAAACGGCCTGTTCAGATGTGTTAGGATACACCTCTGGAGTAGGTGGGACTTGAATCTGAGCCTCCTGGCTCCCAGGCAGAGATACTATCACTGCGCCACACAAGTCCCAAAGAGTTCGAATTTTCTTTGACAGCCATATATGCTTGGAAATCTCTTACCACCCATCTAGCTTAGTGAATGATGAGGGTGTGAGAGAGAGATATAAAGATGGAAAATCAAGAGATAAGAGCAGCACATAGGTATCCAGTTTGATGTTTACCTTTGAAGTGAGGTACAGCTAGAATCTACAAAATGTTGAGAAGTACTAATGTTATCTCGGCACTGTAGCTCAGTGGTTAGTACTGCTGCCTCACAGCGCCAGAGACCCTGGTTCAATTCCAGCCTCGGTCGACTTGTGTGGAGTTTGCACATTCTCCCCATGTCTGCGTGGGTTTCCTCCCATAATCCAAAGATTGCCCATAACATTCAAGAATCTATAGGTTAGGTGCATTAGTCAGGGGAAATGTAGAGAAATGGGTTTGGGTGGGATACCTTTCGGAGGGTCAGGGTGGACTTAATGGGCAGAAGGGCCTGTTTCCACACTGTACGGATTCTATGATTCTAGGGATTCTATGGTCTCCAACATATTGGGTGGTAATTCCACACTCAGAAATAATCCATACATTTCAAATATTTATGATTTAAATTATGTTAAATCCTCCAGCTGTCACAAATTAATATTGGTTGTTTAACAAAAAAAAAACTCCATGAATCCGGGAATCAATTTGCCAGGTCTGAGAACAATTACCTAAATTACAGTTTGTGAATTTCCATCAGATCAACATCTGGAACTATCACTTGGATTGCATGGATGTACGAACTGTTATTAAACAATCTCTTACCCTCTGGCTGACTAAAACAATAATATTGCAAGACAATCTCAAATCCAAAACTAAGATTGAGATTTACTTGGCAGCCATGATACCTGTTCTCCTTATGCTTCACTGTCATAACCTATACCAGGCAACGCAAAGCACTGGAAATGTACCATCAGTTGTACCTTTAAGATTCCCAAAATCTAGTAAAAAGTAACGTGATCCAACCTCGCCATTCAACAAGCATCAAGGTACTAATGATTCAAGGGCACTTCTCCTGGGCTTGGGATGTCATAGCCATGCCCGCGAACAGATTCAGAGCTCGACTGTGGAATCCTTCAAACCCTGGAGAACAACAAATGCTTTGGAGGTATTGTCAAAGCTTCCTTGAAGAGGTCATTCTACCTGCCAAGGAATGGGAGAGCTTGGCTTGTGACTGACAACAATGGAAATGTTTCCTTCAGAACAGCATCAAACAATTAAGGAGACGTTGGGAACATATGCAGATAAACTCATGTCAGAGAGAATGTAGAATCTCCAAAAAGCTCATCTACATGACCCTCCACTTACCATCTGCTGTGATTGGGCTAATCAGTCATCTCAGAGCCATTTGAACCAGAGTGAATGGAGTCCTCAATCACTAAGCACTGACCAATGTTGGTGTAATTTGCTGTGCTTTATAAATGTTGACTGAATCATAGACTGTTGTGTAAAAATTCAAAAATAATGCAATCCAGGTGTGTGGGCTCTTGTCCCATATGTCATCCAAGGAACCATTTGGCAGAGTATATTGGGTACACCCTTTGTAGTTTCTGGGTAATCCAAGATGGAAGACGGGAAAAATTTCTCACTGTAAGAGCTGTGCCTTTTTTTGAGGTATTTTAGGTGTTGGAGGTGATTTCCTTAAATTCCAGGAGTAGCAATTACTGTTTTATATGCTGTTACATTGTTTTGGAACTAGGGAAAAAAACAGTCAAAACAACAGTTTAAAAGGGAGAAGAGCAGACAAAGGAAGCACATGGTGAGGACAGTGCAGGAGAGAGAGAGAGAACCTGCACACTTACCGCCTTTGCTGTTTGAATTCGTGTATTGCTGGTCATCGGAGTGCATCTGGGAAAATTAACAAACAGTGAAATTCAAAACTAATCAGGGAGGAACTGTTGGGCAAAGTTCACAACATACCGGGTACAGACAGACGTTTCTGTGGCCAGCAGAGAAAAAGCAGAATGGTGTGTTGTTTCCCTGGTGCCAGGATCAAAGATGCCTCGGAGAGGGGCCAGCAGGAGGTCATTGTCCACATTGGACCCAACGACCTTGGAAGGGAAAAGGTTGAGACTCTGAAAGGAGATTATAGAGAGTTAGGCAGAAATTTAAAAAAAGAGGTCCTCAAGGATAGTCATATATGGATTACTCCCACAGCTACAAGCTAGTGAGGGCAGGAATAGGAGGATAGAGCAGATGAATGCGTGGCTGAGGAGCTGGTATATGGGAGAAGGATTCACATTTTTGGATCATTGGAATCTCTTTTGGGGTAGAAGTGACCTGTACAAGAAGGACGGATTGCACCTAAATTGGAAGGGGACTAATACACTGGCAGGGAAATTTGCAAGAACTGCTTGGGAGCATTTAGACTAGTAAGGTGGGGGAATAGAACCCAGGGAGATAGTGAGGAAAGAGATCGATCTGAGACAGGTACGGCTGAGAACAGAAGTGAGTCAAAAAGTCCGGGCAGGCAGGGACAAGGTAGCACTAATAAATTAAACTGCATGTATTTCGATGCAAGGGGCCTAACAAGGAAGGCAGATGAACTCAGGGCATGATTAGGAACAGGAACTGGGATATCACAGCAATTACGGATTCATGGTCAGGGATGGGCAGGAGTGGCAGCTTAATGTTCAAGGATACAAATGCTACAGGAAGGATAGAAAGGAAGGCAAGAGAGAAGGGCAAGTGACATTTTTGAGAAGGGATAGCATTACAGATGTGCTGAGGGAGGATATTCCCGGAAATACATCCAGGGAAGTGATTTGGGTGGAACTGAGAAATACAAAAGGGATGATCACCTTATTGGGATTGTATTATAGACCCCCCCCCCCCCCCCCCAATAGTCAGAGGGAAATTGAGAAACAAACTTGTAAGGAGATCTCAGCTATTGGTAAGAATAATAGGGTAGTTATGGTAGGGGATTTTAACTTTCCAAACATAAACTGGGACTGCCATAGTGTTAAGGGTTTAGATGGAGAGGAATTTCTCCACCTAAAGTGTGTACAAGACAATCTTCTAATTCAGTATGTGGATGTACCTACTAGAGAAGGGACAAAAATTGACCTACTCTTGGGAAATAAGGCAGGGCAGGTGACTGAGGTGTCAGTGGGAGAGCACTTTGGGGCCAGCGACCATAATTCTATTTGTTTTAAAATAGTGATGGAAAAGGATAGACCAGATCTAAAAGTTGAAGTTCTAAATTGGAGAAAGGCCAATTTTGATGGTATTAGGCAAGAACTTTTGAAAGCTGATTGGAGGCAGATGTTCGCAGGTAAAGGGACGTCTGGAAAATGGGAAGCCTTCAGAAATGAGATAACAAGAATCCAGAGAAAGTATATTCCTGTCAGGGTGAAAGGGAAGGCTGGTAGGTATAGGGAATGCTGGATGATGAAAGAAATTGAAGGTTTGGTTAAGAAAAAGAAGGAAACATATGTCAGGTACAGACAGGATAGATCGAGTGAATCCTTAGAAGAGTACAAAGAAAGTAGGAATATACTTAAGAGGAAATTCAGGAGGGCAAAACGGGGATGTGAGATAGCTTTGGCAAATAGAATTAAGGAGAATCCAAAGGGTTTTGACAAATATATTAAGGACAAAAGGATAATTAGGGAGAGAATAGGGCCCCTCAAAGATCAGCAAGGCGGCCTTTGTGTGGAGCCACAGAAAATGGGTGAGATACTAAATGAATATTTTGCATCAGTATTTATTGTGGAAAAGGATATGGAAGATAAAGACTGTAGAGAAATAGATGGTAACATCTTACAAAATGTCCAGATTACAGAGGAGGAAGTGCTGGATGTCCTGAAATGACTAAAAGTGGATAAATTCCCAGGACCTGATCAGATGTACCTGAGAACTCTGTGGGAAGCTAGAGAAGTGATTGCTGGGTCTCTTGCTAAGATATTTGTAAGATTGATAGTCACAGGTGAGATGCCGGACGTCTGGAGGTTGGCAAACGTGGTGCCACTGTTTAAGAAGGACGGTAAAGACAAGTCAGGGAAGCATAGACCGGTGAGCCTGACCTCGGTGGTGGGCAAGTTGTTGGAGGGAATCCTGAGGGACAGGATGTACTTGTATTTGGAAGGGCAATGACTGATTAGGGATAGTCAACATGGCTTTGTGCATGGGAAATCATGTCTCACAAACTTGATTGAGTTTTTTGAAGAAGTAACAAAGAAGTTTGATGAGGGCAGATCAGTAGATGTGATCTATATGGACTTCAGTAAGGCGTTTGATAAAGTTCCCCATGGGAGACTGGTTAGCAAGGTTAGATCTCATGGAATACAGGGAGAACGAGCCATTTGGATACAGTACTGGCTCAAAGGTAGAAGACAGAGGGTGGTGGTGGAGGGTTGTTTTTCAGACTGGAGGCCTGTGACCAGTGGAGTGCCAAAAGGACCAGTGTTGGACCCCCTACTTTTTGTCATTTACATAAATGATTTGGATGCGAGCATAAGAGGTACAGTTAGTAAGTTTGCAGATGACATCAAAATTGGAGATGTAGTGGACAGTGAAGAAGGTTATCTCAGATTACAATAGGGTCTGGACCAGATGGGCCAATGGGCTGAGAAGTGGCAGATGGAGTTTAATTCAGATAAAATGTAGCACATCGCATTTGGGTAAGCAAATCTTAACAGGACATATACACTTAACGGTAGAGTCCTAGGGAGTTTTTGCTGAACAAAGTGACCTTGGAGTGCAGGTTCATAGCTCCTTGAAAGTGGAGTCACAGGTAGATAAGATAGTGAAGAAGGCGTTTGGTATGCTTTCCTTTACTGATCAGAGTATTGAGTATAGGGGTTGGGGGAGGTCATGTTGCGGCTGTGCAGGACATTGGTTAGGCCACTGTTGGAATATTGCGTGCAATTCTGGTCTCCTTCCTATCAGAAAGATGTTGTGAAACTTGAAAGGATTCGGAAAAGATTTGCAAGGATGTTGCCAGGGTTGAAGGATCTGAGCTACAGGGAGAGGTTGAACAGGCTGGGGCTGTTTTCCCTGGATCGTCGGAGGCTAAGGGGTGACCTTATAGAGGTTTACAAAATTATGAGGGGCATGGATAGGATAAATAGACAAAGTCTTTTCCCTGGGGTGGGGGAGTCCAGAACTAGAGGGCATTGTTTTAGGGTGAGAGGGGAAAGATATAATAGAGACCTAAGGGGTAACTTTTTCAAGCAGAGGGTGGTACGTGTATGGAATGAGCTGCCAGAGGATGTGGTGGAGGCTGGTAAAATGGCAACATTTAAGAGGCATTTAGATGGGTATATGAATAGTAAGGGTTGGGAGAGTTATGGACCGGGTGCTAGCAGGTGGGACTAGATTGGGTTGGGATATCTGGTCGGCATGGATGGCTGTGACCGAAGAGTCTGTTTCCATGCTGTACATCTCTATGACTCTATGTGGTTACAGGCAATCAGTTCCATGTTGTCTGACAGACAACACAAACTCGCACTCCTTCAGGTCTTAGTTGATTTGCTGGCAGATATTTAATCCAATTCAGACTGGAATCATTGGAAAGCAAACCAAGCAGACCTCAGAGATCTAAACCTTCCTTGTCCTACATAACAAAATATACTCCCCAGCTGGAAAGTGATGTGCCTTTGTGTCATTTTGTTTTACATTTCTCACAATCTGCTGCTTTAGGGAAAAACTGCTTGTACAATTGCAGGCTATGGTTAACCAACTGGTGGTTGGAAACGGAAAAGATACAGTATTAGAATTTATAAATGTCTTCTCACCCAGACAAATTGACAAGGTTCAAGTGTTTACTGTTGGAACAACTCCAAAATATTTGTCGGTCAGTTCCTGGGATATTTTTTGTCCATAACTTCTCATTACTGAGTTACCTTGATAATGAAAATAGTGAGGAGAAATTTTACTACTTAACTCATTACAGCTGTTTTAAGATTTGTAAAATTTAAGCAGAATGTTGCATAATTCTGTTTTAATATTTTTGATAATCATGGAAGGACACCAAAATTGATAGTATAAGTTTGTGTTCAGAAGTCTATGTAGAACACTGTGTGTGGGCTTTAAAGGCTCATAAAATCCACTCACTAATACAGAGTTTAAAATTGAGCCCACGGTGTAAATCTGCTTTCATGTTGTCGACTTGGTTATGGAAGAATAATTGAACCATCCTGCTCTCTCAAATTTACATGCAAATATTCATCTGTCTTTGTATGATTTGAGTCTAAAATGAATGCGGTTCCACTGCTAACATTTTGATGCTGTCCTAGAAATTCCTAGTTATTTAAAAAGTCTCATGTTAGTAGCTGGAGGCAGAGGAACAGTTTTAAAAATAACAGCATAACAAACTAAAGAAAATATGAATTAACTGTGAGACAGTATTATTTAGCATAATCTGTTACAAGAGGCACTTCCAGTGAATTGTCGCTGTGACCTCCAGGTATGTCTCATTCCAGAAGTTTGTGAACATTTCTCAAGAGCTTTGAGAAAAATTATTTAACTTTTCATGTTTGTGTTTTAAAGCAATGTGTATTGACACAAGTTGGAAGAAAAGGTACTAGAGAGGAGGTTGGTTAATAAAATGACTAACTGGCCTTTAAAGGTCCATCCATTAAGATTAAATGATAACCTGAATCAAGTTAACTCAGAAATTCCAAAAACTCTTCCTGGGAGGATGCTTCATCCAGGGCACAGTGCAAGAGTTGGCTAACAAAGGTGCTTTCATCTGGTTATGGGCATAGTTGGTCAGATTTTAAACTGCAATTACAAGGGCAAGCTTTCACAGATTAGACAGTTCAGCTGCAACCTAGACAGGAGTTTATATTGTTAGGTCAAGCACAATGCTGTATTGATGTGGGGCAGCAAAGGTTGTGATTCTTTTGTTATCCAAAGACGTGATTCTGATAAAATAGGTTGGTCTAATCACAATCTCAACTGTGTGCCTGTGCTGTGAAATTAGGTTAAGACTTCATAACTTGCCTCAGTTTAGCAACTATTTATTCTGCTTGCCTTGGAAAAGATTGCTGTGATGAACTGGCTGAAGCAGTGAATGTCTTGTTCGGTGGCACAGTGGTTAGCACTGCTGCCTCACAGCGCCAGGGACCTGGGTTCAATTCCCGCCTCAGGCGACTGACTGTGTGGAGTTTGCACATTCTCCCCGTGTCTGCGTGGGTTTCCTCCGGGTGCTCCGGTTTCCTCCCACAGTCCAAAGATGTGCGGGTCAGGTGAATTGGTCGTGCTAAATTGCCCGTAGTGTTAGGTAAGGGGTATATGTAGGGGTATGGGTGGGTTGCGCTTCGGCGGGTCGGTGTGGACTTGTTGGGCCGAAGGGCCTGTTTCCACACTGTAAGTCTAATCTAATCTAAAAAACCTATCTGTTTTATCTCAATGTACAGGAATTATACACCTCTAAATGTAAGATACTCAGACCATGCAGAGGGGCAACGAACACTATTGTACTTGAGGGAAGATCTCAGAGAAAACCATAAACTCCAGTAGGTTTTATAAACTATAGTAACTCAGCATCAATATAACAGATTAATACAGAAATATAATACCGTCAATTCATAATGATATGTATAAGGTACATCAGTGCTAGTCATAAAAGCTTCTTTGCCAGCACCTTTCAAAACTATGATTTCTGCCATCTAAAAAGACAAGGGCAGCAGGTACACGTGAACACCGACATCTGCAGCTTCCTCTCTAAGAAACAATTTATTCTCACCTGGAACAATCTTCCTATTATTTAACTGGCACTGGATCCAAATTCTGGAATTCCTCAGTAGCAGATGGGCCACAGCAACTCACCATCACTTTCTCGTTGGCAATGAGGAATGAGCAGCAAATGTTTGCCTTGCCTTGCCTTGTCAGTAACCCTCTCAATACATGAAAAAATATTTTAAAACAGCGTATTTTGTGTATTTTTAGTGCCAACACAAACCAAATTATTCATTGTACTTGTGTGGCATTGTAATATTTTTATTATTTGGTCATGAGATGTGAATTTTTTTGGCTAAGTTCATCCCTAATTGCTTGGAGGGACTGTGTAGTCTTGAGTCACATGTAGGCCAGACTAGATAAGGATAGCAGATTTTCTTCCAAAGCCCTTAGGTAGTTTTCCTTTGACCAATTGTGAAGATTCGACCTCACGAGCTAAGACACTATCACATTAAGTGCTGATTGGTGGGGAGTTGCTCATTTTAGCTCGGGAATTGAAATCTTAATGCTCCAGAGAAAAGACATAGATGTGGTTGTGATCAGAAGCTAATAGTTTCTGTTAAAAAGTATGAGAGATAATATTGGATAAGAATGGACGTAATGTTACTTCTTAGTAACTGTTAAAAACGGATAATTTCATGGAATGTAGGGGAGCGGTCAGTGCCCATAAAAGCGCACACGAAGAATTGAATCATCTATTTAAATAGGGAGCTGTGAAAATTGAGCGGAAAAAGCAAAAAGGCTTTTCTATTGTGGACATGTTTAATTTGTAGATGAAATATCATTCCAGGTGTAAATTAACGTGGAAAATATCCAGTTCGGTTGCATTTACTGCCAGTGTAATTTCTATCAGTCGATATCTAAAATTGTTTCAAAGTTGAGCCCGTTTGCAGTTTAGGATCTAGTCTGAATGTGTGCGCGCAATGGTCCTTCTTCAAGCAACTGAGGAAAGCATTCAAAGAGGAGAGCATGATGCAAAGACGTCCGGACATTCAGAAAGTATCTGTTTGAGGTTTTTTTTTCAGTGTATGCTCATCCACAGAAAAATAGTATGGAAGCATCCCTCATCCACCACCATCATTTTGTTCTTTCTACACCACTGGTGGACTGCGGCTGCAGTGCAAACCTACAAGATGTACTGAAACAACTCGTCTGTGTTTATTTGATAGCACTTTCAAACCCATGACTCCTACTGTTATGGACCAAACCAAACCGCCCCCCCCCCCCCCCTTCCCCCCCAAAATATAAAGAAGAAAGCCTAGACCTGAAGTTTTTTCTTATTTTTAAAGGCAAATGTAAGGCATTGTTCCACATGCAATTTGATTGGCCAAACTGCCAGGCTTGAAGTAAAATTCCCCTGACTCTTACACCAAATTTAAACAAAAGAAAGGTGAATTGGAATAACTTTACTCTTTTGGAAAACTTAGAATAACAAATTATTTAGCTTCTAAACAGCAACTGTTCCAATATAATAACATCCTGTAAACACCTTTAGCAAAGGTAAGTTCAGTAAAATATATTTTTTTAACATGCAATTCCTCAATCCAGGAGGAAAGAGTATCAAGACAAAACTCAGGGATATCTGAAGCATTTTACTGTGGCAGGGAGAGATGTATAGCAGCTTCCGAACCCCGACAGCTACTGAAAACCAAACTACAATCCTGGTTCTGTGGGAACTTGACCCCACCTTGTTATGCTGCTTCTATTGTTCGAACTTTTTAGAAAAGGCCTCACAAGCAGTTTATTAGCTTGGAACACACTGCTTGTCTCCTCTGTCTCAGCTTCTCTTCATCAAAAAAAATGGTCAACATACACCTTTTAACATCATTATACCATCACACAACCATCTAGAAGAACTGGAAAATGGGCTAATATCGCTGTATTCTATGTACCCTGTCAGAATTTACTTGTCTTTTTACTATGGAGAAAAATTTTCCATTCCAAAATTCAGAATAATAATATTTTTCTTCATCGTTGGAAAATCATTCAATATTTGTGACTTTAAGTTACAAGCCATTGCTGCCTTATTGTAAGTCACTGTCCGAATCACTGAGACATGGGGCTGGATATTCCAACGGCTTGGTGTCCATCGCAACACTGACTAGAGTTGTTTGATGGGACCTTGTGGAATTGAAAATGCAGCAGACTCCCTGGGAATCGTCCAAGAAATGGAAGATTCCAATGGGTGATCCTCTACATCTGGAAGCCTCTGATTTAAAAAAGAAACTTGCGTAACATCGAGGATTTCTGAGAGTTTTCTTTCTGATGATACTTACTGAGGAAAGGTTAGATAACATTAAAAACCTAGACTTTCTCCTGGTGACTATTAAACTGACACCCAACTTATCACTCATGCCCCCAACCACATCTCCCCTTACTCCTTTTCTAGACTGACAGCCACCATGGAGGAAAAAGTGAGGACTGTAGATGCTGGACATCAGAGTCAAGAGTGTGGTGCTGGAAAAGCACAACAGGTCAGGCAGCATGGTGACCGCTACAATCACCACTCCTCCTACCAACCTCCAGAAAATGGGGAAACTTTCGATATTCATTTGAATATTCCTAGTTAGCTTCCAATTTCTTCCTTCTGATTAACCTTCTAATTGTTTTGTCATTTTTTCATCTTCTGACTAATCATCTGACTGCCACACATCCTTATGCAATTATACTTTTCCCTTAAATTTGACGTATCCCTAAAGTTTCCCTTGGAACTTTCCTTTCTAATAGGTATATACTTACTCTAAGTGTTCTGAAGTATATCCTTAAAAGTCAACCACTACTTCTCAGTTGATCTCTTTTCTAGTCTAGCATCCCATTTCACTGTAGTCTGTTCAGCTTGAATGCCAACATGCCCTTATTTATGTTTTAAAATATTATTCTTAAGTCCAATATTCTCCCTTTGAAACGAAGGGAGTAATTCAATTACATTATAGTCAGTGCTACATTGGAGTGCCTTTACTTTGAGATCATTAAACAATCCTGTCATATTACACGAGACCAAGTATGTCATAATCTGCTGTCTGTTTCAAGAGCATGCTCCTCTAAGAAACTATCTCAATCATTCTATAAACTCCTCTTCTGGACTACAGGAGCTAATCTGATTTTTTTTCCAATTTATATGTAGATTTTAAAATCACCCATTATTGCCATCCCTTTCTCTCAAGCATCTAATATATCTTTTTGTATACTCTGTCCTACATTGTGGTTGCTGTTAGGAGGTCTGTACACCAGTCCCACCTGTGACTTCACATATATACTATTCTTTATGTCCACTCAAATCAATTCTATGTTCTGATCTCCTGAACCAAGATCAGCCCTAACAGTTGCACCAATTGCAACCTTGATTAAAAATGTTACCCCTCTGCCCTTATGGCCCTTTCTATTCTTGAATATTAGATACAGATAATATAGGTAACAGATGACAGTTGATTAATCAATGAATCTAATTGACATTCTGCAGGCAGCAATCAGAAATCCCACATAAACCCCATTCACCCTCTTAATCGGGAAAGGCTTTTCCATTGCTGGGAGACAGATATCTGACCTCTTCTGCAATTTAAATGGTTGTCAGCTGCCATTCTCTCTCCTGTGATGAGCTAAATTAAATTCCAACTCTTAAATCTGCAGAGATCGATATACTGTTTCATGCTGTACAACACTTAGCTAATTAGATTCTGCAGTAAACATGCCTGCATCTTACAAGGTTGTCACTCAGCTGGAAAGAAAATCAAATTTGACTTGTAGAATTGTTGTGAAATACTAAGTAAATAGATCAGCTGAAAAAAATGCCTATCCCCTAATTGCTCAGTATTGGTAGTTCAGAAATTACAATCTTCATATTTTCATTGATCTATACCGTCTCTTATTTGTATTTGTTTCCTTGGCAGCCATCCATTGGGTATGTTTTAAACATTCCCTGTGTTTGTATTAACTCTTGCCGAAGCTCCTACAGCTTTGCAGTATTTGTCCACTTTTTGTATGGGTTGAACTTCATTACTTTGCTTTCTGCCTCCTGACCATTTTACTTTGGCGAGTGTTGTTTCTGCTGATATGACGGTCTAACTTGAAGGCATATTCATCTGTCTTTGTCAGCAAGATCTTTGTGTAGATCTATTTTTTTCCACAGAATGTGCTTTAGATTAAATGCATTATTTGGAATGTGTCAGTCAACAATAAGAAACGATATTTCATTTAATGTTTATGTAGTCCTCACTGTCCACCCCACCGGCCTCTGCATCTGAAAGATCATAAGGTGTTAGACATTGAAAGTTTGGTAAGTGCTACTTATTGGAGCCTTGGGGAATTATCGAATGCATTTCATAGATGGTGTGTACTATTGCCTAGCGATGCCCCATTGACAAAAGGATGGCCAATAAGCACCCTAAGTGTCTACTGTCATCAGCAATGATAGAGGGGTGGTCAATTATGCTATCAAGTGGGACTTTCTGAGCAATAAGGTGAAGGGAGTGAATGTGGGAGGTGGTGGATAGGATATCAGTCAACCCAGGTGCTGTAACTTGGATAGTGTTTAACTTGTTTATTGTTGCTGGCGCTGCACTCATCCAGACAAATCGAAAAGATTCCATCACACTCCTGACTTGTACCTTGTACATGATCGATTGCTTTGGTGAGTCAGGAGGTGGGTTACTTGCTGCAGTATTCCTACTCTATGATTGGCCTTAGAACCAATTTTTTTGTATGGGCTAGTCAAGTTCTGTTTCTGGTCTCTGGTAATCCCAGGATGTGGCTATTGCGGGTTTCAGTGTCAGAAATGCTTTTGAACATCAAGGAATGATTAGATTTCCCCTTACTGGAGATGGGTTTTTTTTGGCAGTACATGGCAAGTAACATTCCCACCACAATCACCTGAACCTGAATGTTGTTCATGTCTTACTGCATATAAATGTGAGTTGCTTCAATGTTGGAGGAGTCACAAACATTATGAAATCGTCACGTCTGACCTCATGAGGGAGGATCATTGGTAAGCATATACTGAGAGATTCTGGAGCTGAAATTATTGACCTCTAATAACTACAACTATCTTCCTCTGTGCCACGTATAACTCCAACTCATGGAAAATCTTCCTTAATTGCTGCTAACTCAAGTTTTGCTAGGACTCCTTGATGCCACACTCAGTCAAATGCTGCCTTGTTGTCAAGAGCAGTCACTCTCACCTCCTGGAGTGAGGTCAACAGGTGAAGGGCATGTACTAGAAACTGAGCACCAGTAGAGACAATGGAATTTCCACTCTTCATTTTTGGCTGAAGATTGTTGGAAATACTTTGGCCCGGTCCTTTTTTTAAAACTGATATGCTGAATGTTTCCCTTTGCGAGTTCACCAATATTAGGAGGCTGAGCCTGAGACTCGCTGCTGGAGGAGCAACTGCTGTTGCTTTTCATCACACTGTAAATAACAAGTGCACAATGGAGATGAAAGTGGCTGCAGCCACCACACCCGAGTGGGCAGGATAAGTGTTTCAATCTGAGAGTGAAGGGGTTTCAATTCTAAGCAACGCAAGGCCCTTAAAAGGGTAACAGTTTTACACAGGCACCAACACCACTAAAGTTGAAACATATCTGCAAGCACTACAAATTGTGAATCTTAGGCGATACTGTGTACAGTTCAAACCCTTACCTCAGCATGCTTGATCATCTCGTGCAACATTACAAGTCAATCCCACTAACGCCTGTAGTGTTCTGGCAGTGTTTTACTACTGGAAAGATTGACCCTAGTTGTATCAATTACCTGCCATTTCCCCATAGCTTGCATATGATGCAGGAGCTGCTCACTTCACACCATGAACCGTCAAACATCATGTAGCATTAAGAATTTCTAGTCTCTTTACTTCCAGGTTTATAGTTGCAGCTAGCCACAATAATAATGAAAACTGAAAATATACTTTAAATTCAATTGTGAAAACCTCGTAACATTGATGAGTCAACTGTGCCACCTATGTGCAGTTACAAGATAGCCTTCCTCCTTTCCTTCCCAATCTATTCCAGGGCAGGCCTGTGTTGTGAAGCTGGGCATCTACTCTAGACTGGAGCCTGGTCCCCATGGATCACCAGTGATCACTGAGACTACCTTAGGGATGTTTGTGTCCAAATGGCCCAGACATGCCGAGTGTATCCTCTCCCATCATAGGTGCTCTCTGTTTGGTTTGAAAGGGCTGGGAGTGTGAGGGGAGAATTGGCAGGGGAGGTGAGGTTGCTGGGGAGAATTGGTGGGGGGGGAGCGTGGGATTGGGGGAGAGAATTGGCAGGGTGGCAGCGGAGGCCTGGCCATATGGAGATGAAAGAACTTGTCACCTCTGGAGTGTCCTGAGAGGGGACTATTCAGGAGTCTTATGTGGTTCCTCATTCCATTACCTAAGAAAGTACATGCAACGTGCCTTAATGAATACTGCCCAGTGGTTCTGACCTCCATAATCATGAAGTGCTTTGAGAGGCTGGTCACAGCCCACATCAACTCCAGTCTCTCAGCTGGCCTCGATCTTCTACAGTTTGCCTGCTGATGTACCAGCTCCACAGTGGTCGCCACATCCCGAGGCCTGCGCTTGTCCCTGGAACATTTGAGCAACTAGTACACCTACGTCAGACTTCTGCACAGCTCCACTTTCGACATCATTATCCCCCCCCCCCCCCCCCAGACCGATCTCAAAACTAAGAACTTGGTCACAGCTCTGCCCTTTGTAACTGATCCTCAGCTTTCTGACCCATAGACTGCAATCAGTGAAGGTAGACAACAGCACCACTTCCACGATAACACTCAACACTACAGCCCCGTAGGCATGCATTCTCAGGCTGCTACTGTACACCCTGTACACCCACGACTTTGGAGCCAAATTCCGAATGAACACCATCTACCAGGTTGCTGAAGACACCAACGTGGTAGGACAGACGTCAAAGAATGATGAGTCAGAATACAGAAGGGAGATAGAGGGCTTGGTGAAATGGTGCAATGAGACAACCTCCCTCTCAATGTCAGCAAAACTAAAGAACTGATTATTGACTTCAGAAAGAAGGGCGATGAACATGCAGCTCCCCCCCTCCCACCCCATCTACATCAAAGGAGCTGAGGTTGGGAGGGTGGAGAGCGTCATGTTCTTGGGAGTGGTAATAACCAAGATCCTTTCCTGGACTTCCCATGTAGATGTGACACTCAGAAGGCACAACAATATCTCCTCTTCATCAGCTGGCTCAGAAATGTGACATGTCCACAAGGTCCCTCACCAACTTTTACAAATGCACCATGGAAAGCATAATCTCTAGTTGCATAACGGCCTTGGATAGGAACTGCGCAGCCCAGGACTGTCGGAAACGCCATAAGGGTGTGTGCACAGCCCAGACTATCTCAGAAGCTAACCTTCCATTCACGGATTTCATTTACAGGCTCACTGCCATGGAAAGGATGCCAACATCATCAACGAAGACTACCTTGTAATGGCACATAGACAGCATAGCTGACTCGTCAATGTAACTAGGTTTCCACATTTGAATTTAAAATATATATTCAATTTCCATCATTACTGTGTCTAGTAGCAACTATAAATTTGGAAGTAAAGCGACTAGCCATTCTTAGTGCTACATGATGTTTGACGGTTCAAGATGTGAAGTGAGCAGCTCCTGCATCATGCGTAGGCTACTGGAAATGGCAGGTAATTGATACTTAGAAGCTTGAACACGCATCAGCAGTTCAAGAACCGCTTCTTCTCTGCTGTTCTTAGACTGATGAATGGACTGTCCAACTTCAAATAATGTTAATGTTGCCTAGTGCAGGGCCTGTGTGATGTAAATTGTATGCCTCTATCTAGTTTTGGTTTTCACCCTATGATCTACGTGTACTGCTCATAAACCAGCCTTTTCACTGTACATAGGTACACGTGACAATCAATTAAATCAAATCAATCTGGGTGCACATTGGCACCGCCGTGTACCCTTTTGTGAGGAAGATGCACCTGGGGCAAGTTCAAGATCAGAAGTAGAGTGCCAGCACCACTCTGATCTTGACTCTGATCTCCAGCAACTGCACTCCTCACTTTCGGCAAGTCAAAGGTGCCCTCCCTTGACCCCTGTCGCCTCTGAGCGCCAATGAGTAAAGTGATGGAGAACAGGGCTATGTGCACATCCAGCAGATTGAGCTTGCTGGGCCTGGCTCTCCACGGCAGTGGCAGCCAGGGTCACGTTCCTATTGCAGCAGGATCCTGATTGCATTGCTCCAGTCCTGCATCTTTGAGTCAGTGTGCCTGCTGCTGCTGTGTTTGCTTGTGCATGTTGATGCCATTCGTAACTGCTGATACTATGGGCTCCTGTCCTTCCTGGGGCTGAGCAGAAACCTGGTCTCCAGCAGCCCTTCATGTACCAGTGAACTGCATTGCTTCTTACTTAACCAGCTGCAGAGACGTGGCAGTGATGTGCCCACCAGCAGATACACTCATCTCTAAAGCCAACGTACTCACTAAGGTATCAGGTTGTGAGCTGGTGGGAGTGCAAGGGGCAGCTTTGCTGGTGTTCCCTCCGGCATTGGTTCTGTGTTCTTTTGAAATGGAGGAGGGGATGTCTTGGAGGTCCCATTGGTACCTGCAGGAGACAAAAGAGCAAATGCATCCTGACCAATGGGTAGACATTGTGGCACAACAATAATACACCACAGAGGTCTTTCTGAGATGAGCATAGCAATGGAGCAGTGCTGCTTATTTGGTTGTTGTGAAATGGAAGTCTTAGCATCTGCACTGAACAGGCCCTAGTCAAGATCCTCTCCTCATAGGGCAGGGAAGATAACAGTTGTACACCTTATCACCTACCCTTGCTTCTTTGACCATGTTAGAGGGCGTTGTCTCCAGGATTGAGAGAAAGGAAGGGATTTAGGGAGGTCAAAGTGGGTGGCACAGCTATTAGTGCTAGTGAGGGTAAAGATGAGGTGTTCTAACTTGGTGAGTGGGCAGCGCAGAGGCTATTGGGATTGTTAGTGGGATGGGATGGGTGTTGCTAGTGGGAGTGAGGGAAGTCGGTGTGTGCAATAGTGAGAGCAGTGGACCAAGACCCTTGGTGGAAGGGGTGTATGCAATGGGTGAGAGAGAACGGATGTGAGGTAGGAGAGCAGAAGTCGTCATTGATGTGTCAGCATTGCTAGACATTTCACCAGACCATAGACACTGCACTGATCTAGATGGCAACAAAACGTCAGTGTCTGGTGTCTTCACCTCCTCTGCCTATCCATTCTCCAGGTTCTCGGCCTCAAAGTGGTCACTAATATCCCCCAGTCTGTCATACCTGAGGTGAATGATTCCAACTCTGCTCCAGCTCCAGATTGCCAGTACTGGATTAGGTGCACAGAAAGTCGAATTATGACATCGGAGATTCCCAGGAACAGCAAGCAATTCTACCCACGGCAAGTGGGAGAATCTAGTTAGCATCACACAGAGGGGCATCGTGGGGCAAAGCAGGTAGAAATGAGGTGTGCAAGAAAACACACTAGGCCTTGTGGGGAAACCCTCCATTGACTCAAAAATTACACTTGGCTGATTCCTGGTAAGATTCAACCCATAGCTTTCCTTCTTGGATGAATCTAACCAGAGGTGTTCACAAAGTGAGTATCTTGCTACTTGTTCTTCTGGATTTTTGCTCACTCATACATGGAGTTGAATTTAACTTTCCATATCTAGGTCCCACCTAACGTTTCAAGTTCTGCTTGTTGATCAACACGACTTCTGCATAGCAGACCCAACTGACCTGTCCAGTGTTGAGCTATTCCTGAGTCAGAGGACCCCTGAGTGGTCACCTCCAGACCACCGCTGTCTCAGAGAGCCATTGGATAATCCGAAGCCAGCAGCACTCCCCTGGTGAGCTGTACCATCAGGTGAGATATTGCTGGAGATATTGCTGCAGGGAGTTCACAGAGGATCATCATTGGCTCAGTCTAATCAGGATGGGATGGAAAGGTCTTGAGAGGAGCAGTAAGTGGTTTCAAGTCCAGAGTAGTAACTGTGTTTCAATGGCCACTCCTTCCCAATGCTAGGAGTGGGTGCTAAAGCTCTGTGACCCCTCCCCACCCCAATTGTTCCCCGAGTTCCTTTGCCCCTCAAATTACAGAGGACTGAGTCACAAAAATACGTAACACAGGAGGAGGCCTTTCAGCCTACGGTCTTCATGCCAGGCAACAAGGACTCACCCAACCTCTTCCTACTCTTCAGCTCTTAATCCTTTACTTGTAAGGCAGGATTTCAGGGAGCTAGGGTGGAAGCTGAGAGCAAGAACAAACAGAGTTGTTATCTCTGGATTGTTACTCATGCCACGTGACAGCGAGGTGAAGAACAGGGAGAGGTACCAACTGAACGCGTGGCTGTGCGGATGGTGGAGAGTTTTGGGTATGTGGATAATTGGGGCTCATTCTGGGGAAGGTGGGACCTCTACAAACAGGATGATCTTCACTTGAACCAGAGGGGAACTAATATCTTGGGTGGGAAATTTGCTAGTGCTATTATGGTGGGTTTAAACTAGCTCAGTAGGGGGGTGGGAACCTGTGTTGTAGTTCCAGCACACAGGTGGATGACAGTAGGGAGGACATGGACAGGATTTCACCATCACAGGAGTGTGCTGGCAGACTGGTTTAAAGTGTCTACTTCAATGCCAGGAGTATCCGGAATAAGGTAAATGAACTTGCAGCATGGATAGGTACCTGGGACTTTGATGATATGGCCATTACTGAGACATGGACAGAAGCAAGGTCACAAGTGGATGTTGCAGGTTCCAGGGTTTAGGTTTTTCATTAAAATGAGGGAAGAGTAAAAGAGGGGAAGGTGTGGCTTTGTTAGTCAAGGACGGTATAACGGTGGCTGAAAGAACATTTGATGAGGACCCGTCTATTGAGGTGGTATGGGCTGAGGTTAGAAACCAGAGAGGAGAGATCACACTGCTGGGAGGTTTTGTAGGCCTCTGCAAGGTTCCAGGGATGTGAAGGAGAGGATTGGCAAAACGATTCTGGGCAGGAGTGAAAGGAACAGGGTAGTCATTATTGGAGACTTTAACTTCCCCAACATTGACTGGAAATGTTATAGCTCTAGAACATCGGATGGATCAGTTTTTGTCAAATGTGTACAGGAGGTTTTCCTGACACAGTATGTCGAAGGGCCAACAAGAGGGGAGGCCACACTGGATCTGGTGCTTGGTAATGAACCAGGCCAGGTGTTTGATTTAGTGATATGTGAGCAGTTTGGAGAAAATGACCACAATTCGATAGAACGGAATAGGTCACTTGGCAAAAGTTATAGATGGGACAAGGGCAATTATAATGTGATTAGACAAGACTTAGGAGGCATAGAATGGGGCAGCAAAATTAGGGAATGGGGGCAATCGAAATGTGGAGCTGGTTTAAGGAACAGGTATTGCGTGACTTTAATAGGTATGGCCCTGTCAGGCAGGGAGGAAGTGATAAGGTAATGCAACTGTCATTTACTAAAGAAATTATATCTCTTGTTAAACGGAAGAGGGAGGCTTATGTAAGGCTTATGAGACGAGATGAGGCGATGGAGAGTTACAGATTAGCTAGGAAGGATTTAAAGAGAGAGTTAAGAAGAGCAAAGAGGGGACATGAGCAGTCCTTAGCAGGTAGAGTAAAGGACAACCCTAAAGCTTTCTATAGATATGTGAGGAATAAAAAGGATGACTAGAGTAGGAATAGGGCCAGTCAAAGACAGAAGTGGGAAGTTGTGTATGGACCCTGTGGAGATCAGAAAGGTGCTAAACTAATATTTATCACCTGTTTTCACTCAGGAAAAATAGAATATTGTAGAGGCAAAGACTGAGATATGGGCTATTAGAATTGAAAGGAAGAGATATTATCAATTCTAGAAGGAGGGAAAGTAGACAAGTCCCCTGGGCCAGATAGGATTTTTCTGAAAATTCTCTGGGAGATGATGACAAGTCTTTGGTCTTGATCTTTGAATCGTCATTGTCTACAGGTTTAGTACTAGAGGACTGGAAGATTGCAAATGTAGTGCCCTTGTTAAGGAAGGGCAGTAGAGATAACCAAGGTAATTACAGACCAGTGAGCTTTAGGTCTGTTGTAGGAAAAGCTTCGGAAAGTATTATAAGAGATAGGATTTATAATCATCTAGCAAGCAACACTTTGATTGGAAATAGTCAACATGGTTTTGTTAAGGGCAGGTCGTGTCTCACAAACCTCATTGAGTCTTTTGAGAAGGTGACCAAGCATGTAGATGAGGGTAGGGAAGTTGGCGTGGTATTTATGGACTTCAACAAAGCCTTTGATAAGGTTCCGCATGGTAGGCTGATAGAGAAAATGCAGAGGCATGGAATTAAGGGTGATTTAGCAGTTTGGATTAGAAACTGGCCTTCTGTAAGAAGGCAACGAGTGGTGGTTTGTGGAAAATGTTCAGCCTGGAGTCCGGTTACTAGTGGTATGCCACAAGGATCTGTTTTGGGACCACTGCTGTTTGTCATTTTTATAAATGACTTGGACACAGGCATAAGTGGATGGGTTAGTAAGTTTGCAGATGATACCAGAGTCGGTGGAGTGGTGGACAGTGTGGAAGAATGTTGCAGGTTGCAGGGGAACTTGGATAAGCTGCAGAAGTGGGTTGAAAGGTGGCAAATGGAGTTCAATGCAGACAAATGTGAGGTGTTTCACTTTGGGAAGAATAACAGGAAAGCAGAATACTGGGTCAATGGAAAAATTCTTGGTTGTGTGGATGTGCAGAGGGATCTTGGTGTCCATGTACATAGATCCCTGAAAGTTACAACCCAGATTGATAGTGCTGTTAAGAAGGCATATGGTGTGTTAGGTTTTATTGGTAGAGGGATTGAGTTCCAGAACTGTGCTCATGCTGCAACTATACAAAACACTGGTGCGGCCACACTTGGAATATCGTGTACAGTCCTGGTCGCCTCATTGCAGGAAGGAAATGGAAGCATTGGAAAAGGTGCAGAGGAGATTTACCAGGATATTGCCTAGTCTGAAGTGAAGGCCTCATGAGGAAAAGCTGAGAGACATGGGTCTGTTCTCATTGGAGAGGAGAAGGCTAAGAGGCAATTTAATAGAGGCATACAAGATGATGAGAGGATTAGATAGGGTGGACAGTGAGAGTCTTTTTCCTAGGATGGCATCTGCTTGTACAAGAAGACATAGCTGCAAATTGAGGGGTGATAGATTTCAGACAGATGTTACAGGCAGGTTCTTCACTCAGAGAGTGGTAAGGGCGTGGAATGCCCTTCCTGCCAATGTAGTTAACTCAGCCATGTTATGGGCATTTAAATAATTCTTGGATAAGCACATGGATGATGATGGGATAGTCTAGGTTGAATGGCTTAGATTAGTTCACAGGTCGGTGCAACATCGAGGGCTGAAGGGCTGGTTCTGCGCTGTATTGTTCTATGTTACAGCACTTAAAAGACATACAGTTATTTAATGGACTTTGTGAGGACTCCTGCCTTTTTTCAGGCAGTAGTTCCAGATCACGGTGGCACAGTGGTTAGCACTGCTGCCTCACAGCGCCAGGGACCTGGGTTCAATTCCCGACTCAGGCGACTGACTGTGTGGAGTTTGCACGTTCTCCCCGTGTCTGCGTGGGTTTCCTCCGGGTGCTCCGGTTTCCTCCCACAGTCCAAAGATGTGCGGGTCAGGTGTATTGGCCATGCTAAATTGCCCATAGTGTTAGGTAAGGGGTAAATGTAGGGGTATGGGTGGATTGCGCTTCGGCGGGTCGGTGTGGACTTGTTGGGCCGAAGGGCCTGTTTCCACACTGTAAGTAACCTAATCTAATCATTACCAACCTTTTGAGTGAAAGCATTTCAAATCCCCTTTAATCCCCTTACCACTCACCCTAAATCCCTATCTCTGCATGGACTCCTCACCTTCCTATCTGTTCTAAAATGACCCCTTATAATTTCATACACATCAAGTGGGAGTCTTCTCAGTCTTCTCTGTTCCAAAGAAAATAGCCCTGATCTTTCTAGCCTGTCCTTAAAAACTGAAATTCTCCAGCCCACACAGCTCTCTTTGTAAATGTCCTCTGTACCCTCTCTAGTACAATCATATCTTGGCTGCAGTGACATGAGTGGAACATCTTGTGCTTTACCAGAGCTGGCCTAACAAGTGTTTTGTGCAGTTCTAGCAAAACATCTCTGCTCTTCTATTCTGTACCTCAGCTAATAAAGCTAAATAACCTATGTGCCTTCTTGACCATCTTGTCTACTCATCAGCTTCAGACAGCTGTGGGTTGACACTCTAAGGCCCAAGTGATGTATCTGGACACTTGGCAGTGTCGTTGTATTCATTTTGTATTCCCTTGCCTTGTTAGTCTTAGATGCATCACTTTCTCTGCTGCAGAATGAACTCAGTGTGCCACTGTTCCACCCACGTAACTAATCCATTGATACCTTCCCACAGTTTATACCTTCCTTCTTCATTGTCAACACTGTCGATTTTTGTATCATCTGCAAGCTACTTCTTCATACCCCCTACATCCAAGTGATGACAGCTCTCCAATTAAAAACTGATTTCAGATTTTTAATGGCGATGTAGATGACTAATTTAAATTATTTAAGAATACCCTTAACAATAAGTGTTTGTGTTGCATGTGAGTACAGTTCAATAGCATAATCATTGTTTCACCTTATAATTGAGGGCACAGTAAAGTGCCATCATTAATAATGAAAAGCTAATGGCAGAAATAACTTTGCACAATTTACAACATTAAGAAAAGCGGTACTTCGAATAAAAAGGGTTATCTGCAAGGATTGATTCAGGATGATGTGCACGTCCTGTGCAGCATAATCTGTATGCCTCTGTCTAAATCTTTTTGATCTGTACATCCTTGCTTACTATGATCTGCTTGTACTCCTCAGAAACAAAGCTTTTCACTGTACCTCAGTACACGTGACAATCAATCAATGATATAAAAATAAAATTTTCCTTTCCTTTCCAAATGCTTTGCCTTTAAACTACATTAGCAATCTTTACTTAGAACAAAGGAATTTTGGTTTCATAAATCGACGCTCATGGTGGAGCATTGATGTGTATATTTGTGATGGGAGAGTAGACTTTGAAAACATTCTGCTTTCGGTCGTATACAGAGATAGCTGAAACTGTTGGCAGCACAGCTAATCTATATGCAGTGGGCAGCCTTGCATAGTTCAAAGTCTAAAGACTTCAACTTCAAAGCCTTGTACTCTGTTGTTATGCATTGCAGCAGCAAAGCCCCCGGTGAAGCTGCCTGTTAGCAACACTGTGGCTACCTACCTTGTGAAAACATTAACCTTCTGCAGAAAATCCTCTTTGCATATTCTGATAAGTGTGGTAAGAATATGTTTAATTCTTCTTCCCCAGCAGGTGCTCATTCAGCGTTGAGGTTTTAGCACTTTTCTTAGGGATGTACAAAAGGGAACCATTCTTTCCTGAATAACTCTCAAAACAGAAATTCCTGACATAACAGCAAATCTGTGAACAATTTCATGGTAAGCGAGCCCCAGACCTATAATAATTCCACAGCTGAGCTTCCATCATAAAACTAAAGCCCCGTGCAACTTTTTTTGAGCTGGTGCTGGCTATGTAACTAGTGAAGTCAGAGATTATAATGTCACTAAGTGCTGTTTTTGCCATCGGTCACACAGTGTAAATCTGATTTTTTTTATGTTACTTAAGTGGCAAAATTATTAAATGCTGCACAGAAGCGAAGACTCATGATCTGGAGTGCCAGAGGGAGGTGGCAGACAAGTCAAGAACCATTTCTCGAAGCCTTCCGGGACTTCTCATTTTCTGTGCTTTAAACATTTTTAAAAATTACTGGCCAAAGGCATAGCAAAATGTTGCTGAATATTAATTTTGTGGCAGAATCCCACACTGCTTAATAAAAAGGCTCCGGATATGTAGTTCGCAAAGCAATGTGCACTCACTGAAAAAAGCACTGTTTCACATTGTAACATAAATGGTCTGAGCCTCCAGATTAACTCAGTTAAACCTTTGCCACTACTGATGAGGGCAATTTCTAGATTTGTTCTTCAGTATTTTTAAAACTACAAATTATTTTACTCAAGATGAAATGCTTACCTCATTTGAGCCAGCTACTTTAGTTGCATTATTTTTGGAAAATTAATATGTTTATAGGTAGGGGATAGCTTTAATTCTTAAAAATGTTGTGATGGCTAAACAAATTTTTATCAAGAGCATTGCAATTCAAGCTGGCTTTTAAGCAATTTATCAGTAGCCCCTGGTTGTTAAACAGACAAGTATTTGCTTATTGTTTCTTTGTTACTAATGATACTTATCACCCGTCTATTACTTTTTTGCATCAAAAGTTCATCTTTAATCAAATTAAACTACTTGGAACTCAGAAATAGTCTCTGGGGAAATAAGCAAAAAGTTAATAGAATGATTTGAAATTTCTCTTTTTGCTATTTTGATGCCATCAAAATAAACAGGTTCATGTGCATGCAGATAAAGTGCAGAGACCAATTTCAAATGAAGGAATTAAGCATTCATCTCATATTTCCATTGAATAACTTCAGTGCTTTAGAATTTATCTCACCTTTCAGTGGATTCCACATTACTCAGGTTATGGAAAATATTACTAGTATAATCATTAATCATTTTTAAAAAATTCTTAGATCGCTAGGAATTCCATAAAATGTATGTGATATAAGAAAGGGCAAGTCGGGTGTTACATCACCCTGTTATGACCTAATATTGATTAGAAGTTAAGTCACTGCTCTGAACCCAAAGTGGCTGGCTGAAGATTACCACTGGGAATAGTTAAAACACAGATCATCTGTCATTGCCTCTGAGCTGAATGTATTGCAGGGTAACTCAAATGTTTCATTGCACTAGAAAATTCTGTTGAGGAAACAATGGCAAATTGCAGTTGCTTTTCTGAAATATTTAGACTAAAAATATTTTTTTTTCAAAATGGAATTCCTCAAAGATGTACTCTTAAATGTAAAAAAAATCATGAATATGCCAATAGAGAGAGACCTACCATCCACTAATTTTGTGAAAACAGCATTTTATTGGGGCAGCACAATGGCTCAGTGGTTAACACTGTTGCCTCATGGTTCCCAGGATCTGGGTTCAATTCAACCCTCTAGCAACTGTCTGAGTGTACACGTTCTCCCTGTGTCTATATGTGTTTCCTCTGGACACTCTGGTTTCCTCCCACAGTCATGTGCAGATTTAGGTGGATTGGCCATGCTATATTGCCCCCGGTTACCAGGAACATGCAATTAGGTGGCTAGCCTTGGAAATAGAACATAGAACATTACAGCGCAGGCCCTTCAGCCCTCCATGTCACGTCGACCTGTGAAACCAATCTGAAGCCCATCTAATCCTACACTATTCCATTATCATCCACATGTTTATCCAATGACCATTTAAGTGCCCTCAGCTAGTCCCCTCAGTCTTGTAGTCTCAAGGGCCAAAGTTTCAGCCTATCCAGCCCTTCCTTCTAACTCAAAATCTCTAGTCCCAGCAACATCCTTGTAATTTTTTTTCTATACCCTGTCTAGCTTAACAACATCCTTCCTATAGCAGGGGGACCAGAATTGTATATAGTATTTTCAAAGAGACCTCACTAATGTCTTGTACAGCCACAAATGATATCCCAACCACTAGACTCCTCCTTCACCACCCTGTCTACCTACTATGCCACTTTCAAGGAATTATGAACCTGGATCCTTCTGTTTAACAATACTCCCCTTGGCCCAATTATTAATGTAAGTCCTGCTCTTACCAAACGCAACCTGACATTTATGTAAATTAATCTCCATCTACCGCTTCTCGGCCCACTGGCCCACCTGATCAAGATCTCTCGTTGTCCTCTTAGATAACCTTCTACACAGTCCACTATGGTAACATTTTTAGTGTCATCTGCAAATTTACTAACCATACCTCCTATATTTTCATCCATATTGTTGATATAAATGTTGAATAACAATGTTAATATTAAATCTGACATAGATCAACTTTTGTTAAGAGATATGGAGTTTGGCCACAGATCAGCCATGATCGCACTGAATGGTGGAACATGCTCAAGGAAATATATGGCCTACTCTTGTTCCTATGTTTTTATAACCAGTTGTGCTTGTGCAGAAAGCACTTCTCCTGATGTTACAACATCTGTAGGAAATGATTAGATTAGAGAGATTAGATTCCCAACAGTTTGGAAACAGGCCCTTTGGTCCAACTAGTCCACACTGACCCTCCGAAGAGTAACCCACCCAGACCCATCTGACTAATGCACCTAACACTATGGGCAATTTAGAATGGCCAATGCACCTGACCTGCACATCTTTAGTGCTGTGGGAGGAAACCTGAGTACCCGGAGGGAACCCACGCAGACACTGTGAGAATGTGCAAACTCCACACAGTCACCCGAGGTTGGAATCAAACCTGGGACCATGGTGTTGGGAGGCAGCAGTGCTAACCACTGAGCCACCTGTAGCGCTCCCTCAGGGCTGACCCTCTGACAGTGTGGTGCTCCCTCAGTACTGACCCTCTCACAGTGCAGCCCTCCCTCAGTACTGACCCTCTGACAGTGCAGCGCTCCCTCAGTACTGATTATCTGAAAATGCGGCACTCCTTCAGCACTGAGGGTAGGCTGAACCTCAGAGGATCAGTACTGAGGGAGTGCCGCACTCCCGGAAAGTCAATGACAGTGCAGCGCAACCCGTACTGACCCTCCAACAGTATGGCACTCCCTCAGTTCTGACCCTCTGATAATGTGGCGCTCCCTCATTACTGATCCTCTGAGAGTGCAGCACTCCCATAGTGCTGACCCTTTGACAGTGCAACACTCTTTCAGTACTCACCCTCCAACATAGAACACTCCATCTGAACTGACCCTCTGACAGTGCAGCAATTCTTCAGTATTGATAATCCGACAGTGTTCCATTCCCTCAGTACTGACCCTCCGACAGTGCAGCTTTTCTACAAAGTATCCATTCCAGATGTAATATTTGGTAAGATGTGAAATCCACAACCTGACTTTCCCCATTCAGGTGAATGCAGGAGCTCCCACAGCATCAATCGGGTGCAGCCAGTTTTTGGTATCCCTCTACCAAGAGCAAGAAGCAAATTAACTGTGGAGTTACAAGGCTGCTCTTTGTGAGGTTGGTGTGGACTCGATGGACTTCTGCAGAGTAGGGATTTCATGATTCTATTGTTTGACCCATTCTTGAAATGCAATGAACAGTGTATTCACTTACATGCACAGTAAATGCACCTAAATTCAAATGTTTAAAATGACCCATGGCAATTGGAGTGCCCTTCTTGCATGCCTCAATTGTTTCCTGATTTATACTTTGTCCTGTAGTGACGCAACTCTTTGGGGCCCTGTAGTTAACTCCCAGCCATGACTTCTTCCCTTGCTGTTCCTTGTTTCCACTTGTGATTCCACGTTATGATCTATTGATCCGATGTCACTACTCACTACCATGCTGATACCGTCCCTTGCTAACCAAACTATTCCACTTCTTTTCCTTTTCCGGATAGTCGAATCCCCAAGGCTATTGAGTTGTCAGTCTGTAACGATGTCTCCATAATAACAAGCAAGCCACCTTCATTTATTTCTATTTGTGCTGTCCGGTAATCTACATAGTCACAGCATACATTTAGATAAAGAGCCTTAAGCTTTGACTTTTATATCGTGATTATTTATGCTGGTTCTAATTTCTGCTGTGCTCTTCTTATTATTTTTGCCCGTTCCTATCACACTTTGTTCATTGTTCCCTCTTCACTACCTGTATCTCTGTTTACTTGTTACTTTTTGATTTGTTTGAACTTCTCTTTAATTGAACCTTCCCCCATTAATTTGTTTAAAGCTCCATCTGCAAACTTGTATGATTCACCAGGACACCGGTCACTCATGTGTTCAAATAAAATCCTTTTCCCAGTGTTGGTGCGAGTGCCCCATAAAATGGAACCCCCATCAATTTTTACCTCTTTAGTTGTATTTGCCCTTTGTCAGTTTGCCTGTGGCTCAGGTAGTAATGCTGAGATGATTACCGTTTGTGTTTCTCCTTTTTAATTTAGCCTCGAACTGCTGGTAATTTTCTTAACCTCCTCTTCTGTCCTACCTATGTTATTGCACCAATGACAACAGGATCCATCCCCTCCCAGTTTAAGATCTTGTCGAGACCAGAAGAGATACCTTGCACCTAAGAGCCAGGTAGGCAAAGCAGCTTTTGAGACTCTGTCTTTGCTGCAGATGACAGTATCCCCCAAACAAACAAGGAACACTTGGCCATTTGAGCCTGCTCCATTGGGGCAAAAAAGACTTAGCTGATCTGATTTTAACCTCCATTGTACATTCTTGCATGTTCCCATACGCTTTCATCCCTTTGGTAATTGGGACTGTATCTATCTCTGCCTTAAAAATACTTAGATTCTGCATCCACTCTTTTTTTTAAGAAAGGCACTCAATCAACGTTCCCTCTAATCATTTTCCTGGCTGCCTGAACCTCTGAGATCGAAGAGCAGTAGTGGCTTATGGAACCAGGAGGCAGTGCCATGATTGATGCCTTGACGATGATTGCTGTGCACGGAACGTTGGCATGGCTGGTTGTGTACACAGCTTAAAGGAAACATTGCCCTCCACCTTCTGAGAGAAAAATAAGTTTCCTCATCTCTCTTCCATTTGATCTGAGATGGCCTCCTATTGAGTGATTGCTAGGAACACCTATTTCAACCTGCATAACATAATGTGGTTACATGGATGAAATCTTCATCAATGCTTCCACTGCCTCTACACTCAACTATTTTCTGACCAGTCTCCCACATTCTAGCCTAAATGTGAAGCACAATTTTTAGATCTAGTGTCTAAACTCAGAGAACTTCCTGTTCCCTTGTCACCCATGTGGTCACTTATCTACAGTGGCTCCTAGTCCAGCAATTTTTAAAATTGTCGTCTCGTTTACAAATCTTGCCCCTCCCTATCTCTGCAACTCCAACCCTCAACACTCCAGAAAACAGTGTCCCTCTAGGCATCTTGTGTATTCCCAACTACAGTTACTCCACACTGTTGCCCTTGTCTTCAGCTGTCTAGATCACAAACTTCCTCCTTAACTGTGACATGACCCTAACTTTCCATCTCTGTACCTTGCTTTTTCTGTCAAAAAAAACTTATTTTTGCCTAAGCGTTTGGTCATCTGACCTAACTCTGTTGTGGCTCATTATCATCCTTTCTTTTATAATGCTCCTGTGAGCTCTCTGTGGATGTTCATTAAATTATAGGTGCTCCATGAATGGACATTGTTATTTTCTTGTCAGTTGCATGAAATACATTGCTTTATTTTAATTTGATATCTGAATGGCCTGATGTGATGAATATTTAATAACAATGTCAAGCTGTATCAGCTTGGCTCAGTAGGTGACGCAGAATTAGTAGGTTGTTTATTTGAGACCCACTTGAGGGTGAGCATGTAATCTGGGCTAACACTGCAGTGAAGTATCAAAGGGAGGGCTGCACGAGCAAAGGTCCTAAAGTTCAGGTCAAATGTAAACTAAAAGGTCCTATGTGGCTAATTCTTCCGGTAGATATTAAAATAATCAGAATGCCTTTATTTTTAAAAAAAACTATTTCTTTTGGCATTTGATCAACATTCCGGTGTGAACTACCAGCACTAAAGGTCACTGCTGTTTGTGGGATCTTCCTTTATATAGTAGATTTGATGCATTCAGTGACATAATGGCAGTCAGTGTCCTAACGAATACCTTTCTTTGTGAATTGTTTGAGGTAATTGAGAGAGAAAAGCTCGGTAACATTATTAAAAGGTTTATGAGCTAATTTATTTTTAAAAATTAGTTCATAGTCAAAATGTTTGGCAAAAAAGTACACACTGCGTTCTTTCAAAATGTGAACTGAAAAATTTCTCATGATGTGGTATGGCATTTTTTGAATGGTAATCAGTCTTGAAGTTGACAAAATTATATATTCAAAAGATGTTATGTAATTTAGTTCAGTCTGATTTACTGCATCACCTGGAGGTTAGCAGCTCTGGAAGTGAGGAAGAAACTATTCTTATTGATTGATGTGTTTCTTTGCCACTTAGAGAATGTTGTCAAGTTAGAAATTCTTCATTATTTGACTTCATCTACATTTAACCTTTTTAACAACTTTCAGGTTTAATGTCTTCTTCCTATTTTGTCGGTATCACCAAACTGTTGCACTTGTTAGTTCCTTTTTATATGAACAGTCTCTAATCAAAATAAAGCCCATTTTTTGATACAACTTTGAACAGCCTTTGACTTGATTAGTTTTGGTATATGGTTTATACAACTGTTGTGTGGCTGTTTTGCAATGTAGGGTGACTCTAGGAATGGTTGGCTTATGGATCCATTCCAATAGTTACACACTTACAAACACATAGAGAATACTGAACCCGTTCCATTATTTGCTAGATGCCAGTTTTATTTTTGAGAAAACTTTGAATGTAACAATCAAATATGCATAAAACAAAGAACTATGGTTGTTGGAAATCAGAAATTGCTGGAGAAACTCAGCAGGTCTGGCAGCACCTGTGGATAGAAAGCATTTCAGGTTCAGGGGTCACTGGGTGAAGGGTCACTGACCCCAAGAAGTTAACTTGGCTTTCTGTCCACAGACACTGCCAGATCTGGTGAGTTACTTCAGCAATTTCTGTTTTTGTTTGAAAGTTTGAATCATGTTGTAATGATACTTCATTAATTACAGGCTCCTCTTTCCTGTACCATCTGGAAGGTAGTGCACTGTAAATGGAAATAGGATTGGCATTAAGGCAATTGTGTTTGTTAATTTCAGTGGTTAAAACTGTCAGACTTACACTGCTGTAGGTAATTACATTGTTGGTACATGATGTGACTTCCAGAATATTGTGGGGTGAGAGGAGATACACATGTCATAACATGTCTGAATGGTTTTGGTTTGTCTGTTGTATATAAAGGTTTATGAAGGTCTGCAGTGGACGATACGGTGTGGAAAATATACAGGAGGACCGAATAGATATTTAAATGAAAGAATGTGTGAGAGGTATTCATTTTTTTGGAAATGGCCAAATGGCCAGATAGCCCTGTAGTTTCTTACATGATGTTCATGGTTAATAGAGGAAAGCAAGAGCTAGTCACATGTGAAAAGAACCACAAAGTGTATCCAGGCCCTGTATTTGGAGATGCTGGTGTTGGACTGCGGTGTACAAAGTTTTTTTAAAAATCACACAACACCAGGCCCTTTAGGCGGCCTAAGATAGGAATGATAACTAAGGAAGATCCAGCGAAGTTGTAAATGTTATTGTCAAACAATGTTATGAAAAGGATGAGGCTTGCAAACACTTGAATCTATTCGGATCAGAATCATAATCACACCCTTCCTGTGGGATGACTCTGTCTAATTGAAAATGAGGTCATCCCATTGCAGTGTTACAACACACATTACATAATTATTTAATTGACTATACATTAGGCAGAGAGCAATATGCTCAATTCTAAAAGCCAGTTAAATATTGTGCAAAGGAGACTAGTGGTGAGGAATGAAACACTGCACCATTAGCTTGTGTCATAACAATTGAGCTTACTCAAAAACCACACTTTTATGTAATATAGGAGCAAAGTACTTTAGATGATGGAAATATGAAATAAAAACAGAAAATGATGGAAATTTTGAATAAGTTGGGCAGCATCTTGATTTGATTTAGTGTCACGTGCACCTAAGTACAGTGAGGAGCTTTGTTTGCGAGCAGTACAGGCAGATCATGGTAAACAAGAACATACAGATCATATGGTGAAAAAACACTTGAACAAACCAAGGTACACAGATTACATCACACAGCATGTCCACGAAGCAAGATCAACATTAGCAAGATCAATGTTATTTGAAGCTAGATAGTCCATTCAGCAGTCTAATAACAGCGAGGAAGGATCTGTTCTTAAATTTGCTGGTGTGTGTTCAAGCTTCTGTATTTTCTGCCTGATGGAAGAGGTTGTAGGAGATCATTACTGGGATGTGAGGGGTCTTTGATGATGTTGGCAGCCTTTCCGCAGCAATGAGATGTGTAAATGAAGTCCATAGATGGAAGGTTGGCTTCCATGATGGTCTGAGCTGTGCATAGAACCTTCTGTAGTTTCTTATAGTCCTGAGCAGAACAGTTGCCACACCAGGCCATTACGCATCCTGACAGTATGCTTTCCTTTGTGCATCTGTAGAGGTTGGTGAGGGATCTTATGAAGATGTAAAATTTCCTGAGCTGCCTGAGGGAAAAAGAGACATTGTTGTGCCTTCTTGACCATTGCATCTGCATGGAAAGTCCAGGACAGGTGGTTGATTTTTTTTTCACTCCTAGGAACTTGACACTCTCAACCTCCACTCCATTGATATAGACAGAGATGTGTTGTCTTTTGCATAGACATAGAAAAGTACAGCACAGAGCTTTCTGAAGTCAATGATCAATTCTTCAGCTCTGCTGACATTGAGAGTGAGCGTGTTCTCATTGCACCATGTCACCAAGCCCTCTATCTCCTTTCTGTATTCTACTCATCATTGTTTGGTATCCGTCCTGCCACAGTGGTGTCATCAGCAAATGGCATTTGTTTGGAATTTAGCTACATAGTCGTGAGTGTACAGGGAGCATAGTTCAATCACCTTGTATTTCCAGCAGGTCTTGTTGCATCTGAAAAAAGAGAAACACTTCAGGTTTCACTGCTGTAACCTCTCATCAAACTCCAAGATTGAAATAGAAGATGCTACCCAACCTGCTCCGTATTTCCAGCATTTTCTACTTGGTGCCTTTAATGTGGCAAAATGTTTGCCCGTGCTTCACAACTTGGGGAAAGACCTTATGGAGCTTGCAGAGGTACAGGTTAGGGAGGCTTTTGAAGCTGGAAAAAGATATGCTAAGATAACTGAATCCTGTTTCTGGAGGATCAGTGTGATAAAGGGAATACATGAGAGAGCTCCTGACTTTGGTGTAGTGGCTAAAAGCTCAATCAATAATGATTAGAGAGGAGGAAATAGAGAATGTGGGAGAAAGAGCTGAGAGAAGTTGCAGGAATAAAGTTTTTTTTTAAAAAAAGTTCATTCTAGAATGAGGAGATCTCTGACACCATTACCATTCCTTCTAGCTCTAACTAAACAACATGCTCGTCCCTAGAGGACAGTTAGGAGGTGACTGCTTTGACTGAAGTTTCAGGCCTGACCAAACAAGCCCAGCAGGTTTCCCTCCTGAAAGAATGTTAGTAAACGATAAGGCTAATTATGACCCAGCAGGAAGCCATTTATCCAATCAAATTAACGGATTTTTATGACAACCTGGCAATGCATGTTCAGCATTTGTGATTCCAACTTTTTAAAAACCAATTTCAAAATTCTCCCAACTGCTCTGAAATGGAATTTTAACTCGGATTCTCTGAATTATTCGAGCAGATCTCTCAATTATACTTCCAGTAATAACATGGACAGTGTCGACTGTCTGGCCCTTTTGATCTATCAGTGTGGCTTCAGTGACGCCATAGAAGCAGTTCTTTGAGGAGTAGAATATTCAAGCTGGTGTGTGAATAGGAGTAAAGCCAAAGAAAATGGTAGAGATATCAATGTGGGACATATCATGACTTTATCTCCTTGAATTTTCACAATCAGTCATTTCTCACACTCTCAAACCTGAAACAACTCCATTGTTCCATTTTAAACAGTGTCACATGTGAACTTTGCATTTCCTGTTTAACAGATGCACTATTGATGTACAGCATGGAAACACACCTTTCAGTCCAACCCGTCCATGCTGACAAGATACCCTAACCCAATCTAGTCCCACCTGCCAGCACCCAGTCCAAATGCCTCTTAAATGTTGTAATTGTATCAGCCTCCACCACATCCTCGGGCAGCTCTTTCCATACACGTACCACCCTCTGCGTGAAAAAGTTGCCCCTTAGGTCTCTTTTATATCTTTCCCCTCTCACCCTAAACCTATGCCCTCTAGTTCTGGACTCCCCAACCCCAGGGAAAAGACTTTGTCTATTTATCCTATCCATGCCCCTCATAATTTTGTAAACCTCTAGAAGGTCACTCTTCAGCCTCCAATGCTCCAGGGAAAACAGCCCCAGCCTGCTCAGCCTCTCCCTGTAACTCAGATCCTTCAACTCTGGCAACATCCTTGTAAATCTTTTCTGAACCCTTTCAAGTTTCACAACATCTTTCTGATAGGAAGGAGACCAGAATTGCAAGCAATATTCCAACAGTGGCCTAACCAATGTCGTGTACAGACACAACATGACCTCCCAACTCCTGTACTCAATACTCTGACCAATAAAGGAAAGCATACCAAACGCCTTCTTCACTATCCTATCTACCTGTGACTCCACTTTCAAGGAGCTATGAACCTGCACTCCAAGGTCTCTGTTCAGCAACACTCCCTAGGACCTTACCATTAAGTATATATGTCCTGCTAAGAGTTGCTTTCCCAAAATGCAGCACCTCGTATTTATTTGAATTAAACTCCATCTGCCACTTCTCAGCCCATTGGTCCATCTGGTCCAGATCCTGTTGTAATCTGAGGTAACCTTCTTCGCTGTCCACGACACCTCCAATTTTAGCGGTCATCTGCAAACTTACTCACTGTACCTCTTATGCTCACATCCAAATCATTATTGTAAATGACAAAAAATAGAGGACCCAGCACCGAACCTTGTGGCACTCCACTGGCCACAGGTCTCCAGTCTGAAAAACAACCCTCCACCATCACCCTCTGTCTTCTACCTTTGAGCCAGTACTGTATCCAAATGGCTTGTTCTCCCTGTATTCCATGAGATCTAACCTTGCTAACCAGTCTCCCATGGGGAACCTTGTCGAATGCCTTACTGAAGTCCATATAGATCACATCTACTGCTCTGCCCTCATCAAACCTCTTTGTTACTTCTTCAAAAAACTCAATCAAGTTTGTGAGACATGATTTTCCACACACAAAGCTATGTTGACTATCCCTAATCAGTCCTTGCCTTTCCAAATACATGTACACCCTGTCCCTCGGGATTCCCTCCAACAAATTGCCCACCACCGAGGTCAGGCTCACCGGTCTATACTTCCCTGGTTTGTCTTTACCGTCCTTCTTAAACAGTGGCACCACGTTTGCCAACCTCCAGTCTTCCGGCACCTCACCTGTGACTATCGATGATACAAATATCTCAGCAAAAGACCCAGCAGTCACTTCTCTAGCTTCCCACAGAGTTCTCGGGTACACCTGATCAAGTCCTGGGGGTTTATCCACTTTTAACCGTTTCAAGACATCCAGCACTCTATGACTCTATCTCTGGGTCAGATTTGATTCTATAAGTGGGGGAGAAAAGGGTTTATCAGTGGGCATGTATTTATAAATTTAATTGAGGTTTGCTGAAGAGTATTAATTCGCAATTTTTTTTGAATTCATTCACAGAGTGTGGGTCATGTGACCAGATGATAGTCATTGGCCATCCCAAATTACCCATGAGAAAATGGCAATGAGCTGCTGTCCTTCACAACTGAGTGGTCGACTTGGCTATTTCAGAGACCAGTTCAGAGCTGACCACATCGCTGTGAGTCTCGCCTCAAATGTAGGCTAGTCTGCTAAGGACAGCAGATTTCCTTTCCTGAAGGGATTGGATGGATTTTTACAACAATCTTAGCTTCTGCAGCACACTCAATCTATAGTCCAGTAATCCCATACCAATATTAGACAGTTTCTTGGTATTCTGTTTGTACAGCTTACAGACTTTGAGAGAAACCTTTGGATTTCTAACCATTTTCCTCAAAGTTGTGATATAACAGGGCCTTCCAAACAGTTTGCATCTGAGACCACATTTCCATTTCTCTCTCGCTTGGGGAGCAGCAGTAAACATGAATTTCAGGAATAAAATCTAAAGCAATAATTTATAAATTTAAATTAGTAATTAGCAACAAATTACCATTAAGATGTGACAATCATCACAGCTAACGTTTTTTTTCTCTTTTCAGTTGAGAAACAGCTGGAGAGAAAAAGACTAGGGTCCAAGTCCTGATCTCTTTCATATATTACTAGCTAACTCTCTACTTTGCACAGACACACACGCAGGCACATTCTTTGTTTTTCTTTCTGTGTCTCACTCCCTCTCTCTCTTTTATGCTTTTTCTCTCTCTCACTCTTCAACTGTGTGGCTCTTTCCCGTGCTCGCTCACTCACTCACACTCTCTCGTGCTATCCCTCATGGTCTTGCTGTCTCCCTCCTATGCCATTACACTTAAAAGATCAAGTATATTTATGCAGAAATGTTTTTTTTTGCTCCTTTGGCCTGTTCCATGGGAAAAATTCCACGACCCAAAATTTGTCTCAGATGGGTTTTAATGTAAAAAATTGATTTTTGTTTTTATTGCACCTCCCATGTTGTTGCCAATATATTTGTCAAGATGTGGAGGTGTCACCAATCCACCTTGCCCGTCCAGCTGCAGCTCTCTGTTTCCTCGATCAGTCCCGACCTCGTTTGCCATGGTGACCTGATTGAAACACACAGGACAATATACACATTGATCAGCCAGCAATGCCGTGTGGCTGTAGAACTTGGAGGGACCTCTGTATGGAGTAGGGTCTTGCGTGGGGGGGTGGGCAGGGAGCAGATAGGGGGTAAAGGTGACATCACTGGGCTAGTCATACAGAAGTTTCCTGTTTGAAGTTAGTTTCCTGATGAAGGGCTCCTGTCCGAAACATCGATTTTCCTACTCCTCGGATGCTGTCTGACCTGTGCTTTTCCAGCACCACTCTAATCTTGACTCTAATCTCCAGCATCGGCAGTCCTCACTTTCACCTAGTCATCCAGAACTTCAGGCTAATGTTCTGTGGGCATGTATTTGAATCCCATCATGGAAGATGGTAAAACTTGATTTCCGTAACTAGAACAAAAATGAACCTCCTGATCATGTAATCATTGTCAATAAAAACCAACCTGGTTTACCAATAACCTTGGGATTGAAATCAGCCCTCCTTACCTGATCTGGCCTGTGTGTGATTCCAGATCCATAGTCATATGGTTGACTCTTAACTGCCCTCTGGGCAAGTAATGGTGGGTAATAAATGCTGGTTTAGTTAGCATGTCCTCGTGCCATGAACAGCCCATACCAGCTGTAGCACCAAGTACATCTAAAAGTAATGTCCAAAACTGGTGACTGTCCAACATGTAAATTATACCCTAGAAGCATCATGCTATAGGCAAAGCTATGCAATGCCACAATGAATGGATCAGATCAAGGGTCTGTTGTACTATCAACTCTTGTCCTGAATAGTGATGGAGAAATAAGCAACTAATTGGAGGAGGAGGTGGCTGCGCTAACAAGCTGTTGTCCATAGTGATAAAGCTGAGGAATTGACAATATCTTTATGGAGTAGGGCAAAGGTCCATTTCTGTGCTGTAAACTGGGCAGATGGAAGCTACGGTCACTCTCCATTGCGGGAAAAAACCTGGTCATCAGGTGTGAGGCACTGTCACTGCTGTTATATGTGACACAGGTCTGGCCTATTCCCAGAACCTGTGCCACTGCAGTCACTCAGGCCATCTTCCAATTTATATGGAGATCAAAGATGGACCGGGTCCGAAAGGACTCGATATATAAAGATCTGGGCAACGGAGGAAAAATTACACCCAATGCCACCCTCACCCTGATGGTCACCTTTGTGTGTGGCTGCATCAAGCTGTGCATGGATCCCCGGTACGCAAACACCAAGTGTCACTACGTACTGAGGTTCTACCTGTCCCTGGTGTTGCGAAGGATGGGCCTGGCCTCGCTGCCGCAGAATGCTCCGAGTAGTTGGACCGTTCCATATCACCTGTCCTTAGTGGAGAAGTTTATGAAGAAAAACACCTTTGACCACAAGTCCATCAGGAAGTGGTCAGCACGTAGTGTCCTTGAAACCCTTCGGGTAAAGGAAAGGGCACATCCTATCGAGCGGTTCCCTGAGCAGACTGTTAAAGTCATTTGGCAGAATGCCTCATCGCCAGAACTTTCCAACGAGCACCAAGACATGGCTTGGCTGGTGGTGAGAAGGGCTCTGCCTGTGAGATCCTTTATGCACATCCGGACTCTCAGCTGCACCGCACGCTGCCCTCAAAGTGGCTGCGGGGGGACGAGACTGTCACACACCACCTCTGGAATGTGCCTACGCAGGAGAAGTCTGGAGAGGAATGCAGTGGTGTTTGGTGAGGTTCGTCCCGAGTAGCGCCGTGATGCGGGGCTCCGTGCTGTATGGTCTGTTCCCCGGGATGCACACTGAGACCAACATCAACTGTGCCTGGAGGATCATCAACTCAGTGAAAAACACTCTTTGGCCAGTCCGAAACCTGTTGATCTTCCAGCTGAAGGAGTTGACCCCGACTGAGTGTTGCAGACTGGCGCATTCCAAGGTTCAGGACTACGTGTTGAGGGGCATGTTGAAGCTTGGGGCAGCTGCCACCAAGACGCGGTGGGAAAAGACCACTGTGTAACATCTGCCTGCCTAAGAAGAACAGGGGGCCCACCCAGTCATTTGGGCTCTGCTGACGCCTCAGCAGATGAGCTGGATGGTAAATGTACAGACTTGTACATAGGAAAAATAAATGTTGATGTCTGTATGTAAAGTAGTGTAATGTGGGCACAAGAATGGCATGACCAATTGTATAGAGATCCAAATAATTTTATGAATAAAGTATATTTTTGAAATAAAAAAAATGACACTGACACTTTTGGGTGTTTAATGAGACAGTTTTCCATAGCAACATGAAAATAGGGTTTATTCTTGTATTACAGGCTGATAACAGTATAGTGAACAACTTTAACAGATCAGTGCTTAATCAAGACTAATTCTTATGATGGTTGAATATTAACTGTGCAAAATGTTATGGATTTGTTTATTTCTGTCATTCTAATCACTGAAAATCCTACCGACATTGTGTACTTTCTCACCTTAAATGCAGATTTCTGTTATCCACCAATTGTAATATTGCAACATTGGCAGCACTTTCCAATTTTAATAATCGTAATTATCTAATTTGTTTGTTTACCCCAGTGCCTATTAGGATTCAGAAAAAATATTTTGCTGCATTTGACAAAAATAATGGTTAGTAGTGATTTTAATACCTTTTTTTGTTGAATTGGGACCTATAAATGCACATGAGACTAAACCAAAAACCAAATCAGGGCCACAGTGGCAAATATAATTCACTCTGACCATCCATTACTCTTTATCAAACTGCAAATGATTATATAGTACGCTTGAGGCTTATCCCGTAACTTTTCCATTATGCGTTAAATTTTCAATAAACCACAATCACCAGTTCAGGATGATTTATTTTGTTCTGACTTGGCAGTCGGTATTTCAAAAGAAATCGCAATAGGACTGTAAAAGAAAAAAAATTGCTTTTTGCAGTGCATTCACTTTTTCTTCTGGGCGTGCCTCAGATGTAAATGTTGTCACTGAGATGATTCATCTCTAGTGTTGATAGCTATTCACTGAGCTGCAGTAACTGCAATGTCTTGTAATCATGCTAGAAGACATGGACTTCAAAATTACTGCAGAATACATAAAAATAACATTCCTTGCAGATATTAATAACCTCCCATTCTACTTGTTGCCTATATTAATCTAGTTCCATAGGTGTTGATTACTGTTGAAGTCGGTGCATGTTATCGGTACATGTCCTTGCAGTAATCAGTTCTATTCTGAATGACGGTGGCTCCTCCTTTATCTGCTGACAGATTATTGAAGGCATTGAAGTAGAGCTGCTGGTTTGGGAATAGTTGGAAATTTAGATGACATTACCAACTGCACTCATTTTCTGAAATGAAGTTGTTCAAATTACGCCTCAAACTCTGTTGCATTCCTACAAACATAAAATCTTATGGGCATTGTAATTGAATATAATTGCTTAGTTTTTGCCATGCATTAAAAACAAATCATTAAAGGGGGAACATGATGCAATTTTATTACCACAGTTGAAAATGTATCTGTCATGAAATGCAGGCATTTGTGATTGACCTGATTAACAATCATATTTTCCAGTTTTGGTTAGCTTTTTCTTTAATAATGTACCTATGAAACATATAGATATTTTATACATGGTTTTTTTGTATAAATTTATAGAGAAGATAGGCATAAAAGGAATCATGACGTACAAGATCCAACAGTCGCGGGTAGATAGGATAGTGAAGAAGACGTTTGGTATGCTTTCCTTTATTGGTCAGAGCATTGGATACAGGAGTTGGGAGGTCATGTTGTGGTTGAACAGGATGTTGGTCAGGCCACTTTTGGAATATTGCATACAATTCTGGTTTCCTTCCTATTGGAAGGATGTTGTGAAACTTGAAAGGGTTCAGAAAAGATTTACAAGAATGTTGCCAGGTTTGGAGGATTTGAGCTATAGGGAGAGGTATAAGCTGGGGTGTTTTCTCTGGAGCGTCAGAGGCTGAGGGGTGATCTTATGGAGGTTTATAAAGTCATGAGGGCATGGATAGGATAAATAGACAAAGTCTCTTCCCTGGACGAATCCAGAACTAGAGGGCATAGGTTTAGGGTGAGAGGGGAAAGATATAAAAGGGACCTAAGGGGCAACCTTTTCACGCAGAGGGTGGTACGTGTATGGAATGAGCTGTCAGATGAAGTGGTGGACACTAGTATGATTGCAACATTTAAAAGGCATCTGGATGGGTAAATGAAAAGGAAGGGTTTGGAGGGATATGAGCCAGGTGTTGGCAGGTGGGACTAGATTGGGTTGGAATATCTGGTCAGCATGGACGGGTTGGACCAAAGGATCTGTTTCCATGCTGTATATCTCTATGACTCTGTCTCTAATTGTTTCTTGAAACTTATTACCCAGTTTCATGCTCCTGACAATAACTAAGAAACAAGAGGATTTTGGGTAATCCAAGATGGAGGATGGGAAAAATATCTTGCTGTAAGAGCTGTTCTTTTGTTGAGGTATTTTTAGGTGTTGGAGGTGATTTCCTCAAATTCCAGGAGCAACAATTACTGACTTATATGCTGTTGCAGAGTGCTGGAACTTGGGAAAAAAAAGTCAAAACAACAGCTGTTTTAAAAGGGAGAAGACCCGACAAAGGAAGCACATGGTGAGGACAGTGCAGAGAGAGAGAGAGAGAGAGAGAGAGAGAGAGAGAGAGAATCTGCACAGTTACTGCTTTGCTATTTTTTCATTCATGTATCGCTGGAGTGCAGCTGGGAAAATTAACAAACAGTGAAATTCACAACTAATCTTGGAGGAACTGTTGAGCGAGGTTCACAACACAGAATCAGATAAGTTAATTGTTGTTTTAAGTCTGTCCAAGAGAGAGGCTGTGTTAGTAAGTACAGTGGGTTCATTCTTGATTATATGTTTTTGGAGATAAGTCTCTTGATTAACCTTAAAATATAAGCCATAACTATTAATTTAACCTGGGGCAGTGTTTGTAGAGGAATAAGACAGGATTATTTTCTGGGTCAATAGGTTGTGAAGGAGCAAAAATGGCCTTTGCAGTGATATGTACTTCTTGTCAGATATGGGAGTTTAAACAGAGTTTAAGGGTTAATGTGGATTATATCTGCCATAAATGCTGTTGGATGCGGATCTTATCAGATCGAGTGGATCGGTTGGAGAGACAGATAGAAGCGATAAGGAATTTGCAAAAGCAATAGTATGTGATGGCAGTTAGAGGATGGGGAGAAAGTCTCAGATACAGTCACATAGATGGGTTAACTCCAGGAAGGGTAAGAGAGGTAGGCAGCTCGTGCAGGAGTCTTTTGTGGATATACCCATTTTAAACAGGTATACTGTTTTGGAAAATGTAGGGGGTGATGGATTCTCAGGGGAACGTAGCATGAACAGCCAAGTTTCTGGTATTGAGACTGGCTCTAATGCAACGAGGGGTACGTCAGCTTCCAACAGATCAATTGTGTTCGGGGATTCTGTAGTCTGAGGTACGGACAGACGTTTCTGTGGCCAGCAGAGAAAAAACAGAATGGTGTGTTGCCTCCCTGGTGCCAGGATCAAAGATATCTCTGAGAGGATGCAGAATGTTCTCATGGGGGGAAAGGGGCCAGCAAGAGGACATTGTCCACATTGGAACCGACGACATATGAAGGAAAAGGTTGAGATTCTGAAGGGAGATTACAGAGAATTAGGCAGAAATTTAAAAAGGAGGTCCTCAAGGGTAGTAATATCTGGATTACTCCCGGTGCTATGAGCTAGTGAGGGCAGGAATAGGAGGATAAAGCAGATGAATGCATGGCTGAGGAGCTGGTGTATGGGAGAAGGATTCACATTTTTGGATCTTTGGAATCTCCTTTGGGGTAGAAGTGACCTGTACAAGAAGGACGGATTGCACCTAAATTGGAAGGGGACTAATATACTGACAGGGAAATTTGCTAGAACTGCTTGGGAGGATTTAAACTAGTAATGTGGGGGGGGGCAAACCAGGGAGATAGTGAGGAAAGAGATCGATCTGGGACGGGTACAGCTGAGAACAGAAGTGAGTCAAACAGGGCAGGCAGGGACAAGGTAGCACTAATAAATTAAACTGCATTTATTTCACTGCAAGGGCCTAACTGGGAAGGCAGGTGAACTCGGCATAGTTAGGAACATGGGACTGGGATATCATAGCAATTACAGAGACATGGCTCAGGGATGGGCAGGACTGGCAGCTTAATGTTCCAGGATACAAATGCTACAGGAAGGATAGAAAGGGAGGCAAGAGAGGAGGGGCAGTGGCATTTTTAATAAGGGATAGCATTACAGCTGTGCTGAGGGAGGATATTCCCAGAAATACATCCAGGGAAGTGAGTTGGGTGGAACTGAGAAATAAAAAAGGGATGGTTACCTTATTGGGATTGTATTATAGACCCCCCAATAGTCAGAGGGAAATTGAGAAACAAACTTGTAAAGAGATCTCTGCTATCTATAAGAATAATAGGGTAGTTATGTTAGGGGATTTTAACTTTGCAAACATTGACTGGGACTGCCATAGTGTTAAAGGTTTAGATGGAGAGAAATTTCTTAAGTGTGTACAAGACAATTTTCTGATTCAGTATGTGGATGTACCTACTAGAGGAGGTGCAAAACTTGACCTACTCTTGGGAAATAAGGCAGGGCAGGTGACTGAGGTGTCAGTCGGGGAGCACTTTGGAGCCAGCGATCATAATTCTATTCATTTTAAAATAGTGATGGGAAAGGATAGGCCAGATCTAAAAGTTGAAGTTCTAATTTGAGGAAAGGCCAATTTTAACGCTATTAGGTAAGAACTTTTGAAAGCTGATTGGAGGCAGATGTTCGCAGGTAAAGGGATGGCTGGAAAATGGGAAGCCTTCAGAAATGAGATAACAAGAATCCAGAGAAAGTATATTCCTGTCAGGGTGAAAGAGAAGGCTGGTAGGTATTGGGAAAATGGATGACTAAAGAAATTGAGGGTTTGGTGAAGAAAAAGAAGGAAGCATATGTCAGGTATAGACAGGTTAGATCGAGTGAATCCTTAGAAGAGTATAAAGGAAGTAGGAGTATACTTAAGAGGGAAATCAGGAGGGCAAAAAGGGGACATGAGATAGCTTTGGCAAATAGAGTTAAGGAGAATCCAAAGTGTTTTTACAAATACATTAAAGACAAAAGGGTAACTAGGGAGAGAATAGGGCCCCTCAAAGATCAGCAAGGCGGACTTTGTGTGGGGGCACAGAAAATGGGGGAGATACTAAATGAATATTTTGCATCAGTATTTACTGTGGAAAAGGATATGAAAGATATAGAGTGGAGGGAAATAGACGGTGACATCTTGCAAAATGTCCAGATTACAGAGGAGGAAGTGCTGGATGTCTTGAAACAGTTAAAGGTGGATAATTCCCCAGGACCTGATCAGGTGTACCCGAGAACTCTGTGGGAAGCTAGAGAAGTGATTGCTGGGCCTTTTGCTGAGATATTTGTATCATCGATAGTCACAGGTGAGGTGCCACAAGACTGGAGGTTGGCAAACGTGGTGCCATTGTTTAAGAAGGGTGGTAAAGTCAAGCCAGGGAACTGTAGACTGATGAGCTTGACCTCCATGGTGGGCAAGTTGTTGGAGGGAATCCTGAGGTACAAGATGTACATGTAATTGGCAAGGCAAAGACTGATTAGTGATAGTCAACATGGCTTTGTGTGTGGGAAATCATGTCTTACAAACTTGATTGAGTTTTTTGAAGAAGTAACAAAGAGGTTTGATGAGCAGTAGATGTGATCTATATGGACTTCAGTAAGGCATTTGATAAGGTTCCCCATGGGAGACTGATTAGCAAGTTTAGATCTCATGGAATACAGGGAGAACGAGCCATTTGGATACAGAACTGGCTCAAAGGTAGAAGACAGAGAGTGGTGGTGGAGAGTTGTTTTTCAGACTGGAGGCCTGTGACCAGTGGATTGCCACAAGGATCGGTGCTGAGTCCTCTACCTTTTGTCATTTACATAAATGATTTGGATGCGAGCATAAGAGGTACAGTTAGTAAGTTTGCAGATGACACCAAAATTGGCGGTGTAGTGGACAGCGAAGAGGGTTACCTCAGATTACAACAGGATCTGGACCAGATGGGCCAATGGGTCGAGAAGTGGCAGATGGAGTTTAATTCAAATAAATGCGCGATGCTGCATTTTGGGAATGTAAATCTTAGCAGAATTTATACACTTAATGGTAAGGTCTGAGGGAATGTTGCTGAACAAAGACCTTGGAGTGCAGGTTCATAGCTCCTTGAAAGTGGAGTCACAAGTAGATAGGATAGTGAAGAAGTTATTTGGTATGCTTTCCTTTATTGGTCAGAGTATTGAGTGCAGGAGTTGGGAAGTCATGTTGCGGCTGTACAGGACATTGGTTAGGCCACTGTTGGAATATTGCATGCAATTCTGGTCTCCTTCCTATCAGAAAGATGTTGTGAAACTTGAAAGGGTTCAGAAAAGATTTACAAGGATGTTGCCAGGGTTGGAAGATCTGAGCTACAGGGAGAGGCTGAACAGGCTGGGGCTGTTTTCCCTGGAGCATTGGAGGCTGAGGGGTTTCCTTATAAAGGTTTACAAAATTATGAGGGGCATGGATAGGATAAATAGACAAAGTCTTTTTCCTGGGGTGAGGGATTCCAGAACTAGAGGGCATAGGTTTAGGGTGAGAAGGGAAAGATATAAAAGAGACCTAAGGGGCAACCTTTTCATGCAGAGGGTGGTACGTGTATGGAATGAGCTGCCAGCGGAAGTGGTGGAGGCTGGTACAATGGCAACATTAAAGTGGCATTTGGATGGGTATATGAATAGGAAGGGTTTGGAGGGATATGGGCCGGGTGCTGGCAGGTGGGACTTGATTGAGTTGATTTATCTGGTTGGCATGGACAGATTGGACCGAAGGGTCTGTTTCCATGCTGCACATCTCTATAACCCTATGACTCTAATCTGACCAAAATGTCACATGGATCTATCAGTCTGCCTAATTCATTTCAGCGGAGATGGATACTCCTGCCACTCCTTGCTGTTTACCTATTCAAGTTGCTGATGTCTACCTTCTATTTATCTCTTGGGAGGAAATGTGTCCTCAGCGCTCTTATTTTCCAAATCTCCTATTTACCAATTAGTAAAGACTGGCTGATTGCTCTTGATGATTGAAATTATTGAATGTAATTCCATATTCGTAATCTATAATCTTTTACTATGTAGTTATTGCATTTCCCAAAGCAATGTATGCAGTTACTTACTAGAGTCAAAATAAATCAATACTTTTATGTGCGCACACCTTAAATGTAATACCAGAATTGGATCCATGTGTCAATGCAATGTGCGTACCTTGATTGTGTTGCATTAGAAAGAATAAGTCTGCTGTAATGCCAATCTTGTCAATAATATTCATGAATTGAACATTTATCCCAGTTATTACAAGGCCAAATTCTCCACTTTGCTGCTTGCAGCATGAACATATGTCACGCCAGAGCTTCACAATAGTTTTTTTGTCAAGCTAATAGTGTAAAATAAATGAGAAACTTCAGTTATTGGGACAAATCGGAGAGGTTGAGACTGTTTTCTTTAAAGAGAAGAAGACTAAGAGGTGACCTGAACAAGTTTTTCACAATCACGAAGAGTGGGATCGAATGGATTGCGAAAAATATTCCTTCTCTAAAAGGCTGAAGAACAAGAGGGCACAGATTGAAAGGGATTTGCAAATGAAGAAAATGTGATGTGATAAACTACTTTCTTACACAAGTAGTTTGGAGGTGAACGCACTTCCTGGACATGTGATGGTGGCAGGTTCAGCTGAGCCACTCGTTGACTGATGAGTTAAAATGAAACAATGTGAAGGATATGAGAAAAAGGCTCATTTGGACATTCTATATAGACATCATTGGCTGAATGGCTCCCAGCTGCACTTTAATATTTCTGTGAAAAGCCTGTGAGCTCCTTAATATTAAATGTATATCATAAAATGATAATTCATGAATTTAGTTTGCAAACATTCCAAAGCATTGAATGTACAGCGAATTACTTTGAATTAGAAAATGTCAATAGTTTGCAAACATTGGTATATCTAACAATGAGCTTGTGCACAACTTCTACAAACAGCACTGAGATGAATGATTAGTTGATTCATAATTTTAGTTGGAGGTTTTCCTAAGTCAGTTCAACAAGGAGGGTAGACTTGGCTTCCTTATAAGCAGTCTAGTTCCTATGTTTGCTGTCTATTTGCCTCATTGTAAATGATATGTCTTCACTGTTCAAGTTCTCTTACATTGGTGAGGAGAGTTGTTCTTCTATGAATAGTGTTGTGGAATGTTTCAGGTCCCGTTGAATAGGATCTCAGTGCGACATCTAGTGTGAAGGGCTGCATGTTTAGCAATGAAGTATCACAATAAGCAACTGTGTACTTCATTAGTGTGTCACCTCAAACATATCCAACTGAGGCTTTCTGACATAGCTTTCTCATTGTGTGACATGAATAGTGTAAACTGAGCCAAGGTGGCATACAATTTGACAGTAAGTTGAAAATATGTCCTCGAACAGCTGCCACTTTGCTGGCCTTGCAATGTCTGATTTTGGTGGTTGCAATCAGGGCTGCTGTGTTAGTGAACAGCAAGCAGAGTATGAATTGCAGTTTGTAGTTTTTTTTCTTTTATATCCAGAGTGCTTTCATGCACAACCCAAATTCATTTTTCATTCACCCTGTTTTTCTCTCCTTTATCTTCCACCACTAAGTTGCTTGTGTTTCCAATTGCTCGTAGATTTTTTTAAAATCAACTTTCAGAGACTCCTCTGGTGCAGATGGGACTTGAACCCATGTCTGTTGTCTCTGCTCAACTGTGCAACAAGAGTCTTTAACGGATTGCAGACCCTTGAAGGAGAAAGTGATAGCATAGGTACTTTCAAACCAACCTGGATTAGTGGTGCTGGAAGAGCACAGTCATTCAGGCAGCATCCAAAGTGCAGTGAAATTGACGTTTCGGGCAAAAGCTCTTCATCAGGAATAAAGGCAGTGAGTCTGAAGCGTGGAGAGATAAGCTAGAGGAGGATGGGGGTGGGGAGAAAATAGCATAGAGTACAACGGGTGAATGAGGGAGGGGATGAAGGTGGTAAGTCAGGGAGGAGAGGGTGGAGTGGATAGGTGGAAAAGAAGTGGGGGAAGGGGAAATGAGGAAACTATTGAAGTCCACATTGATGCCCTGGGGTTGAAATGCTCCAAGGCAGAAGATGAGGCATTCTTCCTCCAGGCATCTGGTGGTGAGGAGGTGCGGGCACAGGTTTTACAGGTTTTGCGGTGGCAGGGGAAAGTGCCAGGATGGGAGGGTGGGTTGTAGGGGGGTGTGGACCTGACCAGGTAGTCACGGAGGGAACGGTCTTTGCAGAAGGCAGAAAGGGGTGGGGAGGGAAATATATCCCTGGTGGTGGGGTCTTTTTGGAGGTGGCGGAAATGTCGGCGGATGATTTGGTTTATGCGAAGGTTTGTAGGATGGAAGGTGAGCACCAGGGTCGTTCTGTCCTTGTTACGGTTGGAGGGGTGGGGTCTGAGGGCGGAGGTGTGGGATGTGGACGAGATGCTTTGGAGGGCATCTTTAACCATGTGGGAAGGGAAATTGCGGTCTCTAAAGAAGGAGGCCGTTTAGTGTGTTCTGTGGTGGAACTGGTCCTCCTGGGAGCAGATACAGCAGAGGCGGAGGAATTGGGAATACGTGATGGCATTTTTGCAAGAGGTAGGGTGGAAAGAGGTGTAATCCAGTTATTAATGGAGATGGAGAGGTCCAGGAAGGGGAGGGAGGTGTCTGAGATGGTCCAGGTAAATTTAATGTCAGGGTGGAATGTGTTGGTGAACTGTAAAACCTGTGCCCACACCACCTCCCTCACCTCTATCCAAGGCCCTAAAGGAGCCTTCCACATCCATCAAAGTTTTACCTGCACATTCATAATATCATTTATTGTATCCGTTGCTCCCGATGCGGTCCCCTCTACGTTGGGGAGACTGGACGCCTCCTAGCAGAGCACTTTAGGGAACATCTCCGGGACACCCGCACCAATCAACCACACCGCCCTGTGGCCCAATATTTCAACTCCCCTCCCACTCTGCCGAGGACATGGAGGTCCTGGGCCTCCTTCACCGCCACTCCCTCGCCACCAGACACCTGGAGGAAGAACGCCTCATCTTCCACCTCGGATCACTTCAACCCCAGGGCATCAATGTGGACTTCAACAGTTTCCTTATTTCTCCTTCCCCCACCTCACCTTAGTTCCAAACTTCCAGCTCAGCACTGTCCCCATGACTTGTCCGGACTTGTCCTACCTCCCTATCTCCTTTTCCACCTATCCACTCCACCCTCTCCTATCACCTTATCCCCTCCCCCACTCACCCATTGTACTCGATGCTACTTTCTCCCCACCCCCACCCTCCTCTGGCTTATCTCTCCACCCTTCAGGCTCACTGCCTTTATTCCTGATGAAGGGCTTTTGTCCGAAACGTTGCTTTTACTGCTCCTTGGAAGCTGCCTGAACTGCTGAGCTCTTCCAGCACCACTAATCCAGAATCTGGCTTCCAGCATCTGCAGTCATTGTTTTTACCTTTCAAACCAACCTGTTCAGGGATGTTATTACACTCCTCTGGAGGATGTGGGACTTGAACCCAAGTCCCTTTTTCAGAGGTAGTGACACGGCCACTGTGCCACAAGTGCCCTTTCCTTTTAAACGATAATTTTACAACAGAACAATCCGACTGTTTGGGTGCAGTCCTCAAGGTCAATTGGCACTGATTATCAACTTTTCCTCATCTCTTCAATCAATGACTCTGTTTTTGCATACCTTTGGAACAGGGAGGGACTTGAATCTGGGTCCTCCTGGTTTAGTGGTCAGGGTCACTGCCACTGCACCATAAAAGCCCCTCAATTTGTAGTTTTCCTTTAAATAATCTTGTAGTAATTTTTATTTGAAGCTTTGCTAAGCATTCAAAATGAGGTGATCTATTAATCTTACTACTTGTTATATCTTTGAAACGGTGTTCAGAGATGTCACACACCTCTGGGTACGTTGGACTTGAACCTAGGCTTCCTGGCTTAAAGGCATGGACATTACCACTACACCACAAGTGATCAAGTTTGTAGGTTTTAAAAAAGATTAACCTGTTTTCCTATCCAGCCTGTTGAGAGATGTTATTACCCACCTCTGGAGCTGGTGGGACTTGAACCTGGGACTACCCCCTCTCCAGTTCAGGGATAGGGGCATTACCACTGCCACAAAAGGGCCCTCAGTTTGTAGTATTTAGTTCACACTGGAATGCTCAGCAGGTGTCAGAGATTCTGCCTTGTAATCAACCTAATAGTCCATGTAGTTCATGCATTTTGTAGTGATCATAGGAAAGCAAATGTGAATTGCACAATGATGTATTACAACAATTATACATAATACATCCAATCATATAAAAAACAATTGCTTCAATTCCTGTACAGATCAATAATAGCTAAAATGAAAGGGATGCTATGATGACAACAAAAAGAAACCCACCAAGAATCTTTATTGGAGCAAGGAATTAAAATCAACACCATTCACACATTAACAAGTGAAGGATATTACAAACATGGGTAAAATTTTAGCATAAAACTCAATACAACAAAAATGTGTCCCCTCAAATTACAAGCATAGCTGCATTACTTCCTTCAAAATTATGGCACCACATGCATCCTTTCAATCTCTGTTGTTTCAACTAAACTTCCACTTTTAGGATCTCTTACCATGAAATTGTTTTGACCCTTGAGTTGCATTCACGTGCAGCTGTATTCCAATGAAGACCCAGTTACCACTGACGAGGCACGTGCATATGGCTCCTCTCTCAGCTGACACATTATAGTTCCACATTCCCAGAAAGTCTGCCTTTTTGCCCCTTTCAATGATCTGGGAGGCTCTGGCAACATTGAAAGAACAGATCTGGGACTTGTCCAATCCATAATCCCTTGCCTTTTCTGTCTTCAGCTCTATGATCTTTCCAGCTGAAGAACACACCTGGTCACACATTTGTCGCTTTATTCTCAGAGACCTGCTTCAGCTGTAGGATCCATTCAAACACTGCCACAAAGTGAAAGCTATTCTATTAGAGAGAACCTTGCTTATTTTCTCTTGCATGAATTCTCAATGTGCTCTGAATTCTCAAACAGCAAACAGGCTTACCCAGCACCACTTCAATTTGCTTTCGGGTTGCCCTTTGCTCTGTAGTTATTCATCCCCTGGTAACCCCAGGTCATATAGTCATTTCTTGGAAATAACTAATGCAGAAACTCTCTTTCAGAACACCATATACCTTAACATTACAAGTGTTATTGTCCCAGATAAGACTGCCAAATTTGTGTTATGTGGTTTGTGACCATAACCTTTCTTATTTCAAGTTGATGGTAGTTAAGGTACTTAGTAAGAGAATAAAGCTATAATATTGCATGGTTTTGAACAAACATACTAAAGTTTATTATACAAGGTTAGAACAGTAAAACGATATTCTATATACAATTTATACTCCAATAGCCATATTTAACATGAAGTTAGCAGACAGATTATGGTTGAAAACTTCACTAAGCATATTAAATGGCAGACACAATTCAAGACAGATCCTGTGGAACTCTCAGTAACACCACCCTCACCCCTAATAAGATCATTAATGACACTATATCTCACCAAATCTCATTAAAACTTTATTTCCTTTCCAAGGGATTCCAATTCTTCACTTTCAATGGTTTGGTTTGAGAGATCTCTCAAAAGACACTCCATCATGAACTACCTCAATGATTTGTTCATATCCTGGTAGCTCAATCATTTCTCCTGAGACTACTTTCCATCTATTCTCAATACAGTTCCATAGGCAGCTAACTTCACTCTGCTTACACATCCTCCAGTCGCTCCAGAATGTCTCAGTTGCACCAAATGACTGCTGCTTCTGTGCCCCAAAACTCTCCAACACAACCAGCAGCCAACTACCTTTTTTCCAACCGAGTCTTAACTGCCATGGAATTATCAGTGACATTCAGCTCAACAGCACAGCTAATAGCATCACTGTCATACATGGAGCTCATTCCTCCTCCACTCTATTTCACTTACTAACCTGCTCATTTTCAGGGCCATCTCAGGTCCTACAGTTATGTTTTCTCTCATCTGTCACCTACCCCCCACCAAACCCAACCATATCTCTGCAGCTGCTAGAAAGTATCAGGAATACCGGCCAAGCATATGCCAGAACATTCTGGGCATGTCCTGATTTGTAGTGCTCTGCCTTGCCTATCTCCTGCAGAGATGATGTTTGGGTTTCTTAACATGGGATAAAATACAGGCTTTACTGAGCACGGGAAGGCACAGTTTGTACAATTACAATCCACTGTAATGCACTGAAAAAAATGCATTTCACAAACCTGCATTGCAGGGTAAAGCATGGAGATCCAATCAGATCACTTGCTGGGCATTGAATTAATATTTTCCTCATGGTTTTGAAGGTCATACGAAGATCATGTACAGGTTTGTCTGTGAAATTTAAGTGGCTATTTAATTGAGTGGTTTTGTTTCCTTATTTTGGCTTCATTGCACTGGATCCGAACATTTGGATTCTTAAATGAGTAATTGTCAATGTGTCAGCTGTGAGTTTCTTTGGTGTTTCCAACAGCAATCTGTGCATTATTTTGACTGCATTACTTTGTGCTGGTGTTTACTGTTGCCTTTTGGCAATCAGGACTCCTGCAGAGAGGTTTTATCTGTTGACAGCAGCTGCTTGTTCAGCAGTGACCACAGCACTCATCACTGGCATTCAGCTGCACCCTATGAGGCTTTCTTTAGACATTTGCAAAGTAGACAGTGAAGCGTTACAAACCTAGAAATTTGAGCATGAGAGGTGTGAAGAAGGATGCTGATCCAATGATGCTGCATCATATTAGAGGCACCCAGCATGTATCACTCATTGTGTGGGCATAAATTACAGACATCTTAACATTGACGCTCTTGTTAGATCCAGAGAATCATTTTCTTGCCTGCTGTTTTGGATTTCAGTTGGAAAGTGACATTCACTCACTGTGCCAACTGTTGGGATACCTTGTGCAAACAGAATCTCCCTGCCCCAAATATGGGTGACCTACTGTATCTTGCTACTTCTATCAAAAGAATCAGTGCGCACTTACGGAACAGGCTAATTCTAACGTCAGCTGCTGTTGAAATACTACCATTGGCAGCAGGACAAAATGTACAATGTAGTAACATTTTTCGAAAAGAAAACTGCAGCTCTCTATTTTCAACCCATATGCAGCTATTGTATTCTCTGTGCACATGGAAAATTGGGAAGGAGCACATATAATTATTCTTAAGTCACTGACCCACTCAAGCCAGGTCAGCTCCCCACTCTGTCTGCACAATGATTTCCGATCAGCTTTGCCTTGGGTAGCAGAACTGGTCTCAGTGTTTGTTGCGTCGCACACTTGAGGAAAGGAGGTGGTCTTATGTCTACGACCGCTAGCTAGTTGCCTCTCTGTTGGAATTCATGGCTCGTCGATGAAGCCTGATGATTACACAAGACAGCTGTATTGGCCTTTGACCCTTGCCCTCCTCCTTCACTGATGCTGACAGCTGCTTGCCATGTGGAAAGGAAACCTCACAGACAGAAAACAAAGATCAGAGATAAACAGACAAAATGGACTGTGTGACTGTGAATGCAGCAAAGCAGTTGTTCAGAGTTAACCAGTTCATTCGAATCTTATTCTCCCCCCCCCAGTGTTCTACTAGCAATGCCCGTTGGTAATAAATACCAAGAACCAATGAACTACTAAACAAAATAAAAAGCTGCTGATTATAATCTGCAAGTTGACGCTTATGAAATTTGATGGAAATAATCAAATGGAAGTTGGTGGAATTATCCAATCAAATCTAAAAGCTCATTAGGCCATAAAATTGTAATTCTCAATTGGCAGTGATTCTTGGATTGATTGTCCGAGAGAGAGGACTAGAGGGAATATCAGGTTTTAAATCTCTTGAATTTCTGAGATCATGCACTATGTGCATGAGGTGACTCACAAATCGATCCTGTCATAACTCATTCATAGTTTTGCCAGAAATAAATTGTTTGGTTCTCATACGGTTAACCTTAATGTAGAAACAGATGCATAAATGTAAATGGTTCAATTCAATCTGCTTTTCCATGATCAATACTGAATATTCTATACAACAGAAGTCACAAAATGGGAAACTATATTGATTCAGATCTGCAGAGACCATGGAAAATTAAATGAAAACTGATCAAGGAACTCTGTCAAGAAAATATTGAGCAGGACCCAAAAATGGGTGCTGGATTAATGATCCAGAAGCCTGTTTCCTCTGATGCAGACAAACTCAGTAATGACAGCTACTTTCAATACTTGGCGTATGTAACTACTGCTAATCACTGGTTAGAAGGGATACAAATCATGAGATGCTGGCATGAATTAAAGCCAACCTAGACCTTTAAAGGAGAGATATCTGATGAGGTGTTGAAAGTCATCTTAAAAGTGATTTTGACCTGGGGAGTGGGATAGAATATGGCGGAAAACAAGCTTCAGGATGTTCCAAGTATGTCTTGGAGGTTTTGTTGCAGTAGGGGAGGAAGAGGAGAAATATTCTCTACCCACAGGGCCCAGGAGTTCCCCTGGTCAAACTTTGTGAAGGCAAATAGACCAAATAGCCATGGAGATTAATACCAGAATCAAGCCCGGCGGGTCCAGACGAAAAATGCAAAAGTTCAGTAACCTCTCAGGAATGGTCAAGGCCAGTGAATGGATCCTCAAATATGATTATTTCACCTCCCATACCAGATGCTGTCACTCACTTATTAGCAATAAGTCGATCACAACTCAAAACGATAGTCATAGTTTCACCTTGCCTTCAAACAATCAGCATTGCTGCAAGCCTTATCCTCACATCCAACAGCTTGCACACAGTTCCATTGATTTGACAGTGATAACCACATTATCAAATCACATTGTACCACTCTCACCGACACACTCCTCTCTCTTAAAGGGCAATGTAGTGTCAGGAATGCAGTGATTAAAAAAAGGCCGCTCATCACCAAGGGCATTTAGTAATGGGCAGCAAATGCTGGTTGAGCCAGTGATGCGCACATCCATTAAATTTTTTTAAAATGCAAAGCACCTGTGGATACCTGTTCTTATTCCCAGAGAGGAACGTGATATCATTAAAGAAGCCAAAACTGAGGCTGTGATCAATCTCAGGGCTGAGGATAAAGAGGAGGGTACCTTCATCCCTAATCTTTCACACATTTAATCTCCCACCCACTTATCCCAAATCATCTGTGTTACAATGCGCTGATAGTATATTCCTCTTGCTTTGTTGTGCTTCCTTCACCATAGCCACAGTTGGTAGCATAGGTTCTCTGAGTATAATTTAAAGGAAAGCGCATAGTCTGCACATGGCATGATGTCAGGTGAGAGTAGCATGAGCTGGGGGCAAGAGAATTGTTGGGGCTATCTTGGCAAAGGGGGAGGGGTCTCTCTCATTCTCCGCCTGCACATCCAGAGGTTCTGGTTCTCACTACAGTAAATTAATTAAAAGGCAGCTAATGAATATGAATGTGGAGATATATATAACACACACATATATAAATAAAATGGATATTTGCATTAGAGAGATAATTAGTTTATTGAGAAATCATCATGGTAGCAGGTGCTAAATTGCAATGACAATGCAAATAAAGTAATCATAATTCATTGTCTTGTTATAGAAAATCATTAAAATAAAGAATAAAATAATGGATGCATGATTCTGATCATTACAACATGCAAATAATCATAATTTGTAGCATTGCAGATATGCTTAGTGTGGTTGAAGGGTATGGGGTGTAGACAAGAAAGGAAGGGCCTGAATCAGAGCAGCCATGATTTCTGAAAATGGTAGAGAATGTTCGAGGGGCTGCCTCTTCCTGCTGGTGATTTCCACGTTCACCCAGTTGCCAACCTTTCACTTAGCGTGGTGTTTCAAATGTAGTGAACTGCCATAGAGTGAAAGCATCATACCAGTTTCCAGAATGGGGATGCTGAGCATTAATCTGCAGTATCTTCAGTGTGCGGTTACACACCAACTGAATGTTGAGGGAATGGAATCCTCTTAGAGATGAAACACATCACTCGCAAAGCAAGTGAACTGCCTACTTTGGCATAATTTGGAGATGCCGGTGTTGGACTAGGGTGTACAATACTTTCTATGAACCTCTACTGACACTCCCTCCCTCCCATCATAAAAATGACATCTGGTGCAACTCAGCCAGACACATGCACATGTCACGGATGTCATTTGGGACATTTATGGCCATTTATAGCAGGTATAATGCATCTGAATTTTGTGGCTTAGGCATTTATCAGTTACTTTGGATATTAAAATAATATTCATAGCTGATATTTTTGAATGGCTAAAAGTCATTTCAAGCAAGCATATCACTTTAAATCAAATATAGTGAAATATATGGTATCCTTACCCTTAAAGAAGAAACAAAATATTTCATCACTAACATTTTACTCAGAATTCCTTTTTCCCCTTTCTAAAAGAAAATTATTTCAGTTCTTGGATTAGGGTAAAGTTTTACAGGGGTCTGCAACTCTACAGTACTTTACGTGCATCATTTTCAATGTATGGTCTTAGTAACTACAGGTTCTTCAGATGTGGAAAACTAAGAGCTGAGCCTAATTTCAGCTTTCACCATGCTGATACGGGTTGTTCTGTTAGAATGCGTGTTTTGTCAACGTGAATTTGCTATAATACAATTGACAAATTGAGGACGCTGTTTCTAAAGTGCAAACGTTTAAAACGTGTGTTGGCTGTAATGCGATTACAGCACCATCACTTTAAGCACTATTTCTAAAATGCAATTTTTCTATAACATGGGGGTTGCACAAGAACATAACCATCACGTTATACAAGAATGGACTGTAAATAAACAAAAATCTTTAGTACACTTCATTGATAAACTGCTCTCTTTGCTCTTCGTTTTCCTTGGGGACACTATAGGAAATGATTGAAGCCAAAAATATTGAATGTATTCAAGAAAGAGTTGGAGATGTTCTTTGGGCTAAAGGATTCACTGTGTATGGAGAGAAAGCAGGAACAGGGTACTGAGTTGAATGATCAGCCATGATCATAGTGAAGAGGGAGCAGATTTGAAGGGTCAAATGGTCCACTTCTCCTATTTTCAATGTTTCACAGGCTGCAATAATACAACACATCATAGAATGAGAATAAACCTTGAATTTTGCTCATCAATACAGTTAAGTGTCACATCTAAAACACGCCTATTCCTCTGAGCCCTTTATTTAGAATCTTTCAAATATGGTGGTAAATTGCATTCTAAGGTACAGTGTACCTTGTTATACTATTATAGTGCCACAATTTATATATGTTATTTAATTGAATTTGCAGATTAGGAATTGTAATCTGATGGTGGCAGTTTCTACAGTGCAGCTATGATCAAGTAGTTAAAATGAAGATGTCTAGCACATCAATATGTCAATGTTTGGAGAACCTGCATTTAAGTTTTACTCAAATTGAGGGAGTTAACTATTTCCTTTTGCCTCTAAGCTTGCAAGGTTCCTAAATGATATTCTATATCCAACTTACGTTGTGCCTGACTTGTCAATGTTTCATGATAATTCTTTGCAGTGAATTTTAAATGTTCTATTAATATCTACAGTAATTTCTTCCCATCCCTTTTGGTACAAATTCAACAAAAGCCTATATTAGCAAAGAAAGGACAGAGAGGTATAATTCATCACATTGCAGTAGAGCAAATTAGTAAACTCCGCCTGGAATTCCATTGAATTTATGCCTCTCACAGCCGGATTCCTCAATTAGGAGCTCCCAGTGAGGAGTGGCACTTGCAGGGAGTACTGATGGAAAATTGCAAATTGCAGCTTTGAATTTTCCATCCATTAATTAAGCAGTGCCGTTACCAGAAATACTTGATTGCAGGATCAGTCCGATAGTTATACCATAAGTTTTCTTATCCAGCTTAGAGTAAAATTTCGGAACAGCATATATCTCTGAGAGGATAAAGCAAAAAAAAGTCAAAGCTTTTTCAAACCAAACATTAGAAAGTCTAACAGAAGAAAAGATGTGTGCTCAAATAGCGTTTTCCATAACCATTGAATAGCCCAGTGTTTTACAAGTAACAAAGTATTTTTTAAAAGTAGTCAAATCGTAATATGGGAAAGAGAAGAGTCAGTTTGCTAGCAAGTTCTGTCAAACAGCAATGTGCTATAAGCAGATCAGTTTTTTTTTCCATAGTTGTTGACCAAGGGTGTAAATATTAGCCAAGATACCAGGGGGGAATTTGTTTTTCTGTGAAGTTATGCCATTGGATTTTTGACATGAACAGGCACACAGGGCCTCAGTTCAATGTTTCATTTGAAAGGCAGCACCTCATCTCTGCTGTAAATTGTACTCCTTTGCATTGAGTTCAACCCTCCCTGCTGACTCCCTCAGACAGAATCAGACGCTGCAAAGCCACGGCATCCTGTTTAGCCTTAAGATGAACTCCACATTCCTTCCACTTGTCAGTACTTACCTTCCCTAAGCATGAAAACACAATTGTACTTTTTTTTTAAACTTTTAGATTGCATTATTTCAATCCCCTCATTGCTGGCATCTTATTCCTCACCATCTAGAAATTCAGCTGCCCAAAATGTGTCCTGTACTGAGGTGCATTCTGTATTGTGATTAATTCTGTTCTACTTCATGAGCTAACAAAAGTTTCATTGCACAAGATCGATTGCTATGTTCACCTTGGTTTGCCAGTGGGTGCTATGTGGCTGATGTACATTCACTCCTTGTACCATTCAGCATCCTCAAAATCTTTAAATCTATCCAAGTACTGTTTCAGCTCTTTCTCTGCAAATCTCTTTAGTCTTGCCAATGCACGACATTTGATCTTCTGACATTGGCTTTCTATGTACTTACCCTCGCTGCCCCCACTTGGCTGTTGGTTTGTGTCTTCAGTTCCCTTGGCTCTGCTTCTGAAACTATCTCACTGAGCCCCACTGATTTTTTTTTCTCAAACTTGAAATACTTTCCCAAAATGCATCATTTTGGGCCAACCCCTTGGACAGTCTTTCTCATTTCTCTGTCCATCGACCAATAGTTGTTTACTATCTAATCCCATTTATTTTCCATTCTGTATCTGCGAGGGGGAGGTGGTGACATATTGGTAATATCCCTGGGCTAATAATCCAGAAAAAACAGCTTTAAGTTCTAGGGCTGTTGGTTCGAAACCCACCCTGATAAAGGGTGACATTTGAATTCACTAAAATCTGAAATTAAAGGGTAGCTCATTGGTGACCCAAAAACATTGTTGTTTGCAACAAAAATCCATCAGATTCACTCTTGTCCTTTCAGGAAAGAAGTCTGGCTAACATGTGACCCCAGCAGGGTGGTTGACTCATGAATACCTTCTGAAATGGCATGGCAAGCCACTTGGAATAAAGAATAAAATCATAGAATCCCTGCAGAGCAGAAAAAGGCCATTTGGCCCATCAAATTGGTACTTACCCTCCAAAGAGCGCACCACCCACATCCGTCACCCTCATGCAGTTTTTGTTTAACATGACTAGCCCACTTAACCTACACATCCCTGGATATTACAGGGCAAGTTTTAGCATATCCAGTCCACCTTTCCTACACAACTTTGGATTGTGGGAGGAAACCCACGCAGACATGGGGAGATTGTTTTAAATCCATACAGACAGTTGTTCAAGGTTAGCATTGAACCTGGGTCCCTGGTGCTGTGAGACAGCAGTGCTGACCACTGAACCACTGTCAAACTGCTGCAGAATCTTAACAAAAAAAGGAATGAAACTGCATGGACCATATGATGTCAACTAAGGACAAGAAATAACCAATGCAAAGATAGCCTTGTTGACCTTGCAAAGTCTTCCACCTGCCAAGACACCACCATCACCAGTGGTATAGTGGTATACAGTTGAGAAGAAGCTTTCCTAGGAGAGTGCTGAACATTGGCATCGGGCTCCTTGCAGTCGCATGGCACTGGGTCAAACAGCTGCTATTGGTAAGGGAACCAACAAAAGAGTAAAATTTACTTGATTTGGCAGCCCCGATCTACCCAGTAGCAGATGTGCCTATCCATGAAAGTATTGATTGGAGTTACTATTTCACAATCCTGTGGAGACGTCTTCACATTGAGGATTCATGTTGTGTGGGACTAACACCGTGCTCAATAGATTTCTGGGCATCTTTGAGGTACTGTTGGCCGGGGACATGTCAGGTGTAGCACTAAGCACTCTTTTAAAAATGAAGTGCCACGCTGGTGAAGTACACCAGAAGTTCAGCAGTTTGGGGGTGGGGGGAAACATGGTATTCAGTCTATTGCAATGGGTTTAATGATCCTGTGCTATAACATTGAGATTTTTAAGTTGTTTCAGTACCAGTAGTAACCAGAGACATTTTTTTTCCTCAGTATGAAATGTAAATCATGTATGAAAGGGATGCGATCTCCCTTCACTGTTGGAATGTCAGCAGTACAGTTGTATGGAATCAGTTAAAATTCAACTGCTCTGCTTCATTTAATTGCAGGTAAAAAAAATACATGTTATTTTAATTAGGATCATGAATAATTATGTCTGAAGCAAAGAGCTTTGCTTCACGTACGGCTCCACACCTCTGCTGCATCCCATTCCACCCCACCCAGTGTCCCTTTTGTTTCTTTTAATCTTTGGTGCCTGTTCTTGCAGTGAGGGGGAAAGTTGAACAATCTGAAGAAATTCAATAGCAAATTCTACAACTGGCAATAAATTTTCTTGATTTTACAATCTTACAAACAGCTTACCATGCCCAGTTCAACATAACATGAGTGAGTTATAAAGATGTCAACTGTTCACCAAGATTGGTTAATGAACTGATAATAGCAGATCTAATCGCATGAGATGGAAATGAAGCCAGGCTATTTATAATATGGTTGCATGACTGTGTATATGTTCACTTATTTACACTTCGTCCCATATTTTGGTCTCCAATTATGCCTATATCCTTGAAAGAGGAAATATAAATATTTGATGGAGCTGTGTAAATATACGAAGTGCCGTGGGCTTTCAAATACATTTTTTTTTAAATGAAGGGACTATTTTTAAGATTCCAGAAGTTTAGAGGGAAAATAAACAGTTATTTTTGCCAAAAGTTGTTAACGTTTTGTGTGCGACTTTTTTTTTTATGGAGGTGGGGTTAAGAGGCACTGGAATTAGCAATGTTTCTCGAAGCAATTGGTGAGAAGAGCATGTTTTCTGCTAATGATGCTCTACAGCCAGAAATATTTGATCTTGGAATAAAAGAAATCCTGACAAACAGTAAATTATTCTGTTGCAGAGAGAGTCTGCTGGGTCAGCAGGAAATAAATAACACATTTCCATATCCATGTGGTGATTTTTAATGCAGTTCTGTGCGTGAGGGTAATGGAAGTATTCTTATTGGTAGTCTACAAGCATTCATTGACTTTAGGCAGTTCATGTTGCAAACATGTGTGGTTTTCCAAGGAATTACCAGAGGGCTTTATTTGAATATATGGTCAATATTATACCTTTCTAGTATTTTCCTTCTACGCATTCTGTACTGTGGCGTGTCTGTGATTTGATCCAGGACATCTTTGTATATTTCAAGGCTGATTTTAATTAGATGAGCCCTTTACTTTATTTTAACTATTTACCTTGCTATCCATTATCAGATCCTGAAGCTTCTTTTCTGGTTATCCCCATTGAGTTGCATCTAGTCAGACAACAGCCTTCGAATTAAAACCAGAATTCAGATTAAAGGGATGTGGGGGGTGGTGGAGGGAAGAAAACCTAATGAGTACTGAATGTTTCTTTTTGAGTACGTCAGCAGTTTTTTGTTTGATTTGGATGGAATTTTTACTTTAAAGTCAATGCGAGAGAAGATCATTCGGGGAACTAACCATACAGTCTCATAAGGTTAGTAACAGGACTTTTAATGGTGAAAGTGAGCACGTTATGCTTTTAAGATTTGTTAATATTTTTAGCTCATTCACTTATAGATTTATGTTTTGATACCAAAGCTTAGCCCCATTTCTGTTCTTTGTTCATGTGTTGCATACTGATTTCTATTACTGCATACTTAACCTTGCTTTGAATTGTTGTGTTCACCAGAATTTATTCCATAGCACTGAGTAAAATATTCAGCTTTTCAAGTTAATGCTGTTGCAGTGATAGTACATACGCTATAAAATTGGAATAATATGGGTTAGCATGGCACCTGCATAAGAATGTAGACAATCAGGAAGCTGGAAGAGTAGAGTAAACCAGGCAGCATCAGGAGGTGGAGAAGTCTGTGTTTCTTCAGGACTGGAAGTGGGGGTAGTGGGAGCTGCAGATAAAGGTGGGGGCTAGAGGTTAAGGGTGGGCAGAGGTTCTGAACAGTGATTTAGTGATGGGTGAACACAAGTTGTGGATACAACCTGATGGATCGATGGGAGGAATGAATCTGGTTGGTAGCTGGAAGGAAGGGTCTGTTGGAGGGATGGAAGGGATGGGGGAAAGACTGGAGTGGGAGTCAGCGGGTGTGTGAAAAGGTTATTTGAAATTGGAGAGGCTGTGCCCTCCAGTCCTTGCCTCTCTGACTGGTGGAAACTTCTTCTCCACATACCACTCTATTTCCAGACCCCTCGGCATTCTGTAATTTTGGGAGAGATCCTCCTACACAACCCCCATTCTTTTAAATTCCATCGAGAAAGGAAGGATATGGAGTTGTTACAGAGTGGAAGTGGAGGATTGGCACTCAGTGCAGTGTTCTAAGTGAGAGCTAGCGCAGACATGATGGCTGAATGTGCTCCATCTTTACTGTAATGATTCAGTGATTCTGCCATTGCAAGTTTGTTCCTCTCCTGAAACACTTGTATCAAATTCTACTTCATTTCCTGGAATCATACAGCATGGTAATAGACCCATCGGTCGAACTAGTGCAACTGACCATGTTCCCAAACTAAACTAGTCCCACTTGCTTGGCCTCCAAACCTTTCCTATTCATGTGTCTTTTAAATGTTGCATCCATCACTTCCTCCAGCAATTCACCTTATGACTGTATAAACCTCTATAAGGTCACCCCTCAACTCCCTATGTTCTGGTGAGAAAGGTCGCAGCCTATCCAGACTACTTTTATAATATAAGGCCTCCAGTCCCAGCAATATCCTAGCAAATCTTTTCTGAGTCCTCTCCAGTTTAATGATATCCTTCGACAGCAAGGGAACCAAAACTGGACACAGTACTTCAGAAGAGGCCTCACCAACGTCCTGTACAACCTCAACATGACGTATCAACTCCGATAATTCAAAGATCTGAGTAATGAAAGCAAGCATGCTAAATGCCGCCTTAACCACTCGGTCTACCTGTGATGAAAATTTCAAAGAATTAAGTATCCGAACCCTCGGGTCTCTCTGTTCCACAAAACTACACAGGGCCCTACAATTAATTGTATAAATCTTGTCATCCACTTTTTTTCTTCCTTTGTATAATTTTGTACACTTGTCCTTAATGTCTTTTATTTTGGATATTTTATTTTGTTGGATCATTTAAAATACTTTTCCTGTTCATTTTGTAGTTACTTCAGCCTTCCCTGATCCAACTGTCTCTTCTAGATTCCAATAAACTAATTTGATCAGCTTCTGCTGTATTTTTGAATCTGAGAGCTCTCAATTTCGACTTCCAATTCATCTGTTAAATATCAGCTATCTCACATTCTTCAGTCAATTTCCTATCTATTCTCTGGTTCCATTTTTCTTGTTGGTATATAGCATTGCAGTTTTATTTTAATTCATTCACAGGACATGGGATGGTCAACATTGATTGCCCATCCTTAATTTCACTTAACTGAATGGCTTACCAAGAGCCATTTTGAAAGATGGTTAAGCGTTGACACATAGTGGGCGGCACGGTGGCACAGTGGTTAGCACTGCTGCCTCACAGCGCCTGAGACCCGGCTTCAATTCCCGACTCAGGCGACTGACTGTGTGGAGTTTGCACGTTCTCCCCGTGTCTGTGTGGGTTTCCTCCGGGTGCTCCGGTTTCCTCCCACAGTCCAAAGATGTGCGGGTTAGGTGAATTGGCCATGCTAAATTGCCCGTAATGTTAGGAAAGGGGTAATGTAGGGGTATGGGTGGGTTGTGCTTCGGCGGGTCGGTGTGGACTTGTTGGGCCGAAGGGCCTGTTTCCACTACTGTAAGTAATCTAAAAAAAATTGCTATGAGACCAGATGAGCATGTAGAATTCCTTCTCTGAAGAACACCAGTGTGTGAGCTAAATTTTACAGTAATCTGGTTGTTACATGTTCCTGATGCCAAGTGTTGGCTTTTAATTCCAATTTATTTTAAAAAACGGAATTTTAATTCCCGGCTGACCTGGTGAAATTTGAACTCTTGCCTCTTGATCGATAGGCCTCTGTGTCACTAGTCCTGTAAGATAACCACAACACCACTGATCCCTTCACGTTGTGATACCTTAGCAGGTTTTCTGGAACCTGCGTGAGATACAATATCCTCAATGAATTCTGGAAAGTGTAACTTGTATCATTATAGTATCCTTTATGTTCTCAGAATGTTACACACAATTGAATAACATCTTGAGGTGCTGTGTTGATCAGTTGATATATGCGCAGCCTGATATTACATTGATTGCTTTGGTTAGCTATTCATCTAGCTGAGGTACAGGAAAGCCAGGTAACTCTGCAGGGGAACTTAGTTGTTGCATACATATTGGTGTCACTGTAGACATATAAAATTAACTGCCAGACAAAAACTTTTAATGCTATTGCTAAGAAAGTTTCTAAACAATCAATTACAAAAATCAATGAATGTTTTGAGCTTACATCCAGTGGGCTGAATCTCAACTCCCAAAAATGGATAGCATGGGGATGTGACTGTGAAAATGCATAAAACTCTGGATCAAGAATTGAACTCATCTTGAACACAGCCACTTCCAATTGTGATGGAGGTCAGAGAAGGGGAGGGAAACAGGTTGGTAATTCCATTATATTTGGCGGCATGGTGGCTCAGTGGTTAGCACTGCTGCCTCACAGCGCCAGCAACACTGATTCAATTCCTACTCGGGCAACTGTCTGTGTGGAGTTTGCACAATCTCCCTGTGTCTGCATGGAGTTCTTCCTGCTATTCCAGCTTCCTCCCACAGCCCAAAGGTGTGCAGGCCGGGTGAATTGGCTATGCTAATTTGCTCATAGTGTTAGGTGCATTAGTCGGATAAATGTAGAATAGTAGGAGAATGGGTCTGGGTGGGTTACTCTTCGGAGATCCAGTGTGGACTAGTTGGACCAAATGGCCTTTTTCCACACTGTAGGTAATCTAATCATCATAATGAGGTTTTGTGCCTTCATTTTAACAATCATTCTATTTTTAACCAGAGGTAGCTAACTTGCTCAGAACTTGAGACATTTGGCAAGAGGGTGAATGCATAATGTTAGTGTCTTCACAGAGCCACTAGGCTGAGGAGGAGAAGGTATGTCTTATCCCCTTTACACTTGAACCTGTAAAATTCTGTCCCTGCACACTTGCTTCATCGACCAGGGCATCGAATATAAAAGCTGGCAAATTATCTTCCATCTGTACAAAATATTAGTTCAGCCGCTTCTGGAATATTGCGTGCAGTTCTGGTCGCCATACTACCAGAAGGACATGGATGCTCTGGAGAGGGTGCAGAGAAGGTTTACCAGGATGTTGCCTGCTCTGGAGGGTTTTACTTGAGGAGAGGTTGGATTAACTTGGATTGTTTCCACTGGAACAACAGAGGCTGAGGCATGACCTGACAGAGGTCTACAAAATTATGAGAGGCATAGATATGGTGGAAAGTCAGAGGCTTTGTCCCAGGGTGGAAAGGTCAACTACAAGGAGGCACAGGTTCAAGGTGAGAGAGGGAATGTTTAGGGGAGAAGTGCTGGGAAAATATTTTTCTGAGGGCGGTGAGTGCCTGGAACACACTGCCAGAGTAAGTGGTGGACACAGACACGTTAGCAATGTTTAAGGCATATTTTGAAGGACTCTTGAATGGGGGGCTAACAGAAGGGTAGAAACCACACATAGGCAACAAGTAGCAGGTCTAAATAAGGATTAGAAATTGGCAAACTGAAAAGCCTATACCTGTGTTGTATTGTACAGCATTATATCACTTCACTGCCAACAATTGGATCATCTATCCCCTATGACTACTCTGTGCTCTTCCTCCCTGACCATGTGTCCTCCCCCACCATCACCACCCCCATCCCAAACACTGCCCACTGCATCTCCGACCATCATCTGTTCTTCCACATTACCGTCTGTCCTTCCAGCCATATTCCATTGGAGTATTCTGCAAATGGGCCAGCTTCTCCACAATCTATCTCATTTTTTAATGCTCCAGCCCCTTAGGGCAGGCTTTAGCTTTGTAAAATAATATTTCAAGCACTTCATGCTGTCTCTGTTAAAATTCCTAAATTGCTTAACTAGTTTGAGCACAAACTAAAACGGGAACGTAGATCAGTACAGCACAGTACAGGCTCTTTGGCCTTCGATATTGTACCAGACTTTTATCCTACTCTAAGATCAGACTAACCGACATACCCTTCATTGTACAAACTGTCATGTGCCTATCCAAGAGTCACTTTAATGTCCCTAACTATTCATCTAGTCCCATTTGCCAGCACTTGGCCCGTATCCCTCTGAACTCTTCCGATTCATATACCCATCCAGATGCCTTTTAAATGCTGTAATTGTACTAGCCTCCACCACTTCCTCTGGCAGCTCATCCCATACACGCACCACCCTGTGTGATAAAATTGCCCTTTAGGTCCCTTTTTAAATCTTTCCCTTTCACCCTAAACCAATGCTTTCTGGTTCTGGACTCTTTCCCCACCCCCGGAAAAAGACTTTGTCTATTTATCCTATCCATGCCCCTCATGATTTTATAAACCTGTATAAGGTCGCCCCTCAACCTCTGAAGCACCAGGGAAAATAGCCACAGTCTATTCAGCCTCGCCCTATAGTTCAAATGCTCCAGCCCTGTCTGAACTCTTTCACATTTCACAACATCTTTCCTATAGGAAGAAGACCAGAATTGTATGCAATACTCCAAAAATGGCCTAACTAATGTCCTGTACAGTCGCAACATGACCTCCCAACTCCTTTACTCAATACACTGACCAATAAAGGCAAGCATACTAAGCGCCTTCTTCATTATCCTGTCCAGCTGCGTCTCCACTTCCATGGAACTATGAACCTACACTCCAAGGTCTCTTTGTTCAGCAGCACTCCCCAGGACCTTACCATTGTGTATAAATCCTGCCCTGGTTTGCCTTTTTAAAATGCAGCACCTCACATTAATCTAAATTAAACCCCATCTTCCACTCCCAGGTTTTTACAAATACACGAAGGACAAAAGAGTAACTAGGGTGAAAATAGGGCCCCTCAAAGATCTGCAAGGCAGCCTTTGTGTGGAGCTGCAGAAAATGGGGAGATAATAAATGAGTATTTTGCATCAGTATTTACTGTGGAAAAGGATATGGAAAAAAAGAAAGTAGCGAAATAGATAGTGACACCTTGCAAAATGTCCATGCTACAGAGGAGGAAGTACTGGATGTCTTGAAACGTATAAAATTGAATAAATTTCCAGGATCCTGATCAGGTGTACTCTAGAATTCTGTGGGAAGCTAGAGAAGTGATTGGTGGGCCTCTTGCTGAAATATTTGTATCATCGATAGTCACAGGTGAAGTGCTGGAAGACTGGAGGTTGGCTAACATGGTGCCACTGTTTAAGAAGGGCAGTAAAAACAAGCCAGGGAACTATAGACCAGTGAGCCTGACGTTGGTGGGCAAGTTTTTGGAGGGAATCCTGAGGGACAGGATGTACATATATTTGGAAAGTCAAGGATTGATTATGGATAGTCTACATGGCTTTGTGCGTGGGAAATCATATCTCACAAACTTGATTGAGTTTTTTGAAGAAGTAACAAAGAGGTTTGATGAGGGCAGAGCGGTAGATGTGATCTATATGGACTTGAGTAAGGCATTCGACAAGGTTCCCCATGGAAGACTGGTTAGTAAGGTTAGATCTCATGGAATAAAGAAAGAACTAGCCATTTGGATACAGAACTGGCTCAAACATAGAAGACAGAGGGTGGTGGTGGAGAGTTGTTTTTCAGACTGGAGGTCTGTGACCAGTGGAGTGCCACATGAATCAGTGCTGTGTCCTCTACTTTTTGTCATTTACATTAATGATTTGGTTGTGAGCATAAGAGGTACAATTAGTAAGTTTGCAGATGACACCAAAATTGGATGTGTAGTGGACAGCGAAGAAGGTTACTCTGATTACAACAGGATCTGGACCAGATGGACCAATGGGCTGGGAAGCGACAGATGGAGTTTAATTCAGATAAATGCTGCATTTTGGGAAAGCAAATCTTAGCAGGACTTATACACTTAATGGTAAGGTCCTAGAGAGTGTGGCTGTACAAAGAGACCTTGGCGTGCAGGTTCATAGCACCTTGAAAGTGGAGTCACAGGTAGATAGGATAGTGAAGAAGGCATTTGGTATGCTTTCCTTTATTAGTCAGAGTATTGAGTACAGGAGTTGTGAGGTCATGTTGCGGCTGTACAGGACATTGGTTAGGCCACTATTGGAATATTGTGTGTAATTCTGGTCTCCTTCCTATCGGAAAGATGTTGTGAAACTTGAAAGGGTTCGAAAAAGATTTTAAAGGATGTTTCCAGAGTTGGAGGATCTGAGCTACAGGGAGAGGCTGAACAGGCTGGGGCTGTTTTTCTTGGAGCTTCAGAGGCTGAGGGGTGACCTTATTGAGGTTTACAAAATTATGAGGAGCATGGATAGGATAAATAGACAAAGTCTTTTTCCTGGCGTGGGGGAGTCCAGAACTAGAGGGCATAAGTTTAGGGTGTGAGGGGAAAGATATAAAAGGACCTAAAGGATATAAAAGCAACGTTTTCATGTAGAGGGTGGTACTTGTATGGAATGTGCTGCCGGAGGATGTGGTGGAGGCTGGTATAATTGCAACATTTAAAAGGCATTTGGATGGGGATATGGGCCGGGTGCTGGCAGGTGGGACTAGATTGGGTTGGGATATTTGGTTGGCATGGATGGGGTGGACCAATGGGTCTGTTTCCATGCTGTACATCTCTGACTCCTCTGCCCACTGGCTCATCAGATCAAGATCCTGTAATACTCTGAGGTAATCTTCACCTCCAATTTTGGTGTCATCTGCAAACTTATGATGGGGGTGGGGGGGGAGGCGGGGTGGTGGTGTTAATGTACCAGGAAATTGTGTCACCCGGTACAGGTTGGGTTCAAGTCCACAATCTTCGGTAAAGTCTAAAGACCTCACAGGGAAGACAGGATTACACCAGTTGGAGAGGAAGATTGTTAGGCAAGTCACTGATATTGGTGGGGACCAAACAATGGAAATAGGAATAAACTGTTACAGCTGCTCCCAACAGAAAAACGAAGGAGAAAATTGAATAGATGCAATGCTTCATTATTCAATTAGACAGCTTCTAAATGTTCTCTATTCTTTTATAAATTATGGGTAAGCATAACGTGTCGAGTTTTCTTTTCCCAGGAAGATAGCTACAAGTAGATAATTAGATAAAGTATTGTGTGTGAATGATTGTTTTGTGTTTAACTGCAATGCTTGTGTCAACAAATCTACATAAGGTAAGTGAGTGGGAGGGCTATGATGGATTGGAATGTATTGGTCATTATTGTGCAAGCATCAGGTATGTGTTTATCTGGGACTGACAGTGATGTGTTCTAATCTCAATTCTACAGCGGTGAAGGGTAAATAAGTACGGTTTTAATGAATCCTGTGGATTAAGATAAAAGAATCCTCGAGGAGCTATATATAGAATTTCATTTTACTCAGTGCTGTTAATGTGTCCTCAATTTCATGATTTTTTTACCTTAGGTATAGATTTTTTGACAATGAAATTTTGCAGGACTGAATAATATATACATTTGAGATGTTATCAGTTAGCCATAACTATCACGATGGGGAATTCTTTTTTAATAAAAGCTGCAAAGTGTAGCAGATTCACTGGAAAGAGAAAAACAGCTGATATTTGGAGTGTCGTGGATTGTTTCTGATTAATATTCACACCACAGCCCCACGTCCCCAGAACTGTACCCTGCTCTTACGGTTGATTTGTCTTTCTTGTCCTCTTTCAGCATTTTGTTTACCTTTCATATTTCCAACAGTTAAGATTTTAGTTTGATTATATTGATTAGATATTTATTAACTTCTATGTAATTTATGCCAAAATTATTACAATAAAATAAATTGTGTTGTTATGCCTGAGGTTATTCATTTAGCATTTTAAGTTAAAAATCCTTTTTAATTTCTGTCCATTTCTTTGGGTATCTTGCCCTCATGGAGAATGAGTAAAGAGAGACTTCATGTGCTAATTTTCAAAAATATTAATATTTTTAATCAATTTACACATTATAGCACCCCTGAAGCCAGTCAGACTTGAACTTAAGTCTTCTGGCCCAGAAAAAGTGACATTACCACTGTGCCAGAAGACTTGTATTACAAATTCACAACCAGGACCAATTTTTTGTAAAAACTGAAAGGACTGTGGATGCTGTAAATGAGAAACAAGAACAGAAATTACTGAAAAGCTCTGCAAGTCTGGCAGCATCTGTGGAGAGAAATCACAGTTAGCATTTCATGTATGGTGACCATTCCTCAGAACTCTGAAGAAGAGTCACCAGACCCGAAAAGCTCTGAGGAAGGGTCACTGGACCCAAAACGTTAACTCGGATTTCTCTTCACAGTTGCTGCCAGACCTGCTGAGCTTTTACAGCAATTTCTGCCTTTTTATTGTGTAGATATGGGTTCCACTTTTGAGTGAATTCTAATAAGGGTATGTCCTCAAGTTTAGCCATAGTGATTCTCTCCATAATCTGACCCAAATCATCAAAGGATGGTGCAGAGAAAGATAACAAGCAAAATTAGCAATGCAAGAATATTCATGGGTGGAAAAACTTAGTAAAATTACATCATTCATTTAATGGCCACTGCTCAGTGGATCCAATGGTTTAGTTTAGATTTAAACCAAAATCCTGCTTCTTAGTGGCAGATTGTGTAGGCACTGTCATGCAGCCTCACATCAACATCGAAATAGCATTTTCTGAACAGATAAATTAGCACGTTGCACTTTTAAATTGGTATGTTTATTCATTTTTGGTATAAAAATAAGACTCAACTTGAAATGTTTAAAGGCAATGCACTCCATGATAATTCAGTTTTAGTAATGTTACCCAGGCAAGACATACCGTTGTAAGGATATCATTGGTTATGGAAAATGTGATGTCGGATTTCTGTAATTGCAGCAGGAGTGGCCATGAAATGTACTTAACCAAATCCAGATGCATGGCTATGCAGCTAATTTCAGAAGCAGCTCATTTAACCAGCAATAGCCAACCGATCTGGGATTAATTTGAAATGTGAGGCTTTCCTTTTTTTTATGCAATGTCACAACCTCTTCACTGGCCGTGGCACTGAACCTTCCCCATGTCGGTTGCAACTATATCTTCTTTAAGTGCCAGGGGCACCTCTTGCTTGTTTGGTGGTGTGGACACCAGCTGGCTAATTTGGGTATGCCACATCCCAAATCCTCCCACAATCCCTCCCACTGATTCCATCTGGATTTAAGTCGTGCTCTACTTTGATCACATTGCAGCACAGAATTTACATCTGTTCCTACTAAGTTAGCCCCTGAAACAACAAATTCCAATGTCGATTTCCTCAAAGTGAACTACTGTATTTCTCTTCACCACACCCCCTGCCCCTTTGCAACTTGCCAGTGGCTGTTTGAAGCTGTTTTATTAGGTAATTAGGAGTTGTAAAGAATATATGTTATGCTGTGAGTTATTTTTTGAAAATGAGTTTGATTTTACTGTTTCACTTGTATTAATGCAACTTTGTTTTTATGTTGACTCGATTTATAATTTGATGGATTCTATTATTTTTGAGTGCAGCCGTAGGGGTTATAAATGAATGTCAGTCAATCCCTGGGAATGAAGTTTCACCATATTCTCAGTGGCTTCGGAAAGACAGTAATACAGTTAAACTTGTGTCTGCCTAGAGGTCTGAAAGCAATAGGGTTTATTACCTTTATTTTCCTGAACTTTCTTTGTTTTGTTGTTGATAACATGACCAACCTTGAGTGCAGTCATGGTTGAAAACTCAGAGAAGCTAAATCAAGTCAAAGTACTCTTGTTGTTTTATCAGTTTACCAAACTTTTGTAATTAAAATCATGCTAAATAGAATGTGATTTGAAGTTTCTCATGGCTCTATTTTGAATCTTAACTACAGAGTGCTTTGTATAATAGACTGTTAACAGACTTCTGTGTGTATAAAACTTGTTTTGAACTTAATTTACTCTTACATTGAAGGGGCACACATTGTAGCAATTCCATTTACTACTGGCTGTGATTGGGAAGCAAAGACCAGCATGGTCCATCAATGACGTTGACAATGTTGAGCAATTCTTTGGAATATAGCAGCACACAGACATGAAATCAGATTTTAATTTGAGAAAATAATTTACTGTATGTAGTTACTGAATGAAGTAAATTTTGTTATTAAAATAGAAATGTAAATATTTGTATATGGTCTTTCAAAATTCTGATAACTGAGAAATATTGTGCTAACTTTATAGGAGCAGAGTGTAGAAGAAATATTAAAGCTCTTGGCCAACTCAAATACTTGGGAATTTAGGGAAAATCATTTATCCCTAAATCATGATCTCAAAATTTCAAAATTATCCTTTATACCGCAACCTTCGTCTGCAAACTGCTCAGAAAATATTCTGAGTCTGAAATGTTTTCTCGTGTACTTTCGTAGTTTGATATTTATCAAGAATTGTGAGTAATGATGAATATTTGGACAGAAACTTTTATAGTAGGACTTCTGGAATGATTTTAGAGGAAAGCATATTGTACAAAGGGAGATTATTCAGCTGCCACAGTTTTTCCTGAACTCCTTGTTTATTCCTTCCTGCACGTGGGTATCACTTGCTAAGCTGACATTTATTGTCCACCCGCTGTTTTCTTAAACTGCTGCAGTTCTTGGGATATAGGGATACCAACAATGCTGTTAGTAAGGGAGTTCCAGGATTTTGTCCCAGCGACAGTGAAGGAGTGGAAATATTGTTCCAAATCAGGATGGTGAGGGCTTGGAGGAGAACTCGTGGGTTGTTACATTCCCATGTATTTGCTACCCTTGTCCTCCTAAGTGTTGGAGATCATGAGTGTGGAAAGTGTTCAGTGAGTCACTGCTGTGTATCTTGTAGGTGGTACGCGCTGCTGCAGCTGTGCATTGGTGGTGGAGAGAGTGAACCTGTCAGTCAAGTGGACTACTTTATTCTGGATGATGCTGAGCTTCTTGAAACGTGATGGAGCTGCTCCCATCCAGACAAATGGAGAATATCCCATAACACTCCTGACTTGTGACAAATAATGGTAAACAGACACTGGGGGGAGAGGGGGTAAATTACTCACCACAGAACTCATAGCCTTTGACTTATTGTCAATACTTGCTGGTCCAGAAGACTTTCTGGTATATGGTAATTCTCAGGATGTTTATAGTACTAAGACTCAATGTTACATTTGTCTTTTGTGAAAAAATTCACCTTTTTGCTTTCTTAATATAAAATTTCAAGTTTTCGTAACTCTAAAACATTTTAAATTTTAAGTCAGTGAGCAATTTATCTGCATGATGTATTGCCATTTTCTTCAACATTGTGAAAACTTCAATAAGACCACTTCCATCCAAAGAAAATTAGCTCAAATTTCATGATTTCTGATCATTTAAGTTGCTGCTATGTGGGACTAGCTTTTTTCACCTATGTGCTCTCAAATGCAGCAGTGTGATTCCTCTGATTAATGAATTTAAGATGTACATTGAACTCCTGATAGACTACATATGTTCAGCTTTAGCTATGATGTAACCTTTACTTGTTTCTGTAATTTTCTGTCATTGGCAATGCTTGTCTTCAGAAATAAAGGGAGAATCTAGAGATTCTCATCAGAGCCTTTGGGAAATAAGAGATTCTTCAAGACTGCATTACGAATGGCCACTTACAAACAGCTAAAGCCTGATAGGGGCTTGGATTGCTGGAAGATGGTGGGGGTGGGAGTTGGGAATTCCGATCTGGAAATAATTTACACAACCAATGCATATACAAGGAGTAGAGCATTTCCTGTATTTTCATTAGTTTGCAAATGGTGATTGATCTCAAATAATGATTTTTGCCATAACGTAGTTTGTGGTTGTAGAGATTTGCCTATGATGAAATCCTAAAAACACTAAGTTGTTCTGACAGTTACAATAATTATAATCTACAGGCTAGTTATTTATAACTAAAAATATGCATTTACATAAACTGTCTTGCTGTTCTGGTAGAAAGTACTTAAAGCCTTAACTAGTTAGCATTCCTCTGGTACTTGCTGCTGTTCAAAAAATAGGTTTTTAAAAATTACTAAAGGTTGGAAAAAGAAAACGATAGCAGAATCTTTATAAAGCTGCAAAGGCAAGTCATAAAAATGGATAAAAAAGAAATGACACACACAATTCTCTATCAGTATGTGTAAATTATAGTTATATTTTGTAAATTTGATGCACCCATCAGTCTTCTTTGAACAGTTGTGCATCCCCTTCTTGTCCTGCCACTAGTGGCAGAATCTAGAGCCTCCTTGATCCTAACAACTGGAACTCCCAATAAAATGCCTCTTTGGGTCCCTTTCTCTCTCCAACATTTAGGAACCAAACTTTCATTTGCATCTCCTAATCTCTCTGCCAATGTTTAATGTCTGATTATCGTTCATGTTTCCTCTCCTCCCCACACCCAACTTGATAAAGTGCATTGAAATATCATGCATGTTAAAAGATTGTAATTCCCTCATGGGATGTGGATGTCACTGGCTGGGCCAGCCTTTATTGCCCATCTATAATTGCTTTTGAGAAGGTTTTGGTTAGTTGCAGGCTTGAACTATGGCAGTACACTTGTGTAGGTAGATTGACAGTGCTGTTAGGCACGGAAATCCATGAGTTTGACCAGTGAAGGAACAAATATATATTTCCTAGTCAGGACAGTCAGTGAGTGGCTTGGAGGGAATGTACAGATGGTGATGTTCCCATGTATCTGCTGCCATCACCCTCCTAGATGGAATTGGTCATAGATTTAGACAGAGCTTTGGTGAATTCTGGCAGTGGCATCTTGTAGACCATACACACTGCTGCCACTGACCGTTCATTCTGATAGTTTTTAGATTAGATTAGACTTACAGTGTGGAAACAGGCCCTTCGGCCCAACAAGTCCACACCGACCCGCCGAAGCGCAACCCACCCATACCCCTACATTTACCCCTTACCTAACACTACGGGCAATTTAGCATGGCCAATTCACCTGACCCGCACATCTTTGGACAGTGGGAGGAAACCGGAGCACCCGGAGGAAACCCACGCAGACACGGGGAGAACGTGCAAACTCCACACAGTCAGTCACCTGAGTCGGGAATTGAACCCGGGTCTCAGGCGCTGTGAGGCAGCAGTGCTAACCACTGTGCCACCGTGCCGCCCAGTTGTTGATTTCAATTACCCTGGGGTACACTGGGAAAATCTGGAGTGTAGGGTGTGGAAGGGGAGAAATTCCTGCAATGTGCGCAGGAGAACATTTTAGAACAGGACATTTCCAAACCAATCAGAGAGAGATCTGGTCTTAGGATATGAGGCCAGCCAAGTCGAGAGTGTCAGAGTGGGTGAACTTTGTGAAATAGCAATCTTGATATAACAAGAACATGGAACAGGCCATTTGGCCAGTCATGTCTGTGCCAACCATAATTCTAAACTAATCCCATCTGCCTGCACATTGTTTATATCCTTCTATCCCCTGCCTGTTCATGTATCTGTATAAATGCCTTTTAAATTTTGCTATCATACCTGCTTCTACTACTTCCTGTGGCGATGCTGTCTAGACACTACCACCCTCAGTTTAAAAATAAAACAAAAATAAATTAAAAATCACATATCTTCTTTAATCTTTCCTTTCCCCACCTTAAATTTATGTACCCTAGTATTTGTCACTTCCACCCTGAGAAAGAGACTCCACCCTCCATGCTAACCATGTACCTCATAATTTTATATCTGATCATCCCTCAGCCTCCGATGCTCTAGACAAACAATCCAAGTTTGTCAAAACTCTCCTAATAGCTAATACACTCCAATCTCAGCAATATCCTGGTAAAATTCTTTGGAGCACCCTCTCCAAACCTTCTACATCCTTCCTATGGTGTGGAGTATCCCCACACTACTCCACATGTGACCTGACCAAAGTCTTACACAGATGCAACATGACTTGTCAGCTCTTCTGCTCAGTGCCCTGATCAATGAAGGCAAGCATGCCATATGCCTTCCTTACGACATTATCCACTTGTGTTGCCACTTTCAGAGAGGTATAGACTTGGACTCCAAGATTTCCCAGTATGTCTTGCCATTTAAAATATACTTTCTGTTTGCATTTGATTTCTCAAAATGCATTACCTCTCACTTGTCTGGATTAAGCTCCATCTACCATGTCTCTACCAAACGTTCCAGCTCATCTATATCCTATTGCATCTCTTGATGTCCTTCCTCACTATCCACAACTCCTCCAATTTTTGTGTCATCAGTATTAAGCTGGAAGAAGAGAAAAACTAGTCAATAATTACGATTTCAGATTTGAGTAGCACAGATTTTAGGAGTTTAAAAGTTGAACTGGAGCAGGTTGGTTGGAAATGCATTTTGGTGGATGAAAAATGGGAGACATGCAAAGGAGAAATGAATAGGGTGCAAGCTAGGTACATACCCATAAGAAGTTAATTCAGGCTATCCAAAGGTAGAGTATTCAGGATGACAAAGGATTATTATGAGGAAATAAGTTAGAAAGAGGATTCCTCTGATGCATATTGAAATAATAATAGCAATAAAATCAGGAAGAGCATCTCAAATGCAGGAGAGTGTGTAAGGCTGGAATAAGGAAGGCTAAGAGGAAATATGAGGAAAGGATGGCGAGCTGTGCTAAAACAAATATAACATATTCTTCCATCATATTAATAGTAAAAAGTTAGTGAAGAATAGAATGGAGCCATAAGGAATAAGCAGGTTAAGATACTCACTGATGCAAACAGTATGGCAGAGGTACTAATGATACTTTGCTTCTGTCTTCACCGATTTAGAAAATAGTCATTATTGCCTCGTTGAAAACATAGATGTGGGGCAACTGAGCAGTATAGTGACAAATAAAGAAGAGATGCTAAAAAGGCAGGCAGCACTCCAAGTAGAGAAGTCACCAGGCCTGACTGGGATGCATCTGAGATTTCTGAGAGAGGTAAAGGAGCAAATTGCAGAGCTGTTGACAGAAGTTTTCTAGCCCCCTCTGAACAAGGATCAGACCCAGAGACTGGAGAATTGCAAATGTGACACTGTCCTTGAAGTAAAGGGCAAAGGATAACCCAGGAAAGAGAATAAGATAGTGCTGTGAATGTTGTATATTTGGACAAAGCATTTCATACGGTACCATTTAGCAGGTTGGTTACTACATTAGAATATTTGAGATTGATTTGTCCTTGGCACCATGGATTAGATGCTGGCAAGTATAGGAAACGTAAGATAGGTGCGGATGGGCATTTCACAAACTGGAGATGAGTTGAAAGTGGTGTTCCCCAGGGATCGGTGTTGGGACTCTTGCTTTTTATGATTTTACATAAAGGATTTAGAGATGGGTGTTGAGGGCAAAATTTCTAAATTTGCAAATGATACTAAGCTAGGGAGAATAGTGAATTGTGAGGATGATGTTAAGTGACTTCAGAAGGACGTTGGCAAGTTGGCCAAATGGGCAGGCACCTGGCAGATAAATTGCAATGCAGAGAAATGTGAATTAATGCATTTTGGTAGAAGAAGAATGGAGAGACAATGCAGACTCAATGGTACAATGTTGAGGGGAGTATAGTAGCAGAGGGACTTTGGGTTCATGTACATAATAATTTGAAGGTGGCCAGCCAAGTTGGGACAGTTGTTAAGTAAGCTTATAGGATCCTCGGCTTTATAATTACCAGAATAGAATATAAAAGCAAGGAAGTGATGCTGCACCTCTACAAATCATTGATCAGACCACATTTGGAGTATTGTGTTCAGTTCAGGACACCTTATTTAAGTTGTTAAAGCCCTAGAGAGAATGCAAAGGAGATACAAGGAAAGATTAGAGGGATTGGGTTTAATCATCTTGGAGCAGAGAAGAGTAAGATGTGTTCAAAATTATGAAGAACATTTTGTTTCCACTAGTTGGTATGTCAGTGACTAGGAGTCACAGTTTCAAAATTCTCAGCCACAGAGGTGGAGTAAGATAAAGAGAAATGTTTTTACTCAGAGTGGTTAGGATTTGGAATGCTCTGTCTGGTAAAGTAATAGAGATGGATTCCATAAGAGGTTTCAGAAGAGAGCTGGATATATATTTGAAAGTGATGAAGTTAGAGGATTACGGAGATAGGGCTGGAAGATAGCACTAGCTGGGTAGCTCTTTAAGAAGTTGATACAGACACGATGGGTTGATTGGTCACCTCCTGTACTGTAAAATTCTGTGATTCAATGGTGGTGGAGGGAGTGAATGTGGTGTGATGCCAATCATATGGGCTGCTTTATCCTGGGTGGTGTCAAGCTTCTTGAATGTTGTTGGAGATGCGCCCATCCAGGCAATTGGGAAAATTCCATCACACTCCTGACCTATGCCTTGTAGATGGTGGAGATACTTTGGATAGTCAGGAGGTAATTTACTCACTGCAGGATTCCTAGCCCCTGATTGGCTGTAACCATTGCACTTATGGCTAGTCAAGTTCAGTTAATGTTCAGTGGGAACCCCCACGGTGTTAATAGTGGGGGATTCAGTGAAGGTGATGCCATTTGAAAGTCAAGGGGCAATGATTAAATTGTCTCCAGTCGGAGATAGTCATTGCCTGGCATTTGTGTGATGTTAATATTACTAACCACTTCTCAGCGCAAGCCTGGATATTGTCCAGGTCTTGTTGCGTTTGAATACGGACTGCTTCAGTATCTGAGGGGTCGCAAATTGTGCTGAACATTGTGCAAGTCGGTGAACGTCCCGACTTCAGACCTTATGATGGAGAGAAGATCATTGAAGCAGCTGAAGATGTTTGGGCTAAGGATACTATTCTGAGGAACTCCTGGAGCTGAGATGATTGACTTCCAATAACCATAACCATCTTTCTTTATGTAGTTATGATCCCAATAATTGAAGAGTTCCCTTGAAATCCTATTGACTTGAGTTTTGGTTGGGCTCCTTGATGCCACACACTGTCAAAAGTGGCCTTGATGTTTAAGACAGTCACAGTATGTTTATCGTTCTTATTGTTTTCATCACCTCCTGTTTCAAACTCATTCTAGCAGCAACATCCTTTTGGACTTGACCAACTTGATCAGTAGTGCTGCTGCTGCTGAAACACTCTGAGGTGAACATTGAATTCCCTACTCAGAATGCATTTTGAACCCTTGCCACCCTCAGTGCTTCCTGAATGTTGTTCAACATGGAGTACCGATTCATCAGGTGAGGGTGGGCAGTACTTAATAATCAGCAGGAGGTTTATTTGGCCATGTTTGACCTGATGCCATGAGACTTTGGGGTGTACAGAGGTAATATTGAGGGCTCCCAGGGCAGCTCCTTCCTGACTGTGCCACTGTCTGTCTTTCTGGAGGGCCAGGATCTCCAGCAGTTGTGATGATGGTGTCTGGTATATTGCCAGGTATGATTCTGAGTGTAAAGGCTATGTCAGCCTCTTGTTTCACCAGTCTGTGAGACAGCTCTCCCTATTTTGGCACTAACAGCCCCCAGATGTTAATAAGGAAGACTTTGCAGGATCAACGGGGCTGTTTTTGCCATTGTCAATTCCGGTGTCTAGCCTGATGGTCCGTCCAATTTCATTCTGCTTTTGAGACACTCCAACAATTGATACAACTGAGTGGCTTGCCAAAACATTTCGGAGGGCAGTTAAGAGTCAATCACCTTCTTGTGGGTCTGGAGTCACGTGTAGACAATACCAGGCAAGAACGGCAGTTTCCTTCTCTAGATGACATTAAACCAGATGGGGTTGATAACAATTGACAGTGGTTTCACAGTCATTGCTAAACTCCTAAATCCAGATTTTTATTGCATTTTAATTCCACCATCTGCCATGGCCAGATTTGAACCTAAGCGTGCAGAAGAAGACTATATAGGAACGTAGATTAATAGTTTAGTAATAATACTACTAGGCCATTGCCTCCCTCTAAATGCATGTAAATGCATGTTGCCGTTTTGTAGAAAGAGTAGACTTTTCCAAGATATATTCAGTTAATCCACTTTAATTTAAGCATTTGTTCATGTGTGTTTTGGATGCCAGCACACTAACTATGTTTGTTGGCTTTGTTGCTGCTTGGGCATTGGGCTAGTCATGTTGTGTCAGATTAGAGTTACATGTAAGAGTAGGAAGTTGCCCTCTCTGAGGACGATATTGAATTGGGTTTTTATGAGAAATTAACAACTGCTGCAGTCATTTCTTATATTAACAGTAACCCACAACACAGCAGGTTCAATTTTTCATCTTTATCCAGGGTTTATTAGGTTGCTGCAACTTTGGTGTTGTGTTGTGACCTTCTCCATCTTGGTTGCTTATCTGCCCAATTGTTGCTTTGTTCAAGAAGCACCACTAGTGGGGAAAATGCAGCACTAATTGAACAGTTACAGATTAAACATCAGTTAACTTCAGCCTTGCAGGTCTTTTCTTCCAGTCTAGCTGTGGGTCTTCATTTTAAAGAGTGAATCTGGTGTTTTTTGGGCATGTTAGCTGATGGCACAAACCTGCTGAGGACATTAAGGCCAAGAACATGGTCCTGTGCTTACCTGATTCCAAGATAATTTCTTCCATTATTTACAGATCAGTACAAGCACAGAATGGGTGGCAGGGTGGTCCAGTGGTTAGCCCTGCTGCCTCACAGCACGAGGGACCAGGCAACTGTCTATCTGTGTGGAATTTACACATTCTCCTGTGTCTGTGTGGGTTTCCTTTGGGCACTCCAGTTTCCTCCCACAGTTCAAAGGTGTGCAGGTTAGATGGATTGGCCATGCTAAATTCCCCATAATGTTCTAGGGGTGTGTAGTTAGGTGAATTAGCCATTGGAAATGCAGGGTTACAGGGATAGGGAAGTGGGTCTGGATGGGATGCTGTTCAGAACGTTGTTGTGGACTCAACAGGTGAAATGGCCTTTTTCCACACTCTGGATTCTATTTAAAAAAACTTTGCATAGCCATGAGATGCAGCTGTTTCCTATGTGGTATGCTTGCCTTTATGGATCAGTGCATTGAGTATAGGAGGGGAGGTCATTGCTGTAGCTGTATAGGACATTGGTTAGGCCACGAATGGAATACTATGTTCAATCCTTCCTAGACTAGGGAGAATGTTGTGAAACTTGAAAGTGTTCAGAAAAGATATAAGAAGATGTTGCCAGGGTTGGAGGGTTTGAGCTGTAGGGAGAGACTAAATAGGCTGGGGCTATTTTCCATGGAGCGTGGAGGCTGAAGGTTGACCTTCTACAGAGTTATAAAATCATGAGAGGTATGGTTAGGGTAAATAGCCAAGGACTTTTCCCCAGGATGGAGTTGTCCAAAACTAGAGGACATAGGTTTAAGATGAGGGAGGAAAGATTTAGAAGGAACCTGAGGGGCAACGTTTTTGTGCAGAGAGTGGTGCGTGTATGGAATGAGTTGCCCATGGAGGTGGTAGAGGCAGGTACAGTTACAACATTTAAAAACAAGAGTATATGAATAGAAAGAGAAATTTAGAGGAATATGGACCAAATGCTGACAAACTGGACAAAATTAATTTTCGGTATTGGGTCAGCAGGGACGAGTTGGACTGAAGGGTCTGTTTCCATGCTGTACAGCTGGATGACTACAACTGCTTGTTTGAGGGTGGATTTCAAAATCTTCATAGAAACCTTGAGATCACATTGAAGTGATGTACTTGTCTATTGCCTGCATAACTTGAATTGTCATTGATGTTTCCACATGTTTAATGTCAAATTGCAATGTATTGAATTTTAGCAAAAGCACATTGCAAGGTTAATGAGATTAAAGCAAACTTTTTCACTGAGTAGTAAAGGAATCAAATGCACTGCCTGGGAGTATTGTGGAGGCAGGTTCAATTCAGACATTCAGGAGAATATTGGATGATTCTTATAGATAAAAATAATGTGCAAGGTATGGGGACAGAATAGGAGATTGACACCAGTTAATGATGGATGCTTGTAGAGCTGGTGTAGACACAATAGGCCAAACCATAATACTGTGATTCTGTGAAGTTGGCCATGCTTTCTAATACTTTTCACCAATTTCAGTATTAACTCATGAGCAATCTGAAACTGCAATCATTACCTGATGGTTGTTTATGAACCTCTTCACGTGTGCTCTGTAGCTTGCCCCTTCCTCAACCTCAAGAAGATCTTTCTAAATGCATGCACGTAAGAGGGTGTCCGATTTTAATGTCATTGGTTGATTGTTGATACTTGTATTTAGTTTTCCATACGACTGTAAGAAATAGAAACAGGAGAAGACCACTGAGCCCCTTGAAACTGCTCCACTATTCAATAGGATCATCCACATACCTACCCTTTCCCTATAACCCTTGATTCCCGACTGATAAAGAATCAATCAATCTCTGTCTTAAATATATACAAGGACTCTGTCCCCAGAGGTCTCTGTGGCAAGGAATTCCAAATACACTCAACCCTCTGAGAGAAGAAATTCCTCCTCATCTCAATCTTAATGTGGCATTCCTTTTATTCAGAAAGTATGTCCTCTCATCCTAAACTCTCCCTAGAGGGGAGACATCCTCTCAGCATTTACCTTGTCAAGCCCCTTAAGAATCCTGTATTTCTCATTGCTTCCTTTTCTTTTAGAAAAGGAGCAGGCAGACATTAAAGCCTGATTTTAGCTTCTGAGGCACGTGCACAGAGTTGGGCAATTTTCTAACTCAGCACACCTGCCTCAGGGGAAAAAGTGCCCCGAATAAATGCCCCTTAAAATTGAATTTAAAATGTGTATGTTTTTATTCAATGTCATAATTTGTTCTGGTGGTTCATACAGGTTGACATTGGCACCCGTCACCCAATTAACTTTTTACATATTTAACTAACCTGGATCAGGCATTCAAAAGTGCTGACAAGAATATTTACAATTTAATATTTTTTTCGGGAAAGCGAGGAGAGCAGTGCTTGTCTCGTATCTATAATGTAAGTCAGACAAGAGAAACCACAGCTGTAGAGATAATGCAGGCTCCCTCATGGCCCCAGCTGAGCAAATTTAGTGTCAATGGGGTGTCTGTGCAGGCAGTACTCTCTTTAATTAGTCTCTCGAGCCTGGTTGGTGGCTGTTCCTCAGACTAACTAATCAATTTGTAGCTGTCTGATGCTAGGTGCGAAAATCTTCTCCGGCTGAGTTTTCTCCCACAGGTCACTCACCTACCCTACAGGAGCACTCGTTTTAATTTTTCATCTTTTCCATCATGTGGTGCTGTCAGCTGGTTCTAAGAAAAGAGGAGACAAAAAAAAATTTAGTTCAAAGTGCATGTAGGTCAGGATGGGAATGCATTATGGGTACTGATGAGCCAATTAATTATTCAGCACCTTGTGCTTGTCGAGCTGCAATAGGATAACAGCTGAATACCAATGTTAGAAAGTATAGGTAACAACTGCTGCAGTTTCAGACCGAATAGGTTTGTGACTAGTTTTGTGATTGCCTACAGATTGTGGTGTATAAGATTACCCTCATCTTTGCAAGTCACAAATGGTGTTTTTGCATATTCTCTGCATCCAAGTTGAAGCCACCCACCCCCACCCCACCCCACTTTTCAGCCACAACATGCTACACTCAATTGGGAGTGAGTCTGCCTCCATTTCTCGCCCCACAATTCTTGCATGTGTTTTACCTTACGGAATTAAGACTTCTAGATCTGTACACTTCACCCTTTTGCTGTTTTTTTTGTGTATTTCTGCTCTTTTGTTCAATGCTTGTTTTTGTATCTTAGATAGTTGTTTTGGTTTTTGTATCTGAAGATTTATTTTTAGATTCAAACACTGCTGGGGAATGGTGACTTTATACACTTTTCACTCCTGTACTTGAGCACACATGACAATAAAACCTAATTCTATATATAATGGGTGCAATGGATCAAATGAGCAGTCGAGGCTTGTTGTGAAGATGTGTGAAAGTTCAACGGGCAGCTACATGAGCTGACCCCATGTGGTAAATGGTGAAGAGAAATGAGTCTTCCAACAAAAATAAATTGAGCATGAAGCTTGTGTCAAGCTAAAAGTCATAACATTTTTGTACTCATCAAATAACTGCTGCTGGAAAGGAATTTGGTGTTTATCAGGGAAAAAAATCACTGACAGATAAAGGAATCCACTCTAAAATAAGAAGATGCCTAAGACTCCTGACGTGTGTGCCATTCAAACAAGGACCAACCACTGTCCTGATCTTGTGGAGCATGTATCCCAATGGATCTTCAAAAATCATTTGAATGGTTTAATTGTCAGCAGAAAGATCATTAATACGCACTTAAGTGGGCTGAATTAGTTTGAGAGTCCAGCAATGATTTCAGAGCAACAACTGATTTTGCAGCAGAAGATCATTAATACCTCAATGGAAACTGGAAATTTTTGTACCTATTCATCTTCAGACAGTGTCAAAAACACGAATACCCATTCCGCTAAATCAACCACATGAATGAAAGCCTCATGCTTTTTACTATGCCCAGAAACCAATCTATGAAAAGAAAAGGTTCAAAAGCAGTTCTGGTGAAAACCACAGGACACGAGAAACCATTTAAATTTTCCTGACTAGCTTCTAAGGCCAATGTAATGAAATTAAATCTTATGCTAATTTTCAATTGTAAAACCATGCTGAAAATCTGATTCCCTGCAGGAATTCCTGTGCATGTCCATGGCCAAGATTGGGGTGAACTAATGTATCAATAATGTGTGGAATTGGTATCCCAGCAGCCTACATAATGAATGGAACTTGTTAGTATGGGAGTTATTGAAATCCCACATAATCACTGAAATCACGAGGCATCGGCAAAGAAATAACACCCATGTCAAGTCATACCAGAGAGTCTACCATCTGCAGTTCAACCTTTGAATGTGTGTTTTAGCAAACTATTCAAGGATTCTGTTTGTGATGAGTAAAATAGTTGGTGACAAGGAAAATATCTTCACTAAGACTGGAGATACTTGCACTGTTTGTGTTATGCTTTACGTGATTTAATCATCAAATTATGTGATGCTACTGGTGCACTGTCCATTCTTTTTTTTTGAACAAATTTGAAGATGGAAAGGTGGGTGATGTAGAAGGTAAAGATGCAAAGTATCATATCTGACAGAGGGTAGGATCCTTACAATGATTCCATAACCAGAGTGATTCAGTAAATTCAGAGAAGACTTTACATTGAATACCAAACACTCTGAATTTGAGAGATTTTATAATGCTTTAATTGTGGTCAAAGATTTCTTTGTACATTTGATACATTCAATAAACAGTGCTGCATTCATATATTAATTACAGATATGTTGTATCTTTATATTTCAACATGGCGATCATCCAACCAATAGTTTGTATTCCATACCAGGTATATAAGTTAACTGCTGCTCATGGACTAATATTTAGAGGCTTCAAAGACTCGAGCATTGATGTTTATGGTGATAGTTTGAAGCTGTCTTGTCACCTATGTAATTTCACCTCAACTTGAGTGGATTTACATTACAGTGCATTTAATTTTCAAAAGAATTATTATGAATAACTGAAATAATCAATAATATGTAGGGTCCTTTTCATTACACAAACTAATTACTTGGATTTTAGTAAATATTAACTTTCAAATAGAACATTTGCAAAGATCCATAGAATCTAATGGTGAGACCGGAGAAAATCAAAAGGGACAGCATAAATGATAGTTAATTCGAAAATATAAATGAGAGAAGCTAGGAAATTGTATCAATGCTCTTAGTGTAGCCTTCAAATGTTAATATTTGTTTCTATCAGAATAAATGTGTAAGTGGACTGTGTTTGTTATAATTGCGATGATTATTGCATATTGGTTAAAAATCCCATCTAAAATGTTTGAAAAAAATTTAAGCCAATGTACAAGAAAATCAACACACACAATTCAAATTGAAAATTTATTCAGATGAATTTGATTTCTACATATGAATTTTAGAAATAAATTTCCTTATTATTTACGTAGAATGTTGGTCATTGTTTACTAAAAACATTCTTACTCATTCAACTTAATCAAACCACAGTAGACATAAATTAGTAAAGATTTCAGATATAATTGAGTTCAACAGCAGTTCTTTAATAAGTTGGACTAAATCGATGCCTTTGGAAGGAGGAAGAACATGCAATGTTCCTGTTTTACAAACAAAAATCAAAATAGACAGAATTCATTACTTTCAGCCTTGTGTCCAATGTGAATGATTGTAAATTTGTGGTCCGAAGTGTGACCATATTGTCTTAATACGGTAATTATCAGTACTACATTTCCTGCATTTCAGAGAACAGCAAGATTCCAACATCATAGAGTCATACAGCATGGAAGCAGACCTTTCTAGAATTAGAATTTATTGTCGGCCCTACTTGTTCATGCTGATCAGATTTCCTAATATGAATTAGTCCCATTTGCCAAATTTTGGCCTGTATCTCTCTGGCTGCTCATTCCATAAATGCACTACTTTCTGTGGGAAAATGCTGCCCCTTCAATCCCTTTTAAATCTTTCCCCTTTCACTTTAAACCTGAGACCCCTTTGGTTTTAGACTCCCCTACTCTGGGGGGGGAAAAGAAGACCTTGGCTAATCACAAAATCATGAAGGGCATAGATTGTACAAATCTGTACCCCTCAGCTTCCTACACTGCCATGGAAAAAATTTCCAGCCTATCCATCCTCTCCTTTATAACTAAAACCTCTCAATCTCAGTAACATTGTTCTAAGTCTTTTTCATACTGACTTAAATTGGTAAAAGTTCACTCTAATAATGACACTGATGTGATTGTTTCTTCTTTTTTATTGCAGGTTAACTCCATCGCCTGTTCCAAAGAGCAGCTAAAGAAGCAGAAGAGCAAAGGAATTCAAGAACCTATTCTCCTGTTGTTACGGTCATGTTAGCAAATGGCTGCTGTTTTTGTTACAATTCTTTACATTAGCATTGTGTGGGATTATGTGTGCTTGTACTCTGAATTTGACATATTGAATGCTAAACCACGGCATGCAAGAACCACCTTGTTTTTTTTTAAGTAGTTTGTTTAGAGATCCACTTTGCTGATAAATGATCCGTGCTGCTTTACAGGCTCTTGTCTGTCAGTCTTTTGATTTTCTATACTAGGGTAGCATTTTTGTAAAGCTCATTCAGATTTCATTGAAATGCTGAAGATTTTTTTTTGAAACTTTCATGGGCATGCCAGGAAATCCTCTGATGTCAGGATTACAAAGCAATCAACAGTGGCATGAAAGACGTTGCATATGTTTTACAAAAATCAGCATACTTTTGTATACAATTGAAATGAAATAGCTAGTGAACCACTGTGAACATTTCTGACAGTGCTCCAGCTGGGATCTTGCAAGGAACATAGAGAGAGAGTCATAGAGATAGATAAATCCACAGCGGATGGGGTGAGCTGCAGTGTTTAAAATGGTTTGTACTATCACGAGGATCATCTGCTTAGTTTTTTTGGAAGAATACAAAAACCATGTAAATAATGAAACCTCGTTAGTTCCGATTAAGTCGGGCGTTAGAATTATGCCCCAATTCTTTGTCAGTTCAGACCTTGGAAAAGAAACATTGCAGTGTGTCTATTCAGGTTAAAGACTCTGGAGTGACTCATTTGAGAAACAGAGTTAAAACGTATGAGGTTTGCAACACTCTGTTTAGCAGGAACCAGTGGGTTCTTCAAATACTGTTTTTGTCCTTCTAATTTTGTGGCCTCAGACCATCTATTTTGTACAGTATTGGCAACAACCCTGACCGAATTCTAATATAAAGATAAATGTGTAACACACAAAAAAATTTACACTTACTATTACCCTTGACTAAAATTTCTGCTTAGTTCATAGTGAAATTATAAACGTATTCATTGCACACACCCTCATGATCTCACTGTAACTATCAACAGATACCTTCACCTACCACATTTTTATTGTCCTAATTTTTATTCACAGCATTTCATGTCTCTGCCTACTGTTGTGACCATTGTTTTCTTTTGTCACTCATAGGCTCTTGGTTACTATTTTCTCTCATGAAATGTAAGGGATTATGTTCAGTTGAGCTCAAATACATTTAATTCTGCAACACAATAACAGTTGCATTTTATTTTCTTTCAACCCTTCTGGAAAAAAGTCCTATTTTATTGTTCTGTCCAGCCAAGAAAAGAATAAGCGTTAACATTCTGGAATATTCATTCATTGCAACAACAAAATTGAAGTCTGTAGAATAAGCATTGCATAAATTATACATTAAATATACACAAACCTATTGTGGTTTGTTGCTTATCAACCAGGAAGGGGGGGGGGAAGTACAGATGGACCTTGGACTATTCCAAATTGTTATTAAAAATGCTTTTGTTTAGTTCAAAGATTAGAAGGAAGAGAGATGGATGTAATATTTTTTCCCATTTTAATTAAACAACATAAATGTGGGATCTTTTCAGGTTTTCCAATTAATCTCAATTAATAATCCAGTTTTATTTTTATAATTCCATTATGTTTCGATCAGCGTTCCTCTTTCCATGATCTTTTTCAGCATAATATTGCAGGCTGTCTACTTAGTACTGACCTTTGTTTTTAAGAGACACCTAAATGTGAAAAGAGCGTACATGCTTACATTCAATGTTATGAATGATAACTTTCAATATTGTATATGTCATTAAGGACTGATATTTAAGTTGAACTGTTGGCTTAATTTGCTTATATATCTTGTGAGAAATTAAAAGATGTCACAATGATTAAATTTAGATTCAGTCCTTCCTGACAAACATTATTGTGGGAGTTAAAGTAAAAATCTACTTTGCAGTTTTTACATTGTGTAATATGATGACGTCAATTTGTAATGTTTGACTTCACCTTCACTCTGTCAGCAGTTTCATATGCATAACTGCCAATCTGACCATACCTTTGATTGTACGTTTATTTTGGTTGCGTCAATTTCTAACAGTTATTTGAATGAACAAATCTCAGAGCACATTTTGCTGATGCAACTTACTATTAGTTACATATGAGGGTCTTGAAATATTAGTATTCAAATGTTTTTAAAATAAAGTTAGGAGGCAAAAATGTTTAAGAAATATCTTTTGAAGGTTTTTTTTTAAAAAGCCTGTTAATATAGATCTGTCTCTTCAAGGTCATTATTAATGGTGAATTATGCATTTACAATACTTCTTTGCAATTTGACCCCATACAATGTGTATGTGAGATTAATTTCATGAATACGTTTTCTGTAAGTTTTAAAACCAACTGAGAAAAACAAGCAAATTGACCTGTACTGTAGCATAGTTACTTTGTAAGAGTGGTTGTGATATTTGATTGAAGTGTGCTCTTTTTATTTATCAATCTTGATTTTTCTATAAAATAGTTTGCACTGTGTTTTGCTGACTTTACAATCACTGAAATATACAGCTTAGAATTTTAAAGGAATTTAATGGTGCACTGGGTACTTCAATTATGTCGGTACTTGCACAAGAAAGCAAACTCTAGGAGTTAGAAACTTTGGAAATATATTATGAAGTGAACACATTTATTAACTGTTTTTGTAAATATTATTTTACGTGCTTTTGCAGTGATACTACGTTGGGCATACAATATTATTTTTGAGGTTTTAATGTCACATCAACAGATGTTAATGAGCTTTATTTGATAAATAATTCTTGGTTGACTAAAATTTGGTACTAGCAAGAATGCAGAAAAATGTAAGCAGTCACTGTGCAGCTTGTGTGATAATCAGTCCAGTTCATCTGTTCGCTTCATTTGTCCGTATCATGGAATGTGCAGTCTCATATATTAAACTGCTAAAATGTCCTGTGAATATTTATTTTTTGTAACATTTTAAAGAAATATGTTCCCTGTCAAGTCTTTACAAAAGAGTTGAGAAAAGGATGACACTGTTCATCTCAAGTTTAATGATAGTTCAGTGATTGAGATAACCCAGTATGTATGGTATCTCAATTTTGAACGTCTCCCCATAGACATTTATATTAAGATCATCATATATTTATGTTGTACTGTCTTGTAAATTCCTTGAGCACACAGGTAAAGGCAAGTATCCCCAATATGCATCTGTGATGTGGTGTTCAAGAAAAATGCACAAGTATGCTTCAGTTATTGGGGTTTTTTTGTATGATGCATCTCTCCAATCCATCTCCTTAACATTCTGTAGTTTGGTACAGAGACAAAAATATTCATGAAATACAAACAAATGACCAACATTAAAACAAAATCTAGAATGTAGTAACAGTATAAATGTTGCATTGTTTGTTACAAATTATATGTAATGTACTATTACAGACGTATTAATGGTATGTCCTTCTGTAACTGTTGGTTTCTTGGTACATGGAAATAAAATACATCTGTATTTTAAATGAGTGAGAATTAATTACTGCCTAATTTATAAAAGTACAATATGCTGATATTATTGACATGATAATAGGCAGTTAATATTTAATAGTTCATAACAATGCAATAATTGCTGTTCCATATTGTCTTTTTACTTCATAACTAGTAAGATTAATGTACAAATTCATCACTGCATTTTGATATTTTCCATCAAGTTTGATATGTTTCTGGTAATGTAAAATGTACAAATCCGCTGAATTGCTAGCACATTATCTGAACAACCTCATTATTATGGTACTAAATAACAAAGACCAGGATGAGTCTTTGGCTCTGACTCAGCCAATTTCACCACAGTCACTTACAATTCATCCTTTGTCTAGGAAAGAGGAAATTGCTCGTCAAAGTATCTCAGTTGTATGGGGGTAAGCATGGAACTGTATACCTGTATTTACCTTAAGGAAGAGAAAAAGTAAAACTGAAAGGGTGTGGGGTGCTAGCAAGTGTTTGCAAAAGGAAATATTTTTTACTGAGTAATTGTTATTAAATGAGTGACAAATGAATGCAATGACCCTCAAAGACTTGTCATCCTGCAGGAATGTTTGCATTCTCACCATTTTCCAATTCAGACAAGTACTTGGATTTATGTATCAGATCAGCATGTTAATGAGCTTTATTTGAATATATTTAAACAAATTGGTGGCTTTACACAAGTTCTACGGTGAACATGCAAGATTCTTGGCCTGATCTTTTGCTCCAAATCTATGAAAGACAACCAATGTTGCCACTTTCTATTAATCAGCTCTGTTATTAAGGCTGGAATTCAAAGTGTATGTTCACATCAGTAAGTGGTGTCTAGTTTAGACATTTTTTTTCCTCCTCTGAAAATTTCTTCTTTGCCCTCTATATGTCACGTCTGCCTTAAATTTGTATATTATTATCAATATGGTTCCAATTACCACAACAAAGAAAAACACATTGGAGGATCCACTTTGTAATCCCTTAGCACTGCTGGCAGCTTGCACTTGCGAACTACTACGCCCAGGAGGTTAGATCATAAATGTGGGCATTTACTGGGGTCTAGCAATATGCAAGGTGTCTGTGGTTGATAAGATACTTGGCATTACCATGAAAGTGAGAGTTTTGTTCTTGATGTGCTGTTGAACAGGCCTCCAAGGATATGAAAAAGCAACTTAAATATTACTGACATTTCAAATCACTGCAAGTCTAGAAAGTCATCAATATTGATAGTCAGGTCCAGAATATGGAAGTGGGAGGGATGTTTTTAATGCAAAACAATACCCTAGAGAACCACATCAAAAAATAAATAACAATAAACAACATGCAGACTGAATTACGTGTAATAGGTTTGTAATTAACCGTTTAATTGCCTTGAGAGTAAGCTGTTTAGTTTCCATAAAGGGCATCTACAGATTGAATTTAAAAACAAGAATGCTAAATACTTAGCAGGTAAGGTAGCATCTCTGAAGAGAAATAAAGGTTTCATGTCAAGATGGTTTCGTTTCCTATTTTCAGCACCTGCCCTGTTTTAATATTGAATCTACCTGTTGGGATTCCTATAATTCCACGCTTTACAAGTTCAATTTCATTGGCAACCTTTTAATAGGGTTCTAGCTATCTGCTCACAGTGTAAGTTGAAAGCTAAGATAGATCATAAAAATAGAAAATCAACACTCACTATAGATCACCCTAACTTGTGAGTGAGTCTCTGTCCTCTACTTTTAGCCTTGAACTGTGGCCAGTCTACCTCAGATTACCAGGGGGATAATCTTTCAAAATGTGTACAACTGGTGAAGCTAGCTGTTCTCACGACTATTTGGCAGATTATAGATTTTCTCCAATAACAGACACTGCCAACAAGCCAAAAATATACTTTGCTTACCACACTGATGAGTAATGTGAAGTGGGTTTCTGTGCCAATGTGATGCCAGGTATGGAGGATGTAATAACAATTGGTAAGCAGTATCAAAGCAAGTATCCTAATGACCATTTGCAACAGACAGGGTACTGATCATTACTGAACCTGGCTGTTTTTGCAAGTGTCAGAATACTATGTCCTATGTTAGTTATGATTTGAGTCATAGAGATGGACAGTACAGAAATAGACCCTTCGGTCCAACCCGTCCATGCTGATGAGATATCCCAACCGAATCTAGTCCCACCTGCCAGCGCCCGGCACATATCCCTCCAAACCTTTCCTATTCATATACCCATCCAAATGCCTCTTGTATGTTGCAATTGTACCAGCTTCCACCACTTCCTCTGGCAACTCATTCCATACACGTACCAACCGCTGCGTGAAATAGTTGCCCCTTAGGTCCCTTTTATATCTTTCCCCTCTCATCCTAAAGCTATGCCCTTGAACTCTGGACTCCCCCATCCCAGGGAAAAGACTTTGTCTATTAATCCTATCCGTGCAACTCAATTTTGTAAACCACAATAAGGTCACCCCTCAGCCTCTGACGCTCCAGGGAAAACAGCCCCAGCCTGTTTAGCCTCTCCTTATAGCTCAAATCCTCCAACTCTGGCAACATCCTTCTAAATCTTTTCTGAACCCTTTCAAGTTTCACAACACCTTTCCGATAGGAAGGAGACCAGAATTGCAAGCAATATTCCAACAGTGGCCTAACCAATGTCATGTACAGCCGCAACATGACCTCCCAACTCCTGTACTCAATACTCTGACCAATAAAGGAAAGCATACCAAATGCCTTCTTCACTATCCTACCTACCTGTGACTCCACTTTCAAGGAGCTATGAATCTGCACTCCAAGGTCTCTTTGTTCAGCAACACTCCCTAGGACTTTACCATGAGGTGTATATATCCTGCTAAGATTTGCTTTCCCAAAATGCAGCATCTCACATTTATCTGAATTAAACTCCATCTGCCAATTCTCAGCCCATTGGCTCATTTGATCAAGATCCTGTTGTAATCTGAGGTAACCCTCTTTGCTGTCCACTACACCTCCAATTTTGGTGTCATCTGCAAACTTACTAACTATACCTCTTATGCTCACATCCAAATCATTTATGTAAATGACAAAAAGTAGAGGACCCAGCACTGATCCTTGTGGCGCTCCACTGGTCACAGGCCCCCAGTCTGAAAAAATCCACCACCACCCTTTGACTTCTACGTTTGAGCCAATTCTGTATCCACATGGCGAGTTCTCCCTGTATTCAGTGAGATCTAACTTTGCTAATCAGTCTCCCATGGGGAACCTTGTCGAACACCTTACTGAAGTCCATATAGATCACATCAACAACTCTGCCCTCATCAATCCTCTTTGTTACTTCTTCAAAAACTTAATTAAGTTTATGAGACATGATTTCCCACATACAATGCCATGTTGGCTATCCCTAATCAATCCTTGCCTTTCCAAATACAACCTGCCACTCAGAATTCCCTCCAACAACTTGCCCACCACCGACGTCAGGCTCACAGGTTCCCTGGCTTGTCCTTACTACCCGTTAGCCAAACTCCAGTCTTCCAGCATCTCACCTGTAACTATCGATGATATAAATATCTCAGTAAGAGGCCCAGCAATCACTTCTCTAGCTTCCCACAGAGTTCTAGGATACACCTGATCAGGTCTTGGGGATTTAGCCACCTTTAACCATTTCAAGACATCCAGCACTTCCTCTCTGTAATCTGGGCATTTTACAAGGTGTCACCATCTATTTTGTTACTTTCTATATATTCCATATCCTTTCCACAGTAAATACTGATGCAAAATACTTGTTTAGTAACTCCCCCATTTTCTGCGTCTCCACACAAAGGCTGCCTTGTTGATCTTTGTTGAGGCCCTATTCTCTCCCTAGTTACCCTTTTGTCCTTAATGTATTTGTAAAAACCTTTTGGATTTTCCTTAATTCTATTTGCCAAAGCTATCTCATGTCCCCGTTTTGCCCTCCTGATTTCCCTCTTAAGTATACTCCTACTTCTTTTATACGCTTCTAAGGATTCACCTCGATCTATCCTGTCTATACCTGACATATGCTTCCTTGTTTTTCTTGACCAAACACTCAATTTTTTTTAATCATCCAGCATCCCTATACCTACCAGCCTTCCCTTTCACCCTGACAGGAATATACTTTCTATGGACTTTTGTTATCTCATTTCTGAAAACATCCCATTTTCCAGCCATCTCTTTACCTGCGAACATCTGCCCCAATCAGCTTTTGAACGTTCTTGCCTAACCCTGTCAAAATTGGCCTTTCCCCCATTTAGAAATTCAACTTTTAGATCTGGTCTATCCTTTTCCATCATTATTTTAAATCTAATAGAATTATGGTCGCTGGCCCCAAAGTGCTCCCCCACTGACACCTCAGTCACAGCCCTGCCTTATTTCCCAAGAGTAGGTCAAGTTTTCCACCTTCTCTAGTAGGTACATCCACATACTGAATCAGAAAATTGTCTTGTACACCCTTTACAAATTTCTCTCCATTTAAACCCTTAACACTATGGTAGTCCCAGTCTATGTTTGGAAAGTTAAAATCCCCTACCATAACCACCATATTTTTGCAGATAGCTGAGATATCCTTACAAGTTTGTTTCTCAATTTCCCTCTGACTATTAGGGGAGTCTATAATACAATCCCAATGAGGTCAGGAGGCATGGGATAGTGGGAAATTTGGCTAGTTGGATAGAGAACTGGCTAACCGATCGAAGTCGGAGTGTGGTGGTAGATGGTAAATATTCAGCCTGGAGCCCAGTTACAAGTGGAGTTCTGCAGGGATCAGTTCTGGGTCCTCTGCTGTTTGTAATTTTTATTAATGACTTGGACGAGGGAGTCGAAGGGTGGGTCAGTAAATTTGCAGACGATACGAAGATAGGTGGAGTTGTGGATAGTGACACGGGCTGTTGTCAGCTGCAAACGGACTTAGATATGATGCAGTGCTGGGCTGAGGAGTGGCAGATGGAATTCAACCCTGCCAAGTGTGAGGTTGTCCGTTTTGGAAGGACAAATAAGAATGCGGAATACAGGGTTAACGGTAGGGTTCTTAGTCAGGTGGAGAAGCAGAGGGATCTTGGGGTCTATGTTCATAGCTCTTTGAAAGTTGCCACTCAGGTGGATAGAGCTTGTAAGAAGGCCTATGGTGTATTAGCGTTCATTAGCAGAGAGATTGAATTCAAGAGTCGTGAGGTGATGTTGCAGCTGTACAGGACCTTGGTAAGGCCACATTTGGAGTACTGTGTGCAGTTCTGGTCGCTTCACTTTAGGAAAGATGTGGAAGTTTTGGTGAGGGTGCAGAGGAAATTTGCCTGGAATGGAGAATAGGTCGTACGAGGATAAGTTGAGAGTGCTAGGCCTTTTCTCATTGGAACGGCGAAGGATGAGGGGTGACTTGATAGAGGTTTCTAAGATGATCAGGGGAATAGATAGAGTAGACAGTCAGAGACTTTTTCCCCAGGTACAACAGAGTGTTACAAGGGGACATAAATTTAAGGTGAAGGGTGGAACGTATAGGGGGGATGTCAGGGGTAGGTTCTTTACCCAGTGAGTGGTGGGGGCATGGAATGCGCTGCCTGTGGGAGTGGCAGAGTCAGAATCATTGGTGACCTTTAAGCACCAATTGGACAAGTACATGGATAGGTGCTTAAACTAAAACAAATGTTCAGCACAACATCGTGGGCCAAAGGGCCTGTTCTGTGCTGTATTGTTCTATGTTCTATGAGGTGAGCATCCCTTTCTTATTTCTGAGTTCCACCCAAGTAACTTCCCTGGATGTATTTCCGGGAAGATCCTCCCTCCACACAGCCGTAATGCTATCCCTTATCAAAAATGCCACTCCCCTTCCTCTCTTGCCTCCCTTTCTATCCTTCCTGTAGCATTTGGATCCTGGAACATTAAGCTGCCAGTCCTGAGCCATGTTTCTGTAATTGCTATGACATCCCAGTCCCATAGCAAATTTCCCATAGCAGGATCCTAACCATGCCCTGAGTTCATCTGCCTTCCCTGATAGGCCCCTTGCATTGAAATAAATGCAGTTTAATTTATTAGTCCTACCTTGTCCCTGCCTACCCTGACTGTTTGACTCGCTTCTGTTCTCAGCTGTACAGTCTCAGATTGATCTCTTTCCTCACTATCTCCCTTTATTACACCAGCTGTGTGACTGTATCTGAGATTCCACCCCCCCCACCCCATTCCTATAACTGCCATCCATCCATCACATACTGTTGCTGTTGCAAATTCCTCATTGCTTCTAACTGTCTCTTCAACCGATCCATTCAATCTGATAAGATTCATGACCAACAGCATTTATGGCAGATATAATCTGCAGTAACCCTTAAACTCTCTTTAAACTCCCATATCTGACAAGAAGCACATATCACTGCAAAGGCCATTTTTGCTCCTTCACAATCTACAGACCCAGAAAATAACACCATCTTATTCCTTTACAAAACACTGCCTCAGGTTAAATTTAATAGTTATGGCTTATATTTTAAGTTTAATCAAGAGACATATCTTAAAAAAAACATATAATCAAGAAAGAACCCACTCTACCCACTATTGCAAACTTTCTGTAGGTCACACTTAAAAACAATACACTTATCTGCTTCTGTGCTGTGAACTTCGCTCAAACAGTTCCTCCAAGATCAGTTCGGAATTTCACTGTTAGTTTTCCCAGATGCACTCCAATGTCCAGCGATACATTAATTCTGCAATTATTAATCAATCCAGATTGTGTAAAGAATTTCACCATAAACCAATTGAAGATCCTCCATTGGTCTTGCAGTGTGTTGCATTTTTACAGGCTCAAAGCTACATATATCAACACACAACCTTGTTTTATGTAGATAATAATATTCATATGTTCATTTTTCACATGGAGAATACAGGGTGAAAAAAAACTATTTTTTTCTGTAATCCCATGGCAAGACCCTGTCCAATCAGATGTCTGCTTGATCTGAAGACTAAGATCGACCGTAAACTCTTCCTGCTTTATTTCAATAATGGTCTAACTTGTCAGCACATTCTGCTGTACACATTGGTGTCTGTTTCCTTCCACTCAAGTCGGTTTCTTGCATCCTAAACCTGATGAGTGTAAGACACAAAGCTCTGACATCTGTCTATTCAATGCTTTTCAACACTTAGAAGACTCAATTACGAGTTTACAAATTATTCAGGCTTGGCAAAAAGCTTACAGTGATGGCTGGGAGAGAGCATTCTGTGGGGAAAAAAAACTTTCCTTCTCAAGCCATTATGGAAATCATTATTGGTGTGAGAACCCAGTTATTGGGACAACTCAGGGAATCAGGTAAGTAGAGGTGAACAAGAGTTGGGAGGTTATGTTGCAGCTTTACAGGACATTGGTTCGAACACTTTTGGAATATTGCATGCAATTCTGTTCTCTTTCCTATCGAAAGGATGTTGTGAAACTTGAACGGGTTCAGATAAGATTTAGAAGGATGTTGCCAAAGTTGGAGGATTTGAGCTAGAGGGAGAGGCTGAATACTCTGGGGCTGTTTTCCCTGGAGCATTGGAGGCTGAGGGGTGACATTATAGACATTAATCATGCCCCTCATGATTTTATTAGGGTAAATAGACAAGGACTTTTCCCTAGGGTGGGGGAATCCAGAACTAGGAGGGCATAGGTTTAGGGTGAGAGGGGAAAGACATAAAAGGGACCTAAAGGGTAATTTTTCTCACAGAGGATGGTGCATGTATAAAATGAGCTGCCAGAGGAAGTGGTGGAGCCTGGTACAATTGCAGCATTTAAGAGGCATCTAGATGGATATCTGAATGGGAAGGATTTAGAGGAATATGGGCCAAATGCTCACAAATGGGACTAGATTAGGTAAGGATATCTGGTTGGCATGGACAAGTTGAACCGAAGGGTCTGTTTCTGTGCTGTACTTCTCTATGACTCTAACTAATTCGTTCTAGTTTATAAAATCACAATGTGTGTTTTAAATTTCACCTCCCAATACATAGTTACATTTATAATATTTTGGATGTACTGACTCATTGTGCTAGTTGTATCATTCCTTCCCCCACCACCATACACAATTCTAATACTGTCCAAATTTCTTTCTCCCCCTACAGCTGGGCAAAATAGAATACTTCCTTCTACCCTTCTCCCTACTATTAAAATGTATCTTTTCATGGAAATTTAGAGCATCAAACTAACGGAGGTTCCAAACCAAACTGCTCACTACGCTGATCAGGATTAAAATAGAAGTGTGAAAAGAACTGGAGATACTAAAATTAGGAACTCCGTTTCATTTTTATGTGCTTGAGGCTTCCAGTTTAGGGAACTATTGTGTAGTATTTGACTACTGCCAATATTAGCATCAAATGCAATAGTTTATAATCACAAAAGTCAATCTGTATCATTGCATTTAATCCTCTATTTATCATTCTAACAGATTAAAAGTTGGAACTTCTTTTATTCATTCCTGGAATGTGAGCATTGTCGGTTTATTGCCAAACAGCATTTATTGCCCATCACTAGCTATCTTTAAAAGCTGGGGGACAGTTGCATTCTTGAACAGCAGGTGTCCATTTAGTTTAGGTAAACCCACAATGCTATTAAAGCAGAAGTAGTTCCAGGTATTTGATCCAGAAACTATACTGCACAGTGAAACACATCCAGATCAGGATGGTGAACAGTTTGGAGGGGAACTTGCAGGTGGTGATGATCCCACATGTGAACTGCCCTTGTGCTTCTGGATTGTAGTGGCTTTGGATATGAAGGTCCTGAACAAGGAACCTTCATGAATTTGTGCAGTGTACCTACCAGATTAGATTGTACATAGTGCTGTTGATCTCTTGATCCTTGGGAATTTCTTTAGACAGTTCATTAGTTCTCAGACGTTGCACTGGACCCCAGTCCTCAAGAGTTGAGAGAGTCTCTTGGCTATGGTGGTGGCTGGAGTATTGGCAGCAATGAGGTGGCTTTGGCAGAAGTGATGTCATGGGTCTGGTCAGTAGCAGTGAGGGCTGTTTCAGCCTGCTACCTCCTTGGTGCTGTAGCCTCAGACAGCTTTGGTATCCGTAGAGTGTGACAGTGTCCTGCAACCACTTAGGAAATGAAGAAGACTTGGATGGAACAAAAAATGAAATTTGTCCTAATTTTGTAGATTTATTTCTTTTCATAATTTATGCAATTAAAATAGCCCTGGCTAATGGCAACATATACACATTTTACTGTATTTTCATAAATAATGAATAAGTTACTATTACTGAGCGTCAATGATGGAGGGAGTGAAAATTTGTGAATATGGTGCCAATCAAGTGGGCTGCTTGTCCTGGATGGTGTTGAGCTTCTTGACTGCTGCACTCATCCAGATATGCGAGAAGTATTTGATCATATTCCTGACCTGTGCCTTGTAGATGGTGGACAGGCTTTGGGAATTCAGGACATGAGTTACTTGCTGCTTGAGTCTCAGCCACTGTATTTACAATGACTGGTTCAATCTGGTTTCTCATCAAACCCGAGCAAGATGGTGAGCATTCTGTGATGGTAATAAAATTGAATGTTAGGGTGATGGTTATTACTTGCCACTCATCAGCCCAAATATAGATATTGTGCAGGTCTTGCTATATTTGGACATGGACTGCTTCACTATCTGAAGAGTCTGAAATGGTGCTAAACATACGCAGTCATCAGCGAACGACCCCACTTCTCACCTTTAAATGGAGGGAAGGTCATTAAGTAGCAGAAGATGATTCAGCCTTGGATCTTACCTGAAGAATTTCTGCAGGGATTTTCTAGAGCTGAGCTGACCTACCTCCAACAACTGCAACCATCTTCTTTTGTGCTAGGCAAGACTGTAAACAGCAGAAATCCCCCCCAACCCCCAATCCCGATTCCCACTGACTAACTTTTCCAGGACTTCTTGATGCCACACTCAATCAAATGTCACCTTGATGTCAGGAGTAGTCACTTTCCCCTCACTTCTGGAATTCCATTTTTTTTTTGTCTATGTTTGTCCCAAAGTGGTTATGAGATCAGGAGCCAGGTGGCCCTGGCAGAAGCCAAACTAAGCATCGATGAGCAGGTTAATGCTGAGCAAAGCTAGACTGATGGTGTAGTAACTGATTGGGTTGGATTTGTCCTGCTGTTTATGCTTATGTCTTCTATGGGCAATTTTCCACATTGTCAGATAGATGCCAGTGTTGTAGCTGTACTGGGACAGATTAGCTGGGGGTGCAGCAAATTTTGGAGCACAGGCCTTCAGTACTATTGCCAGAATGTTGTCAGGATCTATAGCCTTTGAAATATTCAGTGCCTCCAACCTCTTGATAGCATAATGAGTGAATTGAATTGGCTGAAGACTGCTGGAAATGTTTTAGCCTTGTCCTTCACACTTGTATGTTGGGCTCCTCCATCACTGAGGATGGATACATTTGTGGGTCCTCCTCCTCCAGTGGGTTGTTTAGTTGTTCACCAAAATTCACAATGTGTGGCTGACCACAGAGATCGGATTAGATCTGATCTTTTGGTTGTGGAATTGCTTACCTCTGCCTATCATTTGCTTTTTAAGTTGTTTGATATGCAAGTAATCTTGTTTTAAGGCTTTATCACATTGACACCTTATTTTAGGTATGCCTGGTGCTTCTGCTGCCATGTACTCCTGCATTGTTCATTGAACCAGGCAAGATACAACTCTGGATTGAAGGAAAAGATAGAGTGGGGGATATGCTGGGCCATGCAGATTGTGCTTGACTATAATTCTGCTGCTTCTGATAATCCACACTGCCTCATGGATGCCCAGTCTTGTTTTGCTGAACCTGCTAGAATTCTAATCCATTAAGCACAGTAATAGTGACGCAAAGCAGTCTGGAGAATACTCTCAATGCAAAGATGGACTGCAGCTGAAAATGTGTTGCTGGTTAAAGCACAGCAGGTCAGGCAGCATCTCAGGAATAGGGAATTCGACGTTTCGAGCATAAGCCCTTCATCAGGAATGATGAAGATGGACTGCAGTAAATTATGAAAATGGAAGTTATGTAAACAATCTCACCAACAGATAAGATGCTATTTCTATGCATGGGAAGAAAGTGACGACTGCAGATGCTGGAGATCAGAGTCGAAGTGGTGTGCTAGAAAAGCACAGCAGGTCAGGCAGCATCAAGGAGCAAGACAGTCGACATTTCGGGCATAAGGTCTTCATCAGGAATAAGATTTCTATGCACAGATTGTATTCAGAGTTCCTGTGAACATGTTGGAGTATAATCTCACAGGCAATTAGATAAATTACCAAGCACTAATTTTTTTGCTGATGTGGAGAAATCATGTCAACAATATGACCTGCAACTCAGTCATGGAATTGATTACTATCATGGGTTTGTACAGAATAAACGTCCAGTAGTGTAATAATATTTTGAACAGAATGCACTGATGCATGGAACAGGCTGTGTTTATGACTCAGAACTTTAAAACATGGATTTGCCTATTTGTATTATTTTAACTGGATTGCCACCAATGTTAAACAAACACCGATGGAAGAAAAATCTCAGCTTGTGTTCCAGAACTGGATTTGTTTTAATAACATTTTCTTCCTCAATTATTCAAACTTGACAGGGAAGTAGAAATTGTTGTAATGCCATTGGATCAAAGCAATAGGGCTGAAATTGAGATAATTGTCTTAATATAAATTGCACTGTAGTACTGCCATTTCCATTAATAGATGTCACCTGTTCTGCATTCCAAAAAGCCATGTTCTGAATTGCATTGTTAAATATCTTGAATCCTTGATAGGCAGAATTCTTGACATACTTTTTGATTTTAGATTTTTTTTGGAAAATATTGGTGAAATTTTGCAATAAACAAGTTAATTTTACTTGGAAATCTTTTGGCAATTGTATGAATTGCTTTCCAATCCTAAAATTCAAAAGAAATTTCTGTTCCAAGTATCTTTCAAGAAAGAATTGCATTGCTAGTGGCCCTTTTGTGCCCATCAGGGGACTATTGCCTGTGTTTGTTTCTGAAATTTAGGAAATTTGTAGAAAATCTGATATTCAACATGAAAGCTATGTATTTGCAAGCGCTATACAATGATTAGATTCCTTACAGTGTGGACACAGCCCCTTCGGCCCAACCAGTCCACACTGACCCTCTGAAGAATAACCCACCCAGACCCATTTCCCTCTGACTAATGCACTGAACAGTATGGGCAATTTAGCATGACCAATTCACCAAACCTGCACACCTTTGGACTGTGGGAAGAAACTGGAGCACCCGGAGGAAACCCGCGCAGACACAGGGAGAAGGTACAATCTTGACACAGACAGTCACCCAAGGCTGGAATTGAATATGGTACCCTGGTGCTGTGAGGCAGCAGTGCTAACCACTGAGCCACCATGCCACCTCTAAGATGAGATGTTTTCAAAGATGCTTGCAAGTGTGACACAAATGCCCAGAATGTCAACTATCACATCTGAGAGTTACTATCTGATTAAAGTGGGCAAATGGCAATGCCATCTGTGAACCATAATGCACTGCCATAATAAACAATGGCAAAAGCAGCTTGGCACAGTGCCAAGGCTGAAAATAACAACCTACAATGTCACTTCATAGTTTCAAATGTGACACTTGTAGAAGAAACCACCTTCTTAGTTATCAGCAGGAGTGCACCACATCTAAATGTATTCCAATTACCTTTCATGAATGGAAGGGTACCAACACATGTAAAAAAAAAATTCCTGAGCAGCCTCTTTGTAGCTTCCTTCCTAATGCTGGTTATATTTGTAATATTTTCGATTAGTGTGATGGTGTACAGATTGCACTATTCTTTACAGAAAGTTCTGGTAATATTTCTCTTCAGAAGCACTGAGAAACACATTGACACTTTTCCATAGTTGAGCAAAGCAAGGAAGCAATTTGTTTCCAGACCTACTAGCCACACCTCTAGAATTGAGCTTTTTCAGTGAGCACGTTATTAGTAAGGAGAATGTGAGGACTGCAGATGCTGGAGACCCAAGCAGAGGGTGTACTGGAAAAGCACGGCAGGTCAGGCAGCATCCGAGGAGCAGGAGAATCGACATTTTGGGCATCAGGAATGAATCAGGTTATTAGTAAGTGCAGTTTCCTGGCACTGCCAACACCTTCAGTCACGTAGCTTATGATTGAAAGTGGCCGATGGATGGTAATTGGCTGGATTGGATTTGTTCTTTTGTGGAAAGGGTATACCTGGATAATTTTTCAAACTTGTCATGTAAATGCCAATGTTGTAGCTGTACTGGAAAAGCTTGACTAGACTAGTTGCTAATTCTGGAATATATGAGCCAACAATGGCCAAGTCAGGTGATGTTACAGACTTAGAAATAGGCAGACTTAGTTTGAAATTAAACCAACATTGAAGTTACATTTAATTGTTGCCAGAGAGAACGACACAGCCAGTAGCTAGAAAATGAATTTTGGAACGGAGACCAAAAACAATTCCGTTATTCCAATACCTAATTGGAGAATTGTGCTCAGCCATTGCCGGAGTCAGGTAAGCAGTCTGATAATTTAGCTTCAGTGAAAGCATCAAGAGAAATACTGATGGGGTGTCATCCATGAACATGAAACAAAATACTGTGCTTTCAGATTATATCACAGAGGTGCAGTAAGTGGATAAGAAATAGTAGTGAACTAGGGGTAGATTCTTGGAAGCACCAAGGGAAATAGTGTAGGAGTATGATGAACAACCATTGTAAGTGATTCTCTGAGTACAATTGTATAAAAATGGATCCAGGTAAGTCCGATCTCACCCAGCTAGACAGCATTGGAGGGGTGCTGGAGGGGAAGGCATGGTCCACCATTTCAGAAGTTGCAGACAGGATGGATGTGTGAAGAAAGTTTAATTTTATCACAGTCATATACGATATAATTTACTATGAAAAAGAAAATGGCTATAAATGTGAGCAACAAAAATTGCAAAAATCTGCTTTGGATGGAAGCAATAATCCTCTGCATGGACTCAAGCAAGATATGGAATCAGTTTATGTCAAGGTATGAAGTAGAAAAAGTAAGAGGTCACTTACAGGTGTCGTTCAAAGTCCACCTAACAATAATAACTGTAAAACAAAGTAAAGAGATAGAAGTAAATGGTGCATGTAAAAAAGGTACCAAATAATAATTGGTGACTTCAGTTTACATGCAAATGAGATAAACCAGATTTGCAAACGTAGCCTGGAAAGTTAGTTCAAGTGTAACTTGGACACTTTCTAACAATTGTACATTCTACAGCCAATGAGAGAGTATGTTGTTCTAGTATAGGTACAATATAGAATAGATTATTCTAGTATAGGTAATTAACATTTAGGTAGAATTAATCAATAATGTAATGGTAAAGTGTCTAAGTGACAATGATCACCATTGACAGAATTTCATATTCAGTTTGAAGGGGAAAAATATAGTCTAAGACTCCTGTATAAAACCTGAATAATGATAATAATTAGGGAATGAACTAGGAAATTAGGTTAAAAGGCAGGGCAATGGCAGACTTTTAAGGGAATATTTAATAACTGTCAGTGAAGATTCACCCCACTGAGAGTGCAAGACTCTTACAGAAGAGTACATCATCTGTACTGAATAAGGTGGGTAAGAATAAAATTGGAAGAGACAGTCCATATCTATGAAGATTAGTATAGTTGAGAAAATTACACAGATTTCAAAAACTAGCAAGAAGTGACTAAAGTAAAGTATGAAAGAAAGTTTTTTTAAATAATAAGTTTTTATAAGTATTTAAATAGGAATACAGTAACTACACAGTCTTGATCTTCGAGGTTCTGAGAAATTGATAATGGAAAACAAGGAAATGTCAGAGGCATTGAACAGGAATTTTGCATTAGTCTTTACTATAGTTGACTTAGAAAATTCATGAGGATTCTTGAAAATCAAGAGATGGTGGGAGTGGAGAACTTCAAAAAATGACCATTACCAAGGAAAAGGTACTGGGAATATTATTAGACCTATGGCCTGGGACCTGAGGGTGCTAAAAGAACTGCCTGCAGAGATAAGCAAGGCATTAGTTATAATCTTCCAAAATATCCAAGTTTTTATAAGGATCCCAGTGGATTAACTATTAAGAAATGTAACAGTTTTATTCAAGAAAGGGGGGAAATAGAAAGCAGAAACCAGACGCTAATCAGACTTACATTTGCCATAGGGAAATTGTGAGAATCCATTATTAAGGAGGTTACAGCAGGAAACATAAAAAATCATAATGGATTAGATCTTCCAACCATGGTGGTAATACCTTATTTCCAATGCTGATTGAACAAAATGTACAGTACATGCTTACCTCTGGAGCAATTCTATGTGTGAACTTCCAGACCAGGAGTCTTCCAAGCTGAAGCAGTCTAGTCTGGCAAGGAATCCATGCAGCACGCTATGGCTGGATTGGTGTTGAAACTATGGACTTTTCTTGACATTACATACCATAATCCAAGATATAAAGTCCTGAAGGCATTTTGACAGATGTTAAGGGAAGGTAAAAGAGAGAGGGAATAGGATGACAGATAGATGGTTGAGTACAGAGTAGATCTAGTGGTTGGGACAAGACTACAGTTAGGGCAGGTCCAGATGGGATGGAGAGGATTGTCTTAGGAATCAGTTACGAGGGGGCAATGAAGTTGACGACAGAGTTAGAGGGAAGGATGTCAGGTGGCCATGCAGAAATAGCAGAGGTACACGGAGGGCAGCATAAATATTTGAAGAATGAATTTCATAGTTATACAGGGGTTTTAGCAAGTTTTCATTCCTCTAAATTCTTTTGACTGTTCACTATTCAGGTAAGTCAATTGAAACTCTCTGAAGTTGAGAATTGGGGATTTTTATGAGGGTTCCAGATGCTGGGTAGTTGCCCATTGTAAGTTTTAACTTCCCAGGCAATTACTGCATGGTCAATGCATAAGGGCTTCTGCATGACCCCAACAAGCATTTTCAAAGGTACGCCTAAGAATCTAGACACAGGAAGATTTAAGCTAACTGGTTTCGGTGGAATCAATATGACTTGGTGGGAGGGAATTTCCGTTTAACTAACTTATTTAAAATATTTATACCCAGTACAGAGGTCCACAAAATATGGGTCACAACCCCAATGAGGCCACAGAGATCCTCCGGGTCAGCAATGGCAACTATGAAGAGGAAACTGCTCAGCCTGGATTGATGATGCCAAACAGATGGTGACCCCAAAGCATCCTCCAACATCAGAATGACTCTTTCAGCCGGATGAGTGGGCCAGGGATGCCTATATGCTGACTTGGTGTAGGGCCTAGGCCAGCAACAGTAACTCCAGAATGTGTGAAAATCTGATATAACATGGCAGATACAGGACAGTGAGTGGCAGCTTCAAACTTTACAGTGTTACCGCTCCTCCCTGTTGCAAGGGCTCCTCAGCCTGGATTGCAGGCTCAACTTAAAAGGCACAATCAACTTGACCAAAAGGGGAGAAGGTAAGCGAGGCTGTTGGCTAAGTGAGTGAGTGGAGTTAGGAAGAGGGGCTGCTGAGTGAGTGAGGCTTTGTAAGAAGGGTTGCTGAGTGAATGAGCATGCTAGGGTAAGAAGCAAAATTGGGATAAGTGGCTGGTAACCCCCTCCACTGCTGATGCATAGTGGCAGTCGCGCATACCATCTACAAGCTACATTGCAACATCACCGAGATGTTAGAGCAGAAGTAAGCCATTTGAGAAGTCCGTTCTGTTGTTCAATGACATCACAACTGATCTGTTCATCCTCAACTCCACTTTCCTGTCTTTTCTCCAATAACTCTTGATTCCTTTACAGATTAAAACTCTGTTCCCTGGCCAACACCTGTCTCAGGCTTGCTGCAATACTCCAGCAAAGCTCAGCACAAACTGGAAGAACAATGAGATTTCGATCAGATGGGCCAATGGGCTGAGAAGTGGCAGGTGGAATTTAATTTAAATAAATGTGAGGCACTGCATTTTGGGAAAGCAAATCTTAGCAGAACTTATACACTTAATGGTAAGGTCCTGGGGGGGGGTGATGCTGAACAAAGAGACCTTGGAGTGCAGGTTCATAGCTCCATGAAAGTGGAGTCACAAGTAGATAGGATAATGAAGAAGGTGTTTGGAATACTTTCCTTTATTGGTCAGAGTATTGAGTACAGGAGTTGGGAGGTCATGTTGCAGCTGTACAGGACATTGCATAGGCCACTGTTGGAATATTGCATGCAATTCTGGTCTCCTTCCTATCAGAAAGATGTTGTGAAACTTGAAAGGGTTCAGAAAAGATTTACAAAGATATTGCCAGGATTGGAGGATTTGAGCAATATGGAGAGGTTGAATAGGCTGGGGCTGTATTCCCTGGAGTGTCAGAGGCAGAGGGGTGGCGTTATAGAAGTTGATAAAATCATGAGGGGTATGGATAGGATAAATAGACAAAGTCTTTTCCCTGGGGGTGGAGGAGTCCAGCACTAGAGGGCATAGGTTTAGGGTGAGAAGGGAAAGATATAAAAGAGATCTAAGGAGCAACCTTTTCACACAGAGGGTGGTACGTATATGGAATGAGCTGCCAGAGGAAGTGGTGGAGGCTGGTACAATTGCAACATTTAAAAGGTATCGGGATGGGTATATGAATAGGAAGGGTTTAGAGGAATATGGACCAGGTGCTGGCAAGTGGGACTAGATTGGGTTGGATATTTGGTCGGCATGGATGAGTTGGACCGAAGGCTCTGTCTCCATGCTGTACATCTCTATGACTCTATGAACAGCACTTCATTTTTCTCATTGGGGTCTCTGCAACCTTCTGCACTCAATATCAAGTTCAATAACTTTCGGACTTCGGCTCTCCTACATTCTTACCTCAACTCCCACACATCAAGATTCGCTATCACATAGTCAGGATTAGAGTGGTACTGGAAAAACGCAGCAGGTCAGGCAGCATCCGAGGAGCAGGAAAATCAACATTTTGAGCAGGAGCCCTTCATCAGGCAGGATCGTTATCCATTCCTTTGTCCAACTGCTCTTCTCTCTCTCTTTGGGCTCTATCTCCACCTATTGTTTACTCCTTGCCCCCTCCCCAACTCTATCTTCTGTATATAAACTGACATTTTCCTAGCTACCATCAGTTCTGAGGAAGAGTCACTCGATGCAAAACGTTAACTCTGATTTCTCTGCACAGATGCTGCCAGACTTGCTGAGTTTTTCCAGCAATTTCTGTTTTTGTTTCTGATTAAAACTGTAAGTCTATTCACGGCTGGGATAAACAGTGACCCAATGTCAACAATTCTCTGTGGTAAAGTATTCACAGAAATAAATTATTACTCCTCATCTGCATTAAATGTACACTCCCTATTCTGAGATTGCGATTACAGGGAAACAATCTTTCTGCACATATCCTGTCAAGTTCTTTAAGAATTTTGTAAGTTTCAATAAGGTTGCCTCACATTCTTCTATAGTCAATGAGTATAACCCAACTTTTCCTCATAAGACAATCCCTCCATATCTGGTATCAACTTAGTGAAGGGCTCAAACCTGCTCACAGAATTCCAGCTGGGGTGGCATGGTGACTCAGTGGTTAGCACTGCTGCCTCACAGTGCCAAGGACCCAGATTTGATTCTTGTTTGTGTGGAGTTTGTACATTCTTCCTGTGCCTGCCTGGGTTTCCTCTGGGTGCTCCGGTTTCTTCCCACAATTCAAAGATGTGCAGGTCAGGTGAATTGGCCAAGCTAAATTGCCCGTAGTATTAGGTGCGTTAGTCAGGCGTAAATAAAGAGGAATGAATCTGGATGGGTTATTCTTCAGAGGGACAGGATGGACTTATTGGGCTGAAAGGCCTGTTTCCATACTGTAGGGAATCTAATCCAGTGTTTTATACATTTCTGCAAAACGTCCCAATTTTTTTTATTCTTTTGAAATAAAGGCCAACATTCAATATGCCTTCCCGAAAATCCACTGAATTTGGATGCTGAGTTTATGTGATTCATGAACATGCACTCCAAAATCCTTCTCCTCTGTAGCTTTCTGCAGTCTTTCTCCATTTAAATATTACTTAGCTCCTTCATTCTTCCTACCAGAATGCCTAACCTCATATTTCTCTACATTTTATTCCATCTGCCAAATTTTTGCCCGCTCACATAACCTGTCTATAGTCTTCTCCAGACTATTATTTTTTAGGTTAGATTAGCTACAGTGTGGAAACAGGCCCTTTGGCCCAACAAGTCCACACCGCCCCTCCGAAGAGAAACCCACCCAAACCCATTCACCTACCCTTTATTTCCCTGACTAACGCACCTAACACTGTGGGCAATTTAGCATGGCTAATTCATACCATTCCTCACCACTTGCTTTCTGACCTATTTCTGTGTCATTTGCAAACTTGGTTACAGTCAATTCACATTCCTCATCCAAGTCATTAACACATATATATAATTGTGGCCCCCATACTGAGCTCTGTGGCACTAGTTACAGATTACCAACCTGAAACTGCCCCCCTATCCCAACTCTGTCTTTTATTCATCAGAGTCTAGATTAAAGTGGTGCTGGAAAAGTACAGTAGGTCAGGCAGCATTCGAGGAGCAGGAAAAATCAACGTTTCGGACAAAAGCCCTTCATCCAGCACCACTCTAATCGAGACTCTGGTTTCCAGCATATGCAGTCCTTGTTTTTACCTTTTATTCATCAGTCAATCCATTTATCCTCTTCACGTACTACCTTCATGACCATGCTATGGAGGAGCCAGTGTTGGACTGAGGTGTATGAAGTTGAAAAAAAAAATCGCAACACCAGGTCATAGTCCAACAGGTTTACTTGGAAGCACTAGCTTTCACAGCACTGCTCCTTCATCAGATGGTTGTACTCCACAACCACCGGAGGAAGGAGCAGCACTCTGAAAGCTAGTGTTTCCAAATAAACCTATTGGACTATAACCTGGTGCAGCACCTGGCAAAAGCTCACACAGACACAGGGAGAATATCTATGTCAAGATTTCACAGTCAGTCAGTCAATCAAGGGGGGGCATCAAACCCGGATCCCTGTTGCTGTGAGGCAGCAGCACTAACCTTTGAGCAACCATGTCATCCAGGTCAGAAAACCTTGTTAAGGGTAATTAGAAATGCTCAATAAGTGCTGGCCTAACCACTAACACCCTGAACAAATAACTTGCACATTTGATTGGCTTCTGAGATCCTAGTAATCTAACACCTGAAAATGGAGGTCATTTTGGAAAATAACTTGAGATCTGCTGACCAGGTGTGTCATCCAGTGTTTTGTGATCACTCTTATCTCAGCAACAAGGTTCTAGGATCAAGTCCCATTCCATGACTTCAGCATAAATAATCTAGGCTGACATCACAGCACCTGACTGAGACAATGCTGTATTATCTGACTGATCCTGGATAACACACACAAAGCGTCTTTGAGGGAAGCAAACAAACCACTTAAATGGTGGTTTCCTTGAAAAACACTGTTGGGAAGTTGGTCAATAGCAAACTCTTCAACCCACTGCCACACCCTCTTATAACAGTTGTATAAGACTGCATTTGCTATTGGTTTCAGAAAAAATGGATCATTCCACAAATTAGACATAATGAATAAAGGGTGAGATAGCCCATTCTAATACCTTATAAAATTAAATTGTGTGTAAACAACTGAGAATGTAATGAAATTTAACCTGACAACAATGGTCTTGGACGGAAGTGGGTACCACAGATGCTGAAGGTTAGAGTCAAGATTAGAGTGGTGCTGGAAAAGCACAGCAGGTCAGACAGCATCCGAGGAGCAGGACAAATTGGCGTTTCAGGCAAAAGCCCTTATTCCTGAAGAAGGGCTTTGTCCAAAACGTCGATTTTCCTGCTCCTCGGATGCTGTCTGACCCGCTGTGCTTTTCCAGCACCACTCTAACAATGGTCTTGGGGCTTTACCGCAAAACTCAGAATGCAGCAGACTTTTACTTGTGTAAGTTAAGAAGACCTGCATTTTGTAACACATTAAATTTTAATCCAAGTTATTTGTTCAAGGGATTTTGATGTTTATCATCCATCCTTGATGACATTTGGAAAATCATAAATTAAGTCAAGCACAGTCAGCATAGCTGTGTGAAAGGGAAGTTGTGGCTGATTAATTTTTAAAACTATTTTGAGGAACTCAACCAGAGTGCATTGAGGCAAACCAGTAGATGCGTGGTATTTGAGAAGGCATTTGACAAGGAATCTCACAGAAGGTTCAGTCTAAGATAATCACTGTTGGTGTTTCAGGTGGAATACTGACATCAATCGCCATTTCCCTACTGGGCAAGAAACAGCAAATCTCTCAGCCCTCAACTCCCCCTTCCCCCAACACATTCCTGCTCCTCGGATGTTGCCTGACCTGCTTTGCTTTTCTAGCACCACACTTATTGACTCTGATCTCCAGCATCTGCAGTCCTCATTTTCTCAGAGTTTAAATCCTCCTAAGTTAATGACTGGGAGTGAGGATGCCAATGTACTGTAATCAAATTTGCAAATGAAACCAAAAATAGGTGGTGGAAAGGCACAATATAAAAAGGATCCAAATAGATAGATATTAATAGATATAGTGGACAAAAAGTTAGCAAATAGAGCTTAATATGAGAAAATGAGATGCTTCACATCTGGAGTACAGTGTGCAGTTTTGGTCCCCCTATTTAAAGGAGGTTTCAATTCATTGGAGGCAGTACAGAAAAGATTCACTTGGATGATTCCCCATATGGAGGGACAGTATAATAAGCAAAGGCTAAACAGTTTGGGTAACATTGGAATTTAGAAGGAGAGGAGATCTTATTGAAACTTAGGAATCTTAAGGGCTTGACAGGCTAAATGCTGAGGGAATGTTTCCCCTTCCTGGGAGAGTCTAGGACCAGAGGGCATAAACTGGTAGCCCTGTATTGAGATTAAGAGGAATTTCTTTTGAGAGCTGAGTGTCTCTGGAACTCCTTGCCGCAGGGTCTGAGTCCTTATGCATATTTAAGACCAAGATAGATGAATTGTTGGTCAATAGGGGAAAATCAAATGTTACAGGGAAAAGTGGACATGAGGGATCTCAGATCACCTACAATCCTGTGGAATAGCACAGCAGGATCCAGGGGCCTGTTTTTATTTTTTATGCTAACATTGTAATTGTTTTATGCTGAAATGAAAATTGTTCAATCTTATAATGATTGCCCTTAATGGATTATTAATTGTCATAATTCAGAACTTGCTTTCAATCAATCAATCTAATAACCTAAGGTAGGGTTTAACACCTAATCTGGAAAATAGCATCTGCTCCTTTCAATGGACAAAAGAAAATCTCCAAGCCTTCTTTCGACCAGCAGGAGTATTATTCCTGGTACCCTAATCAAAAATCGTCACATTGCTACCTGCGAAAGCTTCCTATCACTTTGCCTGCACTACAATGGCCACTACTGTTCAGAAGTATTCCATTAGCTACAAACCAATAGGAAATATCCAGCGGTCGTGAAACACTATATGAATGCATGTCTTTCGCCATTGCCTCCATCGCAATGAGAGGCGACTATAGTTAAGTACTAATAGTGGATGTGTTAATTGCCAGCGCTCAATGTGGTTAAGTTCCACTGTGACTTTAACTGATCAAATTATTTACAACGATCACCGCAAGATTGTATTTTCTGACGTCGGCACCGTGGCGTCCATGTCTCAAAGATTCGCTTGTGAAACACGAGTTGACATCAGTAACAAAAAAAACCGCGGATGCTGGAGAGCTGAAACAAAAATACAAATTGCTGGAGAAACTCAGTAGGCCTGTTACAATCAATGAGAAGTAATCGTTTCGAGACGGCGACGCTTCATAGTTGATGACCGACCCAGCCATTATACATAGCGTTACTACCTTATTTCGATAGTACCATAATCACGGTGAATGAAAGAGGCTGCCGAAACAGTTGCAATTAAAATCGTTGAAGATGTTGACAAGTGAGATTTAACATGAGGCAAATAGGAATGTACGCAATTGTCAAGATTTGGAGGCGCCGGTGTTGGACTCGGGTGGACAAAGTTTTAAAAAAATCGCAACACCGTGTTGCGACTTGCAATTTTTTTTAAAAATCCGTTTACAGCAATCTAGTGGCATTATTTTCTCTTTTGTTACATTATCTCAGACGAAACAATAGTGAGTATTAAACAGTTATGGTTTATAATATTCACATGCCGTCTTGCTCATAAGTACTGTCGGTGTGGTTTCCAATTTCACACAGAATTTGGAGTTTTTGTTATTTCACGCAGTGACTTACTTCAATATCTACATTAAACAACAAAACTTGCCGAGGCTTACTAGTTTCATAAACAAAAAGACTGCAAGATAACTCGGTTCAGTCATAGATGCAGCCATAGTGCTAGAGACACCTAAACTACTACGTGAATATTTAAAACCCGAACTTTCAGAAGGGTCCGAATGCTCTCGTTTACTGCCTTTGGATAGATGAAGCTTCCAAGACCATGAAATTTCGGTCTTGCGCCCTGCTTCCCCAGTTCCGTACGCTTCTGAAAGTTCCCACCCAGCTCTTCCTTCCCAAAAAAGTTTCAAAATACCATCCATTGTTGCAGCGCCGAAAATTTCAATCTCTAGCTCCGAATATTTCCAGTTCTTAAGCCATGCCCTCATTACACCTCTCAAAGTTTACGTGTTCCACTCCCGAAGACCGCCCACTTGAACTTCGGTGCCTCATCTCCCTTTCTTGAGCCTTAATTCCCTGAAGTTGCAGCTTCCTGACTCTCACCTTCCCAGTAAAACTCCAAAGCCCAGCTCCCTCTAGGCTTTGATACTCAAAGACATGGCTCATTCACACTCCAATCTACAACTCCCGGCTCTTCAATCTGTTGACTGTGACTGTAGTCAGTGCCTTCCTGATCCGTTCCCCTTCCCTCCCCAAGCATCCAGCGCCTTGCCCGAAACCTCTGAGCTCCCTGGGGGTGAAGAAAACAGCGGCCTGACCAATAAAACCCGGAATGCCGCCGTCTCACTCACTAAACAGGACAGAGCCTCCCCTGGGAGCCGCTGTACACATTCTCCTCGATCCTACCCCTCCCGCCCCCAAAGGCTGCCAATTATTCAAATTACTCCACGGACACCAACCAATCATCACCCTCTCTATCACAAGGGCTGGGCTGGGATCGGATCATGATTGGTTCGGATTTGTAGATCGCAGGGTCCCGAGCCGGTTTCAAGGCGCCTCTTGCCGTGATTGCGCAGAACCAGGCGGCTAGGGGCTCCTAGAAACAGGCGGCAGGGAGCTGATGGAGTGACACAAATGGACAGTGGAGTCGGCGCTGGGTTGCTGCTCGGCTCGGGGCTGTTTTTATTTTGGCATCCGAATCGTTTCCAGTGTAAAATCACATCCTTGCCCCCCCCCCCCCCCAAACGTAAGTGCTCAACATTGTTTTTCTTTTTTTTAAAAAAAACAAGGACAACAAACAAAACTTCTGTGTATTTCATGCCGTAGGATCATTTCCTGCCTCGAAGTAGTTTGAAGAGAGAGAAAGAGCGAGGGAAAAGTATGGCTGTGAGTAATTGTTTCCATCTGGATCCGTGCAAACTTGCGTGCGCTCGGTGGCTGTTTGTGCTTCATCTGTTCCTCCTTGGACCGGGACCCGTGCGGCCACAGGGACAGTACAATAGCGAGAGGGGCATCTCCATCCCGGACCATGGCTTTTGCCAGCCCATCTCGATCCCCCTGTGCACCGACATCGCCTACAACCAGACCATCATGCCGAACCTGTTGGGGCACACGAATCAGGAAGACGCGGGCCTGGAGGTGCACCAGTTTTACCCGCTGGTGAAAGTGCAGTGCTCGCCCGAGCTGAAGTTTTTCCTGTGCTCCATGTACGCGCCGGTGTGCACGGTGCTGGAGCAGGCGATCCCCCCGTGCCGGTCGCTGTGTGAGCGGGCCAGGCAGGGCTGCGAGGCGCTCATGAACAAATTTGGCTTCCAGTGGCCCGAGAGCCTGCGCTGCGAGAACTTCCCCGTGCACGGATCTATCGACTTGTGCGTGGGGCAGAACAACACCGAGAGGGGCAGCCCGACCCTGGACCCCACTGAGTCGCTGCCGAACGCCGGCACCATCTACCCCCGGGGCTACCCGGGCCGGCAGCAGTTCACCTGCCCGCGGGTGCTCAAAGTGCCCAGCTACCTGAACTACCACTTCCTGGGCGAGAAGGATTGCGGGGCGCCGTGCGAGCCGTCCCGCACCAACGGCCTGATGTACTTCAGCGAGGAGGAGCTGAAGTTCTCGCGGATCTGGATCGGGATCTGGTCGGTGCTGTGCTGCGCCTCCACCCTGTTCACGGTGCTCACCTACCTGGTGGACATGCAGCGGTTCAGCTACCCGGAGCGGCCCATCATCTTCCTGTCGGGCTGCTACACCATGGTGGCGATCGCCTACATCGCGGGCTTCCTGCTGGAGGAGAGGGTGGTCTGCAACGACCGGTTCGCCGAGGACGGCTACAGGACGGTGGCGCAGGGCACCAAGAAGGAAGGCTGCACCATTCTCTTCATGATGCTCTACTTCTTCAGCATGGCCAGCTCGATCTGGTGGGTGATCCTGTCGCTCACCTGGTTCCTGGCGGCGGGAATGAAGTGGGGCCATGAGGCGATCGAGGCCAACTCGCAGTACTTCCACTTGGCGGCCTGGGCCGTGCCGGCCATCAAGACCATCACCATCCTGGCGGTGGGCCAGGTGGACGGCGACGTGCTCAGCGGGGTCTGCTTCGTGGGCCTCAACAACGTGGACGCGCTGCGCGGCTTCGTGCTGGCGCCGCTGTTCGTCTACCTGTTCATCGGCACCTCCTTCCTGCTGGCCGGCTTCGTGTCCCTGTTCCGCATCCGCACCATCATGAAGCACGACGGCACCAAGACCGAGAAGCTGGAGAAACTGATGGTGCGCATCGGCATCTTCAGCGTGCTCTACACCGTGCCCGCCACCATCGTCATCGCCTGCTACTTCTACGAGCAGGCTTTCCGCCAGCAGTGGGAGAAGAGTTGGGTCAACCAAGCCTGCAAAAGTTACGCCATCCCGTGCCCCCACAGCGAGCAGCCCCACATGAGGCCGGACTTCACCGTCTACATGATCAAATACCTCATGACACTGATCGTGGGCATCACCTCAGGCTTTTGGATCTGGTCTGGTAAGACTTTACACTCGTGGCGCAAGTTCTACACTAGACTCACAAACAGTAAGCACGGCGAGACCACAGTGTGAAAGCAAAAGGACATTTTTATTGCAGAAGAAAACAAAACATTCCTCCCTCCAAGACGGTGGGAGATTATACACACACACACAAAGTCCTGGCTTTGAGATATGACCGACTGTACGTTGTAAATAGCATCTGTAAGATTTTTTTTGTAATTATATATTTGTATTTAAAATATCACCTCCAGAGGTGTATCTTGTTTCCTCAATGTGTGGAGGATTTTTTAAAAATTCTTGATTCGAAGGGGGGGAGGGGAGGAGGCACTGGTTGTTTCAGTGCTCGGAAACCAAGGATTGTCGTAACTCAACTTGTAGTCGAAAGTCGAGACGGAACTGCAAATGAGTCAGACTCGCAAGTTAATCCTGGTGCCTGCCAACTCGCATGTCTGAATGCTGAACTTTTCGAGACATAAATTGGACCCGGAGGCAAATGGGACGATTAGTTTTACTCTGGAATGAAAGGCGTCCCTTGGGTCCTAACGCCAAGCAAGTAAATATCGCTATTTGTTACACAACTTCAGAACAATTGAATCGAGGGCGAGTGTACATAAGACCTGATAAAACGGTGGCTTTATGCATTATCTTTACCTATGGACGCCAAGGTTCAACTTAGCATGATCTCACCTGATGGGTGCCCTGCTTCCAAATAATAAATTAATTAATATTTGGCTGTTTTAGTCTTGAATATTAATCTACCCGTAAATTGATTTATACATGAATATGCTGGATCAAAATTTAACTGAAAATTTTCAGGGCATACGAGCACTTAACTTTCTTATTTATTTTGATTATTTCCTCATTATTGTCAGTAAGTTCAATGCCTGGTGTATTAGGAAAAATCTCTCCATTATTATGTTAATTTAGTGATAGTGAAATATCACCCTCAATACAAGTTTGCTGTTAATTGTTTTGACGTGACTTTGTCTTAACATTTTTTTGGGAGATGAAAAACAGCTTTTGTGTAAGGTCTCTGAAAGAAATTGTTTAAAATCCCAGAAAACTGGTGGCACCATTTATATTCAACTGCACTGAACAGTTGAACAAGCAAAATTAATATTCTTGATAAAACCTTTTTTTTAGAAAGCAGGGGGATAGTAAGCTCAGGATCATGTGAGCAGAATTGAGCAGGTTGAGCTGAGAGTAATGTTAGAAACCAGACATGGTGTTGGTATGGGTGGAGCATTGACTCAGTCAATGTTTTATTAGTGCTGAGAAGAACCTATTTCCATTCTATTCCAAGTGAGTGGTCCAGAAATCAAATGATGTGTAGAAGTAATCTGTAGTAAACACATCACATTTAATCCATTGATTGAAACATGGGCCATTTCTCTCTGAAAATGGCAAGAGCCTTTCCCTTTTTCATTGTACTATATTACAAGCATTTTAGTACAAGCATTTTAAAAACACCATAACTGCACCTCCAGGCATTTTTATTGTATGCATTTTAAATGATTTGCATGAAAGTCATGAAATAATGAATAGGAGTCTGTAGCCATAACATCATACAAGCCTGTACACATGGTTGAAATTTGTTTATTGGCTTCAAATCCCTGATGAGCGAAAAAATGTCTGAACTTGGTATTCATTTATTTTTGTTCACCATTACAGAATCCTTTATATTTATAGAGCAATAGAAAAGTTTATATATTCCATATTTTTAATTTCTTTGAAATAAAACTTCCAATTTTTTGTACAAAATTAAATTGAGTCTGCCTTTACAGAAGTTTGCGTGCTTTTCTTAAAAAAACACACACACTGTGCAGCATGGTTTTAATTTTTTTTGGTGGGTGGGAACAGAATGCTCCTTGGCTTGCTGTTGGGAAATGTTTTCGTAGCTATGTTTTCATTTACGTATCTGCTCTTTGAAACCAGAATAGATAAATAGTATTTTTGATTATAATGTTGTATTGTTTCTTGTAAAATATTTTATCAGTTAAACGCTTAATGTCATACTTTTAGTTTTGTGAAATTTTGTTTAAATAACAAGCACATTTTTTTTCCCCACAAATCTACTTGACTTCAAGCAATGCATTGTGTTCATGCAAACAAATGAAAGCCCACTAATTTTAAAAACTATTTGTACATCAAGAGATGATTATATTTCTGTCTGTGCAGAAATTAATTGATATTTTAGTACATAGGAGCACATTCTAACAATAAACAGATTTCAAAATGTGTAAATATAAGCTACTGTTCCCACCAGGGTCAAATGAATTAGAAGCTTTAAATACAGCAGGCATTTATTTTAAGAAACTAAAAAAAAATCAATCACTAGACTAAATTTTCGAATGGACAGTTGAATGTTATAGGAGCCTTATGTATCACGACTTTTGTCTGCATTCTTTGATTTACAAGTTTTCAAACATGCTGTGATCCATATGTTTTTCAGTTTCTGTTTCACAATATGTATGCAATTGTTTTGGAGGTAAGTAATTTATATATGACCAACTGTATCTTTTGAAACATTGAAAACCTGTACATCACAGTTGTGACAAAATTTAATTCTGGCTTGGCAGTTTCCAAAAATAGATTTAAATGTCACTTAGCTATGTGATTCTCACCAGGATTGCAGATTATGTATTTAAAGAAAATTATTTGTGCCACTGAGGATGAATATTTAAAAGCACAATTGTACCCGAAGTTAACTTAAAGTCTTCAATTTAAATATTAAAATCTTCTAGAACTGCTTAAGGATCTCAAGTTTATTATGTGAATTCTTTTCAAAACTGCAGTTCAAAACAGTCTATATAATTAATTTCATTGTAGCAATCATTATGGTTTTAAGAAGATAAATGTATGCATTTGTCAAGGTCATACACCAGCTGTTTTGTGATGCTTTTCTAAAAGTAGTAGACCACTATTAACTCCCTTAATCTATAGATATATTTATGCATATCCAATACAGAATGGGTGCTCTAATCTTTGTTTATTTCCTAAGGGAGTGGCAGATTGTACAGACATGTGATTAGATTTTGGGAAACAAATTTTCGGTTTGTCATTTGGTTCTTAGATCCTATTTTTGGAAGTTTGTCATTAAATAGTACTGTGAAGCTTCATTTTTCTTCATCGTTTAAGCAGTCTGGAACATAGAGGTGCCTTTCTGCATTTAAATTGTGCAGTTTTAAGTCTCCATTGCTAATTACTGAGCTGCAAATTATTCTATATCAATGTCATGCATATTCCGATTGGTGCATATTTGCTGAATAATTTGAGTAAAATTTGTATAAATTGTGAAAAATTAGTTACTTAAAGAATCACATCCTCAAAAAAAAACAAGTTTAAAATAGATTTTTGTTAAACTGTAATTTAAAAAAAAATACGTCACATTGATTCTTTCCATTTCAAATGAATCTGAAATTAAAATTTTAATCCAAATGTAAGTATATATGTATAAGTAAGTCAGCATATATTTTTTTAAAAACGTTTCAAATGGAAGAATGCTATATAGGATTTACACTATTTTAAATGTTTGAATATTCAAAGATTTCAGTTCAAAATGTTAAAATTAAACATTATAAAAATATCTGATCCATGGCTATTCTATTTCATTGCATCTAAAGCAAATTTAATTTATATTTTCACTTTCACCTAATCTGGGGCAGCTATTGGTTGAAATAACTGATAAAGAACTGGTGTTAAGATGTATTTTCACGACTTGTGTATCCTGGCTGGTGGGGTTTTCCATTATGCAGTGTACAAGATCAGATACTACTTTAGAAGTCACTTAATTCCAGATCATCTTATTGTACATCATTTTGTTTAAAATGATCCTCCCTGAACAATAATACTCATCTTTTTGTTCCACAGATGAAATATTTCTGGTGTGCAAAATAATGTCTAATCTATGTTCTATAATTTTTATTATCAGTTTTTAAAAGAAAGAATATTCACAATCTGTTTTACTGACAGGGGAGCCATAACATGTCGCTGCCTTCGAATTCCACAAATCCACTTCCAAAGCAAAGATACTTTGTAATACATATTGTAATACATTGTAAGAGAGACTATTAATTTTTAGTTTTCTACCTATAACATGACTTATTTGATAATTTTTGTTCATAGATCTGTTGGAGACCATATCTTCTGTAGGACATTTCGAAATAGAAACAAACTCAATGCTTTGGTGGCTGGAAAGTAAGTCACGCAATTCTCCACAGCTTGGCTTATTAAATATGCACTTCCATCTCCACGGTGCTGCTCTTGCACTGTCTTGTGTTCAGCAGTAGTAGATGTGCTTTGCTACTGCTGGGACATCGCTCCATTCACGCCACATGTTTAAACGCCAGCTGTATGCCATTTGAAACACTGCCAGGAACTGCTCTTAGTGTCTTACTGTACAAATCAAAACAACATGGCTGACAGGCCAGGTTGGCGCCTACTTCACAGACAAGAACCTCCCAAGATCCTGATGGTCCAGGTGGAGGAGAAGAAGGCTGTTTTCTTTTTCCAACGACTACCAGAAGATATCATGACAGCAGACAGTGCCACCCCCAATCTGAAGTTGCTACCCAGATCAGTAGCTTCCATGGCCTTGAAGGAACTCTCACCAATGTCATAAGAACTACCTCACACTTAGTCTATTGGTCCCATCACAAACCAAGACTCATGACTTACAACCCTCACTATTACATGCACCATTTTTCTTGACTCCTCTCACCCCTACCTCCAAAAATAGATCTGGTGTAGAGTAATAAAGCCATACAGCAGAGAAACAGACCTTTCCGTCCAAGCTTCCCAAATTAAATTACTCCCACTTGTCTGCTTTTGGTCCATATCCCTCTAAACCTATCCTATTCATGCACCTGTCCAAATGTCTTTTAAATATTATAACTGTACCTGCATTTATCACTTCCTATGGCTGTTCATTCCACATACAAACCACCCTCTATGTGGGAAAATGTTGCCCCTCAGGTCCCTTTTAAACCTTTATCCTCTCACCTTAAAAATGTGCCCCATAGTTTTGAACTTTACCACCCTTGGGAATAGATCTTTGCTGTTCACCTTATCTGTGCCCCTCATGATTTTATAAACCCTGATAAGGTCACCCCTCAACTTTCAATGTTCCAATGAAGAAAGTTCCTGCCTATCCAGCTCAAATTATAGCTCAAACCCTCCAATCCCAGCAACATCCTGATAAAAGGGTTGGGATATCTGGTCGGCATGGACAGGTTGGACCGAAGGGTCTGTTTCCATGCTGTACGTCTCTATGACTCTAAATCTTTTCTGAACCCTGTTCAATTTCATATTATCCTTCCTGTAGCAGGGCATTCGGAATTGTACACATAAGTGGCCATACCAATATCCTCTACAACCTCACCAGGATGTCTCTACACCTGTACTGAGTGGTCTGAGCAATGAAGGCAAGTGTGCTAATTATCATCTTAAGCACCTCATCTACCTGTGCCACAATTTTTAAAGGGCTCCACTGGGTAGTGTATAAGTCTGTTTGTTTTACCAAAACGCAATATCTCTCATTTATGCAAATTAAACTTCATCTGCCAGTCTTCAGCCCACTGGCCCAATTGAACAATATTTCTTTGCAACCTTAGATAACTCTGTCAGCTGTACCATCAATTTTGGTGTCATCTGTAAACTACTACCGTACCTCCTATATTCTCATCCAAATCCTTTGTATAAATGACAAACTACACTGGACCCAGTACCAATTCTTGTGGAACACAGCTGGTCACTGACCTCCAGTCTGAAAAACAACCCTGCACTATCACCCTCTGTCTCCTTCCTGTCTCAAACCAGTTTTATACCCTGAATCCCATGTGATATAACTTTACTAATCAGTTTACAATATGGAACCTTGTCTTAAGGCTTTACTAACGTCCATGTAGACAATGTCCACCACTGCCCTCATCAATCTTTTTGGTTATGTCCTCAAAATAACTCAAATCAAGTTTGTGAGACACAATTGCCCATTCACAAAGCCATGCTGAATATCCCTAATCAGTTCTGGCCTCTTCAAATGTATGTAGATCCTATAACTCAGAATCCCCTCCAACAACTTACCTGCCTCTAATGTCAGACTCACTAGTCAATAATTCTCAGGTTTCTTCGTACAGCTTTTCTTAAGTAAAGGCACCCTCCAGTCCTCTAGCATCTCACCCATGGCTGTGGATGACACAGAGGTCCTGCAATTTCTTCCCTAACTGTACCGTAATGTCTGGGTCAGGTCCCGGAGATTTATCCACTTTTATGTTTTTTAAAGACCTCCAGCAGTCCTTCTGTATAGTGGACTGTTTTCAAAACATCAGTATTTATTTTCCCGCATTCCCTGTCCTCCATTTCTTTTGCTAAAGCAAAAAAAAAGATGCGAATTATTCGTTTAGCAACTCTCATCTCCTGTAGGTCCACAAATGGATGACCTCGTTGATCTTTAAGGGCCCCTATTCCCTCCCAGTGGCTTCTTTGCTCTTAACGTACTTGTAGAACCTTTCTGAAATCTCCTTAGCTTTATCTGCCAGGGCTATCTCATATGCCCTTTTTGTCCTGGTTTCCCTAATAAGAATCCTCTTGCAACCCTTTTAATTTTCAAGAGATTCACATGATCTCTGCTTTCTCTGTGTTTCATATTTACTCACTCTGGACATTTTACCACGTTTGACTGAGGAGTTAGCAGCCCCTGGTCAACCATGATTCCCCTTGACTGTACTAAGAATACTCTCTTTGACTTTCAGACATGGCCACTTAGATGAATAGAGTCTTAGAGATTTACAGCATGGAAACAGACCCTTCAGTCCAACCTGTCCATGCTGACCAGATATCCCAACCCAATTAGCCCCACCTGTCAGCACCCGGCCCATATCCCTCCGAACCCTTCCTATTCATATACTCATCCAAATGCCTCTTAAGTGTTGCCATTGTACCAGCCTCCACCACTTCCTTTGGCAGCTCATTCCATACATGCACCACCCTTGTGTGAAAAAGTTGCCCCTTAGGTCTCTTTTATATCTTTCCTCTCTCACCCGAAACCTATGCCCTCTAATTCTGGATTCCCCGACCCCAGGGAAAAGACTTTGCCTATTTATCCTATCCATGCCCCTTATAATTTTGTAAACCTTGATAAGGTCACCCCTCAGTCTCCGATGCTCCAGGGAAAACAGCCCCAGCCTGTTCAGCATCTCCCTATAGCTCAAATCCTCCAACCCTGGCAACATCCTTGTAAATCTTTTCTGAACCCTTTCAAGTTTCACAACATCCTTCCGATAGGAACGAGACCAGAATTGCATGCAATATTCCAACAGTGGCCTAAGCAATGTCCTGTACAGCTGCAACATGACCTCCCAACTCCTGTGAACCTGAAACTTTGCAAATGCCAAATCCTGTGGATGGAGTGGCGTGTGAGGGTGCAGCATGGAGTGTGCCCTGAGATGTGGAGCAATGTTGACAGAAGTGCATGTCTGGGGAAGATGCTGGCAAGGTGCACCTGCTGGGCTTATGTTCTGACTCAAGTCAGCAATCTGGTTTCTCAATAGTAGGTGGGAAAACAGCAACCTTAATATTAGTGAGTGAGATTAGATAATAATGAAATGCCCACTAACTAGCAAGATTGTCATCTAGACATTAAAAGTTTAAGCTGAAATAAGTTTTTTATTTTCTCCCCATTGAACACATTGTTGAGGCTGGTAAAGTTCCATCAATTTTGTTATATATGCACAATGTAGGAAGAATGTCATGTGAACTTGAACTGAAATACCACCTCAAGGAATTAAGATGGCAGAACAAAGAGAAAATGTTATTGTGGGTTGATTCCATAAATTAAAGTAAGCATCCAACAGGAAGCCACACCAGTTAGCTGTGCATGCTTTGGTACCCTGACCCACACTATGCATAATTCTACACTATGTGTGGTCAGGTCAGGCCCTCCAGTGACTTGTGTTCTTAAATCTGGTTGTACGTTTTTCTTGAAATGCTGCAACTTCACATATAAAGCTAGAAAGGAGGAGATTCACTCCATTTAAGTAAGTAACTAAGGCTGGAGTGATTAATCAAATGTAGCGCAGCATCAGAGATATGTGTCAATTTCCTCACCTTCAACCTTAAGACACAATTTACTTGTAACTGCCTTGTAATGAACTTCAGAACAGCACTGACGCCAGTTTACATTAACTTTTAAAAGAGCAAACACAATCAAAGCAACAGCAGTCATCAGCACGTGAAGGCTGTGAACCAGGAAACACATCCAATAACCCAAGCAAACTGTATTTGCAAATGTTGATATTGAGTCATAGAGTCACAGAGATGTACAGCACGGAAAAAGACCCTTTGCTCTAACTTGCCCATCCGACCAGATATCCCACCCCATCTCACCCCACCTCCAGCACCCGGCCCATATCCCTCCAAACCCTTCCTATTCATATACCCATCCAGATGCCTTTTAAATATTGCAATTGTACTAGCCTCCACAACTTCCTTTGGCAGCCCATTTCACACATGCACCACCCCCTGTGTGAAAAATTTGCCCCTTAGTTCCCTTTTAAATCTTTCTCCTTTCACCCTGAACCTCTACCCTCCAGTTTTGGACTCCCCCACCTCAGGGAAAGACCTTGTCTATTTATCCTATCCATCCACCTCATGATTTTATGAACCTCTATAACGTCACCCCTCAGCCTCCAATGCTCCAGGGAAAACAGCCCCAGCCTATTCAATATCTCCGTACATCTCAAATCCTCCAACCCTGGCAACATCCTTGTAAATCTATTCTGAACCCTTTCAAGTTTCACAACACCTTTCCGATAGGAAGGAGACCAGATTGCACGAAATGTTCCAAAAGTGGCCTAAAACAATGTCCTGTACAACTGCAACATGACCTCCCAATGTCTGTACTCAGTATTCTGACCAATAAAGGAAAGCATACCAAACACCTTGTTCACTATCATATCTACCTGCGACTACTTTCAAGGAGCTATGAATATGCACTTTGTTCAGCAACTCTCCCCAGGACCTTACCATTAAGTGTATAGGTCCTGCTAAGATTTGCTTTCACAAAATGCAGCATGTCACATTTATCTAAACTAAACTCCATCTGCCACTCCTCAGCCCATTGGCCCATCTGATCAAGATCCCATTGTAATCTGAGGTAACTTTCTTCACTGTCCACTACACTTCCAATTTTGGTGTCAATTGCAAACTTACTAACTATACCTCTTATGCTCATATCCAAATCATTTATATAAATGAGGAAACGTAGTGGACCCAGCACCGATCCTTGTGGCACTCCACTGGTCACAGGCCTCCAATCTGAAAAACAACCTCCACCATGACCCTCTGTTATCTACCTTTGAGCCAGTTCTGTATCCAATTGGTGAGTTATCCCTGTACTCATTGAGATCTAACCTTGCTAACTTTTCTCCCATGGGAAACCTTGTTGAAAGCCTTACTGAAGTCCATATCGATCACGTCTGCTGCTATGCCCTCATCAATCCTCTTTGTTGTTTCTTCAAAAAAAACCTCAATAAAGTGTGTGAGACATGACTTTCCATGGACAAAGCCATGTTGACTATCCCTAATCAGTCCTTGCCTTTCCAAATGGACATACATCCTGTCCTCAGGATTCCCTCCAACAACTTGCCACCACCAAAATCAGGCTCACTGGCCTTTGGTTCCCTAGCTTGTCCTTACCAGCCCTCTTACATTCTGGCACCACGTTAGGCAACTTCCAGTTTTCTGGCACCTCACCTGTAACTATCGATGATACAAATATCTCAGCAAGAGGCCCAGCAATCACTTCCCTAGCATCCCACAGAGTACTAGGGTACACCTGATCAGATCCTGGAGATTTATCCACTTTAATGTGTTTCAAGACATTCAGCACTTCCTCCTCTCTAATACGGTCAGCTTTCAAGATGTCACCATCTATTTCCCAACATTCTATATCATTCATGTCCATTTCCACAGGAAACACTGATGCAAAATACTCATTTGGTATCTTCTCCCATCTCCTGTGGCTCCACACAAGGGCCACCTTGCTGATCTTTGAGGGGCCCAATTCGCTTCCTAGTTACCTTTTTGTCCTTAATGTATTTGTAAAAACCCTAAACACTATTTGCCAAAGCTATCTCATGTCCGCTTTTTGTTCTCCTGATTTCTCTCTTGAGTATATTCCTACTTCCTTTATACTCTTCTAATGATTCACTTGATCAATCCTGTCTATACCTGACATATGCTTCCTTCTTTTTCTTCACCAAACCCTCAATGTCATCTAGCATTCCCTAGACCAACCAGCTTTTCCTTTCACCCTAACACGAATATATGATCTCTGTACTCTTGATATCGCATTTCTGAAGGCTTCCCATTTTCCAGCCATCCCTTTACCTGCGAACATCTGCCCCAATCAGTTTTTGAAAGTTCTTGCTTAATACTATTAAAATTGGCTGATCTCCAATTTGGAATTTCAACTTTTAGATCTCACCTATCTTTTTCCATCACTCTTTTAAAACTAATGGAATTATGGTCGCTGGCCCCAAAGTGCTCCCCCACTGACACTTCAGTCACCTGCCCTGCCTTATTTCCCAAGAGTAGGACAAGTTTCGCACCTTCTCTAGTAGGCACAGCCAAATACTGAATCAGAAAATTTTCTTGTGCATACTGAACAAATTTTTCTCTATCTAAACCCTGAACACTATGGCAGTCCCAGTCTATGTTCGGAGAGTTAAACTCCCCAATGATAACTCCCCTATTATTTTTACAGAGATCTCCTTACAAGTTTGTTTCTCAATTTCCGTCTGACTGTTAGGGGGTCTATAATACAATCCCAATAAGGTGATCATCCCTTTCTTATTTCCCACCCAGATAACTTCCTGGATGTATTTCCGGGACTATCTACCCTCAGTACAGGTGTAATGCTATCCCTTATCAAAAACGCCACTCCCCCTCCTCTCTTGCCTCCCTATCTGTCCTTCCTGTAGCATTTGTATCCTGGAACATTAAGCTGCTAGTCCTGTCCATCCCTGAACACGTTTCTGTAATTGCTATGTTATATCAGTCCCATATTCCTAACCGTACTCTGAGTTCATCTGCTTTCCCTGTTAGGCCTCTTGCATTGAAATAAATAAAGTCTAATTTATCAGTCCTACCTTGTTCTCTGCTTTGTCCTGACTGTTTGGCTCACTTCTTTTCTCAACTGTACCAGTCTCAGATTGATCTCTTTCCTCACTATATCCCTGGGTTCCTCATGCCCATCTTACTAGTTTACATCTTCCTGAGCATCTCTAGCAAATTTCCCTGCCAGTATATCAGTCCCCTTCCAATTTAGGTGCAGTCTGTCCTTCTTGTACAGGTCACTTCTACCCCAAAAGAGATTCCAACGATCCAAAAATGTAAATCCTTCTCCCACACACTAGCTCCTCAGGTATGCATTCATCCGCTCTATCCTCCTATTTCAGCCCTCACTAGCTAGTAGAGTCAGGAGTAATCAGATATTACTACTCTCAAGGACCTCCTTTTCAAATTCCTGCTTATCTCTCTGGCTTCTCCCTTCAAAATCTCAACCTTTTCCCTTCCTATATCGTTGGTTTGAATGTGTACAATGACCTCCTGCTGGGCCCTCTCCCTCTTGAGAAATCCTTGATCCTGGCATTAGTGAAGCAACACACCATTCTGATTTTTCATTGCTGGCCACAGAAACATCTGTCTGTGCGTCGGACTAGAGAGTCCCCTATCACAATCAAAATCGTGGAACCTGACATACCCCTCATTGCATTAGAGCCAGTCTCAATACCAGAAACTTGGCTGTTCATGCTACATTCCCCTGAGAATCCATCGCCCTCTACATTTTCTTAAACAGTATACCTGTTTGAAATGGGGATAGCCACACTGGAGGAGGCTGAAATGGATCATCCACTTGGCATTTCTAGCTGACGATTGCTGCAAAAGCTTCAACCTTCTCATGCCCAAAACTTTGATTCTCCTGCTCCTCGGATGCTGCCTGACCTGCTGTGCTTTTCCAGCACCACATTTTTGGCACTGATCTCCAACATCTGCAGTCCTCACTTTTTCCCAGCCTTATTTTTTGCATTGATACGCTGGGGTCTTCCATCATTGAGGATGGGGATATTTGTGGAGCCTCCTCCTGCATTAATTATCCACCTCCAGTCATGACTGGATGTGGCAGGATTGAAGAGCTTAGATCTGATCTGTTGGTTGTCAGAATCACTTAGTTCTGTCTATCACTTGCTGCTTATGCTATTTGGCATGCAAATAGTCCTGTTTTGGAGGCTTCACCAGGTTGACACCTATAGGCATGCCTGGTGCTGCTCCTGGCATACCCTCCTGCACTCTCCATTGAACCAGGGTTGATCCCCTGGCTTCAGGGTAATGGTTGAGTGGGGGATATGCCAGACCATGAGATTATAGTACAATTCTGCTGCTATTGATGTCCCACAGTGCCTCATGGATGCCTAGTCTTGAGTTGCTAGATCTGTTCAAAGCCTGTCCCATTTAGCACAATGATAGTGCCACACAACACAATGGTGGTCATTTTCAATGTGAAGACAAGACTTTGTCTCCACAACGACTCTGTGGTGGTCACTCATACTGATGTTGTCATGGACAGATGCATCTGCAGCCAACAGATTGGTGAGAATGAGGTCAAGTATGTTTTTCCATCAAGTATATTGGTTCCCTCAACATCTGCCGAAGACCCAGTCTAGCAGCTACAGCCTTTAAGACCCAACCAGCCCAATCAGTAGTACTACTGCTGAGTTACTCTGGGAGTCCATGGATAGGAAATTAGCTTCTGTGATGTACAAAGCAGTTGCCATACCGGACCGTTAAGCACCTGGGTAGAATGCTTCCTGTAGTACATCTGTAAAAGTTGGTGAGGGTCGTTCTGAGAAGTCTGCTGAGTTTCTCCAGTATTCTCTGTGTCACTTTAAGATTTCCAGTATCCACAGTATTTTGCCTTTAGCCTTTCAGTTTGGATGTTTTGTTCCTCCCAATCAATGTTAATTATGTCTATATGTTCTGCCTATTTGTCAGAGCATTCTAGGTGCTGTTCTTCTACAAGAGAAGAGTAAAAAAAACTAAAATTTCTATGACATTGTTCTCACTGTTTGGAATTTTTGTAAGATTAGGATTCTTTCCATCCTGGTGCGTATTGTTAAGTGTTTTGTCATTATGCATTCTGGAAATTGAGGTACCACTTGAACAGAGTGAAAACTACATCCTTCGTGATAATTCACAGATCCAACAGGATGGGTGTTCGTAAGTCATTAATTGTCCTTTATTATTCCTTACCACTGAAGTCAAGCAGAGACTCTATGCTGGAGACCAAACTCTACCATGTAGTTTGTACCCTTGCTGATGTTGAAGTTAACATGTATTCACACATAATTTGGCCATCGCTGTTGAAAATTCTCCAGCACCCAGCCGCAATGAATGTCCAAGTGAAATTCCAGGCATTAGACAGCCAAATATCAAGTATACCATATAATTCTAGCATTAAAGGGTCAATTTTAATAATTGTCCTTTCTAATTGATTATTTCAATTTAAATGAATGAAGAAAGCAGTGCTTGAGAAAGGTGTCAAGAAATTGTTAAGGGATTGTTTTCATTTTTGTCACTTGCCAGTCAATGAACAGCAGCAGAGGGGAAAAATGTGAAGATATTGATTGTGGAGTTTTCTCCTTGTATTTGTCACCTCACTGCCCTTTTGGGTTCTGTTGACTCATTCTCATTCATCCAATTGGTACAAAAGCAGTGGTTGAGCAAGTTGGCACATGACCCACTTCAAGTTCTGTAAGACCTCTTTGTGTCCACTTTCTCCAGTTCTGCTGATTGGTTAATTATTGAATGCCATTGGTTAGCAATTATTGGAGCAGTTGTACTCAAGTAGAATCCATGCAAATGATCTTTTGCTTGGAGGTGGAACTGGTGATGGGGGCCAAACAAGCTATGAAAATGAATAAATTGGATGTGTTATATTATCATCTTCATCTTACCTTGGTGAAAGTGATGGTGTCGTGACACTGCTGCTACACTAGTAATCCAGAGACCCAGATAATGTTCTCAGGACTTAAGTTTGAATCTCATCAACACATTTTTAAAACAAAAAATCTCAAATCAAATGTCTGATGATATCCACCTAGGCATAAAAACAATGACTGCAGCAACAAACTATGCCCTGCAGGATTTGCCTTACTAACATTGAGTGACTAGTGCCAAAATTGAGAGAGTTGTCTCACAGCTCCAGCCTCACATTGTCTGTGAGGTACAACTATGTCCAAGACACCACTATCACCATTCCTGGGTCTGTCCTGTGGGTGAGTCAGGGCATCAGAAGTGGAAGCACAGTGGTATAGATTCGGGAGAGAGTTGCACTAGGCGTCCTCAACATTGACTTCAGACTCCATGAAGTCTTCAGATTCCTTGAAACATGGACAAGGAAATTTCCTACCAATTACCACCATCAACCCTCTTGGCTGATGAGACAATACTTCTCCATGGTGAACAATAATTTTGAAGCAGTGAGATTAGCAAAGGGGCAGATTGAACTATGTAGCTGCTAGACTGAGTTTGAGGCAGGTGGCGAGTGGACCAACAAGATGGAAAAAAATAATTGACATCACCCACACCAATTTGGCTGCCACTGATGTATCTGTTTGTGACAATATAGGTTGGAGTAACAATCTTCATGGAGACAAAGTCACATCTTTCCATTGAAAATACTCTTCTATCAAGATCTGTGGCACTACCACCATGCTAATTGGGATGGGTTTCAAACAGATATAGAAGACTGGGTATCCATGAGGCACCATGGGCCGTCAGCTGCGGAGAATTGGATTCAACCACAGCCTTCAACTTTATAACGGAGCATACTACCCCCTCACCCCATCATCCCAATCTACACTACAATCAAGCAAAAGGGTCAACCTTAGTCCAATGAAGATAGTAGGTAGTCATGCTAGAAGCAAAACCACACATAACTAAAGTTGGCTGTTCAGTTCATTTGCAATCTCTTTCTTCTCCATTACTGATTTCCCAAACTAATGTTTTCTTATATGTACACTTTATTAACTTTTTAATAAAGGAAACTTTTATATTTGTTTTTATATTTTTGGCTGAATCTACCAGAATTCTTCAAGAATATAACTAATAAAGTTGATTGAGAGAACCAGTGGATGTGGTTTTGCGGAGGCAAGGAATATTGGGGAATTTCAGACCTGTTGGATAATTGCAGAGGTTGTCACTCCTATACTCTATCCTCTTGCCTCACCTTACCTGCCTTATTTGCAATCATAACCTGCTGTCTTGGCCATGTACTATATCAGAACACCCTACCCCAAGAGGTGTGACTGCCACCTGGTGCAAATAATCTAGATAACTTTGTCCTTCTGTGATGCACTGTAGTTCAGACCCCAGCCCATTTTCTCAACACAAAATGTTTGACCATCCAATGGAGTAAAACTACTCAAAGCCACCCACCAAGACTGTGTACTAATCAACATATTTGGAGATACTGACTACTCCACAATGCAAAGAATCACCAGTATGGGATTAGTCAGTCAACTCTGCAGATGTACGCATCTGCACTTATGGAGCCTGTGGGCAAAATCTAGGAATCCCTCCCTTGCAACATTAAGTGTGTCTACAGCACATAGACTGCAGTAGCTCACCAAGTGCAACTAGAATGGGCAATAAATGTGAGTGAATGTTTAAAAATCACAAAGAACATAAAGAAATTACTTGGGAATTCATACTGGAAATTATAAGTATGCAGCTACCTTCAGAAATTAGGGAAAGAGACACAAACATAATACTGTGAACGTTGTTGGACAAAGTCTTGTAGGAAAGAAAGGGCCATTTCAGAGAGAGATCTTTGACATACAGTTGATAACCAATGATTAGTCATACCTAACTCACCTGACTAATAATGGCAACTAATTCTTCAACAAAGCAGAAAATGGTGGTACTGCATCGTACTCTGATACCATTTGATAAAAAGAAAGGACAAGATTTGGTTTCCAACCCTTCTTCAGAACTGAAAAAGGAAGTCAACCCACTGTCCCCCCCAAAAAATATCACATTACAGACAGGTAGGTACAGGCAGAAGCAGATTTCCTCAGCAGTGATTAGATAAGTAATCATCTTCAAGAAAGCTATAATTGAACTGCATCAGTGGGTTTTTTTAATGGGAGAATGATCCAGACTTTTATCACTGTTTGCATTAAGGTATGTTTCCTAAGTTCCAAATGTCTTTGATTTTAACATTATCCTCAAATCACCTACATGTGAAAAAGGTTTTTCTTTATCAACTGTTTCCAAAATCCTGAATGAAATCACTTGCAACCTTCTATATTCTATAAACCAAGATTATGCACACTTGCTTAAAATTTCATTCCTGGAGTTCTGTTGCCATTCTTACAAATTTCTGCTGAACATATTCTGCTGAACATTTTTTTTCCCCAGGCATGGTGTTCAGTATTGTACAGCTTGTCTCAGATGTGATTTAACCAGGACATTGTATAGATGTAGAAAAATATTTTCTTAATTCTAGCCCATAATCTATAAAGTCTAATAGTCCATTGGGGACCATGGACTATTTTTTGTACCTGATCACTATATTTTAATAATCTTTGTACATGGGCTCTCAATATCTTTCAACTTTTGATATTCCTTGCTTTTCATTATTTGAAAATATTTCAATCTACTCTCTATTGTTGAAAACTGATGAGCTCACACATTAATATTACCTCCCAATTTTTACACCCTTACTTTAACAATGATTCTTGGGAATCTTGAGCACCATCAATTCTACTTAATTTAACACCAACCAGTCCCAATGACAGTTGGGATAGACAATAATCGCTGGCCCAAGCCACTATTACCTGCATCCTTTGAATTGATTTTTTTTTTGAAACTCTGTCTCTGGCAAACTTGGGCATCGGGCTTACTATTGTGCTAATTAAGTCATGAATGCCAGCAATTGCACAATTGAAGCCCCAGGATGGTGTCTTGTGGAATAACTCTTCCTTCTAATTTGAATTCATACTCAACATCCTTACTGTTTATCTTCTGTCTAAGCAAGCTCCCTCATCTGGCCAATATTTATCTTCAATTTTACGACTTTAAATTTAGCAAAGAATCTCTTATGTTGAACCTTATATAGCTTCTAAATGTCTGTATAAACTACATCTGTAGACAATTCCCTGTGTACTATTTTAATTACTTTTGCAAGAAATTTGATTAGGCATCCTTTTCGTCTTGATCTAACCTTTAGAAATCCATGCCGATTTGATCAGATCAAATTTCTCTCTGAACCACTCTGTCCTTAATTATAGATTGCAATAAATTCCCCACAGCAGATGTTGGGCTTTAACCTACGTTGAGATGGTTGTTACATCAATCTGGTTGCATTCAACAGCTTCACACTCGTCTGTGTAAAAAAAGTTCTGTTTAAATCTCATAAACATAATCTTCTATTCATAACCCCACAATTATTGGGAACAGCCTGTTTCTATTTACTGAGTCCTATCTCTTCATAAACATCCTAGTCAAATCAAAGACTTGAAGTTCTATACTGCATTACATAGAATAAAATATTCCACAGTCAATTTATAATAATTGACACCAAGACAAAGAAGGTGTTAGAATAGTCAGATAATTATCTAAACCAATAGGTTTAAGGAGCATGTTAAAGAAGAGAGAGGTGGAGTGACAGAGACATTTAGGAATTTCAGAAATTAGATCCTTGGTAATTAAAGGCTCAATGTCAATTTTTATGCAAATGAAGTAGGATGCATAAGTGGCCAACTTCTTGGATACTGTAGGTCTAAAGATAATTACAGCAATTGAAGGCTTTGAACACATGAATGTGAGTTAGGATACTGTCAGCAATCGTCAGGATGACCATGAATCCATTGTTGATTGTTGGAAAAAATCCATCTGGTTCACTAATATCCTTTAGGGAAGGAAACTGCCATCCTTACCTGGTCAGGCCTATGTGTTTGACTCTTAACTGTCTCCTGAGATCAGCCAGGAGAGCATTAGAATTGCCAATTTTGGAAATAATAAAAGCAAGGGTGACAGTTCTATCAAAGATGGGTTTGAAATGAAGGCAGAGAAAGGTGATATTCTGAAGGTGCAAGCACGTGGTCTTAGTGATGTATTGGACTTTGGTTTGGTAGCTGAACTCAGGGATGTTTGCGAACCATCTTGCTCAGCTTGAGACAGCAGCCAGCCGTGTGGGTTGTAATCAGTATTCAGGGAACAGAGCTTGGTCAAAGGTCAAATACAGTGGTTTCTATATTCCCAATGTTTCATTGAAGGATGTTTCACTCAGTTAAGGGCTGTATGTTGGACCCGAAAACTGACAATACAGAAACACTGAAATGGATAGAGAGAGATATTGTTAGGTTGAACGGCATAAGTGTTCACAGGAACACGATATTGTCTCTTTGGATCTAATCAAAGAACAACATGTAGTCAAAAAATAAGAGGGAACTGAGAATAGATCATTGAGGTAATTGAGAGGCAATAGTGCAGAAGGGAAGAGATCATTGTAAGATATTCTTTGGTTACAGTTCGATAATAAAGCATGGAATCAAGTTAGGGTACTTCCACTTGGTTTTCATTGGCTGGAGTGTGCTTCACAATGTCTTACCCGCTCTGTAAGGGGATACATGAAAGAACTCTTTCTACTTTCAAGACATAAAAAAAACCAAAATCTACCCCATCACAACAACATTGAATTTTATTTACTGCTTTTTTGCCCATTGCACCACGTTATCAAAACCCTCGCTGAACTTAATTTGGCTCTCAGAATTAATGTTTCTTATTGAAGTATCATTGGCAAATTATCCAAAGATTAATTTGACATCTGAAGTACGTGTATCTGATTGTTATTAATACTAACCTTGGGTTCAAGAGCCACTTGCTCCGGAGGTATGTCATTACATCTCCAAACAGGTTAATTAGAAAAATACTTTAAATAGAGCAAAAAAAAACTAAGGCTAAACTTGGGTCCTCTTCTAGTGCAGTGGTTATGGCCCTACGACTGGACCAGGAGCCAAGTCCCACCTGCTCCAGAAGTGTGCAGTGACATCTCTGAACAGGTTGATTTTAAAAAAAACTAAGGCTTACATTATGGCTCTTGTGGCACACTGGTAGCATTCCTGCCTCTGGACTAAAAGACTTGGGTTCCTGTTCAGAAGTGTTCAATAATATCTCTGACCAGGTTGATTAGGAAAATATCTAAGGACAACCTTTATCCCTACCTCTGAGCCAGAAAACCTGGGTTCAAATCTCATGTGCTCTAGAGGTGTGTCATAACATCTCTGAACAGAAAATATTGAAAGCTAACCTTTAAACTGCTTTTCTAGTCTGGAATCTTAAATTACAAAAGAGAACAATATAGGAACTAAGCAGGAGGAAAAGCCTTTATTCCAGTAATCTGAATGTGATTCAAAACACATTTCAGACATGAGGGTCACTCTGTTCTGCTGTCCTAATTGCAACTTAGGACACAGGAACATTAAATTTAGGAGCATAAGTTCCTGAAACTGGTGTGCATTTCAGTAAGATCAAGGCTGATCTGCTTGTCGTCTCAATTTCGCTTTCCAGTCTACCCTGATAACCCTTGTCTAGAATAGAAATTACACTGCAGAAATGAAAATTAGATTTAAAAAATTAAATTAAGGAACTAAAGTTGTGTACAAGGAACATTATTCAATGAAAGTACTTATTCAGAAATAGTCAGACAATTTAGAAATGCCCATAATTTCCAGGAATGTGTTCAAAATTATGGAGGCTTTATCCAGGAGCACATGAATTGCAGTATCAGCCTTTAAAGTTAAGCAAGTCAACCTTAACCATCGTGCACATGGAAACATTGATAGTGAAATGATAGTTAACTGTTTGACCTTGGCAGGGGCCATCACATCTGAACCTATTATGTTTCCTCAAATTTTAACAGGTCCTCTCCCATCAGGGGCCACTGCATGGCAATCAGGAATATGAATCCATATAATTTTCACTTCCTTTTTTAGAGATCTTGATGCTAAGTCTCATAACCATCCATAACCCCAAACAAGATGCAGCCCTTTGTATAAGATGTTTCAGCTTCCGTGAGCTGGATGTAGTCAGCTCAATGAGGGTTTCGACGAACTCCAGAGAATACTTGCTAGCTCTGTGGAGGAGCCCAGAAGGTATTCAGCCACTTAACTGCCCACTGCCAGCCCTTCACTGGGATTGAGTGCCTTGCAGAGTAGTCCCATCATGTAAGTGCTGCCGACCAATCAATGACAGCAGCTCCTCATTTTCATCAGAGGAGTGTTGGTTACTGCTGACTACGCACTTACCAGAGAAATCTAACAAATTCAAACTGGCAGATTACTGCCCTATCAGTCTACTCTTGATCATCAGCAAAGTGATGGAAGGTGAGATCAGCAGTGCTATCAAGGAGCTCCTGCTCAGCAATAAGCTGCTCAGTGATGCCTAGTTTGGGTTCTGCCAGGGCCACTGAACTCCTGACCTCATTACAACCTTGGTTCAAACATGGACAAAAGAGCTGAATTCCACAAGTGAGTTGTCAGAAGTCAGAAGGAATAAGGAATTCCTCAAATGGTCCAAACAACTTCAACTGCTTCATCAATAACTTCACTCTATCCTCGGGTCAAAAGTGGGGATGCTCGCTGGTGATTGCACAACATTTAGCACATTTCATGACTCCTCAAATACTGAAGCAGTCCATGTTCAAATGCAGCAAGACCAGCATAATATTCAGACTTGTGCTGGACTGTGGCAAGTAACATTTGTGCCACACAAATGTCAAGCAATGACCACCTGCAATAAGAGAGAATCTAGCCATTGCCTCTTGACATATGATAATGTTACCATCACTAAATCTCCCATTATCAACATCCAAGGTATTACGAATGCCCAGAAACAGAGCTGAACTAGCCATACAAATATAATTGCTAAAAGAGCAGGTGAGAGACTAGGAAAATCACCTCCTCACTCCCTAAAGTCTGTCCATCATCTGTCCTTCATCAGGAATTGGGCTTTTGCCCAAAACGTCGATTTTCCTGCTCCTTGGATGCTGCCTTACCTGCTGTGCATTTCCAGCACTATTCTAATCTTGACACCATCTACAAGGTACAAGTCAGGAATATGATGGAACTCTCCCCACTTGCCTGGAAGAGTGCAGCTCCAACAATGCTCAAGATGCTTGACACCATCCAGGACAAAACAGCCCGCTTGATTGATACCACCTCCAAAAACATGCATTTTATCCACCACTGATGCTCAGTAACAGCAGTGTGTACCAGCTACAAGGCTCACTGCAGAAATTCACCAAGGTACCTTAGCTAGCACCATCCAAACCCACAAACACTTCCATCTAGAAAGACAGGGGCAGCAGAATCTTGGGAAGACCACACCATGCAAGTTTCCTTCCAAGCCACACACCATGCAGACCTGGAAATATATCACCATCCTTCAGTCTCACTGAATCAAATTCATGGATCTTCCTTCCTAACAGCATTGTTGGTCACCATACGCCTAATGGATTTCAGTGGTTCAAGAACACAGTTCACCACAACCTTCTCAAAGACAACTACAGATGGACAATAAATGCTGGGCCATTCAATTACACTCATATCCCATGGATGAATAACTTGCGAACTTGATGGCATCTGTCACATGGGCACAAAATAGACACCATTGCAGAGAACAAACACCAATACCTTTTAAGCAAACTTAAAGCACCATTTCTATGGTTATGCTGTAACAGAAATCTTGGTTAGAAACAAAAAAAAACTGCAAATGCTGGAATCCAAGGTTGACAAGCAGGAGGCTGGAAAATCACAGCAAGCCAGGCAGCATCAAGGCTACACCCGAAACGTTGACTTCTCCACCTTCTGATGCTGCCTGGCTTGCTGTGTTCTTCCAGTCTCCTGCTTGTCTACTGTAGTAGAAATCTTAGCATTAGCATTAGAAGCACAGAGACTGAAATGCTCTTTTATTTTTTTCTGAGCACTGAAGGAAACAAGTAAGAGTCCATGTACTGTTTGAAATACTGCAATACTATGTCTGGTCTTCCAAAATAAATCCATTTTTTGACTGGTGGAACTTCAAGCAAAGTCAGGTAAGCAGCTATAGAATTCCAAAAGAGCTGAGCACAGAATGAGGTCATTCAACTGATTGAGTTTGTGCTGGATCTTTTGAAGAACCGTCTTGTTAGTCCTACTCTTCTGCCCTTTCACATTATTACTGAAGGTTTAATGCCTTCCATTAATTATCCAGTTTTCCTTTTGATGGCTATTATTGAAGATGTATTCACTATCCTTTCAGGTTGTCCCTGTTACTCGTTGCATAAAAAATTATTTTCCTTGTATTGCTTCTGCTTTTTTTGCTAGCCACATTCAATCTATGCTCTGTGGCTAGAAACCCTTTCATTCATTTGAACAGTTTCTCTTTATTTATTCTGTCTAAATTATTCATGGATTTAAATACATCTGTCATATCTCCCCTTAGCCTTTTCTATAAGAAGAACAACCTCATTTTGTTTTCAACCCATCTATGTATCTGTAAGCCCTCAGGACTTGAAATATTCTAGTTAATCTTTTATTCTTTTGTGAGATGTGGGTATTGCTGGCAAGGTCAGCGTTTGTTGTCCATGAAATGAGCAGCTTTGTTTTGCTATTTTAGAGAGCTGTTAAGAGCTGTGAGTCTGGAGTCACGTGTAGAGAAACCTAGGTAAGGTCAGATTTCCTTCCCCAAAGAACATTGGTAATATGTGTATTTTTATGATAATAACATTCGTTGTCATGGCTGCTATTATTGAGACTAACTTTATGCTCCAAATCAGCTGCACTGGTAGGGGTGTCACCAAACCTGGGCCATTCTAGTAAATCTCCTTCATATCTTTTTCAAAGGGCTTTGCATCCTTCAAAAGTGTTTTACCAAAACAACAATATTACAACTGGGGTCAAACTACTTTCTGATATTTTTTGGGCATAATTTCCTGGCTTTTGTGAAATTTTAACTCATTAAAACTCATCAATTGTACAAAGTTAAAATAACTCACTCTGCCTCTGCCAATCGAGCCTTGAACCCCATTTCTACTGTTAACTGTTTTTTTAAACTAGAGTTTTAACATGGATCAAAATCCTGGAATTCCTTTCCTAAAGGCATTGTGGGTCAATCCACAATGGATTGACTGCAGTGTTGAACAAGGCAGTTCACCACCACCTTCTCAAGGATAACTAGCAATGGGCAATAAATGCTGGCCAGCCAGCAAAGCCCACATCTCACAAAATGAATTGAAAAAAAGAGTTGCCACTTCAAACACTTACACACAATCACCTCCATTTCTGAACCCCTGATAAAATTACATGTGACTTAAAGAATTTTAGATATTTTATATTCAGTTCTTAGAGATTTCTTCAGCTGGCCCTCAGGTAAATCAATAAGAACTTTGTACTTTCATTGATTTTTTTTTACACTACAAGATGAGTTCGCCTCCTTGGAATAGGATTTTAAGAAATATGAATAAAAATAGAACTACATTTTCTTTCAATTTATCAAACTTAATAGTTAAAGATAGATTTGTAAGGTTTTCACCTTGATGTCACAAGCATGCATAAGTGAATCACAATAGGGGGCAAGTTGCCTTGCTACATATAACAACTTGGACATTCTACCCTATGCACAAACTTATTAATAGACCAGTTGGATTGTCATGTTAAAGTGCCATCTGTGTCATATATGTTTCCTCCTTTTCTTTCTATTATCCTCATTTTAAATATGAACAACCTTACTGACTTACATTTCCTTTTCCCTGTGCAAAAAACCATGGCTTGGGGGAATGGGTGGGATGGGTAATATTTTTCCCTTTTCTAACAAAAATGTAAATTATTCATGGTTCTGCTCTTTCTACACCACTCCTAATGTAAATGGTGAGTATTCACCCGATCTCACCTATTAAAAGACAATCAACATGTTCACACCCAGAGCAGCAACAATTTTGAGATCATTTGGGCAACTTATAATTTATTAATTAATAAAATAGATGAAATGATGGGAAGTCCAGATAGCAAACTTAATATTGTGCCTGTTCCAAATTTTCTACAACTGAGTTGTTGTAATTCACAACTTGATTTGCCCCAACACTCATCAGACCTGAAGCATATTAGATACAATATATCATTATCATTTTAGCCTATATGTTCATGTGTCACAACATAAAATTCTATTTAATAAAATACTGTTGTGAGTAGACAATGGAAGTTGAGCAAATGTTATCATCTTGTAGCTTTTACTGTGTAAAACAGGGAGACATTGGTGTGTATATAACTGTACATGCAGTGATAAAATGTGTTATGATGTCTTAGAGAGCATACTTGAGCTGTGGCCTTTTCTATAATTTATTGTGAAAAGTTCTATCATTTCACTCATAACTAACAGAACACTTGTATGTGAAATAAAGAATCACTGACTTGAATTTCTGAGCATTAATTTCTCAGTTCTAAATTCAATGTTCATGAATTTAAATGAATAATGCTTGTGTGAATAATTAACACATGCTTTGAATATATGAATAGTCAAAGCAATTAGTAGTTTCATAGAGGTAGTTTCTCAAATGCTGCGACATTGCAAGCTAAAGGCAAGGCATTTGATCCATTTTAGCTTATCTATTCAGAATAAACCTATAATCCCCCATTACAACAACAAACTGAATCTTAGCTGGTTCAGGACTTCTGCTTCCACTAGATTACTCACTGTTGAATACTTTTGACATGAAACCTTTTCCTAAATTTGTTAGCTTTGTTGATTGATATATTAGGATTGTTTACTACTAGTATTATCTACATTTTTGTCCATTTTGAAATACTTTTTATTTGTCTATGTTAACCTTTATCAACAGTTGTTCCTTCAATATTTTATCTAACTGATTTGGTAGATTCCTAGCTGTCCCCTTTGGATCTTCTTTCCCCTTTGCCACATTGGTACTAACTCCTGTCCTTACAATTTTACACTCAAACCTGAGGGGTCCTTGTGCTGCAATGGGAATGTCATAATTTGGTCAAACTGGTCAAATATCAATTTATAAATCTTTCATTTTGCTTAGGACATGCTGTAGAAGTGGGAGATTTCCCTGGTCAGAATTATGCGGTTGTTGCAGCAAGGGTCTGTTTCCACACTGTAAGTAATCTAATCTAATCTAATCTAGTAATCTAACAGTCTTCTCACGTTTAAAGGTTCCATGTGCAGGCAAGGTAAGAGAGGCAGGCAGGTAGAGCAGGAGTCTTCTGTGGCTATCTCTATTTCAAACAAGTATGCTGTTTTGGAAAATGTAGGGGGTGATGGATTCTCAGGGGAATGTAGCACGGCCAGTCAAGTTTCTGGTTTCGAGACTGGTTCTAATGCAATGAGAGGTATGTCGGGTTCCAAGAGATCAGTGGTATGAGGAGATTCTCTAGTCTGAGGCACAGACAGATGTTTCTGTGGCCAGCAATGAAAAATCAGAATGGTGTGTTGCTTCCCTGGTGCCAGGATCAAGGATGCCTCAGAGAGGGTGCAGAATGTTCCCAAGAAGGAAAGGGCCCAGCAGGAGGTCATTGTATACATTGGAACCAATGATATAGGAAGCGAAAAGGTTGAGATTCTGAAGAGAGAAGACAGAGAGAGAGGCAGGAATGTAAAAAGGAGGTCCTTGAGAGGAGTAATATCTGGATTATTCCCAACAGTATGAGCTAGTGAGGGAATAAGAGGATAGAGCAGATGAATGCATGGCTGAGGAGCTGGTGCAGGGGAGATGGGTTCACATTTTTGGATCATTGAAATCTCTTCTGGGGTAGCATTGTACAAGGAGGATGGATTGCACCTAAATTGGAAGGGAACTAATTTACAGGCAGGGTGATTTACTAGAGCTGCTCGGATGGATTTAAACGAGTAAGGTGGGTGTGGGGGGATCCCAGGGATATAGTGAAGAAAGAGATCAATCTGAGGCTGGTACAGTTGAGAAAAGAAGTGAGTCAAACAGTCAGGACAGGCAGGGACAAAGCAGAGAACAAGGTAAGACTGATAAATTAGACTGCTTTTATTTCAATGCAAGAGGCCTAACAGAGAAAGCAGATGAACTCAGGGCATAGTTAGGAACATGGGACTGGGATATCATAGCAATTACAGAAATGTGGCTCAGAGATGGACAGGACTGGCAGCTTAATGTTCCAGGATACACATGCTTACAGGAAGGTCAGAAAGGGAGGCAAGAGAGGAGGGGGAGTGGCGTTTTTGATAGGGGATAGCATTACAGCTGTGCTGAGGAAGGATATTCCCGGAAATACATCCACGGAGGTTATTTGGGTGGAACTGAGAAATAAGAAAGGAATGATCACCTTATTGGGATTGTTTTGTAGACCCCCTAATAGTCAGAGGGAAATTGAGAAACAAATTTGTAAGGAGATCTCAATTATCTGTCAGAACAATAGGATGGTTATAGTAGGGGATTTTAACTTTCCAAATGTAGACTGGGACTGCCATAGTGTTAAGGGTTTAGATGGAGAGGAATTTGTTAAGTGGTTACAAGAAAATTTTCTGATTCAGTATGTGGATGTACCTACTAGAGAAGGTGCAAAACTTGACCTCCTGTTGGAAAATAAAGGCAGGGCAGGTGACTGAGGTGTCAGTGGGGGAGCACTTTGGGGCCAGTGACTATAATTCTATTAGTTTTAAAGGAGTGATGGAAAAGGATAGACCAGTTCTAAATGTTGAAATTCTAAACTGGCAAAAGGCCAATTTTGACAGTATTGCGTAAAAACGATCAAAAGCTGATTGGAGGCAGCTTTTCACAGGAAAATGGACTGCTGGAAAATGGGAAGCCTTCAGAAATGAGGTAAAGAGAGTCCGGAGACCTATATATTTCTGTAAGGGTGAAAGGAAAGGCTGATAGGGATAAGGAATGCTGGATGACTAACGAAATTGAGTGTTTGGCTAAGTAAAAGAAGGAAGCATATGTCAGGAAGAGACAGGATAGATCAAGTGAATCCTTAGAAGAGTATAAAGGCAGTAGGAGTATACTTAAGCGGGAAATCAGGAGAGCAAAAAGGGGACATGAGATAGCTTTGGCAAATAGGGTTAAGGATAATCCAAAGGGTTTTTACAAATACATTAAAGACAAAAGGGTAACTAGGGAGAGAATAGGGCTCCTCAAAGATCAGCAAGGTGGCCTTTGTGGGGAACCGCAGGAGATGGCGGAGATACTAAATGAGTATTTTGTATCAATGTTTACTGTGGAAAAAGACATGGAAGATATAGAATGTAGAGAAATAAATGGTGACATCTTGAAAAATGTCCATATTTTAGAGGAGAAAGTGCTGGATGTTTTGAAAAGCATAAACGTGGTTAAGTCCCCAAGTAACAAGTGGATTGATGAGGGCAGAGCAGTAGACGTGATCTATGTGGACATTCTATAAGGCATTCAACAAGGTTTTCCATGGGAGACTGGTTAGCAAGTTTAGGTCTCATGGAATACAGAGAGAACTAGCCTTTTGCATACAGAAGGTGGTGGTGGATGGTTGTTTTTCAACTGGAGGCCTGTGACTGGTAGAGTGCCACAAGGATGGGTGCTGGGTCCACTACCTTTCATCATTTATATAAATGATTTGGATGTGAGCATAAGATGTATATTTAGTAAGTTTGCAGACGACACCAAAATTGGAGGTGTAGTGAATAGCGAAGAAGGTTACCTTGATCAGATGGGCCAATGAGTTGACAAGTGGCAGATGGAGTTTAATTCAGATAAATGCAAAGTGCTGCATTTTGGAAAAGCAAATCTTAGCAGGACTTATACACTTAATGGTAAGGTCTTAGGCAGTGTTGCTGAACAAAGAGACCTTGGAATGCATATTCATAGCTCCTTGAAAATGGAGTCACAAGTAGAGAGGACAGTGAAGAAAACGTTTGGTATGCATTCCTTTATTGCTCAGAGTATTGAGTACAGGAGTTGGGAGGTCATGTTGCAGCTGTACAGGACATTGGTTAGGCCACTGTTGGAATATTGCAAGCAATTCTGGTCTCCTTCCTATTGGAAGGATGTTGTGAAACTTGAAAGGGTTTGGAAAAGAGTTACAAAAACGTTCCTAGGGTTGGAGGATTTGAGCTGTAGGGAGAGGCTGAACAGGCTGGGACTCTTCTCCTGGAGCGTTGGAGGATGAGGGGTGACCTTATAGTGGTTTATAAAATTATGAGGGGCATAGATAGGATAAATAAATAAAGTCTTTTCCCTGGGGTGGGAGAGCCCAGAATTAGAGGGTGCATGTTTAGGTTGAGAGGGGAAAGATATAAAAGAGACCTAAGGGGCAATGTTTTCACACAGCGGGTGGTATGTGTATGAAATGAGCTGCTAGAGGAAGTGGTGGAGGCTAGTACAATTGCAACATTTAAGTGGCATCTGGATGGGTATATGAATAGAAGGGGTTTGGAGGGATATGGGCCAGGTGCTTGCAGGTGGGACTAGGTTGGTTTGGGATATCTGGTTGGCATGGACGAGTTGGACTGAAGGGTCTGTTTCCATGCTGTACATCTCTATGACTCTGTGACTCTATGTGTAGGTTCTTGCCATGTGCAAGCAGCATCCTCATTCTGAAGGACTACCACACAAACTCCCAATCCTGAATTCAATATAAACTTGCTAGTTCAATCAGCTTCCACTGATCCTCTAAATTGAAGTGCTTAATAAGTTGCGTTTGAAACATTACGATTCCAGCACTTCATGGTTTATCATAAGAAACAGTGACCTTATCTTCAAGATAATTTAATCTATCTGTGCAAATCAAACTGTGACATTAAAATGAATTCAGTTATGCCTAGCAGAACATTTAATATGAATTACTTTGCAGCACAATTATTGAAGGACCTGTATCAATATGGCTGTTACAATAACTTTGTGCAAGTCTTGATGACAGTGACATTACAAGACTTGTAAAACTGGTTAAGATGTATTTGACTGGTTACATTGCAGGGAAGCTGGCTTTAAAGACATGTCACATGAGAATATAAATACTTTGGTGTATTTAATTTAGTTTAATTGTGTTGAATCTGTAACTGGTGGTCTCTAACTGACATTTGGAAATTAAAACGCTCACATAACAAGTTGTTCAGTTTCCAGTTAAGTGTATAATTAAAAACTTAATTTGAACTAAAACAAGTAGTTTCAGGAATAGCTTACACCTGCTGAATCACTGTTGGAATGTACAGAAAAAACGATAATGATACTCATGGATATAATAAACACAAAAAGTGATATTTGGCTGGAACTGACAATAACAGCTGGTACATCAGCTTTCTGGATTCAAATCTGACTTAGCAGCAAAACCAGAGGATGATGATAAGTGGGAAAAAAACCCAGCAGAGGCGGAAAGAGTCGTAAACAGTTGAATACTACAGAGACCTGAATAACAGATACCTATTGCTCAGCCTACTCATTCTTGTAATATTGTAAGGTTTAATCATGACAACAAGCCACATTGCCTCTTAATGTTTCTGAGGGGCATTGATAACAAGAAATATAAACTACCTCAATATTTGGGCCAGGGGAATGGCAGATGGGTTTTGAATAACAAAAGTTTATCGATTTTAGAAGAGCAAACAAGACAATGCACTTGAAGAAGAGTATCAAAGTGAACATTTATGCTGTAATATGGCCAGAGTCAGCACGCAAGGGAATAAATCAATGCCACCTGTAATATTTTCCGGTTCCAAAATTCCAGCTTCAAACTTCGTTACTTATGGAGATCAATTTGAAATCATAGAATTATAGGAAGCTCTACTGGTGAGTTTACTGTACTGGTCTCTTGTTTTCTTTCCATGGCCTTGCTCCTTTTATCTTTGTAATCTCTTCCAGCTCTTCAGCAGCTCCAAGATCATTATAGTCCTATAATTCTGTTTTTTTGGATTAATTTTCTGTATCTTCCCACAGCTGCCAAAAAATTTGGCATTCTCTCCCTAAACCATCCATCCCTCTCCTGTTTAACATAGACATCTCAAAACCTGTCATTGTGCTGAATTTATTGATAATGACTTCTGTGAACAATTTGGAACCTATTATTATGCAAATGGAACCAAAGAAATGTAAGCTATTATTCTGTGTCATCTGCTGAGCTTGTTTCGGGTTCTGTAGTTAGAGGATATAGTTGACTTGTTGCCACTTAGAAGTAGAAATAAAGGAGGAGGCTGGAAAAACAAGGTAAGCCAGACAGCATTAGGAGGTGGAGAAGTCAATCTCTGCCAGTGCCATTTCCTGATGCTGCCTGGTTTGCCATGTTCTTCCAGTTTACTACTTTACTTTTACTTCTAAGCAACAACAAGTCAACCACAGGTATATCCTCTAACTACAGAACCCAAAACAAGCTCAGCAGATAATACAGAATGATAACTTACATTTCTTTTGTGCTATTTACTTAGTATTGGGTTCCGATTTGTTCCAATTGGCGACAATGCCACCTCTGACGCTGCCTGGGTTGCTGTGTTCTTCCAGTCTCCTGCTTGTATACTTTGGATTCCAGCATCTGCAGTTTTTTTGTCTCTACTTAGAACTCAGGAAACAATGGCTTGATTCATGGCAGTTTCTAAGTCTTTTATATAAAAAAAGTGTAGGGCCTTTGATTGATTGGAACCCTCTCAAATAATATAGGTTGGTGGAAAGAGACGGTAGATATTGAAAGTTTTGAAAATGCTATTAGTTATGATTGTAATGTGAAGTCATTTAAAATTCCATCCCACTTTGATGGGAGAAATCTGAAGTTACAGAAATTAACATATAAACCAATGACGCTTCTCCTGATCATCTACAAGTTTGCATCGCCTATATTCCTATTCCTCCAAACGCATTAGGATGCCTCAAATTATGTTTGAAAACTTACCTTCCCAGCTTCTGTTAGCCCATGATCTGCCGCTTGTTAGAACTGGTCTTGGGAGCCGAGGTGGAGAGAGTCATCATTGCTCCATTGCTTAAGCCTCTACATAATAATGCAACAATGGAGTATGATCTGCATAATTAACAGAAGGCTGATTCATTTTGAATGTGTCCCATTCACCTGCTCAAAAGAAGGTGTTAACATTGAGATATGTTGTGAAGGCTACTGAAGTAGGCTCCCCAGGTTCTCTGCTGAAAATGGTTGCTGGAAAAGCGCAGCAGGTCAGGCAGCATCCAAGGAACAGGAAATTCGACGTTTCGGGCATAAGCCCTTCATCAGGAATCCTGATGAAGGGCTTATGCCCAAAACGTCAAATTTCCTGTTCCTTGGATGCTGCCTGACCTGCTGCGCTTTTCCAGCAACACACTTTCAGCTCTGATCTCCAGCACCTCCTCAGGTTCTCTGTGCACTTTTGGCTCACACATGCCATACTTGTTCCCTCTGCCTACCCATTAAAAATGATGACAGAAACTATGTAATTCATCAATCTGCCATTGAAATTAGTGCCTATCCCTGCAGAAAGTCTACCCTTCTGATGTATTGAGGTAAACACTAGCCCAGTCTATAGCTATTATAATTTTCAGCTGTGTATATACAAGTCAGCTTAAAATCAGTACATTTAGCTGTTACTGTTGAGAATAACTGTTTTCTTTTAAAGCTAATTGCATTAAAATTGGTTAGATAAAAAGAAAATAAAACTATTTTTGAAAATGGTACCCACTACAGTGAGTTGGACGCAGCTCTCTCTCTTTTATTAATTGTTTCAGGAAATGTATTTTTGTCTTGGGTTATATTTAGTAAAGCCACTACCAGATGGAGGTGCTCTTGCTAGGCAAGCTTAGACTTGTTCTTAAGAAGAACTGCTTAATTAATTGGAAATTCCCGAAGCTATAAGATGGTCCAGACATTTTATATCGGCAATTTTGCATGAGAATTACGTGTTTCCAATTCAACTGTATTTGTAACAAATAACATTGTGATGAATATAATTTGAAACTGAATTGAAGAAATTATGAGGCAGCAATATTCAGGAATGCTGTTATTCCTAGCAATAGCCAAAGTAATTACGACATTAATCAATTTCTGAGGTCAGAATATTATAACTTTTTTTGTCTCATTCCAAATTGTGTCGTGTTTTTTGGAGGGTCCCTTACTACGAGGCCGAGTGAGGTATCTTATCTTGTTTCATTAATTACCTATCACACCTCAGGGCATCTCTCCCACTGCCCCATCTTAGCATATGCTACTTCTGGAACAACTCGCCATTCAATGGAGATCTGCTGAAAGACCAGCAGCCCTTGCATCTTTAAAATGCCGTTGTCTATGCAGATGAGCTCTGGCATTGCAAAGCTTCCTGCTTGTTGCCGGACAGAATCTGAACATGTTGGAGAAAGAGAGATTGGCTCAAACCCTAATCCTCACTCATCACACATCCCTGGGTGGGAGCACAGGGATGAAAAGTGTGAGTTCACAATGTGGTGAGCACCTCACTGCAGCAGTTCCATAACTGGTTGAGGACAAAATATCCAACAGCTGGCACTGGAGGACTGACAGATCCAGGTTCCTGCTCAGCTCTAGACAGGAGATGAGCCTGTGGTGTTGGAAATCAGGGAATTCATCCACCTGCACAGGTTGGAGCAGTTGCAGAAATCAGACGAACAGGATGCAATGGCCCTTATTGTTGAGAATCAGCAACAATGCAATGAATCATGTGACCGTCTGTCTGCTTCTATTGACAGGTTACTGACTGCCATGAAAAGCCAGGTCTCCAGCACCCTCAGAAGCTGCTGGGGAGGTGCACGCACCCATACCCCATTGTCCTAAGCACCAAAGTTATGACAATAATGGAGATGGGAAACCTTGACCTGAGTCCAGCTGCATCTTCCTCACAAGGAAACAGGGCAGTGCCAGGAGGTACCCAGCCAGAGGAGAACCACACTCAGGTCCCTCAGCAATTTCCACACAGGCCATTGCAGGGGTGGCTAGGCCCTCTACCATTCTGACCAGGAAGTCCAAGCCAGGGAGGGCCAGCTTGCATCTAGTCAGCATGTCTGGCCTGTCCAGACACATCACTGCTGAGGTTGCCCCATCAAACCTCATGGTTAATGGATTCCACATCAGAGCAGACTACCTTTACCCCAGATATAGAATCAGGAAGTACACGAAGATGTCATGGGAGGCAGAGAAAGAAGAAGACCTATTGAGGGCACTTTGATGACATGGGTAAAGAAGGCTTCTCTGTAAATGGTAGTTCATCCAAAAATGACATTATGATTTTCTGTGTGTTTGTGAATCTCTCTGTATTGTCGTAAATGCATTTTCATATCAACTGGTGAGACGGTGTGGCCATGAACTGGGAGTGTATGCATAGCACTCAGTTAATGGAGGCCTACACTGAATGCCAACTACTTAGCAGTTTAGGAGCAGGGGGAGCAGTGTGCACAAATGGCATTGACTCCTAGTGAAATCTTTTCCCCTTCTCATTGAACATCCTGAAAGATTGGCTCCCTCTGTTTGCAAAGGAACTGATGTCACACTTGTCCAGCAATGGCTGTGCTAGGAAGGTGCAACACACAGAAAGGACCAATGCCATAGAATGGGCAGGGAGTGGCGTGCTATACCTTTCATGGGCTTGTGACCAATATTGTTCCTTGTTAAATCCCCTTTGAACTGTGGAGAAAGTGAGGGTGTCTGCTGCACCCTGCAATGCAGGTCTGTGCTTCCAGAATGGACTCCTAGTGCAGAGTAGAAATGCCAGGATGAACATGATAAGTTGGATGGTTCCAGATGCGAATGTCCATGAAGGATTAGTGTGTTCAGTAGATCATGCCCTGGGATGTTGCTGCCCTGTGTCCAACATGGAGATCATACAGAGAAAGCGATGAGATGAATCCACCAAGTACATGTTCTGATTTCCTTGCAGAAACCACGGCCTTATTTTCAAGTTCTTTTGGAATTCTGCTGTTTTTAGAGGATGATAGTGGTGAATCAACAATTGGACAGCTGGATATGACAGTAAAACCCATTACCTACTCAGTTTGGTTTTTGTGCATTGAAGTAACCCTGAAATCCTTGATCACATGAAAGTCCAAGTGAGGGACAAGAGTTCAGGTGGAGTTTGATGGCAAGCAATTGGTAATGCTGCAGAGGGTTATGCTTAGGATGTAAATGAATGTGAATGCTGTGTAAGAGAATTAAACAGAAAGAGAAGTAGGGGAGGTAAACATAAATCCTCCTATGATCAAGGCTACCTCATTCTTAATTTCCAACATTGATTGCAATGCATCTTTCCAGCATCTTCCCGGGTTGAGTATTTGGACAATTTCTTTAGGGCTTTGGTCAAAATTAAACCATCTCCTGGAAGTTCCAGGTGCAGTGGTATAGACTTTCAGTTAAAGTGTACATAAAATCAGGTTCAGCAGCTAATCTACTAATCATTTCCATTCTTAACATGTTAAAATACTGTGAGCATCTATGAAGAAGTATGGTACTTTTAAACTTACTCATTCATGGAATGTTGATGGCATTGGTAGGCCAGCATTTATTGCCAATAGGCAGCTAAGAGTCAACCACATTGTTCTGGTTCTGAAGTCCCATGTGGGCCAGGGTTTCTTTCCCCAAAGGATGTTAGTGATCCAGATGAGGCTTTCCCCTGACAATAGTTTTGTGGCCATCATTACATTCCTAATTCCACCACAGCAAGATTTAAATCCAGAACAATACCCGAGACTCTGGATTTTTGAAAATAATTCATTGTGGGATGTGCGTGTCACTGGCTGGCCAACATTTATTGCCCTCCCTAGTTGCCCTTGAGAAGGTGGTGGTGAGCTGCTTTCTTAAAATGCTGTAGCCCACCTGCTGTGGCTTGACCCATTAGGGAGGAAATTCCAAGACAATATATATTTCCAAGTCAGGATAATGAGTGGCTTGTAGGGGTATTTGAAAGTGATGGTGACCCCCTGTACCTGCTGCCCTTGTCCTTCTAGTTGGAAGTGGCCGTGGGTTTGAAAGGTGCTGACTGAGGATCTTTGGTGAATTGATAGTCTGGTGATAACACCAGTAGGCCATCACCTCTCCTAATGTAACCTAAAGCTGGAAATATTGAACCAGCAGCAGAACAATGCTATTGTTCATCATCAGAGCACAAGGCATCAGATACTCGGTTAATCTATGGAATGAGTGCCACTTCAGCTCATTGTGTGTAGATTGCCATCCACTGAGAGAAGATTTGTTAGCAGGATAGAGCTGGCCAAGATGAGAACTCACATCAAATAAATTCCTACCAATAGATTTATGACTGGAAAAGAGTTAATCTGCAGGCTTGAATCGAAGCCCAGAAAGTGGGCCCAATGTGGCCCTTGTGGCAGTGGTGAGCAAGCTCCTACTGACTTTTCCAGGATGAACACGGGTCCTGGCATTGGAATTGACTGCTGTTACATCGCGGAGGCAATGTCAGTGAGGTATGCCCAGTGGCAAACGATCATGCCTGAGGATCAGCAACTTCGTCATTAGTTGGCACCAGTGCTGGCGGCAGCAAAGTGGTGGCAAGAGGGCATCATAATGACAGTGGTGAGGTGGACCCAGTGACAAGAGATATGACTGTACATTCAGGCCAGTGCTGGTGGCGATGAGGTAGTGGTGGAGAAGAATTGGCCCAGCAGCAAAAGTATCAGCAACTTCAACGTTAGTTGGATCTGGCTCAGAGCTTCATTTTAAATCGACTTCTCTTTCAGCTATAGCTTTTCAGTTTCTTTTATTCTTCAAAATATCAAAATGGCTTCACGGAAACAAATGAAAAATTTTCACTGCAATTTATTGTAAAGCACATGCTAATTTATTCATTCATAAAGTGGGAACTTATTTAAAAGCAACACTCAATGTCTTTTTTCCTTATCACCATACAACAACTGAGCCAATCTCTCAAGCACTATTAAGGTTCACCTTATACAGAGGAACCTTGATTATCTGACGGACACGGGCAGGGAGTGTTTTGTTCGGTTAATCAAATTCCGGATAATCGAATGCTGGATAATTGACGTTCCTCTGTCTAATCCTCTCAATTCTTTGTGACTTTCTAAAGGACATAACTGGACACAGCATTTAAATATATCATTTAGGTTCCCAACAGCCGCTGCCTAATAGCCAATAGTCCATACCTAAGAAAATGTCAGAATGCAGGACAACTCAATGTACCCAACAAAGCTATTTTCAATTCACCAGGGCCCTTTATAAAGATCAGATTGTTGATCTTGTGAGTGAGTGAGTGACTTAGGGAAACCCTAGGTTCAATCTTATCTATCTTGAACTCAGCCAGAGCGATGATTGAGGCACTAGGGAGAGTAAACATCATCATAGACTTGTGTATGGAATTACTATTCATTGACTTGATGAAGCGATAATGTGTGAACATTGGGTGAAGACAACTTTGAGCTTGCCAGTAATACCCTTTGTTGAATGGTGTGTTGACACTCACAGAAATAGCTGCACTTTAGCAAGGTTTTGGAATGTGGCTACGAATCACAGAAATTAAACCCTTGCTAGAACCAGCTATTTGGGAAGGAAGAAAATAACATTAGCAGGGAAAAGGTAGCAAATTAGAACAACTTAGTTATTGCATTGTGTATTTCATACTTCAAGAATTTGAAGGGAGGCAGTGAGGTAGTGGTGTTGTTACTAGACTAGAAATTCATAGACCCAATCCAATGTTCTGGGAACAAGGGTTTGAATCCCAACATAACACTCAGTGAAATTTGAAATCAAGTAATATGAACCTGGACTAATGGTGACCATAAAATCTTTGTCAATTATCATAAAATCTATCTGGTTCACTTAAGATCTTTAGGGAAGGAAATCTGCTGTTGTTACCTAGTATGGCATACGAGTGACTCCACACTCACAACAATATGGTCAACTCGTAATGCACTCAGAAAAGGCCTAACAGGTTATACATCTATATCAATTTGCGAAGAAGTCTAAAGAAAGAAATGAAACCAGACAGACATGCTGGCGTCGACCTAGGTACCAGAATCAATAATGGCTAAACCCAACCCTGAAGAATCCTCCTTATTGATCTGGGGACTTGGAGAGCTGTCCTATGGACGAGTCAAGCAATAGCCATATGTGATGATACTCTCAGAATCATACCTTACAGACAATGTCTCAGATACAGCCAACACCCAAACTTACATTTTTCATGTCCCACCAATATGACAGACCCACCAGAGGTGGCAATGCAGAGGTACACAGTTGAGAGGGAGTTGCCCGGCAACTCATCAACATTAACTCTGGACACCATGATGTATATTAGCAACAAGTCAAACATGCACAAGATCCTGCTTATTACGATGTACTGCAACCCGCTGACTTATAAATTGGTAACCTCCATGTTGAATGCCAATTGGAAAGTAAATGAGGCACAGATTGTACTCTTTATAGGCTTGGTAGCATACTCTACATATCATTGGCTTGGTAGCACCAGTACTGACTAGGTGTTAATCGACATAGCTGTTTGATTGGGTCTGTGGCTTACAGCGACAGAAGCAGCAAGAAAGATAAACTTACTTGACATAATCTTCACTAATCTACCTGCTGCAGATGCATCCACCATGATAATGTCAATAAAAGTGACCACCACACAGTCCTTACGGAGATGGAGTCCACTCTTCACATTCAGGATACTCTTCATCATGTTATGTAGCAGTGTCATTATCCAAAATGTGATAGCCTTTGAACATAACTAACAACGCAAAACTGGCATCCATGAGATGGTATGAGCTATTCTTAGTGGCAGAATTGTGGAATATTGACCAGGTATATCCTGTCCACAGGAAGTCAGGCAAATTCAAGCTAACCAATTAACTTCCTATCAGTTTACTCTGAGCTAAACAATGGAACAGGTTGTTGACAGTACTATCAGGTCAGAGGTTAGGAATCCTGCAATGAGTAACTCACCCTTTTGTTTCTCCAAAGTCTGTTCATTATTAACAAGGCTCAAGTCATAAGTGATGAAATAGTCACTACTTGTCTGAATGTGTGTAGCTTCAAAAAAAAACTCAGGAACATTGATACCATCCGGAAGGAAGCAGTTCACTTGATTTGGGGCCCATCCACCATGCTCAACATTCATTGCCTTTTTTAAAAAGGCCTGAGTTTCCCAAAGTCCCAGAAAGATGTTTTAGTATTGATTGTAAACAATTGTTCTGTAAATTGTCCATTAACTTCTCAAAAGAAAGGAAATTAGTATTAATTTCAATTTCAATTCAATTTTCAATCCAATCCATCACAGGAACAGGCCCTTTGGCCCATGAAGCCTGAACTGATTCTAATCCTTATTTAGACCCACTACTTATTACCCTTGTGCAGTTGCTATCCCTATGTTCATTTCCTGTTCATGTGTCTGTCAAGATAGGCTTTAAATATTGCTAACATGCCTGCTTCCACCATCTCCATTGGCAGTGTGTGCCAGGCACCCACTACTCTTTTCCCCTCACTTCTCCCTAAACGTTCCTCCACTCACCTTGAACTTGTACCCTCTTGTAGTTGACCTTTACACTTGGGAAAAAGCTTCTGACTATCCACCCTATCTGTGCTTCCCACAACTTTGTAGACCTCTATCAGGTCACCCCTCACCCTCCGTCTTTCCAGTGAAACCAATCCAAGTTTATCCAACCTCTCATCATAAGCAAAACCATCCAGGCTAGGCAGCATACTGGTCAACCTTCTTTGCACCCTTTCTAAAGCATCCATGTCCTTCTGGTAGTGTGGCGACCAGAACTGCAAATAATATTCCAAATGTAGCCTAACTAAAATTTTATACTGCTGTAACATAACTTGCCAACTGTTATATTGGATGTCCCAGACAATGAAGGCAAGCATACTGTGTGCCTTTTTGACCACTATATCCAGCTGTATTGCCACTTTCAGGGATCTATGGACCTATACACCCAGATCCCTCAATATGTCAATGCCCCTAAAGGTTCTGCCATTTATTGTATAATTCGCATCTGAAATTGATCTTCCAAAATACATCATCTTGCATTTGTCTGGATTAATCTCTGTCTGTCATTTCTCTGCCCAAATCTGCAATCTATCTTTATCCCACCATATCCTTTGACAATCCTCCTCATTATCTGCACCCCCACCAATTTTGGTGTCATCCACAAATTTACTAATTAGACCACCAACACATTCCTCCAGATCATTTATGCATATTACAATAAAGTCAGTGCTTGGACATAGTATTGCAAAGCTACCACTCAGTGGAAAAGGGATCCAGGAATTCATTGGAAGTTGGAAGTGAACTGTTGTTGTACAGTTACTAGGAGACAATGGCTACCTTCTAAAGCCATGGTTACTCAGACCTAAGAAGAACACATTGACAGATGCTAGGCAGAAGTGCCATGGGATAATAATGTGACCATTAAGCAGGTCATAAGTCTCTTGAAAATGTAACTCAGGTGCTTAGGTCCGTGGGTGCCCTCATCAAGCTTCATTGAGTACCTTGCATAGCGAGTTTTGAGAAGATTTGTAGCTCAAGTTGAGGTTCTGGATGTATGTTTGCCTGTTGGATCCCATTTACCACCTCCTGAGATAAAGAACAGGAAATAACATCACTATAGAAAATGATGTCACAACAGGAAATGACGTCACCAATCCAAGGAAACCCAAGCATATAAATAGAAAGCGGGCTACACCACAAGTGTGTCTTCTGGAGGCTCGCTGAAGATGTTATTTAGTATGGTGATGAAATGTCTGAAAACAAACCTTCCAGCTCAGCGAGCAAACCTACATGCAGTCCTTTGCATATCTTGATGCTGTGCCATACACTGCAAACCCTGGTACGGCCAAAGGGTAAGGCATTGGACAATAGCATCTTTTGGATCACGATGCTACCTCCAATGATGAGGATGTGGAGGAGGCTCCTGATCAGGAAATGCCTAATTAAGAACTCTGATATCGACAAGGAAGCCAAAAAAGGTTATTTGCAAGGAAGTTTCAGGACATGCCAATCTATAAATGTTTCTTGTGATCTTTTCTGCAGCCTACAGAAATCAGAATTAGGGGGAACAGAAAAGAGAAATATTACAAATTTCACTACAATGCAACACACTTAATAAATTTGAATATGTGCATGTTATTCACAAGCAACCAACTTCACTTTTGAGTTTATCCACATGTACATCTCAACCTCAACTTCACCAGAAGAGTTGGAGGCAGTCAGCAACCTCCCAGGCACCAACTGGTCCAGAAGTAAACAATTGTCCAACTACAGATCCAGGAACAAACTGTGATCGACCATTTAAAGGCCCACCACTAGTAGATTTCCCATACACACGGCAGAACCTAAACAGCGGATACAATCCAGTGAGATCACTTAAGTTAGAATAAGAGAAAACATAGAGCAACTGGGATGTTCTGATTTGGAAGAACAGTAGATTGTGATCTCCATATGTGAGCAAACATAGATCCTGAACCATTGGAGATTCTACCAACAGTTGCTATGCTTTATGCTAAGAAAGATAAAACCATCTGCTCTGTTGGCAAGAGAGGAAAATGAAGATGGGCCTGGGAGTGTAGTGTGAGGAAAACTCTGGGGGAACAAAGACAATGTTTTCTCTTTACTGGATTTAGCTGATTTGAATGGAAGGAAAGATATAAAACATGTTAAAAGTATTAAAATGTAAGAACTGAACATTTTTCCAAGGGCAGTCTGGAAATAATTATTCTTTGAATGCTTGCAAAATGGTACAACACGATTTTGCAATTGTTGCTGTCAACCTAATAATCATTCTTTTAACGCAGAATGCCAAGAGGTCACAGCCACAATGGAAGGACCCCAGACACAGGAGCGTTAATGCATCATAAGGAAGAACGCTTGCCATTTTTGGCATAAACCTTACCCTTGCAGCTGTGAATGTAGAGGTGGGAGACAATGACCCTACAGCTCAGCTAATATGTTCCATACAACCGTTATACTGAAAATATTAAAAGAACTGATGGGGAATGCTTACTATATCTACAGACCTATTGCAATCCTGATTGATTTCTCATCAGAAGTTCCAGACATCACAAGCCAGGAAACAAGAGATGAAGATGAAACCAATGGCGATAAGACCATAAGATATAGGAGCAGAATTAGGCCATTCAGCCCTTCATGTCTGCTCCGCCATCAATTAAAGCTGATGTGTTTCTCAAAACCGTTCTCCTGTCTTCTCTCCTTAATTCTTGATCCCTTTACTAACCATAAGACCATAAGACATAGGAGTGGAAGTAAGGCCATTCGGCCCATCGAGTCCACTCCGCCATTCAATCATGGCTAATGGGCATTTCCACTCCACTTACCTGCATTCTCCCCGTAGCCCTTAATTCCTTCTGATATCAAGAATTTATCAATTTCTGCCTTGAAGACATTTAGCATCCCAGCCTCCACTGCACTCTGCGGCAATGAATTCCACAAGCCCACCACTCTCTGGTTGAAGAAATGTCTCCGCATTTCTGTTCTGAATTGACCCCCTCTAATTCTAAGGCTGTGTCCACAGGTCCTAGTCTCCTTGCTTAATGGAAACAATTTCCCTAGTGTCCACCCTTTCCAACTAAGAAACTATCTATTTCTGTCTCAAATGACTTGGTCTCCACAGCCTTCTGCAGCAATGAGTTCCACCCTCTGGCTGAAGAAATTCCACCTCATCTCAGTTTTAAAGAGTCATCCATTCACTCTGAGGCTGTGCCCACAGGTCCTAGTCTCTCCTCATAGTGGAAACATCTCCTTCACATCTCACTCTATTCAGGCCATCAGTATTCTCTAAGTTTCAATGAAATGCTACCCTTCCCCCTCACCCCCCCAACCAATATCCTTCTGAACTCCATCGAGTACTGACCCAGAATCCTCAACTACTCCTCATATGACAAGCTCTTCAGTTCTAGGATCATTCTTGTGAACCTCCTTTGGATCAACTTCAAGGCCAGCACATCCTTCCTTAGATATGTGGCCCAAAACTGCTCACAATGTTCCAAATTGTGACCAGAGCTTTATACAGCCTCATTATTGCATCTGTGCTGTTGTAATCTATCACTATCAAAATGAATGCTAACATTACACTTTCCTTCCTAACTTCCAACTGAATCTGCATGCTAACACTGACACTAATCCCTGTGGAACTCCACTAGTTTCCGGTTGCCATCCTGAAAAGCCATTTTCCAGTCCTCTGAGACCTTCCCTGACTCTGGTGATTCCTGAAACATCATCACTAATGCTTCCACAATCTCCTCAGCTATCTCTTTCCAAAACCTGGGCACAGCCTAATACCCTCAAACTCTGACCACAGATTCATCCACAACTTAATTTATTCTCAAACATTTATTACCTTATTTATAGATCATATCCTGAGAGAAATAACATTTCAAGTGAAGGGGAACACTGGCAAATGAAAATTCTAGTGAAGCTGTGAAATGGAGGTAACAGGCTATGTTTCTAAGCTTGTGGCTGACCTTGTCCTGAAACCTGCTGACATCAGAATATAAGTAGAAGATTATACCTACGTGGAAATATTGCCCAACTTTTCACAAGATTTGTGACTTTTGTCTGGGATTTCATTGCCATTTTGTGTGGCATCTTGAGAGGGATTTGCATCCAGGAAAGATTGGCATCTGTAGGATCATCTTTTACAAAATTGTACCTATTGAAGCTCCAACCATTCAGTCACTCAGTGAAGAGAGCTGCTGAATAAAGAGCTGCAGGTCTTGAGGGACCATTAGTACAAGACAATGTGGATAATTGTTTTTAACATTTTAATTGCAGCCAGGGTGGAGAGAACAAGGTCCAGGGGCTGCCGGGAAGGTAAACAAACTGTTTAAAAAGCCTCCCTCAGAGTCTACCACCTCCATTTTAATTGCAGTGAGGATGGAGAGAACGAGGACTGGGGGGTGCTGGGCAGGGAAACAAACATTTAAAAAGCTGATATATTCGGACAGTGACTGAACCCAAGACACTACCCGTGTAGTATCTCCCATCCACCCTCCTCCTCTAACCAAAAGAAAGGCACTCTGTGGTGTGTTGATAAGATAAGGATTTTGGTAAGTTAAGTTGGGGAAAAAAACTTCCCTTTTCTTTTTCATAACTTTGGTCTCAACTTAGGTAAAGTTTAAGATTAAAAATGGCAGGAGATCTCATACCCGTGTTATGCTCCTCTTGCTCAATGTGGGAGCTCAGGGACACAACTGGCTAAATTAGGGGAACTATTCCAAAATTCTGCAGGAGCAAGGGAATGTAGATTGGGAGCAGCTGTTTGAGGGTAAATTCACATTCAATATGTAGGAGGCTTTTAAAGAGAGGTCGATTAGAGTTCAGGAAAGATATATTCCAGTGAAAATGAGGGATAGAAATGGTAAGATTAGGGAACCATGGATGACAGGTGAAATTATGAGACTAGCTAAGAGGAAAAAGGATGTGTACATAGATTAGATTAGACTTACAGTGTGGAAACAGGCCCTTCGGCCCAACAAGTCCACACCGACCCGCCGAAGCGAAACCCACCCATACCCCTACATTACTCCTTACCTCACACTACGGGCAATTTAGCATGGCCAATTCACCTGACCCGCACATCTTTGGACTGTGGGAGGAAACCGGAGCACCCGGAGGAAACCCACGCAGACACGGGGAGAACGTGCAAACTCCACACAGTCAGTCGCCTGAGTCGGGAATTGAACCCGGGTCTTCAGGCGCTGTGAGGCAGCAGTGCTAACCACTGTGCCACCGTGCCGCCCACATAAGGTCTAAGTGACTGAAGATGAAGCTTTGGAAGAATATTAGGAATGTAGAACCAACCTAAAATGAGGAATTAAGAAGGCTAAAAGAGGTCATGAGATTTCCTTAGCAAGCAGGGTTAAGGAAACCCCAAATCCTTTTATTCATATATAAGGAACAAGAGGATAACAAGGGAAAGGGTTGGCCCACTCAAGGACAAAGGAGGAAGGAAATGCGTGGAGTCAGAGAAAATGGGTGAGATTCTTAATGAGTACTTCGCTTTGTATTCACCGAGGAAGGGACATAGCGGATATTGAGGTTAGGGATAGATCTTTGACTACTCTAGGACATGTTGGCATAAGGAGGGAGGAAGTGTGTATTCAAAAAGGCATTAAGATGGACAAGTCCCCAGGACCGAATGGGATCTATCCCAGGTTACTGAGGGAAGCAAGAGAGGAAATAGCTGGGGCTTTAACAGATGTCTTTGCAGCATCCTTGAACATGGGGGAGGTCCCAGAGGACTGGAGAATTGCTAATGTTGTCCCCTTGTTTAAGAAGGGTAGTAGGGATAATCCAGGTAATTACAGACCTGTGACCTGACGTCAGTGGTAGGGAAGCTACTGGAGAAGATACTAAGGGATAGGATATATATCCTTTTGGAAGAAAATGGGCTTATCAGTGATAGGCAGCATGGCTTTGTGCAGGGAAGGTCATGTCATACAAACCTAATAGAATTCTTTGAAGAGGTGACAAAGTTGATTAGTGAGGGAAGGGATGCAGATATCATATACATGGACTTTAGTAAGGCATTTGATAAGGTTCCCCATGGTCGACTGATGGAGAAGGTGAAGTCGCTTGGGGTCCAGGGTGTTCCAGCTAGATGGATAGAAAACTGGTTGGTCATCAGGAGACAGAGGATAGTAATGGAAGGGAGCTTCTCAAAGTGGGGACCTATGACCAGTGGTGTCCCACAGGGATCCGTGCTGGGACCACTGTTGTTTATGATGTACATAAATGATTTGGAGGAAGGCATAGACTGCCTCATTATCAAGTTTGCAGATGACACTAAAATTGGTGGAGTAGCAGATAGTGAAGGAGACTGTCAGAGAATGCAGCAGAATATAGATAGATTGGAGAGTTGGGCAAAGAAATGGCAGATGGAGTTCAATCCAGACAAATGTGAGGTGATGCATTTTGGTAGGTGCAATTTCAGAGCAAACTACACAGTAATAGGAAAAGTCCTGGGGAAAATTGATATACAGAGAGATCTGGGTGTTAAGGTCCATTGTTCCCTGAAAGTGGCAATGCAGGTCAGTAAAGTGGTCAAGAAGGCATACAGCATGCTTTCCTTCATCACACAGGGTATTGAGTACAAGAGTTGGCAGGTCATGTTACAGTTGTATAAGACTTTGGTTCGGCCTCATTTGGAATACTGCATTCAGTTCTGGTTGCCACATTACCAAAAGGATGTGGATGCTTTGGAGAGGGTGCAGAGGAGGGTCACCAGGATGTTCCCTGGTATGGAGGGTGCTAGATATGAGGAAAGGTTGAGTAGATTAGGATTATTTTCATTGGAAAGAAGATGGTTGAGGGGGGACCTGATTGAGGTCTACAAAATCACGAGTGGTGTAAACAGGGTGGATAGCAAGAAACTTCTTCCCAGAGTGAAGGACTCAATTGCTAGGGATCATGAGTTCAAAATGAGAGGAGATATGCGTGGAAAGTTCTTTACGCAGAGGTTGGTGGGTGCCTGGAATGCGTTGCCAGTGGAGGTGGTAGCGGTAGGAATGATAGTGCATTTAAGATGTGTCTAGACAGATACATGAATGGGCAGGGAGCAAAAGGATACAGATCCTTAGAAAAGATTGGTGCAAGATTGGAGGGCTGAAGGACCTGTTCCTGCACTGTAATGTTCTTTGGTCTTTGTTCTCATTGTTCTAACATATATGGGGATAGAATTTTGGAGGGTTTCAGAGGGTGCATGGTTAAAAATTCTGAATTTGTTCTAATGGTTCTGTCACAAATCATTGAACATTTTATCTTCTTCCCAACAGGATCACTGAACTCTATTTTATTTCAGGAGTCTAACACAGGGCAACATTTTTGCTGTTATCTTTAGATGACTCCATAGGAGGACATCAGTTAGCAAAGCCAGGTCTAAATGAGATGGTAACAATTGCAAGATGTATATTGAAGCACTGGCAGTCCTGCTAATGGTGACATGTGCAGGAATACAGTTCTTCTTTTTTCACCACATAGTCATCCTTTTAACATGCTTTACAGAGAATTGATGCGTTATACAATATAAAGCCCAAAGGGCAAAAGACCATAAGATATAGGAGCAGAATTAGGTCACTTGGCCCATCAAGTCTGCTCCGCCATTCGGTCAAGACTGTTATATTTCTCAACTTCATTTTCCTGCCTTCTCCCCATAACCTGTGATCCTCTTACTAATCAAGAACCTGTCTATCTCTGTCAGAAATACACTCAATGACTTGGCCTCCAAATCCTTTTGTGTCAATGAGTTCCACAGATTCACCACCCTCTGGCTAAAGAAATTCCACCTCATCTCAGTTTTAAAGGGTCATCCCTTCACTTTAAGACTGTTTCCTCAAGTCCGAGTCTCTTCTGCTAGTAGAAACATCTCTTTCACATCTCATTCTATCGAGGCCTTTCAATATTCTGTAATTTGCAATGAAATCCCCCCATATCCTTCTAAACTATTTCAATAGAGTACAGACTCAGAGTCCTCAACTGCTCCCCATATGATAATACTTCATCCCCATGATCATTCTTATAAATCTCCTCTGGACACCCTCCAATGCCAACACATCCTTTCCTAGATATGGGCCCTAAACCTGTTGACAATGTTCTAAATGCAGCTTGGCCTGACCCTTATACAGCCTTAGGAGAAAGTGAGGACTGCAGATGCATCCCACTTGCATCCATCTGTCGCCTTCCCAGTTACCTTCACCCCCCCCAGCCACACCCCCATTCCCCCATTTATCTCTTAGTCCCCTTCCCCCTCCACATTCCTGATGAAGGGTTTATGCTTAAAACATTGACTCTCCGGCTCCTCAGCTGCTGCCTGACCTGGTGTGCTTTTCGAGCACCACACTTTTTGTCCCCTATACAGCGTTAGCAGTACCTCTCTGCTCATGTATTCTAGCCCTCTGGAAATGATTGATAACATTGCATTTGCCTTTTTAACTGCCAACTGAACATTCATGTTAACCTTAAGAAAACTCTGGATGAGGAATTCCAAGTCCCTTTGTGCTTTAGATTTCTGAAGCCTATCCCCTGAATTAGAATTAGAGTTAGTGCCACATATACGCACATGAGTGCAGTGAAAAGTTTACAAGTCACCACTTATGACACCAGCTTAGGAACAAGTGTACCTAGTTACAGATTCTTAAGGACAAATTTTAGGAAAATATTATAAGAAGAAAAAATGAAAAAGTCCAGCATTTCAGACCTTCACACCATCTTAGGTACAAAAGTATAAAATAATAGGAATAAATTAAAAAGAAGAAATAAAAAGGTCAGAAAAACAATCCTTCCAACCCAGTCTGCTCCTGCACCCAGCCTCTAGACCACGTCAAGCCTTGCTTGCTGTCCACCTTGTTTATTTTTAACTTAAACCTTTTTAAGGTTTTTGTTAAACAGCTGCTATCAAACCAGAATGAGAAAGGTGTTGATTTCAGGAAATTCCAGCAATTATCAGGACAAAAGCTTATCTCCTCCAGGAATGTGACACTTCTTGTATTGTAAGAACATTCTAACCAAGCTAACACAAAGCCCTAGTACAGTAGACGAGATGTCTACCTAGCCAAATCTGAATAAGATGTGAAGGAGCCGGTATTGGACTTGGGTAGACAAAGTTAAAAAAAATCACACAACACCAGGTTATAGTCCAACAGGTTTATTTGGAAGCACTAGCTTTTGGAGTGCTACTCCTTCATCTGGTGGTTGTGGAGCAGGGCCATAAGACACAGAATTTATAGCAAAAAGATTACAGTGCCATGCAACTGAAATGATATACTGAACAAACCTAGATTGTTGTTATTCATCTTTCAGAATGGGTTGCAGGTTTTGTTTCTTTAATATGTAAATCCTAGAACTTCTTTAAAAACACATTCTCGCGATAACTTAAGGATTTATATAAAAAAAGTTACATCTCAGTTCAGGCAATGCAGTAAAGGTGTGAGTTAGAGTCTGTCTATTTCCCAATCTTGAGTCAGACTGGTTCTATGTCTAAAGTAAGAATTTACAAAACATTACCTGGATTGACTGCTGCTGCATTGACTGCCTGCAGATTGTGCATTTGTTTGAGGAAAATAGAATGTATCTGCAAATATAATTCTGCAAATGCAAATTCATTCCATAGACTTATATGGCTTGGGCCTTGGGTTCATGTCACACTACAGGTGACCCCACTACACTATACATTCTCTCACATACGCACACAAGCACACGTACACACACACACTTACATACTTACACACTCACGCAGAGACCCTCATATACAAGCTCTCCGTTTCTCACACACATACATCCCACGCTAACACTCATGCACACACCCTCTCACAGGCTTATACTGCATCACACTCACACACACACACTTTACCATGTTTGCACACACGCAAACATTCTCTCACATGTACTCACACACACGCTCTCTCTCTCACCCTCCCTCTCATGCGCACGTACACACATATACGTCTGTGGGGTGAATTGCTTTCCCAATCCTTTGCTAGAAATTCTGTGTCTTATGGCCCTTCTCCACAACTCACCTGATGAAGAGGTAGCGCTCCAAAAGCTAAATAAACCTTTTGGACAATAACCTGATGTTGTGCAATTTTTAACTTTAGCTCTGAACAAAGGAGACCATCAAAGCCCATTATAGCTTGAGTTAGTACAAATATCTCTGCAGTTATCTGCTACACAACATAATGATTCTGATGAAGTAACAACAAAACCATTTTGTTAGCTGTGTGTTTCAACCAAACCCCCAATTATATGGCAACTGCAGGCTTAGCTAAATGCCTGCTTGTAATCTCAATATCATTCCAAAATCTGATTGCTGACAATAAACTTGTGCATCACCTGCAAAGTGAACCAATTCCTAGTTTACATCTACTCTACCTTCATCAGTAATTCAACAGCATCTGAGTTCCTACTTAAGGAAATCTGCACAGATAACCAACAGAAAGTAAACTGGACTGTCTAATTCAGCTAATCTTTGTTTCGGATTTATACTTAATAAAACTTTTGTCATCTGTCATGGTGAAATTTCAACTGATATCCTCTGGAAATTAATATTGTCTTTTGAATGACTAATGTAGGGACAGTACCATTACTCCACTGCCTCCCCATGCATGAATGGAAGTGAGTGTTACAAACCTTTTCCACAGGTTTTAACCCTCAATATTTTACTGTGAGTGAGGACTGCTGATGCTGGAGAGTCAGAGTCGATAAAGTGTGATACTGGAAAAGGCACAGCAAGCCAGGCATCATCTGAGGAGCAAGAGAGTCGATGTTTCAGGCAGAACCCTTCTTCAGAGTTTTACTATGAGTCATTTGGAATTCATCTGCATCAGCAGGACTTGAAGAAACACATGTCAAAGGATATTTCCAACAGGGAAAAAATGAGAAAAAAGGTGAAAAATTATTATGCAGCGGAAAGGAGAATGGTAAAAATAACTAAATAAATATATTCTCCTGTCGTTCTTGTCTGTGACAATAATATCAAGTTCCAAGCACGATGCAGATTAATATAAAGGAATTTGTGTCTATGATTGCACTTCATGGTAATAACTTCAAGCTCAGGAAATTAAAATATTTGTGATCATTACCTGGTTCACATTCGAGATATGCGTTACCAGATGATTATAATCAACAGCTCCGGAACCCTTGAGGACTTCTTGTGACTGTAGAAATTGATTGCCCTCATTTTGCTGGAACTGCTGCTGAACCACATAAATGGAGGTGCTCTGACAAAGTCAGCATTTGAGATTAGTCTGATGCTCATATTTGCTCATCAGACAGAATTCTCTAGTGGTTCCCTAAAATGAGTCATTCATTTAAATGCTCAGTGTTTTAGTGACTTCCTGTTCCACTGTGTGAACTCCCTTTGCTGTTGGTATATAAAAATTTAATTGCAGCAACAAACTCTTAAATCTTCATAGCTGAAGTTAAGCCACCTGAGATCCAACTCACGACAGATATTTTGGAACAGTCACAGATTGCTAGGCTGGATTGTAGGATAAAGCAGCCTAGAAACAAGAAATATGCTTTGGTACCAGTTTTTCATGAAAGGAATATTAATAATGTATATTGTCTCAAATCACCAAAGCAGAAGTAAATGATTGGTGCTTAGCAAATGAGAGGAGTGGAAAAGACTATTGGATACCCTCTGGCTGGTTCCAGGATCATTTCTCATGATAATTTTATATCCCTTGAATAAAGGTTTTTTTCGGGTAGTTATAAAACTCTAGCATTTAAAATTACTGATATAACGCAGACCACCATCTTGCTTAGCATCCCTTTCCATACATTCACTAACCCTTTGTGTATTGTAATGAAATACAAGCTTTCTGTTCACCCTTTTGTTTATAAGTTGGAAGATATTCATTCTTGTGGTCAAATCTGTGACTTTGCTGAATAAATTGGAATAAGTTTTCATCGTTTGTGCTTTGGTGTAAATAATTTCATAGACAAAAATTGGAAATGCATGCCCATAGCAGAGCCCACCAATTTCCTGTTTACTTAATCCATCTCCTTTAAATCCATGAACATTTTAATAAAGTCACCCTGAGCTTTTGCTTCTCAAGTGCAAACATTGGAGTATCTTCTCACAACCTAGGCATTGAGTGAAATCCCTCTGCTATTAATTGTGATGCCTCTTGCTGCTTTTTCTCTTGTCCCTAGAACTCTGCCTAATGCTGACCAGGATGTACTGGGCCAGAGTCCTCTAGGTCCGAGCGAATCCTCAATGTATATAAACTAAAAAGTAATTTCACATTTGGGCTCCAGCCCTTTAGTAATACTATCAAAGGTTCTGTTTGCTCTTTGTACTGGTACTGTATACTGTTCAGTGACTTTGGTGATCAGTTCACTAGAATTTCAAATCAACCTTCTTTATTATATCCTGAAGAATAATACCTTATATTGTCAACTTATTAATTTTGTCCAATTCATGAGTTTGTATTTGTTAACGATAAATGATATCCACTGCTTGTTAGCCAAGGTCCCCAACCTCTCGAGATTTTTCTACACTTCCCAGTGATTCACAATCATTTGCAATTCCAATCACAATGTCATTTGTTTTAGTCTTGGGAGGGTTTAATTTCAGTTCCCACCACAACAGCCTTACACTATCATTAAGGCACTCCGTTATTTATCTTCAGATATGCTGATTATGTCTACCTGCAACATCCATTGCTTCTGAGTTCAGCCAATTTTTGAAATAATACCATTTGACAGGCTTGCAAACATTGTGGAACAATATCCTATTTAACAAAATTATGGTGTCTTTTTGAATTCATGGATTTGTGACAATATGAAAGTATAATTATAGTTTTACATAGACATTCAAAATTATAACACAGAGGCCTTATTGAAGTTTATTAAATCATGAGCGGCATGAATGGGGTAAATAGACAAGGTCTTTTCCCTCGGGGTGGGGGAGTCTAGAACAAGAGGGCATAGGTTGAGGTGAGAGGGAAAAAATTTAAAAGGGACTTAAGGGGCAACATTTTCATGCAGAGGGTGTTGCATGTATGGAATGAACTGCCAGAGGAAATGGATGGAGGCTTGTACAATTGCAACATTTAGAAGGCATCTGGATGGGTATATGAATAGGGAAGGGTTTAGAGGGATGTGGGCCGGGTACTGACAAATGGGATTAGATTAGTTTAGGATATCTTGTCAGCATGGACGAGATGGAGGGTCTATTTCCGTGCTGTACATCTCTATGACTCTAATTTGAACCACCTATCTGCCTCCCATCATATAAATTTTAGGAAATTTGTTTAAAATTAGTTCAATGATTTTTTGAGGTTTAAGCAAGAAAAGATTTTCTAAATGAACATTTATTCTTAGACAGCATTGATATAATAGCAATTATGCATAATATTGAGAATTGATTCATTTAACCTGGCTTCCTACAGCCTCAAGATCTTTCACAGGTGCTTGACTGTCTGAGGAACTTTAATTACATAATGGCAGATAGCTGTTCTTCAGTATTCCTTTCTCCCTATACATGATATGTCTAGATGTTCTTTGAGGCTTCTCTTGTCCACTTTCCTGCCCTTTCCCGAGACAATTTGATTCCCGTACTAATCAGGAATCTATCTGCTCCATGCTCCAGGATCTGCTCCATGTCTCTCTGTGGCAAGACATTCCAGGGACTTACAAATTCCTCCTCATCTCAGTCTTAAATTGACACCTTCTTAATGCTGAAACAATGCCCTTTGGTCCTAGTCTCTCCCACAAGGGCAAACCTGTTCTCAGTATTTATCCTGTTAAACCCCTTAAGAATCCGATATGTTTCAATGAGAACACCTCTCATTCTTCTAAACTCCATTGAGTAAATAGAGTCATAGAGATGTACAGCATGGAAACAGACCCTTCAGACCAACCCGTCCATACCAACCAGATGTTGTGTATATGGATTTTAGTAAGGCGTTCGATAAGGTTCCCCATGGTAGGCTAATGCTAAAACTACGGAGGTATGGCATTGAGGATACATTAGAGGTTTGGATTAGGAATTGGCTGGCTGGAAGGAGACAGAGGGTAGTAGTTGATGGATTATGTTCATCTTGGAGCGCAGTTACTAGCGGTGTACCACAAGGATCTGTTTTGGGACCATTGCTTTTTGTTATCTTTATAAATGATCTAGAGGAAGGACTTGAAAGCTGGGTAAGCAAGTTTGCGGATGACACAAAAGTCGGTGGAGTTGTGGATAGTGAGGAAGGAAGTGGTAGGTTACAGCGGGATATAGATAAGTTGCAGAGCTGGGCGGAAATGTGGCAAATGGAATTCAATGTAGCTAAGTGCGAAGTCGTTCACTTTGGTAGGAATAACAAGATGATGGATTACTGGGCTAATGGTAGGCTACTTGGTAGTGCGGATGAGCAGAGGGATCTTGGTGTCCATGTACACAGATCTCTGAAAGTTGCCACCCAGGTAAATAGTGCTGTGAGGAAGGCATATGGTGTACTGGGCTTTATTGGCAGAGGAATTGAATTCCGGAGTCCTGAGGTCATGTTGCAGTTGTATAAGACTCTGGTGCGGCCTCATCTGGAGTATTGTGTGCAGTTTTGGTCGCCATACTATAGGAAGGATGTGGAAGCGTTAGAACGAGTGCAGAGGAGGTTTACCAGGATGTTGCCTGGAATGGTAGGAAAATCTTATGAGGAAAGGCTGAGGCACTTGGGGCTGTTCTCATTGGAGAAGAGAAGGTTTAGGGGAGATCTGATAGAAGTGTATAAGATGATTAGGGGTTTAGATAGGGTAGATACTAAGAACCTTTTACCGCTAATGGAGTCAGGTGTTACTAGGGGACATAGCTTTAAATTAAGGGGTGGTAGGTATAGGACAGATGTTAGGGGTAGATTCTTCACACAGCGGGTTGTGAGTTCATGGAATGCCCTGCCCGTATCAGTGGTGAACTCTCCTTCTTTATGGTCATTTAAGCGGGCATTGGATAGACATTTGGAAGTTATTGGGCTAGTATAGGTTAGGTAGGATTCGGTCGGCGCAACATCGAGGGCCGAAGGGCCTGTACTGCGCTGTATCCTTCTATGTTCTATGTTCTATGTTCTATATCTCAACCCAATCTAGTCCCACCTGCCAGCACCCGGCCCAAATCCCTCCAAACCCTTCCTATTCATATATCCATCCAAATGCCTCTTAAATGTTGCTATTGTACCAGCCTCCACCACATCTTCTGGCAGCTGATTCCATAAATGTACCACCCTCTGCATGAAAAAGTTGCCCCTTAGGTCTCTTTTATATCTTTCCCCTTTCACCCTAAACCTATGGCCTCTAGTTCTGGACTCCCCAACACCAGGGAAAAGACTTTGTCTATATATCCTATCTATGCCCCTCTTAATTTTATAAACCTCTATAACGTCACCCCTCAGCCTCCGACGCTCCAGGGAAAACAGCCCTAGCTGTTCAGCCTCTCCCTATAGCTCAGATCCTCCAACCCTGGCAACATCCTTGGAAATCTTTTCTGAACCCTTTCAAGTTTCACAACATCTTTCCGACAGGAAGGAGACCAGAATTGCACGTAATATTCCAACAGTGGACGAACCAATGTCCTGTACAGCCACAACATGACCTCCCAACTCCTGTACTCAATACTCTGACCAATAAAGGAAAGCATAACAAACGCCTTCTTTACTATCCTATCTACCTGTGACTCCACTTTCAAGGAGCTATGAACCTGCACTCCAAGGTCTCTTTGTTCAGCAATGTTCCCTAGGACCTTACCATTAAGTGTATAAGTTCTGCTAAGATTTGCTTTCCCAAAATGCAGCACCTTGCATTTATCTGAATTAAACTCCATCTGCCACTTCTCAGCCCATTGGCCCATCTGGTCCAGACCCTGCTGTAATCTGAGGTAACCCTCTTTGCTGTCCACTACACCTCCACTTTTGGTGTCATCTGCAAACTTACTAACTGTACCTCTTATGCTCGCATCCAAATCATTAATGTAAATGACAAAAAGTAGAGGGCCCAGCACCGATCCTTGTGGCACTCCACTGGTCACAGGCCTCCAGTCTGAAAAACAACCCTCCACAATCACCCTCTGTCTTCTACCTTTGAGTCAGTTCTGTATCCAAATGGCTAGTTCTCCCTGTATTCCATGAGATCTAACCTTACTACTCAGTCTCCCATGGGGAACCTTATCGAACGCCTTACTGAAGTCCATATCAATCACATCTACTGCTCTTCCCTCATCAATCTTCTTTGTTACTTCTTCAAAAAACTCAGTCAAGTTTGTGAGACATGATTTCCCATGCACAAAGCCATGTTGACTATCCCGAATCAGTCCTTGCTTTTCCAAATACATGTACATCCTGTCCCTCAGGATTCCCTCGAACAATTTGCCCACCACTGAGGTCAGGCTCACTGGTCTATAGTCCCATGGCTTGTCTTTAACGCCCTTCTTAAACAGTGGCACCACGTTTGCCAACCTCCAGTCATCCGGCACCTCGCCTGTGTCTATCGATGATACAAATATCTCAGCAAGAGGCCCAGCAGTCACTTCTCTAGTTTCCCACAGAGTTCTCGGGTGCCCCTGATCAGGTCCTGGGGATTTATCCACCTTTACCTGTTTCAAGGCACCCAGGACTTCCTCCTCTGTTATATGAACATTTTGCAAGATGTCACCATCTATTTCCCTACAATTTATATCTTCCATATCCTGTTCCACAGTAAATACTGATGCAAAATATTCATTTAGTATCTCCCCCATTTTCTGTGGCTCCACACAAAGGCCGCCTTGCTGATCTTTGAGGGTCCCTATTCTCTCCCTGGTTACCCTTTTGTCCTTAATATATTTGTAAAAATTCTTTGGATTCTCCTTAATTCTATTTGCCAAAGCTATCTCATGTCCCCTTTTTGCCCTCCTGATTTCCCCTTTAAGTATATTCCTACTTTCTTTATACTTTTCTAAGGATTCACCTCGATCTATCCTGTCTATACCTGACATATGCTTCCTTGTTTTTCTTAACCAAACCCTCAATTTCTTTAGTCATCCAGCATTCCCTATACTTACCAGCTTTCCCTTTCACCCTGACAGGAATATACTTTCTCTGGATTCTTGTTATCTCATTTCTAAAGGCTTCCCATTTTCCAGCCATCCCTTTACCTCCGAACATCTGCCTCCAATCAGTTTTCGAAAGTTCTTGCCTAATACCGTCAAAATTGGCCTTTTATCCAATTTAGAACTTCAACTTTTAGATCTGGTCTATCCTTTTCCATCACTATTTTAAAACGAATAGAATTATGGTCTCTGGCCCCAAAGTGCTCCCCCACTGACACCTCAGTCACCTGTCCTGCCTTATTTCCCAAGAGTAGGTCAAGTTTTGCACCTCCTCTAGTAGGTACATCCACATATTGAATCAGAAAATTGTCTTGTACACACTTAAGAAATTCCTCTCCATCTAAACCCTTAACACTATGGCAGTCCAAGTCAATGTTTGGAAAGTTAAAATCCCCTACCATAACTACCCTATTATTCTTACAGATAACTGAGATCTCCTTACAAGTTTCTTTCTCAATTACCCTCTGACTATTGGGAGGGGGGGAGGGGGGTGCGGGTGTATAATACAATCCCAATAAGGTGATCATCCCTTTCTTATTTCTCAGTTCCACCCAAATAACTTCCCTGGATGTATTTCCAGGAACATCCTCTCTCAGCACAGCTGTAATGCTATCCCTTATCAAAAATGCCACTCCCTCTCCTCTCTTGCCTCCCTTTCTATCCCGCCTATAGCATTTGTATCCTGTAAAGTGTCAACCCATTTAACGTTTGTTTACAAGACAATTCCTCCATGTTGGGAATCATTTCAGTGAAACTTCTCTGAACTACTGACAATGAAATAATATCTTTTCTTAAATAAAGTACCCGCTACAGCGGGCGCACAGAGAGGGGAGCCGGAAGGTAAGCGGAGACCAGTTTAAATTATTGTTTTCTTTTCACAGTCTGTGTTTTTTTTCAACTAGGAGCAGGAACCTGAAAGTCGTCAACAGAGGTTTCTGGGAAGGTAAGAAGATTGAGTGGAGAAGGAACCCGAGATACTACACATGTAGTGTCTCCCACCATCCCTCCTCCTCTAACCTAAAAAATGGACTCAGTTGGCTGAGCAGGTAAGCTACCTAGTGTTCTTGTTTTGGAGACTAAGTGTAGAGTTATGGCAGTGCAGGCAGTGGAATGTTCCTCCTGCAGGATGTTTGAGGTAAGGGTGACCACCGATGCCCCTGCCGACTTATCTGCAGGGAGTGCAGCCAGCTCCAGCTCCTCACAGACCGTGTTAGGGAACTAGAGCTGGAGTTGGATGAACTGAGGATTATTTGAAGGCTGAGAGGGTGATAGATAGAAGCTACAGGGACATAGTTACGCCAGAGAACAGAGGTAGCTGGGTAACAGTTAGAGGTGGGAAGGGGAGGAAGCAACAGTGCAGGGATGCCCTGTGGTCGTTCCCCTCAACAATAAGTATACTGCTTTGGATACTGTTGGGGGGGACGGCCTAGCAGGGGTAAGCTGCAGTGACCGGGTCTCTGGCACGAGGTCTGGCTCTGAGGCCCAGAAGGAAAAGGGGGAGAGGAGGAGAGCGCTAGTTATAGGAGACTGTATTGTTAGAGGGACAGACAGGCGGTTCTGTGGACATGGGCGAGACTCTCAGATGGTTTGTTGCTTCCTGGGTGCCAGGGTCTGAGACGTCTCGGATCATGTCTTCAGAATCCTTAAGAGGGAGGGTGTGCAGCCAGAAGTTGTAGTGCACATTGGCACCAACGACATAGGTAGGAAGAGGGCTAGGGAGGTCATTCAGGAGCTCAGGGAGTTAGGCTGGAAGCTAAAAGCTAGGATGGACAGAGTCGTCATCTCTGGGTTGTTGCCGGTGCCACGTGACAGTGAGGCAAGGAATAGGGAGAGAGTGCAGTTGAACACGTGGCTGCAAGGATGGTGTAGGAGGGAGGGCTTCAGGTATTTGGACAATTGGACTGCATTCTGGGGAAGGTGGGACCTGTACAAGCAGGACGGGTTGCACCTGAACCAGAAGATCACCAATATCCTGGGAAGTAGGTTTGCTAGCACTCTTCAGGGGGGTTTAAACTAATTTGGCAGGGGGATGGGATCCGGACTTATTGTCCAGCAAGTAGGTTAGCTGTTTTTCAGGATGTCCAAGAACGTAGGGAGGTTGTGGAGAAGATAGCACTGACAGGAATACTTGTGGACACAGAGATGGGCTCAGGTGTGTATATTTTAATGCAAGGAGTATCAGAAATAAGGTGGGTGAACGTTAGGCGTGGATTGGTACTTGGGACTACAATGTTGTGGCCATCACAGAAACGTGGATAGAAGAGGGACACGAATGATTATTGGAAGTTCCTGGTTACAGATGTTTCAGTAAGATTAAGGGGGGGTGGTAAAAAAAGGAGGGGGAGTGGCGTTGCTAATTAGAAATGGTACAACAGCTGCAGAAAGGCAGTTTGAGGGGGATCCGCCTTTGGATGTATTGTGGGCTGAAGTCAGAAATAGGAAAGGAGTGGTCACCTTGTTGGGTGTTTACTATAGGCCCCCCAAAAGCAGCAGAGATGTGGAGAATCAGCTTGGGAAACAGATTTTGGAAAGGTGCAGAAGCCACAGGGTAGTAGTCATGGGCGATTTCAACTTCCCAAATATTGATTGGAAGCTCTTTAGATCAAGTAGATTGGACGGGGCGGTGTTTGTGCAGTGTGTCCAGGCAGTCTTTCTAACTGTAGATTGTACGACCAGATTTGGTACTTGGTAACGAACCGGGACAAGTGATGGGCTTGTTAGTGGGTGAGCATTTGGTGATGGTGACCACAATTCTCTGACTTTCACCTTGGTTATGGAGAGAGATAGGTGCGTGCAACAGGATAGGTTTTACAATTGGGGGAAGGGTAAATATGATGCTGCAAGACAGGATCTGAGGAGCATAAATTGGGAGCACAGGCTGTCAGGGAAGGATGTCGTTGAAATGTGGAACTTTTTCAAGGAACAGATACGACGTGTCCTTGATATGTATGTACCTATCAGGCAGGAAAGAGATGGATGTGTGAGGGAACCTTGGTTGACGAGGGAGGTTGAATGTCTTGTAAGGAGGAAGAAGGAGGCTTACATAAGGTTGAGGAAACAAGGTTCAGACAGAGCGTTGGAGGGATACAGGGTAACCAGGACGCAGCTGAGGAAAGGGATTAGGAGAGCTAAGAGAGGGCATGTAAAAGCTTTGGTGGGTAGGATCAAGGATAACCACAAAGCCTTTTATGCGTATGTGAGAAACATGAGAATGACGAGAATGAGGGTAGGTCCGATCAAGGACAGTAGTGGGAGACTGTGTATTGAGTCGGAAGAAATAGGAGAGGTCTTGAATGAGTACTTTTCTTCAGTGTTTACAAATGAGAGGGATCATATTGTTGAAGAGTAGAGTATGAAATGGACTGGTAAGCTAGAGGAGATACTTGTTAGGAAGGAAGATGTGTTGGGCATTTTGAAAAACTTGAGGATAGACAAGTCCCCCGGGCCTGACGGGATATATCCTAGGATTATGTGGGAAGCAAGAGAGGAAATTGCAGTACCGTTGGCAATGATCTTTTCGTCTTCACTGTCAATGGGGGTGGTACCAGGGGACTGGAGAGTAGCGAATGTTGTGCCCCTGTTCAAAAAAGGGAATAGGGATAACCCCGGGAATTACAGGCCAGTTAGTCTTACTTCAGTGGTAGGCAAAGTAATGGAAAGGGTACTGAGGGATAGGATTTATGAGTATCTGGAAAGACACTGCTTGATTAGGGACAGCCAGCACGGATTTGTGAGGGGTAGGTCTTGCCTTACACGTCTTATTGAATTCTTTGAGGAGGTGACCAAGCATATAGATGAGGGTAGAGCAGTGGATGTAGTGTACATGGATTTTAGTAAGGCATTTGGTAAGGTTTCCCATGGTAGGCCTATGTGGAAAATCAGGAGGTATGGGATAGTGGAAAGTTTGGCCAGTTGGATAGAGAACTGGCTAACCAGTCGAAGTCAGAGAGTGGTGGTAGATGGTAAATATTCAGCCTGGAGCCCAGTTACAAGTGGAGTTCTGCAGGGATCAGTTCTGGGTCCTCTGCTGTTTGTAATTTTTATTAATGACTTGGAAGAGGGAGTCGAAGGGTGGGTCAGTAAATTTGCAAACGATACGAAGATTGGTGGAATTGTGGATGGTGAGGAGGGCTGTTGTCGGCTGCAAAGGCACTTAAATATGATGCAGAGCTGGGTTGAGGAGTGGCAGATGGAATTCAACCCTGTCAAGTGTGAGGTTGTCCATTTTGGAAGGACAAATAAGAATGCGGAATACAGGATTAACGGTAGGGTTCTTAGTAAGGTGGAGGAGCAGAGGTATCTTGGGGTCTATGTTCATAGATCTTTGAAAGTTGCCACTAATGTTATAGATTACTTACTTACTTACGTACTTACAATGTGGAAACAGGCCCTTTGCCCCAACAAGTCCACACCGACCTGCCAAAGCGCAACCCACCCATACCCCTACATTTGCCCCTTACCTAACACTACGGGCAATTTAGCATGGCCAATTCACCTGATCTGCACATCTTTGGACTGTGGGAGGAAACCGGAGCACCCAGAGGAAACCCATGCAGACACGAGGAGAACGTGCAAACTCCACACAGTCAGTCGCCTGAGTCGGGAAATGAACCCGGGTCTTTGGCGATGTGTGGTGGATAGAGCTTGTTAGAAGGCCTATGGTGTATTAGCTTTCATTAGCAGAGGGATTGAGTTCAAGAGTCGTGAGGTGATGTTGCAGCTGTGTAGGACCTTGGTAAGGCCACATTTGGAGTACTGTGTGCAGTTCTGGTTGCCTCATTTTAGGAAAGATGTGGAAGCTTTGGAGAGTGTGCAGAGATTTACCAGGATGTTGCCTGGAATGGATAATAGGTCGTACGAGGATAGGTGGAGAGTGCTAGGCCTTTTCTCATTGGAACGGCGAAGGATGAGGGGTGACTTGATAGAGGTTTATAAGATGATTAGGGGAATAAGTAGACAGTCAGAGACTTTTTCCCCGGGTAAAACAAAGTGTTACAAGGGAACATAAATTTAAGGTGAAGGGTGGAAGGTATGGGGGGAATGTCAGGGGTAGGTTCTTTACCCAGAGAGTGGTGGGGGCATGGAATGCACTGTCTGTGGGAGTGGCAGAGCCAGAATCATTGGTGACCTTTAAGTGGCAATTGGATAGGTGCATGGATAGGTGCTTAAGCTCGGACAAATGTTCGGCACAACATCGTGGGCTGAAGGGCCTGTTCTGTGCTGTATTGTTCTATGTTCTATGAAACTAGTCACAGCACTCATCAGCACCTTGTACTGCTGCAGTAAGTCTTCTTTTCTCTTATACTCCAAATCCCTTGAAATAAGAGTCAACATTCTATCAGTGATAGAATGTCAACGTAGAACTGTACAGCACAGGGACAGGCTCTTTGGTCCACAATGTGGTGCCAAGCATGACCCCAAATTAAACTAATCCCTTCTGTCTGCCCTTGGTCTATATCCTTCCATTCCTTGCATATTCATGTGCTGATCTAAAAGTCCCTTAAAAGCTCTTATCATACCTACCTCCACCACCACATATAACAGTGCATTCCAGACTTCGACCACTCTCTATATAAACAACATGTCCCTCACATCTTCTTTGAACTTTCCCCTTCTCAACTTAAATGCATGCCCCTTAGCGTTAGACATTTTAACCCCTAGGAAAAGGACTCGGACACCTATGCATCTCATAATTTTATCAATTTCTATAAAGTTTCCCCTCAGCCTCCATCGCTGCAGAGATAACAACCTGAGTTTTTCTATCCTCTCCTTATAGCTCATACCCTCTAATCCAAATAGCATCCTGATAAATTTCTTCTGCACCCTCTCCAAAACCTCTACATCCGTCCTGTAATGTGGTGACTAGAATTGAATGCAATACTGTGTGTGGTTTAACCAAAGTCTTATAAATCTGTCTTATAAACATGACATCCTGACTCTTGTGCTGAATTTCCCAACCAATGAAAGCAAGCATGCCACACAACTTCTTTACCACCCTATCTACTTGCACGGCCACTTTCAGGGGGCTATGGACTTGAACCCCAAGATCCCTCTGTACATCAATGCTGCTCAGAGTCCTGCCATTAATCGTGTAATTTCCTTAACATTTGATCTCCCAAAGTGCAGCACCTCACACTTACCCAGATTAACCTGCATCTGCCATTTCTCCACCCATATCTGTAACTGATCTATATCCGGCTGTATCCTTTGACAAGTTTCTACACTATCTACAACTTCACCAATATTTGTGATTACCCGTGTGCAAGCTTTCAGTGTTTTGTGCACAAGTACTCCCAAGTCCCTTTATGGAGCCATGCTGACTCTGCTTGACTCATTCAGCAGAGAAACAGACCCTTTGATCCCACTCATCCATGCTGACCAGATATCTGAAACTGATCTAGTCCCACTTGCTCCATATTCCCCTAAACACTTCCTATTGATATAGAATTCCTACATTTTGTAAACAGGCCAGTTGGCCCATCAGATACACCGGCTCCCTGAAGATCATCCCAACCTTATCCCTGTAACTCCACATTTCCCATGGCTAATCCACCTAGCCTGCATATCCCTGGACACTATGGGGCAATTTAGCATGACCAATCCATCTAACCTGCATGTCAGGACACTCAGAGGAAACCCACACAGACACAGGGAGAATGTACAAACTGAGAGTAGAATCAAACCTGGGTCCCTGGCACTGAGGCAGCAGTGCTAACCATTGAGCCACTATTCCACCCTTCCAGATGCCTTTTAAATATTGTGATTGCATCAGCCTCTACCACTTCCTCTGCAGCTCATTCCATACACGCACCACCCTCTGTGTGAAAAAGTAACCCCTCAGGGCTCTTTAAAATCTTTCCCCTCTTACCTTAAAAAAAACAAAGAACAATGCAACACAGGAACAGGCTCTTCAACTGTCCAAGCCTGCGCTGACACATTTTGCCCTTCGATATTAAAACTGTCTTCATACACAGGATCCATATCCCTCTAATACCTTCCTATTCATGTATTTGTCCAGGTGTTTCTAGAATGCTGCTATTGCGTCTGCTTCCATCAGTTCCTCTGGCAGCACGTTCCAGGCACTCTTTATTTTAGATTACTTACAGTGGGGAAACAGGCCTTTCGGCCCAACAAGTCCACACCGGCCCGCCGAAGCGCAAGCCACCCGTACCTCTACATTTACCCCTTCACCTAACACTACGGGCAATTTAGCATGGTCAATTCACCTGACCTGCACATCTTTGGACTGTGGGAGGAAACCAGAGCACCCGGAGGAAACCCACGCAGGCACGGGGAGAATGTGCAAACTCCACACAGTCAGTCGCCTGAGGCGGGAAATGAACCCGGGTCTCTGGCGCTGTGAGGCAGCAGTGCTAACCACTGTGCCACTGTGCCACCCACTCACCACCCTTTGTGTGAAAAACATGCCTTGCATATCTCGCACCTTGCAAATCCCCTCCCCCACAACTTGAACCTGTGTCCCCTAGTAATTGACCCTCTAACCTTGGAAAAGGCTTCATACTTTCCACTCTTATCTATGCCACACAATCTTATAAACTTCTATCAAGTCGCCCCTTAACCTCCTGCATTCCAGTGAAAACAAACTCAATCTATCCAACCTTTCTTCACAGCTAAAATGCCTCATACCAAGCAACACCCTGATAAACCTTTTCTGTACTCTCTTCAAAGCATCCACATCCTTCTGGTAATGGTGGTTACCAGAACTGTGCACAGTATTCCAAGTGTAGCCTAGCTAAAGTTTTTTGGACGAGTTTTGGACTTCCCTACCCTGGGAAAAAGACCTTCGTCATTTCACCCTATTCATGATATTATAAACCTATACAAGGTCATTTCTCAGCATACAACGCTCCAGGGAAAAAAGCTCCAGTCTATTCAGCATCTCCATATAGCTCAAATCCTCCAATTCCAGCAACATGCTTGTAAATCTTTTCTGAATCCTTTCAAGTTCAACCAACATCTTTCCTGTAGCAGGGAGACCAGAATTTATGGCATTCTTCTAAAAGTGGCCTCACCAATGTCCTGTGCAGATACCCTAGCTCCAAAAGAAGAAGGTGAGGACTGCAGATGCTGGCGATCAGAGTCAAAAAGTATGGATCTGGAAAAACACAGCTGGTCAGGCAGCATCCGAGAAGCAGGATAATCAACATTTCGGGCGCAAGCCCTTCATCATTCCTGATGAAGGCCTTATGCCTGAAACATCAATTCTCCTGCTCCTTGGAGACTGCTGACCTGTTGTGCTTTTCCAGCGCCACACTTTTTGATCCCAACTCCAATACTCAATGCAGTGACCAATGAAGCATGCCAAATATATTCCTGACGTAAAAACGATGACTGCAGATGCTGGAAACCAGATTCTGGATGAGTGGTGCTGGAAGAGCACAGCAGTTCAGGCAGCATCCAAGGAGCAGCAAAATCGACTTATCGGGCAAAAGCCCTTCATCAGGAACAAAGGCAGAGAGCCTGAAGCATGGAGAGATAAGCTAGAGGAGGGTGGTGGTGGGGAGAAAATAGCATAGAGTACAACAGGTGAGTGGGGGAGGGGATGAAGGTCAGGGAGGAGAGGGTGGAGTGGATAGGTGGAAAAGGAAATAGGCAGGTAGGACAAGTACGGACAAGTCATGGGGACAGTGCTGAGCTGGAAGTTTGGAACTAGGGTGAAGTGGGGGAAGGGGAAATGAGGAAATTGTTGAAGTCCACATTGATGCCCTGGGGTTGAAGTGTTCTGAGGCGGAAGACGAGGCGTTCTTCCTCCAGGCGTCTGGTGGTGAGGGAGCGGCAGTGAAGGAGGCCCAGGACCTCCATGTCCTCGGCAGAGTGGGAGGGGCAGTTGAAATGTTGGGCCACAGGGTGGTGTGGTTGATTGGTGCGGGTGTCCCGGAGATGTTCCCTAAAGCATTCTGCTAGGAGGTGCCCAGTCTCCCCAATGTAGAGGAGACCGCATCAGGAGCAACGGATACAATAAATGATATTAGTGGATGTGCAGGTAAAACTTTGATGGATGTGGAAGGCTCTTTTAGGGCCTTGGATAGAGGTGAGGGAGGAGGTGTGGGCACAGGTTTTACAGTTCCTGCGGTGGCAGGGGAAGGTGCCAGGATGGGAGGGTGGGTTGTAGGGGGGCTGGACCTGACTAGGTAGTCACGGAGGGAACGGTCTTTGTGGAAGGCGGAAAGGGGTGGGGAGGGAAATATATCCCTGGTGGTGGGGTCTGTTTGGAGGTGGTGGAAATGTCGGCGGATGATTTGGTTTATGCGAAGGTTTGTAGGGTGGAAGGTGAGCACCAGGGGCGTTCTGTCCTTGTTACGGTGGAGGGGGGGGGTCTGAGGGCGGAGGTGCGGGATGTGGACAAGATTCGTTGGAGGGCTTCTTTAATCACGTGGGATGGGAAATTGCGGTCTCTAAAGACGGAGGCCATCTGATGTGTTCTGTGGTGGAACTGGTCCTCCTGGGAACAGATATGGTGGAGGTGGAGGAATTGGGAATACGGGATGGCATCTTTGCAAGAGGTAGGGTGGGAAGAGGTGTAATCCAGGTAGCTGTGGGAGTTGGTATATATTCCTCACCACCCTGTCTACCAGCGACTCCACTTTCAAGGAAACATGCACTAGCCCCCTGAGGTCTCTTTGTTCACCAACGCTCACCAGGGCCCTGCCATTATGTGTATACATCCTGCCCTGATTTATCTTACCAAAATGCAACACCTCACATTTATCTAAATTACACTCTACCTGCCAATCCTCAGCCCATTGGCCCATCTGATCAAGGTCCTTTCTATTTCCTGATTTATTTTCTTTGCCACATCCTGACTATTGCTAGGAGATTTGTACACAACTCCTGAAAGCCATCCGGGGAAAGTAGAAGTTGAAGCTGCATAAACAAATATATTTTAACAACTGCTTGGTAACTGGCTGCCTTATGCCACAAGGGTAATTAAGATTGCCAGCAGAAGAAATGTCCTGAGGTGAAGGAATTAATGATAGGACAGATAACGTTTCAAACAGAGAGCTAACATCAAATATGATAAGGAACAGAAAAGTTACTTCTGATAGAGAAGCTAGCTACAGACTTGAGGACTCCAGAAGAGTAATTAATATTTTGGATGTAAGAATCTAAAGGATCATCAATAATGTCACCCCAGAAACCTGAAAGGTACGAAGTACTGTAAGAATGCAATTTCAGGATTCTACAGCAGCAGAATTTCGAAGAACCACATTGCGAAGGAACGAGCCCTGGGAATCCACAGACATGAGTTACTGTTGATTGGAGAATCATGGCTAAACTCCATCATGAATTGTTTAATAGTTCCTTTTGGTTGTGAGGTTTAATTTGCTTACATAAGGGGTCTTATTTTGGTTGCTACATGCAATAAAGTTTAAATACTTGTTTCAGTTTTTGATTGAGAGATTCCTTAATAAGTAGCTTGTGGTATTTTCTTTCGAGCATGGAAGGCTGAGAGGGTATCTGACTGAGGTGCATAAGATTAGAAATGACACAGACAGGATAGGAAGCAACTGTTCCCCTTATTTGAAGGGTCAATAACAAGGAAACATCATTTTAAGGTAAAAGGTAAGAAGGGCTAGGAATCGGATATGCAATTCCTGGTAGAGTAGTTCAGGAGGGAAACCTCACAGCATTTGAAAAGTATTTGGATGAACACTTGAAATGCCATAACATTCAAAGCTTTGGGTCAAGTGCTGGAAAGTTGGATTAGTGTAAATAGGTCACTGCATACCTGATGGGCCAAAGGGCATCTTCTGTTCTATATGGCTCTATGGATAGCTAAATAAATACAATGGAGACTAGAGCAGGTCAGAGGTGAATGACTCCCCAAAGCCTGTCCAGCATTAAAAATGTGACGAATGCTCTCCGCTTGCCTGGGTACGTGCAGCTCCAACAACACTCAAGAAGCTTAACACAATCCAATTTAATGCAGTCAGCTTGATTGGCATCCAGTTACCTCCATCCACCACCAACAGCCAGTAAAAGCAGGGGAAAGGGATTATATACAAGGTAAATTGCACTATCCTGTCAAGCTCTATTGAAAGCACCTTCCAGAAGTCTCACTAATACCATCTAGAAGGATAAAGGCAGCAGATACATGGGAACACCACCTGCAAGTTATCCTCTAAGTTACTCTACACCCTGACTTGGAAATAAATTGCCATTCCAATAGTGTCACTGGGTTAAATTCCTGGAATACTCAGTAATGGCATTGTGGGTTTACCTACAGCATATGGACTGCAGAACTTCAAAACATCAGCACATCACCACCTTCTCAAGAGTAAATAAGGACAGACGGTAAATGCTGGTCCAGCCAGCAACACCCACATCTCTTGAATGAATGCATTTTTAAAAACTGTCTGTATAGGTCTGTATACATTTGAAGCATCAGTGTCGAATAAATTATGGTGGTGGGAGGGAGGGGGATTGTTAATTCAAGTGTGTTTACAGGTGAGGCATAATATAGGCCCATTCTGAGTGCAGCTGATGAGAGAGGCAAGTCCAATATTTCAGTAAAGATCAGGCCATTAATAGAATCAGTGCAAGTGAAATTTTCCTGAGTCAGCTGGTTCAGATTATCTTTAGCTCAATCACAGAGATTGCAACAACAATAACTACACATAAATATGAATAAAGCCTATGCAAACATAAGAAGCAGACATACTATTAGAGTCATAGAGTCATAGAGATGTACAGCATGGAAACAGACCTTTCGGTCCAACTCGTCCATGCCGACCAGATATCCCAACCCAATCTAGTCCCACCTGCCAGCACCCAGCCCATATCCCTCCAAACCCTTCATATTCACATACTCATCCAAATGCCTCTTAAATGTTGCTATTGTACCAGCCTCCACCACTTTCTCTGGCAGCTCATTCCATTCCTCTGTGTGAAAAGGTTGCACCATAGGTCTCTTTTATATCTTTTCCCCCTCACCTTAAACCTATGCCCTCTAGTTCTGGATTCCTGACGCCAGGGAAAAGACTTTGCCTATTTACCCTATCCATGCCCCTCATAATTTTGTAAACCTCTATAAGGTCACCCCTCAGCAACCGACACTCCAGGGGAAACAGCCCCAGCCTGTTCAGCCTCTCCCTGTAGCTCAAATCCTCCAACCCTGGCAACATTCTTGTAAATCTTTTCCGATCCCTTTCAAGTTTCACAACATCGTTCCGATAGGAAGAAGACCAGAATTGCACACAATATTCCAACAGTGGCCTACCAATGTCCCGTACAGCTGCAATATGACCTCCCAACTCCTGTACTCAATACTCTGACCAATAAAGGAAAACATCCCAAATGCCTTCTTCACTATCCTATCTACCTGCGACTCTACTTTCAAGGAGCTATGAACCTGCACTCCAAGATCTCTTTGTTCAGCAACACTCCCTTGGACCTTACCATTAAGTGTATAAGTCCTGCTAAGATTTGCTTTCCCAAAATGCAGCAGCTCACATTTATTTGAATTAAACTCCATCGGCCACTTCTCAGCCCATTGGCCCATCTGGTCAAAATCCTGTTGTAATCTGAGGTAACCCTCTTTGCTGTCCACTACACCTCCAATTTTGGTGTCATCTGCAAACTTACTAACTGTACCTCTTATGCTCGCATCCAAATCATTAGTGCAAATGACAAAAAATAGAGGGCCCAGCACCCATCCTTGTGGCACTCCACTGGTCACAGGTCCCCAGTCTGAAAAACAACCTTCCACCACCACCCTCTATCTTCTACCTTTGAGCCAGTTCTGTATCCAAATGGCTAGTTCTCCCTGTGTTTCATGAGATCAGCCTTGCTAATTAGTCTCCCATGGGAAACCTTGTTGAATGCCTTACTGAAGTCCATATAGATTACATCTACTGCTCTGCCCTCATCAATTCCTCTTTGTTACTTCTTCAAAAAACTCAAACAAGTTTATGAGACATGATTTCCCATGCACAAAGCCATGTTGACTATCCCTAATCAGTCCTTGCCTTTCCAAATACATGCCCATCCTGTCCCTCAGGATTCCCTCCAACAGCTTGCCCACAACTGACGTCAGGCTCACCAGTCTATAGTTCCCTGGCTTGTCTTTACCACCCTTCTTTAACGTAGCATCACGCTAGCCAACCTCCAGTCTTCCAGCACTTCACCTGTGACTATCGATGATACAAATATCTCAGCAAGAGGCCCAGCAATTACTTCTCTAGTTTCCCACAGAGTTCTCAGGTACACCTGATCAGGTCCTGGGGATTTATCCACCTTTATCCGTTTCAAGACATCCAACGCTTCCTCCTCTTTAATCTGGACATTTTGCAAGGTGTCACCATCTATTCCCCGACAGTCTATATCTCCCATATCCTTTTCCACAGTAAATACTGATGCAAAATACTCCGCCGTTTTCTGCGGCTCCACACAAAGGCCGCCTTGCTGATCTTTGAGGGGTCCTATTTTCTGTCTAGTTACCCTTTTGTCCTTTATATATTTGTAAAAACCCTTTGGATTCTCCTTAATTCTATTTGCCAAAGCTATTTCATGTTCCTGTTTTGACCTCCTGATTTCCCTCTTAAGTATACTCTTATTTCCTTTATACTCTTCTAAGGATTCACTTGATCCATCCTGTCTATACCTTACATATGCTTCCTTCTTTTTCTTAACCAAACCCTCAATTTTTTTAGTCATCCAACATTCCCTATACCTACCAGCCTTTCCTTTCACCATAACAGGAATATACTTTCCCTGGATTCTCGTTATCTCACTTTTGAAGGCTTCCCATTTTCCAGCCATCCCTTTACCTGCAAATGTCTGCCCCCAATCAGCTTTTGAAAGTTCTTGCCTAACACCGTCAAAATTGACCTTTCTCCAATTTAGAACTTCAACTTTTAGATCTGGTCTATCCTTTTCCATTATTATTTTAAATCTAATGGAATTATGGTCGCTGGCCCCAAAGTGCTCCCCCACTGACACCTCAGTCACTGCCCTGCCTTATTTCCCAAGAGTGATGATGCACAATCTTCCCTTCCTGTTGCATGCCAATAAGCTCATTGCCACTGCTCTAAGAAGGGCACATGTGTCCGTCCAAGTCTTTGGAATGTCTTGTGGTGGTGAAAGGATTTACAGAAACGTCAGGCTTTTGTTGTTCTTGTGTTTGACCTGCCTTGATATTGTGAAGATGAATATATGGGAAAGGGGAAGGAGTGATCAACTGGCATGTCACAAACAGCAAACAGGTTTGTATCCATTGAAAATGTCACTCCCCATAAATTGATTGCTTTCAGACCGCAAACTAGAACTCTGGCACACACCTTACTACAATAACAAATAATTTGAATTTTTAGGAAGGTGCAGTTCCCTTTAGAATAATCAACGTGACAGCATTCAGAATCAGAAAGCAAAACAAGTGCAGACTGGCAGAAGCCTCTTCACGACAACTTGCATTTATAAGCAATTTCACTGTAGTAAACATACAAATTCAGAAGGAAACCATGAATGCCTGGAATCCATTGCACCATTCAGCAAGTTCACCCCGATCTGTAACTTAACTTATGCAGCCTTAATAATTGCTTCCAGTGCTTTGCCAACATATGACGTTAGGCTTATTGGCCTATAGTTACTGCTTTTTGCCTCCCTCCCTTTTTGAATAGGGATGTCACATTAGCAATTTTCTAATCCTCTGGTACTTCTCCAGGATCTGAGGATTTTTGGAAAATGACAAGCGAAGCACCCAATATCTCCATAGGAACCTGTTTTAGGATTCTAGGATGCTAGTCATCAGGGTGAAGCGACTTACCCAACGTTAGCTCTCTCATTATGTCTCATACTATTTCTCTACTGATGGTGTTGGTACTCAATTCCTCTACCGTATTTTTTAGTATTAGTATGTTTGGAGTGTTTTGCACTGTAAAAACTGATAAAAAATATCTGTTTCACTCCTTTGCAATTTCCTTGTTCCCCATTACCTCATAATCTCCCCAGATTCATTTTTAAGGAGTCTATGTTCACTTAACGTCTCTCTTCCTTCATATATATTTAATGAAGTTCTTATCGTCATTTTAATAGTCTTCACCTGTTTGGGCTTGTAATTTATTTTCTCTGTCTTTATTATGTTTTTAGCTCTCCTTTGCTGGATTCTCAAGTTATCCCACTCTACAGGGTAATCACAAATTCTTGCCTCCTTATATGCTTTTTTTTCAACTTGTCACTCTTGACATATTTTGTCAGTTTGCATATCTTATTCTGAATGCTTTATGCAGTATGATATAAAACCTTTAGGTTTGCTGTATTATCAAATTTCCCTAAACTTTTCTGATTCCTTGGTGCAATATGGCATTCACACATTCTGTTTCTTCCTTTTATTTTCTGGAAACATTCAGCCCATCACTAATCTGTAATTCGTTATCTTTGATGTTCTAATTTTCTGTGCAGCTGAACCTACCCTCTCTGATTCTTAGAATGTATATTGAATTCATAATTTTGTTACCAAGCCTCCAGAGCTTCCATGCAATAGTCATCTTGATGACTGATGTTTCCTCTCTGACATTGCAAAGGAACAGGTGAAGTATTAGGGCATCCCAGACAGTTAAACTGGCTGGTCAATACATTGGTTTTCTGCACTTCCATTAGCCCAGCCAGCCTCCATTATGTACATATGTCCTTTTTGACAAAGTCTTTAAGATGTGAGTAATTTAGAGGGACTTTTGAAACAGAACAAAAACTCACACATACACAAAATAAGTCTAAACACATATATTCAACTTGCTTCCATGTCCCTCTTAAACCCGTTGCAACTTCCTCTTCAAAATCTGCATTCAGGCCTCAAACTCCATCCTTCTCCATCTGGAAACTGTCTGAGGATAAACTGGACTGTTCGCAAAGTTTGTGTCAACTTAAACCTAAAGATGAATTCTGACTATAGTGTGCCACCACTAAAACAATTTCCACTTTACTCTGCCATTGCCTAGGGCCATCCACTGCTAAAACCCTCATCATTGTCTTTGTTATCTCTAAACTCCCAACTTGTCTTCCATCTTCCATCCTCCATAAACTTAAAACTATCCAAAATACTGCCTCCTGGATCTTAACTCATGTCACACCCTGTTTACCAAATACCTCTGAGTTCATTCACCCACAGGTTCCTAGTTAAATAATATCTTAATTTCAAATTCTCATCCTTACTTCCAAATCCCTCCATGTTTTCACTCCTTCCTTCTCTGTACACTGAGCATCTTATGATCCCCTGACATGCTTGTGCTTCTTTTCAAGCTCTCAAACATTTTAATCATTGCAGTATTGGCTTTCAGCTAAACTCTGGAACTTCCTCCTTAATTGTCCCATCTCTCTGTGCTTCTTATCCTCCTTTCAAATGACATTTGTCAATTTCTTAATTCAAGGGAGAACCAGGCTGAAATAAAATGCTCGGAGGTAAAGTTTAGCAGGTAATAAGAGGATCAAAGCAAGAGTGTGAAAACATTCTGACATATGACATTAAAGGGAATAGAAAGCTCCTCCACAGGCATATTAAGAGTAAAACAATAGGTAGAGGAAGGGTGGGGTTCATTAAAACCCGAAGAAGGATCATATAGAAGCAAGGGCTTGGCTGAGACACGAACTTAGTACATTGCATCTGTCTTTACCAGGAACGAAGATGCTGCCAAAGTCACAGTGATAAAGGGGTAGTTTAGAATCTAAATGGCTAAGGCATTGGAACAGTTGGCTGTATTTAAAATTAATCAGCCACCAAACCCTGTGGCATGCAACCAAGGATAGTCAGGGAAGTCAAACTAAAAGTTGGGTTTCTGGCAGATATGCACTGCCTGCCCTCTACTTTTCAAGCTAACTGTGTTGAAGGCTGTAAAGCTTCATGAAGACTGTTCTGCATTTTTTCCACTATCGGCAATCTCGAGCAAATTTTGCATGTATTGTTCCATCATGAAGTCAAAACTAATGTCCGACCTCTACCCACATTCCATGTGATAAACAATGAAGCACGTTCTCTGCTTTAATAGCAGTCCGAACGGGCTATTAATCCTGGTACTGCTCTAAATCCAGTGTGATAATGTCTACACCAAAGCAGCGCTACAACTCCCTCTGTCTGTTTCCCATATTATACAGCTTGCCTCTGTCAGCAAATACAACTTAAAGTCCTTTTAAGATTCCAACCCGAATCAATATCTCTCTGGCAAGGTGGCACACACGAGGATGTTTCAAACATAAGTGCAAATGGATTTATTTTTGAACACAACATTTTGATTCTATAACCATATGAATAATTTACTTTGCTAGTTGAGTTTTAAGCCCCTTCTGGTCTTGTTAAGTAACTGTCTCATCTATATTCTGGGCATATCAGTTTTTGATCAAGGAACTACATACATAATTTAAAAATATTTTATCAAATTAAGTATAGAACTTTTGGTTCCATTATAAGCCGAGAGATGGATCATTAATTGTTCAAATTGTGTACTTCCATCTTGATCTGTAAGTTAGCTTTAAACTGTAATTCACATCCACTTCAGTTAAAGTGCCTCAAGATGCCTACCAAGTGATAGACACAACCAATGGATCACATCTAAGCTCTGCAGTCCTGCAACATCCAGTCATGAATGGTGGTGGGGATAATTAAGCAACTCATTGGAGGAGGAGGCTACATAAAATATCCATGTACTGAAAACTGAAAATGCCCAGCACATTAGTGCAAAAGATAATGCTGCAGTGTTTGCAGTAATCTTCCATGAGAAATGCCAAGTGAATGATCCATCTTGGCCTCCTCCAGTAGTCCCCAGCATCAGCGATGCCAGTTTTCGGACCATTCGATTCACTCCACATGATATCAAGAAACAGTTGGAGTCACTGGATTCTGCAAAGGCTATGGGCCCTGATAACATTCCAGCAATAGTACCGAAGTCTTGTGCTCCAGAACATACCACATCCCTACACAAGCTGTTCCAGTACAGCTACAACGCTGGCATGTGGAAATGCCAGGTATGTCCTGTCCACAAAAATCAGGACAAATCCAACCCAGCCAATTAATGCCCCATCAGTCTGTTCTTGGTTATCAAGTGATGGAAGGTGTCATCAAAAATGTTATCAAGCAGTACTTGCTCAGTGATGCCCAGTTTGGGTTCTGCCAGGCCACTCAGCTCCTGACATCATTACAGCCTTGGTTTAAACATGGACAAAAGGGCTGAATTCCAGATGTGAGGTGAGAGCATCGTCCTTGACATCAAGGCCACATTCAACTGCATTCAGTCAAGGAGCCCCAATAGAATTGGAATCAATGGGTAACAGGAGACAAACTTTGAGCTGGTTGTAGTCATACCTGGCACAAAGGAGGATGATCGTAATTGTTGGAGGTCAGTCATGTCAGCTCCAGGACATCTCTGCAGGGGTTCCTCAGGGTAGTGTCCTAGGCCCAAACATTTTCAGCTGCTTCATCAATGACCTTCACTGCATCAAAAGGTCAGAAATGGAGATGTTTGCCAAACGATTGCACAATATTGAGCACTATTCTCAACTCCTCAGATAGTGAAGTAGTGCATGTTCAAATGCAACAAAATATGGACAATGTCCAGGCTTGGGCTGGCAGGTGACACTTAACATTAGCCCCACAAAAGTGCCAGGACAATCTAACCACTGCCAAATAAGAGATAATCTAACCACACCCTTTAACATTCACTGAATCTCTCACTATCAACACTCTTGGAGTTACCATTGACCAAAAACTCAACAGGACTCACCATATGAACACTGTGGCATTACGATCAAGTGAGAGTCTAGGAATATTGCAACAAGTAGCTCACCTCCTGACTTTCCAGAGCCTGTCCACCATCTACAATGCACAAGTCAGGGTTTGATGGAATACTCCTGACTTGCCCAGATGGGTACAGTTCCAACAACATTCAAGAAGCTGGACACCATCAAAGACAAAGCAGCTCACTTGACTGGCACCACATCGACAAGCATCCACTCCGTCCACCATCAAATTTCAATAGCAGCACTGTGCAATACCTACCCAAGATGTATTCCCTTCACCACCAATACTCAGTGTCAACAGTGCGTACTGTCTACAAGATGCACTGCAGGAAATTACCAAAGATGCAGTTCCAACCCACAATAATGTCCTTTTAGAAGGACAAAGGCAGCAGGTACATGGCAACAACACCACCTGCAAGTTCCCCTCTAACCACCTACTATCCGGACTTGGAAATATATCATCATTCCTTCACGGTCACTCAATCAAAATCTGAGAATTCTCTCACTAAGAGACATGGACTGCAGCAGTTTAAGAAAGCAGTTCACCACCAACTTCTCAAGGACAACTAGGGATGGGCAATGAATACTGGATAGCCAGCAACACCCACATCCCACAAGCAAATTTATCTACATTTAAAACTTTAATTCCCAAAGCTAAAATTTACTTTCTTAAACATTCAAATTATAAACCATATATTTGAAGGGTAGGTTGTGCCTTATAATTGTTACTGAATTCCTTGAGAACATGAGTAAACAGATGGATAAGGGTAAAGTAGTTGATGTGATGTATATGGATTTCAGTAAAGCATTTGATAAGGTTCCCCAAGGTAGGCTATTGCAGAGAAAAGGAGGCATGGGATTGGGGGTGATTTAGCAGTTTGGATTAGAAATTGGCTAACTGAAAGAAGACAGAGGGTGGTGATTGATGGGAGATGTTCACCCTGGAGTTCAGTTATGAGTGGTATTCTGCAAGGATCTGATTTGGGGCCATTGCTGTTTGACATGGATGAGAGCGCTGAAGGATGGGTTAGTAAATTTGAGGATTACACGAAGGTCGGTGCAGTTGAGGTGGACAGTGCAGATGGATGTTGCAGATTACAGAGGGACATAGATAAGCTGCAGAGCTGGATTGAGAGTTGACAAATGGAGTTTAATGCGGGAAAAGTGTGAGGTGATTCACTTTGGAAGGAGTAACAGGAATACAGAGTACTGGTCTAATGGTAAGATTCTTGGTAATATGGATGAGCAGAGATCTCTGGGTCCATGTGCACAGTTCCCTGAAGGTGGCCACCCAAGTTGATAGGGTTGTTAAGAAGACATACGGTGTGTTAGCTTTTATTGGTAGAGGGATTGAGTTTCAAAGCCATGAAGTCATGTTGCAGCTGTACAAAACTCAGGCGTGGCCGCACTTGGAGTATTGCATACAGTTCTGGTCACCGCATTATAGGAAGAATGTGGAAGCATTGGAAAGGGTGCAGAGGAGATTTATTTGATTCTGCCTGGTATGGAGGGAAGATCTTATAAGGAAAGGCTGAGGGACTTGAGGCTGTTTTTTGTTAGAGAGAAGAAAGTTAAGAGGTGACTTAATGGGAGCATATAAGATGATCAGAGGATTAGATATGATGGACAGTGAGAGCCTTTTTCCTCTGATGGTGATGGCTAGCATGAGGAGACATAGCTTTAAATTGAGGGGTGATCAATATAAGGACATATGTCAGAGGTAGGTTGTTTGGAGGGATATGGGCCGGGTGCTGGCAGGTGGGACTAGATTGGGTTGGGATATCTGGTCAGCGTGGGCGGGTTGGACCGAAAGACCTGTTTCCATGCTGTACATCTCTATGACTCCAATAGTTAGGGCTTGGAATGCCCTACCTGGAACAGCAGTAGATTGCCCAACATTAAGGGCATTTAAATGGTCATTGGATAAATATATGGATGATAATGGAATAGTGTAAGTTAGATGGGCTTTAGATTGGTTTCACAGGTCAGCGCAGTATCGAGGGCCAAAGAGTCTGTACTGTACTGTAATGTTCTATGATTTATGTTCTAATAGCACAATATGTTGATTGGCCACAGATGACTAAAAATTGATATTTACTAACACTACTTAAACCTTGCCACCTGTACTTAAAGGAGAAGTCTATTGTGTATTGCTGCTACCAAAAAGCTACCAGCCAATCAGATGGCCAGCAGTTCTTGGAAGTAGGACTTCCCACACAGTGAGGAAAAAGGCAAACCTCCAGTAAATTAATACTTCTCAGTCCATTAAATTCCTTTGGGGAAGCCTTCCAGAATGAGATTGAGCTTCCTGCTGATATTTTCTGTGGTGGAACAGTAAACCTCACCTTCCTTTAAATTTCCCCCAAGTCTCTTTCAATAGTATTATTTGGATGTCCTTGCTGCTGCTTATGGCATGTTCAGTTTTAAAGGATTAACAGAAGACATGGTTACCCAATTGAACTGCAATATGGAAGTGTTGGTGCCAAATCAGCCTTGCATGCTGATTAGCTACATAATCTCCCACCCCTGTGTCCTTCCAGGGAATGATCATGTGTGCCCACTGGATGAATATTATGATTGGTGTGCATGGATCCTGTAGATACCATTTTAAAATTCTGCAGACCAAATTTCTCCCTAAATGGGCTGAATGTTTCTATTTTTGACAAAGTATTTTATGAGTAAGATTCATGCACCTGATCTTCCATGGTCCACACTTAAAAATCACACAACACCAGGTTATAGTCCGACAGGTTTATTTGGAAGTACTTGCTTTCAGAGCACTGCTCCTTCATCGGGTAGCTAGTGGATCATAAGACACAGAAGTTACAGCACAAGATCATAGTGTCATGCAACTGATACAAAATATTGAACAAACGTAGGTTGCTGTTAAGACTTTCATCTTTTAGAATGGATTGCAGGTTTTGGTTCAATAATTTGTAAATTTCAGAACTTCTTTCAAGTCGCATTCCCGAGATAACTTAAGGTTTTACGAGAAAAGGTGATGTCTCAGCTCAGACAATGCATTAAAATTGTGAGATTAGAGTCTGTCTGTATTCCAATCGTGAGTCAGGCTGGTTCTATTTCCAAAATAAGAATTTATAAAATGTCTGTTTCTGTTACATGGATTGGAATCAGATGGGCCAAGAAGTGGAAGATGGAGTTTAGATTAGATTTCCTACAGTGTGGATACAGGCCCTTCGCCCCAACCAATCCACAGCGACCCTCTGAAGAGTGACCCACCCAGTCCCATTTCCCTCTGACTAATGCACCTAACACTATGGGCAATTCAGCATGGTCAATTCACCTAATCTGCATATCTTTGGACTGTGGGAGGAAACCCACACAGACACAGGGAGAATGCGCAAACTCCACACAGTCAGTCACCCAAGGCTGGAATCAAACCTGGGACCCTGGTGTGGTAAGGCAACAGTGCTAACCACTGAACCACTGTGCCACCCACTAATTTAGGTTAGATAAATGCAAGGTGCTGCATTTTGGGAAAGCAAATCTTAGCAGGACTTATACACTTAATGGTAAGGTTCTAGGGAATGTTGCAAAACAAAGAGACTTTGGAGTGCAGGTTCATAGCTCCTTGAAAGTGGAGTCGCAGGTAAATAGGATAGTGAAGAAGGCGTTTGGTATGCTTTCCTTTATTGGTCAGAGTATTGAGTACAGGAGTTGGGAGGTCATGTTGCGGCTGTACAGGACATTGGTTAGACCACTGTTGGAATATTGCATGCAATTCTGGTCTCCTTCCTATCAGAAAGATGTTGTGAAACCTGAAAGGGTTCAGAAAAAATTTCCAAGGATGTTGCCAGGGTTGGAAGATTTGAGCTACAGGGAGAGGCTGAACAGGCCGGGGCTGTTTTCCCTGGAGTGTCGGAGGCTGAGGGGTGACCTTATAGAGGTTTGCAAAATTATGAGGGGCATGGATAGGGTAAATAGGCAAAGTCTTTTCCCTGAGGTCAGGGAGTCCAGAACTGGAGGGCATAGGTTTAGGGTGAGAGGTGAAAGGCATAAAAGAGACCTAAGCAGCAACTTTTTCACGCAGAGGGTGGTACGTATATGGAATGAGCTGCCAGAGGATGTGGTGGAGGCTGGTACAATTGTAACATTTAAGAGGCATTTGGATGGGTATATGAATAGGAAGGGTTTGGAGATATGAGCTGGGCACTAGCAAGTGGGACGAGAGTGGGTGGGGATATCTGGTCGGCATGGATGAGATGGACCGAAGGGTCTGTTTCCATACTGTACATCTCTATGTGTCCGCATTGACTGTCTGCATTGATTGCCTGCTAATTGCATGCTTTTTGAGTAAAAAGCACACAATTTTGCGCAAAAAAGCATACAATCTATAGCTAGTGAATCCATGTGACATTTTATAAAATCCTACTTTGGAAATAAAATCAATCTGACTCAAGATTAAAATACAGACAAACTCTAACCTTACACCTTTAATGCATTGTCTGAGCTGAGACGTCATCTTTTTTTCACAAAACCATAAGTTGTCTTGGGAATGTGTCTTGAAAGAAGTTCTTGCATTTACATATTAATGAGTCGAAACCTTCAACCTATTCTGAAACATGAAAGACTTAACAGCAACCTAGGTTTGTTCAATATATCGTATCAGTTGTATGACACTGTGATCTTGTGTTATAAATTCTGTGTCTTATAATCCCACATCACTAGCTACATGATGAAGGAGCAGCACCCCAAATGCTAGTACTTCCAAATAAACCTGTTGGATTATAACCAGGTGTTATGTGATTTTTAAATTAAATCCACCCCAGTCCAACACTGGCACCTCCTCATCATGGTCCATGGTGACTATTCTCACACGAACTTCACTTTTCATCTCATTAATTATGCATCCGATCACTTTGGCACCCACCTCACGGAGTCTTACAGTAAGTGAGGTGAATGTGATCTCGGTACTTAGAGGCAGTCACACTGCTGGAGCCATATTTAAATCCCAATTGATCATTCCTTTTCATATTACAAGCCAGGATCTCCCCTTCACACTGATCCTGCAGCATCATTCTGAAGGAAAATGCTCAGAAAGGCAAGATAGCTCCTTGATTCGCTGACATGGACTTGGAGCTGCTGGTAGACAGGATGGTAAAGAGTTGGGTGATGCTTTATCTGTGACCAAGAAATCACCCCACTTCACAGAATCATGGACTGTCAGAAGTGTTATGATGCAGAAGAAAGGTGTAATGGTTAGCTGGCTTGTGATACAGAGTGATGCCAACAACATAGTTCAATTCTCAAACTGGCTGAGGTTAACATGAGGGTCTCTGTTTTTCAACTTGTCCCCTTGCCTGAGGTGTGGTGACCCTAAGGTTAAGCCAGCACCAGTCTGATGAGGGAGCAGCCTTATATTCTGGTAAGACTATGGCGACTTTGCCTTTGCCACTCTGACTTTGATATTGGGAATTAATGCTGTCTAATTCATTGGTAATAGAATGGAGAATTGAAAACTGCATAAAAGTGGGGTAAATTGATCTATTCATAACATAAATGTATGGAAATAAAGTAGTTGCCACTCATTAATGAGACTCATTGTTGAAACCTTAAAAGGAAAATTGGAAAAAGTTTTCTTGACATCAATATTCTGATTTGCAGATGTTGCTGTATTTTAAAACATTTCTTACCATTCCCCATGGATCTCAAGGAAATGTAAAATTCCATTCCAACAAAATCAGAAGTTACCAGAAAAGCTCAGCAGGTCTGGTAGCACCTGTGGGAGAAATCAGAATTAGTATTTCGGGTCCAATGACCCTTCCTCAGAATTTTTTTTTCTGCTGAGGTAGTGTTCAAGGAGAGAGAAGAACAGTTAGACAGGCACGATGTTTGGCATAGGGGCATGGCCTAATGGATGAAGCACTGACTTCTGAAGCTGGTGATTGTGGGTTCAAATCCCAGCTGGAATGCCATTGGCTTTGCTCTGTATTTGTCACAGCAAACATTTCTTGTCTTTATACAATCTTGACAGTGCCAGTTCAGTGTCCCAAGTTCTGAGGAAGTGTCACTGGACCTGAAGTAGTAACTCTGATTTTTCTCCACAGATGCTGCCAGATCTGCTAAGCTTTGCCAGCAATATCTGTTTTTATTTCTGATTTCCAGAATCCACAGTTATTTCAGTTTTTATTTTGTTTTGTAAAATTCCACCCATTGTCTTTCCTTGAAATGTACTTTTTCATGCTATCCAAGCTGAAAACCAACATCTCATAGATACTGTATATGGGTTTGAAAGAATCAATGCTGAGAAGTGTCATAAACACCACCTTCCAAGATAATTTTGCATAGACTTGCGGGCAAACAGCTTACGATCTCGCAGGACTGAGACCTAATATCTGGCCTTTCTCAGAGTCTCTGTAGCAATGTCTGTGTAATCCTCAATAAACTACATCATGTCAACAATAAGAGACGCTTCTGGATAGACCAGGAAGTGATTTTCTCTACCATGCAAGTCTTGTAGTTTACTTCATTAAAGAGGCTATATGGCAGCAAGCTTCAACATGAGCAGCATCCCACATGGTGTAGTGAGCTGATACACCTATATAATAGTTACTGAGTACCATTGCAGTCATGATAGTTGAGTTAAAATCATGCTGTTGTGTCTTGCCTGACCTCATTCACAAGCTGCAGGCTACGGGTCTGTAACGCAGGAGTTTCATGAATCTTACTTTGACTTTATTAATTCACTCTTGGCAACTAATTCTGAAATTTATATGGTGTGGAATGCAGTAAGATTTGTCTTATAATTGACATGCTTGTAATGTCAATCAATACCCATCCTACTACTGCATATAACTTACTCAATGGATATCATTCACACCTTCATTCAAGATTTTAAATACAAATAATGAGAATGGCTCAACATTTGGATGCATAATAACCCCTGTTAAATAAATCACTGCATGTATCTGACTGTAACAGTTAATAGGATGAATCACTGAAATCAAATAGACATTGAAGTCTTTGTTGAAGTAAAGCTTAAGCTTTGTTAAATTTTAATCATGTTTCATATTGGATTTAACAGCAGGGTATTACAATTGGTCTCCCACAGGTGGATCTCAGCAGCTGGTGGCAACCATCAAGTAATTTTTAATACCAAAACAAAATATTGTGGATGCTAGAAATCTGAAATGAAAGGTGGTAACATTGGAAATTCTCAGTACGTCTGGCAGAGTCTGTGGAGAAGGAATGGAGTTGATGTTTTAGGTCAACAACCTTTTATCAGAACTATGTAAATGTTACTTAGGAGAAAGTGAGGACTGCAGATGCTGGAGATCAAAGTCGAGAGTTTGGTGCTGGAAAAGCACAACAGGTCAGGCAGCATCCGAGGAGCAGGAGAATCGACAATTCGGCAAAAGCCCTTCATCTGGAGGACTTTTGCCTGAAATGTCATTTAGCCCATGTTAGGAATGAGCTCAAACTTGTAGAAGGTAAAACATGGGAGACCAATTAGAAATGCATTGGAATATTCAAGACTGGAGAAGTAAAAAGCATAGAAGTGCCAAATGTCATCAGGTGAGCTGAGACAAGACAGTAATCAAGTGATTTGAGGGGGGTGAAAGTTGACTGTCTTAGTAATGATGTGGAAGCTCAATTCTGAGTCACACCAAGGTCAGTCTGGATCAGTGTCAAACAGTTGCCAGGGTGAAGGAAGGAAGTGTTGGTGAGGAAACTGAGTTGCTATGGGGATTGAAGACATGGCATCTTTAATATTTCATTGAAGCAAAGTTCTGCTAAAAGCCAATGCTAGATTCCAGGCAAGCAGTCAGACAATTGACAGGTGGAGCAGGGTTCAAGAAAAGATATAGGAGAGGTAGAGCTGGGTATTGTCAGCATACACATGGAAATTAAAAACGCCGATGATTTTTGGATATATTGCTGAGGTGCAGCAAGTTACAAATTGCTAAAATAAAGGAGGGAGCCAAGTGAACAAAGGAGAATGAGACTGTACCTGAGGAGAAAGAGTGTTTAATAATGTCAGATAAGGTAGGAGCCAGAAAATAAAGATATGTACTCTTTGCTACCTTCCCCCACCTTCTTCTCCAACCTACCACCTCCATCTCCACCCCCATTCACCAATTGTGCTCTTTGCTACCTTCTCCCCAGCACCACCCCCACCCCCCTTCACCCTCCAATTTATCTCTCCATCCTGGATGAAGGGTTTTTGCCCGAAACATCGATTTTCCTGCTCCTCGGATGCTGCCTGACCTGCTGTGCTTTTCCTGCACCACTCTGATCTAAACTCTAGAATTAGTTAGACCTAGTGAATGAGTGGAATTGAAGGAAGCAGCGGAACAAAATGCACTGAATTAATTAAGGTCAACAAGTAGTGGGAATCATTTCATCAAAACGTTGTATTTACATAGCACCTTAAACATAGTAAAACATATCAAGTCACTTAACAGTGTAATTGGGGACAATTATTGACATCAAGTCAAAGAAAGTGTTAATAAGTAGGTATTTAAATGCTTGGTAGGTTTTTTGATGATACTGAGTGGAGCAAGTCTGAGTGTAATGAACACTGAATGCTAAGTTGTAAATATGATGCAGGTGAGTATTCCTTACAGAAGGGGAAATAGAGAAACTTTTTTTTATACTTTTCCACGGTCTCCAGTAGTTGGTGAATGTTCATATGTATTGGTTAGGTGAGCAGATATATGATTGGTGGTTAGTTTCCTAAAAATAACTGCAGAGAATTGAGTGATAGTTCTAAAGCTAACACTTAATTTTAGATTAGATTAGATTACTTACAGTGTGGAAACAGGCCCTTCGGCCCAACAAGTCCACACCGACCCGCCGAAGCGCAACCCACCCATACCCCTACATATACCCCTTACCTAACACTATGGGCAATTTAGCATGGCCAATTCACCTGACCCGCACATCTTTGGACTATGGGAGGAAACCGGAGCACCCGGAGGAAACCCACGCAGACACGGGGAGAACGTGCAAACTCCACACAGTCAGTCGCCTGAGGCGGGGATTGAACCCAGGTCCCTGGCGCTGTGAGGCAGCAGTGCTAACCACTGTGCCACCGTGCCGCCCTGTTAAATAAAACACAATTTATAGTCTTGCTTCAAGTTTGTGGATGTATTGAATTAATTTTATTGTCACACGTACTCAAATGAGTACAGTGAAAAGTTTACAATTGCCGCTTTACAGCACCATCTTAGATACAAAGGGACCTAGGTACAGACACTTAAGACCAAATTCTTCCGAAACAAAAAAAGTTGGAAAAGTACAGAAATAAATTGTCTAGCGTTATGGGTCATAGGAATAAATTAGAAAAATAAAGAAGTTAGATGTTCAGATTCTCGGTTGTTCTGACTCCGTCCATGTTGCCTTCAAGGGAGACCTTCACTGCCTCATTGCTGCTTTTGCTGGATCCACTGATGTAGACGTCACCATACTTTACGCGTCATTGCTTTGCAGTTGGGCCCACTTCGCTGATACTGCTGACCCCACACTCATTTAGTGACCACCCAGCCCAAAGACTAAATGCAACAAAGAATTGGCAGTTTCACATATACTCAATACCATGCCAAGCCCCCAGAGAGCCTTGCAGCTAATTCTTTGTGACTCCCTGACTCCGTTGCCAGGCCAATCCACTGCCAGGCCATGGGTCTTGCTTCGGCTGCAGATGTTGCCTTGTTGGCGCTGCCATTCTGAAGAGTCCTTTGCAGGTGGCACTGCTGGCCCCCATCACTGGAGGAGATTTGCTGCTGGCACTGAATGCCGGGAGAATCACCTCACTGCTGCCACCTGACCACCAGGAGAAGCCACATCCATCATTCCCCATGAGTCTCACTCTTACTGCCGCATTGCCAACCAACCCTCCACAGAAAAGAGGGAATAAACAACCAAAACAAAAGAAAAATGAAGTGAAAGAAAAGAGGAGAAGCAAAAGTTAAATAAAGAAGGAAAGCAGGTAGGAGTGAGTGGACGCTTGCCAAGAAACCACACACAGCCCTGCTATCTTGCCTCGGAAGTATGTTGCAAGAATGAAGCAAAGCAATCTGAAAGGGATTTGGACAGGCTAAATGAATGGGCAAAAACCGGGAGATTAAATATAATGTGAAGAAATGCAATATTATACAGTTTTGCAGAAGGAAAATAGGTGAAAATTATTTTTTTAACGGTGAGGGATTGTAAAGTGTTGGTGTTCAAACTTTACCCTTCCTCATGCGACACTGAAATTCAGCATGCAGGTACAGGAAAGAATTAAAAAGGCTGTATTTGACTCAATTTTGCAATTCAAAACAGCAGTGCACTAGTTTTAGTAATTAGGCTAGAAACTGTGTCCTGTAGGACCTGGGAACAGATGGAGAAGATTGCATAATTAAATGAAGCTGGAACATTTAGTGACCACCCAGCCCAAAGACTATATGCAACAAAGAATTGGCAGTTTCACATATACTCAATACCATGCCAAGCCCCCAGAGAGCCTTGCAGCTAATTCTTTGTGACTCATACAGAAGCACACCTCAATAAAGCATACCTTCGGAATGTAATATGGAATTGAAAACCTTGTTCCATTCAAATCTTTCTTCCCATTTTCCTCAGTAATCCCACCTGAAATGGGGAGAAAAATGGAATACCAAAACCTGACTGTCACAAGTTCAAATCTCCTTCTTCACAACCAATTCACTGTTGGCTGGCTCTCCCTCATCCACCCTATCCAAATGGTGGCAGCGGTGCAGCAGCATTCAGCTCCAGAGTGTGGGGTGCAGTCACTCATGGCCTCTTACAACAGGTCCAGCTGTACCCATATGACTTCATCATTGTCTTTCCAGCTCAATCACGTTTCTTTCCATTTTGGTTCCCCTTCGGCATCCGCCTGATGTCCTTCTGCGGGAGGATGGGACTCTGTGTATCTCCATCCCCACTCCATCTTGAGTGGTGGCGTCAGAAGTCAAGCCAGGACCAGACAGTCAATGGCCAGTGCCATAAGAGGCTGCAGGATCCACTAGCATGACCGTCTCTATCTGGGAGATGGCAGATACAGAAGCGATGGTACAGAAAAGGAGCACATTGCTGGCACCCTACGGATGATGTCAGATGGTGGCGAATGGAAAACCAGAGAGGGTGAAGTCTATAGAGAGGGAAAGATTAGCTTTTGAAGCTGTTTCAGTTTTAGTAACAGCAATTTAACATTAATTTATTCAGTATTTTACCATTTGGACAATTTATTCAGTAATTTATTCTGAGATGGCACCAGAACATGGCATTATTATATACTTGCATGTACCTAGGTACAAGTGACAAAATTAAATAAAAGTAAATCTAAATCTAAATCTCTTAAGCAAAGCCCCAAAGAAAAAGGCTATCATATTGTCATTGGGCCTTTTATCCCTTAAAAAATATTTTGCCTTCTGTTCAAATGTTGCAATGCTGGCACTTCTGCAACACTGTCCTGGCCAGCAGTGCACATGACAAGCCTTTTTATCTAAGGTGGTGTCAGAACAGAGAGGAGAAGTTCCAGCCCATTTAAACACCACCCTGAAGGGGAAAAGATTACTCCTCAAGTAATTATAGAGCAATCTAGATGCATATTACATAGTCTATGTCTGACCTGCAGATTAGCAAACATGAGTCACGAGGTGATTTAATATGGATGCTCAAAATCATGAGGTGTAATGGTAGAGTAAACAAAGGAAACTGCCTTCAGTGGCAGTAGAGTTGCTAACCAAGGGAAAACAGAATTAAGCGAATTAGTGAAAGAATCAGTGTCAAGGTGAACAGGATATTTTTCAACAGTATATTTTTATGATCTGGAATGCAGTTGCTTGCAAGCATGGTAGAAACAGATTTATTAATATATTATAGAAGAAATATTGAAAAAATAATTGATGTGGAGAAGTTTGCCAGCTGATTGAAAACAGGCAGAGATATATGGTAAATTAGATAGATCTATCAAAAAGTATGGCAGGCCAAATAGTTACCTTCTGCATTGAATGAATCTATGATTCAATGATAAAGCAGAACTCACTTAGATCTGTGAGATCTCTTCCAATTAGATGTTTTTCAGACATCTAGCAAGTTCAGGCTGCATATGTAATTAGTAATGAAATTATGAGATAAGTTTATGAACTTTGAGTTAGGAAAGCGTAATAGCATTGTATAACTTTGGGCACCGGAACATTGATTCTGATGTGGATATCTCGTGACTCACTGCATGCTAATTTTGTACATCAAGCTCAGTAATGGTTGGATTGTCTGCAGTGTGTGCAGACATGAAAAAGAAAAGAAATTTATGAGATCCACAAAGAATTGACTTGAGAATGGCAAATCAGTGAGAGAGAAATGCCTGTGGCATTTTGAAAGTGTAGGGAGATAAGGATATAATATCTAAGATGTGTTTCAAAGGGAGGTTGGTTTGTGACTTACAAGAGTATAAGCATTCATGTGAAAGAGGCAGAAACAAAATCAGAGCTAAAAGTGAAAGCAGACACATTAATGAGAGGGATTGAGAGAGAATATACGGAAATGAGACTTGTAAAGAATACAATATTATTCGTTGATATGGAAAGGGCATTTTGTAGTCCTCAATATTTCACCATTTCCATCTAAAAGGAACGTATTTATCAAAGCATAATAAAGCAGGTTTAAAAATGTCAAAAATTGTTAAGAGCTATTGTTTCTTTGAAAGAGAAATATTGAGAAGCAAAAGAAGGGTACTTATGTTGGAACTGTGCGAGGTTTGAGGCAAGACCAATAACGGCAACTTAGTGGAGAAATAACCCATCACCTTTCAAACCACATCTTTCAGATTAAAATAAAAAGACTAGCCCTTTTTTATTGCATGAAATATGTTTCCTTTGCAAAAAAAACTAAGAAGGGATGATAAATACTGGTTTTATCCAAGCCCTGAACTGAATGAATGTAAAACAAAATGCCCATGTTTTGTTCAATCAGTTTCCAGGGTTTAGAAACTTGAGCATAGAAATTTGCCCTCATTACCTAGTCATTTAGAATTGCTTGAATGAAATGAAACCAAGCAATTAAGTAACGCTTAGTAGTCAATTCACAACGAGAAAAATCTATTGCGTGATAATCAAGAATTGCACCTCTGATTTGTTGGGTTAAAGTTATGCATTATCACAAGACTAATGTCAAACCTAATGTATGTACCTAAAAGGAAATCAAAATTAAAATATGATAGGGGGTAATTGGGAGGTCTTGTGATACAATGGGAATCAGAACACTGGGTTCAGGACACAGTTTAGACATTTGATGATTGTGAAAGATGCATTTATAACATGGTTAAATATGTTGATAATTAATTTGCAAATCCTTCTAATGTGCCTGATGTCGGGCATTGTGTTATGTTTCACAGTCAGTAAGTCTGTATGCCTTCAAGTGACATCTCATAGCATCATCACTGTAGCATCACATGTGACCCAGAGGTGTAATGTTCAGATGATCCATTGTACTTTGGATCATCTGAAATATACCATTGTACTGGAGTAATGTTTCTCTGTTGTAAACTAATAGCGAAATATAAGCCAAGACACTAATATGCCTGAGGTAATGTAATGCTTGGACATAATAGTTAATTGTAGCAAATCTCTGTTGAATTCTTCAAGACCATGATTTCCACAATCAGTTTCCTAGGTTATGTGAGATAACATGAACACTGCTGTAGTAGGCCTTCTTTGGATGCAAAATCACACAATGATAACAACAGGAACCATCTGTAAAATACTCCAGTATCTTGGTAGCAGTTGTTTTGAAAAACAAATTAAGACTATCCAGGCAGCAGCCTTGCACAACAGAGAATTAAGACAGAGAGCTTCTCATCTTTAAGGCAGTGTCAGTTTATGTGAGTACAGAGAACAGTACAGATCTCTAAACAAAGCATTCACCACCAAGAAGACCAAGTAGATTTATTTTTGATTAGAAGTGCTTTCAATGTAAAATGTCTTACTTAAAACAAGGCTAGTACAGAAATGTGGAAAGCTAGAACAATCTCTCCTTGCTAACTGATACACACATGATGGTTTTCACAACAGCAGTTGAAAGTACTTTTCTTAAGGAATGGGCAATTTTAACTTACATTGACACATGGTCAGGGCTGCACATCTTAAGGCGACAATGTACAACGTTTTTAAGGTGAATTCATGGAAAAAAGTAACTTTATTATGGATTGAACGTATAGTTGACTTTGAATGAATTACAAATGTTCACAAACCACACACAATTTTGATTTATAGACCAGAAAATATTGTTAGTATTGCGAGATAGGGAATTAGAGGTTCTCTGCAGAGTTAACATATCTGGTCTTTCCAGAGGTAATCTGTTCAATAGAAGAACATTGTATGGCTAAAGAAAAAATCAATTAAATTGCTTTTATACATTTTCCTGAAACTCATTATTTTTTGCTTTATACAATCATCATAAAGATGCTGGAAGGTGAATGTAAAGATATTTATTGGAATGCAGGAATGCATAGACTCGGGGGAAAAATGAAGTCATTCTAAAATTGACTCAACCATAATCAGGAAGTTGAGGGGCAAATTCACTAAAACATTCACTGTAGAGATTAGGTGTTGATGCTTCCACAAGTCTAGTGCATTTATTCAAATTGCATATTTTTGTAGACTGTGACAGTTTCATCCAAAGTGCAGATACGACAAGAAGATCCAGTGAGACAGAATATGTGTAAATAAGAGAATCAATATCAAACGGCCAAATAACAAAATATCAACCAGAGGACAGATACACAGCAATTTAAAGAACTCAATGTGCAGCTGATTAAATGTTCAAACCCCAGGAAAGGTGCCACATGAGCATAATAATGGAATGTGGAGCTCTCAAGTTCTGAGCTGGAGTAGGGCAAACTTATCAGGTCAAAAATTTGGTGTGATCCCACATCCACCAATCCTTTTTTTGAGCATGTATGTTCCAAATCCTAATCAACAAGAATCAAGCAAATCTTCTGCTTCTCTTACTAGAGCCCCTGATCTAATTTCTTGTAGCTGTTATCAATCTCTTTCAGGTGAAAGATAAACTTGAGGAATCTTTTTCTTATTTTTTACTTTTATACTTTGTGACTTTGTTGGTGAATATGGCAGTGCAGTAGGACTGTTGAACAGAAGCTCCTCTGTTTCTTCTGTTCATTTCCAGGTTTCTTCTCTTTTCTCCCCTTTTTCACTTCTTGGTGTTCTCTTCTGAGGTACAGTGGGCTGGAGGCATGGAGTGGAGTGAGCTGGAGGCCTGAGGGATTGGGGTGACCAGTGGACTGGACGCTCAAGTGGAACGGGACAGTTGATGGACTTGGGACCAGCGTGGGTGGTCAGTAGCTTGCTAACATGGGCCGACCACATTTTGAAGTCCTCTGCACTGATCTATTGAAAGACTTACCTTTTTAACTTTAGTCTCATTTCCCTAAGTTATACTATGAACAACTGGAAGTAATGTAACTGTTTTTCCTTTCTTTTTCCCCTTGTTTGTGTATTTTATATGCAAGACCTGTACCTTGGTAATTTGTACTTAAGATGGCACCATATGGGATGACATTGTAAACTCTTGAGTACATGGCAATAAAGAATATTCTAATTCTAATTGTATAATGGCCTAGCTCATCCTGCTGGAGAGTCTAGCAGCAACTGTGGACTTCTGGTGGACTTTTCTGTTGCATTTGTAGAGATGACGGCTGCTTGCTCCTAAGATTAAAATGAAACTGACCCCAGGACTTTGCATAGGAACCACATCCTCTTCAATTGCTGCCAATAATACTTACCCCTCAATTATATTTAAAGGATCCCAACAAAATATTATGATGATTCTTCTGGACTTGCAATGAATTGTGTAATACTTCCCCAACGATTTGGAATACATTCGGGTTTTTTGAAGGTTTTCAAATAAACTAAATGACGCTATTGTGCCCACCTCCACCACTTCCACTGGCAACGCATTCCAGACACCAACCACCCTCTGCGTAAAGAACTTTCCATGCAAATCTCCCTTAAACTTTTCCCCTCTAAAGAACAAAAAAAGAGAGACAGCATGTCTGTTCATCAGCTCTGCAGTGAAATGGAAAGTAACGAAGATGTGCACAGTGAAAGAAACAGCCAGAATTCCTGTCAGAGCGAAGATCAAAATTTCTTCAGGCCAGGCACTCCTCAAAGAGATGTGGCAGTCAGTTAAACACCTTGAGGAATAAATTACTGCAGATGCTGGAATCTTTACTGAAAATAAAACATGCTGGAGATCACACGGGTCACGCAGCATCCATAGAGAGAGAGAGCAAGCTAGTGTTTTGAGTCTAGATGACTTTTAGTCAAAGCTGATGAAGAGTCGTCTAGATTCAAAATGTTAGCTTGCTCTCTCTCTCTGTTGATGCTGTCTGACCTGCTGTGATCTCCAGCATGTTTTATTTACAAAAGGTTCAGCCCCATCTGCAGGCATACAGGGGAAAGACAGTCTATTGGCACTAAATCAAAATGCTTAGCAATCCCATGCAGATATAATGGGCTGGAAGGTCTCCTTTTACACTGAGGATAACAACTCTTTGATTGTGTGTGCTGCAGCCATTGGCTATCCAACGGAGTGTTTGTATCTCTATGATATTGGCCCTGCAGCCTTTTTAACAAATGATAAAAGGTCGATCGAGAATTCCCCCATCATGAGGCAACCTCTCTCTCTCTCTCTCTGTCTCTGTCTCTCTCTCTCTCTCTGTCTCTCTCTCTCTCTCTCTGTCTCTCTCTCTCTCTTGCTCTTATCTACCTGGCTGAGAGATTGCTCGTCTCTCAATGCTGAATTGTTTCTTATTGGCCCCTCAATCTCAGGAGCAAGCACCCAGTCCTTGAGAAGATGTCATGCATACGCTCTGGCTTTTACTTGGCCTGTTCATTAAAAACCACATCAGTCGTCAGATACAATTTGGGGCCTCCAGCCCTGAAGGAAAATTCAACCTCACCAGGCTAGAGCACTACCAAATAATCCACTAGTTCAGGAATTTGCTGAAAAATGTTTTGCATTGTGAATCTCAAAAGTATATGTTTACATTATCCTTTTACGTCTAGAGAGTGAAAAGAAAAAACTGGCAGAAACATTCTATCACTGTCAGACTTGAAATGAAACATTCACCAATCTTTAATCCCTTAGCAAAACACTCTTACAGCATGGCCTTGGATATATTGTGGTTTTGCCTGGTTTCCTACTCTGCCTAGTATGCATTGACACAAGGATAAAACATTTTGAATCTAATCTTTGTTCACACTGTCTTGATCTCTTATTTCAATATATTCTGATAATCTTATTTTCTGCTCATCTAAATTCAAAAACCAGTAATGTTTTGCACCAAACATGTGCACTCATTTTAATCATCTATTAAGGAATCAATCTTAGCTGCATTGTGTTGAATCCATAGATTAGAAAATTGTAAAAATTTTTAAATCGAATGTTTGGATCTTTTGTACAAAATGTTGACTGTCCCAAGTTACCAAAATGCAGGATCGTGATGCACTGAATCCAATTAATAAAATGTTTTGTTATAATTTATTTATGCATAGCATTTAACCAATTAATTTTTATGCGCATGGGGTTCCATAGAATAAACACATACTGCCCTTTAGTAAATGTGATGCATGTGTTTCAAAAAGATTGTGGAAGATTAAATATAAAATGTAGTTCATTATATATTTGCAAATGGGCAAGACATAGCAGATAATTGAATGAAGTGAGTAACTAAGGATCCAAAAGATCTTGCTTTAGCTGGGATTCGTATTATTGTTGGAGTGGAAATTGAATATTGTTGCAATAATTTACCAAAATAAAACAGCCAAGCAAGGATCAATTTTGGGAAAAAACATTTGGGAAAAGGCTCCAGACATTGACCTGTCCTCTTGAAGATGCCATTGGTAACCGTCTTGATTCAGCAATAAGTCAGAGACTGTGGAAATCCTACTGATAACTCCTAAAGATCAACAAATAATCCTGAAGCATAGAAATTCAGCACCATTATGAGCTCCAATGTCACAGGCAATGGCTGCCCATTACTTTGCAATAGGCTCAGATTCTCTTCCCTCATTGCAGCTTAGTGAGTGGCTCCTTGGAAAGGTGCAATATTTGGTGATAGAGAAGCTCTGACATTTGCAGGCAGCTGATCCTCTGATGGTGGACAGCCACAGGTAAATTTTTAATGTCATAGGTAATGTTTTCCATTTTGATAATAGTTTGATGTCATAAATAATGTTTTTTGCTCAGAAGATAATTGTTTATCAATTCTCTGGGCCCTCCTCAGTTGTGTCCCCAGCAGCATTATGAGCCGGTGCCTGTCTGTGTGATGCTGCCTTTCACCTGACGTCTGCAGCTTTCTGCCTCCTTCCTCACTAGAATTGGACTGACTCACTTCCCATCACTCTTTGACAGTCCCACAAGTCATCCAAGATGCCTCGACTGTGATGACCAATTTTGACTTGCTGTCAGATTACTGTTGCAGCTCCTACTCACTATTAGGTAAAAACAATGACTGCAGATGCTGGAATCCAGATTCTGGATTCGTGGTGCTGGAAGAGCACAGCAGTTCAGGCAGCATCTGAGGAGCAGGAAAATCGACGTTTCGGGCAAAAGTTGGCGTGCCCCCCGCAGATCCCACTGTCACCATCCCCGCGCCCCCAGAACCCTGAGGGGAACACCACCCCTGCTCATGACTCCACCCCCATTCCCCCCACCATCACACCCACTCCAGTTACAGGCTCCACCCCCACTCCCAATTCCACACCCACACCAGATCCCAGCTCCCAGCCCTGCCGAGTTTTCACCATCTCTCCAGACCTTCCTCTCACTGAGGATGAATGATCAGTCCTCAGCAAAGGACTCACCTTCATCCCCCTCCATTCACGCATCAATGAATTTAATACACGCCGTGACGTCGAACAATTCTTCCGTCACCTCTGCCTCCCAGCTTACTTTCACAATCAGGATTTCCACCCACCTTCCGAGGACCCCTTCGCCCACCTCCAACACACTGCATTCACCTGGACACCCCGCGCTGGCCTAGTACCTGCCCTCGACCTCTTCATTTCCAACTGCCGCCGGGACATTAACCACCTCAACCTGTCTACCCCCCCCCCCACTCCAACCTCTCACCCTCACAACGCGCAGCCCTCCAATCCCTCTGCTCCAATCCCGACCTCACCATCAAGCCAGCAGATAAAGGGGGCGCAGTGGTAGTCTGGCGCACTGATCTCTACACCGTTGAAGTCAAACGCCAACTCGAGGACACCTCTTCCTACCGCCCCCTCAACCATGACCCCAACCCCATCACCAAACCATCATCTCTCACCATACAGAACCTCATCACCTCAGGAGATCTCCCACCCACAGCTTCCAACCTCATAGTCCGGGAACCCCGCACTGCCCGGTTCTACCTCCTTCCCAAGATCCACAAGCCTGACCACCCTGGCCAACCCATTGTCTCAGCATGCTCCTGCTCCACTGAACTCATTTCTACCTACCTCGACACTGTCCTATCCCCCCTAGTCCAGGAACCCCCCACATACGTTCGAGACACCACCCACGCCCTCCACCTCCTCCAAGACTTCCGTTTCCCCGGCCCACAATGCCTCGTCTTCTCCATGGATATCCAATCCCTCTACATCTCCATCCACCATGACCAGGGCCTCCAAGCCCTCTGTTTCTTCCTCTCCCGACATCACCAACAGTACCCTCCCACCGACACTCTCATTCGTTTGGCCGAACTGGTCCTCACCCGTAACAATTTCTCCTTCGAACCCTCCCACTTCCTCCAGACCAAAGGGGTAGCCATGGGCACACATATGGGCCCAAGCTATGCCTGTCTCTTTGTTGGCTACGTCGAACAGTCGATCTTCCGTAATTACACCAGCACCACTCCCTACCTCTTCCTCCGCTACATTGATGACTGCATTGGCACCACCTCGTGCTCTCGCGAGGAGGTTGAGCAATTCATCAACTTCATCAACACATTCCACCCTGACCTTAAATTTACCTGGACCATTTTTGAGACCTCCCTCCCCTTTCTAGACCTCTCCATTAATGATGACCAACTTGATATTGACATTTTTTACAAACTCACTGACTCCCACAGCTACCTGGATTACACCTCTTCCCACCCTTCCTCTTGCAAAAATGCCATCCTGTATTCCCAATTCCTCCGCCTCCGCCGTATCTGCTCCCAGGAGGACCAGTTCCACCACAGAACACACCAGATGGCCTCCTTCTTTAGAGACCACAATTTCCATCCCACGTGGTTAAAGATGCCCTCCAACTCATCTTGTCCACATCCCGCACCTCCGCCCTCAGACCCCACCCCTCCAGTTGTAATAAGGACAGAATGACGCTGGTGCTCACCTTCCACCCTACCAACCTTCGCATAAACCAAATCATCCGCCAACATTTCCGCCACCTCCAAAAAGACCCCACCACCAGGGATATATTTCCGTCCCCACCCCTTTCCGCCTTCTGCAAAGACCATTCCCTCCGTGACTACCTGGTCAGGTCCACGTCCCCCCTACAACCCATCCTCCCATCCTGGCACCTTCCCCTGCCACCGCAAGAATTGCAAAACCTGCACCAACAGCCCCTCCTTCACTTCCATCCAAGGCCCTAAAGGAGCCTTCCACATCCATCAAAGTTTTATCTGCACATCTACCAATGTCATTTATTGTACGTGTTGCTCCCAATGAGGTCTCCTCTACATTGGGGAGACTGGACGCCTCCTAGCAGAGTGCTTTAGGGAACATCTCCGGGACACCCGCACCAATCAACCACACCGCCCTGTGGTCCAACATTTCAACTCTCCCTCCCACTCTGCTGAGGACATGGAGGTCCTGGATCTCCTTCACCACTGCTCCCTCACCACCAAACACTTGCAGGAAGAACACCTCATCTTCCGCCTCGGAACACTTCAACCCCAGGGCATCAATTTGGACTTCAACAATTTCCTCATTTCCCCTTCCCCCACCTCACCCCAGTTCCGAACTTCCAACTCAGCGCTGTCCCCATGACCTGTCCTACCTGCCTATCTTCTTTTCCACCTATCCACTCCACCCTCCCCCCCAACCTATCACCCTCATCCCCTCTTCCACTCATCTATTGTACTCTATGCTACCTGATGTAGGGCTTATGCCCGAAAAGTCAATTTTACTGCTCCTCGGATGCTGCCTGAACTGTTGTGCTCTTCCAGCATCACTAATCCAGAATCTGGTTTCCAGCATCTGCAGTCATTGTTTTTACCTTCCCTCTTGATGTCATTTTCCACCATTTCTCTGTGTTTCCCACCTCTCATTGCATGTCTGCTGTGCTGACAAAATCCTGACTCATAAAATCCCTACAGTGTGGAAACAGGCCCTTCAGCCCAGCATGTTTACACAGACCCTCCAAAGAGTAACCCACCCAGAACTATTCCTCTACCTTATTATCCTATATTTACCCTGACTAATGCACCTAATTTACGTATCCCTGAACACTGGGCAATTTAGCATGGCTAATTCACCTAACATGCAGAACTTTAGATTGTGGGAAGAAACCAGAGCACCTGGAGGAAACCCACACAGACAGGGTGAATGTGCAAACTCCACACAGACAGTTGCCTGAGGCTGGAATCAAACCCGGATCCATGGCACTGTGACGTAGCGGCGCTCACCATTGAGTTACCGTGCCTGCCCACCCCCACCCCCCCATTCTTGTGTGAAGTGTTTGCAAAGAGATGTAGGTAGATTAAATGAGTGGGTGAAAAATTAGCATTTGGAATATAATGTGAGAAAATGTGAGGTAATGAACTTGTTGGGAAGAATGGAAGATTTAATAAACAGAACTCTGCAGTACAGAGGAATCTGTGTATCCTCATACAACGAGTAATTAAGAAGGCAAATGGAATTGAAAGGGGAATATGCAAACTACACACAGTCAGTCGCCTGAGGCTGGAATCAAACCCACATCCCTGGCACTGTGAGGCAGCAGTGCTAACCACTGAGCCACCATGCCACCTCAGTTGTGCTGAACATGATACAAATTAAACTAATCGCTTCTGTCTGCTCATGCTCAACATCCATCCGTTCCTTGCATATTTACGTGCTTATCTAAAAGTCCCTTAAACACCTCTGTTGCATCTGCCAACATTATCACACCTAGCAGTGCGTTCCTACCATTCTCTGCGTAAAAAACTTGCCTCTCACATCTCCTTTGATCCTATCCTCCTCACCTTAAATTCATGCCTCCTAGTATTAGACATATCAACTCAGGGAAAAAGATTCTGACTGTCAGCCGTATATACGTAACTCATAATTTTATGGACTGCCCTCAGCGTCCACTGCTCCAAAACAAAATCCAAGCTATTCGAGCCTCTGCTTATAGCTCATACTCTGTAACCCAGGCGGTATCCTGGTAAACTTCTTTTGGACCCTCTCCAAAGTTCCACATCCTTTTTTTTATATAAATATTTTTATTAGAAACCTTTTTTAAAATCTTTTATAAAACATCTGTATACGAAAAAGAGTAATGCCAAAAAACAGAAAGATAGAGGCAATGCAACAATGTCATATTGCGATAAAATTAGTAATGAACTACGTACTATTCTACCAGAACAAACGTATCTAGTTAACTTGAACGAAATTGCAAACAAATTAAATAAAAATTAAGTTAAACTGAATTCAAATTAACTTAAATTAAATTATATCTCACTACTTTACTCTATCTCACTCTTCAATCTCCACAGAGACTCCCATCCCTGGGAGCACCAGTCATTGTACCCGTATTCTTTTCCCCACAGCCTCCCCCTCCTAGGGCCCCATGGGTGTCCAGACTGATTCCCACGGCTATACCACGGCCCTAATTAACATTACTGATAAGTCTGTGTCAATATAATTTAGAAAGGGCCGCCACGTTTTGTAAACCTGTTCCGTTTTGTGGTGCACCATATTTGTGAGGTAGCATTGGGGAGGTGTTCCATCACCAGCCTATGCCACCCTATAAGATCTGATAGGTTTTCCAATGTCCAATTCATTAAAATGTTCCTCCTCGCACAGTGGGCAAGTTTGGCATCCTCAGAAGAAGAAATACCGGATCCACGTTAACTTCAATCCCCAGAATGTTCTTTAGCTCCCAAAATATAGCACTCCAGTACCTCTGGATCTTACAACATGACCAGTAGCAGTGTGTAAGACTGCCTATACTAATTTTACATTTGGGACACGCTGGATATGCTCCTGTCTTGAACTCGGCTAGCCTCCCTAGCACCATATGAGCCCTGTATAAAACCTTTAATCCCATGGCTTGCACTTTATTACATACTGAAATTTTCTTTACATTTTCCATATATCTTCCCATACATCCAATGAGATATCCTGTCCTAGCTCTCAATTCCAAGTTTTAAGGCACGTCCTTTCTGTAAATGATACAAAGTACTAACTGAAAGAGCGCCTGTACACCAGAGCACTCTTTTCTCCATGTCTGACTTGTAAAACTGAGCCAGGAGCGTGGTCTTCATTTATATATATAATCCATTATTTGAAAGTACCGGAAAAGGTGCCAATGAGAAAATCCATATTTCTGACTTAGCTGGCTAAATGTCATCAAGACCTCCCCCTCAAATAAGTCTCCCAGACGAGTGATTCCCTTATTCTCCCATAACTTAAAGCTGGAGTCCATTGCCCCAGGTTTAAATCCTTGGGCTCCCACCAATGGGGTAAACGGCAAGGTCTTAAGCCAATTGCCCTCATCGTACCTCATTATCCTCCAGGCCTTCACCGTATTTAAAATGCTTGGACACTTACACTGCTCGGTCATGGATTTCATCTTATCCATAAGTAATAGATTAGTTAGGGGACATCTCAACTGCGAGGCTTCAATGCCGAGCCAAATCGACTCCGAATCCCATCACCGCCACCAACCCCCCAACCGAAGCACCCTAGGACCCCAAACAGGTGCAGGCATTCTATCCAGTCAAATGCCTTTTCTACATCTAGAGAGACCACTAGACCCAGCATCAATCTTCACTGGCATGTGTGTACTATGTTCAGTACCCTCCTGATATTGTTGGAGGGGCTACGGCCCACAAAACTGTCTGACCTTCACTTATAATATAGGGCAACATCTATTCCAACCTCCGGGCCAGCATCTTGAATAGAAGTTTAAAATCTACATGCAACAGTGAAATTGGTCTGTATGAAACACATTCTTGGGTCTTCCCCCTTCTTTAAAATGAGAGAGATATTAGCCTCCCTAAGAGGGGGCAGCAGACAATCCAGTGATTATGAATAGTTATACATCCCCAGACGTGGCTCCACCAACACATTTATGAATTCCTTATAGAATTCACTTGGGAATCTATCTAGACCCGGTACCTTGTCACCCTGGAGATACTTTATTGCTTCCTGCACTTCCTGTACCGTCATAGGCACATTTAAACGGAAACCTGTTCCGCGTTTATACTGGGGATGTCCAGGTTCTCAAAGAAGGACTACATTTTCGCTGCACCCTGTTCGCCTCCCTCCAATTGATATAGCTCTCCAAAGTATTCCCTAAATTGAACATTGATCTTCTTCTTCAACTCATGGGTAACCGTGCCAGCCTTCTCTCTAAGAGGCATAATAGATTGGGAAGCATTTTTCTTCCTAGCCAGATATACCAGGTATCTACCTGGCTTATCTCCAAATTCAAACAGTTTTTGTTTGGCAAAGGAGATTTTTTTTGCCACCTGTGTGTGTAATGAGTCGAGAGCCACCCTGAGGGCTGTGACCCGCTGCAGCTTGACCAAAGAGGGCCATATTATAATACACTTCCTCAGCTATCTGCAGCCGGGCCTCCAGCATCCGTTGTTGCTCCATCTTCTGTCTCCTTCTACTCATTGAATACGAAATGATCAGGCCTCGTAAATATGCTTTAGTGGCCCAAAATTACTCGATTACTGACCGTACCTGAGTTGATATCGCAGAAGGCCCTGAACTCTCTTCTGATGTACTCAAATAATTTGCTATCCCTTAACAGGAATTGGTCCATGCGCCAGTGCCATGCATCCATTCCACCACCCTTGATTTTAACATCTAAATACACTGACGCATGGTCCGAGACAGCTATATTCCCAATTTTGCACACTAATGTTCTGTCCAAACAATCCAATGCTATATAAAAACAATGTCAGTTCACTTATGGCACTTGTATGGGTTGGAGTAAAATGTAAAGTCCCTTCCATTAGGTTGGAGATGCCTCCACACATCCAGTAATCCCAACTCCTCATACATGTCCACCAACTGCTTAGATTGCATAGGCATCCCTGCCAGGCCCCTTGGCACTCAGTCAAACTCGGGATCTATTAGGCAATTAAAATCCCCCCATATCATCATGCGGCGCACTCCTTAATTTAGCGACTGCATCAATTAGAAATTTGAGAGGGTGTGCCATGGGACAATACACATTCAAGATGTCATACTCTTCTCCATGTATTCGAGCTTTAAGAATGATGAACCATCCATGTTTGTCCTTAATTTGCTCAGGTTATCTGGAAAGGAAGGTTCCTTCTTACCAGTATAGCCACTCCTCTACTCTTAGAGCTAAAGGAGCAGAAGAATACTCTGTCATAACTTCCCTGCTGCAATTTCTCATTAAGTGAGGCCAAATTAATGACACCAAAATGTGTGTGTGATTTATATCGAGATTATGTATAAATACTTCTAGTTAAACAAGTTCCTTTTGAGTAATTTGTTCTAGTTATCTCCTTTATACCCACATGTCAAAAAAATTGGAAATCAGTCTAGATATAATCAAATCTCAATTTTCAATTCATTTAATTATGATTTCTATGTAAATTTTCTCTGTTGTTTTATTTATTTTATGATCATTTAACTGACGTTTTCACTAACATTAGCAGCCCATAAACAACATCATCATAATTTTTAAAAAAAATCCTATCTATTTCCTGCCCTTACAAAATTGTCTGGTCTCCATGACACACAAGCAGCACCACAAGTTTAAATTTAGTACTTGCACTACAATGTATCTGTCACCTTGCAGACATTGTGTTATGTTAAATTTCAGATATCACACATGAGAAATTATACAATTTCCAGCAGTTGAAAACCAATCATGGAAAGAGAGAAATAAAGTCAGTCATTGCCCTGAAACGTGAAGTTTAGCAGATGGCTTTGAAGGTAACTGATTTTTTTGTCTGTGGAATATAAGTCTAATTTCATGAAAGTTTATTCCCACAAAGAAGTCTTGCCTAATGGGAGCACACGTGGGAAAATTATGGGTGAATTTATCCTGATCTTCTATCTTTTAATTGTAAAGACGGAGAATCATGGGTGGGGTGGGGTGGATCCTATTGATGATTCCCTGATAAGAGCCTCCACCTGCAGAGCTCCATGATGGAAAGTACTATACTGGAAAAATGTACTTGAGCAGTAATATTAAAGAAGCAAGACAGATTAGCAGGTCTGCATCACTATGATGCGCCATGTATCGGACTACCCATTATCCTAGAAGATGTGAATTACAATTACTTCAATAAGCCCACCCTAAAATTGCTAAAATGACATTGCAGCATTATATATGAATGCTATATGCCAGTTATGCTTAATTATACTCTTATTATACAATATAAAATATCATGAAATATCTCAGCTATAATTATATCTCTCTCTTATATCATATGTTACACTGCTGTCCCATCATTTCAAGATGCTCATTAGTTTGTTCAGTTCAATTTATCCCTTTAATCATCATGAAACATGCCCTTGAAGTTTTGATTCATTTCTTATTTATTCATCTCTTCCCTTTTCATCTTTTCCCATTTTTCTTTGCTTGCTGACTAAAAAAAAGCAAACTTGGAACAGGCAGGCTATATGAACAAAATGAGGCAATGACTGAGGCAGGGAACAGAAACTGGGGCAAGAAGATTTACACTGGAACCAGTTCACAGCTGGTTTATGAAGTGACCCAGGAAACATCAAATAGTCTGCTAGCTGGAGTACAATCAGCCATCAAAAATTTGACACAGCAGACTGGACATTGACATTCAGTTTGGCCAGCTCGAATGTTTTTCAACTGTGACTGATTGCCTAGGGGTATCATTAAAATGACATGGATAATAGTAACAGATGTTTGGACCAGATCCTCAATGCAAAAGCAAAATTATGAACTTCTGTTAACTTCTAATAATTTCACCTACTTTAGGTACTTCAGTTTTAAAGAAGCATTTTCAATTTCTGTTTCCACAACTTGACCTTCAATTCTCAAAAGGCTTTTCAGTCAGGATGTTTCTAATGCCTGACAAATCAGAACACATCATCACTGCTTTCAAATATTATTCCTATCAATCAGATGTAGTCATGGTCTTTTCTGTTCATGTAATCTTACTATCGCTCTGTTGACACTGTAGTCCAGTCTTCTCCTCTGCCCTTCGTTACTTCAGGCCTTGTTCTGCAAACTGAAACACTGCCTCCTATCTGGTTCATATGATCATAACAAGTAGGAACATGAAGAGACTATTTTTGCTAATATTCATACCACACCATTCAATACATTCAAGGCTGATCTACATGTGGTCTCAATTCCATTTTCTTGCCTCTACCTGCATCCCCACCAGGATCACCTCCCAAACCCAATAATTCTTGGCTCTGTCGTAGACTAAAATTCTGTCTAACTCAACCTTGAATATGTGTATCAGACTCCACTGCTCTCTATGGAATAGAAGACCAATTAACAACCCTGAAAGAAAAAATCCTCCTCACCTCTGTCTTATTTGGGAAGCTCCGAACTTTTAAACTGTCCTGCCTAGATCCCACATGAAGAAGCATTCTCTAAGCATTCACCCTGTCAAGTCCTTCAAAATTCTATATACTTCAGTTAAGATTCTTATCTTTGCAGCTGTAAACTCAAGGGAGTGGCACAGTGGTTACACTGCTACCTTGTAACACAAAGCACCCAGGTTCAATTATAGCCTAGAGTGACTGTCTATGTCGAGTTTACACATTCTCACTGTGTCTATGTTGGTTTCCTCTGGGCATTCCAGATCACTCCCACAGTCCAAACCTGTGTAGTTTAGGTGGATTGTCTATGTTAAAAATAGCTCTGCTGTATCCAGGGTTGTGCATTAGCCCTGGTAAAACTCCATAAAGGGTGGATGGGATGTTCTTTCGAGGGCCAGTACAGACTCAATAGCTTTTTTCTGTACTATATGGGTGCTATGAATAATCTGATTTTGAAAATCCAAGATAAGGAAAGTCAGAGTGGCCAACCTGCTACATACATATTTTAAATTTCTTCATGGATGTAGACATCATGGGGAAAGCCAGTATTAATTACCCTTCCCTAATTTATCTTAAGTAGATGGTGGTAAGTTGCATGCTTGAACTGTTGAAACTCATGTCATATAGAATCATAGAATCCCTACAGTGTGGAAACAGGCCATTCAGCCAATGGATTCCACACTGACCCTCCAAAGAGCACCTCACCCAGACTCACCTCCCCCTTACCCCCATGCTATCACCTTGCCAGATCGTATAGGTATACCTACAGTACTGTTCGGAAGGGAGTTCCAGTGTTGATCCAGTGACAGTGAAGGAAAAGCAATATAATTCCAGGCATCTGCTGTCTTTGTCCTTCTGGGTAATAAAGGTCGGGGATTTGCAAGGTGTTGTCAAAGAGGCCTTTGAGGGCTACAGTGCATCTTTTAGGTGCCACACAGCGCAGGCCTGATGCACAGATGCTGGATGAAGTTCGGTATTAAGAAGATGACTGTGGCACTTTAATGATACTGTCACTTTACAAACTTCTTTTGTTCTGTTTTTCTTTTGAAGAGAGGTTGTAAGGCAGAGTTGCAGTGCAATTTCTAAGAATGTAAATGGCTTGTGAGGCCCTAGGTGTTTTTTAAAGTTGGAAAAATGGCAACAGCTAGGGTATGTGGTCAGCTTTCACAGACCAGGCTTTCGAGATTGTTTTAGTTTTAAAGTTTAGTTTTAATTGGAAGCCTTGGGGGTCTGAAAAGAATTGGAAGCTTCAGTGAATGTCTCCTAGCTGCGATATTTCCTGAATTTTCCTTTGATTTCTATTCCTCCTGGATTAGAGAACTGCATGTACGATATCTGTGTCTGAATTTGTGTTTTTGTCAAAGGGCATGTTATGGATTGTTACTAAATTGGAACAGTTAATTAGTCATAGGTACTGTATCTATTATTTGGTTACGTTCTCAAATAGTTAAATATAATGTTTAAATAGATTGTGTTTTGCTTAACGTTGAATAGTTTGACCAGTTGTTTTGAAGCTGGAACATGCTACTTCACATCTGCCTGTAAAATCTGGTCTGGTCATAACAGGCACTAATCAAACACGCTGTCTTGCTAATTAAACCTTCTGGATGGTGTTGAGTTTCTTGAATGTTGTTGGAGTTGCACAGGCCCAGGCTAGTGGGGATATTCCATCACACTCCTGATTTGTGCCGTATTGATGGTGGACAGGCTTTCGGGAGTCAGGAGGTAACTTTTGGATGAGACTGATGTACCATCTGTCTGCTTGAGTGGATGTAAAAGATCTCATGGCACTACTTTAAAAGACAGCAGTAAGTTATCCCTCATGCCATGGCCAATATTTATCCCTCAATCAATATCACAAAACAAATTTGGTCATTGTTACATTACAGCTTGTGAGCATTTATGATGAGAAAATTTGGCTGCCTAATTTCTTTTCACTTTCTTCAACGTGACCTGTTCAGAGATGTTATAATGCACATCTGGAGCAGATGAGTTGTGAACGAGGGACTTTTTGGCTCAGAGGCTGGATCACTTACCACTGCACCAAATGAGCCCTGCCTCATTTCTTTGAATGCAACATTGACTATACTTCATATGTGCTTAATTGGTTGTAAAACATTTTGAGATACCCTGGAGTCATGACGAAAGCTACACAAATTCAAGTCTTTTCTTTCTGTACTAGACTAGTTTGGCTAATGGTGTGGCTCAACCTACAAGTTTTCAGTACAAGAGCCATTACATCATTAATGGCCTTTACTGCATCTGGCAGCTTCAGCTCTTCCTTGATAATATGTGAATTATACTGAATCGGCTGAAAACTGGCATCTAAGATGTTAGGAACCTCAGGCTAAAGATCTTTGCTAATACTTCAGCCTAGGGTTTTGCACTGATGTCTTGAATCTTCAATGTTGAAGAATAACAGGACCACTCCTGCCTAACTATGCATCTGTACACCACCAACAGCACTGATGGGTATCTCCTGACCAGTAGAGCTGAGGGTCTAGGATGTTGTCTGTCAATCATTTTACCCTCAATAAAAATCTTATAAATGCTCAAAGCTCAGTGAAGGTTCACCCTATTTCCACTTTAAAATCCTTGTTCTTTTTCATACAGTTATACTTGGTTTCTTTCCAGCACACCTCTGGATTCACTCCATGTTGTTATCTTTAGTTAATGTCTCCTCATGAGACCATTAAACAAACTGTTAATTCAGCTCACTTTTTGTGAACATGGGTGTTTTAACCTTATGTTGCTGCTAAGGCATTGAATTAATGATCTCAAGCATTTTAAAGGCCTTATTCTGACAATATTTATCTGTTTGTAGTGATTTATCATCACTTGTATTTATAAAATTAAAGTGAAATGTGTATAAGTCACCATAATTTGGCACCATTTTACTAATAGAAATTACAAAAAGAAATAAAGTTAGGACAAAGATCATCTTCTGGTCCCTCCTCAGCAAAGTGGGTTTGTGGAGTGACTACCAGATTCTGCCATCAAAACCACCCTTGAATCTGCCAAAGCAAGAATTGCCAGACTGGATCCATCACATTGCCACCATCAAAGCTGCCAACAAACCCACTGCATTGCCACCATAGCAAGGAGGGACAGACCAGACCAACAAACCGCTGATGCTGAAGACGCCGCTCAAGCTATCTCCACTTCAGTCATCACCCAAAATCACCACATTGCCGCTTTAGCCACGGGGAACGAATCTGGACCAGAATGCTGCCACTGTAATAGCCATTGTGGCCAGGAGGAAGGGACCAGACCTACTAACAAAGAAGCCTTTGATAAAGCCATTGCCTCTATGGCCACAAGGAATGGACACATCTGGATCCATCGCACCATCACCACAAGCCCTCGCAACCACCTACCTCGGTTGCACCCACAGAAAAGAAAAAAGAATGTGAACTTTGATAAGAAAGAGAAATAAAGAAATGAATGAACAGAGCCAAAAAAAAATTAACAATGTAGCTGGCCAGGTGAGTGGGAGCATATGGGCTCAGAGCCCAAACATTTCCTTCCCTGCTGCCATTTCCATATATTTAAACAAAACTACAGGTATCCCAACATTATTCATTGCATTTAAAAATGAAACTAAAGTTAGGCCCTTCTCTGCTTAATTTCCATAATATAGAAATACAATTCAAACTTAATGCTATATATAGTTCTTATGCTTTAGAACCAATTTTCCAAATATTGATAATATATAATGATCTTTCAGCACATTGTTCATGCCCATGATACTTGTAGCCTTGACTATTAAAACACTCTGTTGGCTGTTTTCCCACATTCTATCTAAGGTAAACTTGAGAACGCCCAAAACTATACTGCCCATGTTTTAACTCGCAGCAAGTCAAATTTCCCTGTCACCTTTCCACTCACATTGGCTTGGATTCTGGTAAAGAAAAGTTTTGACTTTAAATTGTTACCCTTGTTTTCAAATCTTCTGTGGCCTTGACTTTCCTTACCTCTATAACCACTTCCATCCCCACAAACCTCTGACTGCGAGTCATAGAGTCACAGAGATGCACAGCACGGAATCAGACCCTTTGTTCCAACTCGTCTATGCTGACCAGATATCCTAAATTAATTTCGTCCCATTTGCCAGCATTTGGCCCATATCCGTCTAAACCCTTTCTATTCATATAAGCACCTTGATCCCTTTTAAATGTTGTAATTTTACTAGCCTTCACTATTTCTTCTGGCAGCTTACTCCATACATAAACCACCCTCTGCGTGAAAAAGTTTTCCCTTAGGCCCCTTTCAAATCTTTCTCCTCTCACCCTAAACCTATGGCCTCTAGTTTTAGACTTCCCCACCCTAGCGGAGAGACCTTGTCCATTTACCTTATCCATGTCCCTCATGATTTTGTAAACCTCTTTAAGGTAAACCCTCAACCTCCGATGCTCCAGGGTAAACAATCCCAGCTTATTCAGCTTCTCCTTATAGTTCAAACTCTCCAACCCTAGCAACATCCTTGTAATTTTTTTCTGAATGCTTTCAAGTTTCACAATATCATTCCAATAGGAAGGTGGGCATTCCTGTAATTTTTGCATCTTGTGCATCCAAAATTGTATTTGCTCCACCTTTTGCCTCCCAGGATAGGGCAATGGTATAGTCTTCCTACATTTCTACACAGCCCCTTTTCTGCTTTCTTCCTTAAAGAAACTCTTTGAAACCTACCTCTTTAACTGAGATTTTGGTCATCTGATCTGATATGTCCTGATATGACTTAATTTTGTTTTTTTTTATAATGCTCCTGTGAAGTGCCTTAGGCTGTTTCAGTGCTTTACAGGAGTCTATCAACACAAGCTGTTATTGTTACCAATGTGTCTTAATTAATAAACACTGTAGTAGAATTTTACTTTTAAAAGACATTATAGGTTTGCAGGAGACCAGGTTTTGGAGGTGGAAAACCATGTCAATACATTTAGCATCACATTGGGCAAATTAGATAATTAGACAAGATGTGCACACGTCAATTGTTATGAAGCTGGAAAAGCATAGCAGGTCAGATAGTATCTGAGGAGCAGGAAAGTCAATGTTTCAGGCTGAAACCCTTCATCAGGACCAAGGAGCGGGAGGAAGCTCAGAAGCAAATAGAGGGAAGAGAGTAGGGCTGTGGGAAGGGTATGTGGGGAAGGTGATATGTAGTTGCAGGGAGGGGGTTATTGTGATTGTGAAGGGTGGAGCGAATAGGTGATTGAAGATAGACAGGTGAGGTCAGGTCAGGGAGGCGAGTAGGAGGGGCATGGATGGCCATGGGATAAGGCTGGCAGAGAGGGATTTTGAAGCTGGTGAAGTCATTATTGAAGCCATTGATCTGTAAGCTCTCCAGGTAAAATATCAGATGTTTGTTCCTCCAGTTTAAGTTTGGCCTCACTTTGACAGTGGCAGAGGCCAAGGATGGACATATTGCCAGGGGAAAGTTTACAGCCCAATGGCCTCAATATATGATCTCACCAGCTTCAAACTCCTTCCAGCCTTATCCCATGTTCAACCGTCCCCCTCTTCCTCACAATCCTGACCTGACCTCATCTGCCCATCTTCCTACTCACCTATCCACTCCACCCTTCACACTGACCAATCACAATAACCCCTGACCTACATCCACCCATCACCATCCAACCTACCTTTCCCCAGCCCCAGTCTCTCCCTCTACTTACTCCGAGACTCCCCTTCCCCTCCCCAGTACTGGAGAAGGGGTTTGGCCCATACCTTTGACTTTCCTACTCCTTGGATGTTGTCTGGCCTGCTGTGCTTTTCCAACTTCACATCTATTGACTCTGACCTCCAGCATCTGCACTCCTTACTATCCCCAAGATGTGTACGCTCCTTGCATTCACCATGTTAAGATGAATTACTATGTCAAATGGGGTCACTACTTAGTATAGTGTCAAATTTACATCAGTGCAGCATGTTAGCGTGATGTTTTTAAAGAAGATAGTCCTGTAATTTTATTCAACAATACGAAGCAGATGGTTATTCTTTTATATTTTATGAATCCTAACCAGACATATGGCTTTGGGAAGTGCAAATTGTAGTTTCTTTGCTATGGAGCAATGTGTTAATGGCTACCCTAGATAAGGTGACATTTAAACCAGGATAAAAAAGATTTCTGTGTTGTTGGAATGGTTTAGAGGGTTGTCCAGCTCAGACAGCTTTGTTCAAGGTGCTGTTTTTAATCTAAATATTGAAGGAAGAAACTTTCGGTCGGGATGTTACAGGGGAAACACTTTGAAAATCAATTCTCACTATGGAACATTGTGAGATGTGAGCTCAGCTTGAAAATGTGCTAATAATTTAGATTGGATCCTCAGTGTGCACCCAGAGTCCAAAATTGGTCTCCTTGCATGGTGTGTGACACTGAGGCATTGGAAAACTTTCGATGGAGCATACCCTTAATAATCCATGAAAGTGTCAGTCTAGATTACATACACAAATTGCTATAGTAGGAATAGAACTTGCTCAGAGGTGAGAATGTCATTAAATCTTTCTGTTTTACTCACTTTATATAATGCAAAATAGTGCTGCAGTTCTATTGACAATTTTCTATAAACAAGTACATAACAACAAAGTATTTTAAAAATGCATTGTTCAGCACTCCCCACACCAATTGGGCTTTCACACAAACTTTAATTGTTTATAATAATCTCCTATAAAGTCATAGTTTGCAATGTTTGTGTAAAATCTGTTATTTCCTTGTTGCACATTGCTAATCTTAATTGAACTGTTTGCACATTTACAGGTGTTTCAATTCTGTGAGGTTATTACTGAGGGAATAGCTCCGTTTCTACATGAAATTAAATTCACTTCCTTCACTTCGCTTCAGTTCACTTTACAACGAATTTCTGACACATGCTGAATAAGGAAACATTTATGTTGTTGTGCTGACAGGTGTGTCAATTTTTTCTGTCAGCTCCTATTTGGAGTTTTCTGGTCTGCAAAAACTGGTGTAATGAAGATGAACAGGTATTTTACAGACAGGTAATTCCATGACATTAGATCCTTGCTTTTTAACACTGCCTAAATTATTTTCAGTACTGTTGAAACTTGTCTGCATGTACCAGTATTGATTTTAGCCATGCAGTGATCTGTGATGTATGCAGTTCATCAATTCTGTGAGAACAGCTGTCACTGTCTGCTTTAGATCAGATTACAGGATGTGATTAAACACCACTCTACATCTGTAAATGAATCGCAGTCATTACCTTGTGCTGAGTTGTAGTCATAATTCTTATTTTACAAAGAAATCCAGATGGCAAAATAGTATTAGTCTAGAAATCCAGCATGATTAAAACAACTACAGAGAGCTTTACTTTATGTGCGCTCCACTCACTGGTTCTCTGGCTATCAGATTTATTTATAGCAGGCTTTCTTGAATTCCTTCTGTACTGAGCAATAACTTACTAGATTTGTTCAAAGCAGAGCAGCTGTTGGATATCAGTCATTTTCTTTGATCTTCTGACACCAATGGTAATGCTCGGACCTCAGTTGTGCTGAGTAGAACTGTCAGAACATATAAAATGATCGAGAAAGAGAATGCACGTCAGCCATCACTTCTACTCATTCCATTGACCATACACCCATGAAGTCTCTGCTCAACCTGTTTGATATTTTGAGGAAATGCTCTGCAGACTCTTTCTTCTCACCCCGCAGGTCAATGAAGTAAAACTGCAAGGAGTCTATTTGACCTCTCGTGTTGTGTTCTTGGCTGAATTCTCCCGTTGGTGGATCCGGGTCGGTGAGAGGGTTGGGAGAGTTACATTAGCCCACCACATGGCTCTGTTACTAAACTTGCGAAAGGTTCTTACTGGGACTCTCTGAGCAGGTTGGGTTTGAACCGGTATTATTGATAGAGGAAGTTATTTAGCCTGACATCATTTGCAACATACAAAACCCCTTCGGTTGCAGCTATGGATGGCTTTGGATTTAGCACAGTATAGGATACCAGTAGAATAGCTGATGATATCACGCTTCATAATGCTGGGTCATGTGATGGGTAACGTGTAGAAGAATGTACTGTAAAGGGCCATCCTTGCTATGTATATATCATTTATAATGCAATAAACTAATGTAGTTACTAAGGTTTGCTCCATATCTGTCCCTGAGCACATGTACAATCTGGTGACCAGTAAACATTGGATACTTTCTACTAAGTAACATGAGAAATACCTACACTTAAATAAGGGAGAGTAACAGCAGCAGCCAATGTTAACACAGGACAGGAGAAAAACACAGAAGTCAGATGTGAGTGGTAAATGAAGCCAACGGCAGTCTCTGGACAGTGCCAGGTGGTAGGCCACACTGCTGATTCACAGGGAAAATGGCAAACCCATGAAACAGTAAGCAAAACAGAACACAGGGCAGACAGGCACCAGCAGTAATGTAACTGGGAAAGTGGCATTAGCAGATCGTGGAGCTGACATACTTCAACCATGCAGGGCCAACCAACACAGCTCAGAACAGAGGCCAGTGTTTGACAAAAACAGCAGAAATTGCAATATGCTACCTCAGATGGCAGAGACTCCCAATGAAGGGAAGTTTAACCTGACACAAAACTCTGTAAATACAGCCTCGTTATGAGAAACACACCAAATATCTGAGCCACTCTTACCATGTAAAGGTCCCAGACCAGGCCTAACATGAGTGCTGCTGATGCCACAGGTTTCAACAGAAGTAGAATCAAGTTTTATTTCAAGAAGGTAGTCAGCCTCCATGTGATTCAGTGACTAACATGGTATGGCTCATTGCCACAAAAATACCACTAGGCCAGCTAACAAGCAAAGATAAAAAAAAGGAAGGGGACAATAGCTGCTAATGTCCCTGTTGTGATAGGCGAAGACCCCACCAGCATAAGTACTGTTCACCATAAACAAAGATTATCATCACTGTTAGACATTTCAGAGGCTATGTCAGAGCAGTGCGCCACAGAAGTAAAAGTACCCTGCTCAGAAACTTCAAAGGAGACCAACTCAATCCAGGGCGAAAGTAAGGACTTCAGTTGCTGGAGATTAGAGTCAAGAGTGTGATGTTGGAAAAGCACAACAGGTCAGGCAGCATCCGCGGAGCAGGAAAATCGACGTTTCGGGCAGAAGCCCAACTCGATCCAGTACTGTGTGAGAAATAGATAATACCGGGGTGACATCAGATTTGTGGATGTGATTATCAGTTGCCACAAAGCAAATTTTAAACTGCACACCGAACAGGGGTCTCAATTCTTTCAGGGATGGTATGGTAGCTGACATCTGAATTCTCCAGCCATCAACCATTTGACTTGATGAACCATGGGGCATCCAACTGAAGGTAAAGGGACATTAGACCAGTATGTTCCAGTTCATGGAGGGTAACACCATAGAAACATTCAAAGTCAAGATTATTCATTATTAAGTCAGAGACAGCTTGTTCAGATCTTCAACTCATGTACAAGGTGGGCAAATTGTGAACTCAAACTGGAGCAATTCAGATTAGAATTCCAAAAAACAATTTACAGACCTCGACTGACAAGTAGTAAGTAACATTTGCACCACATAAGTGCCAACCAATGCCCATATTCAATAACAGAAAATTTAATCATTACCCCTTGACATTCAATTACTTTACATCAGTGAATCCCTCACTGTCAATGTCCTGGAGGGTACTCTAGCTGTGTATATACAGTAACTACAAGAGCAAGTTAGAGGCTAGGAATGCTTGTGGCTGCAGCAGTGACTCATGGATACAGTAGGCCAGGAGTGAGGACTCTTAGCAATGTTGGTGAGGCAGCAGCTGCAGGTTTGGCTGCTTGATATGCCCGGATCGGAACTCCTAGCAATGTCGGCGAAATGACGAATCCTGGGACACTGACTGGATCTGGAACAGGGAAGCATTGCTGTCCAGAGACTGGAACACCTTACAGAAACCTCAGAGACCTTAAGAAAACCTGGAGCCATGCTTAACACGAAAGACTGTAAATTTGAACATTATTACTTATTTTCTGCTTTGATATTTTTCTGTCAATTGAACAGAAATTGAAGCTCTATTTAAATAATTCATTTTTATTCATTTCTGATCCAAAATGGTACTGAATTGTGGCAACAAATCACTACTCACTGTTTTCTTCCAGATACTGTAACAATCAAATCATTCAAATTCAAAGTAACTTGGCACCTGCCGCATCAAAACCGGTCTACCATCTATTAGGTACAAGTCCGGATACTCCCCACTTACCTGGATGAGCACTCAGGAAGCTTGGAACCATCCAGGAAAAAGACACTATATTCACAAACATTCATTCCCACCATCTCTAACACTCAGTAACAACTCTGTGTACTGTTTCCAAGAGAAATTCTCTGTAGAAATTCGCCAAGACTCCTCTGACAGCACCTTCTAAACCCACAACTGCAGCCATCGAGAAGGACAAGGGCAGCAGATACACGAGATCACCACCACCTGCAAATTTCTCTTCAAGGCACACATCATCTCAGCTTCATCATCATTGGGTCAAAATCCTAGAACTTGATCTCTAACATCTTTGTAAGTGTATCTACATAAAATGAGATGCAGCAGGTTCAAAAAGGCACTTCACCACCACCTTCTTCGGGTAATTAGGGATGGGCAATAAATGCTGGCCTAGCCAGGGATGCACATATCCCAGAATAAATTTTTTAAAACTCTTTCCATGGTAAGTATACCCTTTGTTAGTTAAGGAGACCAAATCGCACATAGTACTTTAGTTGCAGTCTCACCCAAGTTTAATGCAATTAAAGAATCTTTACTTTTGTTATCAAATCCTTCTTCATTAAAGTCATCAAACTTGCCCATAAATTCAAATAAACTATATTACCAAAAAAACAGCACAAATAAAACACACATTCTTACTCCTTCTAATTGATCACTTAGGCAACTGCATCACAACAGATTTATTTGAAAAATTGAAGGACATGTTATTGAAGGAATGCTGGTAAATTGGTAAAAGGATTGACATCAGAGAGAAATGGTGAATGTCTGTTTTGCTGACTAGAGGACTGCAGTGATGTCTCACAGGGAATAGTCTCAGGAGTCTTTGGAATAGGATGTGTAATGGATAGCGAAGAAGGTTTCCTCAGAGTACAACAGGATCTTGATCAGATAAGCCAATTGTCCAAGGTGTGTCAGGTGAAGTTTAATTTAGATAAATGTGAGGTGCTGCAATTTGGAAAGGCAAATCAGGGCAGGACTTATACACTTCATGGTAAGGTCCTGGGACTTGTTGCTGAACAAAGAAACTTTGGAGTGCAGGTTCATAGTTCCTTGAAAGTGGAGATGCAGGTAGACAGGTTAATGAAGAAGGCATTTGGTATGCTTTCCTTTATTAGTCAGAGTATTGAGTATAGGAGTTAGGAGGTCATGTTGCAGCTGTACAGGACAATGGTTAGGCCACTTCTGGAATACCGCATGCAGTTCTGGTCTCCCTACTACAGGAAGGAAGTTGTGAAACCTGCAAAGGTTCCAAAAAGACTTATAAGGATGTGGACAGGGTTGAAGGGTTTGAGCTGTAGGGAGAGGCTGAATAGGCTGCAGCTATCTTCCCCGGAGAATTGGAAGCTGAGGGGCACCTTACAAAGGTTTATAAAATCATAGTGGGCATAGATAGGGTAAATAGACAAGGTATTTTCCTCAGCAGGGGGAGTTCAATACAGTAGGAAATAGGTTTAAGGTGAGAGGGGAAAGATCTAAAAGAGATCTAAGGGGCAACGTTTTTACATAAAGGGTGATGCGTGTATGGAAAGAGATGCCAGAGGAAGTGGTGGAGGCTGGTACAGTTGCAATATTGAAAAGGCATCTGATGGGTATATGAATAAGAAGGGTTTAGAGGGATATGGGCCAAGTGCTGGTAAATGGGACTATGTTAGGTTAGGTATGGACAAGATGGATTGAAGGGCATGTTTCTGTGCTTTACATCGTTGTGACTCTATGACTCCAATCCATAGATTTAGAAAAATGGGGAGGACAATTCAAAGTTTGTAGATGATTTGAAACTTTGTACCATAACAAATACTGATCAGGAGAACAGTGAGCTTTTGGAAAGCATTAACAGACTGGTGAAAGGAGGCCCATAGTTTAATGCAGTTAAATGCAAAATGATACACTTTAAACAAAACTCCACTGAGAGGCAATAAATTCTAAATGGTCCTCTTTTGGTGGGGTTGAGAAATGAGGTGGGCCACCTGGGAAGAGGCCCATGTTCAAAATCAAATCTGTGACTGCTGTGTGTGTGTGTGGGCATGTGAGAGGATCTTCATGTTCAAGGTAGTTCAGGTAATTGGAGAACTGGCACCCAGGTTAGGGTAGGGAATCTATGGTACTTAAAATGCTATTAATGCTCTGTATGTTCTTTTCCAAATATGCATTCTTTTTACATTGATGAACTCTCTGAACACTGTAACCCGTGTTTCTGCCGGTTGCAACTTGTCAGAGAGCGTCTAAGAGCTGTGCGCTTCATGGTAATCTCAGTGAGTTGGAAGGTCAGCTCCTAACAAGATCATTAATATCATCAAGTCACCAGGTGGGTGTTCATTTCTTGTCCTCCACCCCAACTTCACATCCACAACGATCCAATCCTCAGGAAACTTATCTGAATCAGGTTGGAGGCAGTAGAGTAGCGACAGGGGCCAGTTTTTAGTTTTTATGGTTCCACCCCCATTCCTGTCCTGATTTGGGATGGGAAAATTCCAGCCTAAGACATAGGTGGCTGGAAGCATTGCTAGTATAATTGGCTAAAGGGATGATGAGAGTCAAACAGAAATAAAGTGTTGGAGGAGGATTATAGATTCAGAGAGTTAGGTTAGATGGTATGGCATGACAAGATTTACAGACCGTGACAAACTTTTAAAATTCCAATCAATGTGAATTTACTATGGTTCAACAAGATTGGGGATAATAGATAAATGGTAAGAGATAAAGCTAGCTATGTTTTGAGTAATTTGAAGGTTTTAGACAGTGGAGGGTGACACTTCATAATGGACGTGTTGAAGTGCAGTCTACAATAGCAGAAGGGTAAGTTTCTGTGCTGATCAGGATATGAAAGGGCCAGACGAAGTGATTATGCTGCACAGATGTAAGTAAATAGTCTTTGGGATGGAACAAATGTGCAGTTTGTAACTCATTTTGTTGTTTGCCTGATGGTGGATTGCATGTAGTCCAATACAGTCAGAGAGTCAGAGAGGTCTACAGCACAGAAAAAAACTTGAACCATTGAGTCTGCGCTGGTCAAAAACAAGTACCTAATTGTTCTAATTTCAATTTCCAGCAATTGCCCATTGGCTTGTACACATAAATGTTTCTTCAATGTTATGAGCGTTTCTGCCTCTACAGCCTGTGAGTTCCAGATTCCTATCACCCTCTGGGTGAAAAGACTTTTCCTCACATCCATTCTAAACCTCCTGGCCTTTACTGTAAATGGATGCCCCATGGTAATTGATCACTTTACCAAAGGGAAAGGTTTCTTCCACGCCATGCATAATTTTACACATCTCAAAAGAGACCCCCTCAGTCTCCTTTGCTCCAAGGAAAGCAGCTCTAGTCTATCCAATCACTCTTCATGTCTAAAACTTTCCAACCCAGGCAACATTCTGGTAAATCGCCTCTGCACGTTTACCAGTACAATCACATTCCTCCTAAAATGTGGATTCCAGAACCTCATACAAAGCACTAGCTGTAGCCTAACCAACATTTTACAGACCAACCTTGATTATCCAAACGAGAAGGGCGGGCACTAATTGGTTTGGATAATTGGTTTATCGGTTAATTGATTTCCTCTGGGGCTTGGAGTTTTCTGTGAAATCTGCTCCCCGTGTAGGAGACTAGGCAAAAGCACACTATGTGCAAGAACTCACCCAATGCCCCCCACCCCCGTCCTCCCCCAATCCCGAACCCTCCCAGCCCACCCGTCCCCAACCCCATCTGCTCCCACCCTGCCCCCCCTGTCTGCCCCAACCCCGCAGCCCAAACCTTGCACCCCCATCCATCCTCACCCACTGTCCGACCCCCATCTGCGCCCTCGCGTTCCACCACCCCAGGGCAGCTGGACTGTACACCAACAGTAAGACTGCTACTGCCTTTGTGGGGTAAGTCTCCAAATAACACGCATACACACATAACTTTTTCCTGCAACTTTTTGACAGATCCCACCGTTGCCCTGTACAGGACAATGTTGGAGAGATTACCTGGGGAAGGGGGAGGGCAGGTTTAGGGGGTTCACACCTCTGTAGAACTCCAGGGAAAGTGTTGGGGGAGCGAGAGAGGGCAGGAGGTCAGTCGTTTGGAGACAGTATCTGGACTGTCCAGGACTGTTCTCGGCAGCATTTCAGTGAGTCGAGTTCGTTTTGACTCATTGTAAACAAAAGACATGATCAGGATTGAAACAGCTCTTTGACGTAATGTTCCTGTCAGGACCTTGAGATCCCCTTTGGATAATCCGATATTCAGATAATTGATATTCGGATAATCAAGGTTCCTCGGTATATAGTTCCAGCATAATCTCCCTGGTCTTAACCTCTATGCCATAGATAATAAAGGCAAGTATTCCATATGCCTTCTTAACTTCTATATCTACCTGTTCCGATACCTTAAGTGACTGGTAGACAAGCACAACGAGTTCCCTCTGATCATCAGTGCTTCCCAGGGTCAAACTTACTAAAGTGGCTGACCAAAGGGTAAATCATTTGTGTGCTGTCTCAATATTGTATTTTGCAATGTGAAGCACACAGACCAGGAAGGCTGTGGGTTCAATCCCCAGTATACATTGACATGTTGATCTTAGCTGGAGTTCCATAATTGAGCCTAGTACTGCTCAGGTATGGAAAAGGAAAAGAAAAATCAGCCAAAATGTCAAGTTGAGTGAGCTCTGCTGGAAGATACATGTTAGCAGTCATTGAATAACCCTGGGATGAAACTTAGCCATGCTCCCCTCTGTGATTACTGAAGAGCTGCCCACATGAATCTGTGACTTCAAACATTGAAAGGAGTATCAATCAAATATCCTCACACTGGCCTTCAATGTGTACAGGCATTCAGCCTGTCACCATGGCAGCCATGATTTTAATTCATAGTGGTTCTTTCACATAAGAAAAAAAACCTGACTATATGACAATAACATTTTATATATTTTGAAAAAATATATAAAATACTAAAAAATTGTAAAACATGTTCTCAATAAAAAGAACATTGCATTGAAAGTTGACAAAGGAATCCTGAAAACTAATTCCAACTTTTTCACCGTAACATTGACGATATACTTCTTTCAGAGATAAATAACTTACATATGCAACATTTTCTCTAGAATCTTTTAGATGGCAACCACTTAAATACCAAGTGCATATTAATTATGAGGCTTTTTGTTTCTTTATATTGAATTACTGCCAGCTTGATTTAATGGCATCTGTGCATTATGTTTTAGCACATCCATTGATGTGATCAAGTAATTTTTCAATGTGTTTATTTCTTGCATTTGTTAACTCCTGAGATGATGACAGTATGAGAAATAATCCAGACAGAAATTTGCACACATTGAGCTATTTTAAGCAATTACTTAAAAGGCTTTTCTCTGCTTTGTATCCTTGAAATTTTATTTCTGCTCCATAACATGTAGTAACATTTCATTCAAGAATTATGCAAAAAGATCAGTTAGTCATGAAGAAAAATCTTATTATAAAAGTAACACATCCCATCCAGAGCAAAGATTGTTCAATAACAATTGCACTGATGGCCTCATTATTTATTGGAAAGCAGGGAGGCAACAGTCCATGGTGGTAAGAGCTCACCTGGTCAAAAAACCTGGCAGTATAGATTTCCTGGGCATATATAGCAAAACACTTCTTAAACATTTCGATCAACCTTCCTATCAGACAGGCAGCCAGCCTGGCTAACTGCCACATGAGAAAATCTCCAGCTCAGTGCCACAGCTAAGGAACGGACATCAGGGTGGAAAAGGGGGAGACTGCAGGATGGAAAGGAACATGGTTGCAAGTGGGGGAGAGATTGCAGGGAGAGAGAAGAACATTTTGGCTGGACGGGGGCTGCCAAAGGTACTTTTATAACTTACTGCAATACATCTTGTAAGCTGTTTTCAGTAAATAGGGATCTAAAGGACCAAGAAAATTACAAGTTACATGTGTCAAAATTGAGGAGTGATTTAGCAGCATTGTAATAATCTTTCTAGACTATTATCCAAAGGCTCATACAAATACTCCAGAGAATACAGTGAGATCCCATTCTGGAAACTAGGTGAGTTAACATTTAGAGCCAGCACATTTTGAATCAGTCAAATGCCCTCCTTCTATGCAGTAACCACTGTCTAATTCTTTCAGCACAAGAACAGATAATTGAAAAGATCCATATTAGTACATGGCAATCCATTTAAAATTCAGTATTTGCTGTTTTGATATTTAAAGTCAAAATATTTATTGCATTTTCTTAGGATCTGATTTAGGGTATAGATCATCAGGTCCAGGGTATTTGTTAGATTTTATTCCCTTTTATTTGTCCAGTGCTGTTTCTTTACTAATATGGAATTATGTTCTTTATTCCATAATTTACTTATTTTCATTAGCTCCTGATTTTTCACATGCTTCTGAATGTTTAATTTATATCTTCAACAGTGAAGACAAAAATATAAAGTCAGATTTTCATGAATCTGATTGGCACCAATGGAAGAGAGACTAAGACGTATTGACTGAGTGGGAATGGTGCATAGAACATATAACATAGAAAAATACAGCACAGTACAGGCCCTTTGGCCCTTGATGTTGCACTGACCCAAGCCCACCTAATCTACACTAGCCCACTATCCTCCATATGCCTATCCAATGCCCGTTTAAATGCCCATAAAGAGGGAGAGTCTACCACTGCTACTGGCAGGCATTCCATGAACTCACGACTTGCTGAGTAAAGAATCTACCCCTAACATCTGTCCTATACCTACCTCCCCTTAATTTAAAGCTATGCCCCCTCGTAATAGCTGACTCCATACGTGGAAAAAGGTTCTCATTGTCAACCCTATCTAAACCCCTAATCATCTTGTACACCTCTATCAAGTCACCCCTAAACCTTCTTTTCTCCAATGAAAACAGCCCCAAGTGCCTCAGCCTTTCCTCATACGATCTTCCTACCATACCAGGCAACATCCTGGTAAATCTCCTCTGAACCCGTTCTAGTGCCTCCACATCCTTCCAAAACTGCACACAATACTCCAGATGCGGCCGCACCAGAGTCTTATACAACTGCTGAAAATGTGTTGTTGGTTAAAGCACAGCAGGTTAGGCAGCATCCAAGGAACAGGAAATTCGACGTTTCGGGCCAGAGCCCTTCATCAGGAATCAGATGAGATTCCTAATGAAGGGCTCTGGCCCGAAACGTCGAATTTCCTGTTCCTTGGATGCTGCCTAACCTGCTGTGCTTTAACCAGCAACACATTTTCAGCTCTGATCTCCAGCATCTGCAGACCTCACTTTTTACTCTTATACAACTGCAACATGCAGTTAGAGGTTCCGCCTTCCTTTCTGCCCTCGTTCATTTTCGGAGTTTGGAGGTGAATTACAGATACATAGGATGGGAATAACGCCACCTACAAGTTCTTGACTTGAAATATATTGCAGTTCCTTCAGGGTTGCTGGGTCAACATCTAGGAAGCCCCTCACTGATAGCATTGTGAGTCTATCTACTGCACAGGGACTGCAGCAGATCGACAAGGCACCTCACTGTCACCTTCACAATTAATGATGGGCAATAGATGTTGGCCCAGACAGTGTCACCTAATTCCCACAAATGAATATAAAAATATATCAGCTGCTGACTACCTTAAAGAACTGGTCCAAGTTTTTTTTTACAATATAGGCGAGACTTTTAACTTGCCCACTTTCGACTCAACCCACTTCCACTTCAGTGGCTAGTCCACATACATTCCATTAACTCTTAGACTCCAGATTACCCTGCCTCTGGGAAATCCGGAGACAGAGTCTGGATTGTGTAGGTGAGATTAGTATCGTCTCCCTATTCCTGCCTTAAACCTAAAAATTCTGCCCACTGCTTTTAATTATTATCTCTGCTATTTCCTCAGCTCTATTATAAGTTTTCCTGTCTCTAACTCCCAGGGAATTAAGAAGCCAGTGGCTGATTCCGACAAATAGTTTCAATTTTATCCATGTATTCAGATGCATGTGTGAATGTAGTTGAATCCAGTCCACTTGAGAAATGCTAGCACCATCCAGCCAACTGGTACACCAGGAAAGAAATCATTATTTCTTCAACTTTGGTTCAATCTTTGTTATCCAAATTGTGCATTGTTCCTTGCAGCTAGGCTGATGCAATGAATGATTGATTCCTTTGCATTAAGAACTACGTTTTTAAAGTTTCATTTCCCCTTGAAATGAATTAACAATAGACTGTAAAACATTCAGATATACAATAAAGGTTAATCTCATAAAGACTCAGAAGGGTAAGAAAGTTTAAAAAAAAGGAAATAGTATTTTGCACTTATTGCAACCGGAGAATCTAGAACCACAATTTCCAACTTGATCTCTGTCTGACATCCTGGGGATCTGCAAATCCTTTTGTGTCAGACCTGTATGACATGAAGCCCATAGACAACATGGCCTCCCAATCATTCCTGTCCTCTCTCATGGAGGTCTTGGACAACAGCATGCGGGACAGGGTGGACCAGTAATTATCTCTGGATGAGCTGACGAAGGCTCTTGAGTTCTTAGAAAAGAATGAAACTCACAGAAATAATAGCTTACTGGCTGAGTTCTATTTGACTCTGTCGAACTCATGTCTCTGGTGCTGTGAGTCGAAGAGTGTGGTGCTGGAAAAGCACAGCTAGTTAGGCAGCATCTGAGGAGCAAAAGAGTTGAGGTTTTGAGCATAAGCTCTTCATCAGGAATGGGGCAGGTGGTGTGGACAAGGGGAGATAAATGAGAGGAGCTGGGGAATGGTAGCTGGGAATGCAATAGGTAGATGAAGGTGGGGATGCATGTGATAAGTCAGAGAGGAGGGTGGAGAGAATAGGTGGGAAGGAAGATGGACAGGTAGGACAGGTCAAGAGGGTGGTGCTGAGTTGGAGGGTTGGATCTGAGATAAGGTGGGGGGAAGGGGAAGTGGGGAAACTGGTGAAATCCACATTGATCCTGTGTGGTTGGAGAGTCCCAAAGTGGAAAATGAGGTGTTCTTCCTCTGGACATCGGGTGGCTTGAGTTTGGCAGTGGAGGAGGACCAAGTCCTTGGCAGAGTGGGAGGGGGAGTTAAATTGTTCGGTCTCAGGGCAGTGGGGTATTGCGGTCTTTGAAGAAGGAAGCCATCTGGAATGTTCTATAGTGGAACTGGTCCTCTTGGGAGCAGATGTGGTGGAGGCAGAGGAATTGGGAATAAGGGATGGCGTTTTCACAGGAGGCAGTGTAGGAGGAGGTGTAGTCTAGGTAGCTGTTGGAATCAGTGGATTTGAAGTAGATCTCCATGCTGAGTCGGTCGCCAGAAATGGAGATGAAGAGGTCCAGGAAGGGAGGGAGGTGTCCAAGGTGGTCCAGGTGAACTTGATTTCAGGATGGAATGTGTTGGCAAAGTTGATGAACTGTTCAACCTTCTCGTGGCAGCATGAGGTGGCACCGATACAGTCATCTATGCAGCAAAGGAAAAGGTGGAGAATGGTGCCAGTGTAACTGCGGAAGATGTAGGTTCCATGTACCCGGTGAAGATGTAGGCATAGCTGGGGCCTATATGGGTACCCATGGTGACCCCTTTAGTCTGAAGGAAGTGAGAGAACTCAAAAGAGAAATTGCTGAGGTTGAGGACCAGTTCAAATGAGTGTGTCAGTGGAATGGTACTGGTTGGGTAGGTAGGAGTGGAAGAAATGGAGGGCTTTAGATTAGAGTAGATTAGATTTCCTACAGTGTGGAAACAGGCCCTTCAACCCAACCAGTCCACACCGACCCTCCGAAGACCCATTTCCCTCTGACTAATGCACCTAACACTATGGACAATTCAGCATGGCCAATTCACCTGACCTGCACATCTTTGGACTGTGGGAGGAAACCAGAGCACCTGGAGGAAACCCACGCAGACACAGGGAGAATGTGCAAACTCCACACAGGCAGTCATCCGAGGCTGGAATTGAACCTGGGACCCTGGTGCTGTGAGGCAGCAGTGCTAACCACTGAGCCTTTGTCATGGCAGATAGATGTGTGCAGGGACCGGAGCCACCACAACCACATCTCCTTCCTCAGCGCCTGCCTATAGAATTGACTGATCCTGCATGGTCTCCGGACTACATTCCGACCATCACAATTTGGATCTGACCAGGACAACTGTTACCTACAACAAATCCAAAGCTTCCAGAAATAGTTCTGACTTCGGATCCTTCGCACCACACTTGCTGCCATGAGCCACCACCTACTCTCCCTGCAGTTGGCCATTCCCAGCTCAGGGCCACACTCTCCCAGACCACCAAAGGACCCAAACTGTTCTTCAACCATAGAAGAATTCACATGTTGAGCAAACACATTTTCTTCAGCATATCAGATAGCAAGGAAAGTAAGCACATCAAACTTTCATGTACTTGCCTCCAAATGCGGGATACCTCAATTATCTCAGAAGCTTCCCCGGCCTCTGGAACTGCTCAGACACCATTAGCCATGAGGCCAACCCAGCCACACCACCACGGTGAATGATGACATTGCTTCCATCCATGCCACCCCACAAACAATAGCCATTGCCGACTTGCCGCCTCCACGATCGGTGCCAAGATAACCAGCTCTGCGACTGCTGCAAGATCCACCACAGCCAAAACCGCTGCGAAGTCCACCCAGCATCTCACTTTGCCTCCGTAGTTGCCATCAACTCAGCCATGTCCGCGCCCCCACTGACGTCACTCACAGGAACACCACTAATGGTATCACAAGTGTCACATGTTACGTCATTTCCACCCCCATGAACACCTCTGAAGGCACCACTTCCACACCCCCCAACCCCCAGGGTGACCATTACTTCTGTTGGTGACATCACCCACAACCCCAGAACCACACCCACTCCAGAGACAGCCTCAACCCACTCCCAACCCTAGCCCCGCACTATCTCCCAGCCCTGCCATGGTTTTATCATCATCTCCCAGACATACCCCCTCACTGTGGATGAACTATCAGTCCTCAGTAAATGCCTCACTTCATCCCCCTATGCACTTGGATCAATGAATTCAACACGCGTTGCAACGTTGAACTTTTTTTCTGCCACCTCTGCTTCTGTGCCTACTTTTTCCATCAGGACTCTCGCCAACCTTCTGTGGACCCCTTTTCCCAGCTCTAACACATGTCATCCACCTGGATAACCTGTGCTGGTCCTCTACCCGCCCTCAATCTCTTCATTTCCGACTGCCTCCGTGACAGTGACCACCTCAACTTGATCTCCCCTCTCACCCACTCCAACCTCTCACCCTTGCAACGCACAACTGTCAACTCCCTCCACTCCAACCACAACCTCACCATCAAACCAGCAGACAAGGAGGGCATAGTGATAGTTTGGTGCACTGATCTCTATGCCGCTGAAGGCAGGTGCCAACTCATGGAGACCTCCTCCTACTACCCCCTCAACCACAACCTTACCTACCATCGCCAAACCATCATCTCCCAGACCATTCACAACCTCATCAACTCAGGGGATCTCCCACCAACAACCTCCAACCTCATAAACCGGGAGCCCTGCACTGCCCAGTTCTACCTCTTACCCAAAATTCACAAACCTAATTGCCCCAGTCAACCCATCCTCTCCGTCTACTCCTGCCCCACTGAACTTATCTCTGAGTAACTTCACACCATCCTGCACCCCCCCCCCCCCAGTCCAGGATCTCCCCACATACATTCGGAACACCACCCATGCTCTTCACCTTCTCCATGACTTTTGTTTCCCCAGCCTGGTCATCCAGTCCCTGAACATATCCATCCACCGCGATGAAGGCCGCCAAGCCCTCCATTTCTTCCTCTCATGCCAACCCAACCTGTACCCTTCCACTGACACACTCATTCAATTGGCTGAAGTGGTCCTCACCCTCAGCAATTTCTCCTTTGAATCCTCCTACCGCCTCCAAACTAAAGGGGTAGCCATGGGCACCCACATAGGCCCCAGTTATGCCTGCCTCTTCATTGGGCACATGGATTAGTCCAATTTCCGCAGCTACACTGGCACCATTCCCCACCTTTTCCTCTGCTACATTGATGACTGTGGGATTGCCACCTCGTGTTCCCCTGAGGAGGCTGAACAGTTCATCAACTTCACAGATACTTTCTACTCTGACCTCAATTCACCTGAACCATCTCGAATACCTCCCTCCATATCCAGGACCTCTCCATCCTCATTTCCGGTGACCAACTCAACATGGACATCTACTTCAGACCCACCAACTCCCACAGCTACCTGGACTACACCTCCTCCCACCCTGCTTCCTGTAAAAACACCATTCCTTATTCCCAATTCTTTCGCCTCTGCCACATCTGTTCCCAAGAGAACCAATTCCACCATAGAACATCCCAGATGGCCTCCTTCTTCAAACACTGCAATTTTCCCTCCCACATGGTCAACGATGCCCTCCAGTGCATCTCCTCCACTTCCCGCACCTCTGCCCTTGAACCCCATCCCTCCAATTGCAAAAAGGAAAGAACTCCCCTGGTCCTCACCTTCCTTCCCACCAACCTCCGGATATATCGCATCATTCTCTGCCATTTTCGCCATCTACAGACAGACCCCACCACCAGGAGTATATTTCCTTCTCCATCCCTATCTGCATTCGGGAGAGACCATTCCCTCCGTGACACCCTTATTAGGTCTATGCCCCCCCACCAACCCACCCTCCCCTCCTGGTTGCCTTCCCCTGCCACTGCAAGAAGTGCAAAACCTGCACCCACACCTCCCCCCTCACCTCAGTCGAAGGCCCCAAAGGAAGCTTCCACATCCAACAGAGATTTACCTTACTTCTGCACAAGTCATCTACTGTGTCCATTGGTCTTGATGTGGTCTCCTCTACACTGGGGAGATAGGAGGCTAATTTGCGAAGCATTTCAGAGAACATCTCTAGGACACATGCATTAAACAACTCCACTGCCCTGTGGCCGAACACTTTAACTCCCCCTCCCACTCCTCCAAGGAAATACAAGTCCTGGGCCTCCTCTACTGCTAAACTCTAGCCACCTGATGCCTGGAGGAAGAATGCCTCACCTTTCACCTTGGGACCCTCCAACCACACAGATTTTAAAGCTTCCTTGTTTCCCCTCCCCCCATCTTATCCCAAATCCAATCTTCCAACTTGGCATCACCCTTTTGAACTGCCCCACCTGTTTATCTTCCTTCCCACCTATCTGCTCCACACTCCTCTCTGACCTATCACCTTCACCAATACCTTCATCGACCTATTACATTCCCAGCTACCTTCCCCCCAATCCCACCGCCTCCCATTTATCTCTAAGCCTCCTTGGGACATTCCCTCATTCCTGATGAAGAGCTCTTGCTCAAATTGTCAACTGTCCTGTTCCTCCGATGCTACCTGACCTGCTGTGCTTTTCCAGCACCACACTCTTTGACTTTGATCTACAGCATCTGCAGTCCTCACTTTCTCCCACTGGTACTGTGAGGCAGCAGTGCTGACCACTGAGCCACTGTGCTGCCAAATATTTCAAATGCATTTTGACCAGAGCTTTTTAGAGCCTGAGCAGTACATTTCTGCTCTCGTATTCTAGCTTTCTTGAAATGAACGCTAACATTAAATTTGCCTTCCTTACTGCCAACTAAACCCGCACATCAACCTTCAGAGAAATCTGAACTAGGAATCCCCAGTCCCTTTCTGCTTCAGATTTCTGAAGACATTCCTCTAAATTGTTTATTTTTAACTTAAATCTTTTTTAAGGTTTTTGTAAACAGCTGCTATCAAATCAGAATGAGGAAGGTGATTATTTTCAGAAATTTCCAACAATTATCAGGACAAAAGCAAACTTATCTCCTCCTGGAGTGTGAGACTTCTTGCATTGTAAGAATGCTCATCAAGCCAAAACAAAGCACTAGTACAGTAGATGAGATATCTACCTCAGTCAGTTCGGAACAAGGTGACAAATTCTTGTGGGAGTGAAGACGTTTTTTCTGTAGCTCTGTTTGGTGATTCTGGCACACCTCACACATCGTCCTTGTTTTCTCAATGTCATTATTGATCCCTGGTCAATATACATTATTCTGGGCCAAGCATCCTGTTTGATTTCTGTCCATACCTCCACAATGTAACTGTGACAAAATCTCCTGAAGAAGAGCCAACTGGGTACAGGCACCAGTTACCCTTTAGAAATTGCGCCTCTTGAATTATCTATTCTTCTCTGAGCAGTCAAAAGTGTTAGAGGTTGCCTGGCACTTTTTGTATTATATCAGGCCATCCTTCTATCTTAACCTTAATTTCTCCTTCAGTTGTAGATCTTTAGCTAATTATTTCTGAAGCTGGTTGCATATGTGTTGCACAGAATTGCCCATAAGCACTCCTTCTCTTTCCATGTCCGTGCTGCCTGCTTGTAAATGTATTCAAATTTCAGTTTTCTTATTTGGATTTGACAATCTGCTCAGTGCGTCCAAGGTAACCATTTGGGGCCAGTTTTGAAGCAGTCATTAAAATCATATGCCTACATTTTTACTAGAAGTCATAGTAGATTACAAATTAGGAGCAGGATTCAGCCATTCAGCCCCTTGATCAAGCTCTGCCATTCACTAAGATTATGACTGGCCTGATTATTCCACAATCCTGCCTAACACCTGTAACCTTTTATCTGCTTGCTTATCAAGAATCTTAAAGAAACGGTTAGAGGCACTGTTGAGACATAGTCTAAGTGGTGCACTTGTCAACGGTTTACACCTAATCATTTCGAGCGGTTGGTGATTAGTTTCTTCAGTGATTGTTTATCTGACGGGTACGCACCAAACCATGTCATATTGAATAGCAGAGCAGTGTTTCATGCCTTATGTTGGAATGATTGGATTGTGTTCACAATTGATATTTTTGGACCCAAATGCAACTTTTTAAATTATGATGTATGCTTTTCTCGCCTTCCAAGATATGTAAACAGCCAGGATTGTCTTCTTTCCTAGGTTGTGGTACTTTAGGATACAAGGGTTGCTGCTGAACATGCATCCTCTTATACATCTTCCTATATATCCTCCTATGCACATGTGATGTTCCCTTAGGTGCTGTCTTAATTCTGTTGTAAAAATTTGTTATGTACGGTGCCATTTCAGTCATGCTCATCTTTGCTTTTGCAGACTGTGTAATATCATTAGTTTACATCTGCATCCAGGAGTATTTTCTGCAATTCTGCCTGTATGCTGCAGGAAAAGACCTTCACTGACAGATAGATCACAAGGTCAGACTGGAGACGGCAAGTTTCTGCTGGATGTACTTTCAGTGTGAGGATATGTAAAATAGGTCAGGTGGCTAACTCACCAGCTTCTCATCCATCTCCCATCTCACCCCATAATATGGAGGACGTATCGATAATGAAAACAGGCACATACATAAATAAATGATTATAGGTCGTTATGGAGCTTATTGAAAACTTGATTCACCTCAATATTACCCTGCCCGCATCACATTATGGCTCATGTGGGCAGGCAGGGATAGGCAGACCATATTCTAAAATGTTTCTTTAATTGGCAGAAAGGAAGTAGATGGTACTGTTTTTAGAGGGTGCTCCTCATCCATCAGGGCTATCCTGAAAATAATATTCTCATTTCCTTCCTACCCACCTATATTTCAAAATCCATTTCTCAACCCCATGTGCTCCCACTAGTTTTCTTTAGCCATGGTTCAAGTCTTTTTGTTCTGTGCATTCTATTTTTTTTGAAATGGGCCATGGCACCCAACGTTGCATGGAAAGCACTGTATCTTTTCCAGTTTGGCTGAGATTTGACTCATGATCAATCCGACCAGCTCACAAATCAAACGTTCACTGTTTAGCCAGTGCCGACTGCAGAATGAGCTTCTACAAACACCCCACCCCACCCCAACCAACTAACTCCCTCTTCTCACCTATCCACCATCCTGGAGACACTGTGTAGATGTAACTGCTACAATGCATCCTATTGTCTCTTAATTTTTTTTCCCTGTGGTCTTCAAATTCACATAAACTGCCTTCACTTTTTAGGAAGAATCACACTGATCACCATGTCATATTTTATACACTTGTGTTGTGTTTTTTAATTTACAGTTACCACTCTCAAACAGGATTGGTAATCAGTGTAGGTTTAGTTTACTTGAAAATCTTAAATAGCTTTATTAAACCAATAAATAGCTCTCTCACATTAAAAATAAGCCAGGTGTTCAATTTGTGCCAGTTACCTTCATACCCTGTCAAATATTAAGCTGCAGCTTAGGATGTCCAGAGAAAGAACCTGGTGACAGGAAGGGCAGAACATGTTGGGATGGTGAATAAAAGATAAGGGCAGTGTATGAAAGTGAATACAATAGTAGCAGGATCCACTTTATTAAACACCAGAATGCTTACATTTCCCTGTGCAATATATGACCAAAGACAAGTCAAGAAGAAAATATTTACTTTACAGATATATTTAAGAACTATAAATAAGTATGGATACAAATTAATGATAGAAATACATTATATAGATTGTTATTTATTATATAGTTAACCTTGCAAGGTAATTTTAAAATGGGTGTATATCCCATTTTTATGATTAATGTTCATACTTTACCAAAGAGAGGGATTGATTTTAGTGCCAGCATAAAGAGGAAGCTAGACAGCAGCCTTTGTTTGCTGAATATATCTTATAGCCCTTTTGAAACTGCTGAATTTTGTGCTTTTTTTGAAGAAATTCTTTTGCATGTATTCTTCTTGGAAAAGAGTAAAGCATGAAAGTAAAGATTCCATTGTCTCTGGCAAGCTGCAGTTAACATGAAAGACAGTATTTTGTAATTGTAGTTAGGCCTGTCATCGGGTTTTGGCACTTTCAATTTTGGTATTGAAAATGTGTATGCATCGCAACATAAAGAAATAAGTTTTCTTCAGTCGTACCATTTCAGACATCTTTCAACCCATGCTGCAGTAATCTGACATGAGCTACGCTTAACAGGTTGCAATTAATGGCAGTAATTAAAGTAATTTTAGATAATTTCCAACTGAAATGACATTCTAGAAGAAGAGAGCTTTTTGTTTTCATTTGTAATGTTATCAATTACATAAGCTCCTCATGAAAAATGAATTTTGCAATCATTATGTATTAAAATTATGTGATGAAAATGGAGGTTAATTCTGCTGCCAGATTCAAGCTGAGTTGAAAGAGTTCAAACCGATTCCTGTTGAGCCACATAAACCATTTTATTGATTTTCTGCCTTATTTTTAGATTTATTTTACTGTGCTACATCCTTACTCCATGGCAAAGTGGGTAAGCAGACAAACTATTAGCTGTGGCTTTAGCCCAAGCTAAGATTTAATCAACAGCTTTGAGATACCCTAAAGGAGTGTAGTATGTTTTATAATCTGTCAATGTTAACATTGTTATTGTTTGTGAAAGTATCCTAGTCCTTTATTTATCTCCTCTCTTTAATAGCCATCATGTGTCTCAGTTATCAGTGCACCTCACTCTGGATGTGCATGCATTATAGAGGATACAGAAAAGGTTTACAATAATTGTTCAAAAGTTGAGGGATTTCATTTACTTGGATGAACCATAGAATCTGGCACTGTCTCTTAGAGTCATAGAGATGTACAGCACAGTAACAGACCCTTCGGTCCAACTTGTCCATGCCAACAGATGTCCTAAATACATCTAGTCCCAATTGCCAGAATTTGGCCCATATCCCCCTAAACCTTTCCTATTCATGTACCCATACAGATGCTTTTTAAATGTTGTAATTGTACACTAAAACTAGCTACTTAGCTGTTCCCCTGTTGCGACCTCCTCTATACAGGTTTCTCTAAGGTCAGCTGTGAATTTCACTGTTTAGTTTTCTTAGATGAACTCTGACGTCCACAGATTCTTGAAATCAAACAGCAGAGACAGTCAGCTGTGCAGATTCACAGCTGGGTCTGACAACAGTGCAAGTTTATTTCTCCATTTGATTCACTTCTTATGTGGTCACTGTTCCTTCTATTTAAGGTGCTGTTGTTTTGATCTTTTTTCCCCAAACTTCCAAAACAATGCAATAGATTATCGTTGGAGAAGAGAAGATTGAGAGGAGATTTGATAGAGGTGTTAGAAATTGTCGCCATTGGCAGAAGGGGCAACACTGATTTGAGGTGAATGGCAAAAGAATCAAATACCTCAAGAGGAAAGGCTTTTTTACAGAGTGATTGGAAGACACTGTTTTAGAATATATTGGCAGCAGATTCAAAAATGACTTTCAAGACAAAATTAGATAAGAGCCTGCAGACAACTTTGCAGAGCTCCAGGGAATAAGTACAGGAGGGGAATTAGCCGAGTTACTCTTACAGAGTTAGCAAGAAACTAACAGGCTGAATGGCCTCCTTCTGGCTCTAACTGTTGGATAATTCTATGGTTCTGTTTGAGGAAATGCCAGTGCAAGATTTGGACAACCAATTCATTGCACACTGTGCTGTTGTATCCAGACAATGTTTGGAGTAAATGCTGATCCGTACGGATTTTGGAAAATAAAAGTTATGCATCCGGAGTAAAAGAAGATTGTGTGCATTATGTGCCTTAAATAATGATAATAATAAAAACTCTATTGTGACTGATTCAATCTTTCAAAATATCAAGTAAATACTGACTCTGGACATCTGGAAATGTAGTTTTATTTTCGTCAGATCATTTTAGCAGATTATAATGGTGAGTAAAAAAATAAACTGTACCTAGCCAGCAGCTTATCTTCACATATTTGGGAGAGAAAAGTATGTCAACTTCTATCAAATTACATAAAATCCCTTACCATTCAAAAGCTGAGCTGATAGTGGAAGTTTTTTTAAATTAGCTTGAAATGTGAGGTTAATCTCATAAACCATGGGAAATATTTTCCCTTTAGATGGCAAATTTGTGAGCCGGTAGCATTCATTATTGGGTTTGACAAAAGTCAACAGATTTAAATGCAATGGTAGGGTAGCGTAGATAAAAAGGACTTGTTGTCTTTTAGTTATTTTCCGAAGGCTTCCACAGGGATTACTCGACTTTGTTTATAAGATGAATTGCAATAGGATTCTACAAGTCGTTCAATTCAATTCAAATGTCTAAGACCCGTTAATGTGTTACTCAAAACAGATCTGCGACATTTTCAAATCTGTTTATATGAGAACCATAAGTCCTGTAACAGGGAAGTTCCAAAACTAAATATGTGGCATTAATGAAAGGAAAGGACTTTCATTCATAATGTTCCTTCAACATTCTCTCATCATCCCAAAATGTTTTTTAGTTAATGATGTAGTTTTCAAGTCTAATCACTGTGATAATGTAGATAATAGATTTATGCATCCGGCCAATTGTAATAAATATATTGAGCAGAATCTTATAGGGGTTTAAGTGACATGGGCTATGGCAGAATTTGTGGCAGATTAGGATGAGAAGTCTGGTGAGATCTTGCTTTCAGTTATGAGGAGAGATTGAACAAACTCAGATTGTTTTCACTCGAAAGACAGAGGCTGAGGGGGCGGCCTGATAGAGGTAAAATTATGTGAAGCATAGATAGTGTGGAAAGTCAAAGCTTTTCCCCAGGATGGAAAATTCAACCATAAGAGGGCATAGAGTCAGTTCTTCTATAACACGATGGTTGTGTTCTTGTGCAACCTCATGTTATAGAAAAATTGCATTTTAGAAACAGCGATTAAAGAGCTGGCAATGTAATCATGTTAGAGCCGACACATGTTTTAAAAGTTTTAGAAACAACATCACCAGTGTGCTAATCATGTTACGGTGAATTTGTTTTATAACAGCACCACCTGTAGCTTCAGGATGAGAGGTGGAAAGTTTAAGGGAGAAGTGCGAGAAAATTTTTCACACAGTGGGTGATGGGTGCCTGGAACACACTGCCAGTGGTGAAATGTTTAAGGCCTATGTTGATAGACACATGAACGGGAAGCAAACAGAATGATAGAAACCACATTTGGGCAATAAGTTTGGGTCTAAATAATGAATAGGAATTGGCACAGGCTTGGTGTGCTGAAGGACCTGTTCCTATGCTGTATTGCTTTTTGTTCTCTGTTCTTTGTTCTTTGATTTTGGGAATGTCTCACTCCATCTTTGCACTGAACCATTAACATGATTCAGAATCCCAGTTTTTTTCTGATAAAGTTTTAAAAATATATGTTAGAAGTTAATTAAAGAAAGCTAATATATAAAGAATGGATAGGATTATAATTACTTTTAAATAAATCCTTTTCCACAGATTCTTTTCCAAGTTCAAAACAAAACTTCCAGGGACTTGCTCTTGAATTATTTTCATATGTAGACCTTGGTTGCAATAATCAAAACTAAACCCCCTTACATCACCTATATATACAACTGCTAGTAGTTTTGGTTTGCTTCCTCTTGTTTCTTTCATATGCATTCTTGACTTTGACCATTGACCAAAAAATGAACTGGACTAGCCTTTTAAACAGTGAAGCTAGAAAAGCAGGTCAAAGCTGAGGGATACTGGTGAGTGCAACGCATCTCCTGACTTTCCAACATCTGTCCACCATCAACAAGACCCTAGTCAGGAGTGTGATGCAATATTCTCTGCTTGCCTGGATGAGTGCTGGTTGAACAACACTCAAGAATCTTGACAACATCCAGGATAAAGATGTCTGCGTGATTGATACCACATTCTCAAACACCTCCTCCATCCACCACCAAAGGACAGTAGCAACACTGTTAACCCATTTGCAAAATCTACTACAGAAATTCCCCAAGGGTCCTCAGACAGCATCTTCCAAAACCACAACTACTCCCACCTAGAAGAAGGACACAGATACATGGGAACACCACTACCTGTTACTCACCATCCTGACTTGGAAATATATAGCTGTTCCCATTGTTTCTGGGCTCAACTTCTGAAACTGTCTCCCCAATGGCATTGTGGGTTGACCTACAGCACATAGATTGCAATGGTTCAAGAAAGCAACTCCTCACCACTTTTTCAAGGGCATCAAGGGACAGGCAATAAATCCTGGCTCAGTCAGTGAAACACTGTGAATGAACTAGACAAAACTGAATTCACTAACTCTGATTACTTATTGGCTGACACCAAGAAAAATCATTATCAACACTCTCCCACTTTGTAAAAAAAGGTCAAATTGATTTACTGATGTCCCAACTTAGATGTACTTTCTATGAGCTTTTCCCCTTGGTGAAGGGATCAATGACCAGAGGACATAGATTTAAGGTAAGGGCCGAAAGGTTTGGGGTGGATGTGAGGAAGAATTCTTTAACCCAGGGGGTGGTGCGAATCTGGAACTCACCATCTGTGAGGTTGGAAGAGACAGAAACCCTCATAACATTTAAGAAATATTTAGATATTTATTTAGACATATATTTATTGTGTTGCCAAGGCAGACAAGGCTATGGATCAAATGCTGGAAAACAGGAGGAGAATAATTAGGTGCTTGTTTTTGACCAGCACGGAGTTGAAGGGCTATAGGGCCTTTTTTGAACTGTAGATCTCCACAACTATGTAACTCTAACAGACACTGAAGAGAAATGAACATAGGACTGATGCCTCCAGGCTGGGGTTTAATAACTGCGCACATGGATTCATTGTGCCACAAAGGACAAAATATCCTCAAGCAATGAATTGAACCCTTTAATTGCTGTGCACAGGATATAAAGGTGACAGATCTTTATGACCCAACAAGATAAAGAATTTATGGCGTTGCATATTTGCAGTGTAGCTTTCCACCCTTATGTCCGACATGACTTTATTTATAGTTTGATTTATTACTGAAGCAACATGGCTTTGATTGTTTTAACTCTTTTCTGCCATTCTGTCCTGGTTTCATTAACAAATCAACAGATTACATCAGAGCTGATGGTGTTATCACAGATAGGGTAGCATGGTATTTTGGAGAAAGTGAGGACTGCAGATGCTGGAGATCAGAGCTGAAAATGTGTTGCTGGAAAAGCGCAGCAGGTCACGCAGCATTCAAGGAGCAGGAGAATCGATGTTTGAGGCATAAGGATTCCTGAATAAGGGCTCATACCCGAAACGTCGATTCTCCTGCTCCTTGAATGCTGCGTGACCTGCTGCGCTTTTCTAGCAACACATTTTCAGCTCTTAGCATGGTATTTATGTGAGTGAATTAGTCCTGAAATCGGGGCCAATGATCTGAGACATGTTATTTGAATCCCATCGATAGCAGATTGTGAATTTGGACTTGGTTCATGAAATAACTCAGTACTAAAAAGCTAGTGTCAGTAAGGAAACTGTCAGATTTTTGTTAAAAACCTAAATAGATGACAAATGTTCTCAAGGGAAGAAAACCAAATTTCTATTTTGGCTTATATGTGACTCTACCCCGATGGGAGGTTGACTTTTAAATGGTCTATAAATCCACATAGCTCGACTGAGTCTTCAGCTGCTCAACAATAATTTGCTAACAATTGCACAATGTTTATTCAAGCATACTGTGTTTCCATATAGCATGGCATAGACAACATGCTGGCCTGAACTGATAAATGACAGGCAGCATTCACATATGGCATCAACCATCTCAAACCATTTGTCCTTGACATTCGATAGCATTATCATAATCAAATTTTCCAATTTCAATATCTTGGGGTCACTGTTGAGCAGAAATTTAACTGGACTAGCCATAAAAACAGCTCAGAGGCTGAAAATCCTGTGTTGAGTCACTGGCCTTTTCACTCCTTGGAGCCTTTCCACTGCCAACATGGAGTGTGATGGGATACTGACCATCAGATTGAAGTGCAGCTCCAGCAATACAAGAGAAGCTCAACATCATTCACCACCATAAGCATTTGCTGCTCTGCTGGCCACTGGTGCAATGGAACTATCTTACAATGTGCTTGATAAGTCACTTATTTTAAATTAACAGCGGGCTGGTAGTGAGAAAACAACAGGAACATTCTCTTTCTGCTATTGTTGGCTCTCCAATCATCCCACTCTCTGAAATTATTTTCTGAAACAAAAATAGAAGTTGCTGGAAAAGCTCAATAGATCTGGCAGCATCTGTGGAGAGAAATCAGAGTTAATGTTTTGGGTCACGTGACCCGAATAGTTCCAAGGAAGGGTAACTCGACCCAAAATGTTAACTCTGATTTTCCAGTAATTTCTGTTTATGTTCCTGATTTACAGCATCTGCAGTTCTTGCAGTTCCCATGGTTTCTGATCTTTCTTGCTCTCAGATCCTGCATGTTCTTTGAAACATGCACTGCTTTTCATATCTCTGCACACAGAAACAAGCCAAATATTCCCTATTCTTAAGTTACTCCCTGATCTCTCAAACCCAGTTTCCACAACCCCAGTTGCACTGAGGCAACTCGTCAAGTTTTTTTTTCCCATCAGCACCTCCTATGTCTAAGATCTAAAAGGGGAAAGGCATTAGGCAATACTATGACTTCAAAATTCTCTTCCAAACCTTTGAAATATTTCAACATTACTTATCTTCACTGGTGCAAAGCTGAATGTATTCACTATTGTGAGAATAGCTTCACTATAAACATTGTGGTGATTCAAGAGAGTAGGCTAAGGAATGCATAACAGGCACAATTTTGCAAATTTATTTTGCATTGTGTAAAAGAAAATTCAGAGTATATTAACTGCTTCTAAAAGAGCTTGCTGGAGGGTTTCATAAGTAATAATTTCCTTTAATGTACAGAAAAGGTGGAGCTTTCAGCAAGTCAGAAAATAATAATTTATTTTCAATCATTTAACAAGGCTGCCAATTCTGGATACAATTGCAAGCTGGAGGCATATTGGGCAATCTGTAGTCTCCTCAGGTGAGGGTGGTAGTTCGGAGATAATTGTGCATTTGAGGTTAAAGCTTTTCATAAAAACTTAGGCCTCTAACAGGAAACACCAAAATTAGATTTTTCAACCTGCCATCTGGAGGTGAAATTGCTGTCATGGGTTAACCATCCTTCATAGAAAGTAGCAGATTTTTATTTGAAATCAATGGAGCAGTTATGAGCAGTATGTGGTAAACTAGTTGGAGCAGTTTCTCAAAGCATACAGATGTGAAGTGATCATGCACGGTCATATTTAGATAATGCCATCTGTCAACATAGCTTAATAGATTATGTTAAGATGATATGCCTTAGCTGGAGTAGGTTTTATTTACATTAAGCAAATATTCATGATTGGCAGCTCTGGTACTGCAATGTCACAAGGCATTAGAAATAATCCAACCAGAAAATTCAGCAAAATAAGCCTAAATTGTGCTAGCTGGTCCGATTTTAACTACCCTTTTCTGTAATTGACAATTACCAGAAAGTGAAAAATTAATTGTCTTAGCTGTTGAGTGAAAGGATGTTATTGAAAGTAGCTGACTTGGTTCTCTTTCAAACATTTGAAAGAAAGATATCAGTGTGCTCATTCCTATCAAAACATCCTAGTAATTTAGTTATAGACCTATAGTTTATAAAAATCTTGGAAATGTGGTTACAGTAAAAATTATATAGCAAATATATGTTTTATTCAGACTAAATAAACCCTAGAAAAATTATGCATGCCTGTAACGAGTTGAGTTTCCATGGATATTTTACAAACTTGATGAAAACATCATCTGAAGTATGAGCATCAATAGCATGAATGATGTCCTCTATGTTAATGTGTATTGGCTCCTCAATTAAGAAGGTTGTTATTAACAACAATGTATGATCATCATGATCCCAGATTTGGACTTTTAAAGTTCCAACTCTTCCAAGTTTTGTAAGATTTCAATTTTTGACACAATTTTATCATTGACAACTACAATTTGAATTCAATAACAAAATCCTTCTGGACCTGCAGGAAGAAGACACTCATGTCCTTAATTTGAGTTACAAGGTATTGAATTAGGAGGAGGATGTCAGGAAGTTCCAAAATGTACAGAAAATTGGAGACTGAGCTGTGTAAAATTCAAGAGCAGATGACAGAAGTGAATAGACGATTTTTTTAATCAGGAAGGAATCAAGGGTTATGGGGAAAAGGCAGTCAAGTGGGGTTGAGCATTATTGGTTCAGCCAGGATTTTATTGAATGGCAGTACAGATTTGATTAGCTGCATGGCCTACTTTTGCTCTTATGTCTTATGGCCTTATGGTCATAGAAGAGTTCAGGTTATAACTTGTATAATGCTCTCAAACCCAACCCCATTTCTCCCCCAGCCCTTCATTTATAAAGCTCTTCAGCAATGAGCAATGCTTGACCATCTTGAGCTTAATTGCAAGTTTGTTCCATTAGCAGCCTACAGCAATAAAGTAGATTTCATGGAAAGCTTTGGCATCAAAACTGAAGATTGACTGCTGAAATGTTTTCAATCTGTTCGTGTACTTGCATGATTTAGCTGTATTGTGCTAGCATTATGTTGCATGTTATTTTGGGGGAGAGTTGAGCAGCCCATGTGCATTAGATGCCTGTGCTCATATGATCATCATTTGAATTTCAATCCAACTCATTTCCACTCCTTAAGTTCAACATCCACACGTTATACAATTCAGCTGGTCATTGCAATCCACCAGAACTGCATACCATTAAACTGTTTCTGAATAGCTTGTACATCAGTTGAATTAAAATATTAGGTGCTAATGCTTTTTGTTTCTGCTGTCTTCATAAGTACTGTGTTTTGAAACATCTTTGAACTATGGATTTTCTTCAAATTTTATTTAAGTGTAAAAGTTGTTATTTACTATAAAGTGAGATATAATTGCTACCAAATGTCAAATTTCTTCCTGTGAGTCATGCTAGTAGTCTCAGTGTCTGTTGGCTGATCGTATTTACTGATTCCTTAAGATGCAGTCTGGTATTTTTAATGTTTTTAATATTGTAAGGAGTTGAGTTTCCATGGATATTCTATCAACTTGAGGGAAACATCATCTGGAACATTCTCAATATAGAATACTCTAAATTATGAGGGACATCAGCCACTGGTAATATAATAAAAACAAAATTATTTTTCACTGTCATGAGCTGCTACAGTCAGCCATTTTAAAATAACTTCATTTTTTCTGAGATTACAAATATTATCGAAAATCTAGATGAAAATGACAAAGAATGAAATTAGCTTTTCGGTCAATTTTGAATATTCCTAAAAGGAACAACAGAGTTATTGGAAAGGGACAAAATGTCAAAATCATGTCTCTTTTGAGGTATTCAATAATAAGCATGTCCGACTTTCCGTATCTTGTTATTTTCAAGGCCCAGAATTAGCAACTGCAGATCTGATCCTGTTTTAATAGTTGAGAACTGGCACAATTCCTGTCTGAAAGATTAGTTTAAATAATTAATCATGGAACTTTAGGTATCAAAAGCCATAGAGTCATAGAGTAATACATGGAAACAGACCCTTCGGTCCAACTGGTTCCCATCAATCATGTTCCCAAAACAAGCAACCTATATCCCTCAAAATCTTTTCTATTCATATGCTTATCCAAATATCTTTTAAATATTGTAACTGTACTTGCATCCACCACTTCCACTGGCTGTTCATTCCATGTACGAACCACCCTCTATGTAAAATAGTTGTCCCTCATGTCATTTTTAAATCTTTCTCCTCTCACCTTAAAAATATGCCTCCTTGTTTTGAACCTCCCATACAATCCAAACCTATACCATCCCCATATATTTACCATGGCTAATCCACCTCGCCTACATATCCCTGGACACTATGGGGCAATTTAGCATAGTCAATCCACCTAGCCTGCACATCTTTGGACTGTGAGAGGAAACTAGAGCACCTGGCAGAAACCCACACAGACATGGGGAGAATGTGCAAGCGCCACACAGGCAGTCATACAGGGCTGGAATTGAACCTAGGTCCCTGGTAATGTCAGGCAGCAGTGCTAGCCACTGAGCAACCATGTTCATCATCAGTAGACAAAGAAGTGTGGATTTCATTTTCCTTTCCAGCAAGATTATGAAATGGTCTTGTGAAGAGTCTTTTCAAAAATGGAAGTGTTTATAATCTCAGTACATTACTGTGCCAGATGGGTAGAAATCAGGCAACTGCAGAGTCACACATCTTAAGCAGTAAAGAAAGGACATATGGGACCCCAAACTTGGTAATCTCAGACGATGGGCTACAGTTTAAACCAATGACTACATTAAAGACTTCTTAATAGTATATGGATAGCTCCATACACAGCTACTCGAGATATTCTGAAGCCACTGTGGAGGTGAAAGAGAAGTGTGTACAGTTGAAAGCATTGCTCGAAGCACAACAACATTCAATTTGCTCTACTGAGCTATGGTTCAATTCCATTCTGAAATGGGTCTAGCTCCATGTGAGCTCCTCTGGAGAAGAAGACTGAGAATGTAACTTCCTGCTCTTGCCAAATTTGTTCATGCCAAGTGTACAAGATGATAAATTGAAAAAAATGAAGGAGAAAGAGGAATACATTTCCATTCAGATCTGGAACAATGGCAAATGTTACAAAATGCATAGCATTCCAGACCTCCAACACAGCAAGGTAATTTGAATTCAAGAGAAGCTGCTCATCAACAAGTATATTTAAGGCTGAGACAAATAGACTCTTGATCAATAGGGGAATCAAATGTAGGAAGGCGAATGTGAGTCATGGTGGATCAGCCACGATCCTATTGAATGGTGGAATAGGCTCAAGGTGCTGAATGGCCTACACCTGTTCCTATTTCCTATGGTGTTAAGTATTTGACCAAGCACCACAGCAGTTGTCCTACCTCATTCAAACCGAACACAGTACAATCTGATGGGACAGACATGCACTCATTTCTACACAGAAGCAACCTTCTACAAACCAGTAGTTAAATCAGTGGGAGATCCAGATATTATCCTGATTGCTGAATTGGAGATATCTATTGATTAGCCTTCCACCCAGCAGAGTTGGAGACACCACATGAAGCATTCATAGTCCCAGACTCCTACCAATGAGGGAAGTGCATATTGGAGTCCATTTAGTGGAACTGCAACAGTGGTTATCCCTTTAAAAAACTAAACTGAAATGAGAGAATTGAGATATGGGGCACAGGAATATAATATCTAATAAAATGAGTAAAACCAGAGATTTGTGGGTTGGGTGATGTGGAAAATGTAGTATAAGGGGTTAGGCTTGACAGTCAGTAATGTTAAGAGACACAGCAAACAATATCATAGGAAGTGATGCAATGTCACATGGTCTTGTTAGTGATGCTTCATGACAAGGTGGATCCACGTAAGTTGTTTGTTTTTTATTATGGCACAGATTCCTGAGCAGATAGACATGTATCCTGGAGACAGTTGCATGATATCACAACATGTATCATTCTAATATAAAAGTACCCTTCACACCGTCAGTCATTCTCTCTCTGTTGGAGTCAATGCAGTGTCTTTGGTCATTGAGCTATGTATATGTGATGTACAGCAGCATTAGTCAGCCCAGAATCCAGACTATATGTGCAAATCTGTAACATTGTAGCCATTAAAATAGTGTTACAAATAAGCTTTAAAATATCTGTCTCAACAGAAATCTGACTATTTGTGTTATAACTTAAACAGATAAATAAACAGAATACCACAAACTGCATAATTTCTTAAATAAAGTTAGTGTTGTCCTTACCTGAGCAGCTGATAAATATTCTTTAGCAGTACAAGAAGACAGATTTTTGGATAAATGAATTAATGAGGCTGAAATGGTTTTTTTCATCTTGTGACCCGATGAAAACATATCTCAACTGTGCCTTTCAAGAGTCAAGAGTCAAAAAATTGTTTTATTTGTCATTTCTACCATATACAACAGATACGGTAAAAAGAACAAGACAACACTCCTCCAGGACCAAGGTGCTACATGAACAACAACAATAACAATAACACAAACTGCAGTGTAATAATGAATGTACATTAATATAAACATTGACTTTGCAGTGACTCGAAAAGCCTTGCAACGAATTTCAGATGGAATAAGTGTGATCATAAGCCTGTTGGCTTGGAGGAGGAAACTGTTGCACAGTCTGGCTGTGAGAAACCCAATGCTCTGGTATCTTCTGCCAGATGGCAGGTGGGAGAAGAGTTTGAGTGAGGGGTGTGTGGGGTCTTCCACAATGGTCTCAGCCTTGTGGATGCAGCGTGTAGTGTAAATGTCTGTGATGGAGGGAAGAGAGATCCCAATGATCTTCTCAGCTGTCCTCACTATCCGTTGTCTAGATTAGAGTGGTGCTGGAAAAGCACAGCAGATCAGGCAGCATCCGAGGAGCAGTAAAATCAACGTTTCGGGCAAAAGCCCTTCATCAGGAATACAGGCTAAGAGCCTGAAGGGTGGCGTTCTGAGATGGTGCAATTCCTCTACAATGCACTGATGCAGCTATTCAGGGTACTCTCAATAAACCCTCTATAGAAAGTAGTGAATATGGTGGGTGGTAGGTGGGCTTTCCTCAACCTACGCAGAAAGTAGAGACACTACTGGGCTTTCTTGGCTATGGAGCTGGTATTTCTAATACAAGTCCCACTCCAGAATTTAACACAAAAGTCAAGGTGACCAAGACCTTCCCTTCAGGAATTCCTTAGGTAGTGTCCTGGGCCCAATCATGTCTAGTTACTCCATCATTAGTCAAAGTGGGGATGTTTACTGATTGTATAATGTTTAGTACCATTTGCAATTCCTCAGATACTGAAACAGTCCATGTTATAGAGGGCCTTGATGAGACCACACCTGGAATACTGGGTGTGGTTTTGGTCTCCTTATCTGAGGAAGGATTTTCTTCTTATAGAGAGTGCAGTAAAGGTTTAACAGACTGATTCTTGACATAGCGGAACTAACGTATGAAGAGAGGCTGAATCAATAAGAATTATATTCACTGGAGTTCAGAAGAATGAAGGAGAATTTCTTGGAAGCCTTTAAAATTCTAACAGGACTAGACAAGCTACATGTAGAAAAGATGTTCTTGATGCTGGGGAAACCTACAGTCTCGGATACATGGAGATGAGGAGAAGTTTCTTCACTCAGAGAGTAGTGAACCTGTGGAATTTACTACCGCCAAAAGCAATCAAAGCCAAACCATTGTCTGGTTTTAGAAAAGGTTGGATGTAGCACTTGGGCTAAAGGGATGAAAAGCTATGGGAGAAAGCAAGAACAGGGTACATGAAGTGAATTGGATGATCAGCCATGATCATAATGAATGGTAGAACAATCTTGAAAAATCAAATGATCTAACCCTGCTCCTATTTTCAATGTTTCTGTGTTAAGCAACTCAACCTGGACAAGATTCAGCCTTGGGCTAATAAATGACAAATAACATTGATGCTTTACAAGTGCCAGGTAATAATCATCTCCAGCAAGACAGACCCTAATTATCTCCTCTTAACATTCACTGGTATTATCATCATTGTATCCCTCATTCTCAGTGTCCTGGGTGTTACCATTGAACAGAAATCTAACTACAGCTGCCAAGTAAAAGGTGTGCTGGTAACAGCAGGTTAGAAGCTTGCATTTCACAGTGAGCTCACTTCCTGATTCATTCAAGCCTTTCCACCATCTGCAAGGCAGAAGTCAGGAATATGACAGAATACTACCCACTTACCTGGATCTGTACAGCTCCAACTATACTCGAGAAGTTCAACATTATATTTATAAAAAGCAGATGGCCTGACTGGTAGCCCATCCACTTCCTTAAACATTCATTTCTCTGACACTGATGCAGAATGGCACAGTGTATACTGTGTACAAGATACTCTGCAGCTTTTTGTCAAAGCAGCGCCTTTCCAACCCATGGTCTCTTTGATCTAGAGATAGGGCAGCAAATGCATGAGAACCTGCAATTTCTTATTCAAGCCGCACACCATCCTGATTTAGAACAGTCCTTCTATTGCTGGGTCAACTCTCTGCCTAAAAGCACTATAACTTTACTTACAGCAGATGGATTTCAGTGGTATAAGTTCATCACAACATCTCAAGAGCAGGCATGGACAGTCAGTGCTGGCTTTGTCAGTGACACCCACATCGCATGAAAGAATAGGAAAACCAGAACCTGAATTCAGAATCCCTTAGGATCAGGGTATAAAGGAAATGGAGTGACAGATATTCTATTCCAGTGCACTTCGGGCATGAGCTCCATCACAGAGAAAACCCTGGTCAAATATCTCTTATTTTATTTATTTACAGATTTTAAAACTGCTAATGCAGCAAAAGGCATTTTTTTTTATCTGATAAAACCAATGGATTAACTGGGTTCTGCCTTCTGATCACCACCAGGACTAGTAATGGGATAGAGAGGAAATAGTGGGAAAAGGAACAAAAATAATTTAATACAGATTATGCACAGTCAAGACTCTATCGATAAGTTATGACTCTATCCGATTAAATTCGTTAGAGCTGGTTGGCAGCTAAATACAGTTCACCTAATTTTAATTTCCATTGACTTCAAAGCACAAAATCATGACTGCCCCACAGCTCAGAAGTCTGAGAGGGCCAAATGCACTTCATAAACTATTTCACATTTTTGGTGTTTTATTGCCTTGCAAATGCACAAACTAACAATTGTGAAAGAAATAACAATTAAAAAAGCTTTATGTGAATAATAACATATTAAATATGATGCAGATTGAAGATTTATATTTGTGTTTTTTTTATTTCTGTATTTGTGGCTATATTATCCATCATCTTGATGAGCTGTTTTTTGGCAGTTTTATTTGGAACCAACTCCAAAGTTCTCCATTGAACTAATGGCACACAGCCATTTAGCAATTTGAGCAGCCAGAGCGAACTATTTATTTTACTATTTGTGCTCTGGGAATACCAGAACATATAGATTCAATTCTCTTCTGCAAAAAAAATCCTTTGTTCTTACAATGAGATAGGCAAGGAGAAAATCTGATGAAATAATGCAGGTTTAAGTAATGTTTGGCACATATTAACAATGAAAACATGTGTGCAATACCACGCTTCACAGCAGGGATATTTATCTAAAATATTTTGGGAACTTTGAAGATGCCAGATTTTGCTTTTTTGTGCAGTTAAGGTTCAAAGCATGAAAACGACAATCAAATAAATCTGCTTTTTATTTTGATTTTAACTTTCCTGATTCTTTTTTATGCAAATAAATAGCAAAAAGAGGACCATCAGAAGCAATAATTAACTTAAGACAAATCCAACAATGTTATTGAAATACAAATGAACTTCACAGAGCTGTTGCCAGCAATACAGCAGAATATTCTAGAAGGTTCATTATAATAACCTATGGTATATAACCTACCTGACCCTAAGCCTGATCCATTCTCAGAAATAAGAAGAGAATAGAGTTGAGAGTAAGAACTCAGCCAGTTCAGAGAAATGATGCATTTGTCAATTCATTTAAAGAGGAGTTGCCTGAATAGCTGATTAGAGATAGCAGTGAAAGTTATGTAAGCTGAAAGGAAACATGATTGAATGTTATGTTGACAAGTTGATTCTTGAACCACTAGAACCATGGCCCTTTAATGCCAATAAATTTATTTAGAGTACACATCTGAGATAGAAGCTTAGACAAGTACTTGGCTTTGTTTAAGTTGCTTTTGCAGGTAAGGATGAATTTTACAGAACATGTCTTCCGGGGATCTGGCTGGAACCTGTCAGAGATTATATTGCACAGAATGATTAGAGGTTCACCAACTAACAGTAGAAATCAGAACCTCAGGAAAACACTGCTCATGATGCTTTGCAAATTATTTCCCTCCTTTAAGGGAAGAACAGGTTTTCTGATCTAATCAAATGACCATTGATTATTTCAATTTGCTCATGTTCTTGGTGATGCCAATAACAAGTGATGTAGTTATGAATAAATAACAATCAATAAGTTTAAATGAATCATTTCATGCTCAGTTTTAACAATATAGGCTTATACCACTCACTTTTTTCGAGCTGACTTAATAATGTCACAGATAGAATTATCACCTTGTACAGGATAATATCTTAACACATGGCTAGGCAGTTAGACACACACATCAGTAACAACCATAAAATAAAAAATGAAAATGAAAAACTGAAATTAAAAATGAATGTGTGAAATATTCAATGCACCACTAGATTATTATGAACTTTTTTACAGTATCTTTCATCATGGAACAATTCTGTACCCACTGTAGCTATTACACTTCTAGGGAGATAGAACTATGAAAAATATCTGATAATTGTTAGCTTAAGTTCAGTGACAGCAATCTCACATTTAATACAGAAGACTGTAGATTCAAACCTCAAAGCCAGGATTTTGCTAACAAAATGGAGCATCATACTTTCAACTAAATATAGTAGGAATGCATTTTCATATGTTTTGTCTACTAGAAGGAAGTTTTATAAAGGATTTACAGGTTCTGTCAAATGGATTTGAAAGATTCCGTGTCACAAGTAGAGAATGGCACAGAAGTCTCCCTCTATCCTGGTCACCAAAATATACCATTTGATCACTTATCTCATTCCTGTTTATAGAACTTGGCTGGAAGCAAATTAATTTTGTATTCTCCAAGTTACAGCAGCAAATATATAGGAACACCAGAAATAGGAGCAGGAGTAGGCAGTTCAGCTCTTCAAGCCTGCCCTCGCTTTCAACAATCTGCCCCAAGTCTCAACTCCATTTTTGTGCCAATTCTTCATAGCACTCAACTCCCTGATATTTCAAAAATCTACCTACTTACTCTTTAAAGACTTTCAGTGATCTAGGCACTCCATAACAGCTAGACAACAACTCTCTAGACTTCTAGACATTTGCTTATTTCTGAGAGATGAAATTCATTTGCGTCTCAGTTTTAAGTAAGTGTCCTCTCATTCTGTAACTATGTCCCCTAGTTTGAGACTGTCCCATTAATGGAAACATCTTCATAACATCTACCCTGTCAAGCCCTGTCAGAATTTTGTATATTTCAACAAGACCACCTCTCATTCTTGTAACCTCTCGTGAATAAAGGCCTAAACTGTATAACCTTTCTTGCGAAATCAACTCCTTCATCCCAGGAATCAGCCTGGTGAATCTCTTTTGAACTGCCTCCAATTCAAATTTATCCTTTCTTAAATACATAAGCCATAACTGTATGTAGCACTCCAGGTGTAGCCTCACCAATACCCTGTATGGTCATAACAAGAATTTCCTGTGTTTAAACTCAAACCCCCGAGCAACAAAGGCTGAGCTTTAAAAGCTAAAAATAGCTTTAAAAGTACTTCATTTCATATGAAGTCCTGTACATGTGGCTGCCCTGAGGATTTGAAGCTTGCTTTATAACTGCAGGACATTTCTATTCTTTCATAATTAACCACCAGATGTAAAATCTTTAAATAAGTAATACTGGGGTTCTGCTTGAATAGAGCTCTTAGTTAGAAGAGCTGCTCAATGTAAAAATGTTGTTGAGATCATCCGGGGTTGCCTCATTAAGATTCATTCTTTTCTTTGTTATCAGTCTAACAATACCAAATGGGGAAAGCAACCCATAGGAAGTCTTTGGCAGGAGGTTGTCTGAGTCTTGATAAACAGAATAGGTTTATGACATATTACTTAGTTACATTACATCTGAGGTGCATGTTAGCCTTCTGTGAGACATCAAGGTTAACTGCTGAGTAAGTATACAATCTGGTACCCAATTTAGAGGCATTTTCAACATAAAGCTGGATATTGTTTCTGGTTGTGATACTTTAGCTCAAAATCTATAAGAGGGATTTCTAAATTCAAATGATTAAAGACATTTTGTCTCATTTTAGCATGTGTTTTTATACTTTGGAATGATGATAAATTCTGAACATGTTCTTCAGCTAGGTTGGCTTTCTCTTTACCTTGCTCTTTGCCCTGTTCTTGGAATTTGGAAAGCCCTTTCTTATGCATGATCCTCTTTTGATTGTAACATATCTGAAAGAAATGGACACAGAAATTGTGAAGGGAACTGTCTCAAATTGTTTGTATCATTGCAAAATTCTGTGTAAAGATTTATTTTGGAAATAACGTGTGGAATGATGCAGCAGATATCAGACATGCGAAACACCTGAGGGAAAAGTTGACACCAGGTTCTCTGGAAAGTTGAATTCTTCTGTTAATTTGTGTTATCTCCATCATATGACTTAACATTATGCAATTGTTAAATGCTTTTATAATGTTATCAAAGGTCTATGTCAGGATACTCTTCACTTAAGGGTGAGGAGCCAAATGATGGACAGCACACCCCATCCTGACTCTTTCTGTTTTCCTCCTGGAATAACAGAGACACAGGCATTAAAGAAGATGAAAGTGAGTGGCAGAGGTATTACTCTTGGTGCAGATGCTAAGGTGCTCTGAGCAAATGAGTAGGCAGCGCAGATGGCATGCAAGATTAGTGGTGCCAGGGGTTGAGGTGGGTGACAATCAGTGAGGAAACAAGTTGCGAACAATAACAGGTGTGAGATTTGGTGGGAGTGGATATGGAGATGGTGTGTGACGTACAGGAGAGAAGATAGTGAACTGTACCCTGGCAGAGTGGAGATTAACATTGACCTTCTTCCTAGAGTGCTGGGCATTTCTCCATACAACTAATAGTCCTTTAACCTCAAGCCAGCCTGGCATGGTTTCTTGTCATGGTCTCCGCTGCTGGTCTGAGTGGAAGAGAACATCACACCTCTAGGAGGACCTCTCAATCCCTGCAACAAAGCAGGCACGGATTCCCCCCACCCTGGTCTGCCATTTCCAGGGCAAATATCAGAAACCATGCGGTGCAGCTCCAGACTGACAATACTTATGTACAACAAGCTTTTAAAGATGGTTAATGCCTGTATTTCGGCATATATCCACAAGTGGTGAGTTATTGTAGAAATAACTTGTGGTATGATATGGCAGATATCAGACATGAGAGACACTGAGAGAAAACAATAATGGAGCCACAGTTGCAAGGAGCAACTAATTATTGACCTAACAAAATGAAGCAATCACTCTTATGAATCCCTGTGTAACTAACGTGATAATTCCTTTTGTCCATTTTCAGTGCCACAAAACCCTTCCTTCAAGCTATATTAGAGACAGATTGCTGACACTTATGACCTTTGTCTGGGATGACTATTGCAGTGTCCTCTGGCGTTAGGATCATAGAATCCCTATAGTAAGGAAAGAGGCCATTCGACCTGTCAAATCTGCACTAACCCTCCAAAGAGCATCCTGTCCAGACCTAGCCGCCTGCCTATCCCCGTAACCATACACTTACCATGGTCAATCCACCTAACCTGTGCATCTTTGCATTGAGGTAGAGGGATCTTCTGATGTAGAGATTGAAAAAGGATCCTGGGCCTGCTGCACTGTTCCAATAAAGTGCAATGCAAGCTCGAGGAAAACATTCCATTTTCCATTTGGACTTCATAGAGACTCAACACTGAATTCCACAACTTCTGAGCCTGACCTCGGTATCCTCAACTTTTGTTACGCACAAAACCCACTGCCCCCCTTTATTCCACCCTCCAAAAAATCAGCCACCCCCACCCCCACCCCGCACATACATACACATACAAAATACCTTTTATACCTTAATGAACACAGTTCTTACATTTCTATCTTCCCTTAATCACCATTGACAACCCCTTTGATTTGGCTCTAAGCACTCTTACAATCTGTTCCAATTACTCCTCCTCTCCCTCTATCCACAGTATAATAGGGATAATTTTCCAAACACTTTCAGTTCTGAAGGAGTTATACGGGACTTGAAACATTAAGTGTTTCTCTCTTCACAGACCCGTTGACTTTCTCCTGCATTGCCAGTTTTATTTCTGATCTCCAATGCCCTCATTATTTAGCTCTCATAAACTCTTAAGCTTGGAAAACATCCAAAATCATTGGCTTCGATTCAAGGTTGGGGACTTCTTCACAGGGTTCGGACACTAGAAATTGTCCCAAGTAAATTTTACCTCCCAAGGTGATTCCCCTGAAGTCATCTGCATTCAAACCTCTGCATTGTCTTGATGTATAGCTCCAGTTGTTGCATGGCCATTTTCCCATCAGAAAACCTAGGTCAAGGTTTCTACCACTCTCCTGCCAAGGTTACATCAGACAATGAAAACCCCTAATGAAATTTCTGAGAAATATGTGTTGTGTCCTCTGTTGCAATTTAGCCTGGAGTTTCATAAATCCATTGAAATGCTTCGCAGTGGGTTTTCCACATATCATGCCATGAACGAAACCCCAGGCAGTGTGAACCAGAGGATGAGTGGGGCACAACTGAGGTGCTCACCCACTGACCCCTGAAATTAGGGGCAGGCACCCTATGTGCAATACAGGTGCAGAAGGAAATGATATTCCTATCGGAAGGATGTTGTGAAACTTGAAAGGGTTCAGAAAAGATTTACAAGGATATTACCAGGGTTGGAGGATTTGAGATATTGGGAGAGGCTGACTAGTCTGGGGCTGTTTTTCCTGGTGCGTAGGAGTTTGAGAGATGACCTTATAGAGGTTTATAAAATCATGAAGGGAATGAAAAAGATAAACAGACAAGGTCTTTTCCCTATGGTGGGGGAGTCCAGAACTAGAGGACATAGATTTAGGGTGAGAGGGGAAAGATATAAAAGAGGCCTAAGGGGCAACGTTTTCATGCAGAGGATGGTGTATGTATGGAATGAGCTGCCAGAGGAGGTGGTGGAGGCTGGTACAACTGCAGCAATTCAAAAGCATCTGGATGGGTATATGAATAGGAAGGGTTTAAAGGGATATGGGCCAAGTGCTGGCAGTTGTGCCTAGATCAGGTTATGATATCTGGTTGGCATGGACGAGTTGGACTGAAAGGTCTGTTTCTGTGCTGTACACTTGTGTGACTCTATGTCCCAATTTGACTTCCAACATAATTTTGAGAGGCTGAATTTCCAGATTTCAAACCCAGACTCAAACACTCCCACTTCAACATAACCTGCTTCCTTCCCAGGCTGGAATTCTAAAATTCTTTTTGTTTCCTCCAATGTTTAAAACATATGGACCCAGGTCTGGGTTGGTGAATAAAGTATTGAAAAGGGTAGATGTCCACAAAATTACTATGATTCAGGCAGTTAAAGCTCTCAATTCTAAGTTACTTCTAAGTTATAAAATGATGTTCTTTTTCAGTTTCATGACGATTTTAAGATCGTGATATTGTTTTTAACCTACTGAGCTTTTGGTGTCATACATGCCACTGGCAGATGTTATACTATTTTTATCTCACTGGAAGCTGGAAATGTGAAATATTTTGTTGACTTTGCCTAATAGTCAACAAGTAATCATAGTTTATGCCTGATTAATCATAAAAATCTCTGTCGCTTGCAGATCAAACATCAGTATATTATTTTGTACTGAATGTTCAGATTACTTATTAGTACCATACTGCGAGCATTCCCATTATTCTAATGTTTTACACATGTTTGGCTTCTAAATGCACTACTGTACTTTCAAGTAATGCCAACTTTCCTAAAAGTCCACAGCACTTCATTCCTACCTGCATTGTCACCCACATAGTCTCCCTTTCACTGAAAAAAACATCCTGTTTTTAGATTAATCTGAACACATGAGCCATTTTGTTTCTCATAAGTTCACTGAAGCACAGAATAGTTACAGCACACATGGAGATCATTTGGCTTGTTATGTCTGTATGGATTCTTTGCAAGAACCACTCACCTTGGTCCTGCTCACTGCCTTTCCCCTTAACCCTGCAGGGTTTTTTTTTCTCTTCACATAATTATCCAAATCTCTTTTGGAGACCCTTGATTGAATCTGCCTCCGCTGTACTCCCAGGCAGTGGATTTCAGATCATAACTACTTGCTGTGTAATGAGGCTTTTCCCTCATGTCACCGTTACTTATGTTGCCTTAAATTGGTGTCCCTTGGTTCTCGATTTTTCTGTCACTGAAACAGTTTCTCCTTATTGACTCTATTCGGACTCCTCCTGATTTTCAACACCTCTATCGAGTATTCCCTTAATCTTATCTTCTTGTTTCATAGTAATTGTTTTAAAGAAATGACATGCGGTGAATGTAAGTCCTGAAATGTCCCTAAAATGTCAATTGGACCAATCAGAGGTTGGAATCTTTGATTTAGATTACTTAGATTACTTACAGTGTGAAAACAGGCCCTTCGGCCCAACAAGTCCACACCGACCCGCCGAAGCGCAACCCACCCATACCCCTACATATACCCCTTACCTAACACTACGGGCAATTTAGCATGGCCAATTCACCTGACCCGCACATCTTTGGACTGTGGGAGGAAACCGGAGAACCCGGAGGAAACCCACGCAGACACGGGGTGAACGTGCAAACTCCACACAGTCAGTCGCCTGAGGCGGGAATTGAACCCAGGTCCCTGGCGCTGTGAGGCAGCAGTGCTAACCACTGTGCCACCGTGCCGCCCTAAACTGAGAATCTCTGAGAAGCTGCTTCACCAATCACAAATTCTGTCTCAAACAAAACCAGAAATTATTGAAAGAGCTCAGCAAGTCTGGCATTATCTGTGGAGAGAAATCAGAGTTAACATTTCAGATCAAGTGACCCTTCCTCAGAACAAAATCTGTTTCCTTCACTGGGCTGCTCAGCTCCACCAATCACAGGTCCCCTACATCTAACTCTTGTTACTCCATAAGAGACAATATAGAGTCATAGAGATGTACAGCATGGAAACAGACCCTTCGGTCCAACTTGTCCATGCCGATCAGATATCCCAACCCAATCTATTCCCACCTGCCAGCACCCGGCCCATATCCCTCCAAACCCTTTCTATTCATATGCCCATGCAAATGCATTTTAAATATTACAATTGTACTAGCCTCCACTACTTCTTCTGGCAGCTCATTTCATATACGTACCACCCTCTGTGTGAAAAGGTTGCCCCTTAGGTTCATTTTAAATCTTTCTCCTCTCATCTTAAACTTATGCCCTCTAGTTCTGGACTCCCCCACCCCAGGGAAAAGACTTTGTCTATTTACTCTATCCATGCCCCTCATGATATAATAAACCTCTAAAAGGTCACCCCTCAGCCTCCAAGGCTCCAGGGAAAACAGCTCCAGCCTGTTCAGCCTCTCCCTATAGCTCAAATCCTCCAACCCTGACAACAGCCTTGTAAATTTTTTCTGAAACCTTTCAAGTTTCACAACATCCTTCCAAAAGGAGAGAGACCAAAAATGCACAAAGTGTTACAAAAGTGTCCTAACCAATGTCCTGTGCAGCTGCAACATGATCTCCCAACTCCTGTACTCAATGCACTGACCAATAAAGGAAAGCATACCAAACGCCTTCTTCACTATCCTATCTACCTGCGACTCCACTTTCAAGCAACATCCCCCAGGACCTTACCATTAAGTAATATATATCCTGTCCCAATTTGCCTTTCCAAAATGCAGCACCTTATATGTATCTAAATTAAACTCCATCTGCCACTCGGTCCATTGGCCCATCTGATTAAGGTCCTGTTGTACTCTGAGGTAAGCTGCCTCGTTGTCCACTACACCTCCAATATGTGATTGGAGTTCACTCTCTCACTGTGAGAGAGTGAACTTCTCATTGGACAAATTAGAGGAGTGTCCAGGGCCCACCATGCAGCAAGGTTTCAGGAGGTGAGAGCAGAGAGGTAGTACCAATCGAAGCTGAATAAAGTGGATGAGCTTAACACTCTTTTGGAAATTGGCAGATATGATATTGTGGGGATAACTGAGACATGGCTTCAAGTGGACATGGCCTGGGAAATGAATATTCAAGGCTACACGTGCTATTGTAAGGACAGACTGATGGGCAGAGGGGGTGGAGTGGCCATGCTGGTAAGGGACGACATTCAGTCCCTTGTGCGGGGAGACCTAGAATCAGGGGATGTACAGTCAGTGTGGATAGAGCTGAGAAATACTAAGAGTAAAAAGACCCTCTTGGGAGTTATCTACGGGTCCTCAAACAGTAGTCTGGATGTTGGATGTAAGTTAAATCAGGAGCTGAAATTGGCCTGTTGCAAAGATGTTACTACAGTTGTTGTGGGGGATTTCAACATGCAGGTAGACTGGGAGAATCAGGATGGTATTGGACCTCAGGAAATTGGACCTTTGTGGAGTGCCTCAGAGATAGATTCTTAGAACAGCTGGTGCTGGAGCCGACCAGGGAGAAGACAATTCTGGATCTGGCATTGTGCAACGAACCAGAATTGGTCAGGGACCTCGAAGTGGAGGAGCCATTGGGAAGTAGTGACCATAATACAATAAGCTTCAATCTGCAATTTGAGAGGGAGAGGGTACAATCGGGAGTGATGATATTTCTGTTGAATAAAGGGAACTATGGAGCTATGAGGGAGGAGCTGGCCAAAGTTCAAAGGTGCAATACCTTAGCAGGGATGACAGTGGAGGAACAATGGAAGATATTTCTGGGTATTATGCAGAAGTTGCAGGATCAGTTCATTCCAAAAAGGAAGAAAGATCCGAGGAGGAGGCATGGGTGGCCATGGCTGACGAGGGAAGTTAAGAAACATATAAAGTTAAAAGAGAAAAATTATGACATAGCAAAGATAAGTGGGAAAACAGAGGACTGGGAAGCTTTTAAAGAACAACAGAGGATTACTAAGAAGGAAATACGCAGAGAAAAAATGAGGTACAAAGGTAAACTGGCCAATAATATAAAGGAGGATAGTAAAAGCTTTTTTTGGTATGTGAAAGGCAAAAAAATGGTTAAGACTAAAATTGGGCCCTTGAAGACAGAAACAGGGGAATACATTACGGGAACAAAGAAATGGCAGAAGAATTGAATTGGTACTTCAGATCTGTGTTCACTGGGGAAGACACAAGCAATCTCCTTGAGGTAACAGTGGCTGAAGGACTTGAACTTAAGGGAATTTATATTTGCCAGGAATTGGTGTTGGGGAGACTGTTAGGTCTGAAGGTTGATAAGTCCCTGGGGCCTGATGGTCTACATCCCAGGGGACTGAAGGAGGTGGCTCGAGAAATCATGGATGCGTTGGTGATTATTTTCCAGAGTTCGATAGATTCGGGATCAGTTCCTGCGGATTGGAGGGTGGCTAATTTTGTACCACTTTTTAAGAAAGGTGGGAGAGAGAAAGCAGGAAATTATAGACCAGTTAGTCTGACCTCAGTGGTGGGAAAGATGCTGGACTCTATTATAAAGGATGAAATTAGGACATATCTGGATAGTAGTAACAGGATGGGTCAGAGTCAGCATGGATTTATAAAGGGGAAATCATGCTTGACTAATTTTCTGGAATTTTTTGAGGATGTAACTCTGAAGATGGACGAGGGAGATCCAGTAGATGTAGTGTACCTGGACTTTCAGAAAGCTTTTGATAAAGCCCCACATAGGAGGTTAGTGAGCAACATTAGGGCGCATGGTATTAGGGGCAAAATACTAACTTGGATTGAAAGTTGGTTGGCTGGCAGGAAACAAAGAGTAGTGATAAACGGCTCCATTTCAGAATGGCAGGCAGTGACCAGTGGGGTACCACAGGGATCAGTACTGGGACCGTAGCTTTTTACAATATATGTTAATGATATAGAAGATGGTATTAGTAATAACATTAGCAAATTTGCTGATGATACTAAGCTGCGTGGCAGAGTGAAATGTGATGAGGATGTAGGAGATTACAGGGTGACCTGGACAAGTTAGGTGAGTGGTCAGACGCATGGCAGATGCAGTTTAATGTGGATAAATGTATGGTTATCCACTTTGGTGGCAAGAACAGGAAGGCAGATTACTACCTGATTTGAATCAATTTAGGTAAATGGGCAGTACAGAGAGATCTGGATGTTCTTTTACACCAGTCAATGAAGGTAAGCATGCAGGTACAGCAGGTAGTGCAGAAGGCTAATAGCATGCTGGCCTTCATAACAAGAGGGGTTGAGTATAGAAGCAAAGAGGTCCTTCTGCAGCTGTACAGGACCCTGGTGAGACCACACCTGGAGTTCTGTGTGCAGTTCTGGTCTCCAAATTTGAGGAAAGACATTCTGGCTATTGAGGGAGTGCAGCGTAGGTTCATGAGGTCAATTCCTGGAATGGCGGGATTACCTTACACTGAAAGACTAGAGCAACAGGGCTTGTATACCCTTGAGTTTAGAAAACTGAGAGGGGATCTGATTGAGACATGTAAGATTATTAAAGGATTGGACACTCTGGAGGCAGGAAGCATGTTTCCGCTGATGGGTGAGTGCCGAACCAGAGGACACTGCTTAAAAATACGGGGTAGACCATTTAGGACAGAGATGAGGAGAAACTTCTTCACCCAGAGAGTGGTAGCTGTGAGGAATGCTCTGCCCCAGAGGGTAGCGGAGGCCCAGTCTCTGGATTCATTTAAGAAAGAGTTGGATAGAGCTCTCAAGGCTTGTGGAATCAAGGGTTATGGAGATAAGGCAGGAACAGGATACTGATTAAGGATGATCAGCCATGATCATATTGAATGGTGGTGCAGGCTCGAAGGGCAGAATGGCCTACTTCTGCACCTATTGTCTATTGTTTAATGAAACTGAATATCACCTTGCTGGTGAAGATGGATGGATGGATGGAACAAAGCTATAGTGTAGGAGAGAGTGGAAAGCAGATTTTCAGAGTATGGATGGCCGCACAACCTGGTTTTTCTTTGAGGTGGGGTGAAGGGAAGAAGAACATGCATGCTGGGAATGTGAGGGTCAAGCAGGACCCAACTGTTGGCCAGATGGGGTAAGAAGGGCTCCTTACAAATAGCTGCTACATTACTGTAGACAAAAGTCCTATTAAGTTTTTTTTAAAGTCTAAAAAGTTTGAAGATGCTATCAATATTCATCCACATAGAAAGAACTAAGCCTTCTATAATTCTTGTATTTTAAAGAACACTGACTTAAAATTTAAACTCAGTCAACATAGAACATAGAACATAGAACATAGAACATAAAACAATACAGCACAGAACAGGCCCTTCGGCCCACGATGTTGTGCCGAACATCTATCCTAGATTAAGCACCCATCCATGTACCTATCCAATTGCCGCTTAAAGGTCGCCAATGATTCTGACTCTACCACTCCCACGGGCAGCGCATTCCATGCCCCCACCACTCTCTGGGTAAAGAACCCACCCCTGACATCTCCCCTATACCTTCCACCCTTCACCTTAAATTTATGTCCCCTTGTAACACTCTGTTGTACCCAGGGAAAAAGTGTCTGACTGTCTACTCTATATATTCCTCTGATCATCTTATAAACCTCTATCAAGTCACCCCTCATCCTTCGCCGTTCCAACGAGAAAAGGCCGAGAACTCTCAACCTATCCTCGTACGACCTATTCTCCATTCCAGGCAACATCCTGGTAAATCTTCTCTGCACTCTCTCCAAAGCTTCCACATCTTTCCTAAAGTGAGGCGACCAGAACTGCATACAGTACTCCAAATGTGGCCTAACCAAAGTCCTGTACAGCTGCAACATCACTTCACGACTCTTGAATTCAATCCCTCTGCTAATGAATGCTAACACACCATAGGCCTTCTTACAAGCTCTATCCACCTGAGTGGCAACTTTCAAAGATCTATGTACATAGACCCCAAGATCCCTCTGTTCCTCCACCTGACTAAGAACCCTACCGTTAACCCTGTATTCCGCATTCTTATTTGTTCTTCCAAAATGGACAACCTCACACTTGGCAGGGTTGAACTCCGTCTGCCACTCCTCAGCCCAGCTCTGCATCATATCTAAGTCCCTTTGCAGCCGACAACAGCCCTCCTCACTGTCCACAACTCCACCAATTTTCGTATCATCTGCAAATTTACTGACCCACCCTTCGACTCCCTCATCCAAGTCATTAATAAAAATTACAAACAGCAGAGGACCCAGAACTGATCCCTGCGGAACTCCACTTGTAACTGGGCTCCAGGCTGAATATTTACAATCTACCACCACTCTCTGACTTCGACCGGTTAGCCAGTTTTCTATCCAGTTGCCAAATTTCCCTCTATCCCATGCCTCCTGACTTTCTGCATAAGCCTACCATGGGGAACCTTATCAAATGCCTTACTAAAATCCATGTACACTACATCGACTGCTCTACCCTCATCCACATGCTTGGTCACCTCTTCAAAGAATTCAATAAGACATATAAGGCAAGACCTACCCTTCACAAATCCGTGCTGGCTGTCCCTAATCAAGCAGTGTCTTTCCAGATACTCATAAATCCTATCCCTCAGTACCCTTTCCATTACTTTGCCTACCACAGAAGTAAGACTAACTGGCCTGTAATTCCCGGGGTTATCCCTATTCCCTTTTTTGAACAGGGGCACAACATTCGCTACTCTCCAGTCCCCTGGTACCACCCCCGTTGACAGTGAAGACGAAAAGATCATTGCCAACGGTACTGCAATTTCCTCTCTTGCTTCCCACATAATCCTAGGATATATCTCGTCAGGCCCGGGGGACTTGTCTATCCTCAAGTTGTTCAAAATGTCCAACACATCTTCCTTCCTAACAAGTATCTCTTCTAGCTTACCAGTCCGTTTCACACTCTCCTCTTCAACAATACGGTCCCTCTCGTTCGTAAATACTGAAGAAAAGTAATTGTTCAAGACCTCTCCTATCTCTTCCGACTCAATACACAATCTCCCACTACTGTCCTTGATCGGACCTACCCTCGTTCTCGTCATTCTCATGTTTCTCACATACGCATAAAATGCCTTGGGGTTATCCTTGATCCTATCCGCCAAGGATTTTTCATGCCCCCTCTTAGCTCTCCTAATCCCTTTCTTCAGGTCCCTTCTGGCTATCCTGTATCCCTCCACTGCTCTGTCTGAACCCTGTTTCCTCAACCTTATGTAAGCCTCCTTCTTCCTCTTTACTAGACTTTCAACCTCCTTCGTCAACCAAAGCTCCCTCACACGATCATTTCTTTCCTGCCTGATAGGTACATACATATCAAGGACACGTCGTATCTGTTCCTTGAAAAAGTTCCACATTTCCACCACATCCTTCCCTGACAGCCTATGCTCCCAACTTATGCTCCTCAAATCCTGTCTTACAGCATTGTAATTTCCCTTCCCCCAATTGTAAAATCTACCCTGTTGTGCGCACCTATCTCTCTCCATAGCCAAGGTGAAAGTCACAGAATTGTGGTCACCTTCACCAAAATGTTCACCCACTAACAAGCCCATCACTTGTCCCGGTTCATTACCGAGTACCAAATCCAATATGGCCTCCCCTCTGGTTGGACAATCTACATACTGAGTTCGAAAAGCTTCCTGGACACACTGCACAAACACCGCCCCATCCAATCTACTTGATCTAAAGAGCTTCCAATCAATATTTGGGAAGTTGAAGTCACCCATGACTACGACCCTGTGGCTTCTGCACCTTTCCAAAATCTGTTTCCCAATCTGTTTCTCCACATCTCTGCTGTCATTGGGGGGCCTATAGTAAACACCCAACAAGGTGACTGCACCTTTCCTATTTCTGACTTCAGCCCATAATACCTCCAAAGGCAGATCCCCCTCAAACTTCCTTTCTGCAGCCGTTATACCATTTCTAATTAGCAATGCCACCCCCTCTCCTTTTTTACCACCCTCCCTAATCTCACTGAAACATCTGTAACCAGGAACCTCCAACAACCATTCCTGTCCCTCATCTATCTACGTTTCCGTGATGGCCACAACATTGTAGTCCCAAGTACCGATCCACGCCTTAAGTTCACCCACCTTATTTCTGATACTCCTTGCATTGAAGTATACGCACTTGAGCCCATCTCTGTGTCCGCAAGTATTCCCTGTCAGTGCTACCTTCTCCAAAGCCTCCCTACAATCTTGGACATCCTGACAAACAGCTAGCCTACTTGCTGCACTACAAGTCCGGATCCCATCCACCTGCCAAATTAGTTTAAACCCCCCCCGAAGAGTGCTAGCAAACCTACCCCCCAGGATATTGGTGCCCTTCTGGTTCAGGTGCAACCCGTCCTGTTTGTACAGGTCCCACCTTCCCCAGAGTGCAGTCCAATTGTCCAAATACCTGAAGCCCTCCCTCCTACACCATCCTTGCAGCCACGTGTTCAACTGCACTCTCTCCCCATTCCTTGCCTCACTATCACGTGACACTGGCAACAACCCAGAGATGATGACTCTGTCTGTCCTAGCTTTTAGCTTCCAGCCTAACTCCCTGAGCTCTTGAATGACCTCCCCACCCCTCTTCCTACCTATGTCGTTGGTGCCAATGTGTACCACGACTTCTGGCTGCACACCCTCCCCCTTAAGGATTCTGAAGACACGGTCCGAGACGTCTCGGACCCGGCAGGCAACAAACCATCCGAGAGTCTCGCCCATGTCCACAGAACCGCCTGTCCGTCCTCTAACTGGAGAGTCTCCTATAACTAGCGCTCTCCTCCTCTCCCCCTTTCCCTTCTGAGTCTCAGAGCCAGACCTCACGCCACAGACCCGGTCACTGCAGCTTACCCCTGCAAGGCTGTCCCCCCCAACAGTTTCCAAAGCTGTATACTTATTGTTTAGGGGAATGACCACAGGGGATCCCTGCACTGCCTGCTTCTTCCCCTTCCCACCTCTAACTGTTACCCAGCTACCTCTGTTCTCCGGCGTAACTATGTCCCTGTAGCGTCTATCAATCACCCTCTCAGCCTCTCGAATAATCCTCAGTTCATCCAACTCCAGTTCCAGTTCCCTAACTCGTTCGGTGAGGAGCAGGATCTGACTGCATTTCCTGCAGGCGAAGTCGGCAGGAGTATCGGTGGTCACCCCTACCTCAAACATCCTGCAGGAGGAACATTCCACTGCCTGCGCTGCCATGACTGTACACTTTGTCTCCAAAAACAAGAACACTGAGTCAATAACACTGAGTCGCTTACCTGTGGACTTTAAAGTTAGGTTAGAGGAGGAGGATGGGAGGGAGGCCCTACAAAGTAGGTCTTGGGGTCTAGAACACACCCACTCAAATACCAATCACTTACGTTCCCGACCAGCTCTACGCTCCAACCTCACTTCCGCCCAGCTCACGCCGCTCTCTGCGGTGAAAAGGAAAAGGATATCAACGATTCCAATTTCTTCCAAAAGCTGGCTTCACTGTATTAAGTAAAGTTATGTTTGTGAGTTTTGAGAAGATTTGTAGCTCAGGTTGAGGTTCTGGGTATAGATTTGCTCGCTGGAAGGTTCATGTTCAGACATTTCGTCACCATACTAGATAACATCTTCAATGAACCTAAGACAAAACATTGCTGATGATTCCTGCTTTCTATTTATATGTTTAGGTTTCTTTGAGTTGGTGATGTCATTTCCTGTGGTGATGCTATTTCCTATGATGATGCCACTTTTCTCAGGGGGTGGCAAATCGGGGTCCAAGTCAATGTGTTTATTGATAGAGTTCCCGTTGGAAACCTAGCCACTCTCCCCTACATCAAAGACATCATGGAAATGACTGCCAGACTACTCAGACACTTGGCATCATGGTAGCCCACAAACCCACCAACACACTAAAACAGCAGCTAATGAATTTGAAAGACAATATACAGACAACAAGCAAAACTATTGTCATTTACAAAATGCCATGCAAGGATTATAATCTACAATACATTGGACCAACAGGCAGAAAATTAGCCACCAAGATATATGAACATCGACTAGTCACAAAATGACATGACCCACTCTCACTAGTACTGAAAATGTGTTGCTGGAAAAGCGCAGCAGGTCAGGCAGCATCCAAGGAACAGGAAATTCGACATTTGGGCATAAGCCCTTCATCAGCTTATGCCCGAAATGTCGAATTTCCTGTTCCTTGGATGCTGCCTGACCTGCTGCGCTTTTCCAGCAACACATTTTCAGCTCTGATACTCCAGCATCTGCAGACCTCACTTTCTCCACTCTCATTAGTATCCTTACATACAGATGAGGAAGGACACCATCTCGACTGGGACAACATATCCATCCTAGGACAAGCCAAACAGAGACATGCACGACAATTCCTAGAAGCGTAGCATTCCAATGGGAACTCTATCAACAAACACATTGACTTGGACCCGATTTACCATCCCCTGAGAAAAAGAACAGGAAATGACATCACCACAAGAAATGAAATCACCAACCCAAAGAAACCCCCAAACATATAAATAGAAAGCAGAAATCATTAGCAACGCTTCGTCCTGAGGCTCACTGATGATGTTACCTATTATGGCGACAAAACGTCTGAACATGAACCTTCTAGCTCAGCGAGCAAACCTACATCCAGAAAGCTAAGCTTAATCACGTTGTGAAGTCACAGCATACTGGTGCTACAAAGATGGCAGAAACTACAAGCTCACCAACTTCTCCAAAAAGGAACTTATTATTGATCCATTAAGGAAATTAGCTGAACAAATCCTCAATAAAGCAGTTGAAAAAATGTATTGCTGATCCCAAACATGGGAGCTTCTCATTATTGGCGGTGTTTCTGCAAAAAATGCAAAGTTCTGCAACAATCTTGTGTATTGAGGGGAAAGAGGGATTGGTAACGATGTGTATATGATCCATTTTGGAAGTGAAAATGGAAGATTTAATTCATAATAAATCAAGAAAAAAAACTGTATTGATAAATTCCAAGTGAAAAAAATTAATGAAATGTATATATCCAGTCTTTGGTGTTTGTGCTATCCCAGCTTTTGAAAGAAAAACCCTAAAATAAAAATTCAATGCAAATAAGGAAGATAAAGTTACCATGTTTTGCACAGGGGAGCTGGTGCTGTAGACGTAATGTCACCAGGTTTCTGATCCTGAGTTTAACCCCTGGGACTATAGATTCAAATCCTACCCTTGCAGATAGTGGAATTTAAGCTCAATAAAATCTCAAATTGAAAACGGGCCTTACAAGTCTGTGCTTTTGTATCTCTTTTTTAAATAGGCCACCAGGTTTTTCTTTCAATCTGGGAAATAAGACACATGCAGCATAATATTCAAAATGGCAACAGATATTAAATAATACTTACCTTTTGAGGATTTCTTCCCCTAGAGCTGAGTGGTTTAATTTGATTCATAGAGGTTTGCTGTACTTAAATAAGTTACAGATTAAAATCAGCAGAATGATAAAGATGTGTGTCACTGTTAATGTGACCGATGATAGATTTGATATTTCAATTGCCATTACAGGATGCTTATAAAATGTATACAATCGGGTTGGTAATATTTTTGTTCAGGCTCCCTATTAGACTATTTCTCACTGGCTTAGATGTATTCATTTAGTATTTATTTCTTCTGCTGTCCCATTTGTCCACATCTTTTATGAGTACAATTACTCACCCTGGACTCTTGGAAGCTTAGTGATATAACAGATATATTCAAAATGCTAAAAGAATTCAACAGAATTAATATAGAGAAATTGTTTCCTTAGGGGGATTCCAAAACAACAAATATTCATCATGCTCCTCTAAGATAATACACCATCCCAAGCCATTTCATTGGGGCATGATAAAATGAAGTATGACATTGAACCACAGAAGGAGATATTTGGTGAGGTGCCCAAATGCTTGGTCAAAGAGGTATGTATCAATTGGTTTCTGAAAGGAAATGAGAGATGAAGAGGTTAGGAAGGGAATTCCAGATGTTGGGGCCAATGCTAATCAAGATAACAGTGGTGAGTCAATTAAAATTCAGGACGCATAGGCCAGAATTAGAGGAGCTAAGATGTCTTGGATGGCTGTGGAGCTGGAGGAGATTATAGGGTTAGAGAAAGGCAATGGAAAGGTTAGAGAACAAGGAAGAGAAATTCAAAATCAGATTGCCTGAACAGGTGCTAATGTCAGTCAGTGAATGGCCGTAACTATGAGCAATTGAAATAGAATGCAAAAGGACATGGAAATTAGGCCTAATGCAAAAACAACCTGTTTTGGTCATGTGAAATAAATTGTTTGTGACAGTTGTCCTGTTGGGCCATCACATGAAGCCATCTGGAGATGTTTGTCTGTATAATGGAAAATCTGGGAAATGACTGAAGAGTACCACAGGATGATCAAACAGCATGCAATCTTTGATGCAGAATAGTACTAATATCAAGGACCTTGCCCAATTCAGAGGACTTCATCTCAGGTTGGGATTTGCAACTATATGAAGGCAATGAGACTTGTTGTGAACTCCTCGTGTGTTCTGTGCTTCATCTTGGGCTGGGATCGTGAATGGTGCCAAGAATCTCAAGTCCTCCAGACTGACTGTTATAAAGAGGGGTCTCTGATGGGTGGAAGGGTATGAGACTTGTTCTCAGTATACATTTACTGCTTTATATCCATGTACTGCTGAACATATACTTATCACACAATTGACAAATTTACTGCATAATACGTTCATTGCTGCCTTACACACATATATATAACTGCTAATAAACATGTTAATTTGATCACTTAATCCATAGAGTTTTGTTACATCACACCAAATCCACTATCAAACCATAACATGAGTTACTGGTAACTGCCATAATACATGCAAAAGCTACACATTTAGATGGCGTTGTTAATGATAATCATCAATGTTCCCATTGGCATGTTGGTTGCTGTGCATGGACCCTCACATCAGCTGCACCGAGGGAGCATCAGTTGTCAAGTAAGTGAGAAATAGAACAAGGACAGGCATCAATGCTTGAGAAATACCAGAGGTAACAGGGTCACACAGAGAGGCCATTGTTAGAGATTTTCAGGCTACAATTAGATGAGAATGGAAACATGTAATAAAAGTCTCACCCATCTGGCAAACAATGCAAAGGTGTGGGAAAAGGCTGATGAGGCAAACTTATCAAAGACTGTTGACAAGATTGAGAAGTAGAGGGAAAGCTTACCTTTCTCACTGCCAGGTAGGTTGCCAATCAGGATATTGATGAGTCAGAATTGTGACTGGAGTTGAAACCTGGTTGGAGGTAATCAAGCCCGCGTACCGGGACTTAGGGAATGGATATTTGAGGCACGGCATGTTCAAGGGCTCTGGAGATCAGAGTCATTTGCACAGACAACAAGAGATAAGGTTTGCATTTTTGATGCCAGCTGATGTAAAGGAAAAAGGAACAGTGTCAGAAGAGCGGGAAGTGTTTGTAGAGTGGTTATGATACTGAATTAGTAATTCAAGGATACAGGCTAATTCTCTGGGGTCAGGGACTCAAATCCCACCATGGCAGATGGTGACATTTGAATTCGGTTAATCGCAGAATTAAAAGCTCAACATGAAGCCATTGTCAATTGTTATGATGTCCTTTATTGGTGGATCATTTTTTTTCCATAATAGGTTCAAAAGGGCAGTATAGGTAGTGATACACAGAAGTGATTTTAAAAAAGTCATCTTCTCTATAATTGATGGGATGAGACCAGCAAGACCACATGAAATATAGATTTCAAGGGATTGGTTATGAGTGTGGTGGGGTATTTACATGAAGGGCAATAATGGGGCATAGTTTTAAAATTGGAGGTATGCACATTTTCACACAAGGGACGGTGAAATGGTGAAACTCACTTCCTCACTTGACTGCCAATGCTGAGTTAATGGAAATTTTTAGGATGAAATCAAAAGATCAGATAAGGACGTTGCCTGATATGGATGAAAGATGGGTCAGTGTAATTGAGGTACAGATCAGCTGTGAGCTAATTTAATCATGAAATGGTTTTGGGATTTTGCTGAGTAGCCTACTATTGGTCACTAGTTGATTGTTTATGGTTTAAATTTGATTAATTAATCTGTTTGATTCTGTCAGCCAAGAGCAACCAAGAATGATACATACCTCTCCAGATGATCACATGAGTTGTCCACCTTCCAAAAAATTGTATTGCAGTTTGAATTATTAATCTTCTTAATTCTGTTTTTATTTCTATGTAGCTATTGAATTGAAAACACATGTGAAGGAGATTTCTATTGGAAAAAGGAGTATGTGTTATTTCTCTCAACAGACATGTAATATGTTTATAAAGGACATGCTCATGATGCCATTATTATAAAATGGCATGTGAGCTAATAATATAAACATCTCAGTATCTTACTCTAAGTCCTCCTGCGACATAACATGATGAGGATGGATGTGATAGTACATCCGAATCGCTCAGCTCAGGCCTAGAAAAGCAAGTCTAGATTAGAGTGGTGCTAGAAAACCACAGCAGGTCAAGCAGAATCCGAGGAGCAGAAAAATCAACGTTTCGGACAAAAGTCCTTCATCAGGAGTGAAGGCAGGGAGCCTCCAGGGTGGAGAGATAAATGGGGTGGGGTGCTGTGGAGAAGGTCGCAAAGAGTACAATTGGTGGATGGGGATGGGGATGAAGGTGATAGGTCAGAGGGGAGGATGGAGTGGATAGGTGGGCAGGAAGTTTGGCAGGTAGGACAGGTCATGGGGACAGTGCTGAGCTGGAAGTTTGGAACTGGGGCAAGGTGGGGGGTAGGGGAAATGAGGAAACTGGTGAAGTCCACATTGATGCCCTGGGTTGAAGTGATCCGAGGCAGAAGATGAGGTGTTCTTCCTCCAGGCGTTGGGTGGTGAGGAATTGGCAGTGGATGAGGTCCAGGACCTGCATGTCCTTGGCAGAGAGGGAGAGGAAGTTGAAATGTTGGGTCACAGGGCAGTGGGGTTGATTGGTGCGGGTATCCCAGAGATGTTCCCTAAAGCACTCCGTGAGGGGGCATCCAGTCTCCCCATTGTAGAGGAGACCGCATCGGGATCAACGGATACAATGAATGACATTGGTGGATATGCAGGTGAAACTTTGATGGATGTGGAAAGCTCATTTAGGGCCTTGGATGGTGTTGAGGGAGGAGGTGTGGGCGCACGCTTTGCAATTCTTGTGGCGACAAGGGAGGGTGCCAGGACGGGAGGGTGGGTTGTAGGGGGGGCGTGAACCTGACCAGGTAGTCATGGCTGGAAGGGTCTTTGTGGAAAGTAGAAAGGGGTGGGGAAGGAAATATATCCCTGGTGCTGGGGTCCATTTGGAGGTGGCGGAAATGTTGGCGGATGGTGCGGTTTATGCAATGGTTGGTAGGGTGTAAGGGGAGGACCGGGGGGTTCTGTCCTTGTTATGGTTGGAGGGGTGGTTTGAGGGCGGAGATGCAAAATGTGGATGAGATGCATTTGAGGGCATCTTCAACCATGTGGGATGGGAAATTGTGGTCTTTAAAGATGGAGGCCAGCTGTGTGTTCTGTGGTGGAACTAGCCCTCCTGGGAGCAGATACGGCAGAGGCAGAGGTATTGGGAATACGGGATAGCATTTTTGGCCCAACAAGTCCACACTGACCCTTCGAAGAGTTACCCATCCCCCTACATTTGCCCCTGACTAATGCACCTAATCCACACATCCTTGAACACTGTGGGCAATTTAGCATGGCCAATTCACCTAACCTGCACACCTTTGGATTGTGGGAGGAAACCAGAGCATGTGGAGAGAACCCACACAGACTCGGGGTTAACATGCAAACTCCACACAGACAGTCACCCGAGGTTGAAATTGAACCCGGGCCCCTGATGCTGTGAGGCAGCAATGCTAACCACTGAGCCACCGTGCTGCCATGCTGCACCATGCCTCCGGGCCACGTTAAGGGGATGGAGGTTAGTCCCTTATTACTAAGATCTCTGTGTCACTTTTTAAATGTAAAGCTTATTTGCAATTATAAACTCCCTAAGCCAATGTTTGTTTTCCAACCAATAATAATAATATATTTACATATTATATCTGTTTTTTGTGGTCAATGCTCCATGTCTCTGAGCCGATCTCAGGCTATTGGCAATTTATATATCGGTTATGGATTTTTTTGAGTAGATACGCATCATCATGTAAGGCCTGAACAGCAAAGGGATTACAAAGAGGAGCAGGGGACTGCAATAGGTAGAATTTGTAAAGTTTGCAAAGCCATCTGGCAAACTAGCCAATGAATTTGCTGCATTGGTAGTCCTTTTCTGCTTGGAAAACCCAGCGCTGTTATGATGACCAAATTATAAAGGATGCAATTCTGGAAATTCTTGCTGAATGATAGTGAAGGATTTGAATTTAATGTCTCAATCATACTCAGCCCAAAGTACGCCTGACTTGGACTTGCTCCAATTACTCCCTAGAAAAGTTCCCTTTTCTATGGGTTTTGGAGTTGTTGCTGAAATATTTCCATTGCCATACAAGATATTTTTAAACAGCCACAATTGATGTCAGAAAATGGCACAGAACACATATACAAACTATTTTGCATTGCAAACATCTTTTGGCACAGACACTTGCTTCACAGCATTTAGCTCATTACATTCATAAAGCAGGCACAATGAGGTTCTGTTTCTACACAAAGTTCTCTAAAATCATCCCATGAGGTCTTACGAATCACTTTAATACAGTTCTGCTGGTTGCATACAAGGTATCCAGATTTTACAGATCCACAATGATGGCATGATGCTAAAGACACAACACATTCAGATTGATGAGATGGCAATCAAATAAATGTTTCTAATAAGGGCTGTAGCAAAGGCCAGCAGGAGATTCGTGTTCTCTTGAGTATAGTCTCGCAAGTTGTGAAAGCAAGTTCAAATCAGGCACGAGGTTCAATGATCTTGGTTTTATACTCTTCCCTAAGGCAACAGATGTTTGTTTCTCCAGTCTCTACAATGGAAGTTTAGCTGCTTAGTATTTCTTAAAGTGGTAGATCAATCAATATAAATATTGTAGAGGAGATAGGTGATAGGACAGTTAAGCATAGGTTCTATTTGGAGTGCATTTGATGAACTGAAGAATCTTTACTTCTTCTGAATTTTCTTTAATTAATTGTTTCTAATTCCTTTGACTTTGCTTCACCTGTATTGTATTATTTTGCAGCTCCTGCAAGATGATAAAACAAATTTTGAAGATTGTTTAATTTCACTATTGCTTTCATAATATCAAAAGTTGTGATTTGATGTGTTATTGTTGCATACTATTTGGTGTACAGATTTTATTTGTAATATATTTGTTGCACCACAAATACAAATCCACTAAACATGGAAATGATTTCAAGTTTTCTCATTTGGTGCTTGCTGGTGAATATGAAATAGAAATTAAAATGCATGGAATGCTTCTGGTTCACTGCAGGAAGCATGTAGGAGCCATGCAGTCTGCAGGTGGTAAAGATAAGTTACTTATTTAAGTGATAATTAATCATAGTATTGTGAGAGAGACATTTTGCAAATTTACTGTGTCGTGCAACTGCCATGTATTTTATGGTTCAACAATAGAAATCTAATTGCAATTGTTTTCTCCTTTTGGGGATTTTATAATATGTAATAGAAATGTATTCAATTCCCTACATAAAAAGCTATTGTGCTAGTTTGTATGGTTGTTAAAAAGGAAGTTAATGCAAATGTGGTGAATAAATATAAAAGTTCAAGATTGCAGTGAAACCACTGGATCATTTCTGGCTGTCTTCAACTGAGATATTATTTTAGAATGCTGGAATAACATTCCAGTTGATATACAATGTACACAGTTAATCAGGGGGACAGGCCTTTGAATTCATAAGCCAGTGGTTTGTGCAATGCCGGTCAACTGTGTTCAATATCATCTGGCATGAATCAAAAAGTGCGGAGCTGGAAAAGCGTAGCCAGTCAGGCAGCATCTATGTAGCAGGAGAGTTGACGTTTTGAGCATAAGCTCTCATCAGGAATGCCTGACCTGCTGTGCTTTTCCAGCACCACACATTTTGACTTTGATCTCCAGCATCTGCAGTCCTCACTTTCTCTCATCATCTGTTGTGATTCGGATGTCCCACCCTGGTATAGTAATCCCTGCTCCCTTTATTGTAGAGGAAGATAGTGAGCTGAGAAAGTGTTGTTCACTATCCTTTCTTTATTCTGGACCCTTTCCTTGGATAGCTGAGCTTTATTATTCTGCTTCCTCTTGCAATGAACTTCCAAACAGTCTGCTTTCAGAGGTCATGGTGTCGACAACATAATATAGATGTCAGTGCCCATGTTCACTGTCATCAATCTTGTAATTTCTTCATAACTTACTTCATGGTCTGTGGAATTGCACATAAACAAAGAGAAAATAACATTGTGACTTAGAACACCCATGAATTGAGTTGTGATGATGTCAACCGTTCAAAACAAACTTATGTAGTCAGGATAAGCATACCTCAAACTTCAGCTTTCAGCATCAAATCTGAGAGGACAAACTGATAGGAGATGAAAAACATGAGGTCACCTTAAATGATCATAAAGTCAGAACCTTTCACATACTCACTCAGTATCCTTGATCTAGAAGGGGTCATTCTTCACTGTTTATATTTCTTTTATAATTTCTTGCAGATCCATCACAGCAAATCTTCAATACAGGTTGATGAAGTTAGTGATAAGAAAATAAGATGTACGATCAGAAGTAAGCCATTTGGTCCATTGAAACTACTCTGCCATTCAATGAGATCATGGCTGATCTAATAATCTTCTATCACTTTCCTTCCTTTTCCCTGTAGTCCCTGATTCCCTTACTGAACAAAAATCTTTATATCTCAACTTTGAATGTACTTAATACACTCAATAGCACTCTTCTGTAAATAATTTTACATTTTTACGACCCTTTGAAAGTAAAAACTCCTCACCTCTGTCTTCAATGTGTTACCTCTTCCTCTGACATTATGTTCTCTGGTACTAGACTCTTCCACAAATGGAAGCACCCTCTCTGAATCTATGCTGTCAAGTCCCTTAAGAATCTTGCATGTTTCAATAAGGTTTCCTTTCATTCTTCTAAATTCCAATGAACACAAGTTCAGTCTCTCCTCTATTTCTGGGGCCAACCAAGAGAACATTCTCGGGACAGTCTCCAACGCTAGTGTGTATCTTTCCTTAGAATAGGGGCCCAAATCTGTTCACAGTATTCCAGCTATGATCTGATTAGTACCCTCAGTTAGTCTTAGCAAATCCTATCTACTTTTATACTCCATTCCCTTTGAAATAGAAGCCAACATTCTGTTTGCCTTCCCTATTTTCCTCTGAAATGAATGCTAGCTTGTGATTCATGCACGAGGATCTAAATCTCTCTGTGCTGCAGCTTTCTGCCATCTTTCTCCATATTATATGATAACCACTATAAAGATCATGATAATGATGGTGATGAAGATAATATTGATGATGATAGAGACGATTTTGATTAAGATCAAATTGTGGTCATCATGATGATGGTGGACATGATATGGGAAGGGGTTGTGATTCTTACATCGATGATATATGACTTTTTCTGTCCATCTTACTATCCTTGCTAGTTTGCATTCATAGTTTCCTTTCCCTTTCTTAATCAGCTTTTTGAGGCTTATTTAATGTGTGAATTTGTTCCCAATCCTCAGTCGTTGGATGAAGGACTTAGAAATTTACTTTTAGAGATCTTCCAAGCAGTGGTGTCCTTCCATACATAAGCTATATTGTCAATGACTTCACTCCTATAATGCCATAAACATGAGTAACAAAGCATCAGCAAACATTTTCTGCTCTATCCACATAACATACTCAGAACAGGGTTTCATTAAAAAAAAATAATGTAGAGACTCTAGGGTCCCAGGATGTTAGGTGAATGTAGTTTAATTGCATGGACTTTAGAATTACATCTATGCAAGAAAAGATTGTGCCAGTGTGGTATTATTACCGTCACTGAGGTTATTGGCATGTTAATGTAGGCAAAGGATAGTGTATTGTTCTCATGTTCATGAATTGGTGGTCAAGAGAGAGAAAACCTCTATTTACTACAACTTACAACCTATCTCAGTTGTAGGAAAGGTTTTGGAAAGGATGATAAGAGATAAGATTTATTATCATCTAGCAAACAACAATGTGATTTCAGATAGTCAATATGATTTCGTCAAGGGCAGGTCGTGTCTCACAAATCTCATTGAATTTTTTGAGAAGGTGACCAAGCATGTAGATGAGGGTAGGGCAGTTGACGTGGTATACATGGACTTCAGTAAAGCCTTTGATAAGTTTCCACATGGTAGGCTGTTGGAGAAATTGCAGAGGCATGGAATTGAGGGTGATTTAGCAGTTTGGATTACAAAGTGGCTTTCTGAAAGAAGGCAGCGAGTGGTGATTGATGGACAATATTCAGCCTGAAGTCTGGTTATGGTGGTGTGCCACAAGGATCTGTTTTGGGACCACTGCTACTTGTCATTTTTATAAATGACATAGACACAGGCATAGGTGGATGGGTTAGTAAATTTGCAGGCAACACTATAGTCGGTGGAGTAGTGGACAGTTTGGAAGAATGTTACAGGTTGCAGGGGGACTTGGATAAACTGCAGAATTGGGCTGAGAGGTGGCAAATGAAGTTCAATGCAGCTAAATGTGAGGTGATACACTTTGGGAAGAATAGCAGGAAGGCAGAGTACTGGGTCAATGAAAAGATTCTTGGTGGTGTGGATGTGCAGAGGGATCTTGGAGTCCATGTACATAGATCCCTGAAAGTTGCCACCCAGGTGGGTAGTGCTGTTAAGAAGGCAAACGGTGTGTTAGGTTTCATTCATAGAGGGACTGAGTTCCGGAGCAGCAATATCATGCTGCAACAATACAAAATGCTGGTGCAGCCACACTTGGAATAATGTGTACAGTTCTGGCTCCCATATTTCAGGAAGGATGTCGAAGCATTGGAAAAGATGCAGAGGGGATTTACCAGGATGGTGCCTGGTCTGGAGGGAAGGTCTTATGAGGAAAGGCTGAGAGACTTGGGTCTGTTTTCATTGGAAAGAAGAAGGCTAAGAGGGGATTTGATAGAGACACAGAAGATGATCAGATGATTAGATAGGGTAGACAGTGAAAGACGTTTTCCTAGAATGATGACATCAGCTTGTACAGGGGCATAACTACAAATTGAGGAGTGATAGATTTAAGACAGATGTCAGAGGCAGGTTCATTACGCAGAGAGTGGTAAGGGCGTGGAATGCCCGACCTGCTAATGTAGTTAACTCAGCCACATTAGGGAGATTTAAACAATCCTATGATAAGCACATGGATGATTTTGGGTTAGTGTAGGGGGATGAGCTGAGAATAGTTCACAGGTCGGCGCAACATCGAGGGCTGAAGGGCTTGTTCTGTGCTGCATTGCTCTATGTTCTAAATGTATAAGTAAGGCTTCCATGCCAATGGAAGATATCAGTGATGTTGTGATAATATGCTGGATTCTGTTTGCTTCTCCTTTCTTTCATTCTCCACAATGATAATGAAATACAAAGATTTTCACAGGCTGGACTAGATTCTGAGGAGCTTCTGTAAATGGATAAGAAGGTGATATTCCAAACAGTGCTGACCATGTGGCCTGTATGAAGAAGGCTACAGTGTCTATAGACAGATGGGCAAAAATGGAAATAAAAATGTTAACCTTCCCACAGTCTGTATTCAGAATTTCTAGATTCTCTGTCAGAGACTTCTCATTCTGCCCTGATTAACTTAACTGTGGCATCTTATAAATTTTGTCTAAATTTTCCTGAATGCATTAATGATCCAAATTGAATCAACAAAGTGATAGAAGGTATCATTAATAATGTCATCAAACAGCACTTGTTTAGCAATAACTAACTCAGTGATGCCCAGTTTGGGTTCCATCAGGACAGTCAGCTTCTGACCTCATGACAGTCTTAGTTCAAACACAGACAAAAGAGCTAAATTCCAGAGGTGAGTTGAGAGTGACTGCCCTTGACATCAAGGCCACATCAAGGAGCCCAATAAATAATGGATTCGATGGAAATCGAGGAAAAGATTCTGGAACCATATCTGGAAGAAAGAAAGATAGTTGTTATTATTGGAGGTCAGTCATTTTATGGTTATGTCCCTGGCTTGCTGTTTGCTTATGTTCAGCACCATTTGTCATTTCTCAGATAAATGCAAATAGATCAATGAGGACCACTATCTCTCCCGATGCTCCAATTGTGAATGTTTACCTTAATTTGTTGAGAAAATAGCTTGAACTTGTCGCAAAAAGTGAATGCCAGCAGGAAAAACACAATTACTGTCTTCGACACATCCAGACTATTGATGGTGCCTGATAACAGAATTTAAAGCTTTCATCTAAAAAAAATCTAAGTAATCTAAAAAAAAGTGACCAAGTTAAACCATTTGTATAGGTTTCCCATTTTCAAATGTAAAAATCTGTTTCATATAAATGCAATTAAGCCTTCACTTATATTTGTTGTTAATTCTTTTTGCAGTCAGGATGGTGCCAGAGAGTAGCAGCCAGCCAAAATAAAGTCCATTCACTACTGTTGCAAGTTCTGGTGTCAGTTTATTTTAACATCGGTCAGTCTGTCTTGTCAGCAAGTGACTGGTTTCTTTATTTTAAACAATGCTGGCATATTAAAGTGAGGCCAATTTGATAGAGAAAGGCAGAAACTGTTATCTTCTCTTGCACACCAGTCACTGCTCTGTAAGATATCAGCTTATGTCACTCCCATTCCATACCTGACTCAGGGTCATCATGTGTGGGATATTTTAACGGTTGAATGCTGCAGTTTCAATTCCCAGATCAAAGAGCCATAGAGTTATACAGCATGGAAACAGACCCTTCAGTCCAACAATCCAGAAAGCCTAAATTAATCTAATCTCATTTGTCAGCATTTGGCCCATATCCCTCTAAACCCTTCCTATTCATATACCCACCCAAATGTCTTTGAAATGTTCTAATTGTACCAGTCTCCACTACTTCCTCTGATGGTAAATTCCATACACGCACAACCCTCTGTGTGGTAAAAGTTATCCCCTAGGTCCCTTTTAAAACTAAATGACACATGATGACCCCTTCTCACCTTCAACCTATGCCCTCCAGTTTTGGACTGCCTTACCTTGGGAAAAAGACTTTGGCTGAAAATGTGTTGCTGGAAAAGCGCAGCAGGTCAGGCAGCATCCAAGGAGCAGGAGAATCGAAACGTCGATTCTCCTGCTCCTTGGATGCTGCCTGACCTGCTGCGCTTTTCCAGCAACACATTTTCAGCTCTGATCTCCAGCATCTGCAGTCCTCACTTTCTCCAAAAAGACTTTGGCCGCTGTTTACTCTATCCATGCCCCTCATGATTTTATAAACCTCTATAAGGTCACCCCTCAGTCTCCAATGCTCCAGGGAAAAAGATCCACAGCCTACTCAGCCTCTCTCTCCAGCTTAAACTGTCCAATCCCAGCAATACCCTTGTAAATCTTTTCTGAACCCTTTCAAGTTTAGCAACATCATTCCTATAGCAGGGAGACCAGAATTGAACACAGTATTCCAAAAGTGGTCTAACCAATATACTGTATAGTTGCAACATGACATCCCAAGTCCTATACTCTTATCTGACCAATAATGGCAAGCGTACCAAATGCCTTCTTCACTACTCTAACTGTGACTCCACTTTCAAGGAACTATGAACCTGCATCCAAAGGTCTCTTTGTTCAGCAAACTCCCCTGACAATTAAGTGTATTAGTTCTGCCCTGATGTGCCTTTCCAAAATGTAACACCTCACATTTGTCTAAATTAACCTTTATCTGTGACTCCTCAGCCCATCTGATCAAGGTCCCATTGTATCCAAGATGACACTCACACTGTCCACTTCATCACAAATTTTGATGTCATCTACAAACTTACAAAGTATTTCTTTTTGCACTGTACTTCCAACAAAGACTGAAGGCATTTAGCAAAATAGGTTATTTTTTCTTTCTTGATAAAAAGCTGTACAATCATGAAAGAAGATACCTCTGACTTGTTATAAATTATGTCAGGAATCCTTTGCACCATTGTTACTAGCTTTATGTTTTTGAAGAAATCAGTACAAGCTCCCGACATATAATCAACTTGTTCCAAAACGGCTACATTGGAATGTAAGTCTCCATCTAAATTTTAGCCCCATGACTGTGTTTAGCAGGAAATTTAAACAAACTGTGCCAAAAGCTACAAAACATTTGAAATTTTTACAGATTCTGAGCACTCCTGGGTTAATCTGCAATGGTCCAAGTGACCGTGAAGATCACAGTAGTTAGAATTTTAACAACTCAAATTTATCACTGGTTTTAATGGAGCAGGGCTGTGATATTTCAATCTTTTGCCAAATAGGTGCTTTTTAAATTCATGGGACGTGTGTGTTGCTGACTGGCCAGCATTTATTTCCAATCCCTAGTTGCCTTGAGAAGCTGAAGATAACCTGCCTTCTTAAACCACTGCAGATTTTGTGCTGTAGACAGACCCACAATGCTGGTGGGAATGGAATTCCAGGATTTTGACATGGTAGCAATGAAGAAATGGTGATGAACCATATGCAGGTTGAGTCCGTGATTAAGAAAGCGAATGCAGTGTTGGCACTTATCTCAAGAGGGTTGGAATATAAAAGCACCGTTGTGCTACTGAGACTTTATAAAGCTCTGATTGGGCCCCATTTGGAGTACTGTGTCCAGCTTTGGTCCCACAGCTTAGGAAGGACATACTGGTACTGGAACATGTCCAGCGGAGATTTACACGGATGATCCCTGGAATGGTAGGTTTAACATACGAGGAATGGCTGAGGATCCTGGGATTATATTCATTGGAGTTTAGAAGATTAAGGGGAGATCTAATAGAAACTTACAAGATAATACATGGCTTGGAAAGGGTGGATGCTAGGAAATTGATTCCATTAGGCGAGGAGACTGGGACCCATGGACACAGCCTTAGAATTAGAGGGGGTAAATTCAGAACAGAAATGCAGAGACATTTCTTCAGCCAGAGAGTGGTGGGCCTGTGGAATTCATTGCCGCAGAGTGCAGTGGAGGCCGGGACGCTAAATGTCTTCAAGGCAGAGATTGATAAATTCTTGATGTCACAAGGAATTAAGGTCTACGGGGAGAATGCGGGTATGTGGAGTTGAAATGCCCATCAGCCATGATTGAATGGCGGAGTGGACTCGGTGGGCCGAATGGCTCTACTTCCATTCCTGTGTCTTATGGTCTTATGGTCTTATGAACTTCCAATTCAGGATGGTAAGTGGCTTGGAAAGGAACTTGTAAGTTGTGTTGTTCCCAAGAATCTGCTGCCTTTTCCTTCTAGATTGTAGTGGTTGTGGGTTTGGAAGATGCTCCCTGAGGATTGTTGTGTCGCCATAGTCTGACCAGACCACAGGGGCTGCTCTCTCATTAGAGATTTGGAACTGGTGTTGATTGAATCTGAGGGCCACCAGACCTTAGGCGAGGGAAGAGGTTGAGAAGGAGAATCCTTCATGGTAACCTCAAACCGGTGATGGGTGGGTTCTCTGAGGATATTTGGTGAATTTCTGCAGTGCGTCTTATAGATGGTACACACTACTGCTAAATGTTGGTGGTGGAGAGAGTGAATGTTTGTGGTTATGGTGAAAATCAAGTAGGCTGTTTCGTCCTGAATGCTGTAAGGCTTCTTCAGTGCACTCATCCTGGCAAATAGGGAATATACCTTCACACTCCTCATTTATACCTTCTAGGTGGGGAACAGTCTTTGGGGAGTCAGGAGGTCAGTTACTTGCTACATTAGCCTCTGACTTGTTCTTGTTGCCAAGTGGATAATTACGTTCAGATTCTGGTCAATGATAACCCAAGGATTTTCATAGTGGGGGTTTCAGTGATGATAATACAATTGGACATCAAGGGATGATGGTTAGATTGTCTGGCTTTTATTGGAGATAGTCAATGCTTGCCATTTGAATAGAGCGAACGTTATTTGCTATTTTTCAGCCCAAGCCTGGAGATTGTCAGATCTTGCTGTTATTTGAACATGGATTGTTTCAGTATCTGAGGCGTTGCAAATTGTGCAATCATTGCTGACCATCCCCACTTATGATGGAGGGAAGGCGATTGATGAAGTTGACGATGGTTGGGCCTAGAACACAATCCTGAGCAACTCCTGCAGATATGTTTGAGACTTAGTGGAGAACATGTAGAGGTGCATAAGCTGGAATGAGCTGCCAGTGGAAGTGGTTGAGGCGGGTACATTAACAACATTTAAAAAGCATTTGGACAAATACATTGATAGGAAAGGATTAAAAGGATATGAGCCAAGGGAAATGAGGTTAGCATGGATGGACATTTTGGCTGGCATGGACCAGTTTGGACCAAAGGGCCTGTCTCCATGCTGTACCTATGACTCTATGATCTGAAGCTGAGATGACTGACCTCCAATAACCATAACCATTTTCCTATGTGCCAGGTATGACTCCCTACCAGTGGAGTGTTTGCCTCCAATACCCATTGATTCCAGTTTTGCTGGAGCTCTTTGACATTCAGACAAACACAGCCTTGATGTCAATAACAATTATACCTCACCTCTGAAATTCAGCTCTTTTGTCCATGTTTGAACTAAAGTCAAGAGCTGAGTGACCCTAGTGGAATCCAAATTGTCGTCACTGAGAAGATTATTGCTGAGTGTTGCTTGCTAGTATTGTTGATGACACCTTCCATCACTTCTCTGATGATCAAGAGAAGACTGATAATGCAGTAATTGGCTGGGTTGGACGTGCACCGCTTTTTATGTACAGGACATATCTGAGCAATTTTTGATGTTTCCAAGGAAATATCAGTGTTGTATCTGTACTGGAAGTGCTTGGTAGGGTTGGAGCAAGTCCTGGAACACAACTCTTCAGTACTATTACTGAAATGTTGGTCGGGCCCATTACCTTTGCAGTGTCCAGTGCCTCCAACCATTCGTTGATATCACATGAAGTGAATTGGATTGGCTGAAGACTGGCATCTGTGATACTGGGACCACTGGAGGATTATCCATTTGGCACTTCTGGTTGAAGTTTGTTACAAATGTTTTAGCCTTATCTTTTGCACTGATGTGCTAAGCTCCCCCATTGTAGAGGATTGGGATATTTGTGGAACCTCCTGCTCCACAGATGTTGTTTAGTTATCCAAAAGCATTCATGGCTTGAAGCATCAAATTATGTGGTAGCATTCAAAATGACTTATGTACCTCATACCATAACATCCTGTAATTCCTTGATTATAATAATGATCCATGTCATTATTGAAACTTACAAGATCTTGAGGGCTCTTAACAGTCTGGATATGGGAAGGAATTTTTCACTTGTGGGAGAATCTAGACCTGAGGCTCAACATTTAAAAGTAATGGATCACCACCTTAGAAAGAGATGAGAATTTCCTTCTCACAGAAGATCGGGAGCTTTTGGATCTCTCTCTTTCTCAAAAGGTGACGGAATCAGAGATTTTGAATGTTTTTAAGACAGATGCAACATAAAATTTGAACACATCAAAAGTCCAGCAATCATACAATAGGGATTCCATCAGGTTATTGCCAAGAGGAAGGGGAATTCAGGATAAACAAGGAACTTATTACAACATTCACATGGAATGAGCTTATGGGTTACATTGAGCTGAACAATTCCTTTGTCTATCTGTTCTCCTTACTCATCATCTTCCACCAAAGACATTCTTTTATTCCAAGGAGAATTTGTCTGACTGTGCCCTCTGCCTTCCTTCACCATTGTCAGTGCTGGTGAAGCATCTGGTGAACTGCCCAGCTTCTTGACTCAGTGTCTTCCACCTCCATCACCATCTGCTGCTGAGTCTGATTCATGTTGAATGGGAAAAGGGAAGTATGTTTATCATAGATAGGCAAGTAACTGGAATAATCAGATCAGGCATGATCTTGTTGAATAGTGGAGTTGGCTTGAGGGACTTACTCATGCTCCTAATTTGCAAGTTTATGCATTTGTATATCAGATGCACCTTTAGCTTCAGGGCTTCCAGACTTTGATGAAAAGTTTTCTCCCTCCTCTCCGTTTGCACTTAGTAGGAGCTTAGCTGCCTGAACTTTGAATTCCTATAACCTTTGAAAAGTGGAAGGAGGACCAACCAAAGCAAGGCTGTCAACCTGAAACAGTTCTGATTCATTCAATTTCCACATTACATTCTTTGATTACCATGCATGACAATACTTCTATTTAAATTTAAAATTGTTTGCTTGCCATACAATTTTTAAACATTTGATTGCCAGGCCATCCTAGTTAGATAGGAAGGTGAAGCAAGGCTGGATTGATAATTGCAGCAAACCAGTGTCCTGTGGGGCAGGTGTCAGCTGATAGATCAACCTACCCCAGTACCATTCTTTTACTCTCTCTAAACTTCTCAATTTAAGGTGGATTGGCTGAGGGAAGTCCAATCAAGGAGTTAGTGACAGTAAAAGTCATTGAAGAAGAATGTAGTCTAGCTGTTTACTTTTACAGCATTTGCTGCCAGCTTTGAGAAAAGAGAGAAGCTTTTTTTGACTCAGTCCTGTTCTGGTTACCCCAGGTCACTGATCTTATCCATTGCACTCTCTTTGATGAAATATGAACCAGTTAACAGATGTTGGTTATGAGTCAAACATGATTCTTTTTGCCCTACTAAGCATGACCCCTTTGAGTCTGTGACACGTACAATCGAGTAGTTTTGGTAAATACTTTAAGTGCTGAAATTCGTGATTTGTGTAAGATAAAAACAAATTTCACAAGGATTTTTTTGTACATTAAATGAAATTTGGCTGTGGAAAGGTGACAAGCCTTCTGGCTGCTCCCTATGTGAAAATGGAGAGCCTGCAGAACTCATAAGCTCCCCTTCTCTACCTTTACCTGGCATCGAGAAAGCCTTAGTTTGCTGTGAGCTGGTTTGTTAAAGCCCAGAGGAGGGTCCACAGAAGAGAAACTGATGGGCTTTAAAATATCAATCATCTGCTTTCCTTTATTTAAAAGCTACAAACTTTTTAATAGATTTGGATTCACAGCAAACTTCATGGTTCAATGGGAGATCTGTTTTGTCGCATTTTTGTTGGCAAAACAAGATTCCCAGAGGTTCAGCATCATCAACAAGATGGAAGCAATTCAAAAAGAAAATTCAACACTTTCAAGTGTACGTATAAATCATTTCAGTTTGTTAATAAGCACTTGGACATGTGGTTTATTATATACTTTGCTTTTTTATGTGTAAATTTTATTTTAATTTTCTTATATTCTGTTTTTTTTTAGAAATAATGATAATTAGCAATTTCTTTATGGCCTTCAACAGCAGCAATGAGAAAATGACTTGGTTGAAGGTGGGGAAGGAAGAATCTCTAGATTTGATTTTCCATATTTTCTTGTAAGAGAAATATCCGATCTCCTTTTGCTGTGTATCTGGATATTGGATAATGTGGTGAATTTTATGAAATTTTTACACATCTCGGGCTGAAGCTCATTACTTTTTCAAAACCTGCCACTACTTTCTTGAATTCAGATTTCTTGTCCTCTTCAATCTTCCCCTTCAAGCTGAAAAATAACCAGCTGGTTGGAGGAGAACCATCTGTCTCCAGGCCTTTGCCAGTGCCCCATTGTGAGAAAGAAATAGTTGCATATACTGTTACCAATGTCCCCAAGCAGAATAAAAATGGTTGCTAATCAACTCTTGATAGTAAGTGACTGGAATTGATTTGTAATCAAGGAAGTGACTGGAATCAAGTAATTTGTATATAAAACCTTGCTATATTTTTGGAGAAATTATCATGTTGTGAGAATTTACTGCTGTTGCAGTTATCCATTCTGTCTATTGCTGTAGCGCATAGAGCCTCTAAATATACTGCGTGTAAATAGGCAATGTTTGCTTTGCACTTTGTAAAGTTAAACTTTATTTGATGTAAAATGCACTGCTGGCTGTAGGACGTACTGAAACTTTTTTATTTAGTCATGGGAAGGGAGCATCACTGGCTGGCCAGCATTTATTGTTTGCCCCTTGTTGTCTTTGAACTGATTAGCTTGCTAGGCCATTTCAGAGGGCAGTTGTGAGTCAACCACATTGTTGTGGATCTGGAGTCATGTGTAGGTCAGACCAGGTGAGATGGCAGAAAATTCCTTCCCTGAAGGACTTTAGTGAACCAGATGGATCTTTCTGACAGTTGGCAGTGGTTTCATGGTCAAAAAGTGTGCTGCTTGTAAAGCACAGCTGGTCAGGCAGCATCCGAGGAGTAGGCCTCGGATGCTGCCTGACTGGCTGTGCTTTTCCAGCATTACACTTTTTGACTCTGATCTCTAGCATCTGCAGTCTCCACTTTGGTTTCATGGTCTTCAGTAGGTTCTTACTTCTAGATGTTTTCAAAAAATTCACACTATACCTTCAACTCTTTGACAGCCTTTCATGTTGCATGCCCATGGTTTGTGCGATAACAGTCAAATCTGTGTTCTGCACAATCTGGTGTGGTTCAGGATTCCCACTCTGGCATGATAGTCTTTGTCACCTGCTGCAAAGATACAGGGTTGAGAAGGTGCACTATTACTTGGCCTCTATTTTCTTTGGACCCTCGTCACAATCAGCCAAACTTTCTATTATTGCTCACTGCTTTCAATGCCCTTCCAAATAATCAACCTACAGAGGTTCTGGCCATCAGCAACTACCACCCAGTTGCCACTGTCAATAAGCTCCCACCTTTACTGGTGTCCTTGTCGCAAAGATAGGGATATCCAGGAGTTCATGATCCAGCCCTTTACTCACCTCCACAAACTAGGCCCTGTCATGGCATGGACTCAATGTTAACTCTGCTTTCTCTCCGCAGATGCTGTCAGACCCGTGAGTTTTTCCAGTAATTTATGTTTTTGTTCATGAGCTAGTGATCTGATTTTGCCACTGTTCTAAATGGGACAGATTTAGCAACTTGAACTGGGCATTCATGAAGCTCAGTTGGCCAACAGCAGTAGCAGCAATATTGTATTCAATTATAATCTGTAACCTCATGGCACAACATATTACTCCACTCTACTATACCTATTACCATCAAGCTGAGAGATTAACCCTGGTTTAACCACTATTTGAGAATGACATGCTAGGACTGGCACCACCACACACATCTGGAAATGATGTGCCAAACTGGTGAACTTTCAACAAGGGCTACTTGCATGTCCAACAGAGGAAGTGGGGTGCAAGAGATAGAACTAAGTGGTCCAGCAATTGACAGATTAGATCCAAGCTCCATAGTCATGTAATATCCAGTTGTGAATCATGAATAATAATCAAACAACTGACAGGAAAGAGGGATTCCACAAATACTGCCATTCTCAAGGGAGTAGATGACCATAAGACATAGGAGCAAAAATTAAGCCATTCAGCCCATCGAGTCTGCTCTGCCATTCAATTATGGCTGATAAGTTTCTCAATCCCATTTTCCTGCTTTCTCCTTGTAACCTTTGATCCCCTTGACAATGAAGAGCCCATTTATCTCAGACTTAAATATACTCAATGACCTGACCTCGACAGCCTTCTGCAACAATGAATTCCACAGATTCACCACTCTTTGGCTGAAGAAGTTTCTCCTAATTTCCATTAAAACAGCATATCAGTGAAAAAGACCAGGCGAAAGTATTTGCACCCATCTCCGACTAGAAGGGTCATGTGAATGATCCATACTAATTTTGTTCTAGGTGTCAAGCATCATAGATGGCAGTCTTTACCCAATTTGATTCAGTCCATGAGATGTCAAAAAATAGCTGAAGGCACTGGATACTGCGAAGGCTATTCCAGCAACGTTCCGACAATAGTATTGAGAATTGGGTAGTATTTAAATATTCGAACTTTTACAACAGATCCAAAATTACACGATAAAAACCCCAGTTATGTCTTTTTTGGAACCATACATCTAAAGTGATCGGTTCCTCCCAAAGATAACTATATTTTTCGCAGATCTTGTTTCCGATTATTCTTATATTGTAGACCAAGCTGACTTTAAAAAAAAATTGCTTACCTTAAAGCTAGTAGACATTCATACTGTGAACATAAAACAAAGAACTGTGGATGCTGGAGATCTGAAATAAAAACAGAAGATGTTTGCAAAACTCAGCAGATCTGGCAGTAGCTGTGAGAAGAAAGCACAGTTAATGTTTTGAAACTGGTGACTCTTCTTTAAAACACTTTAGAACTCCTGATAAAGAGTGACTGGACTCAAAATGTTAACTGCTTTCTCTCCACAGATGTTATCAGATCTGTTGAGTTTCTCCAATAATTTCTACATATTGTGAACAGATTGGAAAGAATGATATTTATTTAAACGAAGAGCATTGCTGTTTATATTACAACTATTGATTGAGATTGATGACATCATGGTCACGTCAATATACAGCTTGTGGCTTTTTGACAGACTAGCATATTTAATTAATTACCCCAGATAATAGCTACAATATGTGCAGTTTGTTGTAGGTCATTGTGTAACGATTAAATTCCGCCCCATCAATCAGGATTTTCTCGCAGATTTATTGAACATGCTTTAATGATTTTAGTAACCATTAATCAATCTCTTGTATGTTTTCAAACTGCTTAATCCAAATTCAACTTAGAGACATAGTTCTGGACAAATACAAGAAGTCACAATTTGGATGAGAATTTAGGAAGCGTGTTTAGTAAGTCTGCAGATGACAGCAAAATTGATGGTGTAGTGGACAGTGAAGAGACATTTGGATAGATACAAGAATAGGCAAGGTTTAGAGGGATATAGGCAAAATAGAGGCAAATGGGACTAATTTAGTTTGGGGAAATTTAGCCAGTGTGGATGTATTGGACAGAAGGGTCTGTTTCTGTGCTGTATGACTCTATAACTGTATGACTCTGTGACTTAAAGCCCAAGTTGAGGTCTTAAACAAAACTTTGAAAGCATTAAATGATGCAAAAGACAATCTGCCGATAAATTTAATCATGATGCAAATATTTCTAACAAATTTAAATATTCTATTTGAACATCTCTCAAATCTCTTTAACCTATTTTCCAACAAAAATTGCTAACATTTGATAACATCTTATCATTTCTGGTACATTAGGTTAATGCCCTTCCTCAAGTCAAAACTGAGCACAAATTTCCAACTGAGGCCTAACCAAAGGTATTAACAGTTGGAAGTCTAAACTGCAGGAAATTATACATAATTCTATATACAGGGAGAAAGTGAGGACTGAGTCGAGAGTAGGGTACTGGAAAAGCACAGCAGGTCAGACAGCATCCGTGGAGCAGGAGAATCAATGTTTCAAACAAGAGTCTTTCACCAGGAATGATGAAGGGCTCTTGCCCGAAACGTCGATTCTCCTGCTTCTCATATGCTGCCTGACCTGCTGTGCTTTTCCAGCGCCACCTCTCGACTCAGAATTCTATGTCCAGTTGATTACAGAAAAATATAGTACCTGATAAAAGTTGATACTTCGCCCATGCATCTTATAAGAATGAATTTTGTAAAGCTGAGATGCAAAATATAAAAGCCAAGTGCACTAATCGGAGAAATCTATTTGCATCTAGATTTTCTACAAGGTTAGAAATTTTGAAATTTAGCCCCTATGAATTTCCAACATCTGGAGGACATAATTCTGAAGAATCATAACTGAGAATTGCTTGTCTTTCCATTGTTTATTCTTGCAGTGCCCTGCTGAAATGACCATTTTCAGGACAAAGGCAGTGAAAATTTACTTACAAGAGTAATCTGAAATAGAAGCTAAAAATATCTGCAAGAAAAGAAACAACCTCACAAGATTCATAGAATAAAAATTGCTCATTAATCACATTTTTGATCCAGACTTACATAAAAATACATTTTTAATCAAGAGGTTTGAAACAACTGCAATTCCTGTTTAAATACACTGTATGGATTTTTTTTTGTTGCATATTTTATACATTTACAGATGTTTACTGATATTGTAATAATGAGCAGGAAACATTGTAATTTGTTTAAACAGATGGTCCAGTATTTTATCAGGAAACCTGGACGTTGTGTATAGATTGATAATATTACAGTTATAGTATGTATAGATTGATAGGTTTTGTGACAGACCAGCAAAAACACATTATAATTTCTTCACATATGTCATTGCATAATTGAGGGTCTCTGTTGAATCATTCTACATTCTCTAGCAGTACATTACCAAACATACTTTGACATTTAAAATTTTAAAATAAATATCATAAAATTTGAACTGTACTAAAAGTTACAATGACTTTTAAAACTGATCAACGGGCAAGGCAATAGAATGAAAACTAATTTTACAAATATACCTGGCGAATATAAGCATTTTCTTTTGGATATCCATAGGCTTCAGAAAAATAAGAAAGGGTCCCCTGCGGATAAAATTAGCAACAGCTGTTTGGCGTTTCCAGAATGTTGTTAGCTTTTTCTTCAAGGCTTTTTCATTTGCTCAGACAGCTTCAAAGCAAAATCATTTAAATTCTCATTCTTTTTTATTTATGCTTTTACTTGATAAAATCCTTGGCAAGGAAAGAATAATGATCCAATCCCCAGATTGTCAATGGATAGCAACAGAGCTTAAATGTCCATGTAATGAAACATATGGGTGGGGGAGTGGTGGTTTTACTTGAGTAATATGAGAAGAGGTCCCTGTTTACTAGATTTCCATGGTCTGTCCACATCTGGTGCAGCTCATCTTGCTGGATCTCCAGATAGAATCATAGAGTTGTACAGCATGGAAACAGACCTTTGGTCAACTTGTCCAAATTGGCTCGATATTTATACATCAATCTAATCCCATTTGCCAGTGTATGGCCCGAATCCCTTTAAACTCTTCCCTATTCATATACCCCTCCAGACGCCTTTTAAATGCTGTAATTGTTCCAGCCTCCACCACTTCCTCTAGCAGCTCATTCCATACATGCACTACCCTCTGCATGAAAATGTTTCCTCTTTTAAATCTTTCCCCTCTCACCTTAAATTGATGCTCTCTAGTTTTGGACTCCCTTATCCTGGGGAAAAGACCTTGGCTATTCACCCTATCCACGCCCCTCAAGATTTTTTAAGCCTCTATAAGGCTGACTCTCAGCCTCCGACGCTCCAAGGAAAACAGCCCCAGCCTATTCAACCTCTCCCTATAGCTCAAACCCTCAAACCCTGGCCACATTCCTGTAAATCTTGTCTGAACCCTTTCAAGTTTCACGATATCCTTCCTGTAGTAGGGAGATCAGAATTGAATGCAGTATTCCAAAAATGGCCGAACCAATGTCCTGTACAGCCATAACATGACCTCCCAACACCATACTCAATGCACTGTCCAATCAGGACATGCATACCAAACATCTACTTTACTATCCTGTTCACCTGCGACTCTACTTCCAAGGAACTATGAACCTGCACTCCAAAGTTTCTTTGTTCAGCAACATTCCCCAGAACCTTACCATTAAGTATATAAGTTCTGACCTGATAAGCCTTTCCAAAATGCAACATGTCACATTTACTAGGTTGAACTCCATTGCCAATCCTCAGTCCATTGGCCTATCTGATCAAGAGGAGAAAGTGAGGACTGCAGATGCTGGAGATCAGAGCTGAAAATGTGTTGCTGGAAAAGCGCAGCAGGTCAGGCAGCATCCAAGGAGCAGGAGAATCGACGTTTCGGGCGTGAGCCCTTCTTCAGGAATAAGGAGAATATGCCAAGCAGGCTAAGATAAAAGGTAGGGAGGAGGGACTTGGGGGAGGGGTGTTGGAAATGCGATAGGTGGAAGGAGGTTAAGGTGAGGGTGATAGGCTGGAGGGGGGTAGGGGCGGAGAGGTCAGGAAGAAGATTGCTGGTTAGGAAGGTGGTGCTAAGTTCGAGGGTTGGGACTGAGACAAGGTGGGGGGAGGGGAAATGAGGAAACTGGAGAAATCTGAGTTCATCCCTTGTGGTTGGAGGGTTCCTAGGCAGAAGATGAGGCACTCTTCCTCCAGCCGTCGTGTTGCTATGGACTGGCAATGGAGGAGTCCAAGGACCTGCATGTCCTTGGTGGAGTGGGAGGGGGAGTTGAGGTGTTGAGCCATGGGGTGCTTGGGTTGGTTGGTCCGCGTGGCCCAGAGGTGTTCTCTGAAATGTTCCGCAAGTAGGTGGTCTGTCTCCCCAATATCGAGGAGGCCACATCGGGTGCAGCGGATGCAGTAAATGATGTGTGTGGAGGTGCAGGTGAATTTGTGGTGGATATGGAAGGATCCTTGGGGCCTTGGAGGGAAGTAAGGGGGGAGGTGTGGGTGCAAGTTTTGCATTTCTTGTGGTTGCAGGGGAAGGTGCCAGGAGTGGAGGTTGGGTTGGGGGGGTGTGGACCTGACAAGTGAGTCACGGAGGGAGTGGTCTTTTTGGAACGCTGATAGGGGAGGGGAGGGAAATATATCCCTGGTGGTGGGGTCCGTTTGGAGGTGGCAGAAATGATGACGGATGATATGATGTATATGGAGGTTGGTGAGGTGGTAGGTGAGGACCAGTGGGGTTCTGTCCTGGTGGCGATTGGAGTGGCGGGGCTCAAGAGCGGAGGAGCGGGAAGTGGAGGAGATGCGGTGGAGAGCATCATCGATCACATCTGGGGGGAAATTGCGGTCTTTGAAGAAGGAGGCCATCTGGGTTCTACGTTATTGGAACTGGTCCTCCTGGGAGCAGATGCGACGGTGACGAAAGAATTGGGAATATGGGATGGTGTTTTTATAGGGGGCAGGGTGGGAGGAGGTGTAGTCTAGGTAGCTGTGGGAGTCGGTCAGTTTACAGTAAATGTCCATGTTGCAACGGTCGCCCGAGATAGAAATGGAGAGGTCTAGGAAGGGGAGGGAGGAGTCTGAGACGGTCCAGGTAAATTTGAGGTCGGGGTGGAAGGTGTTGGTAAAGTGGATGAACTGTTCAACCTCCTCGTGGGAACACGAGGCAGCGCCGATAGAGTCATCGATGTAGCGGAGGAAAAGGTGGGGGGTGGTGCCAGTGTAGTTGCGGAAGATGGACTGTTCCACATATCTTACAAAAAGGCAGGCATAGCTGGGGTCCATGCGGGTGTCCATGGCCACTCCTTTGGTTTGGAGAAAGTGGGTGGATTGGAAAGGGAAGTTGTTCAGAGTGAGGACCAGTTCAGTCAGTCGAAGGAGGGAGTCAGTGGAAGGGTACTGGTTGGTACGGCAGGAAAGGAAGAAGCGGAGGGCTTTGATTCCTTCGTGATGGGGGATGGAGGTGTACTGGGACTGGATGTCCATGGGGAACATAAGGCATTGGGGACTGGGTAAGCGAAAATCTTGGAGGAGGTGGAGGGCGTGGGTGGTGTCCCGAACGTAGTTGGGGAGTTCTTGGACTAAGTGGGACAGGACCGTGTCGAGGTATGTAGAGATGAGTTTGGTGGGGCAGGAGCAGGCTGAGACAATGGGTTGGCCGGGGCAGTCAGGTTTGTGGATTTTGGGCAGGAGGTAGAAATGGATGGTGTGGGGTTGTGGGACTATGAAGTTGGAGGCGGTGGATGGGAGATCCCCTGAGGTGATGAGGTTATGGATGGTCTGGGAGATGATGGTTTGGTGGTGGGAGGTGGGGTCATGGTAAAGGGGACAGTAGGAGGAGATGTCCGCGAGCTGACATTTAGCCTCAGCGGTGTAAAGGTTGGTGCGCCAAACTACTACCGCACCTCCCTTGTCTGCCGGTTTGATAGTGAGCTTGGGGTTGGAACGGAGGGAATGGAGGGCTGCCCGTTCCGAGGGTGAGAGTTTGGAGTGGGTGAGAGGGGTGGAGAGGTTGAGACGGCTATTGTCACGGCGGCAGTTGGCTATGAAGAGATCGAGGGCAAGTAAGAGGCCAGCACAGGGTGTCCAGGTGGATGGGGTGTGTTGGAGGCGGGAGAAGGGGTCATCAGAGGATTGAAGAATCCTGGTTGAAGGAATAGGCACAGAGGCGAAGGCGACGGAAGAATTAAGATCCCATTGTACTCTGAGGTAACCTTCTTCACTGTTCACTACACCACCAATTTTAGTGTCATCTGCAACCGTACTAACCTCTATGTTCACACCCAAGTCATTTATATAAGTGACAAAAAGCAGTGGACCCAGCACTGATCCTTGTGGCACTCCACTGGTCACAGGCCTCCAGTCTGAAAAGCAACCCTCCATCACGACTTTCTGTCTCCTACCTTTGAGCCAATTTTGTGTTCAATTAGCTGGGTCTCCCTATACTCCATGTGATATAACCTTGTTAACCAGTCTACCATATGAAACCTTGTCCAATGCCTTATTAAAGTCCATATAGACAATGTCCACAGATCTGCCTTCATTAATCCTCTTTGTCACTTCAATATTACATTAGACTGTTAACAAAGTTTGAAGGGCTTTTCTGAATAAGGGTAAGTAACATTCACTGAAAAATATTTTGTTCAATTCATGTTTTGTGAGTAGCACTGGCAGAATCAGTAGTTTTTGCCCATCCCTAAGTGATTTTGAGAAGGTGATGGTGAGCTGCTCACTCAAACCGGGCAGTCCATGTGTTGTACGTGCTAGTGCTATGGGGTGGTGATAATCACAGAAATCTGTCATTCTTAGCTCTATTGTTCTAAGAGAAAGAAATTCAACCAAAAATTTTGGCCCTTAGTTTTGTTATTCATACTCTTTCAATTCAGTAGCTTTTGCAACACTAATAGTTAATTTGCCTTAGCCATGCTGATGAAATATTTACAGTCAGTTTGGATGATTGACTTTGACTCTCGTCACAACCGCCATTCTACTTAGTGCCATTAGCTAAAAACTCATTAAAACAGAAAAATAATGTTTTGTTATAAGTCTTACAAATGAAATAATTTCCAATGTTTGATAGTACTATTTATGAAGAAGTGAAGCAAGACTGTGACATATTGGGCTCATTGTAAATAATGCTCTCAGAAACACACTTTACATAAGTTATAGGAAGAGTTGACCAGTTTGGTATTGATGATTTACACCGGACGGGAGGAGGTCCAATTATCCAACTCCAAGGTAATATATGGTCCCAAAATTGTCAAGCTATACCCAAGGTTTTACAGGTTCAGCTTATGAACAAAATATGTTCTCTATTGCAAAGGTGTGCACATATGACTATCATTTCCATATTGGTAATTTTATTCTGAATGTTCATCAAATGAAGGATGTCTAGGCTGGGAAATGAAACTCATTTCTATATTGACACCCATGGTTAAACATAACGCATTACTAGCTCACAATACATATGAATAATAAAGCTCTTTACATTTTATCCTTACTGGAATAAATTTTATTTTCCATCTTTGTGTATGCATAGTTGAGGCTAAAATTTTAAAATTTTAAAAAATATGCTCTATTCTATCTATAATACTTGCAGGTGTTCGCTAGCTTTCCCTTGTGATTGGGGTTTAGGGTCAACTAAATCTCATGTATGAAAACCACTGTAAGCTTTTTATGAAATTGGAAACAAGACACCAACCTTGTACTTATTATGAGAATAACTTTCAGAATCTAACATTACAAATATCTGCTTCCTCCCTAGACAACTTTCAGAGTCCCAGAAGTCTCTCTTTATATGTCCTCAAGGTAATTAATCTATGAATGACTTACATCTGAATATCTTTAACCTTTGTAATACAATCAATATAGAAATAACAAACACCATTCTGGTGCATTCTCCTTTGGCAGTATCTTGACCAATTAGAGTTGACTTGACGATCAATCTGTGTCCTTTTCTCCTGCAATATAAATAGCTATTTGCATTGAAATTCAGCATGCTCGTGTCTGTCCTGATGATGCAAGATAAATAGCTTCAGTGGGATCCCTTTTTGTTTCAGCAACATAGCATTCCTCCAATGGCATGCAAGTCTTGAAATGGGGCCAAGCTGAAAATGTTAAAACTCAACAAAAATTGTACACATATGCCTCAAACGTGAAATTAGCAAACTTGTCGATTTTCCATCATTAAGCGTGTCAGATGGAACCATCTTGATCCCAAAGACATGCTGGTTAACTACCTAACCTGTCCATCACTGTGCAGATAATGGTCTTCTACGAATCACAGCAGAATCTTGGAATTCTGATAACCACGAGTAACAGGGAGTTGCCTAGCATTCCACCAGGAGACACTCTATATAAAATATCTGATCTCAGATGACTCTTAATTATTAACACAATCCAATAATGCTGATAAATGTACACAGATCACCTACTACAACATTTCAAATGATGGGACCAATTAGTGCAATGTGTTTCGTATTCAGTGCTGAATTAAGTCCTGTTTCATTCCATGACTGAACAGTCACTCTGCTAAGAATGTCCAAATTCAAAACATTTTGGGCAGTCTTAACACATTGGCTGTGAGTTCACAGCATGAAACAGCACATAACTCAGCAGTGAATGAAAAACACATTGACCTAATTGGTCACAAACCATTGACAACAACGATTTGCTTTATGCTGTACCTTTGACGTGTGCCAAAAATGTTCTCTGAACTACTTCCATTTCATTATCACAACTTCACAGGAGATACAGCAGAAACTGCCTAAAACATTAATTTCCACTTTGAATCCAGAGAAGTTCAGGATGAGATCAGTTCTGAGAAGATTCCCAGAAATAGATGAATACCACAAGATGCTTTAGACCATAAGAACTAGGAGTCGAAGTAAGGCCATTCTGATTCCACTCTGCCATTCAATCATGGCTGATGGACATTTCAATGCCACTGACCCGCACTCTCCCCATATCCCTTAATTCCTTGCGAGATTAAGAATTAATCAATCTCTGCCATGAAGACATTTAACGTCCCGGCCTCCACAGCGCTCCGTGGCAGTGAATTCCACAGGCCCACCACTCTCTGGCTGAAGAAATGTCTCCTCATTTCTGTTCTAAATTGACCCCCTATAATTCTAAGGCTATCCCTGCCTGACGGAAACAATTTCCCAGTGTCCACCCATTCTAAGCCAGGCATTACTTTGTAAATTTCTATTAGATCTCCCCTCAACCTTCTGAACTCTAATAAGTACAATCCCAGGATCGTACATCATATGTTAGGCCTACCATTCTAGGGATCATCCGTGTCAATCTCCACTGCACGTGCTCCAGTGCCAGTATGTCCTTACTGAGGTGTGGAACCCAAAACTGGACTTCTAAATGGGGCCTAATCAGAGCTTTATAAAGTCTTAGTAGCACCTCACTGCTTTTACATTCCAACCTTCTTGAAATAAATGACAACATTACATTTGCTTTCTTAACCATGGACTCAACCTGCAAGTCAACCTTTAGATAATCCTGTACTAGCACTCGCAGATCCCATTAGAGATATAATAAGAAATGGACGGAATGGATGAGTGAGCAAGAAGCTAGAGCAAATTTGTGCATTTTAATGTAATCTCTATGAAGCACAGAGTGGAAGGATTTAAGAGGGATGGTGATAATTCTGAATAATTCTGGATGAAATCACCTCTGCTAATTTTGAGAGATATGGAGTTTAGGACAGGAAGCAGTTAGACAGAGAAGCATGGAGAGGCAAGGTGTTGGACAACATAAATCTGAGGATGAAAATGTTAAACATAAAGAGAGACCAAAAGCTGATGTAGATTAGCAAGCACAGAGCTAATGTGAGAGTCACACTTGGCACGGGATAGGATGCAGAAAGCAAAGTTTTAGGTACCTTGATGCTTTTGGATTTCAGGTGGTGATAAGCCAGCTTCTGGAATCACCACCCATATTATGTGTCAGAGCTGTGCCACATTGAAATCTGTGGGAATTTCTCAACAGGCTTGAAGTTCCAATGGCCGATTCCTCTCCTCCCTGGGACCCCCTACCGAAAGTCTCAGATAGCAAGAGTTAGAGAATTCAGAGAATTCTGTTGAGCATTTTTGTACAGTTACCCATGAAATGTTAGACAAAAAATCTGAGACTAACTCCTGGATAACTCCAGGATTGCCCTCCGCAGTCACTCACAATGAACCTCCCACTTCCATTTATTGAGTCAGAAAGCCATACAGCACATAAACTGACCTTTTGGTACAATTCATCTGTGCTGACTAGACATCCCAATCCGGCTTAGTCCCATTTGCCACCATTTGTTCAATGTCCCTCTAAAACTTTCCTATTCATATGCCCATCCAAATGCCTTTTAAATGTTATAATTGTACTCGTCTCCACCACTTCTTCTGGCAGCTCATTCCATACATGCAGCACCCTGTGCACAAAAAGGTTACTCCTCAGGTCCTTTTTAAATATTGCCTTAAACCTATGTCCTCCAGTTTTACGCTTTCCCTACCAGTTTTAAGCTTCCCCTATCCTAGGAAAAAATATCCTTGGCTTTTCACCCAGTCCATGCCTCTCATGATGCTATAAATCTCTCCAACAGTCCAAGGAAAAAGCCCCAGATTATTCAGTCTCTCCCTCTAGCTCAAAACCTCCAACAACAGCAACATTCTTATAAATCTTTTCTGCACCCATTCAAGTTTCACAACATCCTTCCAATAACAGGGAGACCAGAATTATAAGCAGTATTCCAAACATGGACTCAACATTATCCTATATAGTCACAACATGACACCCCAACTCCTACACACAATGTTATGACGGATGAAAGCAAGTGTGCCAAATTCCTTCTCCATCACCCTGTCTACCTGCAACTGCACTTTCAAGGAACTATGCATCTGCATCCCAAGGTTCCTTTGCTCAGCAATACTCCCCAGGGCCTTACCATTAACTATATTCGTGCTGTCCTGGTTTGCAACACCTCTCATTTACCTAAATTAAACCCCATCTGCCATTCCTCAGCCCATTGACTCATCTGATCAAGATCCCATTGTAATCTGAGATAATCTTCTTCACTGTGCACTACAGCTCCAATTTTGGTGTCATCTGCAAACTTATTAACCATACCTCCTGTATTCATATCCAAATCATTTATATAAACAATGAAAAAGGGTAGATCCATCACTGATCACTGTGGCACATCACTGGTCACAGGCCTCCAGTCCAAACAACAACCCCCCACCACCATCTGCCTCCTACTTTCAAGCAATTTCTTTATCCAGTTGGCTAGCTCCCCCTGTACCCCATGTGATCTAACTTTAGTAAACGGATTATCATGCAGAACCTTGTTGAACACTTGCTGAAGTCTATGTAGACAGCATCTATTGCTCTGCCTTCATCAACTTCTTTTTGTCACCTCTTCAAAAAACTTAATCAAGTTATTGTGACACAATTTCCTAGGCATAAAACCATGCTGACTGTCCCTAATTAGTCCTTGCCTTTCTAAATGCATGTCAATCCTGTCCCTCAGAATCCTTTCAACTGATGTCAGGCTCGCTGGTCTATAGTTCCTGGCTTTTCTTTACAGCATTTCATAAATAATGTCCCCCAAAGTTTTCCCTTTGACGAGCACCCCTCCCCCATACCCCAACCACAAATCACCTGCTTCTTGCAACTGCAGCCCCATTACATAACGACACGCATCATTCCCTTACTATCCCCCATGGCTTGCTGACTCCTTCCGAAACTCCCAATTGTAATCCCTGATCCATGGCTACTTCCTATCCTATCAGCCAACCGAATGGGTCCCTTTAAATGCCCTCCCTACGACTACCTCCCCAACCACTCCCAATTCTCACCCGATTCCCCATGATCTTACCCAATTCATAACACCCCGACAATCCCCCAATCTGACTACTCCTCTGAGCCATGTTAGCACCCACCTACCTCTTGATCCCAACCTGACTAGTCTGTGACTTGACTAACTGCACTTAACTGACCTAAAGGACTACACCTTAAGTCGCGGTATAGTCCAGTTATTGTTTTTTTAACGGCTAAAATTTAAAGTTTTTTAAGCACCTAGCGGACCCGGAAGCTGGTGTCGCGCTAGCTTACCTGGGAAGGTTTTTTTTCTTATAAAAGCGCACAGCTCCAAGCCTTCGGCTTTACTCTCTCGGTGGAGCAGGTAACGGCTGTCTGGTGGTTTTTTTTTAAGTCGCGGTATAGTCCAGTTATTGTTTTTTTAACGGCTAAAATTTAAAGTTTTTTTAAGCGCCTAGCGGACCCGGAAGCTGGTGTCGCGCTGGCTTACCTGGGAAGGTTTTATTTTCTTATAAAAGCGCGCAGGCGAGGATCCCGAGGCACGACAGGGGTAGAGCCTCCCACCAGCCCTCCTCCTCTAACCTAATAATAAGACCCGTTGTGGTAAGCAGGTAAGTTCTGCATTTTGCTTGTTTGTTTCTTTAGATCCAGTTTTCTTTGTAAAGTTTACCTTTTAGAGGGATGGCAGCGAAGGCAGTGCAATGTTCCTCTTGCAACATGTATGAGGTGAGGGAAGCCATTAGCGTCCCTGCTGATTACACTTGCAGGAAGTGCACCCATCTCCAGCTCCTCCAAGACCGTGTTAGGGAACTGGAGCTGGAGTTGGATGAACTACGGATCATTCGGGAGGCAGAGGTGGTCATAGATCAGAGCTTTAGGGAAGTAGTTACTCCGAAAGTTATAGACAGATGGGTGACAGTGAGGGGGACTGGGAGGAAGCAGCCAGTGCAGAGACCTCTTGCGGCCGTTCCCCTCAATAACAAGTATACTGTTTTGGATACTTGTGGGGGGCGACGACTTACCAGGGGTAAGCAATGAGTTTCAGGCCTCTGGCACGGAGCCTGTCCCCATTGCTCAGAAGGGAAGGGCGGAGAAAGGTAGAGCGATAGTTATTGGTGACTCAATAGTGAGGGGCACAGATAGGCGGTTTTGCGGGGGCGACAGAGACTCACGATTGGTATGTTGCCTCCCAGGCGCAAGGGTACATGATGTCTCTGATCGTGTTTTCTGGGTCCTTAAGGGGGAGGGGGAGCAGCCACAGGTCGTGGTCCATGTTGGCACCAACGACATAGGTAGAAAGAGGGGTGAGGATGTTAGGCAGGCTTTCAGGGAGCTAGGTTGGAAGCTCAGAGCTAGAACGAATAGAGTTGTTGTCTCTGATTTGTTACCCGTGCCACGTGATAGACAGTCGAGGAATAGGGAGAGAGAACAGTTAAATGCGTGGCTACAGGGATGGTGCAGGAGGGAGGGATTCCGGTTTCTGGACAACTGGGGTTCTTTCTGGGGAAGGTGGGACCTCTATAAACAGGATGGTCTCCAACTGAACCTGAGGGGCACCAGCATCCTTGGGGGGAGGTTTGCTAGTGCTCTTTGGGAGGGTTTAAACTAACGCTGCAGGGGCATGGGAACCTGGACTGTAGCTTTAGGGTACAGGACCTTGAGTGTAGGGAGGTTAGGAACAAGGCTTCGATCTCGAAGGAGGGTGCCGGTAAACAGGAAGGTGGCTTGAAGTGTGTATACTTCAATGCCAGAAGTATAAGACATAAGGTAGGTGAACTTGCAGCGTGGGTTGGTACCTGGGACTTCGATGTTGTGGCCATTACAGAGACGTGGGTAGAACAGGGACAGGAATAGCTATTGCAGGTTCCAGGGTTTAAATGTTTTAGTAGGGTCAGAGGTAGCGGTAAAAGAGGGGGAGGTGTGGCATTGCTTGTCAAGGATAGTATTACAGCGGTGGAAAGGACAATGGAGGAAGCCATCTGAGGTAGTTTGGGCTGAGGTTAGAAATAGGAAAGGTGAGGTCACCCTGTTAGGAGTTTTCTACAGGCCTCCTAATAGTCCTAGAGACGTAGAGGAAAGTATTGCAAGGATGATTCAGGAGAAGAGTGAAAGTAGCAGGGTGGTTATTATGGGGGACTTTAACTTCCCAGATATTGACTGGGAAAGCTATAGCTCGAGTTCGTTAGATGGGTCGGTGTTTGTTCAATGTGTGCAGGAGGGTTTCCTGACACAATATGTAGACAGGCCAACAAGAGGTGAGGCCATACTGGATTTGGTTCTAGGTAATGAACCAGGCCAGGTGTTAGACTTGGAGGTAGGTGAGCACTTCGGGGACAGTGACCACAACTCGGTGACTTTTACTCTAGTGATGGAGAGGGATAAGTGTGCACTGCAGGGCAGGAGTTATAGCTGGGGGCAGGGAAATTATGATGCGGTGAGGCATGACTTAGGATGTGTGGATTGGAAAAATAGGCTTCAAGGGAAGAACACAAATGATATGTGGAGCTTGTTCAAGGAGCAGCTATTGGGTGTCCTTGATAAGTACGTACCAGTCAGGCAGGGAGGAAAGGGTCTTGTGAGGGAGCCGTGGTTTAATAAGGAATTGGAATCCCTTGTAAAAGGGAAGAGGGCGGCCTATGTAAAGATGAGGCGTGAAGGTTCAATTGGGGCAATTGAGAGTTATAAGGTAGCCAGGAAGGATCTAAAGAGAGAGCTAAGAGCAGCAAGAAGGGGACATGTAAAGTCCTTGGTTGGGTAGGATTAGGGAAAACCCAAAGGCTTTCTATAGATATCTCAGGAATAAAAGGATGACTAGGGTAGGTATCGGTCCAGTCAAGGATAGTAGTGGGAAGTTGTGCGTGGAGGCGGAGGAGATTGGAGAAACACTAAATCAATACTTTTCGTCAGTATTCACTCAGGAACAGGACATTGTTGCTGATGTGAATATTGAGTCACAAGTGATTAGAATGGATGGCCTTGAGGTATGTAGGGAAGAGATCCAGGGAATACTGGAAAGGGTGAAAATAGATAAGTCCCCTGGGCCTGATGACATTTATCCTAGGATCCTCTGGGAAGCTAGGGAGGAGATAGCGGAGCCATTGGCCTTGATTTTTATGTCGTCTTCTACAGGAATAGTGCCAGAAGACTGGAGGATAGCGAATGTGGTCCCCTTGTTCAAGAAGGGGAGTAGGGACAGCCCTAGTAACTATAGGCCAGTAAGTCTCACTTCTGTTGTGGGCAAAGTATTAGATAGAATTGTAAGGGATAGGATTTATGAACATCTGGATAGGAATAATGTGATCAAGGATAGTCAGCATGGTTTTGTGAAGGGCAGGTCGTGCCTCACAAACCTTATTGAGTTCTTTGAGAAGGTGACCAAGGAAGTGGACGAGGGTAAAGCAGTAGATGTGGTGTATATGGATTTTAGCAAGGCGTTCGATAAGGTACCCCATGGTAGGCTAATGCAAAAACTACGGAGGTATGGCATTGAGGGTGCATTAGAGGTTTGGATTAGGAATTGGCTGGCTGGAAGGAGACAGAGGGTAGTAGTTGATTGTAAAGGTTCATCTTGGAGTGCAGTTACTAGCGGTGTTCCACAAGGATCTGTTTTGGGACCATTGCTGTTTGTCATTTTTATAAATGACCTGGAGGAGGGGCTTGAAGGCTGGGTCAGCAAGTTTGCGGATGATACGAAAGTCGGTGGAGTTGTGGACAGCGAAGAAGGATGTGGCAGGTTACAGCGGGATATAGATAAGTTGCAGAGCTGGGCAGAAAGGTGGCAAATGGAGTTCAATATAGTTAAGTGTGAAGTCATTCACTTTGGTAGGAGTAACAAGAAGATGGATTACTGGGCTAATGGTAGGCTACTTGGTAGTGTGGATGAGCAGAGGGATCTTGTGTCCATGTACACAGATCTCTGAAAGTTGCCACCCAGGTAAATTGTGCTGTGAAGAAGGCATATGGCGTACTGGGCTTTATTGGTAGAGGAATTGAGTTCCGGAGTTCTGGGGTCATGTTGCAGTTGTATAAGACTCTGGTGCGGCCTCATCTGGAGTATTGTGTGCAGTTTTGGTCGCCATACTATAGGAAGGATGTGGAGGCACTGGAACGAGTGCAGAGGAGGTTTACCAGGATGTTGCCTGGCATGGTAGGAAGATCGTATGAGGAAAGGCTGAGGCAATTGGGGCTGTTCTCATTGGAGAAAAGAAGGTTTGGGGAGATTTGATAGAGGTGTACAAGATGATTAGGGGTTTAGATAGGGTTGACAGTGAGAACCTTTTTCCGCGTATGGAGTCAGCTGTTACTAGGGGACACAGCTTTAAATTAAGGGGAGGTTGGTATAGGACAGATGTTAGGGGTAGATTCTTTACTCAGCGAGTTGTGAGTTCATGGAATGCCCTGCCAGTATCAGTGGTGGACTCTCCCTCTTTATGGTCATTCAAGCGGGCATTGGATAAGCATATGGAGGTTATTGGGCTAGTGTAGGTTAGGTAGGCTTCGGTCGGTGCAACATCGAGGGCCGAAGGGCCTGTACTGTGCTGTATTTTTCTATGTTCTATGTTCTATATGCTTAGTCAGTGTTCCTAAACTTATTCTGTCACCTTTGCGCTGCAACCCATTAAAGTAGTGCAATTTATTTTGTATTGTCTCTCTATGGTCTTCCTACAAAATGTATCATCTCTTACTTCTTCAAATTTAACCTAATCTGCTTTCAATCACCAAATACTCTGCACCCTTTTGAAGTTCTCCATTATCTTGCTCAGAGTTTTCAATGATTTTCTTCCAAGCTCCCAATCATTGTTGGCAGCTTTATCTACAAGTATAGAATCATCTTAAATGTGTTTGGTATATTGTCCAGCTGTACCTTTTAAACACTGCTCTTGATCTTTTCACTTCATCTATTCCAAGACAGCTTGTCCAACATCCAGTCCTGTGCCACACTTTTATCTGGAAAAGACTGAAAGAATTGACTTTACCCATGAACACAAACAAACTATCAGTACCAGATTGCAGCTCTGCTCAAACCTTCCATGCTGTGGTGTTCCATATTTCTTGTTGTGTCATCGAACCTAACTTCTTCAGAAATGTGAAGTATAGTGCCCATCGGGGAACTCCATCATAGTGCTTTATAAATAGTGCACGGAGTACAACAATAAGGAGGTTGCTTGGGAGTTTACCTCACTAACTTGACTGAGCGTTTTGAAGAAGTAACAAAGAGGATTGATGAGGGCAGAGCAGTGGATGTCATCTATATGGACTGCAGTAAGGCTTTTGACCAGGTTCTGCATGATAGATTGATAAGCAAGATTAGATCACATAAAATTCAGGGAGAACTAGCCATTTGTATACAGAACTGGCTCAAAAGTGCAAGGCAGAGGGAGGGTTGATTTTCAGACTGAAGACCTGTGACCAGCAGTGTGCTACAAGATGCTGGGTCCACTGCTTTTCATCATTTATATAAATGATTTAGATGTGAAAATATGAGGTATAGTTAGTTAGTTTACAGATGACACCAAAATTGGAAATGTAGTGGACAGCAAGTTCATAGTTCCTTGAAAGTGGAGTTCAAGGTAGACAGGGTAGTGAAAAGGCATTTGGTATGCTTGCCTTTATTCGTCAGTGCATTGAGTATGGGAATTGGGAGGTTACTGTTGCAGATGTACTGGACATTAGTTAGGCTACTTTTGTATGGTTGCATTCAGTTCTGGTCTCTCTGCTATAGTAAGTTCAGAAAAGACTTACAAGGATGTTGCCAGGGTTGGAGGGTTAGAGATATAGGGCAAGGCTGAATGGGTTGGGGATGTTTTCCCTGGAGCATCAGTCGCTGAGGGATGACATTACAGAAGTCTATAAAATCATGAAGGGGTATGGGAAGGGTGAATAGATAGGGTCACTGGGATGGGGGAGACCAGAACTAGAAGGGGATAGGTTTAAGGTGAGGCAGGAAAGATTTAAAAGGGAAGGAAGGGGCAACTTTTTCACACAGAGGATGATGTGTGCATTGATGAGCTGTCAGAGGAAGTGGTGAAGGCTGATACAATTACAACATGTAAAAGGTATCTGAATAGGTACATGATTAGGAAGGGGTAAGAGGGATATGGGCCAAGTGCTGAAAAATGGGATTAAATTAATTTAGAATATCTGGTCGGCATGGCCAAGTTGGAGTAAAGGGTCTGTTTCCATACTGCACAGCTCTAAGACTCTGTGACTCTATGACTTCGTCAGGAGTATTATATGCAGACTGGGCACCAAGATTTAGGAAGAATGTGAAAGCATTGGAAAGATTCACAAGAAGAGTTCCAGGGAAGGAGGCATTTTTGATCAAATCTAAGCTCTGCAGTCCTGCCACATTCAGTTGTGCATTCTCTTTATGCCACCTCATCAAGGTCTTCATCTGAGACATCTGTAGTCGATTTTTTTCTGCAATCTCATTATGTGGAGAACTCACAAATAAATAATCATTTTCCCTCGTCTCGCTGCAGATAATTTGTTGCCAAATGAGTTACCATGTGCTGATCTTAAATCCATGCTTGCCCCCATGGTATGTTCCACTTCAGTTTCTGAACTGGTGCTTGTGGACATCGTGTCAAGTGATGAATCTCTTCATCACTGCTGCACTGATGCTCTTTCTCTTCCCTGTGAGACTCCATGGCAGTCCCTGGGTGTATGAAAGCAGAAACTCAAAAAGGAAAGGCTAGTGTGAGAGGAGAGAGTGTAAAACCAGAGACCTATCGTCACACCATCAGCAGCTTCATTGTCATACCAGAAATATGGTGAGCGTGAGCTAAGAGTGGTGAAAATGCATATGGCAGGAACACGCTCTGTTATCATCAATGCTCTTAGTAATGTTTGATGCTATGAGCCCCATTGCAATTGACTCCATGATGCTGAGAACCATCTTTTCCACAGGGCTCAAGGGAGTGCAAGCGATCCTTTCCTCCCCAAATGCCCCATTACTACTCTGCTCCCTTACATTGTGTGGCAACTTGCCATGCAGGAGGTAAAATACAATATCAGTGGCATCACAGCACTGGATTTGGGTGATGTAACTGCCACAGCTGAATAACAAGAGGTATTTGGAGGGAATGAGTGGCAGACGAGAGGACAGTATCATTGAACCATGTGTGAGGGTGGAGTGGATTAGACATGACTATTGAGTGGCATGGGCTGCTGATGTTTGAGTAATGGATGGTAGTAAGCAGTCTGAGAAGATGGCATTGTAGGAGATGTTTCGTGTAGATGCATACACCGATGTTGACCAACTGTGTGAAATAATTCGACTTCTTGTGGAACAGCTGCCAGGTCCGAGAGCACAGACTGGAACGAGCAGCACTGTCATTCCCTTCTGAGGCTCGTTATTGAGGAACTGCTGGCCATTCCATGGCATCTCTCCTCCTGCCTACCTGCACCTTTAGATTTGTCATCGTCACTACAGAATCCTGGAGCATTTACACTGCAGCAATCTAAGCACAGGGCTTCTGCAAACAATGACGGCAGGACCATCCCCTCATGACTTCCCAGATGAGAACAGAGATAGGAGTCAGCTTGGAGACAGATGTCCAATAGGTCAATATTAAGCCTTTCAGATGATGAATTGATGCAGCAAATCTGCATGTTATCCGCCTTGACCTCAACGGATCGCAAATCATGATCCCCACTCCCAAAAAAAACTCTTCAATTCCTCACCTTCAGTCTACTCCACTTAATTAAGATCATCTGATTGTGATTTTTTTCAATCCTACTTTACCGCATCGTGGTTTCATTTACATCCCTTAGTTCAAAACACTGCACTCATAATTTTAGCACATGAAAAGTCTTCAAATAAGCGTCAGCCGATAGAATTTCTTATACAGCAACAGTAACTGTTTGAACATAGTATATAGTGTTCGGCTTCCCATAGTCACGTGACCTCCACGTCTGCTGCAACTTTCTTTCATTTCAAGTGCTGGCAGCCACTGAACACATTACTTGAAAAGTGGTGTCAGAAGAGGGATTAGAACACATGCCTCTATTCCAATAAAGAACAGCAGTAGACCACTTGGCTCCTCAAGCCTTCTCCACAATTCAATAAAATCATGGCTGATCCATTGCTGCAGCTAATTATAAGCAAGGCGGTAAAAGGTTATTGTACCAGGAATTTTATTTTAATGCCAGTTGAAGAAGGCAGCTCATCACCACCTTCTCAATTCGGGGCAGGCTGGCCCAGTCAGCAATGCTCACATTAAGGGAAGGTCCTGCTTGGCCCCAGTAACTTTTCACCTCCTTGCTGAACAGGAATCTGTGCATGTCCCCTTGAAAAAATATTCAAAGATCCTGCTTCCACCACATTTTGAGGAAGACCCATAACTTCTCTTAAAAAAAGCAGTTTTTTTCTTATCTCTGTATTCAAATGATATTTAAACAGTGACCCCCTACTTCTGGGCTCTCCCACAAGAGGAAACATTATTTACACCTCCACAGGAATTTGTATGTTTCCACAAAGTCACTTCTTATTCTTCTAGACGTCAGCAGATACAGGCCTACTTTATCCAACATTTTCTCATAAGACAATCTGCCCATTCCAGGTATTGATGTAGTAAACCTGCTGTAAACTGCTTCCAACACATTTGCATGCTTCCTTAAGTGAGATGATCAGAACTACCTTCAGTATTCCAGATGTGGTCATACCAAAGTCCTGTATAATTGCAGCATAACCTCCCTGCTGAGACGTTTAGTTCATTTTGCAATAAAAGATAACACGCTATTAACTTTCATTATTACTTGTTGTATATGAATACAAGTCTTGTCTGATTCATATAATACAATTTCCAGATCCCTCTGCATTTCAGAGCTCTGCAATTTCTCAATACTTTGATAATACACTTGTTTTTCAATTTTTTCCTGCTACAGTGGGCAATTGCACATTTTCCCACATTTGCCCACCACCTAAACTGTCCATAACTCTTTTCATAGTAAAAAGTGAGGTCTGCAGATGCTGGAGATCGAGCTGAAAACGTGTTGCTGGTTAAAGCACAGCAGGTCAGGCAGCATCCAAGGAACAGGAAATTCGACGTTTCGAGCCAGAGCTGATGAAGGGCTCTGGCCCGAAACGTCGAATTTCCTGTTCCTTGGATGCTGCCTGACCTGCTGTGCTTTAACCAGCAACACATTTTCAGCATAATTCTTTTCAGCCTCATTATGCCCGACTCACAACCTATTCTCCTATCCATCCTTTTTGCTATTCATAAATTTAGTGACCTTACCTTTGGAGTGTCAGCCAAGTTACTTATGTGAACTAAATAAGGTTGAGGCCCCAGCACTGACAAGTGTGGCTCACCATAAGCAATCCATTTATGCCTGCTCGCTGTTTCAAAATTTCTATCTATGCCAATATGTATGTCCCTACACCATTGACTTATACTTTCAGCAATTAACTTTGAAGACTTCTGGAAATCTTGTACATCCATCAACTCACTTTTGTACACAGCACATTACTCCTTCAAGGAACGGCAATAAATTGATGAGAGTGTAGTACCGGAAAAACAGAGCAGGTCAGACAGCATCCAAGGACCAGGCGAATCGACATTTCGGGCAAGAGCCTTTCATCAGGAATCCTGATGAATGCCTGACCTGCTGTGCTTTTCCAGCATCCCATTCTCAATTCTGATCTCCAGCATCTGCAGTCCTCACTTTCTCCTAAACATGAACCATGTTGATTCGACCTGATTATCTTCAATTTTCCTAAATGCTCTGCTTCAATATCTTTAATATTACCATCGAACATATTCTCTGTGATAAATGTTCAGCTAATCAGTCTGTAATTTTCTGCTTTCTACTTCCCTTTTTTGAATAAAAGAGTAACATTTATAGATTTCTAATTTTTGGGAACGTTCCCTGAATCCAGTGAATTTAGGTAAACTATAAACAAAGCACCATAATCACACTAGTAACTTCTTTGCAAATTCCAGGATAAATTCCATCATGTTCCAGATACTTGTCAGGTCCCAGCTCCAGGAATTTGCTCAGTACCATTTCCATGGTGTTTGTAATTTTCTGAAGCTTTCCTTTTCCCTTCCACTTCATGACTTACAGCCACTTCTGGAATATTACTTTTATTCTCTGTAGTGGAGACCAAATTGGCAATCATTCTAAGGCAAAAAGTCAGTGAAGTCCGGCCACATATCTCAAAATGTCTTCCTCAAACTGCTTCAATCTGCTCCAAATAGTCAGCAAATGCTATTACTTCACCATGCAAAGATATCATTTGGAAGTGAGGTTCAAGCAAGGGAAACATATTTAAATTGCTAATGTGCTAACAAGAGCATCATTCTATTTGAAGACAGTTGAGGTTGTTAAAACAGTGTGTGAAATCTATCAGATTCAAGGAGAAACAAAGCTCTACATGCTCTGGAAGTCATCAATTCAGCAGAGATGTTGAATTTGAAAGACAAGTGTCTTGCTCAAATCAAGCAAACTATAAATAAGACACAAATCCCCAAGCTCTGCAAGAAATAAAGATGGAAAGATGCTCTGAAAGCATTCAGGATACGGCTGTTGCTATAAAAAAGAACTGGGCTTACAGACGAAGTGATAGCCCAAGATGGTCATCCTTTACAAGGGAATTAAAGCAATTTTCCCAAAGGAGATTAGAAAAGAGATGATGAATTGCATCATGCAAGATATCCAGGAATTGCGTCTACTCTGAGGAAGGTAAGAGAAGTGCTCTACCGGCCAAATATGCGCAATGAGTTTAAGGATCACATAAGCCAGTGCAGGTTTTATGATGAATACCAAACTGAGCAAGCTAGAGAGCTGTTTATGATGCATACCAGTCAGATCTTGGATGAAACTTCAAGTAGACTTCTTCACTTTCACAAAGATTGATTACTTTGTGACCATCAACTAATATTCTGACCACTGCAAGTTAGGGCAAGAGGGGCCAATAACCATCAGTGAGACTGTAGAATGCCTGAAATCACAGTTCAGCTGTAACACCATTCCAGTCATTGTGATGACCACCAATAGCCCTCAATTCAGGAGTGAAGAATTCAGGTACCTCATTAATAATTGGGAAATTTAACACCATATTCTATCTCCACACTATCCCCAGTCAAATGGAAAGTCTGAGGCAGCAGTAAATAATCACTAATGGGATCATAAAGATGTCAAGTAAACTCAACATAGATTTGGAGAAGGTAATCCTTGAGTGCAGTAATACATCAACTTAAGCCATGGATTACAGTCCTATCCAACTACTAATGTCACACTGTATTCAAACTATACTTCCAAATATGAAAAAAAACTACTGAAGCCAGTAGTAATAGGAATGTGTGACAAAGTCAAGGGCAAAAAAATAGAAAGCCTAATTTGACATTGATAAAATTATTGCAAGAGCTGAGAATTGGAAAAATAGTCTGAGTGCAGATATTTAACACTCAAAAGAGTCAAACCACATGGCAACTTGGGACCTGTGGAGGACAGTTGTCACTTCAATCATATGTGCTGAACATGTGCAACCAGCTATATCATCAAAACAGATTTGCAGACAGAAATGTACGACTAAAGAAGCTGCCTCTTCACTGCAGAGAACTAATGAGTAATGTATAATGTCACTATGTACACAGAGTGCCCAGGAAGCTAAATGACCATCTGTCTGAAAGACTCGCAAGGGTGACAAGGGCAACGGATCAGCAACACTAATCACCATGTTAATAGTACTTACCACTGGTATCACTCTCCCCAGAGGTGGAACATTATCCTCAGAATGGACAATATGAAATGAATAGCCAGTGACAAAACATATACAGACCATTAGAAATCCTACATGATTTCAAATTTACAATTGCAATGCACGTGTAGAGACTTATGAAAGTAGGATTGACTAGAATTAATCAACAATTTTCTTTGCTGGCCATCAATATTGAATAAATCATAGCTCCAAATGTACTTCTCTAGTATGATTTTTTTTTGTTTTTTATGTATGAAAATGAGAATATCTGGCAAAATACATTTGCTGGTAGGGTATCAACCATGTGTGACCTCTGCTTTTGCTGTAAGTTGTTTTCACTTTAGTTTATGGTACTCATTAAACATATTATTTGCAATAGTAATGTGCTGGCACAATGGCTCAGTGGTTAGTACTGCTGTCTCACAGCACCAGAGCCTGGGTTCAATTCCATCTTGACTATCTGTGTGTAGTTTGCACATTGTCTATGTGGGTTTCCTCCCATAGTCCAAAAGATGTGCAGTCTAGGTAGATTGATCATGCTAAATTACCCATAGAATCCCAGGATGTGCAGCTAGGTAGATTAGCCATGGGAAAAGCAAGGTTACAGGGAAAGAGAAGGATATGGGTCTGGGTGGAATGCTCATTAGAGGTCAGTGTGCACTCAATGAGTCAATGGCCTGCTTCCACACTGTAGGGATTCTATGTGTAGCCATGTGTTTTTAATGCATCTATTGTGAATTGACACCCTTAAGACTTTGATCTCCACATATTTAGAATGTTTTATACATTGTATTAAGGCATTTTTAAAAAATGCATTCGTGGAATGAGAGCATCACTGGCAAGGTCAACATTTATTGCCCATCCCTAATTGCCCAGAGGGCAGTTAAGAATTAATCATATTGCTGTGGGTCTGGAGTCACATGATGGCAGTTTCCTTTCTTAAAGGGCATTAGTGAAGAGCATTTTCTGAACAATTAAGTCACTGTCTTGTTTTTAACCACCCACCTCACTAGTTTCCTCAAAGCTAGCAGGGCTATAAACTACTATATCATTTTCAATTTGACATTATTCGCTTTTCAGAAGATAGACTTCAGAATTTTCTTCAGAATGTGTGCCATTGTTACGCAATGAACATCTTTATAACCTGAATGCTACTGTATCACGTTCAGCTAACAATGTTAGGATACAGTTACATAAAGAAGCTTCAACAAAGGGAAGCCTCGTGCTGCCTATTGACATGGCCCAACAAGCAGTCTGAGGCTTTTTATTTCTTTTTCTACCATTCATTTTTCTCCTTATTTTGTCTGTTATTACCAATCAATTCTTTCCCACTTTGGACTATGGATATCATTATCTTACTTAAGTGACTTGATCTTTCCAAACATTGTTCCTTTAGCTTTTTAAAAATCATGAACTTAGATTTACAAGGATGTTCTGAACGTGGTAGAAGCAGACATACATAAATCGACTCAATGACTCCTGAAGAAGGGCTTATGCCCGAAACGTCAATTCTCCTGCTCGTTGGATGCTGCCTGTCCTGTTGCGCTTTTCCAGTAACACATTTTCAGCTTTACAAGGATGTTGCCAAAGAAGGAGGATTTGAGCTATGGGGAGAGGCTGACAGGCTGGGGCTGTTTTCCCTGGAGCATCGGAGGCTGAGGGGTGACCTTATAGAGGTTTACAAAATTATGAGGGACATGAATAGGATAAATAGACAAAGTCTTTTCCCTGGGGCCGGGGAGTCCATAACTAAAGGGTATAGGTTTAGGGTGAGAGGGTAAAGATATAAAAGAGACCTAAGGGGCAACTTTTTCATGCAGAGGGTGGTACGTGTATGGAATGAGTTGTCAGAGGAAGTGGTGGAGGCTGGTACAATTGCAACACTTAAAAGACATTTGGATGGGTATATGAATAGGAAGGGTTTGGAGGGATATCGATCGGGTGCTGGCAGGTGGGACTAGATTGGGTTGGGATATCTGGTCAGCATGGACGTGTTGGACCGAAGGGTCTGTTTCCATGCTGTACATTTCTATGACTCTGTGACTCTATTAGACAAAATGCTATTTGGGCTGATCAACCCATAACTCTGCAGTGAAGAACAGAATATTTTACATTAGGACATAATTTTCTTCTAATAATCACATATTCAGTGATGCAGTATACCACTAACAAGGGGTATGAATATCCCTTAGGTGATCCGGTACTTCATGCTGAAGTCAAGACAGGTAGAAGCAGACATACATAGATGGAGTGTTTGCTTGCCTGAACGGGTCCATTCTCATTCAGTTGTGCTGATTCCAATTTCTATTATTATGGACTAGACCAGACCCCTTCAAAACATATTAAGAAGATAGCCCAGACCCCACGTTTTTATTTTAATGGTAAATGTGAGGCGCTGTGTTCCAGATGCAATTCAATTGGTCGAGCTACTCAATGTTAAAGTAAAACATAATTTATTCAAGCTCTATAGTTAAAATGCAACAAAAGAAAGAAGGAATTGGAATAACTTAATTCTACTGGAAAACTTAACAAAATAATAGATACAGTAGCTATTGCTAATTAAATATTTCAATATAGTAGCATCCCATAAAGACACTTTTGGCAAAACACAAACTCAGAACACAGATTGTTTCACATGCAACTCTCGCAGCAAGCAGATAACCCCCAGCTTCTGGCTCTAACCATGAGAATGACAAAAACAAAAGCTTCCACTTCTTCAGATCCCAACAGCAACTGCTGAAAGCTCAACCTAAAATCCCTGTTTCTGTGGCTGGAAGCTTGACCATACCCATTCAGACTGCTTCTAATGTTTCATCTTTCAAATAAAAAACCCATGGCTTCACATGTTGCTTATCTTCTCATAACCTGCTTGGCACCTGTCCCCAATTTCTTTCTAAAAGAAACCAAGACAAAACACATCTCTTAAAGCCACAATATCGTCGCACCATTATTAAATAGTTCAACAATATCATACCAGTATGGGAATAGCCATTACTTCCCTGCAGACTAGGATATAGCTACCCTATTCCTCTTGGCAGATGAATGGTTGAGAAAATCCTGTCAGGATTTGAACCATATGCTACTCTGAGTGTGCAGCTCAGCTGGTTAAGTATGGAAAGGGAGAAAAACATAATCTGAAGTAATACATAACTTAGAATACCCAGAATTGGTAACCAAAATATAAACCACAAAATTGTATTGGACCAGATAATTAATGAGACCAAAGGATTGTCATTTTGTAGGTCTGTTTCACTCTTTATTTGTGTCATAAACTATTGGGCTCAACGATGCATCTTATTTATATTACAGTTATATTGTGAGATGATGAAAGAAGTTTCATAAAATGTGGTAGGGTAATTGGTATATTAATGTGCCGGAGGGATTTTGCAGTACATTTCAATTTACTTGATGGATTTTTGAGGCTCAGTTTGTATTTATGTCAGAAAATGTTCTCACAATGTATCTACCATGGTTGCTGCTTGTTATTAGGATTTTGATTTTGCTGGGAATGCCCAAGAGCTAGATGGAAGTGGGTACTGCAGATGCTGGAGATAAGAGTTAAGATTGGAATGGTGCTGAAAAAGTACAGCAGGTCAGGCAGCATTTGCGGAGCAGGAACATTGATGTTTCGGGCAAAAGCCCTTCCTCAGGAATGAGGCTAGAAGCCTCGGGGGCGGAGAGATAAATTGGAAGGGTGTGGGGATTGGGAGAAGGTGGGGGCTCTCAGCTACCTTCTCCCCAGCCCCAGTCCCCTGCCATTTATCTCTCCAACCCCAAGGCTCCCAGCCTCATTCCTGATGAAGGGCTTTTGCCCGAAACATTGATTTACCTGCTCCGCGGAGGCTGCTTGACCTGCTGGGCTTTTCCAGCACCACTCTAATTTATGCCCCAGATCTACCCCCAGAGTCATAGTGAAAGGAATATGTTGATCTAAAAGAGGGATAGATGGTTCATTGGAAACAGCAAGACTAGGAAGCAATCTTCTTTTCGTTGTGCACTGCTTTCAACAAAAAAATAACTTTGTAAGGAGAGAAGAGACCAAAATAGAAAATAATAGTGGCAGAAATATTAAATGGCAAAACAAGCTTCCAAGGAATGAGAGTTCAGCAGAGGTGCAAGTCACTATGAAGAAATCTTTTTTGTGAGGAGCATGTGGAGGCAATTTATTATCTACATATCAATGTAAACATAAAGATGACACATAAATCAGTGATGTGCTAAATAGAAAGGAAGCAATAGACTACAGGACAATTTAAATGGGCTGGGCAGATGGACAGAATAGTGGCAATTGGAATCTCATCATGCAAGATGTGAGTTGGTGTATTTCTGAAGAACTAACAATTTTATAATGGTAATGCAAATGAATGAGCAAGAAAATATATTACTTGTGATTCATGCGTGAAGCCAGTACTGGAAACACAGGAGACAATACAGCCTACATGCTCATGTGGACTTTCTGCAACAGCAGCTCAGCTAGTTTGGCTCCTGTGTTCAGTTTCTGTAGACCATCAGTTTTTTATTCCTCCACTGCTGACCTGTAGATCTGTGTCGTCTGAAGAAAAATTACGAGGAACACTGCTGCACCCACTTGCAATATCCAAGGAACACAAGTGACCAGGTACCCCAGAATTGAATGGCGACTGCATCCTTTCACCGTTGATACAACAGCCAGCTGCATTCTGGATGTTCCAGAGGCTAGCCTGCTGCATGACCCAGAGTCAGAGTGGCAATACAAACCACAAAGTGAAACAATAATGATGAACCACTAACTTAATCCATTTAAAAAGCAAAAAAGCACAATTTCTGCATGTAATTAGAAATAAATTTCTGTTCACAACTGTAAAAGGGATTTGCCTTGTATGTCACCAAAGGTGTATCAATAAGTAAAAAAGTACATTTGGAAACACCTCACAATGATGCATGGTAAGCTCAAGGATAGTTTTCTCTTGAACCGCTGCACTCTCTACAGCAAGGACCGCTTCCTGAGATAAGGAGACCCGAATTTCACACAATATTCTAGGTGTTATCTCAGCAAGGTCCTTTATAATTGTAACAAGACATTCTGCTCCCATATTTGAACCTGTTTGCTATGAAGGCCAATAGACCTTCTTTTCTGTTGATGTACCTGAGTGCTTACCAACAGTGACTGGTGTACGAGGACACCCCAGTGTCATTGCATGTTCCCCGTCTCAATTTCTAATGATTCAATTAATAATCAACCTCCTTGTTTTTGCTCCCAAAATGCATAACCTCACATTTCTCCACAATGCACTGCACCTGCTGTGTATGTTTCACTCGGTGTTACTCAGCGGGTTGTGAGTTCATGGAATGCCCTGCCAGTAGCAGTGGTGGACTCTCCCTCTTTATGGCCATTTAAGCGGGCATTGGATAAGCATATGGAGGTTATTGGGCTAGTGTAGCTTAGGTAGGCTTCGGTCGGCGCAACATCGAGGGCCGAAGGGCCTGTACTGCGCTGTATTTTTCTATGTTCTATGTTCTAACATTGCTGGCTTGTTATTTGTGCCCTCCTTGTTAATACAGACTAAAGTATGTATTTAATTAGTCAGCTATTTCTTTGTTCCCCATTGGAAATTCATCAGTTTCTGACTGTAACAGACTTATCTTTGTCATCATCATTCCTTTTCTCTTCACGTACCTATAGGAACTTCTACAATCAGTATTTATCAATCTTGCAAGTTTACTTTCATACTCTATTTTCCCTTTCCTAATTAATCCCTTTGCCCTTCTTTGCTGAATTCTAAACTGTTCCCACTCCTCAGGTCTGTTATTTTTTCTGAGCACCTCTTCCTCGAATCTGATAATATTTCTAACTTCCTTTGTGTGAGCTTTTCCATTTTCAAGATGGTGGAAGGGCTTAGGTTTGAGCTTCTGAACCTGGGGCTCATTTGCTTCCATCTGCTTTCCTTACTTTTCTTTTTCTTTTCATTTTTGATCTTTTACTTTTGTTTTGCTTTTTTGGTTTCTTTTCTTTAAAGCCTTTTGTGCTGGGGTCATTGGTATCGGCACGGCAGCAAGAGCAGGCCGTTTGCAGAATGCCTTATGCCATCATAGTTCCCTCTATTTAAATTCAGGACCCCAGTCTCAGCAATAACTACTTATTCTCCATCTTGATGAAGAATTCTATCATACTATGGTCACTCATCTCCGAGGGGACTGACACAACTAGAACATAGAACAGTGCAGCACAGTATAGGCCCTTCAGCCCTTGATGTTATACTGACCTTTTATCCTACTCTAAGATCAAGCTAACCGACATACCCTTCAATTTACTATCATCCATATGCTTACCCAAGCTTAAATGTCGCTAATATATCTGATTCTACTACCACTCCTAGCAGTGCATTACACGGACCCACACTCTATTTAAGGACCTACCTCTAACCTCTCCCAGAAACCTTCCTTTAATCATCTTAAAATTATGTCCCCATGTGATAGCAATTTCTGCCCTGGTAAAAAGTCTTTGACTATTCACTCTATCTATACCTCTCATCATCTTATGCACCTCTATCATGTCACCTCTCATCCTTCTTCACTCCACTGAAAAAAGCCTTAGCTCCCTCACCTTTCTTTAAAAGACATGCCCTCCAGTCCAGGCACCATCGTGGTAAATCTCCTCTCCATCCTCTTTAAAGCTTCCACATCTTTCCTATAATGAGGCCACCAGAACTGAACACAATATTCCAAGTATGGTCTAACCAGGATTCTATAGAGCTGCAGCACAACCTCATGGTTCTTAAACTCAATCCACCTGCGAATGAAAACCAACACACCATATGCTTTCTTGACAACCCTATCAACTTGGGTGACAACTTTAAGGGATCTATGGAACATAGACTCCAAGATCCCCCTATTCCTCCACACTGCCAAGAATCCTGCCTTTAATCATGTATTCCACATTCAAGTTTGACCTTCCAAAATGAATCACTTGACACTTTTCCAGGTTGAACTCCATCTGCCACTTATCAGCTCAGTTCTGCATTCTATCAATGTCCCCTTGCAAACTACAACAGCCCTCCACATATCCACCACTCCACCAACCTTCGTTACATCAATAAACTTACTAAGTCACCCTTCTACTTCCTCATTCAAGTCATTTATAAAAATCATAAACAGCAGAAGTCGCAGAACAGATCCCTATGGAACACCACTGGTCAGCAAGCTCCAGGCTAAATACTTTCCATCTACTACCACGCTCTGTCTTCTATGTACCGGCCAATTCTATATCCAAGCAGCAATTCTATATCCTATATCCCATGCCTCCTTACTTTCTGAATGACTCAACCACAGGGAACAATATCAAATGCCTTGCTAAAATCCATGCAGGCCACATCCGCTGTGCTGCCTTCATCATTGTGGTTTGTCACATCTTCAAGAATTCAATAAGGCTTGTGAGGCACGACCTGCCCCTTACAAAGCCATGCTGACTATCTCTAATCAAACTATGGTTTTCCAAATAATCATAAATCCTGCTTCTCAGAATCCTCTCCAATAATTTCCCCACCACTGACTTAAGACTGACTGGCCTGTAATTCCCAGGATTATCCCTATTCTCTTCCTTGAGCAAGGGAAAAACATTTGCCACCCTCCAATCATCTAGTATTACTCCAGTGGACAGTGAGGATGCATAGATCATCAACAAAGGTGTAGCAATCTCTTCTCCCACCTGCCTTAGTAACCTAGGGTAAATCCCATCTGGCCCAGGATATTTATCTATCCTTATGTTTTTCAAACTTTTCAGCACATCCTCCTTCTTAACATCAACCTGTTTGAGCATATCAGTCTGTTTCATTATACCACACAAACATCAAGGTCCTTCTCAATAGTGAATACTGAAGCAAAATATTCATTAAAGGCCTCCCCTACCTCCTTTGACTCCAGGCACAAGTTCTCTCCACTATCCCCAATTAGACCTACCCTCACTCTGGCCATTCTCTTGTTCATCACATAAGTGTAGAATGCCCTAAGGTTTATTTTAATCCTGCCCTGCTAAAGCTTTTTCATGCCATCTCCTACCCTTCTAAGACCATTTCTCAGTTCCTTCCTGGCTACCTTGTAATCATCTAGAGCCCTGTCTGATCCTTGCCTCCTCAACCTTAAGTAAGCTTCCTTCTTCATCTTGATTAGATGTTCCACACGACTTGTCACCCAAGGTTCCTTCACCCTCCCATTCCTTCCTTGCCTCAGTGGGACAAACCTATCCAGCACTATACAAGCGCTTCCTAAACAAGCTCCACATTTCTGTCGTGCATTTTCCTGACAGCATCTGTTTCCAATTTAGGTGCCCTATTTCCTGCCTAATAGCACTGCAATTTCCCCTCACCAATTAAATATTTTCCAATACCATCTTCTCCTCTCCCTCTCCATGTCTATAGTAAAAGTCAGGGAGTTGTGATCACCATCACCGAATTGCTTTCCCACCGAGACAACTGACATTTGGCCTTGTTTGCTACCAAGTACCAAATCAAATATGGCTTCCCCTCTAGTCAGCCTATCTACATATTGAGTCAGGAATCATTCCTGGACATGCCTGACAACAACTGCTCCATCCAAATGATTTGAATTAAGGAGGTTTCAATCAATGTTAGGGAAGATAAAGTCACCCATGACAATAACCCTGTTACTTCAGCACCTTTCCAAAATCTGCCTCCCAAGCTGCTCCTCTGTGTCTCTGTTGCGACTGGCGGTCTGTAGAAAACTCCCAATAAAGTGACTGTGCTTTTCCTGTTTCCAACTTTCACCAATACTGACTCTGTAGACAAACCCTCCTCGACGACCTCCCTTTTTGCAGGTCTGATACTATCCCTGATTAGTAATGCCACTCCTCCACCTCTTTACACTCCCCCATCTCCATTCCTTTTGAAACATCTAGCCCCTGCAACATCCAACAACCATCCTGCCCCTGTGATGTCCAAGTCTCCATACTGGCCACAACATCATAGTTTCAAGTACTGATCCATGCTCTAAGCTCATCACCCTTATTCCTGAAACTTCTTGCATTAAAATAGACACATTCAACCCATCACACTGTCTGCGACTTTGCCCTATCAACTATTTATCCCTCCACACAGACTCTCTGCACTCTGTATCTGGTTGTACGCTAGCTAATCCAACCTCAGATCTGTTGCTTCAGTTCCCAACACCCCCCCCCACCACCATCACCACCAAACTAGTTTAAACGCTCCTGAAGAGCTCTAGCAAAACTCGTGCCCAGGACATTGGTGCCCCTCCAGCTCAGGTGCAACCTGTCCTCCTTAAACAGGTCCCACCTTCCCCAGAAGGTATCCCAATGATTCATGTAGCTGAAGCCCTCCTTCCTACATCAGCTCTGTAGCCACGTGTTCATCTGCACTCGCTCCCTGTTCCTCGCCTCATGAGCCTGTGGCACCAGTAGCAATCCTGAGATTACCACTCTGCTCATCCTGCCTTTTAGCCTCCAACCTAATTTCTTTTACTCACTTTTCAGGTCCTCATCCTTTTTCCTAGCTATGTCATTGGCACCGATGTGTACAACTTCTGGCTGCCCTCCCTCCCCCTTAAGAATCCTGTTCGACTCAATCTGAGCCATTCCTGACCCTGGCACCCAAGAGACAACATACCATCCAGGAGTCTCGTTTGCAACCACAGAATCCCCTGTCTGTTGCTCCTACCATTGGATCTCCTATCACTATTGCTCTCTTATTCTCCTCTCTTCCCTTGTGAGCCACAGAGCCAAATTGTCAATTATTTCCTTCTAATTGAACAAAACCCATCGCAGATGGCCTAGTGTCTAACTGGTTCCTGAATGCATTGGTTCAGAAATTCATCTTGCATACACTCGAAGAATGCCTTCTCTCCATTGTTATTCAGTTTGCCCAATCTATTTGCAGAGTAAAGACACCCATAATAATAGATGTTCCTTAATTATATAAGACTATTAAATATTGGAGTAGAATTAGGCCATTTGGCCCATTAAGTCTGCACTGCCATTCAATTATGATTGGTATGCTTCTCAACCTCATTCTCCTGCCTTCACCCCATAACCCTTGACCTCTTACCAGTCAAGAACCTATCTATTTCTGTCCAAAATATGCTCAATGATTTGGCCTCCATGGCCCTCTGCAACAATGAATTCCACAGATATGCCACCCTCTGGTGAAAATATTCCAGCTCATCTCAGTTCTAAAGGGCTATCCTTTTACTCGGAGACTGTGCCCTTGTGTCCCAGTCTCTCCTACTCCAGGTTCGCTCGATTCAGGCCTCTCAGTAGTCTCTAAATTAAATTTCAATCAGATCCTCCCTCATCCTTCTAAACACCATCAAGTACAGGCCCAAAATACTCCTTCTATGACAAGTTCTTCATCCCTGGGATCATCCTTGTAAACCTCCTCTGCAGCTTTCCAATGCCAGCATTTCCTTTCTTAGACACAGGGTCCAAAACTGCAAACAATACTCCCAGTGCAGTCTGACCAGAGCCTTATACAGCCTCAGCAGTACATCTCTGCTACAAACCGTCCTGAAGTCTTATTTGCAGTCACAGAAATGCATAGCCATTCCCCATACAATTGCATCTCATGTAACTATTGTATTTTCACACATTTTACTCCTCCTCTGTGCAATGCTGGTGCAATAACTTTGACTGATGCTGTTTTCCTCTGAGAGGCCATACTCCTCAAAAGTGTCCAGAGTGGTGCATCTGTCTTATAGGGGTATAGCCACAGGAGACTCTGCACTATTTACCGAGTCCTCTTAGCCTGCCTGGTAGTCCCTTCCTGCCTATGGAATCTTAACTTTGATGTGCCCACCTTTCTTCATACATGCTATCCATGACACTCTCTGTCTCATGGATGCTTCAGAATGTTGCCAGCCACTAGTTCAAATTCAAAATCCAGGCTTTCAGGAGCTAAAACTGGAGACACTTCCTGTACACATGCTAGCCCAGTTGCTGGAAATGTTCCAGGGTTCCCACATAAGGCTGGAAGAGTACACAACGGTTTTCAGCTCTCCTGCCATTACTAACGCTTAAAAATCAAACCTTTTGGAAGATGCTTAGTATCAAGCACATGGTGAGGTCAGTGCAGGAGGGAGAGAAAGGAAGAAACTGACACTGCCTTTGCTGTTTCAATTCATGTATCACTAGACATCGGAGTGCATCTGGGAAAATTAACAAACAGTGAAATTCACAACTGATCTTGGAGGAACTGTTGGGTGAAGTTCACAGCACAGAAACAGATAAGTATATTGTTGTTTTAAGTGTGACCTACAGAAAGTCTTCAGTAGTAAGTAGAGTGGGTTCTTTTTTGATTAAATGTTTTGGGAGATATGTCTCTTGATTAAACTTAAAATATAAGCCATACCTATTAACTTAACCTGGGCCGTGTTTGTAGAGGAAAAAGACGGTGTTATTTTCTGGGTCTGTTGATTGTGAAGAAGCAAAAATGGCCTTTAGTAGAGTGAAATGTGCTTCTTGTCAAATGAGGGAGTTTAAAGAGAGTTTAAGGATTACAGCGGATTAAAGCTGCCATAAATGCTGTTGGTTGTGAATCTTATCAGATCAAATGGATCAGTTCGACAGACAATTAGAAGCAATGAGGAATTTGCACAGCAACAGTATGTGATGGATGGCAGTTATAGGAATGGGGGAAAGTCTCAGATATAGTCACATAGATGGGTTAACTCCAGGAAAGGCAAGAGAGGTAGGCAGCTAGTGCAGGAATCATTTGTGCCGATACCCATTTCAAACAGGTATGCTGTTTTGGAAAATGTAGGGGGTGATGGATTCTCAGGGGAACGTAGCATGAACAGCCAAGTTTCTGGTATTGAGACTGGCTCTAATGCAACGCGAGATACGTAGGGTTCCAAGAGATCAATTGTGTGAGGGGATTCTGTTGTCCGAGGTACAGACAGACATTTCTGTGGCCTGCAGCGAAAAATCAGAACAGTGTGTTGCTTCCCTGGTGCCAGGATCAAGGATGTCTCAGAGAGGGTGCAGAATGTTCTCACGGGGGGAGAGGGGCCAGCAAGTGGTCATTGTACACATTGGAACCAACGACATTGGAAGGGAAAAGGTTGAGATTCTGAAGGGAGGTTACAAAGAGTTAGGTAGGAATTTAAAAGTTCCAGTAGTAATATCTGGAATACTCCCAGTGTTACAAGCTAGTGAGGGCAGGTATAGTAGAATGGAGCAGATGAATGCATGGCTGAGGAGCTGGTGTATGGAAGAAGGATTCACATTTTTGGATCATTGTAATTTATTTCAGGGTAGAAGTGACCCTGAAGGACGAATTGCACCTAAATTGGAAGGGGGCTAATATACTAGCAGGGAAACTTGCTGGAGCTGCTCGGAAGGATTTAAACCAGTAAAGTGGAGGGGGGGGAGGGGGGTACCCAGGGAGATAGTGAAGAAAGAGGCCAATCTGAGACTGGTACAGTTGAGAACAGAAGTGAGCCAAACAGTCAGGGTAGGCAGGGACAAGGTAGGACTAATAAATTAAACTGCATTTATTTCAATGCAAGGGGCCGAACAGGGAGGGCAGATTAACTCAGGGCATGGTTAGAAACATGGGACTGGGATATCATAGCAATTACACAAACATGGCTCAGGGATGGGCAGGACTAAGAGGACTGGCAGCTTAATGTTCCAGGATACAAATGCTACAGGAAGGATAGAAAGGGAGGCAAGCGAGGAGGAGTGACATTTTTGATAAGGGATAGCATTACAGCTGTGCTGAGGAAGGATATTCCTGGAAATACATCCAGGGAATTTATTTGGGTGGAACTGAGAAAAAAAGAAAGGGATGATCACCTTATTGGGATTGTATTATAGACCCCCTAATAGTTAGAGAGAAATTGAGAAACAAATTTGTAAGGAGATTTCCGCTATCTGTAAGAATAACAGGGTGGTAATGGTAGGGGATTTTAACTTTCCAAGCATAGACTGGGACAGCCATGTTGTTAAGGGTTTAGATGGAGAGGAATTTTTTAAGTGTGTACAAGAAAATTTTCTGATTCAGTATGTGGATGTACCTAGTAGAGAAGGTGCAAAATTTGACCTACTCTTGGGAAATAAGGCAGGGCAGGTGACTGAGATATCAGTGGGATAGCACTTTGGGCCAGCGACTGTAATTCTATTAGATTTAAAATAGTGATGGAAAAGGACAGACCAGATCTAAAAGTTGAAGTTCTAAATTGGAGAAAGGCCAGTTTTGACGGTATTAGGCAAGAACTTTCGAAAGCTGATTGGAGGCAGATGTTCATATGTAAATGTATGGCGGGAAAATGGGAAGCCTTCAGAAATGAGATTACAAGAATCCAGAGAAAGTAAATTCCTGTCAGGGTGAAAGGAAAGTCTGGAAGGTATAGGGAATAGTGGATGACTAAAGAAATTGAGGGTTTGGTTAAGAAAAGGAAGGAAGCATATGTCAGGTATAGACAGGATAGATCGAGTGAATCCTTAGAAGAGTATAAAGGCAGTAGGATTATACTTAAGAGATAAACCAGGAGGGCAAAAAGGGGACATGAGATAGCTTTGGCAAATAGAGTTAAGGAGAATCCAAAGGGTTTTTATAAATACATTAAGGACAAGAGGGTAACTAGGGAGAGAATAGTGCCCCTCAAAGATCAGCAAGGTGGTCTTTGTGGGGAACCACAGAAAATGGGGGAGATACTAAATGAGTATTTTGCATCAGTATTTACTGTGGAAAAGGAGATGGAAGATATAGACTGTAGGGAAACCTACAATCCCTACAGTGATGGTGACACCTTGAAAAATGTCCAAATTACAGAGGAGGAAGTGCTGGGTGTCTTGAAACACATAAAGGTGGATAAATCTCCAGGATCTGATCAGGTGTACCCTAGAACTCCGTGGAAAGCTAGAGAAATGATTGCTGGGCCTCTTGCTGAGATATTTGTATCATCGATAGGCACAGATGAGGTGCCACAAGATTGGAGGTTGGCTAACGTGGTGCCAATATATAAGAAGGGTGGTAAGGACAAGCCAGGGAACTATAGATCAGTGAGCCTGACGCTGGTGGTGGGCAGGTTGTTGGAGGGAATCCTGAGGGACAGGATGTACATGTATTTGGAAAGGCAAGGACTGATTAGGGATAGTCTACATGGCTTTGTGCATGGGAAATCATGTCTCACAAACTTGATTGAGCTTTTTGAGGAAGTAACAAAGAGGATTGATTAGATTAGATTAGATTCCCTACAGTGCTGAAACAGGCCCTTCGGCCCAACAAGTCCACACTGACCCTCCGAAAAGTAACCCACCCAGACCCATTTCCCTCTGACTCATGCACCCTGCACTATGGGCAACTTAGCATGGCCAATTCACCTAACCTGTACATCTTTGGACTGTGGGAGGAAACTGGAGCACCTGGAGGAAACCCACGTAGACACAGGGAGAATGTGTAAACTTCACACAGAGAGTCGCCCAAAGCTGGAATTGAACCGGGGACCCTGGTGCTGTGAGGCAGCAGTGATGAGGGCAGAGTGGTAGATGTGATCTTTATGGATTTCAGTAAGGCGTTCAACAAGGTTCCCGATGGGAGATTGATTAGCAAGGAATACAAGGAGAACTAGCCATTTGGATACAGAACTGGCTCAAAGGTAGAAGACAGAATGTGGTGGTGAAGGGTTGTTTTTAGACTGGAGGCCTGTGACCAGAGGAGTGCCACAAGGATCAGTGCTGGGTCCTCTACTTTTTGTAATTTACATAAATGATTTCGATGCGAGCATTAGAGGTACTGTTAGTAAGTTTGCAGATGATACCAAAATTGGAGATGTAGTGGACCGTGAAGAGGGTTACCTCAGATTACAACAGGATCTGGACCAGATGGGCCAATGGACAGAGAAGTGGCAAATGGAGTTTAATTCAGATAAATATGAGGTGCTGTATTTTGGGAAAGCAAATCTTCGCCAGACATTTAGACTTAATGGTAAGGTCCTAGGGAGTGTTTCTGTACAAAGAGACCTTGGAGTGCAGATTCATAGCTCCTTGAAAGCAGAGTCGCAGGTGGATAGGATAGTGAAGGAGACGTTTGGTATGCTTTCCTTTATTGGTCAGAGTATTGAGTACAGGAGTGGGAGGTCATGTTGCCGCTGTACAGGACATTGGTTATCCACTGTTGGAATATTGTGTGCAATTCTGGTCTCCTTCCTATCAGAAAGATGTTGTGAAACTTGAAAGGGTTCAGAAAAGATTTACAAGGATGTTGCCAGGGTTGGAGGATTTGAGCTACAGGGAGAGGCTGAGCAGGCTGGGGCTGTTTTCCCTGGAGCCTCAGAGGCTGACGAGTGACTTTATAGAGATTTACAAAATTATGAGGGGCATGGGTAGGGTAAATAGACCAAATCTTTTCCCTGGGGTTGCGGATCCAGAGCTAGAGGGCATAGGTTTAGGGTGAGAGGGGGAAGATATAACAGTGATCTAAGGGGCAACTTTTTCACACAGAGGGAGGTACATGTATGGAATGAGCTGCCAGAGGAAGTGGTGGAGGCTGGTACAATTTCATTTAAGAGGCATTTGGATGGGTATATGAATGGAAGGGGTTTGGAGGAATATGGGCCGGGTGCTGGCAGATGGGACTAGATTGGTTGGGATATCTGGTCGGCATGGACGATTGGACCAAAGGGTCTGTTTCCATGCTGTACATCTCTATGGCGCTATGACTCTAAATAATATCAATTACTCTCGGGCCCATATTCCCAGGTCTCGTTGTTGTCAAGTGCAATCCCTACACACTCTAAACACAAAAAGGACCACAAACTATAAATCAAAAAAAAGCAAACAACAAAAAGCACCTCTGCTCCTCTGCTCCAGATTCCCAGAAACAAACATTCATTTTGATCATGTCTCACTCAGGAGTGACCATCACTAGCTTCCTGATCAATAGAGAGCTATTTCAATTATCCAAAATATGCAAATTGAAACTCTGTTCCCTTTTAGTGAAAACCTTTTCCATTTTGAATGCAATACTTCAATAGAGTGTTGCAAAGTGCTTTTGCTCCCAGCTCATTCACTCAACTTTTTTCCAGAGTGAATGGAGCTCACTGTTGCCCAAGTAATCCTTCCTCCACTTCACTGCTTTCATGATTCCATACTACACAGACACTGTCAGTCCATGCTTAACACTTTTGTCATTTATCAATATCCAACCTTTTAAAACATTCACAAATGCCTACCCTTCAGGCATATGCAGCTCCCCATTTACATTGTACTCTAAGGCCTGCCTTTGCACCATAAGCTGCTCCCTATCTGCCTTGTGCCAGTTTGGTTTGGAAAATGCCCAGGGACACCAGCTGCCTGGGTCCACTTGGACACATCGACTGTACTTGGAGAAGTAACAGCACCAGTAACTGTGAGCATCATTTAAAACCATATCACTACAAGGACAAAGAATTTAGTGCTTACCCTGAGTTGGGTGAAAAGGCAACTTCCCAGGTATATGCTTGCTTTCTGCTGTCACATTTCTGAACCATTTGGCATTTTGACTGGGTTAAAGTAAAATAGGAAGGAAAGTTCAGTTCAACAAGTTGCTCTTTTAATGAGATGTAAATAAAAGATGAGCCTCTCATCACCTGCAGGAGACATACTTGCCCTGACATTTCAACAGCAGAAGCTAATCACTGACTTTTATCTTGACAATGGGCATCTGACTTTTTTGTCCTTGATTGATTAAGATCATTTGCCCATCAATTTTCTCAGTCAAAGAGTCTAGTGGTGGAAAAGCATAGCCAGTCAGGCAGTATCCGAGGAGCAGGGAAGTCGATGTTTCGGGCATAAGCCCATCAATCGTGTCAGCATGACAAGTACTGTAAAGCCTTGCCCCTAAACAGGTCCAGGGGACTTTGGTCAGGTATGATCTTGACTACTATAATGAAGCACAGATGCAGCATAACTTATTGAGTACTCTTAGTTTATATGTTTTATTTCACATTTCCAGTTTATGCGATATTTTTATTATGTTTAAATGTAATGCTGTGTTATGTTTCATAATTGTGCACCAAATGGTCAGTGTGGCACGTAACAAAACACTGTATTTGAAATAAAAACAGCCAGTGAAGGAACTCAACTGCTGTCAAATACATAACCTGGTGGGAAGCCTGAGGCTTTTCATTGATTTGTTTCCTTTCATTGTTCCCTTTATTTCCTGACTTTAGATATTTAGGCAATGACTTTTAGGCCTCTTTCAATATTTTTCTTCAGACAAGTCTATTCAACCCTCAGAAGTAATTGTAATACAGAATACACTAAATGTAATCATTAAAAGACACTTTAATTGTGAACATAATTTTATTTCCTTTGCCACTATGACTGTGGTGAAAATGAACTATCAATACTCAACTTGCAGCATTTGATTTTAATTTTCAGAAGATTAGAAATAGTTTTAAAAAGTTTTAAAAATAGTTGTAAAATGGTTGCTGTCATTACCTGCCAAGTACACACGTAGAATTCACAAAACTGGCTACCTTGAAATTAATATTGTAATCACAGGCCCTGAAATTCAATGAGATATCAATAGACTCACATCCCTCGTTTTACTCATAATTGGATGATAACATCAAATATTGAAAGACAAATATTGTCTTTGGAAAGTTTAGTTGAAAAATACAATAGAGTTAGACTTGAAATATCCAAACTATATTTCAGTGGTTACTTTTGAGCAGTAAAGAGAGAAAAAATAACATACATTGTTAACATCAAGGATACAAAAATACTCTTCTTCCTCTCTTAATACTAACCTCAGCAAGTCAGTGTCAGTGAAAAGACATCTAGCTGGGAGAAAGACCCCCATTGACTGAGAAATCAATGATGTCAGCAAGCTTCAATCCTCCTGAGGAAAAAGGACAGCAGCTATAAGTTGCAACATTGGTCTCACAATTTTTTCATGATGTTACCAAACTAAACTGTACTGTTATTACTTTGCTGTCTACCTCCTCTGTCCTCCCCAACCTTCCCCTATAACCAGTTTGTAAACTGTTTTGAGTGTTTATTGTCACATTTTATTATCTTTTTGGTATTAGTAGTAAGTAATAAAACTTCACTCTCTTTCACCCCAAGGAAACTTCAGAATTAAGTCTCTGTCCCACTGTTGATTTGGTTTACTAAATTTAATTGAAGAGTATTAGCCACATATTAAAGAAATTCTACAAAGTTGTTGCAATGGACTGAGTGACAAGTTAAAAGAGGGGAGTCTAATCCTTTTTCATCTGTTTGTAACTTTGTAAATCCCTTTTTTGTAAACAAGTGCAATTGCTCTTGTAATGCAAAATGTTCTTTTTCTGTTAATTCATTTCTAAGAGCAACATTAAATATATGTGTTAATCTGCTAACAAAATTAGCTTGGATATTTTCAATGGCCTGTTTCAACAGTTTATCTGAAAGAGGTAAATTATGAAGACAGGTTGCATAGACAAGACCTGGCTTGAATGCAGAAGGTTAAGGGTCAGCTAATTGTTTAAGATAATGAGATAAATTATTTCCTCTGCTGGTGATGTCTGAAACAGGAAGATGAAATCTTAAAGTTAGAACAATACCATTCAGTTGCAATATTTTATAAAAAGATTAGATTCCCTACAGTGTAGAAACAGGCCCTTTGGCCTAACAAGTCCACACCGACCCTCTGAAAAGCAACCCATTCAGTCCCACTCCCCTCTGACTAATGCACCTAACACTAGCAATTTAGCATGGCCAGTTGATGAAGAATGTGCAAACTCCACACAGACAGTTGCCTGAGGTGGGAATTGAACCCAGATCCCTGGCGCTGTAAGGTAGCAGTGCTAGCCACTGTGCCACCCTAAAAGACTGGTGGGAATCTGGAACATCCTCTCTCAATAAGTGATTGAGGCTAGTCAAATGTAAAATTCAAATTAACAGGTTTTTTTTGGCAAGCAAGAAATATGGGTAGATAGAAGTAAGATCAGCTGTGATCTAATTGAAAGCTTTGTTTCTTTACGCTGCAAGACATACGGAAGCCATTTCTGCACGTGCTCGGTTGCAGTCTCAAAGTCAATATGAGAGTGTCAATTGGCAGCATTAATACAAACAAACACAGAGACTGCTGCATTCAGTTCTGAAGAAGAGTCATACTGGACTTAAAATGTGAGCACTATTCTTTCTCCACAGATGTGGCCCGATCTGCTGAATATCTCCAGCATTCTTGGTGCTTGTTTCAGATTTTCAGCGTCCACAGTATTTTGATTTTATTCAAGTGCTTCAAGTTGGCTTGTTGTAGACTAACAAAATAAAAGTTACTAATTTCTACTACTATGCAATCCTTAATCAATTACAAGTTCCTGATGAAATGTTGATTCTCCTGCCCCTCGGCCACTGCCTGACCGGCTGTGATTTTCCAGCACCACACTCTCGACTGTGATCTACAGTCCTCACTTTCTCCCATTCTACCTATGATTTGTCAAGTGTTGCCTTATAAAATATGTTTCTGATGAACATAGATAATAAAGGCATTCAGTCAATGTGATTTTCAAATTCTCATGTGGAGCATTGATTGCAGTATTTCTGTTTTACTAAAAAATATCCTTTATCTAAACAAGTCATTTCTATCACATATCTAAGAAAAGCTCATAATTCAGTTAGGGGTTCAAAACAAAGACTCTGGAATTAAACATCTGCTAACCAGTGAGGACTTCAGGTTTTGCAGAATCTTCTTGGGCACAGACCTAACATATTAAGTCTAGTATAAAGTGGCAGCATCTCACTGAAATGGCATTGGGAACTTGGTCAAATTCTCATTGACAAATTATGTTCTTCTTTCCTTTCAGTTATTGGCTGCCATAAAATGGATGCTGTGTTACTGGGTGCACATTCCAATCTCCAAGCAGACTGTCCAACCAGTGGTTCCATTGTGGTCCCCAAGTCATTGTTCAGAATATTGCTGAAATCCAAGTGTAAGATGTTAGAAAGAGCTGCTGTTCCAATCAGAGGCTGGGAGAGAAACAATCTATGACTGGAGGACCAATGCAATGGGAGAGATTTAACTCAGTACAAAGCCTGAAGCCACATTGGTGACTGTGTCATGGAGACTAAGAGGCTTTTAGTGAGACACCGGTGTGGAGGATGATAGTTAGGGATGCTGGGGTGGGAAACCGGGACATGGGGAGGTATGACGGTGAGGCTAGGACATAGATGATGTTGTAGACAGGCTGCCTGGCTGCAGGAATGGGATCATGTAAGGCGAGTTACTGGGGGTGGTTGAATGCGTGACTAGAAGGTGAATGAGGGTATGTGGGGATGAGTGACTGGGACTGTGGGTGAATTAATACATAAATGAGTGAGTGAGTGTGTAAGTCAGTGAGTGACTGAGAGTGTGGGTTGGTGAGTCAGTGACTGATTGGTGGGTAAATAAGTGAATGACTGGAAGTTTTGGATAAGAGAGTGAGAAAATGGTTGGGGAGTGGGTGAACAAGTGTATAAATGAGTGACAGTGGATGAGTGAGTAAATGGGTGACTGATAGTGAATAAATAGGTTATTGATTAGGTGGCTAAATGAGAGTGACCGGAGGTGTTGGGTAAGAAAGTGAGTGAGTGACTGGTGGGGTAGAACAGTGGAAGTGCAGTGGGTGAGTGAGTAAGTGAGTGATTGAGTGAGTCAGTAGGTTGGGTGAATGAGTGAAAAACTGATTGGATAAGTGGATAAATGAGAGAGTAAGTGATTGGTCACTAGTAAAATCCTACAAAGAAGGCTGGAGGAGGAGGAACTGCTGAAAGGCAACCCACATTGAACGTCTGATTTCACATGAATTTCATTGAGGCCAGCTTGGAATGTGCATCATAGAGGTGAACCAAGTCAGTGTTCATTAAACCCAGTGTTCATTAGCTCAGTCTGAGAACCATTCCCTTGTCTGATTTATTGGAATGCATTGAGCCAATTTTCAAACACAAGATAATCCTTTAATGCAAATGTTCACTATAACTCCTGCTGTAACTGGAGAGGTCTACTCAAAAGTCTGATAACAGCAATGAAGAAGTTATGTTCAAACATTTCCACCTCAGCCCCACGATACAGACAGGGGCGTGTCCTCCACTCTGCTTCCTGAAGTCAATGACCAGCTCCTTTGTTTTGAATCAGTGGTGCTGGAAGAGCACAGCAGTTCAGGCAGCATCCAACGAGCAGCAAAATCTTGGATGCTGCCTGAACTGCCATGCTCTTCCAGCACCACTGATCCAGAATCTGGTTTCCAGCATCTGCAGTCATTGTTTTTACCTAGCTCCTTTGTTTTGCTAATGTTGATGGGAGAGATTGTTGTCTTTCCACCATGCCACCATGCTCTCTATCTCCTGCCTGTACTCGGTCACGTCATTGTTTAAGAGCTGACCCACTCCGATGTGTCTATTGATAACAAGGGACATACAAGAAATGTATGACTTGGAGGAGCCGGTGTTGGCCTGGGGTGGACAATGTTAATAATCACATAACACCAGGTTATAGTCCAACTGGTTTATTTGGAAGCATTAGCTTTCAGAGCGCTGCTCCTTCATTAGGTGATTGTGGAGTACAAGATTGCAGGGCATAGAATTTATAGCAAATGTTTACAGTGTGATGTAACTGAAATTATACATTGAAAAAGACCTGAGCCTCACGCAGGACACCTCACACTTTCAATGGGCCAATATATTGTTAAAGTTCACTTGAGATGGTAACTTTGAAAGTTCTGGGATTTACATATGAAAGAACTAAAACCAACATGGTCATTCTAAAAGACAAGAGACTTAACAAACAAACCAGGTCCTTTTCAATGTATAATTTCAGTTCCATCACACTGAACATGTTTGCTATAAATTCTGTGTCCTATTATCTTATACTCCACAATTACCTGATGAAGAAGCAGTGCTCTGAAAGCTAGTGCTTCCAAATAAATCTGTTTATAACCTGGTGTTGGGATTTTAAACAAGAAATGTATGCCTTGGTGAGTGACACTCGCATGCCGAGAATGACTGAAATCAGCACCCAAATATAGTATGGCCTTGCAGTGTAATGTGGTTGTACTGTCAGTTAGGAATTATCAAAAAAATTATAATTGAGAACAGATGTGCACTAACGGTGAGTTCAAAGGAAATATACTAACTTTTTTTATTGATGCATATATGTTACGTAACTTCATCTTTGAACTGTAGTCTGCCTGCCGCAATCTGGGACAGATGTTTACAATAAAAGAACAGTTCAATTTGACTCCTCAACAAGTTGGAAAACCACAATATGCACACTTTGTTATTGGAAGCTAGCCAGGATTCCTCTGCAAGTCGCATGCATTTGTAGCGAAATTAGGACATCCTCAGGTGAGAGATTTTACATAGAGGCTAGAATCAGTGCCTGGATGGTCTGCAGTGGGCAGTGCACCCAATGGTTATGAAGGAACTGAAGCCTGCTTGTTCTAAATAGGTGGGAAATAGTCTCCTGATATCCCAGAAGACTAAGGGGAGCTTTCAGAGGGGAATCAGGAGAAGCTTTTCCTAAAGGGTTGTTACCAGACAATAAAGTTAATGCAATTGACATGAGAACCTGAAGTGATATGAGAGAGAAGATAACGCACAATTTTGTGAACTGCAATGCGCTGCCTGAAAGGATATTCAACTATAACTTTGAAAATGTATTCAGCTAAAAATCACACAACACCTGGTTATAGTCCAACAGGTTTAATTGGAAGCACTGGCTTTCGGAGCGCTGCTCCTTCATCAGGTGGTTGTGGAGTGCACAATTGTAAGACAGAATTTACAGCAAAAGTTTACAGTGTGATATAACTGAAATTATACATTGAAAATTACCTTGATTGTTTGTTAAATCTCTCATCTGTTAGAATGACCATGATAGTTTCACTTCTTTCATATGTAAATCGAAAAACGTTTTTAAAAGTTACATTCTTAAGTGAATTTTAATTGGTGTCATGTTGGCCCAGATAATGTTTTGAAGGTGTGAGCTTCTCTGTGTGAGATTGCCTGTGCCACAATGATCAGACTGATTCTAATCTAAAAAATTGATTTACTGAATCTTACATGGATTCATGCAGCTTTTGAGCAAAATAAAATGTAATTGTGCAAGTACAGATTCACCCCACAAACTTATATGTGTATGGTGTGTGTGTGTGTGTGTGTGTGTGGTTGTGGGTGGGGGAGGTTGTGGGTGTCTGTGAGAGAGTGTGTATATGTGTGTGAGTGTGAGTGTGAGTGTAAAGGGGTATAAGTATGTGAGAGGATGTGTGTGTGAGTGTGTGAGTATATGTATGTGAGCGTACGAGAGAGGGTCTGCATGAGTGTGTGCATCTGAAGAAGTGTGCGTATGTGTGTGTAGGAGTGTGTTTGTGTGTAGGAGTATGTGTGTGTCCGTCTGTCTAAGTGCGTGTATAGTGCAATGGAGTAACCTGGAGTGTGACATGAACCCAAGATCCGATTGAGGCCATTCTCATGGGTACTGAACTTGGCTATCAGCCTCTGCTTGACCTCTTTGTGTTGTTGAAAATGTGTTGCTGGAAAAGAGCAGCAGGTCAGGCAGCATCCAAGGAGCAGGAGAATCGACGTTTCGGGCATGAGCTCTTCTTCAGGGATGAGCCCTTCTTCGGGCATGAGCCCTTCTTCAGTTCAAAGAGCCCTTCTCTTTGTGTTGTTGCCTGTCCAAAACTCGGCCTTGGAGGACGATCACCCGAAGGTCTGAGGTCGAAAGTCCCAGACCGCTGAAGTGTTCTCCGACTGGGAGCGAACACTCCTGTCTGTTGATTGTTGTGCAGTCTACTTTAGAGTGGTGCTGGAAAAGCACAGCTGGTCAGGCAGCATCCGAGGAGCAGGAAAATAGACATTGCAGGCAAAAGCCCTTCATCAGGACTGAAGGCAGGGAGCCTCCAGGGTCGAGAGTTAAATGTGGGGGGAGGGGCAAGGGGGGCTGGGTAGTATGTAGCAAAGAGTACAATAGGTGGATGGGGGTGAGGATGAAGGTGATACGTCAGAGAGGAGGATGAGGGAAGGTAGCAAAGAGTACAGTGGGTGGATGGGGGTGGGGATGAAGGTGATAGGTCAGAGAGGAAGGTGGAGTGGATAGGTAGGAAGGAAGATAGGCAAGTAGGACAGTATATGGTTGAAGAGCTTCAGGGCAAAGGAGATGACCTGGGGGTTGCAGTGAGAGAGAGACTCACTGAGATTCCTGTGGAGAGAAGAGGAGAACTTCTTCAAGGTAGGCATCCTTGTAAGAGGATTCGCAGTAAGGTTAAAATCAACTAGGCAAAAGTGAGGACGGCAGATGCTGGAAATCAGAGTCTACATTAGAGTGGTGCTGGAAAAGCACAGCAGGTCAGGCAGCATCAGAGGTGCAGAAAAATCGACGTTTCGGGCAAAAGCCCTTCATCAGGACTGAAGGCAGGGAGCCTCCAGGGTGGAGAGATAAATGAGAGGGGGGTGGGGCTGAGGAGATTGTTGTGCAGTGCCCATTCATCCATTGCCGTAGCCCTTGCTTGGTCTCGCCAACGCACCATACCTCAGGGCATCCTTGTCTGAAATGCATAAAGATGGATAGATCCCCAGGACCTGATCAGGTGTATCCTAGAACTCTGCGGGAAGCTAGAGAAGTGATTGCTGGGCCTCTTGCTGTGATATTTGTATCATCGATTGTCACAGGTGAGGTGCCCGAAGACTAAAAGTTGGCTAACATGGTGCCACTGTTTAAGAAGGGTGGTAAGGACAAGCCAGGGAACTATAGATCAGTGAGCCTGACATTGGTGATGGAAAAGTTGTTGGAAGGAATCCTGAGGGACAGGATGTACATGTATTTGGAAAGGCAATGACTGATTAGGAATAGTCAACATGGCTTTGTGTGTGGGAAATCATGTCTCACAAACTTGATTGAGTATTTTGAGGAAGTAACAAAGAGGATTGATGAGGGCAGAGCAGTAGGTGTGATCTAAATGGACTTTGGTAAGGAGTTCGACAAGGTTCCCCATGGGAGACTGATTAGCAAGGTTAGATCTCATGGAATACAGGGAGAACTAGCCATTTGGAAACAGAACTGGCTCAAAGGTAGAAGACAGAGGGTGGTGGTGGAGAGTTGTTTTTCAGACTGGAGGCCTGTGACCAGTGGAGTACCACAAGGATCAGTGCTGGGTCCTCTACTTTTTGTCATTTACTTAATGTTTTGGATGTGAGCATAAGAGGTACAGTTAGTAAGTTTGCAGTTGACACCAAAATTGGAGGTGCAGTGGACAGCGATTACCTCAGATTACAACTGGATCTTGACCAGGTGGACCAATGGGCTGAGAAGTGGGAGATGGAGTTTAATTCAGATCAATGTGAGGTGCTGCATTTTGGGAAAGCAAATCTTCACAGGACTTATACACTTAATGGTAAGGTTCTAGGGAGTGTTGCTGAACAAAGAGACCTTGGACACAGGTTCAATACTCCTTGAAAGTTGAGTCGCAGGTAGATAGGATAGTGAAGAAGGCGTTTGGTATGCTTTCCTTTATTGGTCAGAGTACTGAGTACAGAAGCTGAGAGGTCATGTTGCCGCTGTACAGGACATTGGTTGGGCCACTGTTGGAATATTGTGTGCAATTCTGGTCTCTTCCTATCAGAAGGATGTTGTGAAACTTGAAAGGGCTCAGAAAAGATTTCCAAGGGTTGGAGGATTTGAGCTATAGGGAGAGGCTGAACAGGCTGGAGCTGTTTTCCCTGGAGCATCGGAGGCTGAGGGGTGACCTTACAGAGACTTACAAAATTATGAGAGGCATGGATAAGGTAAATAGACAAAGTCTTTTCCCTGAGGTGGGGGAGTTCAGAACTAGAGGGCAAAGGTTTAGGGTGAGAGCGGATAGATATAAAAGAGACCTACGGGGCAACTTTTTCACACAGAGAGGTACATGTATGGGATGAGCTGCCAGAGGAAGTGGTGGAGGCTGGTACAATTGCAACATTTAAGAGGCATTTGGCTGGGTTTATGAATAGGAAGGGTTTGGAGGGATATAGGCCGGGTGCTGGCAGGTGGGACTAGATTGGGTTGGGATAGCTGGTTGACATGGACGGTGTTGAACCGAAGGGTCTGTTTCCATGCTGTACATCTCTATGACTCTATGACGCTAAGTGACCTGTATAAAGAGAGGGGTGTGGTCAGCTCTCTAGCTAGTTGAGCTGATCAGCTTTTGTTCAGTCTTCAACTGATTGGAAGTTCAACAGGGAGCTGTGTGGAAACTGTCTCTCTCTCTTTCTCTTTCTGCCCTTCAACTTCAATATGTAAGCATGTGTTCCATTTATACTGGTTTTTAAAGGGAGTTTGATTATTGTGACATAATTAAGTCTAGTTAGATAGGCTGAGTTCTGTCGGTATTCTTCATTCTGTTCTTTGTGTTTCATTGTGTAATTTTGTGAATAAATTTTTATCTGTTTTAAAATCGAGTGGTCAGTCTAGCTATCATATTCCCCTCTTCACCCACAACTTCCACCCTGCCCTCAAATTCACTCGGTCCATCTCGGATACCTACCTCCCCTTTCTTGACCTCTCCATTTTCATCTCTGGTGACAGTCTCCAGGTGGATGTCTACTACAAACCTACAGACTCCCATAACTACCTGGACTACACCTTCTCCCATCCAGTATCCTGCAAAAACTCCATCCCATTCTCCAAATTCCTCCGCATCCACCACATCTGCTCGGACAAAGAGACATTCTACTCATGAGCATCCCAGATGTCCACCTCTTTTGAACAATGTGCTTTACCTCCCTCCACGCACCCCCTCCACTCCCCATTCCACTGCTCCTAACCCTCTCAACCCAATAAAGACAGGGTCCCCCTTGTCCTCACCCACCATCCCACTAGTCTCCGCATCCAACACATCTTCCTCAAATACTTCCATCAACTCCAACTCGAGATCACCACCAAGATCATCTTCCCCTCCCCATCTCTCTCTGCCTTCAAGGACCATTCCCTCTAACAGTTGTTGGTTCACACCTCCCCTGCCACCTAACCCCTATGTACCTTCCCCGGAACCAGAAAAGAGGCAAAATCTGCCTGTATACCAGCCCCAAACAGTCCTTCCAGGTGAGACAGAGGTTCACCTGCCTCTCTTCCAACCTAGTTTACCTCAGCAGGTGCTCCCAATGTCGTCTTCTCTACATCGGGGAGACCAAATGTAAAGTTAGGAACCGAATCACTGAGCATCGCAGCCGGGTCCGCAGGGGCCAACCGGACCTCCCAGCCACCACCCATTTCAATTTGACCAACCAGTCCCTTTCTGACATGACCATCCTTGGTCTCCTCCATTGCCAAAACAAACCACATTTCTTATTGGCGGAACAACACCTTATCTCCTGCCTAGGCACCCTACAGCCCGGAGGAATTAATATTGAGTTCTCCAATTTCAAATAACCTCCCTCCCCATCTCCTGACTCCCTTCCCAATCCCTACCCCTCCCTTCCACTGCTCCCTGCCACCAACCAGATTCATTCCTCTCATTGACCAACCAGGTCTTACCCTCAACTTGTCTTCACCTATCCCCACTTTACCACCCTGCGCCCGCCACCACCTTTATCTGCAGCTCTCCACACACCCAACCCCAGTACTGAAGAAGGGTTACACCCGAAAGGTCGACTTCTGCACCTCCTGATGCTGCCTCGCTTGCTGTGTTCTTCCAGCCTCCTGCCTGTCCACTCAAAGCTGTTGACAACATTTAGACTGTGACCATTGGACTTCAGTTCAGTTCCCATGTCATCACTGCTGTTATGAGGGTCAGTGGTGGAGGGAGTCACTGCTTGTGGATGTGGTGCCAACCCCTTTCAAGTTCTTTTCCAGTCTTCAATAAAATGTATTTTCGTAACATTATTAGCAGAAACATTTAGCTGAAGGCATTCCTCATAGGATTTGACTGCACTTCCAACCCCACAACTCCTCCCCAAGTCTGTTTATCACAGAACCAAGTGTTGTGCATGAGCGGGCAATGGCAGGAAGGCTGGCCTGGAAACATGCTTGTAGTGCTGAAAAGAAAATGTTGAGATTAGGAACAGGATCCTAGAGCTCGGAGCACTGAATGAACACTCGGTCAGTAACTACTGCATTGGTGTGAAGACAGGTGGATGCTCATCTAGAGGTTACTGTTTCCTCTTGACTGGATGCCAGTTACTTTTATTCCTTTCATGCTAACTGACAACGAAAGCACACTGAATGGTCAAGTTGAGTCATTAAACAAGAACTGAGGAGTATCACCATTGAGTTGCAATAGTAGAACAACATCTTGAGTTTCCCGTGTCGTATTTCAATTCTAGGATGAAGAGATGAGTAAATCATTGGGAAGAATGCAGAGTATGGATCAATTCTTTAAAGAATTAGCATGAGGACTGCTAAGAATCAGTGAAGAATCTTTTCAGGATTCTTTGCTTGCACTAGAGGAATCACAATCAGGGCTGTTGAGTTCATTTTTACCTTGCCTGATAAAGGTCTCTTTGGTGAAATTATGCTGCATATGAGAATGTACTGACCTGGAGCAGTTGCCAATTCAAATGACCCCTGAGGTGGATCTGTACATGTGGAACTATGTCTCCCAGATTTCCTGTCTAAGTACTTGCATTAGGTATTCGTCCGCATCAAAGAGCCTCAGGAAGGGCTGCGATTGAGGAGCCAGCATTAACCTAATGCCCGGTCAGATCATAGCTCACTGTGCTTTGCTTAGGTAAGCCTTCAACGACTTCACTTCACTTCAGGAAACGGTTAAGGCACTCTCTTCAGGAAGTCTTCTGAAAATATTCTTCACTTGTAGAGCGGCCTTTCCTCATGGCTGCTCAATCTTGCCTCATGTTTCTTCTGAGAAAAAAAACATGATCTGCCTTAGATGACATCTCCATTGTTGACACCATGTTTTATCATGCTCCCATATAGGCTGTTTGGATCTTAATATGAGATGAAATCTGAGTATTTAGTAACTGTTAAACCATGATTATTATTACAGTAAACACAATGGCAAAGCTCTGGACAGTATCGTCCACGGTCCAACCTCTTCATAAAGCAAACACTGAGATCATAGTCGTATCATAGCCAACCTCAGAGGCTCACCTACATATTCACTATCTCCCATCTCTAAACATTCTTCCTCCAATAGATGGGGTGTTCAAATTCCCTGACGTCCACGGTAATATGTACAGGCAAAGCAGTTTTGTACCTCAGCATGTGAAAGATTTGCTGCTGGAATCCTCTGCCTGGTCTGTTGTGGCCAAGGAAAATACTGATTGATTTAACTAAAAGCAGCCCACGTACTGAACAAGAAACAGCTTATTTCATGTTAGTAACATATTACAGGTTATATTGATAGTATGATATCATTACAGAGACTGTCAGGAGAAACAGGATTTTTAAAAATTATTCTTCATTCATATGATGTGAGCATCACTGGCTAGGCCAGCATTTTTTGCCAGAGGGCATTTAAGAGTCAACCACATTGCTATGGGTCTGGAGTCACATTTATTATGGCAATTTCTTAGCCTAAAACTCATGAGTATAGTGGTAATACCACTAGTCCATCACCTCCCCATTGTTAGATTTCACTCTTCACAGATCCTAAGCTGTTCTTCCGCAAGCCTATATGATATCATCATAATGGGTGGTGCTTATGACAATCCTCAGTATTAACGCTTTCTGACTCATGTACAACATCTACCGATGCGAAAGTAGCAAAGGAGCTTCTGTAATGGGTGGGGTTGTGTTTACACATTTTGTGTGGAATTTAGTTCCCACCTCTCATTAAGATTAGGTTAGGAGGTGAGCAATCATAGAATTGGAAGGGAGAGTATGGTTGCAGAGTCCATCCCCTCCCTGATTAAGACAGCGATAGGAAATATCCAGGATGGCCTTGCTGTCTAGAGACAAACTGAGACCTTCATGATAGCTGGGTGGTGGGCGGGGAGTAAGGAGCATGTGGCAAGGCTACTCAGTAAACGCTGAGCTCCCTGCAGGCCCTAGTCAAGGGGATGACCTCCTGAATGGATATGTGGCTCACTATGGACCCCTTCAGTTACAAGGGCTGCCACAAATGTTTCCCACAGTAATAGTCCCCTTTCTCACCCAGGATCTGCCTGTCTGGCATGACCTCAGCCAACCTACTAACCTGCAGTCTGGGGCCTCCACCACACTGGCTGCTTGCTGCAGCACCATTGGCACCATTCCCAGAGGCACTCCAGAATGAAAGGGATTCCAGACATCCGAATGGGTGGCAGCTTCTGGCTTTACAAATGTGGAAGCTCCAATGGCGAATGGTTAAACTGCCTGATTGGATTCTGTACATCAGGATTGGATACACCGTTGGTGAGGTTTTGCTTCCCAACTTTGAGTCTTTGTCTCCTGGAAAGGAACAGCTGCTTATTCTCTCTCTTTGTTGTCTCCTTTACAGACAGCAACTCTCATTCCAGAAACACCCTGAAATTAATGGTTAGAATATCATGAGTAGTACACACCCAAATTATCAATTTGCCCTGCCTCGGAATAAGGCTCTCTGCCAACAGTAAGGAGGTGTAGCAAAACACTCCAAGAGTTTAAAATATGGAATGAACTTAGTAATCACTTGGCGAAGAATAGTTAGGGCGAGACAGCAAGGGTTTCTAAAACTGAATGTTGCGATTTATCAAACCCTTTGAAGAAAGAACAGAATTAAGAGATTAAATTATTTTCAGTGCTTGAAGTTTGTCAGAGAACTTTTAATAAGATGCCATGTAAGAATCTTATGGTGACCACAATGGTACATAAAATAAGAAGGGTAAAGACAGATGGATAGAAAATTAGTTAACATAAGTGAAAAGTTAGAGTAAAAGGAAACTTAGCTGACAGGAAAGATGGAATTAATTCAAGATTAGGCCTTAAATACTGAGTGAAAAATACTAAAATTTGAATGAATAATTCAGAAATGTGAGTTGAAATCTTATAGTTTAAGAATTGCATTTCAGTTTTAAAAATCCTGGTAGCTAGAAAATGCTGAAATTAATATAAATGTGATCATGAATCTGTGAAAGACCAATTGCCTCACCATATCCTTTAGGGAGAGAAACCTCCCATCTTAGTTTCATCTGGTTCACATGCAACATTAGTCCAGTAACATTGTGGTTGACTTCAAGAATTCTCTGGAATGACCTCCATTTAACAGACTAATGTAAAAATATGCTAATGGGAGCTCTTTTCAACTGTTTCTTTGCTTCTTCATCATCAGACAGTTGTTGTGATACCTATGGGTGAAAAAGTAAATTATTGTTTTGTGGTATTGTTAAATTGTTATATTCCCTCATCAGCGATCACTGCATATGACTTGCTGTTCTCTGGAATGCATGCTGACTGCAGATTGTTAGTTAAGTAACAAATGAAGATCTGATGAAATATTTTGAGTACAAGGCACAACCTTTGTCATATTTTTAAAAGACATGCCTGCTATGACATAAGGAGTGATTTCCCTGAAAATGAGTCATTTTGTGTCTCCACTGGAGCATAAAATGGTTCAATAATTTTAAGATATGATCCTTACTTTCCAAAAAAAAATGAAATTACATATCTGGCAGTTCTCTGTATTTAAAAGTTCTCTCCCTCAGCTTTCTTTATCCTTTATGTGAAATACTTTAAATAACAACTTGCTTAATATGTCATGACATAATTGGCAGTTAGGATAAAGAGGAAATGAGCTGTCTTCTATTTAATTATGCCCATGGATTTCTGAAGTTGTGTACTTTGAGGCTGGTTTGGTCAATGATAGTACATATATTGCCATAATAGATTCATACAGTGCAGAAAAGACCCTTCAGCCCATCAAATCTGCACTGACATAACTACCATTAAAAATGCACTAATCTCAATTTTCTGCACTTGTCCCATATTCTTGAATTTTATAATATTTGAAGTATTCATCCAAGTATTATGAATCTTTTCCTCCACAATCTACAAGGGCTTCCCTTGCAGAGATTGAGAGCCAAGAATTTAATAATCTCATCATGCTACAATTATCATATTAACTGTCATACAGATGGAATTTCGCACACTGAAAGTAATCAGTATCTGTATTTAAATAAAATATTATAAACTGAATCACACTAATCCGCTAATATCCCAAGTACAGTTCTGATATACTGGTTTAATAAGCCGAGATTTTGCAGTAAAAATAACTGTGAGGCTGTTAAGAGTTCACTGTTTATCAAAGAGTAAATTGAAAAGCGAATTCCAGCATCCACATGAGTGCAGCATAAATGCCAAAATCAGACAGCTGTTTTTCTGTGCGCAACCATAAGCTTTGATAAATCAGTGCCTCACTGTTATTCTCAACGTTCAAACTCAAGCAGGAGGTGATATTTATTCATTTGGTGCTCACTAAACATTTGGAAAAATGGTAGGGCGAATGCTATCAGACCAAAGTGAATTTTCAGCAACATGAGAAATGTTAGTAATTGCCAACTAACCAGTAATATACACAAGAGGCTTATTTTTTGAGAATTTTTCATCATTTTGACCATCCAGTTTTGTTTGAGATGATCGTTGATTAAGGCCCCACAATATATTAAATGCTTTAAAAGGGATGTTCAGCTGTATTAGGTCCAAGTTCAGGGTTTGTGAGGCATGACCTACCCTTTACAAAACCGTGTTGACTATCCCTAAACAACATATTCCTTTTTAGATGGTTATAAATCCTATTTCTTATAATCCTTTCCAATACTTTACCTACAACCGAAGTAAGGCTCACAGGTTAATAATTTCCAGGATTGTCTCTACTTCCCTTCTTGAACAAGGAAATAACATTTGCTATCCTCCAGTCTTCTAACACTATTCCTGTAGACAATCATGACATAAAGATCAAAGCCAAAGGCTTGGTAATCTCCTCCCTGGCTTCCCAGAGAATCCTAGGATAAACCCCATCCGGCCTAGGGGACTTATCTATTTTTACACTTTCCAGAGTTGCTAACACCTCCTCCTTATGCACCTCAATCCCATTTAGTCTAGTAGCTTGTATCTCAGTATTCTCCTCAACTACATTGTCTTTTTCTAGTGTAAATACTGAGAAAAAGTATTCATTTAGCACTTCCCCTATCACTCTGAATCCACGCACAACTTCCCACTACTATCCTTGATTGGCCCTAACCTTACTCTAGTCATTCTTTTATTCCTGATATGCCTATAGAAAGCCTTAGGGTTTTCCTTAATCCTATCTGCCAACAACTTCTCATGTACCGTCCTGGCTCTTCCTAGCTCTCTCTTTAGGTCTTTCCTGGCTAACCTGTACCTCTCAAGCACCCTAACTGACCCATCACATCTCATCCTAACAAAAGTCTTCTTTTTCCTTTTGACAAGAGATTCAACTTCCTTAGTGAACCACAACTTCCGCGCTCGACAACTTCCTCCCTACCTGACCGGTACATACTTACCAAGGACCCGTAGTAGCTGATCCTTGAATAAGCTCCACATTTCAACAGTGAGTGACGTCTAATGCAATTCCGATAACAATCTTCTTTCTGAAGAAGGGTCACTCGTCCGGAAATTTTAACTCTGATTTCTCTCCACAGATGCTGTCAGACCTGTTGAGCTTTTCCAGCTATGTCTGTTTTTGTTTCTGATTTGTAGCATTCGCTTCTTTTGATTTTATTTTGTCTATTAATCACATCCATTAGATTAGCTTCTCACACATTCCCTCATACTGATGCACGTCTGCAGTTCCCTATTTATTCCCCTTGTTCCTCTCTAAAATAGTGGGGTGATATTTGCAAGCTTCCAATCTGCTGGAATCATTCGAGAATCGAAGGAATGTTTGAAGATGATTATCAATGCAGTCACTCCTTTAACACTCTGTGATTTGGACTATCGGGTCCTGGAGACTTTTCATCTTTCAGCACTGTTAATTTTTTCAGTACACCTTCTTACTAAAATTAATTTCCTTCAATTCCTCATTTCCCATAATCATTTGGATCTCTAATTCTGGGATTTGTTTTGTATCTTCTTCAGTGAAAACCATACAAAATAATAATTTAGCTATTCAGATATATATTTTCACAACTTTCCACCAGACCATCCCCCTCCACCATTCAAATTGCTTCCAATAAACCCATTCCTTCAGCTCAAATTCATTTTCAGAGCCTTCAATTCTTCCATATTTTTGTTTTCCCTCTAGCGCAATAACCACTTTCATCTAGATATTTGATTGTTTCTCATGAATTTGTTAGCTTACTGTACATTCAATTAAACTAAATTTAAACTCCTAGCTGTGTTATACATGGTGTTCTTTTCCAGGAATGCATTCATCTCTGTCAGCTAAGCATGTCCAAAATGTATAACGTGGCAATTAAATGTTGAACTTTGTCTGTGTTATCGTTTGGTGTTTTGGCACAGGAGAGATGAATCTATAGTTGCATTGATAAAACTGTCAGCAAAAGACCCTGTGCATGATATCAACTGCACCTTGTGTTTGCAGATGTTACTTGTATTCACTCAAGTTGGTAAGTCGAAATGTAATCAACAGAATACTTAAGGGATTTGCTTCTTCGAATAGTGTGGCTGTACCCTCTGAACAACACACTTTCCAAAATAAAGAATAATCAGAAACATCAGGATTATGTAAGGTTTGGAATAGATCCACTCAACTGAACTTGGAAAAGGTCATCATTTTGGAAACTGGGTCCAAAGAAACTGGATCATACCTGAAAGCAGAGCAGCAGAGGGGACTACTAATTTAGTACTAATCCAGGCAACATACACTATCTGAAGTACCTACTGATTAAAATGATTTGCAAGTACAGCCCCTGCTCTGCAACACTAGTCATTGTCAGCACACCTATCAGGTTTGGATGAGAAAGCAATATCAGAATTCAAGATATTAAATAGCATTTTGATTGCAAATAACAATAACCCAATTATATAGCTGAAGAAAAGAGTGAGGTAACACTAAAAGCAGTCACTGAAGAGGAGGGATATCTTTATACATCCTGGTTGCAACAATCCCTCCAGTACTTGTTGGGAGGAAGTTGCTGAGAACATCAATGCGGGAGCAGTGTCCCTCTCCCCACCCCAATGCATTAATTGATTTGAGTTAACAAGATTTGTGAACCATAGGAAGATTGCTAAACTACATTTGCATCACAGCTGCAGCAGTATAATTATATAAAGCACTACTCAAATAAATGTCATCCCCTAATATCCTGCACTGGGCAGCAATCAATGTACTATCCATCTCCAAGCATTCTTCTCATAATCATACAGTTGTTACAGTGCAGAAGGAATAGTGCCAGTCTTCAGCCATCTCCCCACACCTTTGTACTGTGTATCTATCCAAGAATTCATCCAATGTCTCTTGAACACTTCAATTGAATCTGCCTTCAGCGTATTCCCAGGCAGTGCATTCCATACCTGAACTACTTGCTGTGTGAAAAATTTAATATTCTCACATTACTCTTGTTTCTTTTGCACATCACTGTACATCCACATACCCATTTCATTCTGTATCTTGTCTTGAGTAGTTACAGCTCCCTATAAACTCTGTCGAGCTGCTCATGATTTTTGAAAACTTAATTAGATTTCCTCTTTGCCTGCTACTCTCCAAGGAGAACAGTCTTCAATTCTTCAATTTATTGTCAATTCCTCTGGAACCATTTTTGGAAATTGCTTAGGTGCTCTCACCAAGGCGTCCGCATCTTTCCTACAATGTGATGCCCAAATCTATACACCACACTTCAGCTGAAATCTAACAAGTATCTGATACAAGTTCAACATTACCTCCTTCTTTTGTACTGTGTGTCCCATTAATAAAACTGAGGACACTGTATGATTTATTAACTGCTCTTTCTACTTGTCTTGCTACCTTGAAGGGTGCAAAGAGAACAGTCACCAAACTATGGCTTACAAGGGAAATTAGAGATAGTATTAGATGCAAAAAAGAGACAAATAAATTGGCAAGTGAAAAAAACGACAAACCTGAGCATTGGAAGGGTTTTAGAAATCAGCAAAAGAGGACCAAGGGATTAATTAATAAATGGAAATAAAGTATGAGATAGGCTTACAGGGAACATCAGAATTGACTGTCAAAATTTCTATATGTATGTGAAGAGAAAAAGACTGGTGAACACTAGTGTAGGCCCTTTACAGTCAGAAATGAGATAAAGAAAAAGCTGACTAAATAAATTCATATCTCACTTCTACTTCACAAAGACAAACACAAATGACATACCAGAAATGATGAGGAACACAGGGTTTAGTGAGAGAGGAACTGAAGCAAATCTGTACTAGTAGAGAAATGATATTGGTGTCTTGCTGCAATTATACTGGGCATTGATGAGGCCACACTTGGAATATTGTGTGCAGATTTGGTTTTGTTATAGAGGGAGTGCAGCAAAGGTTTATCACGCTGTTACCTTCCATGGCAGCTCTGATGTATGAGGAGATTGAGTCAATTAGGATTGTATTCAATGTGGTTTAGAAAAATGAAGAGAGATCTCATAGAAACCTATAAAATTCCAACAGGACCACACAGGTTACTTGCAAGAAGGATGTTTCTAATGGTGGGGGAATCCAGAATCAGGTTTCATAGTTTAACAATAAGGGTGAACTTTTTAGTTCTGAGATGAGTAGAAATTCCTTCACCTAGAGAATAGTGAGCCTGTGGAATTCACTACCACAGAAAGAAGTTGAGGCCAAAACATTGTGAGTATTCAAGAAGAAGGTAGATATAGCTCTTGTAGCTAAAGGGACCAAAGAATATGAGAGGAGGTCAGGACTAGGGTATTTAGCTCAATGATCAGCCATTATCATATCGAATGGCAGAACAGGCTCAAGGGATCAAATGACCTACTCTTGCTTCTGTCTTCTATGTTTCTATGTCTCAATGATCTGTGCATACTTATACCCAGGTACCTCTGCTGCAGGACCCCCTTGGAATTGTACCCCCTACTTTATATTGTATTTCAATGTTCTTTCTTCCAAATCACCTTAAATTTCTCTGATTTGAAGATCATTTGGCACCTACTTGACCACTCTATCAATTTGTGTAAAAAGTGAGGTCTGCAGATGCTGGAGATCAGAGCTGAAAATGTGTTGCTGGTTAAAACACAGCAGGTTAGGCAGCATCCAAGGAACAGGAAATTGGACGTTTCGGGCCAGAGCCCTTCATCAGGAAGGAGGAGAGTGTGCCAGGCAGGCTAAGATAAAAGGTAGGGAGGAGGGACTTGGGGGACGGGCGATGGAGATGTGATAGGTGGAAGGAGGTCAAGGTGAGGGTGATAGGCCGGAGTGGGGTGGGGGCGGAGAGGTCAGGAAGAAGATTGCAGGTTAGGAGGGCGGTGCTGAGTTGAGGGAACCGACTGAGACAAGGTGGGGGGAGGGGAAATGAGGAAACTGGAGAAATCTGTGTTCATTCCTTGTGGTTGGAGGGTTCCCAGGCGGAAGATGAGGCGCTCTTCCTCCAACCGTCGTGTTGTTATGTTCTGCCGATGGAGGAGTCCAAGGACCTGCATGTCCTCGGTGGAGTGAGAGGGAGAGTTAAAGTGTTGAGCCACGGGATGGTTGGGTTGGTTGGTCCGGGCATCCCAGAGGTGTTCCCTGAAGCGTTCCGCAAGTAGGCGGCCCGTCTCCCCAATAAAGAAGAGGCCACATCGGGTGCAGCGGATGCAATAGATGATGTGTGTGGAGGTGCAGATGAATTTGTGGCGGATATGGAAGGATCCCTTGGGGCCTTGGAGAGAAGTAAGGGAGGAGGTGTGGGCGCAAGTTTTGCATTTCCTGCGGTTGCAGGGGAAGGTGCCGGGAGTGGAGGTTGGGCTGGTGGGGGGTGTGGACCTGACGAGGGAGTCACGAAGGGAGTGGTCTTTGCGGAACGCTGATAGGGGAGGGGAGGGACATATATCCCTGGTGGTGGGATCCGTTTGGAGGTGGCGGAAATGACGGCGGATGATACACTCTATCAATTTCCCTATGTTCTTCTGAAACCTTATAGTCATTCACACAGTTTACAATACTTCCAAGGTTTGTGTCATTTGCAATCTTTGAAATTGCCTCCCCAAAACCAATATCAATAATATATATCAGGTACAGCAGGGATCCTAATACTGTCCCCTTGAGGAACTCCATTACAAACTTTCCTTCAGCTTAATAAAAGTTTATTGACCTCATGTTCTTAGACTCACCAACATCATAACCGTCTTTTAACTACAATCAGCAGCTCACATATATTTCCATAACAACCACATTTTCGAATTTCCTCACAGACTCACTGTTATAATTTGGTATTATTCATAAAGATGGAGAAACAAATTGATGTACATCCAGGTGTTCACATCTTACCACTGCATTCTAGCCATGTGCTGAGTTCACCAGCTACATGGAGTCTTGCAAGAAATATGCTATGAAGTTCCAGCAGTTCAAATTTATTGGAACCAGAATACATGGTAACATGGTGACAGTGACTATCTATCAGTAAAACCAAAACATTCAACATGTCACATTTTGTTGCTGCATAAATAAGAACATGTCAGCTCACCAGTCACATACAAAGGGACAATAAACACACTTGATGAAGCTCTGGCATTTGAAGGGTATAGTGCGTTTATTTTTAAATCTCCTGGGAACCAGAAGACATACATACTTCGACCTTTCTTGCTGGAGAAGATCCTACACAACACCAACAACAGGATGGACTGCAGGAGGAAGAGAATGTCTTCACGATCTACTTGGATGGAGAGTCCTGACTATAATGGAAAGGGACAGAGTGGAGGCTATCACCATTGAGAATATTGAGAGCACATTGCAGTAGTTCCTTCATATAAAAGCAAAAGTACTCGAGAAACTCAGCAGGTCAGACAACAAGTCAACAGTGAAAGAAAATGTGGAATCCAAAGAAGGGTCATATTGGACTTGAGACGTTAAGTTTATTTCTGTCTCCACAGATGTTACCAGACCTGCTGCGTTTCTCCAGCCCTTCAATTTTATTTCATAACTCCAGCATCTGTGTATTTTGCTTTTGCCTGAGGCCAAATGCATTGTTTCTCTTCTGACCTCTCCCTTACCCCACACATTCTACATAACAAACTGCAGATGCTTCATTTTTCTCCAACTTTTTCTCATTCCACAAACTAACATCTGTTCTTTTCTTATAATTCGGAGTTTTAACATCTTCAGACAATGGAGAAACAGCAGTGCAATGTTCCTGAAGGTGCACAGTCACGTGACCTGGCTCTCCCAAGCACCAGCTTAGTTGATGATATCGAACAGATTTTAAACATTGGGTTAGAGGATTGTATCAATGATCTGGATGAAGGACATAGGAAGACTGTCTTTAAATTTGTGGATGAAACAAAGTTGCGCATGAATGTTGAGAATTTCCATGAAAAAAGAATAGATTGAAGGCAGATGTGACGGGGGAATGGGCTTATATCTGGCAGATGTCTTTTATTATGGAGAAATGTGGCACTACATACTCATGTACAGGAAAACATCATGCAAGGGTGTGTGTGAAGAAATACTTGGAAGCATTAAGTGTGAGTTAATGAAAGCTCATGGCCAATGTGTTAAATGTCAGAATGGATATCTAGAACAAAGAATGAAAAACAAACTACATCATCCTGTCCCTGTGTATGGCCTTGGTCAGATGCCATCAAGAGAACCATCTTTATTTTGGGATGATGGTTGATTTAGCACTTGGAAAGGTCCAGAAGATTCACCATTAGAATGGGAGCTTATATCTTCTGAGTCATCACTACATATTTAGAGGATTCACCTTTTTATTCTTTGCATTTGGATAGAAATCTTTAAAATAATGAAACATCCAGGTTGGTTACTTCTTTGGCCTCTGTAAGTTAGTGAGGCTCAAGGAACATCGGTGTAACTTTTGTATTCATAAAACTCGATGTTAGGAAACTTTGTTTTTCACATCCTTCAAAAGCTGGATCAAGACTGAGGCATGGATTGAGGATTTGCTGTTCGACAAATGGCAGAGAGTTGGGATAAAAGGTTCTTTTTTGGAATGGCAGCAAGTGACAAATGGTTTCTTGCAGGGTTCAGTGCTGGGACCACAGCTGTTCACTTTTTATCTTAATGAGCTGGATGAAGGGACTGGAGGCATTCTGGCGAAGTTCGCCGATGATACCAAGTTAGGCAGACAGGTAGTTCTGAAGAGGTGGGGAGGCTGCAGAAAAACTTAGTTAGTTTAGTAGACTGGCCCAAGAAATGGCTGATGAAATTCAATGTGAGCAAATGCGAGTTCTTGCACTTTGGAAAAAAGAATACAAGGACAGACTATTTTCTAAATGGTGAGAAAATTCACAAAGGCAAAGTACAAAGGAATCTGGATGTGCTAATCGAGGATTCTCTAAAAGTTGACTTGCATGTTGAGTCCGTGGTTAAGAAAGCAAATGTAATGTTGTTATTTATTTCAAGAGGGTTGAAATGTAAAAGCAACGATGTGCTACTGAGACTTTACAAAGCTCTGGTTAGGCTGATTTAGAATACAGTGTCCAGTGTTGGGCCTCACACTTCAGGACGGACATACTGGCACTGGACCATGTGCAGCAAACATTCACACAGATGATCCCTGGAATGGTAGGCCTAACATACAATAATGGCTGAGGATCCTGGGATTGTATTCATTAGAGTTTAGAAGGTTGAGGGGAGATCTAATAGAAACTTACAAGATAATGCATGGCTTAGAAAGGGTGGACGCTGGAAATTTGTTTCCATCAGGCGGGGATACTAGGACCCGTGGTCACAGCCTTAGCATTAGAGGGGGTCAATTTAAAATGGAAATGAAGAGATATTTCTTCATCCGGTGAGTGGTGGGCCTGTGGAATTCAATGCCACGGAGCTCAGTATAGGCCGGGATGTTAAATGCCTTCAAGGTAGAGATTGATAAATTCTTATATCTCACAAGGAATTAAGGGATACGGGGAAAGTGCGGGTAAGTGGAATTCAAATGCCCATCAGCCAATGATTGAATGGTGGAGTGGACTCGATGGGCCGAATGGCCTTACTTCCACTCCTATGTCTTATGTCTTATGGTCTAAGATGCCAGTATCTGCAGGGAATGGACTTATTGCAAACAAAAGAGTATTAGGATAAATTTTTGTGACCAACATAATACAAGGCAAGTGATTCACTGGAGGGTATTTCTTTCAGTCACTGTCATCTCCTAGTATGTTTTGATAGCTGTGTTTATTGAATAGACCATATCTGTCCTTTTTTCAAAAATTTGGACATTTTGGCAATATTTTAACACAAGCTTCAAATGAATTGATGGAGAAAGCTCAATGTACTTTAAATTCAAATGAATTGGTTTCACCAGACCAGCTAGTCGCATGATACTTATAGAGTCATAGAGTCATAGAGATGTACAGCATGGAAACAGACCCTTTGGTCCAACTCGTCTATGCCGACCAGATATCCCAACCCAATCTAGTCCCATCTGCCAGTATCCAGCCCATATCTCTCCAAACCCTTCCTATTTATATACCCATCCAACTGCCTCTTGAATGTTGCAATTGTATCAGCCTCCACCACTTCCTCTGGCAGATCATTTCATACACGGACCACCCTCTGTGTGAAAAAGTTGCCCCTTAAGTCTCTTTTATATCTTTCCCCTCTCACCCTAAACCTATGCCCTCTAGTTCTGGACTCCCTCAGCCCAGGGAAAATACATTGCCTATTTACCATATCCATGCCCCTCATTATTTTGTAAACCTCTATAAGGTCACCTCTCAGTCTCCGACGCTCAAGGGAAAACAGCCCCAGCCTGTTCAGTCTCTCCCTATAGCTCAAATCCTCCAACCCTGGCAACATTCTTGCAAATCTTTTCTGAACCCTTTCAAGTTTCACAACATCTTTCTGATAGGAAGGAGACCAGAATTGCACACAATATTCCAACAGTGGCCTAACCAATGTCCTGTACAGCCGCAACATGACCTCCCAACTCCTGTACTCAGTACTCTGATCAATAAAGGAAAGCATACCAAACGCCTTCTTCACTGTCCTTTGTACCTGCGGCTCCATTTTCAAGCAGCTATGAACCTGCACTCCAAGGTCTCTTTGTTCAGCAACACTCCCTAGGACCTTTCCATTAAGTGAATGAGTCCTGCTAAGATTTGCTTTCCCAAAATGCAGCACCTCGCATTTATCTGAATTAAACTCCATCTGCCACCTTTTAGCTCATTGGCCCATTTGGTCAAGATCCTGTTGTAATCTGAGGTAACTCTCTTAGCTGTCCACTACATCTCCAATTTTGGTGTCATCTGCAAACTTACTAACTGTCTGGAATTAATGTCCAGTAGGATAGTGAAATCAAGAAATAATTCCTCGTGTAAAGACTAACAGAAATATTAAAAGTCATTCTCTAATTTATGACTATGCCACTTTTCATTACAATAAAGAATGGAAAATATACCAATAGCAATTAATGCATAATAATATATATTGTAATGACATCTAAAAGTACAGCATTCTCAATCACTGAACCAATCGTTGATGATTAAATCAAAATGTATTGCTTTTGCTTCTCATGTTGTCAATTAATAAAGCACAAAAACGATCACTGTTCTCAAGAATCCATTAAAAATTATATAAAATGTAATCTCTGTTTCAATTTTGAAAAGGCAAGTGCAATTTAATTTTTTTTATCACCATACCTAACGAAGGAAGGAATTTGTATTACCCATTACTTTTCAAGTGACAAATATAATTTTTTAAAAATATGGTCAACTTCAAAATTGGCTTCATCCAAAGTAGTTGATGCTGCTCCAATTAACTCAGAGTCCCAGCTGTGTTGCCAGATCTACTGAGTTTTTCCAGCAATTTCTGATTTCCAGCATTCTCAGTTCTTTGATTTTTTTTCTTAATGTTGTAACTAAAGTTCAAAATGACTATAGCTTATCCCATTTATAATGTTTGGTAATGATAAGGCAAAGGGCAACCAAACCAACAGCCACTACTTTTACTTTATCTAACTGTGGACCCAGAGAAACAGGAGTGATTGAAATCAAATCTCAGATTTTATTTGCCCACAGGAACTGTTGAGAGTTTTAGAGCATTGGCTTTTATGTGGGTTTACCTATATTGAATTATATCCCTTGGGAGATTGATAGAATTCAATGGAATCCATGAAAATTGTGCATAGATTTTAAAGTGAGTGAGCTTTATACAGCCAAATTGCCTGCACGCACAGATCATTTTTAGCACAATCAAATTATTTACGGTGTTCATGATCTATTTGTCTTGCACTTCTAAATTTGTTAATTGTTATGTCAAGCATACTGGGCAGAATCTTCCCAGGGCCAGGACAACATGGGTTGCGATGTGAAATTTGGAAGAATCACATAAAAATTTAAAGAAGTCCTTTCCTGACATCGGGAGCAACAAATTGTATTTTCCAACTATCATCCGGAATCAAGATGAGATTCTTGCTTGTGAGCAGTGAGAGGCCTATAATTATAGATTTTTACCATCATTATTATTTATCCTTGCCTCACTAATATGCCTCACTATAACCCGCCAGATAGAAACTAGCTGCTGAGAACTCCCACCATGAAAATCCAGCTGAGTATTTGGTGAATCAGCTCACTGCATGCTGCTCTAGATCTCCATCTTGAACACCAAAGTCTCAAACACACTTGCAAGACAGCTACACAGAATCCACATCTGCAGGTGCTGCCATCCACCCATGCCAACCTCTTTGCATCATCATCTGATTCATTTACAGAATGTTTCTGTATCATAATGTTACACATTGGGACATGCTGGTGATTGTCATTGGAAAGTTCCCCAAGGATAATTTGAGCACAGGCATAGACGCACAGCTCACAGATGGGAGCAAGATACATCTTAGAGCTGCTCACTTGTTCCTAGCATTCAGTCACTTATTGCTCACTTGGATATCAGCATCGCTGACTTCCCTTGCTCTCTTTTCAAATTCTTTACACTTACAGCCAGAGTTAACATGTACACAATATTTCTGGCTTGACAGAAAGCCAGGAAGCAAGTCAGCAGTCATCAAGTCAAGGGATTTGGATGTGAATATATTTTGTAATTGTACCAACCTTCATGTACCTCCTCTGGAAGCTCATTCCATACATGCATCATCTTCGCATGAAAAAGTTGCCATTCAGATATCTTTTACATCTATCCCCTCTCATGTAAACCTATGCCCTTTGGTTTTGGACTCCTCCACCCCAGGAGAAAGACCTTGTCTATTCAACCTATCTATGCCCTTCATGATTTTATAAACCTTTAGAAGGTCACCCATCAGCTCCAGGGAAAATAGCTCCAGCCTATTCAGCTGGGGTATGGTTATTAAATTTGCAGATGACACCAAAATTTGTGGTATAGTGGACAGTGAAGAAGATCATTTCAGAGTACAATGAGACATTGGTCAGATGGACCAATGGGCCAAGGAGTGGCAGATGGAGTTCAATTTAGATAAATGTGAGGTGTTGCATTTTGGTAAGGTAAACCAGGGCAGGACTTGTGCGGTTAATGGTAGATGTCTGGGGAGTGTTGCTGAACAAAGAGACCTGGGGTGCAGGCGCATAATTCCTTGAAGGTAGAGTCACAGGGAGACAGGCTGGTCAAGAAGGCATTTGTAATGTCTGCCGTCACTGGTCAATGCATTGAGTCTAGGGAATGGGATGTCATGTTGCAGCTATACAGAACATTGGAGAAGCCACTTTTTGAATACCCTATTCAATCTTGGTCATTTTCAATAGGAAAGATATTGTTAAAATTGAAAGTGTTCAAAAAGGATTTACAAGGATGTTGCCAGGATTAGAAGGTTTGAGCCAGAGCAAGAGGCTGAATAGTCTGGGGCTGTTTTTCCTCGAACGTCAGGAGCTGAGGGGTGACCTTTTAGAGTTTAGAAAATCATGAGGGGCATAGATAGGTTGAATAAACAAGGTCTTTTTCCTGGGGTGGGGAAGTTAAAAACCAGAGTGCATAGGTTTAAGGTGAGAGGGGGTAGATTTAAAAGGCATCTGAAGGACAACTTTTTCATGCAGAGGGTGGTGCGTGTATGGAATGCGCTGTGAGAGGAGGTGTTGGAGGCTAGGACAATTACAACATTTAAAACGCACCAGGATGGGTATATGAATAGGATGGGTTTAGAGGGATATGGGCCAAAGGGTGGCAAATGGGACTAAATTGATTTAGAATATCTGGTCGGTGCGGACAAGTTGGATTGAAGGGTCTGTTTCCATGCTGTACATCTCTTTGACATGTTACAGTACAGTATGGGGAAGATGCTGGCCTAGTGGTATCATTGCTAATATATTAATCTAGGACACCCAGGAAATGTTCGGGAACCCAGGCTGATATCCCTCCATGGCAGATTGTTTGAAATTGAATTCAGTAAAAATTTGGGATTAAGAGTCTAATGATGTACCCAAATCTATTGCTGATTATTGGAAAAATATTCATCAGGTTCACTTATGTCCTTTAGGGAATGAAACTGCCATCCTTAACTGGTCTGGTCTGCATGTGACTCCAGACATTAGCAATGTAATTGACTCGTAACGGCTCTCAGGGCAATTAGGGATGGGTAATAAATATTGGCCTAGCCAGTGATGCTCACATCCTCTAAATTAATAAGTTTTTAAAAAATAAGGCTTGTGCTATATTAATCTCATGCTTTAACCATACGCAAGAGCATAAGTAGCAAAAACACTACATGTGCTTTAATCAAATGGCCATTTCTCAAAGGTAAATGGCAGGAGGCTTCAGTAAAGACAAGGGAGGTAGCCATCAGTTAGACGTCTGAGCACAGTCCATCAGGGGCTTCTGACATCAGTCCACAGGTTTGAGCATGGTCACTTGGATGCTCAGTGCAGGTTAGTGTCAGACTCCCCTCTTCATGGTAGGTGAGGAACCAGGTTTTGGGCACCCCACTTGTCTTGGCTCTTTCTGTCCTATTGTGAGTTATTTTCTCCTGGAATGAGATAAAGGAAGAGATGGAATGAGATGAAGTGAGTGGTACAGATGCTAAAGGTGGTACAAATGGGTGAATGGTGGTAAAGGGTGAGTCAATAGGCAGTGCAGAAGGCATGCAGGTTTAGTAGTCTCAGGGTTTGAGGTAGGTGAGAGCGAGGGAAAGAAGACGCTGCAGGCAGTGGTGACAGTAGAAGATGAAAGATGGAACAGTAGCAGAGATATAGTAAATGTGATGTAGCAGAGAGAGTAGTAGAACAGAAAAACCATTGAACTTCTTCCCACACTGTTGAGTGTCCCTCAATATGGCTGAAACCACATTGACATGGAGAGCAACCTTGGATCAGGCAGTCACTGACGTGTCATGGAATCATCAGCAAGTCATAGAGATGTCCAGCATGGAAACAGACCCTTCGGTCCAACCCGTCCATGCTAACCAGATATCCCAACCCAATCTAGTCCCACTTGTCCGCACATGGCCCAAATCCCTCCAAACCCTTCCTATTCATATACCCATCCAGAAGCCTTCTAAATGTTGCAATTGTACCAGCCTCCACCACTTCCTCTGGCAGCTCATTCCATACATGTACCACCCTTGGAGTGAACAAGTTGCCCCTGAGGTCTTGTTTATATCTTTCCCCATCTCACCTTAAACCTATGCCCTCTAGTTCTGGACTCCCCGACCCCAGGGAAAAGACTTTGTCTATTTATTCTATCCATGCCCCTCATTATTTTATAAATCTCTATAAGGTCACCCCTCAGCCTCCAATGCTCCAGGGAAAACAGCTCCAGCCTATTCAACCTCTCCCTATAGCTCAAATATCCAACCTTGGCAACATCCTTGTAAATCTTTTCTGAACCTTTTCAGGTTTCACAACATCCTTCTGATAGCAAGGAGACCAGAATTGCATGTAATATTCCAAAAGTGGCCTAACCAATGTCCTGTACTGCCGCAACATGAACTCCTAACTTATATACTCAATACTCTGACCAATGAAAGGAAAGCATACCAAATGCCTTCTTCACGATCCTATCTACCTGCAACTCCACTTTCAAGGAGCTATGAACCTACACTCCAAGGTCTCTTTGTCCAGCAACACTCCCTAGGACCATACCATTAAGTGTATAAGTCCAGCTAAGACTTCCTTTCCCAAAATGCAGCACCTCACATTTATCTAAATTAGACTCCATCTGCCACTCAAGATCAAGATCCCATTGTAATCTGAGGTAACCTTCTTCGCTGTCCACGACACCTCCAATTTTACTGTCATCTGCAAACTTATTAACTACATTTCTTATGTTCACACCCAAATTATTTACATAAATGATGAAAAGCAGTGGACCCAGCACTGATCCTTGTGACATTTCACTGATCACAGGTCTCCAATCTGAAAAATAACCATCCACCACTACCCTCTGTCTTCTACCTTCAAGCCAAATGGCTAGTTCTCCCTGTATTCAATGAGATCTAAGCTTGCTAACCAGTCTATCATGGGGAACATTGTTGAATACCTTACTGAAGTCCATATAGATCATGTCTACAGCTCTGCCCTCATCAATCCTCTTTGTAACTTCTTCAAAAATCTTAACCAAGTTTATGAGACATGATTTCCCACGCACAAAGCTATGTTGACTATCCCTAATCAGTCCTTGCCTTTCCAAATACATGTACAGCCAGTCCCTCAGGATTCCCATTGCTTACTTAGTGCAAAACATCAGTCCAAACATGGTGTTGAAGGTGGAGATTCTTGGCCATTCCCACCATGGCAAGTAATGCTGACTACGGCAAGCAGGAGAATTGGGCTAACATCAGACTGAGGAGCACCATAAGACCGTGGTAGATGGTTAATGAGGTGAGTTTGAGAAATAGCATGAGAAAATGCACTAGACCTCATGGAGAGAAAAAATTCCACAAAAATGACATTTTGCCAGAATATGGTAAGAATCAGCCTGCTGTTTTTGCTGTGGACTTATTTAATTGATTGTGTACCTACCTAAATATTGTCCTGCTGATAAATTGAATATTCTGATATAATAGCCAGGATTTTGCAAACAGTGCCAAAACTACAGTTTTGGCCATTCACTCTTGAAGAAAACACTTTAAATATAATATTAATTTTTCAGAGCCAGAAAAGGTTTAGGAGAAATAATAAAATTAGTACATTATTGAGAATCGAGTTACATCTCACTCAATATAATTCAACTATTCAAGGGTTCTTTACAATGAGATGAATAGCACAAAAAGCTGATTTTTTTTGTCAGTTCTGTGATTTCTACCCAATTACAATTAACAGAGACCAGGGAAGTTTGGAATTACCCACAGCAATTTCTAAATTTCCTCATTTATCTGTACATTTGTGAACTCTGGCTGTTTTTAGAAATTTTCTAGAATATTTATAGATGATAATTAGTCTGGGGTAAGGTAACAAGTTAGATTGATACCGAAAGGTTTTATTTCTAAAAGAAAGTAGAATAACTATTTTGAAAAATGACAATTGTCACAGCTTCATGGAAACTAATAACCCAGGAGCCACAACTTGGCCAGATCATACATGGTAGCAGAGTAGCTATCTAAATTATAGATTTGTGCCAGGATTTACTTTTCACTTTGTTTAACCAACTTGTTTGTTCATAGTTAGTTCATTAGTGTGCACAAATAGAAGGGATGCTGTTTTTGTAAACTTTGTGTATCACTCCATGTTAAAATAGTCTGATAAATGAGTACAACAGTCAGACTGGACAACTGGCCCACGAGCAACTCAATGCATAAGCAACTGATAAGATACAGAATAAACAATAGCCCATAACTTTCAGTCATTGGCAATGCTAGGCATTGCAGGAACTCATCAAAGTTTAATCATCTGAGAACATGAGCCTGGAAAACAGCAAGCATCAGCTTACTCCACACAGTTTCCTCAGCATGATTAATGAAATTCTGTGATACTTACATGACAGCTCAATTCTTTTTGCTGCAGTCAGGCATTATTTGTTTTCAATCATTTCCAACAATTATGGCAAATGCTTACTAATCTACAATATTGTAGAATTCATACAATTATAGGAAAATAACATAAAAAACATAGAGATATATATTTTTGAACTACTTGAAGTATTACAAGGTGAATTGAATATAACAGTAGGGATGTTCCACTTTAGTTATACGGGGCATTAATGTGATCACATCTTAAATATTACGTGCAGTTTTGGTCTCCTTATTTAACAAAGGTTGATAATGAATTAAACGTGGTTCATAGTGGACCCACTCGACTGATTCTTAGAATGAGCTGGTTGCTTTATGAGGAAAAGTTGAAGAGGCTGGACTTATTCCCACTGGGGTTGAAAAGAGTGAGAAATGGTTGAATTGAAGTGTTTAAGATCCTAAATGGTCTTGACAATGTAGACTTGGAAAAGGTGTCTCTCTTGTGGATCAGTCCAGAACTAGGAGGCATTGTCTTAAAATTGTGTTGCCTTTTCGGACAGAAATGTGAAATTTATTCCCTTCAAAAAATGTGTGACTTTGGAACTCTCTCTCTCAATAGATGGTGGATTTGAGACTCAATGATTATTTTAAAGGGGATAGATATATTCTTGTCAGTCAAGGGAATAAAAGGTTATTGGGAGTACATGGGAACATGAAATTCAAACCACAAACAGGTCAGCCAAGAATCTTATTGGATAGTAGGGCAAATTTGAAGGGCCAAATGGCCAAGCTCTGCTTTTAATTCATATGTTCACATGGAGTTAGCTAAAAGCTTGTATAACCATGTTACATTTCGGGCATCCATATTTGTTTTGCTGGCACATGCTTTATGACGAAGTCTCAGCTAGACATTTTTCATATCTTGTGTCCCCCTCTCTGGATACAGTATTTCCACATTAACAGCTGCTTCACATTTATACATGCTTCTTGCTGCTACATTCATAAGAAATAGGGTGGCAGTTCTTGAATAACATTGACTGGCAGTAACAAGTTGGCTGCTGAGCATTTATTTTTCAGCAGTTACCATTTGCAAAATAGATAATGGATGTAATTTGTGTATAAGGTGGTTCTCTTGGTTTGAAATCTGCTTGAAGGTTTATCCAATGGATTTTTGTAATCCTTTGAGATCAAAATCGTTGGTTTCAAATTGACGAAAGCCTAATGGCTGTGAGCGACAGAGAGTGACACCAAAAAGACCATTAAAAAAGGAAGCTGATAAATCCTTGTCTGGAGGGTGTAAGAACAACATCAATGTATCCTATTATTTTCATAAAGGACTGAGTCAGGTGCCTCACAGTTAAAAGAATTGCATGTTAGAATCCTGCGTTTTTGTGACATTTGTAAAGACAGATGAAGCAACTTGATAACAGATGTACACCTGGTATGAAAATAATTTAAAATTTGAGATGCCATGTTCTGCCAATCTAGATACAACAGCATTATTGTTTCATTGCAATTTTTCACAATCTGTGCTTTTTATTACTTGTGAATAAAGCCAGACTATTATGTACAGAGAATAAAACAGCCAGTAGTTGTATAACTAGATTAGTATTCTATAGGTTATAATTACTCCTACAATCAACCCGCTCCCATGCTAGGTTATCATTGGTTGATCACTTTTCTAGCAGGCCATTGAAGGTGTTGCTCATTTGAGATTTATTGTCCGGTTGGTGCCTCTGGCAGCTCACCAAATCAGTACCAAACCCCTTTTCAATTTAGCTGGCGCCTAGCTCAGTTCAATTATCAAACATGAAAAAAGCAGGTTTTACAACTCTCGTCTCTTTCAATGTGCACCTGAATGGAAACAATATCTTATATGCTGGATAAATGTGATGCATTGAAGTTTTAGTCACTCCGTTTAAGGCCAGTGACACCCACATCTCATGGAAATAGAATAAAGGAGCTGACTCTTAGGCAATCTACTAAACTTCGGGGACTCCAAGGAAAGTCGTCTGTTAAGGCTGCTTCTCCCTGTTCTTCCCAATATCAAGGGGCAACATCTTCCCACCTCAGTCCCTGAGCTACTGATGGTTTCCACACTAGAGTTTCCTATGCTGCCCAGGTAAAGACAGCAGTCTGACACTCTCTGAGGGCGTCTGGCTACTCAGTAGTGAGAGATAGCCACCTATCACTAACAATATAGCTCCATAATTCGAGGTGGACAACTGATGTCCATCTTCTGTGTGAGTGATTGGTGCCTCCATTTGCCCTGTTGACTCTGCACCTGTCATCCTCTTCTGCTCCTCTTGTTTGCTGATTGAAAATCCCTAATTTGCCCATTAAAGCCACAAACAGTTTAATAGGTGTTTAATTAGTTCACTCCCCCCAATTATCCTCCCATTGAAAATTGTGTCATTTTCCAGAGGTTGCAATGAGTGCTACATTATGTTTCACTACAGATTCACTGACCTCAGTCTCACTTTAGCTAATCTATTTGAGGGAGTCTTAGCCAACATCCCCAGTCAAACCATCTTCACTTTTTTGTCATCAATGCCCTTTCACAACAGGATTAGAAGTGATGATAGTCAATGATGAATATAGCATTCAGTCCTCAGATTATGAAACAGTCCACATATGCTGCAACACTGAGACAACACTGGCTCAGATTGATAAGTTAAAAATAACATTCATGTCTGGGCAATTTCCAAATAATTATTACATTCTGCTTTGGGATCAGGAAGGACAGGAACAGCAATCAATGAAAATTTGCTGAACAAGGGGAAGAATTTTATTGGCAGGAAGGGGAAATGCGCCCCTCCTACCCTGAAGGACTAGCAGGTGGAAGCTGCCTTGCTTCTTGTAATCCTGTCTGGCACCACTGAGAGTAGGCTAAATTGGTTGCTGGTGTAATGTCCTATCATTCAGGAGGAAGTCCCACCATTAAGTGCTACTGGCCAATCTGATTGGTTAGCAGTTCCATCACTCCTAGCAACACCAGAGCTCAGTTGTGGGCACTGTCAATACTGCAGGAAGAAGAATATAGTGGCCCCAGAATTTCACAGTGGGTTAAGTTCCTAGAGCCCATGGGCATCCAGTGCCAGGTTCTGTCAGTAAGCTCACATGACCCTTCATTGTTTATTTACACATGTCATTGTCAGTGCTTTTCCACCTTGTGTATGACAGGGTGAACAAGAAGGTGGCGGGCTGGTCTGTGATAAAAGTCCCCTGGTCAAAAATCACAACTGATAGGGGCTTTTAATATCCATAGAACATAGAATGGCACAGCACAGGAATAGGCCCTTTGACCCATGATGTTGTGCCAAACATGACGCCAAATTAAACTAGTCCTTTCTGCCTGTTCTTGGTCCATATCCCTCCATACCTTCCATTCTCATCTAAAAGTCCCTTAAATGCCCCTATCATATTAGTCTCCACCACCACTCCTGGCAGTGCATTCCAGACTCCTACCACTCTCTGAGTAAAAAACCTCCCACTCTCTGTATAAAAAAAAACTGACCCTCATATATCCTTTGAACTTTACCCTCTCACCTTAAATGCATGCCTCCTAATGCCTTCTGTGGGCAGCACAGTGGCACAGTGGTCAGCACTGCTGTCTCGCAGCGCCAGAGACCCGGATTCAATTCCCGCCTCAGGCGACTATCTGTGTGGAGTTTGCGCATTCTCCCTGTGTCAGCGTGGGTTTCCTTCAGGTGCTCTGGTTTCCTCCCACAGTCCAAAGATGTGCAGGTCAGGTGAATTGGTCATGCTAAATTGCCCGTAGTGTTTGATGTGGGGGAGTGGGTCTGGATGGGTTGCTCTTCGGAGGGTCGGTGTGGACTTGTTGGGCTGAAGGGCCTGTTTCCACACTGAATGTAATCTAATCTAATATTGACGTTTCAACTCTGGAAAAAAGATTCTGACTGTCAACCCTACCTCCGCATCTCATAATATTTTAGACTTTGATCAATTCTCCCATCAGCCTCTGCCACTCCAGAGAAAACAACCCGAGGTTTTCTAGACTCTCCGTTTAGCTCTTACCCTCTACTCCAAGCAGCATCCTAGTAAACCTCTTCTGCACCTTCTCTAAAGCTTCCACACCTTCCTGTCATGTGGTGACCAGAACTGAACGCAATACTCAATACTCCCAAAATGCAAAACCTCACACTTAAACTCCATCTGCCATTTCCCCGCCCATATCTGCAACTGATCTATATCCTGCTGTATCCTTGACAACCTTCTACACTATCCACAACTTCACCAATCTTTGTGTGTGCAAACTTAATAATCCAGCCCAAGATTACACTCTATTTTTTCTATTTCGAATGAATGGTCAATACTAAATCAACATGTGTTATCAATTATACAGGTACTGTACATCACAAAGTTGATCTTGCTTTATTCTGTCACTACCTGTTAGGAATCTGTGTGAATATTCAAATGATTACGAACTCACATATAAGCTTTCCAATACATTCCAAAGCACAACAAGGGCACCAACAGTACATAACTCAAATGCACAAAATATTAAGTACTGCCACTATTATTCCCCAGGTAAATCTCGAAAAATAATTTTGGACTCCCATCTAAACAGGTTTTTGAAATAAACTGATAGTTTTACTGACTGGCAGATAGGCTGATAATGATTTCTTTTCTTTAAATATAACTGACAAAGAGGAAAATATTCACCACAGCATCCAAGTGCTACCGGATGTTGACTCAAATGCGAAGGCCTACTGCTTTTGGTTTTCTTTTCAAAAAAATAATTGTTACTTTAGTCTTGCAATAAATGTATCAGATATTCAAGGTGTAAAAGTTCACCCATCTGAATCAGGAGTAAGGTAAAAGGACCTTGATTTACAATCAGATCGTGTCTCTCCTAATCTCTGTTATAAATATTAAATCTCTATTCCTGGTGCATACATTCAGTTACACATTGATTACCAAGATTTGCTCATCGGCATCCAGGACAGAGTAACCTTTCTGAGTGGCCCCCCATCCCCATCACCTTATTTACTCCCTCCACCACAGGCACAAATTGACAGCAGGATGTGCTGAACATACAGTGGATTGCATCAATTTGCAAAAGGTGCAGTGACAGCACCTTCCAAACTTGTGATTTCATCCATCCAGAACAAAGTAGCAGATGCATGAGAACAGCAGCCACTGCTAGTTCTTCTCCAAGTTACACACAATTCTGATTTGGATCATCTTGTTACTCTTTCACTACGGCTGGACCAAATTGCTGGACCTCCCTTCCTACTCGTGTGCCCGCACTACACGGACTGCTGGGCTTCAAGCAGCTCATCACCCTCCCCTTCTCAAAGGTGTGAGGGATTGACCTTGTTAGCAATGCTTACATCCTACAGCTGAATTTTTTAAAAAACTGACTTAGGAATTTCTTTTATGTGCTTGGATAATCCCATTTTGCAGCATTCTGAAGAGCTTTTTTTGAAAACCGTGAAGATAGAAAGGAAATGCTGACAAAGTTTGGAAAGAAAGCAGTACCCTGTCAGTATTCTGTGCATTGGTGCTATGGTTGTTGTGTGCATTCAACCCGAAATCTAGAAAGGTGTTTATAAAATGTCAGGATGATTGCAGCTGTGTGATGAAGATGAAAGAAATCAATACCCAGCTCAATGTGAATGTATCCACTGAAGTCTCTGAGGTTCAAAGAGGTTAATACAATGCTGAATGTATGAACTGCAGCTCCTCGAATCTAGTTACTTACTTTATTCATTCTGCAGCTTCAACATCCCATGATGAGTCTCTCTCCAGCAGTAGCTCGGCTGCGTGTAATCACATCACATCATACCAAGTAGATGGCACTAAGCCATTTTCAAAAATGAAAATTAAGTTAAAAAGAACACCGTCACAACTTTTACAGTGATGGCATTTTAAATGAGAAATATCAGTTGCACGAATTGTTAAATTGTTTAATTGTAGTTCACAGACTTCAAGGCCAGTCAGAATCTGTCATTAAAGAATAGTGGTGATAAAACATGAGTTATAAGTTAAATCAAAGACAGAGTACTGTGAAGATACTGAAAACCTGGTGCCTGTATAATAATATCAAAGCCATTTGAGTACTTGAGAATGTCACCAATATCTGACTGATGCTGTTCTTTAAGAATGGCTAACAGAATCTGTGGCCTGCAATCTGACCATGCAGTTGAGTTTTTGAGAAGCCATGGGGTCTTTGGTTGTTATCTAAAGAACTTTAAAGGACAGGAAATCATTATCACCAGGCTGCTGTGCTACCCCCAAGGGAGGTAATACTCCAAAGAGTCAGAAAATTCAAAGAGTTATTATAGCTCCAATGCCAAAATTGCATTTGTCCAAATCTCTTGGGAGAAATATTTTACAAATATAGGAAGCAATTAAAGAATGCCCTGAAAATTCCTTATTCATGTATTACAAAATACTTTTTTTTTAATGGTCTAACCTAATGTCGAATAACGTGCTGTTTGACAAGGGAGCTAATGAAAGCAGTGAGCAGCAGCACCACAGTACAGGCCCACCATAGATTGTGGTTCCTGCCCACACCTCTTCAAACAGCAGGTTTGAAGCTCAGCACTCAGAGCTGAGCCCAGAACTCAGCTTCACCATGAGGGGAGAAGGCCAGAGAAAATCAAGTGCTTTCCTGCAGATAAGGATGGGAAAAAGGAAGGCAATTTATTTAAGTCATGCACTGTTATAAGGGAAGCTCAGCAGAGGCCTGGAAGCACCTTGCTGGCTTTCCACTCTGGTCCGGAATAATGTGTGACACTGGAGTCCACAGTGAAGACTTAAAAGAGAAAGAACAACCTCACCAAATTCAAAGTAAGGTGATATGTTATTTTGTTGTGGAACCCGCAGGGAAGTGTTGGGAAGACAGGCATAAAGTTGGTGTTTTTAATCTATCACTGTGCAGACAGGATGGTAAACCCATTATTATTGTCAAGATTGATGCTGAAGATCCAGTCGATCTGATACTCCCAGGCACTCAAGGTGGCTGATTGATGGCTAGGTAAGCAAGATTGCTCTTAGTCATTTCCACAATAGGGCTCATGTGACCTCTCTGGCTGCAAAACTACTTGTAGTGACGACTCCAATTCTCCCCTGAACCTAATAATAATTGAAGTATGCACTCACATTTACTGCACCATCCATCAAATGGTCATGGCTGTACAAGAATTCAAATTGATTGCTGTCAACTGTGTGAGAATTCCTAATAAATCATGAATCCACAAACATTCCAGTATGGCAATGTAACAGAGTTCTTCAACTTTCCACTATAAAGCGAGCATTTATACACAGGTATTTTACATTGTGTTACTGAATACATTTTATTCCCTTTCTTTTATCCTTCTTTCCTCTCTCCAACAGTTTCTATTTCTGCCCCTCCCTCAGGTAGCAAGTCAGCAAGGGTGATATTAAAGCACTTAATTTATTCAGCTTTTGGTGATTCTATCAAGAGAAAGGCAATGTTCTCAGATACAAGACCAAATGAACAAGGTGTCTCTTGTGATTAAAATGTTGGTTTTATAGAACAAATATAAGAACAATTAAACTGAAGAGCAGAAGTGCAAAAAGACATTTTACCTTCTTTACCAAAAGTCTCTGGAACAGTCTAACTCTGAGGTTTGTTTGAATAAACATGCTTCAGTTTATGAGTTTTCAGGATCTATTCTAACTTCCAACTTCAGGTGATGTTCCCACAATCGCCTGCTCTTCGCATTAGTTCTCCTGTTGCTCTTTTAAAGTTTTTTTTTGATATGTATAGATAGATATGAAAATGTTTCAATCATTGTAACCATTTAGAAAGCACTAAATGAACATCACAAGAACAGTGAAAAGTTCTGTGGCTCACACATGTACACTGAAAATGAAACTATGACCATGAATTCATTGAATGTCACCACATTTCTCCCAAAGTTGACATGTTTGCATCTGCACATGTTGCCAGCAACTTAATCTATAAGTGTCGTTACCATGGGGCAAAATTCAAAATACAATGGGCATTTTTAACTTATACTTCCAAAATGTGTTTTGTAAGAGGGCTAATAAAGCCAAAAGAGTTTGCAAAGGTAAATTAAGAGAGAAAAGGATACTCTTAAAGACAAGAAGGGCACTTTAAAAAAAGGAAAAAGTAAGCATGGCTTATTATTTTTGTGACAATAAAAGCATAAAAGAGATGATGATCCACAGCTCAACAGCAACAAACCCACTGCAGATTATGTCCATTTTGTGTTTTTTTTCCTTTGAACAATACACAAGAACAAGGGTTAAAAAGCCTGTTTCAGTTCTACTTATGTGCCTGTAGGTCTGAGTGCTCTTGTGTGTATCAGTGAACTTAGATACTTGTGTATATCAACCTGGGCATGAGCATTAACATGCTGTGAAAATCAATTTTAAGAACTATCCCCTTGTCATCCCTGTGTTGCAGGTAAAGGTCACTTACTCTGCATGTAAGTGAGTAGGCCAGACAAAAAGCATCAGGACAACAAACACTCTCTCTCCACACACACACACCCTCCCCCCCTCTCTCTCACTATGAATGCTGCTGCAATTCCATCATAGGTGAATGGAATCAGAACAACAGAATATTAACCTACTGGCAAAGCAAAGAATCTTGAACTCAACTGATCTACTACACATGTCAACATTACTGATAAGGTCCACTGCATCAGCTGCAATGTTCAACAGTTTCCACAGAGGGCTTGAACTATAGGCAGAGGCTGAATGGATTAGGGCTATTTTCCCTGGAGTGTCACAGGCTGAGGGGTGACCTTATAGAGGTAAAATCATGAGCGGCATGGATCGGATGAATAGTAAAGGTATTTTCCCCAAAGTAGGGGAGACCAAAACTACAGGACATAGGTTTAACGTCAGAGAGAAAAGATTTAAAAGGGACCTAAGGGGCAAGGTTTTCATGCAGATGGTGGTGTTTATATGGAATGAGCTGCAACAGGAAGTGGTGGAGGCTGGTACAATTAAAGGATTTAAAAGGCATCTGGTTTGGTATATGAATAGGAAGGGTTTGGAGGGATATAGACCAAGTGCTGGCAAACGGGACTAGATTAATTTAGGATATCTGGTCAGCGTGGATGAGTTGGACTGCAGGGTCCGTTTCCACGTTGTACATCTCTGTGACTCTGTCTGATCCACATATCAATTTTTTTTGTTATTTTGTTAACTTTTCTCATTTTGTACTCACCTCTAATTCTAACCTGTGTGTACAATTGTTTTTGCATTTAGTTATAAATAAGCTCACTCATAGTTAACTCAAGAAGGTCTGATTAAATTGGCTGCTTTTAAAACACAAGTTCATTTGGGTCTGGGAGAAAGGTATCCACAAGAAAAGGATCCACTTTTTAAATTAATGTGGATGTTAACAATTTGGAGTATCCCATCTGGAACTATGACAAATTGCAGAACATTGACAAGGTCTGGATTAACATTAATGTGACCGGAAAGGTCCCAGATTTCATCTGCTGTCTGTTTTAAGAAAGTTGATATCAATAGGATGATGCTAATAGGATCTGTCCATAGAAAAGGATAAATATCAATTGGAGCTCCCTGCTTGTCATCATTATTCAATCATTTCTAGCAAAGACTGAATGTGTGAACACTGAATACAACAGAAAGTTCTTCTGTGATGCCTTCTGAACACACTGCCTATTGGCACTGACACATACAGTGATCCCTTGGTAAAGCATTATGTAGAACATAGAGCCACAGAGTGAATTTGCAACTTAAACAACAAAGTCGTTATGCAGCGATATAAATGTAGTTATTATCCTAAAGTACTTCACAGATCGGAAACAGACCCCAAGACAAAACAGTAGAGCTATTAGAAGTACAGTTTTGTATTTATTTAGATCTTTTCACAATCCAGAACATCCCACTCCTTGTGGTTTAGATTAGAGCATCATTGAATCGCTTACTGAACCAATGCGGAGCATTTAGAAATTAACCCATAGCATCATCACAGTAACATTTAGTCTGGTTTCAGGCTCTACTTTCAGCAAGTTGGGAAAGCTCCTTCCCATTTTAACACAGCATAGATTGACATAATCAAGACTACTGCAACTTAAAGATTTACTGTGGGGTGGGAAAGGGTGGGCATTACTAGTCAAGTTACCAACCCTTTGGAATTATTTTAGAGCATCCAGGAATTGAGGACTAATATGCACAACACTGCTGTAAGGAACAGAGGAGAAAAACCATAAGGTGCAGTAAACAATATTTTTATATTTAATTGAATGTTTTATAGAAGTGTTGGAAATAGGGCAACACATCAATTTCAGTAATAGTCAAGTTTAATCTAACTGGCAAATAAAAAGTGTCAGTTCCCTTTCAAATTGGGGGATAAGAATTTGGGAGGAAGTGTTTCAAGTAATGAAACTTCTGGAATATAATGAACCAGGGTTGGTAGTCAGATGAGGGTTACAGAAAGATAAGGATTGGAGTGTGAGGGAATATGGGAGACCGAATTCTCTATGTGTTAGATTTCAAGTGAACAATTAGGGACAGATTTTCACTATGAAGGTGGGAAGTTCCATTTGGGAAACCTTCTGTCTCAGTTTCCACGAGGTGGGATGTGATCAAGTTAGGACTCCCACAACTACCATAATTCAGAAGCACCCATGGATGTAGGCAATTCGCAGGGGAGTTGCGGGGAGGGTTGGGGAGGGCACGTGTTGGCTGGAAGTAGGTGGGGGTTGGTTAGAAGGCCTGTCTTGATTCTCTGAGACTTTTATGAAAGAATGTTAAACTATTTAGCCCTCATTCTTCCTGTTTCTGCCCCGCCTATCCCATTTCATACCCCTTATGCTATCATCATACCTCTCTGAACCTCAACACCACTTCCATGTTCCCAATAATTCAATGCCACACCACGTAAGCTGATAACACTATGGCAACAGTGTAGCCACTCAGCCAGTATCTACCATGGACAAACTGCAGATTCCACTTAAGGATTTAAAAATACAGTTTTTAACTATCTAAGAGAGCTCTGATTCATACATGGAATATTTTCATTCTGATAAACACTGTCATTCATAAAACTCATTCAAAGATTTTACATCTCTTCAGTTGTCAATCTGATGTAAAAGTGAACTTCTATTCACTAACTATAATGAAGACAGATACTAGGAAAGAACACTAAATGCTGGACAAGCCAGCCAAGCCCACATCCCCTGAATGAATTAAAAATATGATAAAGGTGTCAAATAAATTAAAGTCATTGCAGTTGTTGCTGGAAAGTGTTCATAAACCCTATACCATTTGACCAGTTCCAAAACAGAACCGGCCTGCAATTAAGTATTTGGGCAGGAGAAGTGAACAGTATGAAGCCAGTTTCTGGTTTAGTAATTGTCAATACCTTAACGAAATGGTCTGTCTTGCATGGTTCAATTGTTAAGGACTACCATTTTTGAACTCAGATGCATAACCTAGGTTGACACCCTTACAAGTGGGGAGGACCTTTTTGTTGTCAGTGATACTTTCATTTTAATAGACATTACACAGGGGAACCATCTGCCTAGTCAGACCAATGAAAAGGAATCTTTGTACTATTCAAAGAAGATGAAAGATTTCTCTTAACATCCTGGTCAGCATTCTTAATTTAACCAAATTATTTAATCATTCATCTCTGTTATTGTTAATGGGATCTCACATATAAATTGATTCTGCTGTTTGTTTACAAAGCAACTGTTACTGTTTTTCTAAAGTAACCTATTCAATATGAGTTGGAATGCACTGTGAATGTGAGACATCGACATATACCACAACTTCTTATTCTTTGATATTTTGAATATTACATTTCATTAAATTCAGTACTATGATTCAGCAGAACCAAAGAATTATGCAGTATTTCTTTTAACGATGTAGCACTCCTATGGTACAAAGCAACATGATTGCACATGCCTAAGTGCCCATTCAAGCGTTTATACAATTTCTACAGCAAAGGAAAGCACTGCATGAATTTCTAATTGCCTGTGATCATCTGTACGTCTCAAAGTTTCGTGGGAGTGTCCACAAAGCATTACCTTATGGTTGCACTGGATTTCTCAGTGACATCAAGGATGGTAAAAGATTGTGCAGATGATTCCTGAAGTATTGGCTAACCTATCAAAATATGAATTGAAATCGCAGCATACATCTTACAAACACCAGATACCAGAAGCAAAAAGTTTGTCAAGTTCATGCTTCCATGCTGGAATAGCTATTTTTCTAGGTGAGTACATTCCAAAATGTACAGTACTAGAAAAAGTGCTGCACACTAGAGAGTTACACATGAGCAGTGACCTATTGTAGTTGAAGATAAATAATGAAGATTAGGATGCAAAAGCCTTTCATTGCTACACCTGCTTATTTAAAATAGGAAAGAAAACAATGATTTCAAAATATACGAAGATATTTTACTTTTTTCATGGAAACCCACAGGTATTGATGAATGTGTGTGGTAGTGTGATGTTCCATTGTGTTTATCCCTTGTGCAGCATATTTGACTACTTTGCTTATATCTGGTATATTCTATTATGCTTGTAGGATTCCTATGTACTTTACATTTTGAATATCCTCAAGGTTTACAAGAAATAATATATTTTAGTTTGGCACTGAGGGTTTCCCTTATTCTCAAGAAACTTTAGAGGCAGCTATAGGCAAATCACTAGCAACAATCTCTAGTTCTGCAAATGTGTCTTGAATGGAGACTGAATCCTCATTATCAGCAATGGATTTACTTGTATCATCTTCTATCTGATGTGGTGAATAATGAGGACATCCATTTGTTGCTGTTGAAATATTTTTTATGTCCTTAAGTAGTCCTGAGAGGTTCAAATGATAAAGTGATCTGACAAAATCATTGTGATAATGAGCCTTTGTTCAGCAACAGCATTAAATCTTACATCAGCCTACACATAAGCACATTTTCAAACTTTGCAATATTATGGTCACAGAAAAGGATATATCAGAACATCAGAACATGAGTAGGCCATACAGCCCCACAAGTCTGCCCCACCATTCAATAAAATAATGTCTGATCTGTGACCTAACTCCATATGACTATGTTGGGTCCATACCCTTGATACATTTCCTTCATAAAAATTTATCCATCTCAGATATAATTTAACAATTAAATTAACATTGATTACCATTTGAGCAAGAGACTTCCAAATCTCTATTACTCTTTGTGTGTAGAAGTGCTTTCCAAAATATCTCCTGAATGGCTTGGTCCTAATTCTTCATCCATGCCCCCAGTTCTAGAATCCTCATCCAGTGGAAATAGTTTATTATTATCCACCCTGACTTTCCCTGTTTATATTCTGAAGACCTCAATTAGTTCACTCCTTAACCTTTTAAGTTCTAGACAATAAAGGCCTAATTTGTCTAATCTCTCCTCGTTACTAAACCCCTGAAATCCTTGAAAATATGCGTTGAACTGGATCCAAGACCAAAGCATACTTCCTAAGGTGTGGTGCCTAGATGTGCTCACAGTACTGTAAGTGGTGGCAGCTAAGGTTTGGTATAATTGCAGCATAATGTCTACAATCCTATATTCCAGCCCTTTAGATATGAAAGCCAGCAGTGCATTAGCCTTCTTGACTATTTTTTTGCACCTGGTCAAAAGCATCTTAAACACCATGTTTAACTTAGTGCCTGCTAAAGTATAGCCTAGTCTGTATTTTCTCAGTCTGAAATGGATAATGGCACACTTCCTGATATGAAATTCATCTGCCACAGCTTTGCCCATTCACCTAATCTATCAATATCCTGCTGTAATTTAATGCTGTTACTAACATTGTCTATGATGCTGTCTAACTGTTTGCCATCAACAAATTTGGATTTTTTTTTAATGCCATTATCCAAGTTGTTCATGAACATTGTGAATAATTACCACCCAAACACAGATTCCTGCAGGATATCTTTCATCATATTCTGCCAGTTTGAGTACTCATCCATCAATCCAACTATTTCCTGCCATTCAACCAACTTCTTTTCCATGTCAGTAATTTGTTCTGTGGGATTCCATGTTAGGTAACAGCTCTTTGTAAAGCTTTATCAAACAACTCTAGAATTCCAAATAAGCAACATCTATAGACGTACCTCTGTTCATCGTTTGTGGCATCTCTTCAAAAAAACTCTATGAGATCTGTCAGGCATGATGTATCCTTCCTGAACCTAGGCTGACTCTTCCTGATTAATACTATTTTTTTCAAGATGCTCAGTTATGTTATCTTTGATGATAGACTCCAACAACTTCCCCACCACAGATGGAAGGGTAACTGGTCTATAATTTCCTGTTTCCCTCCATCAACCTTCTTAAAGAGGAGAGTGTCATCAACAACTTTTCAATGCAGACATGCAATTCCTGAATCCAGGGAATTCTAGTTAGGACATTGGCAATGTGCTCTCCTACTTCCTTTAACACCTGTGGGTAGAAAGCATCAAATCCTGGGGATTTGTCGCTCTTCAGTTCCATTAATTTCCCCATTATTGATGATTGCCTTCAGCTAATTTTACATAGACCCTGGAATATGGCCCATGCAATATGAAATATTTTACAGAATATCTCACTCATTCCTTAACACCAATTGCAAAATGATTGGGCACAGAGGTTGCAAATTGTAGAAATCAAGCAATACATTCTTCTCCTCCAGTATGTCTTATGCTTCATTCACTGAGGTCCTCTCCTCTTATCCTACTGCATTGTCCTTAAAGAAAAATATAGATTATACCAACAGATATTTTCAGCTATGAAGTTAGCATAGATTTATGGTTTTACTTGTCACATGTTGAAAGTGTCTTGCCTGCAGATGAGAGGAGAGCTGACCTTTTTTTTTAATTATGAGCTGAATGCTTGAATAATAGATCAAGCTGTTTGGATAAGAACAATACAGAAAAATGCTTGAAATACCCAATAGGTCAGACAGCATATTTACACTCACACTACCTCTGTTATTGCATTTACCTGCCACCAAAACTCATGCTTCAGCTCTCATTATGGATGCACTACCTTATTCACTCTCACCCACCCTAACACCCTCTACACTGCTAACCGTACATGGCTTATGAATTATCTGCTCACTCACTCGGGATGTTTCATCATGTTTCTCACATCTGCACCAGGACTGAGAACTGGGGCAAAGTGAGGACTGCAGATGCTGGAGATCAGAGTCAAAACGTTGTTTTTGGCAAAGCACAGCAAGTCAGGCAGCCTCCGAGGAGCGGTAGAGTCAATGTTTCGGGCACAAGCTCTTCATCAGGAATGTGAGGGAGGGGGTCTGGTGCAAAGGGGACTGAGAGATAAATTGGGAGGGGGTGAAATAAGGGGGAAGGTAGCCTGGAAAATGAAGGTGGGGGGTTATGGTGATAGGTCAGAGCAGAGAGTGAAGCTGATAGGTCAGAAGGAAGATGGACAGGTAGGACAGTTCAACTGAGTGGTGCAGAGTTGGATAATTGGATCTGGGATTAGGTGGGGGGAGGGGGGATGAGGAAACTGGTAAAATCAACATTGATGTTGTGCAGTTGCAGGGTCCCAAGGCAGAAAATGAGGCGTTCACCTTCCAGGCATCGGGTGGCTTGGATTTGGTGGTGGGGGAGATCCAAGACTGATGTGTCTTTAGTGGAGTGGGAGCGGAAATTGAAGTGTTCGGCCATAGGACGGTGGGGTCGTTGGGTGCATGTGTCTCAGAGATGTCCCCTGAACCGTTCCTCAAGTTGGCATCCTGTCTTCCCAATATAAAGGAGAAACACAGCAGGAACAATAGACACAATAGATGAGGTGTTTGGATGTGCAGGAAAATCTCTGCCGAATGTGGAAGGAACCTTGGATGGAGGTGAGAGGGGAAGTGTGGGCACAGGATGTACACCTCCTGTGGCAGTCAGGGAAGGTGCCGGCAGTGGAGGGTAGGTTGGTGGGGGGCTGAGATCTAACAAGAGAGTCGCGGAGGGAATGGTCTCTGCGAAATGCTGATGGGTGAGGTTGGTAATGAGCAACAATCCCCTTTAATGATCCTTTCCATGCTCATTTTCCATAACTCTGTTCAAAAATGCGACTCCTTGCACCTGATGTCAAAAAAAGCCTCATTCAACTTCTTATCTGATTCTCCCAAAGTTCTCATCATAGCTCATGTTGTTCAGAAGCAGGTAAGATTCTGTGTCTGATTTCTGACATTCCAAGGGCTTGATAAGGTTAATGCTGATTGGTTGTTGCTCCTGGCTACAGAGTTTGGGATAGCCATTTCAGGATGAGATGAGCAGAAATTGTTTTCAGTCAGTGGGTTATGAACCTCTGGAATTCTTTTCCTTAGAGGACTGTAGATGGAATGGATTCAAAGTTAGATTGATGGATTTTTGGATACTAAGGAAACCAAGGGACAAGAAGATTTGTCTGGAGTGGATTGCCTTCCCTACCTTTTGTTCTTAGCAGGAAAGTACAGGAGGAGAATGGGCATGTCCATATGTTCAACCCAAATAAAGGAGAGACAGCGCTGGCCATCAGGGGACAAGGAAGTCACTGAGGCTGTGGTTACTGGCAGCATGGGAGGGATTGATAATAATGGCGTCTGCACATCTAGCCCTCCTTTTAGTTTATACTTCTCGCCTGACCTACAGCTGCACTTATTAAGCTCAGGCATTTTACTTCCTCCTCCTCCTCCCTCACGAGAATCTAATATTTTTCCCTTTGTCTGAGTGCAGCCTTAAAAGTTTAGATTTCTGCCTTTGTGGCTCTGAAAGCTATTTATTCCACTTCTGCTCTATTACTAGCCTCCATCCCCACCTCAAGCTATTAATGAAACTCCTGTTGGTGTCTTGCTGCCTCCAGATTGAACTATTTACTTACACTTCCATCTATTTGCATCAGGTACATTACTGACCATGTTCCTGGAGGTCTGATCACATGACTTTCTACATCTGACGACTCTGCCAAGACTCAACCAACCTTTCTTCCCGATATCATTATTTTCTGAATGAATAAATGAAAGTGGTCAATGAAAGAAGTGTGCAAGATGCATTATCATTAAACTATTAATCCAGAAACACAGTAATATTCTGGAGACTCAGATTTGAATCCTACCATAGAGGATGGTGGAAATTGAATTCATTAATAATCTGAAATTAAGAGTCTAATGATGAGCATGAAAACCATTGTCGATTGTTTGCCTGATATTTTTTAGGGAAAGAAACTGCCGTCCTTACCGGATCTGGCCTACATTTGACACCTGACCAACAACAATGTGGTTTACTCTTAACTCACTTCTGGGTAATCTGGAATGAGTGATAAATGCTGTCCTAGCCATCAATGCCCACATCCCATGTATGAATAGAAAAAAATACTTTTCTTCAGAATCCCTCAGGACTGCTCTTAGTAGAGTTCAGATGCATGTTAATTTCTGCCCACTCCAGGATAATCTAGAGGATGGACAAGACCACTGGCCTGAAATGAATCCCTGTATGCAGGACCTCAAATATATTTAAATACATTGATGGTCTCTATCCTGACTATTTTCCACCAGTCGTCCAATAACTCACATATCAAGCTGTTGCTTTATCTGATTCTGCCTGTCCTATTCCCTTTACTCCAACAATCCATACTGCTAAGATCCTTCCTCATGCTCTTCTGCCTGCCCATCTCCCTTTCCTCCTTTAAAATTCTAGTTCAGCCTTTCCTATTTTTCCCCTTTTCCTTTTTTTTTGGCCTCATATTTCTACATCAAGAGGGACATTCAGAAGTAAAAGACATTCAGAAATACTTGGAAATGATTGTGAATAGTATGCCAGAGCTGCATTCTGAGGTATGCAAGATCAGTGACTCTAGTATGCATCATTCACAAGTTTTACTGCCTTTCTTACCCTTTTGAGCACCCCTCTGTGAAACATCTTGGAGCATTTATCAATGTTAAAGACAAGGTGCTGTTGTGCTGTCGCCAATTAGTGGTCACGCTTCTGTTAGATTGGCTTAATTTGTGAAGCTTTTAGAATGTATGAGTGGAGCGAGCCTTTCAGATGTTCATAGCATTGTGACAGTATGGCCAACAGAGCTTCAGTACCACAAGGGCTGTAACAAGGTTGTGTGAAGACTTGGAATGGGCAAGCAATAAACTTAGAGCAGATTGTCAAGCAGCACTTTGTAGAATCTGCCATCTGCTTGGCATACAATACAGTTGGCTCATCTTCCATTGTCATGTCCCTGAATGACTTCTCTGACATCTGTTGCCAGGTAATGCAGGTAGTGCAAACCAATCTAGCCTCCCCACCAACTCCTTGCAGGCATTCTTCATGTCTCTCCTCTGGAAACAATGTCCCCAGGCAATAGAATGTCCACTTTGCCAATGATCATAAAAGGACCAGAGACAGCATCACTCTGCCATTTAGAAGCAGACTCTGTTTGCTTCTTCCATGTTGAGTTGCCAATTGTTTTGAGTTTGCTGTCATTCTGTCAACTCCAAAGCAAAATCTGAAAATTGAATGAACACTTTAGTGGCAATCAATAGTTGCAACATTTTATCCCTGTGTAAAGTCCCAGTACATTGCAACAGTAAAGCTGCGCAGGTGCAGGTAGCATGTTTAAATGCCTCAAGGTGCCAGATACGTTGGCTTTTAACTCTATTGGAGCAGACTTGAATCTCACAGCATGATCCCAGTGACTCGTGTATTTCTATGTATGTAATGCTATATACGTGAAGTCAACCATACTCAAAACATGTGAATACAAATGTCTCTGTTAAAATATTGCTGTGAATTTCTAAATACTCTGAATATTTCCTTTAACTTTTTTTGTGTGTTCAAAAGGCAGGCAGGAAACAGATCTGTGAGTGGGTGAAGTTCATGTTGTTGTATTCAGACCTGTAAGATAACCATAACTGCCAGAATACAATATAGATTCATAACATGGAGGTAATTTTAACCCCTCGAGATGGTCCTGTTCAGGTCAGTTGGGAAGGTAAAATGTTAAGAATCTTAAACAGAAATCTAACCCACTGCACAAGCACCCACTTCCATATTTCAGGGAGTTGGGTAGACGAATAGATGACCAGGAGGTAAATGTTATCAAAATGTAAATGATAGCCAGATGTGCCAGATTTGTGTTAAGTGCCTTCACAGTTCTGTAATGTAGGAAGCATAGCTGCCCATGATCTACTCTGACAACCTTGTGAACAACGACCACCCCCATATTCCAATCTCTGATATTATATGTCATTACTGCTCCCAACGGTCTAAGAATCCTCCTCCAGATGTTCCCCTCTCTACATCCAATCGTTGACTCTCTAATCTCTCCATGGCTGCCTCCCGTCTCTGGAACCAATATCTTTCCAGTCCCCTGTGAATATCAGTGAATCTCCAAACATCGCCCATAACCTCTACCTTAAACAGCACTAAACCTCATGGGTGCAGCTTCTACTGCAACATTCGCTGATCAATAAAGATCCAAACATATGAGTTAAGCCATTAAAAAGAAATATGATCACTATGGACCAGACCTTAAAATTATATGTCAGCCACAAATGAATGTTGTTTATTGTAAATCAGATGTGAATGGATATATTTCTCAATTTGTGGGAAAGGAGAAAATGTGACAATAGGAATTATTGTTTTGCTGTGAAAAGAAGGTAGCATCTGAAAATAAAATATAGGAGGGAACCTATAGAGTGATAAAAAGAGAGACTGGATAAATGCCCACAGAGTGTGCTCCTCACCTACGGAAAAGTTAATGAATCTTGAAGCTTTCACTTGCAGTGGACCTATGACCTCCTAGATGTAGTCTGGCATTCTGGGCTGAGAAATATAGAGTGTAATTATCCTCTGGTGCCTGCAAAGAGACCATAGTGCAGGAACTCATGGCTGCACATAACACGTTTGTTATCAAAGAGAGCGACTCCAGGTCACCATATAACGAACCTGGCATATGTTAGTGAATATGTCTTTGCTGAGATGAAACATAAAACAAAGGTCTTGCTTCTCTGTCAATGTCAAATTATTCTTGGCCTGTAAATTTTCTCAAAAGGATAATTCTTCATCATTCACTGTCCACCTTCCTCTAATCCCTCTTTGATCCTGTACAGTGCCAGGCTGCCAGCAACTAACGTGGAAATTCCTGTTACTTAAAAATACAGCTGAAGAAACCATTGTTTGCCTGCAGTGTTTTAGAATGTGAAGTTTGAATTTGTTTAAATAGATCTGGTTCCGATAACCTGATTAATTGGTTTGTTAGGAATTATCCATGTGAAAGGTTTTGGTGTTTTTTTGGAGAATACATTGGGCTAACACAAAACTGCATGGACAGTAAAGGGCTTTGGGAAAATCTGTAAAGTAACAGAGGAAAACAAAGCGATAGCAGTAAACACAGAGAAATGCAGATCATTAAACATAAAATGAAATTGAATTGAAAAATAAAGGAGTGCAAACAAAACTGACAAAAAAAGAGAAACATTTAAATAAGACATGCAGTTATAAAAAAATCAAGAAGCAAAAAAAGGATCATACATTGAGAAGACCATGGAATAAAACTAGATAAAGGTACAGAAAAAAACCCCAATGTGACAACCTCAGGAAGGTGGGACAAATTTATTGCAAAACTTGAAACAAGCCTGCAGTGGATTTTAAGATGAATCCTTACAGTAAAGATAACAGGCAGTGACGAACTGGAAGATAAGGCAAGTGACTAGGTAATGATCAAAAACAACACTAAAGTAAAGATCTCCAAGTACATAAAGTTATCTTGAGAGAATAGAGAGGTGACAAAAAAAAAGTGTTTAAAGTATCACATATCTAGCTGTTTTATGGCAATTTAATTTATGAAACACACATTTTCTGAACCAATTTATTCAAATACAATTCCTACTGTATATAGCCAGATGGTTCATTTAAAATTAATTCATTAAGAGTATTGGAGATGATTTGATTTTTTGAATATAAAAATATGATTTTCTGAAGATCTAATTTCATGCAGTAGTTAGCTAACTTAATGTAAGTTTATTATTCAACTTAAATTATTACAAAACAATTTATTGAAAGACAAGTTATATTAACAGAATTAAATTATTATAACCAAAATCTGACTTGTTGAAGAGTTACTTGTGGGAAACTGATGAAAGAGACAATAAATGGAACAGATTTATGGAAGCATTAAGCATTGGAGGGTAATTAGTTCAATGAGTTTTGACAAGATAGTACCGCAAGAGACAGGCAGTCTTGAGGTTAAAAGGCATTGGTAATCAGTCTCAGTGTCTTGTAGAAACAAGCAAATCCTAATGTAGATGTGGTTTGACAAATGTGTAATAAGGGACAAGATGAGCCTTGAGTTAATAGAAAGGTATGAGGCATGTAGCCAATGCAAATCAATGCAGCTCCAATATTAAGAACACATTACACAGCATGGCTAGACTTGATGTAATGCCCCACATCTAATAAAGCATGTAGTCTGCCAAAGTAAGACAACATGGTACAAAGCTACCAATTAAGAGATAAGAGGGACTTGTAATAAAGTACAAGACTTCCACATAATAAATGCACTGTGGCACTGCCAGGATCCTTAATGTAGATTATGGATTCTTTTTCCTTCAGTTATATAGCAAATGTACACTTTTGGATATCTACATTTTAGTTGTTGTAATATTAACTACCTCAGTGCAGTCCATATTCTGTCTAATTTAGTCAGCTTACCTTACTAAAAAACGGTCAATGACCCTTCACATTGAGAAGACGCGTCCCATTTGACCGGAAAGTTCTTGATAACGTCAGTATGGTGGAAGCCTTCCCCTGTGTTGACAGAGTGGTTGTCTTCTATCTAACTTACTTCAGCTTAGATTTGTGCACTGCTTATGTTATGACTTTAGGGTACCTTTGATCATGGCATATAACCTGGCATTTGAAGTCTCAAAAATCCTTCCAATAAAAGGGGGTAAAATGTGAAGCACTAGAATTGATGTCGGTATTTACCATTTTGAAATGTGAAACAAAACATGACATCATTAATTCAAATTAAATTGATGATGCACATTTTAGTGAGTGAGTTAATTCAGCAAACATCCCCAATCAATTTTTTTTAAATTATAGTCATTGTCTTCAAAGTATTTATCAAATTCTTTCTGAATCACTTTGGAATGCTGTGGTGCTTTTTGTTTCATCCTTCTTCCACAACAAATCTTGCTCCTCTCCATCCACGGAATTGTATATTCCATATTTTCATATCATCCCACATTTTAATGAATGAAACCAAATGAAACATTAAGGAGTGCAGCATGCATTTTTCCACTCTTTTTCAAAGTCTTTTCCCTGGGGTGGGGGAGTCCAGAACTAGAGGGCATAGGTTTAGGGTGAGAGGGGAAAGATATAAAAGAGACCTGAGGGGCAACTTTTTCACGGAGAGGGTGTATGGAATGAGCTGCCAGAGGAAGTGGTGGAGGCTGGTACAATTGCAGTATTTAAAAGGCATCTGGATGGGTATATGAATAGAAATGGTTTAGAGGGATATGGGCCAAGTGCTGGCAAATGGGACAAGATTAGGTTAGGATATTTGGCCAGCATGGACAAGCTGGACTGAAGGGACATTTTCCATGCTGTACATCTCTATGACTCTATAACTCTAAGTGTCCATTGATTCTATTCGATGAGAATATGATCCTCGAGTTGAGGCCACATTCACAAAGTTGAACTGTGGACAGACCCCCTTGGTATAACTGCAATTTGGATGCTATTTCCTCACAAGCTTTTAGGGAATGAAATCTGCCATTCTGGTGATTGGGGGCATTCTAGCAAAGTTTGCCGATGATACAAAGTTAGGTGGACAGGCAGGTAGTACTGAGGAAGTGGGGAGGCTGCAGAAGGATCTAGACAGTTTGGGAGAGTGATCCAGGAAATGGCTGATGGAATTCAATGTGAGCAAATGTGAGGTCTTGCACTTTGGAAAAAAGAATACAAGCATGGACTACTTTCTAAATGGTGAGAAAATTCGTAAGCCAAAGTACAAAGGGATCTGGGAGTGCTAGTCAAGGATTCTCTAAAGGTAAACATGCAGGTTGAGTCCATGATTAAGAAAGTGAATGTAATGTCATCATTTATCTCAAGAGGGTTGGAATATATAAGCACCGTTGTGCTACTGAGACTTTATAAAGCTCTGGTTAGGCCCTATTTGGAGTACTGTGTCCAGTTTTGGTCCCCACACCTCAGGAAGGACATACTGGCACTGGAGCGTGTCCAGCGGAGATTCACACAGATGATTCCTGGAATGGTAGGTCGAACATATAAGGAACGGCTAAGGATCCTGGGATTGTATTCATTGGAGTTTAGAAGATTAAGGAGAGATCTAATAGAAACTTACAAGATAATACATGGCTTGGAAAGGGTGAACACTAGGAAATTGTTTCCATTAGGCGAGGAGACTAGGACCCGTGGACACAGCATTAGAATTGGGGGGGTAAATTCAGAACAGAAATGCGGAGACATTTCTTCAGCCAGAGAGTGGTGGGCCTGTGGAATTCATTGCCGCAGGGTGCAGTGGAGGCCGGGACGCTAAATGTCTTCAAGGCAGAGATTGATAAATTCTTGATGTCACAAGAAATTAAGGGCTACGGGGAGAATGCAGGTAAGTGGAGTTGAAATGCCCATCAGCCATGATTGAATGGCGGAGTGGACTCGATGGGCCGAATGGCCTTACTTCCACTCCTATGTCTTATGGTCTTATTCTTACCTGGCCTGGCCGACATGTGACACTTGAGCCATAGCAATGTGGTTAACTTTTCCCATGGAGAGGTGAGCAACATGGCAGTTAATAAAAATACCTGCACTGAGAGGCCCTTCAACCTGTTTCTACATGTCAGAGCATGTCTGCTCAGCGATTCTGCTTTGGGCAAAAGTGAGGACTGTAGATGCTGGAAATCAGAGTCTACATTAGAGTGGTGGAAAAGCACAGCAGGTCTAATCTAGACTCTGATTTCCAGCATCTGCAGTCCTCTCTTTTGCCTAGTTGATTTTAACGTTACTGCGAATCCTCTTGCAAAGATGCCTAATTTGAAGAAGTTCTCCTCCTCTCTCCACAAGAATCGCAGTGACTATGTCTCAGAATTTAGGAGAATGAGGGATGATTCTGAGGGGGCTTGACATAGTAGATGTTGAAAAGGTGCTTCCACTAGTAGGGGAGTCTTAACCTCAAGGAAGGATTTACAGAATAAGGGGACACTCATTTAAAACTTAGGTACAAAGGAATTCCTTCTCTCTGCAGCTAGTGAACACCTGGAAATTCCTACTCCATAAGTTGGGGAGGTTAGATCAGTGAAAGTATTGAAAGAGTACACAGATCGTACTTTAAAATCTCAGTATGTCCAGGACTATGAAGAGCTGGTGTGAAAGAGGATTTAAGGCTTGAGGGAGATCAGTCACAATGTTATCGAATGGTGAGGCAGGCTGAAGGGGCCAGCAAATCTTCTTCACTCCTATTTCTCATGTTCTTAAAATCTAAGTATCCTTACAGCTCACAGGGACATAGACACGTGCCACACTAGAAAAGCTGTGACTTTTACATAAAATGTTCCAAACTTCACAATCCACAACCTCAGTTTATCCAAACATTCATCCAAACATCAAAGGTGTGCACAAAAATTCCTGCTGGGGACTTGATTGTCGGCATGGTTTTACATCTGAAAATTGCCACATGTTAATTTCAGTCCCGCATAAAGTCTAGCACCACTGTAAATCTTGTCTTCTCGCGTCTTGTGGTTTTTCATTGAAATTGTTTTATAAGCTTTCCCATTCACGGTTTGGCTGCTGGGCATACAAAGGTTTGTGGGTGTTTCATTGATATTGTCAATGTGGAATAATAGGAGTTCATGGTTTTGCTGCTGTAAAATAATAAATTGCTAGAAACTGTTCATTTTGGCAAGTATATCTTTTAGCAGTCTGTGAACGATTTTAGGGCTGAATCTTACGTTTTTACAACTAAATCTGAGTTACGTCAAGGTTTTTTGGAGGGATTCTTGCCTTTAGGCTTCGCAAGATTTAACATCATATCTTGCAAAACATGTCTCATTAACTATCTACTCCACCCAATGGCATCCTTCCAATCTGATTCTAGCCCCATCTTTACATGTGCCGTTCCTGGAACAATGCACTAATCAGCAGATATTCACTTAAAGATCAACATTGCTTTCACTTACAGCTAAGGGGAAATTGATGCTGCTTTGTGGGCAGGAGATGGAGACCCTGTTGGGCCAGTTGGTGCACGCATAGCAACATCCTCTTCCCCCTAACACAGGCAAACGAGACTATAGTACTAGACCATGCCAGCCTAGTTCAAGACTGCCAGCTTGTCAATGCATCTGGAGAAATGCAGAACAATGTATGAAAAAGATCAATGACTCTCTCCACTCTGCCACTACAAGTGCCATCATCTGTTCTCTGGTACCTTACACTCACTCCACCTCTGTTACTATACCCATATCCCACCAAGGGATCATACCATACCATCCTTATGTCCTCTGCACTGCCTACTCACTGGATCAGGATGCCTTTCCACCTACACCAAAACTAACACTTGTGCCACTCATTTGCATCTCCCTTAATAGCTGTCCCTCTCTCATTCCAGGAGGAAAGCATCCCAAAATAAGGCAGAAAGGTAAAACACAGCTGGTGGCATTTGGACCTCACCACTTATATAGATATTATGCAGACCCTGATCATCCTGAGTAGCTGACTGACAATGTCCAAGCCCATTGACTAGTATCAGAGGTTACCCTTGACTTAATGTGCTGGGACTCCTAAACAAAATCTACTTCCCTTAGCTTGACTAAGGTATGCTGATAACCATGACAAGCTTCCTGGTTTTGTGGTCATGCTAAACTGTAAGGTAAGACTGTAGTAATATGGGGCCTGGTATCTCCAGTTGATGAAGCAAAGTGCAAAAAGGCAAGACAAAGCAATTCAAGGCAGAGATGCTGAGAGCATCCAGGTGGGCTCAGAGTGATTGTGAACTGTGGCAGCAATTGAAGAGCCCAAAGATACGGCCTGATCTAATGCATGCATTAGGTGTGTGTCCCTGAGCACATAGGATCTTTGCTGCAGCATTACAATGATAGGCTCCAATGCACCCTGAGCCACAGTGTTGAAGTACAGATGAGGAGGCATTATGAAAGTGGATCAGAGATAGAACATGTGGGTTCTTAGACTGACATTGGTTGTCAATGTTTGTGGATGTGAGTTGCATAGAACATAGAACATAACAGTGCAGTACAGGCTCTTTGGCCCTCGATGTTGCGTCGACCTGTCATACCATTCCTGAAGAAGGGCTCATGCCCGAAACGTCGATTCTCCTGCTGTTTGGATGCTGCCTGACCTGCTGCATTTTTCCAGCAGCACATTGTCATACCAATCCGAAGCCCATCTAACCTACACTATTCCATGTAGGTCCATATGCTTGTCCAATGACGACTTAAATGTACTTAAAGTTGGAGAATCTACTACCGTTGCAGGCAAAGCATTCCATATCCATACTACTCGCTGAGTAAAGAGAACATGTGGCTTGTGTCCATAGAACATACCTTGAGATATTGATGTCCAGTGTTGAACATGGAGGTCTTTTGGAGCAAGTGGTGAACTGAAGTCAGCAGATACCTGCGCTGGATTCCATGTTTAGGATTCTCAACATCCAGCTTGTTCAGTGGATTTGGTAAGCTAGGAGGATTAATAGTAATAAGGACAGTTGGACTGTTAATAAAGTATTTAACAAGCTGTAATCCTTGTTAATTGGCTGCCCAGCAAGAAACTCACCTCATCATTTGATTACTAGAAAAAAGATGTAGGGAGATGCTTCCAAAGTTTAGATAGGCCTCATCAGCCTCCTCATCTGATGCTATCACAATTTCACCATTTCCTACATCGTTCAAACCCTCATATGTCTCCATCCTTAGTCTTCTACCACAAAATTAGACATTTTCATTTCAGAAAGTGGTTACGCCAATGAGCTATTGCTCTGAAATCTTTACTATAGTCATTGCTTGATTTAGTCCACTTTTTTTTCATTCTTTCATGAGATGTGGGTGTCATTGGTATAGCTAGCATTTGTTGCTCATCACAAATTGCCCTTGTAGGTTGATGGGCATTTCAGACTGCAGTTAGTAGTCAACCTTTACTGTCAATCTGGAGTCACATGTAGGTCAGAGCAGGTAAAGAGAATGGATTTCCTTTCCCAATTAATAAGTTAGGTGCCATGGTGATATTTAAAATAATGTCCCAGAACATTAGTTTATTCCTCTGGATTACAAATACAGCGATATTGCCATTATGTGACTGTCTTGTCAGAAATGTGTAAAAGTCTAGATAAATGCATTGCATTTCTGCTAATGATGTAATTACTCTAATAAATGCTTCTCTAGGTTGGAGAAGTGGTTGTGTGCATCTCCTCCAAGGAGATTCTTCCTCTTTCATTCTGGTACAACATTTAATCTGAAACCAGCATTACACTTCATTTGTTTCTATTCATCTGCCATGACTGGCCTGTCTTTGTGAATCTGCTTTAAACTCCAGTGTCTTTTCTTGTTATGTGGACTGCATTGCTGCTTAACCATATATGTTGATTTATAAGGTATGCATTGTTTAAAATTTATTCAGCAGGCAAAGCACCTGAAGATGGATGGGCCTGGGACACCACCCTGAGGAACTCTTCTGGAGATGAGCTGAGATAATTGACATTCAACAACAACCATCTTGTCTTGGGCCAGGTATGAAATCAAAGAGCAGAGAGTTTACCTCCAATTCCCACTGACTTCAATTTTGCCATGGCTCTTTGATGCCACCCTCAGTCAAACGTAATCTTAATGTTAAAGGCAGCCATCCTCACCTCACGTCTGGAATTCAGTTCTTCTGTCCATGTTTGAACAAAGACTTAATGAGGTCAGGAGGTGGGTTGCCCTGGCAGAACTCAAACTGGGCATCAGTGAGCTAGTTCATGCTAAGCAAATCCTGCTTGATAGCACCGTTGATGACATCTTCCCTCAATTTATTGATGACTGAGATAAGATTGATGGGGTGTTAATTGGTTGGGTTGGATTTGTCCTGCTTTTTGTGTACTTATTGAACAACTTTCCACATTGTCTGGTAGATGCCAGTGTTATAGCTGTACTGGAACAGCTTGGTGTGAAGCAAGTTGTGGAACGCAACTTTTCAGAAATGTTGCTGAAATATTGTCAGAGCCCACAGGCTTTATACTATCCAGTATCTTCAGCTGTTCCTTAATAACATGTGGAGTGAGCTAAATTGTCTGAAGACTGGCACCAGTGATGCTGGGGACCACTGATTAGGCTGAGATTTATCATTGACTTGGTACTTCTGGCTGTTACAAATGCTTCATCCCTACCTTTTGAAACTGATTAGTTCTGCCAGTACAAAGGGTGGGGATATTATCCACTTCCATTCTTGTCTAGATGTGGCAGGATTGCAGAGCATGGACCTGTTATATGCGGGACCTCTTAGCGCAGTTTTCACATAACGCTTCCACTTTTTGGCAGGCAATAGTGCTGTGTTGTTCCTTCTGAAAATGTGTTGCTGGTTGAGCACAGCAGGTTAGGCAGCATCCAAGGAACAGGAAATTCAACGTTTCGGGCCAGAGCCCTCCCCTGATGAAGGGCTCTGGCCCGAAACGTCGAATTTCCTGTTCCTTGGGTGCTGCCTAACCTGCTGTGCTTTAACCAGCAACATATTTTCAGCTCTGATCTCCAGCATCTGCAGACCTCACTTTTTACTGTGTTGTTCCTTCACCAGGTTGACACCTCATTTTCAAATATGCCTGGTACTGTCTCAGACATGCCTTCCTGCACTCTTCATTGAACCAGGATTGATCCCCTGGTTTGATGGTAATGACAGTGTGAGGGATATGCTGGACCATATGGTTGCAGATTGTGCTGGACTACAATTCTGCTATTACTGATTTCCCATAGTTCGTTATGCATTCCCAGTTTTGAATTGCTAGATCTGTTCAAAATCATTCCATTTAATGCCGCCCAACTCAACATGAAGTTGGGACAATATCCCCTCAAGGAATTGAATTGAATTGTATTGAATTGAATTTATTGTCATGTGTACGAAGGCACAGTGAAAAACTTTGTCTTGCGAGCAATATAGGCCAATCACATAGTTAAGTAGCATAGATAGTAAATGTGCGAATGTGCGATAATCAGTCTTATGTGTTATGGACAGATGCATTCTGCAGCTGACAAATTGGTAAGGCTGAGGTCAAATATATTTCTTCCTTTTGTTGGTTCCCTCACCACCTGCTGTAGACCCAGTCTAGCAGCTATGTCCTTTAGGATCTGACTAGCTCAATCGGCAATGCTGCTGCTGAGCTGGACATTGAAATCCCCCACCCAGAGTACCATTTGAGCCCTGGCCATCCTCAGTGCTTCATCCAAGTATTGTTCAACATGGAGGAGCAATAATTCATCAGCTGAAGGGTGCACATTGTAATCAGTATGAGATTTCCTTCATGATGCTATGAAATTTCACAGGGTTTGGAATTAATTTTGAGGACTCCAACTCCCCCTGGACTATATCCCACTGTGCCATCACCTCTGCTGCGTCTGCCAGTGGGACAGGGTATATCCAGGGATGGTGATGATGGTATCTGAGACATTGTACACAAAGTATGATTGCACACACGGACATAAAGACCCACATGAACACAGATACATATACATTTGTGGGGTGGATTTGTACTTGCAGAGTTACATTGTACTTTGCTCAAAATCTGCATGAATTCATGTAAAACTCTGTTATCTCACTTTTTAGGTTAGAATCAACCTAAACATCATGGCACAGACGAGAACATGGGGGCTAACACCTTCAACATATTATCTGGCTAACACCAATTGTTACAGTTAACCTGAGAATGCAACCTTTAAAAGAAGTTTTGTGATTTACATACGAAAGAAGTGAAACTATCATGGTATTTGAACAGATGAAAGACTCAACAGACAATCAAGGTATTTTTCAATGTATAATTTCAGTTACATCACACTGTAAACTTTTGCTATAAATTCTGTGCCTTACAATTGTGTCCTCCACAACCACCTCATGAAGGAGCGGCGCTCCGAAAGCTAGCGCTTCCAATTAAACCTGTTGGACTACAACCTGGTGTTGTGTGATTCTTAACTTTGTACACCCCAGTCCAACACCGGCATCTCCAAATCTTGATTATATCTGAATATGATTTTCGAAGGCGAAAAAGTTGGAGCAATTTATAAGCCAGATTGAATTATGTATTTTTTTAAAGTAACTTCATCACATAATGTTGTATTTATCAAACACCTGCAGGATTCTGTGTAATTTTATACAGTTTCCTTATTCTCCCCTGGGACGTGGTTATCACCGGCGAGGCCCAATTATCCTTGAACTGAACATTTCAGTGAGCAGTTAAGAATCAAACACATTGCTGGATGTCTGGAGTCACATCTAGACCAGACCAGATAAGGGCAGCTGATTTCTTTGTCCTCAAACATATTAAGTGAAAATTCAATGATAATTGTCATGATGACCATCACTGAAACTAATTTTCAATCTAGCCCCTCATCTAGCCTCATCATCCACAAGAAATGCCAAATAACAAAATATTAAATATGTGAACTTACATTCAGGATTCATTGTATCTTTAAGAAATTTTTTTAAAAAGTTTTGATTTATACAGCCATCTAATGAAGGAGCAGCACTCCAAAAGCTACTGCTTCTAAATAAATCTGTTGGACTATAACCTGGTGTTATGTAATTTTTAACTTATAAATGTTCGGGTAAAAAATGAGGTCTGCAGATGCTGGAGATCAGAGCTGAAAATGTGTTGCTGGTTAAAGCACAGCAGGTCAGGCAGCATCCAAGGAATAGGAAATTCGACGTTTCGGGCATAAGCCCTTCATCAGGAATCATTCCTGATGAAGGGCTTATGCCCGAAACGTCGAATTTCCTATTCCTTGGATGCTGCCTGACCTGCTGTGCTTTAACCAGCAACACATTTTCAGTTTTAACTTATAAAGTTTGGTTTTAAGTTTCCCCCATTCTTGAATTCACAGCTTCAAGAATCATTAATGATGACCCCAAGTTGAATTACTTGAACTTGGAACATCAATAACATAATTTGACAAGATAAATTTTCCCTTGTGTCATAAGAACATTCAGCCCATTGAGCCTGTTCCACCATTTAAGAAGGTCATAGCTAATCATACATTTCAAAGTCACTCACTCATGCAATCTCTATAACTCTTTACACCACTGTTAATCAGAATCTATCAATCTCTACTTTAGACACACTGAAATACTGAGCTTCTACAGCCCTTTGTAGTAGAGAATTCTAAACATTCACACAATATTTTGAGTGGAAACATTTCTCCTCACCTCAGTACTAAATGGCATTCCTCTTTAGTTTTAGATTGTGTCCTTTGATTCTAGACTCCTCAACCAGGGAAAATAATTACCTGCATTTAGCCAGTCTATCGCTTTAAGTATTTTGAAGGTTTCAATGACATCACCTCTCGTACTTTGAAAATCTGGTGAATATGGGCCCAGTTCACAGGTCTAGTGCACCTTAATTGTCATAGAGTCATACAGCATGGAAACAGACCCTTCAGCCCAACTTGTCCATGCTGACCAGGTTTCCTAACCTGAATCAATCTCATTTGCATCCATTTGACCTGTATCCTGTAAACCTCTCCTAACCATGTACCTGTTCAAATGTCTTTTAAATGTTGTATAAGTACTCACCTCTACCACTTACTCTGACAGCTCACTCCATATACACACCATCATCCACGTGAAAAAGTTGCCCTCAAGTCCTTTTTAAATCTTTCCACTCTCACCTTAAATCTATGTCCTCTAGATTTGGACTCCCCTACCCTGGGCAAAAGACATTGGCTATTCACCTTATCTGTGCCCTTCATGATTTGATAAATTTCTATAAGACTTCTACACTCCAGGGAAAAATGTCCAAGCCTTTCTTTATAAGTCAAATCCTCCAGTCTCAATCATATTCTTGAAAATATTTTTTTACACCTCCCCCCCTTCCCCCCCCCCCAACACCTTTCAAGTTTAATAGCATCCTTCCTATATCAGGGTGACAAATATTGTATATTTTTCTTCCAATGTTGCCCTAGCACTCAGCCTTCTGACTGATGAAGGCAAATATGCCAAACGCCTTCTTCATCACCCTATCTACCTGTGGTGCCACTTTCACGGAACTATGTACCTGCACCAAAAACATAAAATGCTGGAGATCAGGCAGCATCCATGGAGAGAAAGCAAATTAATGTTTCTAGTCTAGATGACTCTTTGTCAGAGCTGAAGTGAAGTGTGGGGGGCAGTATTTATTCAATAGCGGTTGGAGGAGAGAGGGGATTGACCAAGCTCCTATACAATTGGAGCAAGACTTCACTACTCCTGTACTCAAGTCCTTTTCCAATAAAGGCCACCATTTCATTGGCCTTCCTAACAGCTTGTTACACTTGCTTGTTAGCTTTCACTGACCTATTGACATGGACATCACTCAATGGTAACTATAACATCCTTAAACTAAATTTATAGCAAAGAGTTGGGCTCGTCTGTTCTTTTCCATGTTTCAATGTAACAGCACTGGGATGATGGGAATTTTGGAAGGTGCTGCCATGGCAATAAGCTGCCTTCATTTCCATGCTCCCTTTTTGCTAGTTGCCGGGAAAGGAGGGTTAAAATGTTGGTACACTACGAGAACTCCTTCTACTAAAATAACCCCAACTGTGAGCACATTTTCCTACTCAGACCAATGCATGGTAAAAACTTCCTGTCTATGATATTGACTTAGAAACACATCAGCATACCATTCATAGAGTCATAGAATCATAGAGATGTACAGCATGGAAACAGACCCTTCAGTCCAACCCGTCCATGCCAACCAGATATCCCAACCCAATCTAGTCCCACCTGCCAGCACCCGGCCCATATTCCTCCAAACCTTTCCTATTCATTCCTTTCCTTTTAAAAAGGATGTTGACATATTTTTAAATGAACAAAGTAATGCCATATCAAAGCAATAAATTTCAAGATAATATTAGTTATTTCTTAGAACCAAATGATCTCTAATACTCTGAAAATTATATGGCTGATATTATCCTTTCACAGCTGGGAATGGGTAAAGCCGTTTTTAACTTGGGGGCTATTGTTTACATTACCTTGTGGCTTCTCTCATAATAAATCCAACAGTGTATTAATGAATTAAATTTACAGCCGATGAGTGACAAATATAATTTTTCTTGACATATAAGTGACAAAGGAAGTAATAAAATCTTTGCTTTCAAAACCAGATAGCCAGTTAGCTAGCAATCTGTATATCGTGATAGTCCAGGAATTGCTGATTGATCTTATTCGTTACATACCACTGAGAACACAGCTTGTTCATGAAATAGGCAACAGCTCAGAATTCAGCTTCTCCTGGAGCTCTTTCAGCACAGATCCAATTTATAAACATTGTAGTTTTAACTTTTCTTCCAAAACACATCAACACAGAATACTCAGTGTGCTAAAAAGTATCATATACTTTTGAAGTTTGCAAGTTCAGACATTTTTTCAATTCAAACTCTTAAAATCTGCTGCTACAATGATTGTAGGATGCTCTCAAGGACTGATCCTTTCCTGTTTCTTGTCATTTTTTAATTTCATTAGTATTTAATGTTGTGATTCATTTTGATTCAATCAATAACAATCACTAGCAGTCATAAAGTGTCTTCAACATGGAAGAATGCTCCAAGGCGCTTCACAGAGGCATTATCCAGTAAAGGTTTTACAGGGAGTCAAATAAGGAGATTTTGAATAAGGTTGAAGGAGCTCCTTAAATGTGGAGAGATTTAAGGATCATATTTTGGAGCTTGCTACATTGTCCATTGAAAACAAAGCATGAATAATGGAAAATTAAAGTCATGGAATCACTATAGTTTTGTTACCAGTTTTTGACGAACCGTTAAAACTAAAGTTCACTCGACCTTATCACATCTGCAGGTGCTGCTTAATAGCACTGTTAGTGACATCTTCCATTACTTTACTAATGATTAAGAGAAGACTGATGGGACAGTAATCGGCTGGGTTAGATTTTCCTGCTTTTTGTATACAGGACACACCTGGGCAATTTTCCACTTTGTTGGCAGATGCCAGGGTCAATAACAAGGGGATATAATTTCAAGGTGAAAGGCAGGAAGTTTAGAGAGGATTTGATGAAACATTTATTCACCCAGAAAGTGTTGAAAATCTGTTTTGCACATCCTGGGAAGATAATAGGGAGCAGGAAATATCACAACCTTTAGAAAGGACTTAGATGAGCATTTGAAATGTCATAACATTCAAGGCTATGGGCCAAGTGCTGGAAAGTGGGACTAGTGTAGATTTAGAGTAGTTTAGTCAGTGTAGATTTGATGGCTCAAAGACTTCTTCTGTATAATATGATTTTATGATTCTTTGAAATTAAAAGTATCAGGTCAGTCGGAGTTTGTATGATAAGTTGAAAATCCTAACATTGGTATCCATTAATTAGATTAAATAATGTGGAGGTGATTAAAACGTTAGCTGAAATATTAGCCACAGTATCCAGCAAATAAACTGAAAGGAGCCTATTAAGTAGAAACTACGGAGCTGAGATAGGTGTGATTCCCCTGGTCTTGAGTCTCCTTAATGTATATTGTAAGGAAACAAGTTGGATCTTTGTTTTACTCCTTGTTTTAAGACCATTTTAAGTGTCACAACAGCATAAGTAATAAAAATTCCATTTGTCCACTTCTGTGCTAAATATTTGAATTTCATGCACAATAACACCCAGATTCCGCTGTGTTACACATTTTCAGAGTCTCTCTTTCTCTCTCTCTATTTAACTAACATACTGTCAAGTATATGACTTCACACTTATCTACGTTAAATTCTATTGGCAGAATCTCACAGTAGGCTATGGCAAGAAATATGGCAGAATCACCCGAGAAGTCCAAAGAGGCCCATCTCAAAATCAGGAGCAGTTTGTTATATGTTTTAACTATGTTTCCACGATTCTCACTGGGGGCATTGTTGCCTTGTTAATGATCTCATACAGTGCACATTTTGCTTTATTAATATATCATTTCCTATCTTACCACTCACTATGAGAATACTCAGTAAGAAAGTCAGAGTGGGTACCTGCAATTTCAGCCCTGATAAGGAGTCATATTGGATTCAAAACATTAACTCTGTTGCTCTTTTCAGAGATGCTGCCAGACCTGCTAAGATTCTCCAGAATTTCCTGTTCTGATTGGCAGGACACTCACTACTTTCTTTTCTCTGTTTTCAGAATTGATGATTTGGATATGGCGGTGTTGGACTGGGGTGTACAAAGTTAACAATCAAACAACACCAGGTTATAGTCCAACAGGTTTAATTGGAAGCACACTAGCTTTCGGATTATCACCTGATGAAGGAGTGTCGCTCTGAAAGCTAGTGTGCTTCCAATTAAACCTGTTGGACTATAACCTGGTGTTGTGTAATTTTTAACTTCAGAATTGATGGTTCGTAACAGGAGGAAAGAGCCCAAATAGCCAGGAAGATGTCAGGTACATAAATCTTAATTCCTTGTGAACTGGAGGCAGCAGCATTGGCATGGGACATTAACATTTCTCCACTGATGGGAAAGACAGAAATGTCACAAGACGCCAGTGAAGACACTTGCAGATTTCAGACATTTGTGCCCAAACTTATTTCACATCACGTGTAACCTTTATTTACAACACTACCCCATCTCCATTTCCTTTTTGCCTATTCACAATGCTCCCACTCTTCCTATTCCTTTTTGATTAACTTCCTGATCATCAAATACCCTTGAATATTGAGTTCCCAGTCCTGTTCACCCTGCAATCAAGTCTCAATAATAACTATGAACTCATTCTTGCATTTTCTTTGTGCCATCAACACACTATTTGTTACAAATGTTTCCTACATTCAGATAAAAGGTCTTAAGCTTTGACCTTTTGCCATTATTACTTACTTTGATTCTAATTTCTGCTGCAGTCTTCCATTTATATTTTCTGCCCTTCCTGTCACACTCTAATTACCATTTACGTCTTTTCTCCACTCTTGTTTCTTTTTGATTTTTTAAACTTGCCTTCTGTTGGACCCTCCCCCCATCTAATTAGTTTGAAGCAATATCTACAGCTAGAATTGTTACATTCATCATTGCACTGGTCCAGCATGGATCAAATGAAAAATAAAACATTTAATGTCTTGCAGCAGTGTGGTAGCCCGGCACCACTCCCCACCTCTTCCTCCGCTACATTGATGACTGCATTGACGCCACCTCGTGCTCCTGCAAGGAGTTTGAGCAATTCATCAACTTCACCAACACTTTCCACCCTGACCTTAAATTTACCTGGACCATCTCTGACACCTCCTTCCCCGTCCCGGACCCCTCCATCTCCAATAATGACGACTGACTTGACACTGACATTTTACAAACCCACCGACTCCAACAGCTGCCTGGATTACACCTCTTCCCAGCCTACCTCCTGCAAAAATGCCATATCGTATTCCCAATTCCTCCGCCTCCACAGTATCTGCTCCCAGGAAGACCAGTTCCACCACAGAACACACCAGTTGGCCTCCTCCTTTAGAGACCGCAATTTCCCTTCCCACATGGTTAAAGATGCCGTCCAACGCATCTCTTCCGCATCCGTACCACCACCCTCGGACCCCACCCCTCCAACAGTAACAAGGACAGAACCCCCAGTGCTCACCTTCAACCAACCAACCTTCGCATAAACCAAATCATCCACCGACATTTCCACCACCTCCAAACGGACTCCACCACCAGGGATATATTTCCCTCCCCGCCCCTTTCCGCCTTCCGCAAAGACCATTCCCTCCATGACTACCTGGTCAGGTCCACGTCCCCCAACAATCCACCCTCCCATCCTGGCACCCTCCCCTGCCACCACAGGAATTGCAAAACCTGCGCCCACACCTCCTCCCTCACCTCCATTCAAGGCCCCATCCATCAAAGTTTTACTTGACATCCACCAATATTATTTATTGTATCCGTTGCTCCCAATGCAGTCTCCTCTACATTGGGGAGACTGGACGCCTCCTAACAGAGTGCTTTAGGGAACATCTCTGGGACACCTGCACCAATCAACCACACCACCCTATAGCCAACATTTCAACTCCCCCTCCCATTCAGCCGAGGACATGGAGGTCCTGGGCCTCCTTCACCGCCTCTCCCTCATCACCTGACACCTGGAGGAAGAACGCCTCATCTTCTGCCTAGGAACACTTCAACCCCAGGACATCAATGTGGACTTCACCAGTTTCCTCATTTCCCCTTCACCCACCTCACCCCAGTTCCAAACTTCCAGCTCAGCACTGTCCCCATGATTTGTCCAACCTGCCTATCTTTCTTTCCACCTATCCACTCCACCCTCCTCTCTGACCTATCACCTTCATCCCCACCCCCATTCACCCATTGTACTCTTTGCTACGTTCCCCTGCCCTTCTCCCTGACCTATCACCTCCATTCCTTCCCCCAGTCACCTATTGTACTCTATGCTACCCCCAACCTCCTCTCATTTATCTCTCCATCCTGCAGGCACTCTGCCTCTATTCCTGATGAAGGGCTTTTGCCCGAAATGTCGATTTTCCTGCTCCTCAGATGCTGCCTGAACTGCTGTGCTTTTCCAGCACTACTCTAATCTAGAAGCAGTGTGGTAGTGTCCATACCTCTGGGCCAGAAGGTTAAGATTCAAGTTTCAAATACCTAAGGGATGTCTGAACAGGATAATTAATTGGAAAGAGAAAGGTAGAAGGATCACATGGGTGCAAAAAGCATATTTATTGTAAAATTTGAATCTAAACAGAATAATTAACACTGAGATATAATTGTTACTTCTTACACACCAAAGGCTATCATGGAGTCCTCTGATTAATTTTGTACCTCTGATATCCTCTGAAGGACTGATTTTGTTGCATTTCATCCAAATATAATGCAAACATTTCTTTGAAATGATCTTAGAACAGGTGGAAAGAGAAACAATATTTCCAGAATTATCATTAAGGCTCAGACACTCACAAAAATAAAAATGCTTTTTGTCTATAGATGTGGAATGGGTAGTGGGGAAGTCCTGAAAACATTTCCACAAGAGGCTTGTCATAAATTGACTAGCTTGTAATAGAAAATGAGATAATGAATCAAATATAAAGATGCTGACAAGAAAATACAACATTAACAAGCATCATGATGATTTAGCAATGGGAAATCTTCAAATATGAGATGGATTGGCTATAAAATGGATACATTCCCTCTGTGGCCTCAAAGTATAAAGCTTCATGGGTAAATTGAAACTAAAACACTAAAAAAGGAGGCAGATGTTAAAACCCAGACATAACAATAAAGAAAATTATGAGTACATAAAGTGTGGTAATGAATTGGAAAGGAACTTAAATGATTTAAATAGGAATAAGAAAAGAGTTCAGCAAATAATTTAAAAAGGAAATTTTGAGGTGCTTTTAAGCATAAGAAAATAACTTTAAAAGTATACAAATTAGAAGCAGATCAGGCCATTCCTCAAGAATGCTCTGCTATTTAATAAGATCATGGCTGATCTGATTGTAAATTCCACTTTACTCATCTGACCCTCATTGCCCTGTGTATAGATGAAGCTGCAGTTAGTATGATCGAGTGTGCAGGAAAAATAGGAAGTGCTTCGCGGACTTCGATATGTTAGCCTATGTAACATTTGCCACAAAATGTCAGGGCTTTTTTGAGATAAATACCTTGAAGTTAACATTATTGCCTGCACATATCTTCTAAGGATGCATTGTCAGACACAATTTAGAGACACAATAAACTCCAAAACAAGAACTCTTCGGCCCATCATATCTGTGCTGGTCATTTGAAAAGTTCCATTTCTCAGCACTGAATCCAGAACCTTGCATACTTTGGCATTTCAACTTAACAACATCACAGACTTATAGACATAGTCTGAGTTCTATGCTCTATAATGTTACAGCACATTGCATATAGCTGACTGACCAAGCATGTTGTACTGATTTTATTACATAGAGTGAGTGAATGAGTGAAGGCAGGGTATGTACCTTTATGTTGAAAAGTCACATGTTACAATGTCATGTAACTGCCTCAAAGATACAGGTCTCTCTGTCCAGAATGTCTGCTATAATCACACATCTTTCCTTTTCTCTTTAACAAACTGCAACCTCCTTCTATTAAAATGTACAAAGATGCCTACAGATGTATTTTCCCTATGTATTTACGTAACACCCTGGTGAACATATGACATGATCGGATTTAGACCATTTACAGTTCTCACACTTTGTCAGTGTAGCTTCCCTATGTAGTGGATTATAGATGGAGCTGTATCATTTGCTGTAGATAATTTGCTGTTGTTTGACGTGATATCCTCACTGGTAGAATCATCATCCTATAAGCTAGTCATGTACGTCTCGGATGTGTTGCCTGTTTTATTGTAAGATTTAACCATTGTTTCTAACAAAGCAGGTTTTGGATTGGACTCAACAACATTGCATCTTTTCATAATCCTTATCAAAAAGCGTTCATATGAAAACTCTTAGGCATTTTCCTGATTCAGTTTGAGGGATTTGATTATGGCTCTTTTACCTTCTTTCCAACAATGGATTTGGCACATTTCATTAGGTCATGAGAGCTTTGAAGGGAAGAACCATGAATCTGTCTCCAGACATGACAGCTGCTGGTGAACTATTGCCCAGAGGAGTAGCATGTGGATTTAACTTAGCTGTCTGAAAATTTTGACAAGTCACCTTACATTTAATGATCATGGATTTTTTTGTTGCCAGTAGTGTATTTTGCAAAATGACTTCACTGAGCATGGTGAGGAGAACAAAATGATATGTTGAAACCCCTATTGCCTGTACATATCTTGTAAGGATGTATTGTCAAACACAATTTAGAGACACAATAAACTCAAAAACAGGAACTCTTCAGCCAATCGTGCCTGTGCTGGTCATTAAAAAAGTTCCATTTTTCAGCACTTAGCCCAGAGCCTTGTCTCACTTCACAGCCTAGACGCTCCAGCCCAGCCAACAAGCTCTGAACAGGAAGGTTGGAAGTGGGGGTGGGGGTGGGGCAAGGAGGTGTTCTTGGTTAAATATTATGAGAGAAATTGGCACAGCATTTAGGAAGAAACAGTTCCCCTTGATAATGAGATCAATAACTAGGGGACATTGACTCTGCATAAGGGACAGGAGGTTTACAGGAGATTTAAGGGAGGTATTTTTTCATTTAGAGGATGGTGGGATCTAAAACTGCCTGGAAGGATGATGAAGGTGGGAACCAACACAACATTTAAGAAGCATTCAGATGAATGCTTGAAATGCCAAAGTATACAAGGCTCTGGGCTAAGTGCTTTCAAGAAAAATGCAGATAAACAGCCCAAGAAAAAATAAACTGTTCAAAGTTGGAAGCAGAAATGAATTGGAGCTGCAAGATGGCTGTTTTAAAAGCCAATTTGAATCAAAGAAGGGACACAACTTTGAAGCTGGTAAAGCCTTTATGAAAATCTCACAAGGATAAACAAAGAGCTGAAAGACCAAGAGAGGGTGCTGGATGAACTGATTGCTATGTATTACAAATCTAATGAAAAGATTGCAACGCTACAGGAATGGCACAGTGGTTAGCACTGCTGCCTCACAGCACCTGAGACCCGGGTTCAATTCCCGACTCAGGTGACTGACTGTGTGGAGTTTGCACGTTCTCCCCGTGTCTGCGTGGGTTTCCTCCGGGTGCTCCGGTTTCCTCCCACAGTCCAAAGATGTGCGGGTCAGGTGAATTGGCCATGCTAAATTGCCCGTAGTGTTAGGTAAGGGGTAAATGTAGGGGTATGGGTGGGTTTCGCTTCGGCGGGTCGGTGTGGACTTGTTGGGCCGAAGGGCCTGTTTCCACACTGTAAGTCTAATCTAAATCTAAACTTGCATGTAGGACAGATCAGGCTCAATATAAGCAGCTACAGAAACATTGGCTTAAGCTCAAAGCCTTGATGAAGTAACTGACAGACCTGACAGCATAGGTGCTGATGCTCACCTTCTTTTGGCAGACAGCCTGCTAATTCAATCCCACCTTCCTTAGAGTTCCCTTGTGGTAGAAATAGACAGGAAGCTGATCTGCTGCGTCTCCCCATGGTCTTACTGCTGCCAATATTTCACATTGTCTGGGAAGTCCTGCTTACCTATCAGAAGAAGCCGGAACACTAATCAAAGAGTGACTCAGAGTGAAAAAGAAATATCAGTTCAGAACATTTCTTAATAGTTGGAGAAATATTGGAGATTTCATAGAGGTTTATAAAATTATAAGAACTCTTGACTTAGAACCATGGAAACACAGAATAAAGAAGCAGGAGTACACTATTCAGTCCTCCAAGCTTACTCCGCTGTCCAATATGATCATGGCTGTCATTCAACTCAATGCCTTGTTCCCATTTTTCACCATGTCCTTTGATTCCCTTAGCCCTCAGAATTATATCTGCATCTTTCTTGAAAATATTCAATGTTTTAGCCTCAACTGTTTCCTGTAACAGGGAAGAAATTCTCATCTCTGTCCTAAAAGGCCTACTCTTTCTGCTTAGACTGTGGCTTCTGGTTCTGGACTCCTCAGTCATTAAGAACATCCTTCCAGTATCTACTCTCTCCAATTCTGTTCAAGTACTTGAAGAGTAGATTGAGAGAGTCATGTATCACAGGATCCTGATTTAAGGGAAATTGGCAAAAGAAAACAAAGCAGACACAGAAAAGCCCTTTTTATGCGAGCAAGGAATTGTAACATAGAACATGCTAAATGTCAGAAGAAATGCAATTATAGCTTTCAATCAGCTGAGTACTTGAAGAAAAACAATTGCAAAATTATGGAGTTGGGGAGTTCAAAACTAGAAGGCATAATTTTAAGGTGGGAGGAGAAAGATTTAAAAACAACATCGGGGCAACATTTTTACACAGAGAATGGAATGAACTGCCAGAGAAAATGGTAGATGGAGATAAAATTACAACATTCAAAGGATATTTAAATAAGTTCATGAATAGGAAAGGTTTGGTGGGATATGGGCCAAGCGCAAGTTGGACTGTTTGGACCAAAGGGTCAGTTTCCATGCTGTATGACTCTATGACTTTTAAGCAATGTTGCGAAACAATGGCTAGGTCAAAATGAGTTTTGTAAAATAAATTCATGGGGTATGGGTGTCACTGTCTAGATTTATTGTCAATCACTAGTGATCCTGTGGTCCTTGGGTTATAGGAACATCCATAATGCTGTTGGGAAGGGAGTTTCATGATATTGACTCAGTGACAGTGAAGGAACAGCGATATATTTCGGAGACGGGATGGTGAGTGTCTGTGAAGGGAACTTGCAGGTGGTGGCATTCTGCATCTGCAGTCTTTGTCCTTCGAGATGGTATGGATCATGGGTTTGGAAGGTGCTGTTGAAGGGATGGTGGTGAATCACTGTTGTGTATCTTATGGAAGGCATACATTGTTGTCACTGTGATCAGTGGTGAAGGGAGTGAATATTGAAAGTGATGAATGGGTTGCCAGTCAAGTGGGCTGCTTTGTCCTAGATAGTGTCAGGATTCTTGAGTGTTGTTGGAGCTGTACATATCCAGCCAAGTGGAGAGTATTCCAGGACACTTTTGACACATGCTTTGTAGACAGGCTTTGGAGAAACAGGAGGCGAGTTATCCACCATGGAATTCATAGCCCCTGAGCTGCTATTGTAGCCACAGTATTTATATGGCTAATTTAGTTCAAAGGTCAATAATACTCCTCTTGATGTTGATATGTATCAGCATTGGCATTGAATGTCAAGGGACAATGGTCAAATTCTGTTTCCAACAAGATAGTTACTCATACTTGCCATTTGTCAGCCTAAACCTGGATCTTGTCTGGGTCTTGCTGCATACAGACAAAGATGGCTTTAGTCTCTGAGAAGTTGCAACTGAGGTTGAAGCTTGTGCAACCACCAGAGAACTTTCTGAATGCTGATGTTGTGATGGAGGAAGGGCATTGATAAAGCAATTGAAAATGTTTGATTCTAGGACACTACCCCAAGGAACTTCTAAAGCCATGTCCCGGGACTAAAATGATTGACCTCCAACAACCATAACCATCTTCTAATATGCAAGACACGATTCCAACTCGAGAAGAGTCTTTCTTCCCCTGAATTCCACTGTGCTCCTTGATGCTACACTCAGTCAAATGCTGCCTTGATGTCAAGAGCAGTGACTATCACCACCCCACCCTCTAGTTTTCAGCTTTTTTGTCCATGTTTGAACTAAGGCAGTGGTGAGGTCAGGAGCTGAGTGGCCTCTGGCAGAACCCAAACTGGGTGTTTGTGAGCAAGTTGTTTGCTTGCCAGTATCACTTGATTGCACTATCAACAACCTCTTTCATCACTTTACTGAAGATGGGGTGTAGACTGATGGGATGGACACAGAGTGGATTTGTCTTGCTTTGGTATGCTGAAAACAACTGGACAATTTTCCACATTACAGTGAACACATGTTAAGGCATGTGTTCTGTTTCTGAATTGGATGAATTGAGAAATTAACTGTTATGATAGGATTTGATTAAGTACAGATGACTAGTATTGAGACAGTTTTAATTTTATATGTAAATTATGTTGTTTTTAAAGTCAGTTATACCACTGCTCTGTAATATGCAGTGAAATCAAAAACAGATTTCACAACATAATTAGCTCCTAATCACGTAGGACCATATATCTACAGTTCATAATCATGTACTACAATAACTCAAATCATGTGATACAATAGTACATCAAACCAGTGACAATCAGCCACATGCTCTGTATTATTTTCAACATGCAGTCCACTGGCAGGGCACAAGCAACTCAGTGCAATGGAAAACATCCATTTTACAAATTCCAGCTGTCCATAAGATATAGATTAGCACTGGTTAGATTGTCTTGAAGAAGGTACAATACTTAAAGTTTCACATTTAATAACAAACTGCTTATGTTTCAATGTTTTATTTGCTCTGGGAACTGTAATAATCCAGCTGGGGTGTTTTGTTGTATAAAACAGTGAGGTAATAAAAGTGAGCAAATGTACAAGTGGTGTAACATGAGAGAGGATTTGAATACAGGAATAGGGATATTTTGCTGCAATTGTACAAGGCCTTGGTGAGACCACACCTGGAATATTATGTATAATTTTGCTCTCCTTATTCGAGGAACAATGTTCTTACTATTGCAAATGTTTACCAGATTGATTCCTACGATGGCAGGACTCACATATTAGGAAAGGTTGAATCAGTTAAGCTTATATTTAACCAGAGTTCAGAAGAATGAGGGAGAACATCACATAGAAACCAATAAAATATTAACAGGACTAGGCAGGCAGATGCAGAAAGGAAGTCAACAACACCGTGGGAGTCCAGAACTAGGCTTCACAGTCTAAAGATAAACTGTAAATCATTTAGGACTTAGATGAGGGGAAAGTTCTTCACCCAAAAAGTGGTCAGCCTGTAGAGTTTGCTACCACGAAAGCATTCGAGGCCAAAACGTTACAAGATTTCAGGAAGGAGTTGGGGCTAAAGGAATCAATGGATATGGGAAAAAGTGGAAACAGGCTTCTGAGTTGGAAAATCAGCTATGATTATACTGGCTCATGGGATGGGCTTGAAACGCCGAATAGCCTACACTTACTCCTATTTTCTAGCTTCTTTGTAATCAATACTTGTTTAATAAAAAGTACTCAGAAAGTAACTGTCTTGATAACAATTGTTTATTTGAATTTTAAATAAATCCTGGGAAGATGACATATGAGACACTACCTAAACTAAAACGTGAGCCAAGACAGAACATGGTACTGAAGTTCTGTTGAGTTCTGAAGAAGGGTCACTGAACCTGAAACATTAACTCAGATTTCTCTCCACAGATGCTACCAGACCTGCTGGGGTTTTTCAGCAATTTCTATTGTTTTTTTCAGAACGTGGTACTGAAGGGTGAATTTTTGTTTTTTTTTTGAGTGGTGGGTGCCGCTGGCTAGGCCAATGACTATTGCCCTGATCCCTAATTGCTCCTTGATCTGAGTGGCCATTTCAGACAGCAGTTAAGAGATAACCACATTGCTGTGGGTCTGGAATCTCCTATAGGCCAGACTATGTAAAGATGACAGATTTCCTTCCCTAAAGGGCATTTGTGAATCAGATAGGCTTTTACGATAATCAACAGTTGTTACATAGTCACCATCTTTTATTTCCAGATTTTGTATTGAATTTAAATTTCATTATCTTCATGCAAGGATTCTAAACCATGTCCTCAAAACACTAGCCTCATGTTCTGGATTAGTAGTCTAGAGCCATTACCACCATGCCCCTGCATCCCAGAGGCAGAGAAATATTGCAGCAATAAGTAGCTTGAATCTATTTGGATATAAGTTATTGTGGGAGAACATCTAATGGCACTTCTGTTAGTTGGAATACCCTTCTGAGTTTAGATTTTAAATAATTTTGCTTAGCAAATTGCAGAAAGTGTGAAGTGAAAACTGTGCAATGAGGCAAGTCAAGCATTGGGGCAAGTACAGAGCACCTCTATAGCCAAAGATCAGATTGAAGGATTGTCAACCAAACAGTTCAATAACTAAGATAGAAAAATAAATTTGAGCGCATGAATTTAATGAGGTACCAAAAGATAGAGAAAGGGAGAAAGAAAGAGAGAAAGGAAGAGAGAAAGGAAGCAAGAGAGAAAGGAAGGAAGGAAAAGAGAAAGGAAGAGAGAAATGAAGGAAGGAATGAAGGAAAGAAGAGAGAAAGGAAGAAAGGAAGGAAGAGAGAAAGGAAGGAAGGAAAAGAGAAAGGAAGGAAGAGAGAAAAGAATGGAGGAAGGATGGAAGGAAGAGAGAAAGGAAGGAAGGAAGGATGAGTGGAAGGAAGGAAGAGAGAAAGGAAGGAAGGAAGAAAGAGTGAAAGGAAGGAAGGAAGAGTGAAAGGAACGAAAGAAGAGAGAAAGGAAGAAAGAAAGAAAGGAAGAAGGAAGATAGAAAGGAAAGAAGGAAAAGAGAAAGGAAGAAAGTAAGGAAGGGAGAAAGGAAGAGAGAGAGGAAAGAAGGAAGGAAGAGAGAAAGGAAGGAAGGAAGAGAGAAAGGAAGAGAGAAAGGAAGGAAAAGAGAAAGGAAGGAAGAGTGAAAGGAAGAAAGAGAGAAAGGAAGGAAGGAAGGAAGATAGAAAGGAAGGGAGGATGAGAGAAAGGAAGAGAGAGAGGAAGGAAGAGAGGAAGGAAGGAAGGAAGGAAGGAAGGAAGAGAGAAAGGAAGGAAGGAAGGAAGGAAGAGTGAAAGGAAGGAAGGGTGAAAGGGAGGAAGGAAGATAGAAAGGAAGGAAAGAAAAGAGAAAGGAAGGAAGAGAGAAAGGAAGGAAGGAAGGAAGAGAGAAAGGAAGGAAGAGACAAATGAAGGAAGAAAGGAAGGAAGGAAGAGAGAAAGGAAAGAAGGGAGAGAGAAAGGAAGGAAGGAAGGAAGTGAGAAAGGAAGGAAGAGAGAAAGGAAGGAAGGAAGAGAAAGGAAGGAAGTAAGAGAGGAAGGAAGGAAGAGAGAAAGGAAGGAAGAAAGGAAGGAAGGAAGGAAGAGAGAAATGAAGGATGGAAGAAAGAAATGAAGGAAGAGAGAAAGGAAGGAAAGAAGAGAGAAAGGAAGGAGGGAAGAGAGAAAGAAATGAAGGAAGAGAGAAAGGAAGGAAGGAAGAGAGAAAGGAAAGAAGGGAGAGAGAAAGGAAGGAATGAAGGAAGGAAGTGAGAAAGGAAGGAAGAGAGAAAGGAAGGAGGAAAGGAAGGAAGGAAGAGAAAGGAAGGAAGTAAGAGAGGAAGGAAGGATGAAAGGAAGGAAGGAAGGAAGGAAGAGAGAAATGAAGGATGGAAGAAAGAAATGAAGGAAGAGAGAAAGGAAGGAGGGAAGAGAGAAAGGAAGGAAGGAAGAGAGAAAGGAAGAAAGGAAGAGTGAAAGGAAGGATGAAAGGAAGGAAGGAAGAGAAAGAAAGGAAGTAAGAGAGGAAGGAAGGAAGAGAGAAAGGAAGAGAAAAAGGAAGGAAGAGAGAAAAGAAGGAAGGAAGGAAGAGAAAGGCAGGAAGGAAGGAAGAGAAAGGAAGGAAGAGAGAAAGGAAGGAAGGAAGGAAGGAATTCGACATTTGAGTTTTTGGGTCTTCAAAAAAAATGAGAATCCACACATGTAATAATCCATTTTCATTGCTGAGAGGTTCCCAGCAATAGTCAACAATATCAATGTTAAAAAAAGGATACTTGTTCTTGAAATAGCAAGACCCTACACTCTATGGTGAGTTACCTATGGCTGAAATGCTGGAAATTTGTGCTTTTTGATGCATTTCAGTTTGGAACCAGATGGAAACATGCCACTTTCAGAGGGCTAACCTTGAGACTGTGTAAGCTGAACAGCAAACTTCAGACATTGAGTTTAACTGTGCCCCTTACCTGAAGTTCTTGTACCATATACATAGGAAGGAGAATCATTAAGCCCACTGTTGTATTGACAGGAAAACCTGGTCAATATGGATCTGGATAAATAATTTGGGTCCAAAAATCAGTTATAATCTTATATATTTGCTGACAACATGGGTGTTGTGAGCCAGATGGTGGGAAACTGTAATCTAAAGCTTTTAATTCTCACAGGAGCAGGGTGATGGTAAGTGTACTTAAAATATATCTTCCTATCAAAACGCACATTGATAGGAAGAATAGAAGCATACACTATTTTCTAAATGGAGAAAGGTTGCTTTCATGACCTCAGACAGTCCAAAGAATTCCACAGGCAATTATTTCTGATCTGTTGTGACCTAAAAAAAACAGCAGGCAATTGGTACAGAGCTAGATTGTGAAAACCACTGTGTCTGAAAACCACACAAGGAATGTTTATTTGAATTTATGTGGTAAGGGCACACAATTACTTCTTAAGTCATTTATCCAGAATGGTACGTACAAACCCTCTCTGTTTCTCAAGAGCGTAAGCAGGGTGCTGTCACATTCTAATCACACTAACTCCTGGATAATGCCGATGTTTTACACCTCAAAGACTTCTCACCATTTTGATTTGACGTTATGATCGGGATTCCCAGTACCATCCTATTGGCCTTTCCAAGATCCTCTTACAATTGTTGTTAAACCAGGTCAGTCACTTGGTCAGTTGCTGCAATTGGCAATTTGAAATATAGGAGTTTCTTTTCCCATAGAACAAGTGTTCTATCTGCTCACTGATTCAAGATGGGACCTGTCCTTGTTGAGCTGGCTCAAGGTTCTCCTTCACAGTTGAATCATCCTCTGGCTCCTTTTCTGCCGACTACTGTCATCATCTATCTATACCTAGATGATCTTGTTTATGGCCCTGGCATGTCCTCCTAACACCATGATCAGTTGCTAGTCTGCCTGATTTTCTTTTATTCTCCCAGATTAATTTTATCTAAGGTCTGTTTAACTTGCGGGGTTAAAAATCTAAGCTTATTCTCCAAGTTGAGGGTATTGACTGTGGACACTCCTACTCCATAAGCTGTTGCAAACTCATTCAACATATCTCTTTTAGAAAATCTCACTGACCTGGCTCTAGCCTTCCTCATGTTAATGATATGAAAATAGGTGGAGGAGCAGGTAGTGTTGAGGAACGGGGAGGCTGCAGAAGGACTTGAACAAGTTAGGAGAGTGGGCAAAGAAATGGCAGAAGGATTACAATGTGTGCAAATGTGAGGTTATGCTCATTGATAGGAAGAATAGAAGCACACACTATTTTCTAAATGGAGAAAGGCTTCAGATATCTGCAGCTCAAAGAGAGTTGGGAGTCCTAGTTCAGGATTCTCTTAAGGTTAGCATGCAGTTGGCAGTCAGGAAGGCAAATGCAATGTTGGCATTCATTTCTGGAGAGGTAGAATATGACAGTAGACTTGTGCAGCTGAGACTATACAACACTCAGTGGCATGTGGAATATTGTGAGCAATTTTGGATCCTATATCAAAGGAAGGATGTGCTGGTCTTCTTCAGTAAGACGGGTGGTGGGTTACCCTGTGGAACTCATGACTGCAAAAGGCTGTGGAGGCCAAGTCATTGAGTGTAATTAAGACAGAGAGAGATAGGCTCGTGACTGGTAACAGGATCATGGGTTACAAGGAGAAGGCAGGAAAATGGGGTTAATATCATCCATGACTGAACATCAGAGTAATTTGATGGGTTGAATGGCCTAATTCTGCTGTTATATCTTATGGTCTTATGGTCAGTTTCCCATCATAATATCTGATGGTTCAAATACAAGTATAATTTCTAAAGTTAGAAAAGACACAACTCTGGCACTGTGTTCCTGATATAACTAACACCACTGGTACAAATGTGTGGTGTATGTTGTCATATTGGGTATTGCCTGTGTGACTGAAAACCACCCATTTTGTGTTCCTGGCATAGTCTTCAGACAAACAAGTAGGGATACACTTCTGGCTGGTTTAGCCCATTCCTAATTCTGGACGGGACATAGCTCCACCTATGGCTTTCCAGGGGCATTGTTGCACAATTTCTAGCTCTTTCTCCAGGCCAATAGCCAATCTTCCCACTTCTGTTCATCCGTTTGTGGAAAAACTCCACCGGTCACCTATGAAGTCTGTTCTCAGGTGGCAATAATCTAAGTTCACATTTGTCTACCTGCACATAGCCCAGTGGGGACTGTTACACCCAAACATCACACATTTGTTGGGATGGACCCACAAAACCCCACCCTCACATTCGCCTACCTCCGGTAGGACCAACCGCATCGAGGCAGGATGTCAGTACTCAAGAAGGGCTCATGCCCGAAACGTCGATTCTCCTGCTCCTTGGACGCTGCCTGACCTGCTGCGCATTTCCAGCAACAAATTTTCAGCTCGTGTCAGTACTCATGCCCAGTTCATGCTCTCGATGCTCAGACTGGCAAGCCAGCTTATGGTGTAGACCAACAAGCTGTACGTTGTCATCCTACAGGGGGGAGCAACATGGCATCTGTTATTATCCGCACATTCAATCAAGTTTAGATACCTCTCACTCTTCTCTACCTGCGGAGATTTTTTTAACTCCATAGAATCCCTACAGTGTGGAAACAGGCCCAACATTCCACACTGACCCTCTGAAGAACATCCCACCCATATCCATTCCCCCACCCTTTTCCCTATATCCCTGCATTTCCCATGGCTAAAGCACCTCACCTCACCTCACCTCACCCTGGACACTACAGGCAATCTAGCATGGCCAATCTACATAACCCGCACATCTTTGGACTGTGGGAGGAAATGGGAGCATCCAGAGGAAACCCACACAGACATGAGGAGAATATGCAGACTCCACACAGACAGTTGCTCAAGGCTGAAACTGAACCCATATCCCTGGCACAGCGAGGCAGCAGTGCTAATCACTGAGCCACTGTACTGCCCCATTAAAACTCAATTTTATTAAATTCTTCCTTTCCCTTTTTGCTTCCAAAATGAGTAGTCAGGAATGGATTTACATGTGCGCGTGTGTGTATGTTTGTGTGTCAGTGCGTGTGTTCCACCTTTTCTTTTTTGCTGATCTGATGGCTGCTGCTTTGTATGCAGCCAGTACATTTTCTCATAGAATCTGCACAGTTTTTCCATTGCAGAGGGCTTTGACCTTGGGCTCTGTCAAGTCCAGTCCTACTGAGGGTCTAATACCTCTCATGGGGTGATCGGTCATTATAATATGGTATTGAATCCAGTTGAACCGGAGGGTGAATTCTTTACGAGCATGAGGACAAAGGGTCAAGATACACTTCAGCTCAAGTTGCTTGATCGTAGAATCCCAAAGTGCAGAAATAGACCCTTCTGCCCAAGAAGTTCACACCAAATCTCCGAAGAGTAACCTGCCCAGATCCATTCCCCTACATTTAACCCATGACTAATGCACCCAATCTACACATCCATGAATATCATGAACAATTTAGCATGGCCAATTCACCTAACCTATACATCTTTGGATTGTGGGAGGAAGCTCAGAGGGAACCCATGCAGACACCCGAGGTTGGAATCAAACCTGGGATCCTGACACTGTGAGGCAGCAGTGCTAACTACTGAGCCACTGTGGCTGGATGACCTTTCGCAGCATCCCTTTGAGGGTATGATTCATCTTCTGTCCAATCCCGCTGGATTGAGGATGGTAGGTGGAACCTTTAGCTAAGTCTGTTCGAGATTTATCTCTGGTTCCCCACGTGTATACCATGTCCTGCTTTCAGTGTCCATTCTCCGCTGTAGAGGAATGCCCATGAATATCCTTATGGGGAGTGTCTCTTCTGTTCCAGGTTCCCTTGGGTCTTTCCCTGTTTCGTTTTGGCACAAATTCTTCCTTGAAGACATTTCTAGCCACTACCTGATATTCACAGGGTCTTCCTCCATAGCTCAGATTGTCTGCTAGGGAGGAGGCAATGAACCATTGGGGTCCAGCAGGCTGTGCAGTTTCAGCTGATCATAATATCTTTAATCGCACATCGATCAAAAGTTGAATTGGGGTGTGCTCTGTCAGAATGGTTGGCGGAGTGGGGTGATGATAGAGGCAAAATGTACTGCTCAGAACAGTTAGCAAATGTTTCTTGCATATAGAGAAGCCCTGTTCTTCTGGTGAAAGACTTCAGGAGGTAGAGGCTACCAATTCAAGTTTACTGTGTCAATCTTGGAGAAGTATGGCTCCCAGTGTGGCCTCCATAGCTACAAGGGAAGCTCTGGCTTGGGTACCTGCTGTTCTAATTTGGTAATAACATCTGGGTGCTGTTCAGTCCATTCCCACGCAGCATTCCCTTAGGAGGTCGGAGAGCGGGTGGCTTTAATGGCCGATGTGGTTCCGATAGTATCCCACCAAACCCACAGAGGAACACAACGAGCTCATGTCCCTAGGGAAGGACTAACGGGTTATAGCCTCAATATGCTTCCCTTCTATGTCATGCTTCCCCTGAGCTATCACAGCTCCCAAGTATGAGTCCTGGGATCTCAAGGTCTGTGCTTTCTTGGGGTTAACCTTCACTCCTAGAGAGGCGAGGAGAGTTAACAGTTTCTTTAATGGTGTTAAATGTTCAGTCATTGTCTCTGTTGACAAGAAGGGATCAACCACAATAAGCAATCCACTCAGGAAAACATCCCTAGCCCTTTAGCCAGACCCAGATGAAATATTGATGGAGGATTGTTGAAACCTTGGAGCAAGCAGGCCCATGTTTATTGCTGGTGCTGAAACATGATATTGAGTTTATATTGGTAGTATCGGTGGAGTAGAATGGACGAAAAGCCATTATTAACATCTAGTATGGTGAAATATGGGTCCTGCTGCTTAATGGCTTTGGAGCTAGTGACAACTGTTGGTGCCATCATTAGGTGACTGTATTTAGTTCCCTGGAATCAATGGTGAGCCACCAACAGCCACCAGGTTTCTGAACTGGACATTTCAGCAAGTTATTGGTAGATGCTACAGAGTGTAGGGACTCTTGGCTTTAACAAGTTGGCAGAAGCTTCATCAGGCTTTTATTCCTGATGAAGGGCTTTTGCCCGAAACGTCGATTTCACTGCTCGTTGGATGCTGCCTGAACTGCTGTGCTCTTCCAGCACCACTGATCCAGAAGCACATCAGGCTTCTATTTACTGACTACAGCTTTGCCTTAAACACCATAATTCCAAACAAACTCATCGCTTAAACTCCTGGGCCTAGGTGTCGGCTCGCCACTCTGTAACTAGATCGTTGACTTTCTGACCCATAGACCACAATCAGTAAGAATCGCTGACACCATAATCCTCAATACCAGAGCCCCACAAGGCTGCATACTTAGCCTCCTTCTGAATACCTTATTGACTCACTACAGTTTGGTCAAATTCCACCCCAGCTCCATTTACAAGTTTGCTGACAACATTTCTATTTTAGAAGGATTAGACAGAACACAGGAAACAGATTTGAGTACTTAGCGGCATAATGTAGAGACAACAATCTCTACAGTCAGGCAGCACGGTGGCTGTCAGGAGGTACAGTGGCTCAGTGGCTAACACTGCTGCCTCACAGCACCAGGGTTCGATTCCAACCTCAGGTGACTGGCTGCATGGAGTTTGCACACTCTCCCCGTGTCTGCCATGGGTTTCCTCCAGGTGTTCCTGTTTCCTCACACAATCCAAAGATGTTAGGTGAACTGGCCATGCTAAATTGCCCATAGTGTTCAGGCATGTGTAGGTTAATCTGGGGTAAATGTAGAGTAATGGGGAATGGGTCTGGGTGGGTTACTCTCCGGAGGGTCGGTGTGGACTTGTTGGGTCAAATGGCCTGTTCCATACTGTAGAGATTCGTAAAAATCAACATCTGCAAATTGAAGGAGCTGGTCATTCACTTCAGGAAGCAGAGTGGAGGACATGCCCGTGTCTGCAACAATGGGGCTGAGGTAGAGATAGTCAAGCATATTCAAGCTCCTGGGAATGACAATCACCAACAATCTGTCCTGGTCCACCCACGTCAATGTGACTGTCAAGAAAACACAACAATGCGCCTACTTCCATTGGAGGCTAAGGAAGTTCAGCATGTCCATAAAGGCTCTTACCAATTTTATAGATGCACCATTGAAGATATCTTATCTGGATGCATCACAGTGCTGTATGACAACTACTCTTACCAAGACCACAGGAAACTACAGAGAGTCATGAACACAGCTCAGTCCATCATGCAAACCAGTCTGCCATCCACTGACTCTGTCTACACTTCCTACTTGCTCAGGAAAGCAAACAACATAATCAAAGATCCTCCGGTTATATTGTCTTCCACTCTCTTCCACTGGGCAGACAATATAACCGTATACACATACAAATAGATTCAAGAACAGCTCCTTCTCCACTGTTAACAAACTTTTGAATAGACCTTTCAAATGCTAATTCTGATCTCTCTCTCTCTGCACCTTCTCTGCAGCTTTAACACTGTGTTCTTCATTCTGTTCTGCTATCCTGTTGCACTTTGTGTGGTATAATCTGTCTGTATAGCATGCAAAACACCACTTGTCACTGTATCTTGGTACATGTGACAACAATAAATCAATCAATCAATCTGTTAATGATTTTAACCGTCTCCATGTCTACTGCTCGGAGAAAATGTGATGTTTTTGTCAATTTTGGTCTGCTCTGCCTACTTCATCTTCCATACAATTACAGTCGTGTTTTTAACTGGTGAACAAATTCTTGTGCTCCATGAGAATTGCCTGTGCTGCCGAGTCCTCAGTCATTTGAGTGGGTCTGATCCACAATTCCCGATGAAGGGCTTTTCCCAAAACGTTGACTTTCCTGCTCCTCGCATGCTGCCTGACCTGCTGTGCTTTCCTAGTACCACAGTCTTGATTCTAATCTCCAGCATTTGCAGTCTTCACTTTCACCTAATCCACAACTCCCCCACAGTACAAGTTCTCTGTGTATGCAAGTTCTCTTTGTCGCAATCTCCACTTGGGCTTCACTGAGCTTGGGCACTTACTAAGTTCGACAATTGCGTCTGTGTGTGTGTGGGTTTTTGTCTGTATGTGTGTGTGTGTGTGTCTGTCTGGGGTGGGGGGTTGTGAGTGTAAGAGACAGGGTATATGTCTGTGTGTATATGTGTGTGTGAGCGTGTGCGTGTATACGTGTATGTGAAGTGTCTAAGTCTGTGAGTGGATGCATGTGTGAGTGTGGGAATGTGTGTGTGTGTGTGTGTGTGTCTGGGGTGGGGGGGTTGTGACTGTGTGAGAGTGTATATGTGTGTTTGTGTGTGAGTGTGAAGAGGTCTAAGTCTATGAGAGGATGCATGTGTGAGTGTGGGAGTGTGTGTGTCTGTAGGAGCGTGTGCGAGTGTCTGTGTGTGTATAGGGGTGCTTGTGTGTATGTGTGTGTGTGCGTGTCTGTGTGTATATGTGTGTGTGAGCGTGTGCGTGTATACGTGTATATGTGTGTGTGAATGTGAAGTGTCTAAGTCTGTGAGTGGATGCATGTGTGAGTGTGGGAGTGTGTGTGTCTGTAGGAGTGTATATGCACGCGTGTATATGTGTGTGTGTGCGTGTGCGTGTATACGTGTATATGTGTGTGTGAATGTAAAGTGTCTAAGTCTGTGAGAGGATGCATGTGTGAGTGTGGGAGCGTGTGTGTCTGTAGGAGCATGTGCAAGTGTCTGTGTGCGTGTCTGTGTATACATGTGTCTGTGTGCGTATAGCGGTGCTTGTGTGTTTGTGTGTGTGTGTTTGTGTAGGAGTGTCTGTGTGTGTGTATAGTGCAATGGTGGACACCTGCTGTGTGACATGAACTCAAGCTCCCAGTTGAGGCCCTCCCTATGGGTACAGAACTTAGCAATCAGCCTCTGCTCGGCCACTTTTCGCTGCTGCCTGTCCCGAAGTCCGCCTTAGAAGATGGTCACCCAAAGGTCCGAGGTAGAATGTTCTGGACCACTGAAGCGTTCTAAGTTCCATACCCATAGAGAGGGCCTCAACTGGGACCTTGGGTTCATGCCACACTATAGGTGATCACCAAAGCACCATACACACACACAGACACTCTTTTACACACACACACACACACACACACACTCGCAGACTTAGACCTCTTTACACTCACACACATGCATCCACTCTTCCTCACAGACACTCACAAATCCCCACCCCAGACACACACAAACACCTCTACAGACACACAGACTCCCACACTCACACATGACCCCTATGACCCCTCTCACAGACTTGGACACTTTACATTCACACACACATATACACTCCCTCACAGACACACAACCCCTCACCCCAGACACACACGCACACACTCCTACTGACACACACACTCCCACACTCACACATGCATCCTCTCACAGACTTAGACACTTCACACTCACACACATATACACTCTCTCTCACACTCACAACCCCCCACCCCAGACAGACAGACACACACATATATACGTTTGTGGGGTGAATTTGTACTTGCAGAATTACATTATACTTTGCTCAAAAACTGCATGAATCCTTGTAAGACTCTGTTAACTCACTTTTTAGATTAGAATCAGTCTAAACATTATGGCTCAGACAAGGAGCACAGGGAGCTAACATCTTCAACTTCTTAACATCTTATCTGACTGACAACAATTGTTACAGTTAACCTGAGAATGTAACTTTTAAAAAACATTTTGTGATTTACATGTGAAAGAAGTGAAACTATCATGGTCATTCTAACAGATGAGAGACTCAACAAACAATCAAGATATTTTTCAATGTATAATTTCAGTTACATCACACTGTAAACTTTTGCTTTTAATTCTGTGTCTTACAATTGTGCACTCCACAACCACCTGAAGGAGCAGTGCTTCGAAAGCTAGTGCTTCTAAATAAACCTGTTGGACTATAACCTGGTGTTGTGTGATTTTTAACTTTGTACATCCCAGTCCAACACCAGCATCTCCTAATCATGACGACCATCGACACCACTAACTGCTGGCTTAAAGTGGAGAGGATCTCCAAGAAGGTCGCACATACTGACACAGATATCAAGTTTCTACAGAAATGCGGGCAAGCAGGAAAGATCCCAAAAGGATTACAGATCACAAACCCGCTCAAGTTGACCTACAACACAGACTGCGCAGAGAAGCCTTGCCACCACACCTCTCGGAAACTCCTCAATCATCTCATGCACTAACTCTACAGCAGGCACCATAACCTTGAAATTCAGATGGAGTCCACACTCTCAGCCTGCGTTCAGGGTACAGCAGTACAATTACACAACATTGCCAAACAGATAAGGTGACAAAACTACACCACTTACATGCACACCAAGAACAAAAAACTGGAGCAACTTGGCATTCTCACCAGTAGTAGCAAAGCCCATCCTGGCATCTAAGTGGATAACAGTATCACCACGGGGAAGTCGATTATCGACTTATCGGACCATACTCTTCGACCGGAAGAGATTGACGTCCTGAGCAGGCGGGTCTCAATTTCTGCCCCACCACCAAAATGGACCCCTTGGTTCTTGCAGCAGACACGGAAGAGTTCAGCAGATGAATGACACTCTGGGAATTCTTTCAAGGTGCCAGCAGTGATCCCAATGAGCCCACTGATGAACCGGAACAGTCATCACAGGGATCTGTAGAGGAGCGACCAAAGTAGGAGTCAACTTGGACCCCACTGGAGGGCCACTGCTCTGGGCTTGACATGTATGCTCAAACCTTCAGGAAATATATAAATGCTAGATTTATGAGCCGTACCCACAAGGCAGAGCAGAACATCACCCGTTCACAATGTAAAGCCATCCATGCTTTCAAAACCTATCACAACATTGTCATCAAACCAGCAGATAAAGGAGGAGCCATCGCCATTCAGAATAGAACAGATTACTGCAAGGAAGTGTACCAACAACTGAACAACCAGGAACACTGCAGGCAACTACCTGCTGATCCAACCAAAGAACACACCCATGAACTAAACACATTGATCAGGACTTTGGATCCAGTCCTATGTGCCCTCATCCCATGTGCTTCTCGCGTTGGCGACTTCCACACTCACACATGCATCCTCTCACAGACACTTTACACTCACACACACACATATACACTCTCTCTCACACTCACAACCCTCCACCCCAGACTCTCACACAAACACAGACAAAAAACAACATGCGCACATACATATATATGTTTGTAGGGTGAATCTGTACTTGCAGAGTTACATTGTACTTTGCTCAAAAACTGCATGAATCCTTGTAAGACTCTGTTAATTCACTTTTTAGAGTAGAATCAGTCTAAACATTATGGCACAGACAGGGAACACAGGGGGCTAACACCTTCAACATCTTAACATCTTGTCTGGCTGACAACAATTGTTACAGTTAACCTGAGAATGTAACTTTTAAAAAAGGTTTTGTGATTTGCATATGAAAGAAGTGAAATTATCATGGTCATTCTAACAGATGAGAGACTCAACAAAAAATCAAGGTATTTTTCAATGTATAATTTCAGTTACATCACACTGTAGACATTTACTATTAATTCTGTATCTTACAATTGTGTACTCCACAACCACCTGATGAAGGAACAGCGCTTCGAAAGCTAGTGTTTCTAATTAAACCAGTTGGACTATGACCTAGTGTTGTGTGATTTTTAACTTCCTTATTAAAAACACCATGTGAGCATTTCCCAAATACCTACTTTATTTATTCCTTATCTACCTTTATCCATTTGAGAAAGGATATTACCCACAATGATCCACATGCTTGAGCTGGGCCATTGAAATCTCCTTTCGTTCTGACCTAGGCCTGGCTCTCTTCCATGAAGGTGAGTCTCACAGGTCTGGGCAAACTTCTCCTGGGTCTTCTTAGATTGTCAAATAATCTTTTGCCACAAATCTTGCTGTGAGTCTTTGTTGTGAGTCTGCACTGACAGAGTAGCTTTCAAGTGTGTGTTCTTATTCCCTCTCTCTCTGCCCCTTCCAGAATGTTCTGTGACCTTTGACCAATGGCATCATAAGTGGAGACCAAAGCATGCCATAGGGTCATGCCAACACTACTCATGGTTGCCGTGTTTGGAGTTGTAAAGTGCATATCTAGGCATTGGCTGGAAGAAGGTGCTGGGAAGCTTGATTGATACTTGTCCAATGCACAACACTCGGGCTGGTTGTAATTGGTTCCCTCTGAACCTTTGTGACCTCTTTGACCTTACTTTCCATTGTTCTCTGTAGCCAAATTAGCAGCTGGTTTAATTTAGTTTGGCCAATCTTCTGACAGGCCTGATTTCTCCAGCTGTGGGTCAATTTAGAATGTCCAGTTTTGACCACATGAGTAAGTCCACAGCGAAGACTTAAGGTGAATCATAGTGGAGGGGGGATATGGATGAAAAATAGATTTTAAAAGTAGGTATGAATGGTTTTAAATAGATCAGTTCTACTGAGAATGATTGCATACAAACAAGACACCTGGAGGACTGGGCATTATTTAAAAAAAGGATGACATTATTCTGAAGAAAAGTCATATTGTACTTGAAGCACTAACTCTGTTTCTCATTTGACAGATGCTACAAGACCTGCTGAGTTACTCCAGTACTTTCTGTTTTTACATCAGATCTCCAGCAAATACAGTACTTTGCTTTCTTTGGCATTAACTGTCAACCTGATTTAAAAAAAACTCAGGCCAGGCAGATAGATTCTGATCAATCAGAATGTTGCCATGGAGAATGCAGCAGGGAATTGCAGTCTCTACGACCCTATTCCCAATGAAAGAAGCAGCATATATGTAAAAATGTATTACTCTACATAGAACAGGGTCCTGTGTTTTAAATAATGTAGCATCTAGATACACAAGTACATCACCTAAGAACAGGAGTAGGCCACTCAGCCTCTCAAGCCCGTTCCACCACTGAGTGAGATCATCACTGATCTGTGGCCTAACTCCATACACCTGCATTTGGCCCATATCCTTGAATACCTTTGTTCAACAAAAATATATCTCAGATTTAATTGGCAACTGATCCTGCATCCATGTTTGTGGAAAAAAAACCTCTTTGTGTGTAGAAATACTTCCTAACATCTCTCTGGAAAGCTCTGGCCCTAATTCTCGGTCAATGACCCCCTAGTTCTAGAAACACCAACATTTGGAAATAATTTATCTTGATTGCCTTTTCCTGTTAAGAACTTGAACACTTCAGTCAGATCACAACTTAATCTTCTAAATTCTAGAGAAAATGGGCATATTTTTTATAATTTCTCCTCATTAATTAACCACTGAAGTCCAAGTATTATTCTTGTAAACCTATGTTGTACTCCCTCCAAGGACAATATATCCTTCCTATGGTGTGGTGCCAAGATGGTGCAAGTGGGGTCTAATTCATACTGTGAGTCTGACCGATAATCTGAATTGGCTTCCAAAGTAATTATTAGCATAGTCTGCTTTACACAGTAAATGTCCAATAGCAGAATCCCATTAAAAGGAATGTACTGCCTGGGAATGAGGTGGAGGCACGTTCAATTGAGGCATTCAACAGGGTATTGAATGATTATTTGGTTAAAAATAATCCACAATGGTATGGAGACAAATAAGGAGATTGGTATCAGGTAAAGATGCCCATTTGAAGAGCTATTTCAGTCACAACGGGCCAAATGGCCTCTGTGCGTAAACCCTGAGGGGTGGCATTGTGGCTCAGTGGTTGGGGACCTGGGTTTGATCCCAACTTCGGGCGACTGTCTATGTGGAGTTTGCATATTCTCCCTGTGTCTGTGTGGGTTTCCTCTGAATGCTTCAGTTTCCTCCCAGAGTCCAACGATGTGCAGGTCAGGTGAACTGGCCATGCTAAATTGTCCATAGTGTTCAGGGATGTGTGGGCTAGGTGCATTAACTAGATTAAATTACTTACAGTGTGGAAACAGGCCCCTCGGCCCAACAAGTCCATACCGACCCGCTGAAGCGCTACCCACCCAGACCCATTCCCCTACATCTACCCCTTCACCTAACACTGCAGGCAATTTAGCATGGCCAATTCACCTGACCCGCACATCTTTGGACTGTGGGAGGAAACTGGAGCACCCGGAGGAAACCCACGCAGACACGGGGAGAATGTGCAAACTCCACACAGAGAGTCGTCTGAGTCGGGAAGTGAACCCGGGTCTCTGGCGCTGTGAGGCAGCAGTGCTAACCACTGTGCCACTGTGCCACCGTGCCGCCCACATTAGTTAGGGGAAATATAGAGTAATAGGGTAGGAGGAATGAGTCTGTGTGGGTTACTCTTTGGAGGGTCAGTGTGGACTTGTTGGGCCAAATGGCCTGTTTCCACACTGTAGAGATTTTATGCTGTTGGACATGGTTTTTCTGACATTTGCAAGCATAGGCTAGTTGAGCACAATCACAAGTGGTTGCTGTGACTGGTCAAAAGGATATGGTGTTTGGATGTGTCTGCCAAATCATTTGAATATAATGATTTCAGGTATCAGATTGGCACTGAAGCATTCAAAGCTATAATGTATGCCAGTGGTTACCTTGATTGGACCATCACTTACTGCGTGTCTGAACTTATATAAATAGTAAATTCACCAAGCAGATTACACTGCTGAAACTTTGAAACAGTTTCATCTCTGAGCAAATGACACAAGAAAGTGTGAAGCTAAAAAGGTATATGTTTAACCATTTAAATCCTTACAAAGAAAAAAATCAGCCCTTCCACAGGTGAGGATGTACAATTTGTTAAGAATGAATTTTCAACCGGTTTCAAAGAAGTATTTGACTTCTGAGGAAGGGTCACCAGACCCGAAATGTTAACTTTGATTTCTCTGCATAGACATTGCCAGACCTGCTGAGCTTTTCCAACAATTTCTGTCTTTGTTCCCAAGTATCATTTGGCAATTAAGTAACAACTGGAAATGCTGTTAAGAAAAATGTCAGAGACGGGACTAATTCTATTTTTTAGAAAAGATTTACTGCTGTTCTGCATCTCAGAAGTACAAAGTGTGCCAGTACTCAGTGAGTAAACATTTCATTTTGCTGTCTTTGAGGAATGCCTAAACCAGCAGGCCATGACAGATCATCCAGGCTTTTATCATACAGGCTATTGAATCTTAAATGTCTGTTTCCATATCATAAACGCCCATCTCCACAGCTGTGCTTATGTTAAAGTAAAGGTGTTTTATATCAGATGTTGAAATCCTATCAATGTGTCATTAAGAGCGTGTGAGTGCAGAGCACTAATTAATGGAATGTTATTTTGTTTACACATGTCTCTGTTTACACATGACCTTTTTTTTCAAGCTGATGTACTGAACAAATGCTACTGTAATGTATTCTAATTACGAGTCTGAAGTCAATTGTTTATCACGAGTAGCGACAAATACAATTCCTTGACCTAAAATTTCAACTGCGTTGTATCCATTGTTGTGGCATATAAGAAACTAAGCTTCCCATATGTCAGGCAGAGAGCTCCAACACTGTGAGATGATCACCATTTTGGTAAGAAAATGAATCTGCATCCAAGACTAACCTCTGGAGCAAACATGTTCGTATAAAGTATCCGACCCCTCTCTGAAGAGTTTTCTGCAATAATAGGTTGCACTGAAACTGCTAGCATCTCTTAGTGGCTGCATTCAGGAAAACTAAGTGCTTAAACTTTCCAGAACCAACCAAGTGTATTTTTGGTCAGGCTTCATGGAGGCTTTCTCTCTGTGAGGCTTAGTGAGTTTTCTCACGTGATCATCCCAAACCGGCTTCACTAACTGGATATGGCACCCCCATGGCACCCCATTCATCCAATGCCAGCCTGATTTGTTCCCAGTTCCGATGACTCTCTATCAGAGTTGAAGTGAAGTGTGGAGACGGACAGCATTTATGCTATAGCGGGACAGGGGTGTTGGAGTGCTGAGGGAGAAAGGATGTTTGTTGATAGTTAAATAAATGATCAGAATGTGAGAATGGCAGAACAATGGTGTGTCCAACTGCTGGACTGGAAAGAATAGACAGTCTCACTGGGGTGGGGTGAGGGGAGACAGAGTGACAGAGCATGTAACAAAGAAAGCAAAAAGAAAGGGAAGGAATGGGTTCACAATTTGAAGGTGTTGAACTCGATATTCATCCCAGAAGGAGCAGCACAGTGGCTCGGTGGTTAGCGCTGCTGCCTCATGGCGCCAGGGACCTGGGTTCAATTCCAGCCTGTCTGTGTGGAGTTTGCATGATCTCCTCGTGTCTGCGTGGGTTTCCTCTGGGTGCTCTGGTTTCCTCCCACAGTCCAAAGATGTGCAAGTCAGGTGAATTGGCCATGCTAAATTGCCCATAGTTTAGGTGCATTAGTCAGAGGAACTGGATCTGGGTGGGTTACTCTTCAGAGGGTCGGTGTGGACTTTTTGGGCTGAAGGGCTTGTTTACACACTGTAGGGAATCAAATCTAAAAGAAAGGCTATAAACTGCTTAGTTTGAAGATGAGATCAGGTATAGACTGGATAGACCGAGTGAATCCTTAGAAGAGTATAAAGAAAGTAGGAGTATACTTAAGAGGGAAATCAGGAGGGCAAAACGGGGACATGAGATAGCTTTGGCCAATAGGATTAAAGAAAATCCAAAGGGTTTTTACAAATATATTAAGGACAAAAGGGGTAACTAGGGAGAGAATAGGGCCCCTCAAAGATCAGCAAGGTGGCCTTTGTGTGGAGCTACAGAAAATGGGGGAGATACTAAATAAATATTTTGCATCAGTACTTACTGTCAAAAAGGATATGTAAGATATAGACTGTAGGGAAAAAGATGGTGACATCTTGCAAAATGTCCAGATTACGGATGAGGAAGTGCTGGATGTCTTGGAATGGTTAAAGGTGGATAAATCCCCAGGACCTGATCAGGTCTACCTGAGAACTCTGTAGGAAGCTAGAGAAGTGATTGCTGGGCCTCTTGCTGAGATATTTGTATCATTGATGGTAGCAGGTGAGGTGCCAGAAGACTGGAGGTTGGCAAATGTGGTTACACTGTTTAAGAAGGGTGGTAAAGACAAGCTAGGGAACTATAGACTGGTGAGCCTGACCTCAGTGGCGGGCAAGTTGCTGGAGGGAATCCTGAGGGACAGGGTGTACATGTATTTGGAAAGGCAAGGATTGATTAGGGATAGTCAACATGGCTTTGTGCGTGGGAAATTATGTCCCACAAACTTGATTGAGTTTTTTGAAGAAGTAACAAAGAAGATTGATGAGGGCAGAGCAGTAGATGTGAACTATATGGATTTCAGTAAGGCGTTCAACAAGGTTTCCCATAGGAGACTGGTTAGCAAAGTTAGAACTCATAGAATACAATGAGAACTAGCCATATGGAAACAGAACTGGCTCAAAGGTAGAAGACAGAGGGTAGTGGTGGAGGGTTGTTTTTCACGCTGGAGGCCTGTGACCAGTGGAGTGCCTCTGGTCCTCTTCTTTTTGTCATTTACATAAATGATTTGGATGCGAGCATAAGAGGTACAGTTAGTAAGTTTGCAGATGACACCAAAATTGGAGATGTAGTGGACAGCTAAGAGGGTTACCTCAGATTACAACAGGATCTGGACCAGATGAGCCAATGGGCTGAGAAGTTGCAGATGGAGTTAATTCAGGTAAATACAAGGTGCTGCATTTTGGGAAAGCAAATCTCAGCAGGACTTATACACAAAATGGTAAGGTCCTAGGGAGTGTTGCTGAACAAAAAGACCTTGGAGTATAGGTTTATAGCTCCTTGAAAGTGGAGTCGCAGGTAGATAGGATAGTGAAGAAGGCGTTTGGTATGCTTTCCTTTATTGGTCAGAGTATTGAGTACAGGAGTTGGGAGGTCATTTGCGACTGTACAGGACATTGGTTAGGCCACTGTTGGAATATTGTGTGCAATTCTGGTCTCCTTCCTATCAGAAAGATGTTGTGAAACTTGAAAGGGTTCAGAAAAGATTTACAGGGATGTTGCCAGGGTTGGAGGATTTGAGCTATAGGGAGAGGCTGAACAGGCTGGGGCTGTTTTCCCTGGAGCGTCGGAGGCTGAGGGGTGACCTTATAGTGGTTTACAAAATTATGAGGGGTATGGATAGGATAAATAGACAAAGTCTTTTTCCTGGGCTGAGGGAGTCCAGAACTAGAGGGCATAGGTTTAGGGTGAGAGGGGAAAGATATAAAAGGGACCTATGGGGCAACTTTTTCACACAGAGGGTGGTACATGTGTGGAATGAGCTGCCAGAGGAAGTGGTGGAGGCTGGTACAATTACAACATTTAAGAGGCATCTGGATGGGTATATGAATAGGAAGGGTTTGGAGGAATCTGGGCCGGGTGCTGGCAGGTGAGACTAGATATCTAGTCGGCATGGACAGGTTGGACCGAAGGGTCTGTTTCCATGCTGGACATCTCTATGGCTCTATAATCCTATGTTGCTCCTCCAGCAAATCACAGAAAAAACTGTTCACATTATGAACCTGTTCCTCCTCTTTCTTTTAGATTTGCTCGTTACATTCTCTATCACCCTCTCTCTCTCCACCCTCCCCCACCCTAGTGAGACGGTCTGTTCTTTACAGTCCAGCAGTTAGACACACTATTGTTTTGCCATTCTCACATTCTGATCTTTTAATCTAAACTATTAACGTCCTTTCTCCCTCAGCACTCCAACACCTCCTCAAAGCTCACTACTGTATAGCATAAATGCTACCCTACCCACACTTCACTTCAGCTCTGATGAAGAGTCATTAGACTCAGAATGTTAGCTTGGTCTCTTCATTGATGCTGTCTGACCAGTTGTGATCTCTAGCATTTGTTGTTTTCAATACAGATTCCAGCAGTAATTTGCACCAACACGATTCTCACCACTGCTGGGACATCGTGGGATTCCTGGTGCCAGTGCCATATTTAAAAGGCCATTGTCTCCCAGTGACATGCTTAGAGACAAAACAAAAAACACAGATGCTGGAAATCAGGACACTGAAGGAGAGTTACACCCAGAATGTCAACTTCTCCACCTCCTGATGCTGCCTGGCTTGCTGTGTTCTTCCAGCCTCCTGCTTGTCTATTCCGGTAACATGTTGGCAGTCAACAGTTGCCACACAGTTCAAAACAATTGTCCCGACCATGGCAGACAAGACAGTATCTGCTTTGCAGGCAAGGAGTTGAGCGCCTGGAAGATTGGTACTGATCCATTTGCCCCAGTTCCAGAACATCCATCCAGCCCACCAGAACCTACCAGCCTGGTCCACATGGGTCAGTGTGGTATCAGCAAAGCAGTGCCACAAGGAGGTCAACAATCTTCTCTGCTGTGCCAAGGTAAGTGCCACTACCATCTAAGACCCCATCCTATCTCCATCACTGCACACACCTCTCACTAAGACACATGCTCCACTTGTTCTTACCCATGTACAATGCCCCCACACTAACTAGCTTGCATACCCACTGCACTGCCCACTCATTCACTGGAGACACCTCAGCACCTTTCCCCCAGCTGCACCAGCACTAACAGCGGTGCCATCCACTCTCATCTCACTCAATCCCTCCTTTTGTCACATTCCAGGAGAAAACAATGTGTAAAAGGCCAAAAGAGCTGGGACTGGTGATGGATGGCCAGTTCCTCATAACTGCCCATTCTATGAGGAGAGTATATTGGAGCTCACTGGGAGGAGCTCACTGGAAACGACCAGGATTGGTCCTGTGGAGCTGCAGAAGCATCCACAATTTGCCAATCAAGTAAGAAACATTGTCGTTTGCTGGGTAACTTTCCCTGTGGCCAGAAGGACACAGGGCAGTGCCAGCTGGCTGCCGGCGGGAGACTGACTTCTAACAGTTTTCTCTGAAGACACTCCAGAGGCAGCCAGTCTTCCACCCCCGTCCTATCTACAACCCTTAGCCTTTAGGAGGTTCTGGCCAAGGAGGGTGCACCGATGCTGGGCAGAACACAGTCAGCATGTCTGGGCCCACTAGACAAAGATATTGATGGTGTCGAGCTACCCAAGTTCCAAAGCCAGAGGGCTCCACTCTAAGGCAGACTCCATCCATCTCCGCTGTGGAACCCAGGATGCACTTTCATCACAGGAAAGAAAGACAGAAAAAGACGGTGGCAGCCCAGTGGTTAGCACTCACAGTGCCAGGGACCTGGGTTCAATTCCAACCTCAGGCGACTATCTGTCTGTTTGGGTTTCCTTCAGGTGCTCTGGTTTCCTCCACAGTCCAAAGATGTGAAGGTTAGATGAATTGGCCATGCTAAATTGTCCATTGTGTTCAGGGATGTGTAGGTTAGGTGCATTTGTCAGGGGAAATGTAGGGGAATGGGTCTGGGTAGTTACTCTCCACAGAGTCGGTGTGGACTTGTTGGGCCAAATGGCCTGTTCCTCCACTAGAGGGATTCAATCTTCTAAACAAGACCTTCTGAGAGCACATAGGTGACTCAGGTGAAACATTACCATGTTTATAATTAAATGTCTGCCTACCACAACTACAACATTGAAGGTTGGGATTAGAATGGCACTGGAAAAGCACAGTAGGTCAGGCAGCATCCGAGGAGCAGGAAAATCAACTTTTCAGGCAAAGGCCCTTCATCAGGAATAGAGACAGGGACCCTGCAGGGTGGAGAGATAAATAGGGGGGGAGGGTGTAGGGGGTGTGGGTGGGGGAGCTGGGGAGAAGGTAGCAAAGAGTACCATAGGTGAATAGGGGTGGGGATGGAGGTGGTAGGTCAGAGGGGAGGGTGGGGGAAGGTAGAAAAGAGTACAATAGGTGAATGGGGGTGGGGATAGAGGTGATAGGTCAGAGAGGAGGGTGGAGCGGACAGGTGGGAAGGGAGACAGGCTGGTAGGACAGGAGGAAGGATGGAAGGATGGAACTGGGGTAAGGTGGGGGGAGGGGAAATGAGGAAACTGGTGAAGTCCACATAGATACCCTGGGGTTGAAATGTTCCGAGGCGGAAGATGAGGCGTAGCTGATACAGAGCCTAGCTATCCTTCACACTAAATAATGTTTGATGGTTCAAATTGTGAAGTGAGCTGCTCCTGCACCATGTGCAGGCTGTGGGTAAATTAGTCTTTGGCAACTGGGATCAAACTGTCCAGTGGCAAAACATTGCTAGTACATCATAGCTAGTAGTGGGATTGACTTGTAATGCTGAGGGCAAGGATTTGAACTCCAGGTAGTAATGAGGGTGCTAATGAGCTACAATCTATGTCAAGGTCTCTCACAACTAATGAACAAGAATCCCATCTTGCCATCCAACATTTGGCTGGAAATTGGGAACATTCAAAATCCTCACTGGACATCTCATCCAATTGATTTAAAATACTCACCACAGCCCACATTGGTATGGAGATAGGAATATTCCATGCAAGGTGTCTATATAGTTTAATGGGCAGTCCTTAAAAGGACCACAATAGATCATACTAACAAGGTAATTTTTAAAATATACTTACTAGAATGTGGAATGCCCTTATTTCCCCAAACAAAAATTACACTAGGAATTCAATTTTAATAATTTTATAACATTCAAAGGGATTATATTCAATTATAGTCAGCATTTAACATTTCATTTTGAAATAACTGAGAGCACTGCAGGTCCTCATGGTGATTAGTTTTATGCATTTTAAACTGCTCATGTCTGTATAATGGACTCAGTTAAATGAGTACAATTGTTAAAGTATGATTGCAATCCTCGTTGATTCTTGATTTTAATTCAATTATCATGAAGCTGTATTGGCTTTGTTTGAAGCATACCCTTTGGATACACATTATTACCGTAATCGCATAAGAATGATTCAGCAAGAAGACCCCAGTACTGGAAACTGTGTAAAAGAAACTGAGCCAAAACTCACATTGGAGAAAGATGACTTCACAAAAGAACAGGTACATTACAATGATGGAAAAGTACAAGCAGGGTAAAAAATGAGGTCTGCAGATGCTGGAGATCACAGCTGAAAATGTGTTGCTGGTTAAAGCACAGCAGGTTAGGCAGCATCTCAGGAATAGGGAATTCGACATTTCGAGCATAAGCCCTTCATCAGGCATTCCTGATGAAGGGCTTATGCTCGAAACGTCGAATTCCCTATTCCTGAGATGCTGCCTAACCTGCTGTGCTTTAACCAGCAACACATTTTCAGCAAAGTACAAGCAGGAGAAGATCACATGACATGTCCTAGTGTGCTCTGCCCCACAGTCAAAATGAAAAGCAATGGCCATAGCGACCTGTAAACAAGTACCTGTTTTATTTAGTGTTTTACTTTTTTATATGTAATAAACTCCCCTAAATTGCCATAGAATGTCCCGTCCCTCTGTCAATCTTCTTTGTCAAGTTCAAGAATCCCTACAGCCCAACCCAATATTAAAACCACCCAGACTGTTGGTGGATTTTGCTTCTCGTCATTACAATACCAACACTACCAACACCCTTTCAATCTTCTTCCTAGTTGCCATTTTGTGTGAATTTAATTTTTGAGATTTATTTTAGCAGGGCACACAGCTATACAGTTTGGAACTGGATGTGAATAACTACAGTTCTGAAAGAGAAATGTAAATACAATACACAATGGGAATGTGAATTAAACTTTCTCAAATTACCTTTATTAACTTCTTAATCTCAAGTCCAATCTGATATTATGTATTCCACTAAATATTTATGCTGATCCCTGAGATTCCAACATTACTTCTTTTGCTTAGAGTCGTAAAACTATTTTTCACAGGAGCAAGGCAGAATCATAAAACCTCTACCATGCAGGTAGAGGTCATTCAGCCTGCAACAACCCTTTGAAAAGCATCCCACCCAGACTTAGCCCATAGCCCTATCCCCTTGACTAATCCAGCTAGCCTACATACTGCTGGGTAACGTACCATAGCCAATCCATCTGACCTGAACATCTTTGGACCGTGGGATGACACCAGAGCAGAAACCCACACAGACACAGGAAAAATGTACAAACTCCAGACAGATGTCACCCTGGATGGAACTGAACCTACATCCCTGGTAATATGAGACAAGTGTGCTCCAGTCATGGCTCCAATTGTGTCTTCCACATCCATCATCGATTTACCTGCACTTCTACACATGTCATAAACTGTATCTGTTACTCCCAATGCGAGGAGACAAGATGCCTACTTGTAGAACGCTTCAGAGAACATTTCTGGGACACACACATGAAGCAACACCACTGCCCCGTGGCTGAAAACTTTAACTCCCCCTCTCACTCTGCCAAGGACATGCAGGTGCTGGGCCTCCTCCATCGGCAAACCCAACCACCCAACGCCTGGAGGAGGAACACCTCACCTTCCACCTTGGGACCCTCCAACCTCATGGGATCAATGTGGACTTCACCATTTTCCTCATTTCTCCTCTCCTACCTTATCCCACATCCAATCTTCCAAATTGACAATGACCTTATGACATTTCCTACCTTCCTTCCCACCTATCCGCTCCACCCTCCTCTCTGACCTATCCCAACTACCCCCACTTTCATCTACCTATTGCACTCTCAGCCACCTTCCCCCCAGCCCCACCTCCTGCCATTTATCTCTCTATCCCCTTGGCCCATAAGCCTCATTCCTGATGAAAGGCTTATGCCCTAAACATCAATTCTCCTGCTCCATGGATGCTGCCTGACCTGCTGTGCTTTTCCAGCACCACACACTCTCGACTCTGCTCTCCAGCATCTGCAGTCCTCACTTTCTCATGAGACAACCGTGCTGACCACTGAGCTACTGTGCCACCCATTAAGGCAAGGACGTAGAGATAGACAAAACCATCCGGATATCACTTAAGAAGAAGTCATTTTAGAATAACTCATTTGGCTACAACATGATGCACTATTAAAAAATATAAAGATTTGTGGATTTTTATGAATATTGAATATTCAGCTGTTTGTGATACTTTAATATAATTTCTGCAACCATCCAAACTTTCAAATGATCACACTATATAAAGCTTTAGATTTCAGCTGCTCAACTCAACATAAATAACATCTTGCATTTTAATTTTCCCTACTTATAATTATGGTTGTTCTAAAATATCATACCATATTAAAGAAGACATTCCTTTGGGTTTAAAATGGATGAATTTACATTGAAATAAAGTTGTCTAATTTTTTCATTCACGAGATCACTTAATATCTCTTTGTACAGTTGCATCCCAACTATGCTACGCACAATGCTAACTATCTCTACATCATTAGAAAGTTCAGGAGTCAATAGCTTTCACCTTCAAGTTTCATAGGTACAATTAAAATCAGCAAAGAATATTGTGCAAATGCTATCCTTTTCAGGTCACAATAGTCCTAACAGTATAAATGAGTGGAGACTTCACCTGGGTGAGACAAAGGCCAAATGAATATTTCTAGGAATTTGTTTCAAAGTGGGAATTTAACTGGTATATATTTTCTCAGTTCAATTTTACAATTAAAGTAAGATTAAGATAGTACCTTTTACAAAGTTAAAATGGCTTAATTCAGAAAGGTGGCTGCCTAATAGTAACAGGTATCTATTAAGCGCCTGGAATCCTGTGCCTAAATGGGGTACTGGTTGCTCTCATTAAAAAGTGATTCATAGCAGCTCCACATAAGAAGGATTTTTACACCATGCGGTCAGAAAGGAGCATAGGAGATTTTTGCTGAGTGAGATAGGGGCCAATAAGGTATACCTAGGAGTTTGGTCCAAAGTGAGCATTTGTTGCAGATGGTGAAAGGGATGCTTTCTGTAAAGTATACTGTAAGAAGTAATGTCTCCAGAGTGAGAGGTGAGTGGGAAAATGGAGAAAGCACGGATCAAGAAGTTTACCTGCAGTGAGATCAGCAGTGAGTGACATCGTAGACAATAAGATGATGCATGGGCAGAGACAGCAACAGATTCATAAGGAGCTTTGGTCAATGCTTTTAGTCTTTAAAGTAAAAATAAGGCTTTTAGTTTGTGTTTATGTCTCCAGTCTTTATTTATCTCTCTTTTTTATCTTATAAAGAATAAAATTGACACTGGTATTTAGCAAAAATACAATAAAGAGAAGATACTCTAGAATAATAAATTAACTTCAATAAAATATGATTATGTGATGGCAAGACAGGTGATGTTTTTCTGTTGTAGCATGTGAGAGCTGCTGGAAAAAGATATGATCCAGGATGAAGCCAGCTTTAGGAGGTGTTTGCAGCTTGCCAAATTTAGATCTGAGTTGTGGAGATGCATCTGAAGCCTCATCCACTTTCAGAATAAAAGATCCCCGAGGAAACTGTGACCATAACTTGGTAGAATTTCACTTTCAGTTAAAAAGTGTTCAGACTAAAAAACATTTGAGAGAAACAACTGCTAAAGCTTTTCGAGGGTCACCTGGACCTGACGGGTTTAAAAGAAGTAACTTCAGAGTTAGTGCATGTACTGGGAGTAATCTTCCATGAATCCTTAGACTCTGAAAAGGTCCCAGACACTTAGAAAACAGATAACTGTAATACATTTATTCAAAAGGGGAAGGAGACAAAAATACAGGTAACCGCAGGTAGGTTTGTTTACAGCATGGAAACAGACCCTTCGTCCATGCTGATTTGACATCCTAACCTGACCTGGTCCCATTTTTCGGCTATGGACCATATCACTCTAAACCGTTCCACTCATGTAGCAATCCAGATATCTCTTAAATGTTGTAACTGTACTAACCTCCACCTCTTCCTCTGGCAGCTCATTCCATACATATGCCACTATCTGTGTGAAAAGCTTGACCCTTAGATACCTTTTAAATCTCTCCCTTCTCATCTTAGAACTATACTATCTAGTTTTGGACTTTTCTACCATGGGAAAAAGACCTTGGTTTTTCACCCCATCCATGCTCCTCATAATTTTATAAACTTCTATAAGATCACCTCTCAGCTTTGAGGAAAAATAAGCAGAATTGATAAAGAGGAACCAGTAATATATTTGGATTTCTAAAAGGCATTCAATAACATTTCACATGTTCACTTTTAATAACATATGCGTTGGGGTTGGTACATTAGCATGAATAGAGGATTGACTAACTAATAGACTAATAGAAGATGTGGTTGGGATAAATGAGGCATTTTCAGAATGGCAACCTATAAGTAGTGGAGTGTTATAGAGAACAGAGATCAGTGCCGCGACCACAATTATTTACTATAGATTAATGATCAGGGAAATTAATGCACTACAGCCACATTTGTGGATGACACAAAAAATAGATGAGAAGGTAAGTAGTGAATATGACTCTGTGGCTGCCTTCAGGCTATGTTTGCATCAGAGCACTATTAGCGTTAACCTTGTCTACTTGTAACTCCTCCTTTTGTCTTCAATGATTGTGTCTGCTAGTCACTCTGCTCCCTTCTCAACTTCCTTCCGGCTTCAAGATAAAGGGTTGCCAGTTTGTGTGAACCAGCTATTCTTAGAATTCAGGAACATTACAGTTGATCTAAGTACATTGAAGCAACCCTCTTAAAGGTTTTTTAAAGTTTCTTGAAAACAATCACAGAATCTATAGACCTTTTAAAGAAATTATGCAACTACTTATTGCATTGCTTCTGAATCAAAAATGTTTAAGTGGACAGAGAGAAGGTGTGTGTTGCCTGTCAATTCATCTTTCATTTTTGCTGACTTTTGATTGTTAAAGTAAAAGTTATATAAAGTGATATTTTGTCCAGTTGTTTTTCTTATTGCTGTCAGTAAATAAATTTGGTTCTTTTGATTTGTTGATCCCATGGTAAAGATAACAGCGAACAATACTAGCATACTGCAATCTCACAACAAAACCTAGCTTTCAAGTTATGTGTAAGCTCAGTCAAGATGTTCAGCATTGAAACCAACCAAATTTGAAGAAGGAAATTTTTTGTTTGACATTTTGACACAAGAACCTAAACCAGCAGTTAAAAAAAATAGATGATAGTGCTTGTCTAATTCAGAAAAACTGTCAGGGATGAATACTGGCAGATTAAGATGATTCAGATGATACTTAAGAGAGAGAGAGAGAGAGAGATTATTTGCTACTATGAATTATTTTCTCAAAGGTTATTACAGATTAAAGACATCATCACTAATTGCAATTACATCCACTGCTTATTGAGTACTTAAGGCAGCCTTTCTCCAAGGTCAGAACTTTGCTGCACTTTGTGGTTTTCCATATGTTAGTCCACATAAAATATGCCACAGTTTAGAAGGGGCTGGGTAGTTCAGTTGGCTGAATGGCTGGTTTGTGATGCCAACTCTATGGGTTCAATTCATGTGCAAGTTCAATTCAATTAACAATTTCATAGTTTATTTGAGGTGTGGCATCCCTCAGGTTAAACCCACCACCAGTTATCTCTCTCTCATGAGACAGCAGCCCTCTGGGACTATGGTTACTTTACTTTAGCACACAGTGATATCACAGACTCATTCTAAGTTCTGTGGTTAATGATGTTATTTGTGCATCACATTGCTAACCGACTGAACACACCATATTGGCTCTATTACACAAGGACAGTAACTCCGGGTGAGACAGGAGCCTTTATACTGGCATATCACATGCAATGTAGCAGTCTGAAAGATACAATGCCTGCATGGTCTACAATCTATGCCATAAAACAACAAATGTTTTTGTGTTTATAGGACCAGTTATAAAATAACAAATTTACTTCTTAGGCATACACCGAGGAGGGTTCTAGTCAACAAAAATGTTATTGTGTCCCCCTTTCCCAAAATAACTACAAGTGGAAACTGAAAGAACTGCAGATGATGTAAATCAGAGATAAAAATAGAAATTGTTGGAAAAGAACAGCAGGTCAGCAACATAAGAACATAAGAACTAGGAGCAGGAGGAAGCCATCTGGCACTTCAAGCCTGCTTCCTCATTAAATAAGATCATGGCTGATCTTTTCATGGCCTCCATATTCCATCTGCCAGACCTTTGCACACTCACTTAAACTATCTATGCCCCTTTGCAAAGTTTCACAGTCCTCTGCACACTTCCCTCTATCATCTTAGTGTCATCCGCAAACTTTGACACGTTACATATGGTCCCCAATTCCAAATTGTAAATTGTGAATAATTGTGGTCCCAACACTGATTCCTGAGGCACACCACTAGTCACTGATTGCCAACCAGAATATCACTCATTTACTCCCACTCTTTGTTTCCTGTTGGTTAACCCACCCTCTATCCATGCTCATACATTTCCCATTACACCTTGCATCATTAACTTAAACTGCAGCTTTTTGTGCGGCATTTGTCAAAGGCCTTTTGGAAATCTAGGTACACAATATCTACTGGGTGCATGTTGTCCACCATGTTCATAATGTCATCAGAGAATTCCAAATGATTAGCTAGGCATAATCTGTCTATCATGAGCCCATGCTGCATCTGCCCAACGGGACAATTTCTATCCAGATGCCTTGCTATTTCTTCCTTGATAATAGACTCAAACATTTTCCCCACCACAGAGGTTAACTAGTCTATAATTCCCCATCTTTTGTATACCTCCCTTTTTAAACTGTGGCGTCACATTTGCTGTTTTCCAATCTGTTGGAACTGTCTTAGAGTCCAGTGAATTTTGGAAAGTTGCCACAGGTGCACTTGCTATTCATTCGCCATCGCTTTTAGCGTCCTGGGATGCATTCTGTCAGAGCTAGGAAGCTTGTCTATTCTTAGCTCCATTAACTTGCCCATGACTACCTCTTCCATGATCATGATTGTTTCCAGGTCCTCACCTACCTTTGTCTCCTTGTCAGTTACTGGCATGTTATTCATGACCTCCACTGTGAAGACCAACACAGGATACCTGTTCATTGCCTCGGCCATTTCCTACCATCCCATGACTAAATCCCCCCTTCTCATCCTTTTGTTTTATATATTTATAGATACTTTTGCTATATATTCTTTATATTCTGAGCTAGATTTTTGTCATCATCTATCTTAGTTATCTTTATAGCTCTTCTTGTGGCTTTCAGTTGACCTTTAAAACTTTCCCAATCTTCTTGTTTCCCGCTGATCTTGGCCACTTGGTATATACTTTTGCTGAGCACTTTGAAAAGTTGCTTTGAACAGTCCTCCACTGTTCGTTAACTGTCCCAGCATAAAGTCTTTGCTTCCAGTCTACTTTAGCCAATTCCTCACTTATCCTATTGGAGTCTCCCTTGTTTAAGCACAGGACCCTGGTATTGGATTTTAACTTCACAATTTCCACTCTGCCCTCATCAATCATACAGCCACGGCACATCAACTGCCCAACAAACTCTACTTAATAATTTATATAAACTTATGAGATAATTAATTTCTTAATACTTCACTGTTACGCTTTTTTTCAAACTTAGTGCAGATTTCCTACCAGATAATCAGATCGCTGCTTCCCTGTGACATCCTTCCAGTATTCTTTACGACAGTGAATGTTATACTCACTCCATGAATTCAGTGAGTTTTATACTCACTCCCCGAGCTCAGTGAGTTATATATTGACTCCATGCTGTTGCTACTGCTGCTGCTCCTCTGTCCGACTGCTCCCTGTAGACTAGGCCGCGTTCCCCGAGCTCAATAAGTTTTATACTCAGTCCGTGCTGCTACCGCTATTCCTCCCTCCAACTGCTCCCCGCAGACTACCCCCATGCTCCCTGAGCTCAGTGAGTTTTATACTCACTCTGTGCTGCTGCTGCTCCTCCCTCCGACCGCTCCCCACAGGCTTGGTTGTACTCCCCGAGTTCAGTGAGTTTTATACTCACTCCATGCTGAGTATAATTTGAGGACACAGTACAGAGGTTCATCTCAAAGAAAAGAAAGATTATCAGGGGGTGGGGGGGTAGGGGATTAGACAGTCATGGCTGGCTAAGGAAGTCAGGAAATGTAGCAAAGAAAAACAGAGAGCCTTTAAAATGGCCAAGAGCACTGGGAAATCAGAAAGTTGGGAAGACTACAAAAACAAACAATGGACAACAAAGAGAGAAATAAGGAAGGAGAGGATCAAATATGAAGGTAGGCTAGCCAGTAATATTAGAAATGATAGTAAAAGTTTCTTTCAATATATAAGAAACAAATGAGAGGCAAAATAGACATTGGGCTGCTCCAAATTGATGCTGGAAGGCTAGTGATGGGAGATAAGGAAATGGCTGAAGAACTTAATAAGTATTTTGCATCAGTCCTCACAGTGGAAGACATGAGTAAAACCCAACAATTAAGGAGAGTCAGGGGCAAGAGTTGAGTATGGTAGCCATTATAGAAGAGAAAGTGCTAGAAAGGTTAAAATGTCTAAAAAGTGATAAATTTCCTGGCTTAGATGGGCTACATCCTAGAGTTCTGAGGGAGGTGGCTGAGGAAATAATGGAGGCATTGATTGTGATCTTTCAAAATTCACTGGAGTCAGGGAAATTCTCAACTGATTGGAAAATCACCATTGTGATCAAGACAAAAGATGGAAAATTATAGGTCAATTAGCCTAACCTTGGTTGTTGGTAAAATTCTAGAATCCATCTTTAAGGATAAGATTTCTAAATTCTTGGAAGTACAGGGTTGGATTAGAGCAAGTCAGCATGGATTTAGTAAGGGGAAGTTGTGCCTGAAAAACCTGTTAGAAATCTTTGAAGAGATAACAAGTAGGGAAACCCAGTGGATGTTATCTATCTAGACTTCCAAAAGGCTTTTGATAAAGTGCCTCACGGGATGCTGCTGAGTAAAGTGAGGGCCCATGGTGTTCAAGATGAGCTACTGGCATGGAATGAGTATTGGCTGTCTGAAGAAGTCAGAAAGTTGGAATAAAAGGTTCTTTTCTGGAATGGCAGCCGTTGACAAGTGGCGTCCCGCAGGTTTCAGTGTTGGGGCTACAGCTGTTCACTTTATATATTAATGATCTGGACAAAGGGACTGGGGGCATTTTGGAGAAGTTTGCCGATGATACGAAGTTAGGAGGATAGGTAGGTAGTACTGCGGAGGTGGGGAGGTTGCAGAAAGATTTAGACAGTTTAGGAGAGTGGTCCAGGAAATGGCTTATGAAATTCAATGTGAGCAAGTGCGAGGTCTTGCACTTTAGAAAAAGGAATACAAGCATGGACTATTTTCTAAACGGTGAGAAAATTCATAAAGCTGAAGTACAAAGGGATCTGGGAGTACTAGTCCAGGAGTCTCTAAAGGTTAACTTGAGGTTGAGTCTGTGATTAAGAAAGCGAACATAATGTTGTCATTTATCTCAAGAAGGTTGGAATATAAAAGCAGCGGTGTGCTTCTGAGATTTTATAAAGCTCTGGTTAGACCCCATTTAGAATACTGTGTCCAATTTTGGGCCCCACACCTCAGGAATGACATACTGGCACTGGAGCGTGTCCAGAAGAGATTCACACGGATGATCCCGGGAATGGTAGGTCTACCATATAATGAACGACTGAGGATCCTGGGATTGTATTCATTAGAGTTTAGAAGGTTGAGGGGAGATCTAATAGAAATTTACAAGATAATGCATGGCTTAGAAAGGGTGGACGCTGGAAAATTGGTTCCGTCAGGCGGGGAGACTAAGTCCCATTGGCACAGCCTTAGAATTAGAGGGGGTCAATTTAGAACAGGAATGAGGAGACATTTCTTCAGCCAGAGAGTGGTGGGCTTGTGGAATTCATAGCCACGGAGCGCTGTGGAGGCTGGGACATTAAATGTCTTCAAGGCAGAGATTGATAAGTTCTTAATCTCGCAAGGGAGAGTGTGGGTTAGTGGAGTTGAATTGCCCATTGGCTATGATTAAATGATGGAGTGGATTCATTGGGCCGAATGGCCTTACTTCCAATCCTATGTCCTATGAGCTGCTGCTGCTGCTGCTGCTGCTGCTCTGACTTCCGACCACTCCCCGAGGACTAGGCCCCGGTCCCAGAGCTCAGCTTTATACTCACTCCGTGCTGCTGCTCCTCTCTCTGACTGCTCCCCGCACACTAGAAGATCTGAGGAAGGGTCACTCGACCTGAAATTAACTCTAATGTCTCTTCACAGATGCTGCCAGACCTGCTGAGCTTTTCCTGCAATTTCTATTTGAATACCTACAAATAGACCATTCCTGGATTCAAAACATTTGACCAGTGAGAGTAATTCAGACAAGATTTCAGCCATTACATATTTTAATTGTTGCTTCAAGGCTATTTGATTGTTCGGAAGTTAGAATTAGTTCCCCACATGGAAAGAGAGATGCAAATTCAATTTTAATGAAAGAATAGAATTGAATTGAATTGAATTTATTGTCACATGTACCGAGGCACTGTGAAAAGCTTTGCCTTGGGAACAATACAGGCAGAGCACGTAGTTAAGTAGCAGAGATAAGTAAATAATAGGTAAACAGCGGCAAAAACAAAAATACAGGTATGGGCGAATGTCAAGAGATTGAGAGTCCATTCAGTATTCTAACAACAGTAAACCTGTACCTACAACAAATCCGAAGCCTCCAGCAACAGACCTCCCTCCGGATCCTCCGCTCCACCCTTGCAGCCATGCGTCGCCACTTACACTCTCTGCAATCAGCCCTTCCCCAGCTCAGGACAACACTCTCACAGACCTGCAAAGGACCCCTGCTGTTCTTCATCTACAGAAGAATCCACTCTGCGAATCCTACTTACAGTAAGCTAGAAACTGTTTTGAAACGTGTGTGTGTGTGTGTGTGTGTGTGTGTGTTCAGGTTCTATACCTTCTCCCCGATGGTAGAGGTTGTAGAAAAACATTGCCAGGTTGGGATGGATCTTTGAGAATGCTGGCAGCCTTTCCTTGACAGCGTGCCTTGTAGATGGATTCTATAGATGGGAGGTTAGCCTTTGTGATTGTACAGGCTGAGTTCACCACTCTCTGTAACCATCTCTGATCTTGAATGGTACAGTTGCCATACCAGGTAGTGATACATCCATACAAAATGCTCTCAACGGCGCACCCATAAAAGTTGGCAAGGGTATTTGTCATCATGCCAAATTTCCTCAGCTGCCTAAGGAAGAAGAGACATTGTTGGGCCTTTGTAACCAGTGCGTTCACATGAAGAGTCCAAGAAAACTTGTTGTGGATGATCACTCCCAGGAGCTTGACACTCTCCACTCGTTCCACCTCTGTAGTGTTATTGTGTTGGGGGGCATGAGTAACATCCCCCTGAAAGTCAATAATAATGAGTTCTTTGGTTTTGCTGGCATTGAGAGCTAGGTTGTTCTCAGTGCACCATTTTTCCGGATCTTCCACCTCCTGGCTGTAGTCTGCTCCGTTGCCATTTGAGATTTGACTGATGAAGGTGGTGCCATCAGCGAACTTGTAATTGGCATTAGCTTGGTATTTACGCACCCCTGGGGGGGCTCCAGTATTAAGTGTTAATGAGGATGAAATATTGCCCCCTGTCTTCACTGATTGTGACTTGTGGGTCAGGAAACTGAGGATCCAGTTGCAGAAAGTGAGGCTTAGTCCGAGATCACTAAGTTTGGTAATCAGTCTCAAGGGGTTAATAGTGTTGAAGGCTGAACTGTAGTCAATGAGTAGGATTCTTACATAGCTGTTCTTGGTGTCAAGATGTTCTGGGAAAGAGTGAAGGGCAAGTGGCATAGCATCTGACAGGGATCTGTTGGTCCATTAGGCAAATTGGAGTGGGTCAACAGTAATGGGGAGGCTGGAGTTGATTAATGCTATGAGCAGCCTTTCAAAGCGCTTCATGACCACCGAGGTTAGGGCCACTGGGCAATAGTCATTGAGACATGCTGCATGAGCCTTCTTAGGCACAGAGATGATGTTGACCCTCTTGAAACAGGCAGGGACAGTGGCCTGCTGAGGGGAGAGGCTGAAGAAGTCCAAGAAGATCTCTGCCAGTTGATCTGCGCATGCTGTGAGTGCACGGCCTGGTGTTCTGTCTGGTCCCATCATTTTCATTGTCATTATCTGCTATCTTTAGAATCTGTGATGTCATTTAGTCCTTGCCATAGCCGCCAGGTGTCTGTCTGGGTCTCTAGTTTGGATCGGTATTGATCCTTGGCTGTTTTAATGGCTTTGCAAAGGTCATACTTGGATTCCTTATATTTGAGTGAGTCTCCTGATCTGAAGGCCTCACGCCAGGTTTTTAGCAGGTTCTGTATGTCCTGATTCATCCAAGATTTCCTTTTGGGGAACACCCTAATTGACTTCCTCGGAATGCAGTCCTCCACACACTTGCTGATAAAGTCTGTGACGGTGGTAGCGTATTTGTCCAAGGTGCCTGTAGACTGTTTGAATATGGCCCAATCAGCCAATTCCAGGCAGCACTGGAGTTGATCTTCTGCCTCCTCCAACTAGCACTGGACCTGTATCCATGAGGGATCTCCTGCTTGAGCTTTTGTCTGTAAGCCGGGAGAAGAAACACATCATTGTGGCTAGAGCTCCCAAAATGAGGGCGGGGGGAATGGAATGAGGGATGGGGGATGGACAGGCGTTGATGGACTTGAGGCTGCAGTACCTCAGGATGGCAGAACCTTCTCATGGTAACATTTTTTATTCAAAGAAAGTGAGTGGAGAAGTTGTTCAGTCAGAAAGTAGGTTTAGCCAAACTGAGAAATGTTATGGCAGTTTGAGACCAATGGCGTCTATGTTCAAGGAAGAAATGGAGAGGCCACAAATTGTCCTCTTGGGGAATAAAGGTGCCAAAGAAATTCAGGTTTCACGATGAAGAAAGGACAATAAGGGCCAGAAAACTTAACAACCTCACAGCCTCCACCTTATATGGATTGTCCCATCCCATTTCCACCACCTCCATCTTGATGTCTCGGGACTGTTTGAGCTATCACCGGACCTGACTTCTTCATCCCATCCCACCGTGACCTCTCTGTGCTACCTCCTGGACTGTTCCCAAGCATAACATAAACTTGACAAACAGATCCACATCTTTCAGTGAAGAACCTTAAATACTTGCTGACTCAAGATTCAGTTCAATAATTTCAGATCTTAACTTCTGATTCTATTTTTTCAGAGAGTAGCTATTGTTAAAGTTACTACCCTCCTATCTGCATCTCCTGTAGATGCACAGATGTTATCTGACCTGCTGACTGTTTCCCGTGTGCTCTGCTTTTAGTTGAGCTAAGACCCCTTTTCAGCAATGCCCGAGTCCAAAGCTTTTTAACTGTAGTATAGGATATGGCAGGCTACAGTCAGACTAAACAACTGAGCTGAAACATATTACAGAGCCCCTTTCTTTGATATTTCTAGACAGTAAAAGTATCATACAATTTATACAATCAGGAAGTGAAAGCCCTTTCTTGGTCAGCCTCTTTCTCCAGCCAGATACTAACATCACTACAATTTACATTATTATTTGCATTTTGTCCAGTTTATTCCTCAGACTTACTTCTCCCAGTCACCAAAATTTCAATTCAGAAATTCAATATTCAAATTCATCCATGTGATTATTCTTAGAAATTCTCAAGACCTAAAGAGCTTCAAGAATTCTGGCCCTCTATTTCATTAAACCTACTGCTACTGGTTGGGCTTTCGGCACGACGCCTTAAGGTCTTGAATTCCTTTCAACATACCCATCTCCCTCAGAAAAAGCACTCTCTTCTCATACAGTGTAAAGTATTATTCCACTTTATATCGGCTTTCTTGCAAACGTCCTAATGAGTACCTGTTGAAAAGTTTGAGCAAAACAGCCAGGATTGTTCAATGGCCACGTAATTGTTTCTGCAGCATAGATGGGAGCTGCGCTTGTGGATTCCATAGAATCTCTGATCTGGAAATTTCCTGGGAAACTTAAGATTCTCCTGAGCAAATCTCGTACATCTGGATCCCTTCAAAAGTATCCATTTAATCAAAAGGAATCACGCACCATCCAATCCAACATTTCCTGCTCTCCCTGGATGTAACAACACATTCATTCCCAATATCATACCCAACATGCTTCTCTCTCACTGAGCCATGGTCCCCCCTCACCCTTGTACCCCTGGGATCCAACACATCCTTGTTCTTCCTAAACTCAACACCCTTCTACCACCACTGGACCTATCCCATCTCCACCAACCCCTCCCCCTCCAACTTTATTCCAGAGACATGGCACCTTTTTCTGTCTCTGCATCCCAATTCCATCCATTGCACCTGAACCTGAAATTCCTGCAATCAACACCCCAGTCCATCTGAGCGCCAACTCACCATTTGTCTACCATCAGACCCCAGGTGACCCAGCCCCATTCTCACCACCCTCAGGTCCTTGGATCCAATATTCCTTCTACCACAAGATTTGGCATCTTTTACCGCCTTCTACCCCTCACCCCACCACCACTCCCCAGACTCAACACACCTCACCTTTCCACCTTCCACTGCTGGACCTAACAGCGCACTTCCACATTGCCAGGACATGATAAGCTGCTCACACCTCCCATGGAACTCAATATCAATCCTGCCCCTGCCAAAAAAAATGCCACCCACCCTGACCTATGCTAAACAATCTGCCGCATACTTGGCTCCCTTGTGTCCTAGTATCCTACCTATCTGGCACCTTACTTACTTGTCACCCTAGTCACCTGCCATCCTACTTACCTGGCACTGTAATTACCTGGCAACCTACACATCTCATATCCCACTTCTGCCTGCCTGGTACCTTAGCAATTTGGGGCCCCTACCTCCATGACACTCTATCCACCTATACCTTGACTGCACAACACCCTATTCATGTCCAATTGGCCCCCAACCCAACTATAACATTACCAACCTGGCACCTATACTATGCCTGGCTAGCACTCTGTTTACGTGGTACCCTATCCATCTGAAACTTTATCTACATGATGGTTTACACTTGCCCACCTGACATCTTATTAGCATAGCACCATATCCCCAACCCACCTGACTCTGATACCTTACCACTAGCCTGGCACCTATCTACCTGCCACCTGACCCACCTGGCACACTAATCTCACACTTGTCTGATGCATTTACCTTTTCACAAGAGCTAGCAATGTAGCTGGACCTTTAAATCAAGGAATATATCAACCGACTGCTGTAGAAAAGGGACTGTGGTTTGCCTTCCCCAAGTGCTCTGCACAACAAGGGATCTGTCAGAATGAAAGTAGGGCTCGACATTTTTGAAGGAGCCCTGATCAGACTCTCCTGTCAGAAATGCAGAGCTCTTTCTTAACATGAAAACAGGAGCAGAGTGCCAAATCTGTGTGCGATTGTCATTCCTTGAAAAATTCAGCACAAATGCCTATTTTAGCAATGCAGAAGTTATGTGCTACTATATGACTAACTCAATAATGTTCTTGTTTTCTTCTTTTGTAAGTTTATTTCCAGCATAAGTAGTGCTTTCAGAAATTCTCCATCATAAGTTAAGTTTGTGGTCTATGTGTGTGCCAGCATTTATTGTATCTTAACTTATTACATTTCTATCATATGTCCCAAATGTAATAAATACTGACAGCAATAGAGACATTTTTGACATATTGAACAGTACCATATAAAATGTATAATTGACCTGGGACCCATTTTGTTCACAGTCTTCAGCAAGAATATAATGTTCACTGTGTGACTTATATATCATGTTTCTAACTGAATGTGTTATGTAGCAAGGCTGAACTTTACGAACTGTAGAGCATGCACATATTTCAGGAATTGCAAGATGTACAAGAAACGTTAATAAGAATAGGATGAGAGTGCATTGAATGATGAGTTAGGAGTTTGAAGTTTACAGTTGCAAATGTTGTTGAGCAATAACTATACATGTTTGTTTGAAATTTACGTATCCACTATTTCAGGTGATGTGTAAACTTACTTTTAGGAGCAGAGAGCTTGGAGTGAATTCTGGAGCAAGAAACTTGCATTTTCTTCATGTGAAAATGGTTAACAATTAAAAATTGTAAAAGCTGATAGATATATATGTATATATATATAATTCCACTAAGTGTTATTTCCACAGCCAAGAACAGGTTCTGGCTATTTCAAGCATATCTTTAATTGTCTTTTGGAATTGTTGTCTAGGAATAGCTCAGGCTGGATCAGTCCTTAATTGTCCACCATAGCTGATTAATCCAAACATGGAGTCTGTTACTTGTGACAAATAGAGACCAGATCATTATTCTGCAAATAAGATGATAATATAAATTATAGCTTCCAAGCAGCATTGAGTTCTTGTAGTCATAAAAAGCATCAATTGGAGCTTGTGACTGTGCATGCAAGTCAGTTACAATTTTATTTTACTGAGAGAGGGATTTCATCCTGGTCCTGTGTAATCAGCCTCTGAATTAAACACATCAAGTTTGTGGCCACACGTGTTGTTTCCTGATAAGATATGGGGTTAGATTATGCACTTGAGAGGAATTGCGTTTACTTCGCATTAAATGATATCTAAACATGCTATTTAAATTGCCAGCAAGTTCTTGTTATGCCTTTATTATTTTCTCAACAGCTACACATAACATTTCATCCTCTGGTCAAAAAGTGAATATGAATTATATGGTACAACAGTGCCTAAAGAAATGGGCAAGTGGATTGCTTACAAACAACAGTCAGCTAACTCTGTACTGGCAAACCCAGTCACAGCTCAAATGTTGTGAAGAGAAAAAAAACACAAGATGGTACTGAATAGTGAACTCGGCCAGGTGTTAGATTTGGAGGTAGGTGAGCATGTTTGTGACAGTGACCATAACTCAGTTATGAGCTGAAAATGTGTTGCTGGTCAAAGCACAGCAGGCCAGGCAGCATCTCAGTTATGTTTAATTTAGCGATGGAAAAGGATAAGTATATAATGAAGAGCAAGGGTTATTCTTGAGGGAAAGGCAATTAGGATGCAATTAGGCAAGATTTAGGGTGCATAGGTTGGGGAAGGAAACTGCAGGGGATGGGCACAATTGAAATGTGGAGCTTATTCAACGTACAGCTATTGCGTGTCCTTGATAAGTGTGTACCTGTCAGGCAGGGAGGAAGTAGTTGAACGAGAGAGCCGTGGTTTACGAAAGAAGTTCAATCATCTGTCTATAGAAAGAAGAAGGCTTACGTTAGGATGAGACATGAAACCTCAGTTAACCTGAGAGTTCCAAGTTAGTCAGGAAAGACCTAAAGAGAGCGTGAAGAAAAGCCAAGAGAGGACATGAGAAGTTATTAGCAGATAGGATCAAGGAAAACTCTGAAGTTTTCTATCAGTATTTCAGGAATAAAAAAGAGAAAGATTAGGCAAAAGTGATGATGCAGATGCTGGAGATCAGAGTTGAGAGTGTGGTGCTGGAAAAACACAGCAGTAGGGCAGCATCTGGGGTGCAGGAGAATCGACATCTTGGGCAAAAGCCCTTCATCAGGAATAAGGCATTGAGCTGAGGAGCTGGAGAGATAAATGGGGCTGGGGGGATGGTAAATGAGAGTGTGATAGGTAGATGAAGGTGGGTAATGGTGATAGGTTGGAGAGGAAGGTGGAGTGGATAGGCGGGAAGGAAGTTGGACAGGTCATGAGGACGATGCCAAGTTGGAAGTTTGGAACTGGGATAAGGTGGGGAGAGGAGAAATGATGAAACTGGTGAAATCCACATTGAGGAGAAAGTGAGGACTGCAGATGCTGGAGATCAGAGCTGAAAATGTGTTGCTAGAAAAGTGCAGCAGGTCAGGCAGCATCCAAGGAGCAGGAGAATCGACATTTCGGGCATGAGCCCTTCTTCAGGAATGAGGAAAGTGTGTCCAGCAGGCTAAGATAAAAGGTAGGGAAGAGGGACTTGGGGGAGGGGCATTGGAAATGCGATATAAGGCCCCTCCCACAAGTCCCTCCTCCCTACCTTTTATCTTAGCCTGCTTGGCACACTTTCCTCATTCCTGAAGAAGGGCTCATGCCCGAAACGTCGATTCTCCTGCTCCTTGGATGCCGCCTGACCTGCTGCGCTTTTCCAGAAATCCACATTGATCCCATGTGGTTGAAGGGTCCAAAGGAGGAAAATGAGGTGTTCCTCCTCCAGGCTTTAGGTGGTTAGAGGTTATCAATTGAGGAGGCCCAGGTCCTGCATGTCTTTGGCAGAGTGAGAGGAGCAGTTGAAATGTGCAGCCACAAGGCAGTGGAATTGATTAGTGCGGGTGCCCTGGAGATGTTCTCTGAAGTACTCTGCAAGTAGCCGTCCTGTCTACCAAGTGTAGAGGAGATCGCATTGGGAGCAACGGATACAGTAACTAACATGCGGAAGTGCAGTTAAAAATTTGATTGGTGTGAAAGGCTCCTTAGGGGCCTTGGACAGAAATGAGGGGGTGGTGTAGTGCAGGTTTTCCATGTGCCAGGAGGAGAGGGTGGGTTTGTGAGGGTACGTGGACCTGACAAGGGAGAAAGATTAGGGCCAATCAAGGATAGTAGTGGAAAGTTGTGTGTAGAGTCCGAGGAACTGGGGAAAGCGTTAAATGAATATCTTTTTCATCAGTATTCCCACTGGAAAAAGACAATATTGGCGAGAAGAATACTGAAATACAGACTTTACCTTATCCCAGTTCCAACCAACCAATTTGGCACCGCCCTCATGACCTGTTCTATCTGTCTGTCTTCCTTCCACCTAACCGCTCCACCCTCCTCTCTGACCTATCACCATCACTCTCACCTCCATCTACCTATCATACTCTCAGCTACCTTACCCCTAGCCTGACCCCCTCCCATTTATATCTGCAACTCCTCGGCTCACAGTCCCATTCCTGATGAACGGCTTTTGCCCGAAACATTGATTCTCCTGTTCCTCAGATGCTGCCTGACCTGCTGTGCTTTTCTAGCACCACACTCTCGACTCTAATCTCCAGCATCCACACTCCTCACTTTTGCCTAGACAGGATTGAGGTTCACAATAAGGAGCTGTTAGAAATTCTAGAAAATGTGAACATATATAAGTCTCCTGGGCTGGATGGGATTTATCCTCGGATTCTCTGGGAAGCCAGGGAGGAGATTGCAGAGTCTTTGGCTTTGATCTTGGCGTCATCATGGTCTACAGGAATAGTGCCTGAAGGAGGATAGCAAATGTTGTCCCTTTGTTCAGGAAGGGGAGTAGAGGCAACCGTGGTAAATATAGACCAGCGAGCCTTACTTTGGTTATGAGTAAAGTGTTGGAAAAGGTTTTAAGAGATAGATTTATAATCATCTAGAGAGGAATAAATTGATTAGGGACAGTCAATACAGTCTTGTGAAGGGTAGGTTATGCCTCACAAACTTTATTGAGTTATTTGAGATGGTGACCAAACAGGTGGATGAGGGTAAAGCGGTTGATGTAGTATATATGGATTTCAGTGAGGCATTTGATAAGGTTCCTCATGGTAAGCTATATACAAAATACGGAGGCATGAGATTGAAGATGATTTAGCGGTTTGGATCAGAAATTGGATAACTGAAAGAAGACAAAGGGTGGTGGTTGATGGGAAATGTTCATCCTGGAGTTCAGTTACTAGTGGTGCACTGTTAGGATCTGTTTTGGGGCCAATGTTGTTTGTCATTTTTTATAAATGACCTGGATGAGGGTGTAGAAGGATGGGTTAGTAAATTTGCGGATGACACTAAGGTCGGTGGAGTTGTGGATAGTGATGAAGGATGTGAAGGTTACAGGGGGACATAGATAAGCTGCAGAGCTGGGCTGAGAGATGGCAAATAGAGTTTAATGTGGAAAAGTGTGAGGTGATTCACTTTGGAAGGAGCAACAGGAGTAAAGAGTACTAATGCTAAGATTCTTGGTAGTGCAGAGATGATCTCGGTGTCCATGTACATAGATCCCTGAAAGTTGCCACGCAGGTTGATGAGGTTGTAAGAAAGCATACGGTGTGTTAGCTTTTATCGGTAGAGGGATTGAGTTTCAGAGCCACGGGGTCGTGTTGCAGCTGTAGAAAACTCTGGTGTGGCCACACTTGGAGAATTGCATACAGTTCTGGTCACTACATTATAGGAAGAATATGGAAGCTTTGGAAAGGGTTCAGAGGAGATTTCCTGGGATGTTGCCTGGTATGGAGGGAAGATCTTATGAGGAAAGGCTAAGGGACTTGAAGCTGTTTTCATTAGCGAGAAGAAGGTTGAGAGGTGACTTAATTGAGACATATAAGATAATCAGAGAGTTATATAGTGTAGAAAGTGAGTGCCATTTTCCTCAGATGGTGATGGCTAGCAGATAGATATAGGACAGATGTCAGAGGTAGTTTCTTTACTCAGAGATTAGTAGGGGCATGGAACACATGTCCTGCAACAGAAGTAGACTTGCCAACTTTAAGAGCATTTAAATAGTCATTGGATAAAAATATGGATGAAAATGGAATAGTGTCAGATAGATTGGCTTCAGATTGGTTCCACGGGTCGGTGCAACATCAAGAGGTGAAGGGTCTGCACTGAGCTGTAATGTTCTATGTTCTATATTCTATGTCTGATGGTGGGTAAAAATAGGAGAACAAGGGAAAAGGAGCAGACCTTCCAATGCCTGATGCATGGTAACAGTAAATTCTAGTCACTGGTTTTCAAGGAGCACAATATTGTGCAGAGAACCTGTCAGCATTTCGCTGTCATCATTGATCTGAAACTGACAGCAGCTGCTGGAGTTTTCACAGCTAAATGTGGAATTCGAGATTTTGTTTTCAGGGCATGCAGTGTTGAGATCCCCTAGACTGCAATCAATTACAAAACATTGAACAAAACCTTCCACTCAGTTTCAATGTAAAAAAAACTCTTGCAAATAGTACTATTTGTTGAAAATGTTACCAGATTACAAGATTTCAACAGTATACAATGAACATATTTATTGCTATACAAAAGTATCATCCCTGTACTAATACCAAAGTTATGGATCAGAAATAAAAACAGAAATGGATGAAATCATTCATCAGGTTGACAGCATTTGTGGGGAAAGAAAGAGTTAACGTTTTGAGCCAAATGACTTTTCTTCAGAATAGAAGAGAAGTAGGTAAATCATGCATTTTATTCTGTTGAAAAGGAGGAGGGGTAAGTGGAACAGAAGGGTAGGTCAAGGAAAGGTTAAGGGAAATTGCAGATCAAAGATGTCATAGAACAAAGAAAAAGGCAGTGGAAATAGCTGTAGACAAGACAGCCTATATCCAGAGTAGGTGCTAACAGCAGAATAAAAATGAGGTTTGACTGAAAGCAAAACCATGAAAAATAAGATACAGACACTGCAGAGAGTGGGAGAGAGGGGACCAAAAGGGGACAAAATATCAGAACAAAGGACAGAGTTCGTGGTGTAAAGTTGTTGAACTCAATGTTCAGTCCAGGATGTTTAAAGTACCTAAGCAGGAAGTGTGATGCTGTTTCCCCAGCTTGCTTTGAGCCATGTTGGAACACTATGGCAGGCCCAGGACGGAAAGGTGAGCAAGACAATTGAACATGTGATAACGAAATGGGAAAATACCGGAAAGTCACGGTCATGCTTGCAGACTGAATGGAATTGTTCTGCAAAGCACTCACCCCCATTCCGCGTTGTGTTCCCAGTGTAGACAAGACCGCATTGTGAGCAGAAAATACAGTAGACAGGATTGAAAGAAGTCTAAATAAATCACTGATTCACCTGAAAAATGTTGTGTTCTGTCTTACAGTTAATGTACTAGCATACCTTGAAGAGACATGCTGTATCATAAAATGTACCCTGAGAATATGGGCAGCATGGTGGCACAGTGGTTAGCACTGTTGCTTCACAGAGCCAGAGACCCGAGTTCAATTCCTGCCTCAGGCTACTGTCTGTGTGGAGCTTTCACATTCTCCCCATGCCTGCGTGGGTTTTATCCAGGTGCTCCGGTTTCCTCCCAGTCCAAAAATGTGAATGTTAAGTGAATTGGCCATGGGAAATTGCCCATAGTGTTAGGTGAAGGGGTAAATGTAGGGGAATGGGTTTGGGTGGGTTGCACTTCGGAGGGTCAGTGTGGACTTGTTGGGCCGAAGGGCCTGTTTCCACACTGTAAGTAATGTAATCTAAATGTAAAAGTCTCATTGTTTATCTTAAATACTGTCACTTGAATCATGATTCTCTGCTGGAAACATGCTGCTGTGTTATAACATAACAGCTTAATGTTACCCAGATACTTAGATACCTAAGCAATGCAAAATACCTGTTGGATTCTTAACACCATTATATTCATGTACAGTTTCTTACATTACAAGAGGTCATATAAGCATTACTGCATCAGATGAAACACCCTTTTTGAGGCAAATAAAACACTAATGTAGCAGGGGTGGCCATCAATAAAAGACTCCATTATCTTGATGACAAATATTTGGAAAACTAATTGAAGATCAAGTGGACAAGAGTTTTGGACAACAAAGAGTTTGGATAAAGGAACAGTTTCCTATCATTAAACAATATCAGCTTCTGTGAGGACAGAAAACAGTATAGATCTGTAAATAGGATAATGACCTACACAAAAATAGAGCTGATTGCTTTCTGATGTGAACGTATGTCTTTTCCAAGGTTAAGATGAATTTCTAAGGTTACCTTTCAAAATAAAAGGAATGTTCTCTTGAGCTGGAACACAGGACCATTCCAGTGTAGTACAGAAAGTTTGGAAGGCTGGAATGCTCTATCCCTGACAGTTGATACATAAATTACAGTCTCTCATAGCAAAAGCTGCAACAAATCTGTTATTAAGAAAGGAGCAGTTTTAACTTACTCTGTCACAGTGTAAATAGAGTTACAGATAGCAGAAAGGTCAGAATGGACTAGGCATTCAGTGACACTCTTACTGAATTAAAATAAATACAATTTTGCTTTACAGATCAAGTGATCAATGATCCCAAATAGAAATTTAAAAATCTAATTTGCCTTTGGAAATAAGGGTTTCATTAAATTAAAACCTTTGAATCCTAGAATCCCTATAGTGCGGAAGCTGGCCATTTGGCCCATCAAGTCCATACTGACTCTCTGAAGAGCATCTCACATTGGCCTATCCTTCTTTCCTATCCCTGTAACCCTGCATTTCCCATGCCAAATCCACCTAGCCTGCATATCCCTGGATCTTCATCAGGAATAGGCAGGGAGCCTCCAGAGTGGAGAGATAAATTGGTGGTGGTGGGAGGAGGGGGGGTGGGGAGAAGGTAGCAAAGAGTACAATGGGTGAATGGGGGTGTGGATGGAGGTGATAGGTCAGAGGGAAGGGTGGAGTGGATAGGTGGGAAGGGAGATTGGCAGGTAGGACAGGTCATGGGGACAGTGCTGAGCTGGAAGGTTGGAACTGAGGGAGGGGAAATGAGGTTACTGTTGAAGTTCACATTGATGTCCTGGGGTTGAAGTGTTCCGAGGGGAAGATGAGGCGTTCTTCCTCGAGGCATCAAGTGGTGAGGAAGTGGCGGTGGAGGAGGCCCAGGACCTGCATGTCCTCAGCAGAGTAGGAGGGGGAGTTGAAATGCTGGGCCACAGGGCGGTGTGATTGATTGGTGTGGGTGGCCCGGAGATGTTCCCTGGAGTGCTCTGCGAGGAGGCATCCAGTCTCCCCAATGTAGAGGAGACCGCATCGGGAGCAATGGATGCAATAAATGACATTGGTGGATATGCAGGTGAAACTTTGATAGATGTGGAAGGCTCCTTTAGGGCCTTGGATGGTGGTGAGGGAAGAGGTGTGAGCGCAGGATTTGCAACTCCTGCAGTGGCAAGGGAGGGTGCCAGGACAGGAGGGTCAGCACCATTCTGATCTAAGTGTTTTGAAGACCAGTTCAAGGTAAGAAATAACAGACTTCAACTTATGTCATACAGATAGCAACCTCAAGAATCTATTGACTAGTTTGTTGGCTGATGTCTCTACAATGAGCATGAGTATGGCTTTTCCACTGAGGAACTATTAGAGAGACTCACTGAGTTAGTCATTGTCTCTACACCAATTAAAGCCTTATCTTTTGAGCAAGAAAATGAACCATAACACTGATGCATTTCTTGAGGATGGACATAGCTATAAAACTGCAATGGCATCCCTTATTACACCCTAGAATAGACTACTTCACAGTGTATAATAGATCACCAAATTTCTGGTATAAAGCCTTGCATGTCACCTTCAGGTTACTGTCTCTGCATAATGGATCTTCAGTCAGTCAGTTATGGGAATGTAATGTACCATTACATCAGTATGCACAGAATCCAGACAGTGTTTATGAGTCTCTGATATCACAACTTTGCAAATACGTAGAAACAAACACTGAAAGTGCTGGAGAAACTCAGCAGGCTTGGCAGCATCTGTGGAGAAAGAAACAGAGCTAATGTTTCAAATTCAGTATGACCCTTTTGTAGTCTATCCCATTGAGCAGCTTCATCACAAACAGAAATCCGTTCCACCCACAACAATCTTTGAACCTTGTGTTTAACTCTGACATCATTTACTCCATGCTAGTTTGCCCAGGGCTCAGGTAGTGATCCAGATGTTATTACCTTGGAGGTTCTGCTTTTTAATTTTGCTTCTAACTGTTCAAACTCTTTCAGCAAAACCTCATTTCCATTCTAACTGATCTCATTGGTATAAACATATATGTTGACTACTGGATATCTCACCTCCCTCATCAAGTTATTTTCTCTTGCCCCAAGAAGATGTGATGAACCCTGGCACTGTGCAGACAGGACACCCACTCATGACCGCAGTGAATGGTATCCATCTGCCTAATTATACTGCCCTCTGCCACTGTTGCACTCCCATTTCTGCTGCCTTGTACCAAGATACCATTTTCAGTTCATTCAGCTTTCCTGCAGACACCACTGTCATTCACACGGCTTAGAAGAACTTTGCAACTGTTGGACAATGGCAGGACTGAGGCTCCTCAATTGCAATTCTCTGGGTCATCATACCTGCCCCATCTGTAGTCACACTCTTTCATCCCTGATCACAGTCGAGGTTTATACAACATAGAACATAGAACAATACAGCGCAGAACAGGCCCTTCGGCCCTCAATGTTGCGCCAACCTGTGAACTATTCTCAACCCATCCCGCTACACTATCCCAAAGTCATCCATGTGCTTAGCTAAGGATTGTTTAAATCTCCCTAATGTGGCTGAGTTGACTACATTAGCAGGTAGGGCATTCCACACCCTTACCACTTTCTGCGTAAAGAACCTGCCTCTGACATCTGTCTTAAATCTATCACCCCTCAATTTGTAGTTATGCCCCCTCATACAACCTGACATCATCATCCTAGGAAAAAGTCTTTCACTGTCTACCCTACCTAATCCTCTGATCATCTTGTATGTATCTATCAAATCCCCCCTTATCCTTTTTCTTTCCAATGAGAACAGACCTAAGTCTCTCAGCCTTTCCTCATAAAACCTTCCCTCCAGACCAGGCAACATCCTGGTAGATCTCCTCTGCACCTTTTCCAATGCTTCCACATCCTTCCTGTAATGGGGCGACCAGAAATGTACACAATATTCCAAGTGAGGCCACACTAGCGTTTTGTATAATTTCAGCATGATATTACGGTTCTGGAACTCAATCCCTCTACGAATTAAACCTAACACACCATATGCCTTCTTAACAACACTATCCACCTGGGTGGCAACTTTCAGGGATCTATGCACATGGACTCCAAGATCCATCTGCACATCCACACTATCAAGAATCTTTCCATTGACCCAGTACTCTGCCTTCCTGTTTTTCTTCCCAAAGTGCATCACCTCACATTTAGCTGCATTGAACTCCATTTGCCACCTCTCAGCCCAATTCTGCAGTTTATCCAAGTCCCCCTGCAACTTGTAATATTTTTCCAAACTGTCCACTTCTCCACCGACTTTAGTGTCATCTGCAAATTTACTAATCCATCCACCTATGCCTGTGTCTAAGTCATTTATAAAAATTACAACCAGCAGTGGTCCCAAAACAGATCCTTGTGGCACACCACTCGTAACCGGATCCAAGCTGAATATTTTCCATCAACCACCACTCGCTGCCTTCTTCCAGAAAGCCAGTTTCTAATCCAAATTGCTAAATCACCCTCAATTCCATGCCTCTGCATTTTCTCCATCAGCCTACCATGCGGAACCTTATCAAAGGCTTTACTGAAGTCCATGTATACCACATCAACTGCCCTACCCTCATCTACATGCTTGGTCACCTTCTCAAAAAACTCAATGAGGTTTGTGAGACACGACCTGCCCTTGACGAAACCATGTTGACTATCTGAAATCAGATTGTTGCTTGCTAGATGATTATAAATCTTATCTCTTATAATCCTTTCCAAAACCTTTCCTACAACAGAAGTAAGGCTCACTGGTCTATAATTACCTGGGTCATCTCTGCTGCCCTTCTTGAACAAGGGCACAACATTTGCAATCCCCCAGTCCTTAGGTACTAAACCTGTAGGCAATGACGACTCAAATATCAAAGCCAAAGGCTCTACTATCTCCTCCCTAGTTTCCCAGAGAATCCTCAGATAAATCCCATCTGGCCCAGGGGACTTGTCTACTTTCACTCCTTTTAGAATTGATGACACCTGTGCATAACTGACCTTGATCCTTTTAGTCTAATATCTCGTATCTCATTCTTCTCCTCTGCAATATTCTCCTTTTCCTGAGTGAAAACCAATGAGAAATGTTCGTTTAGCACCTCTGGATCTCCACACGGTCCACACTCAACTGCTGACTTCTGTCTTTAACTGGCCCTATTCATCTTTTTATTCCTCACATACCTATAGAAAGCTTTAGAGTTCTCCTTTATTCTATTTGCTAAACACTGCTTGTGTCCTCTCTTTGCTCTTCTTAACTCTCTCTTTAAATCCTTCCTAGCTGATCTGTAACTCTCCATCGCCTCATCGATTTCATCTTGCTTCATCAACACATAAGCCTCCTTCTTCTTCTTAACAAGAGATGCAATTTCTGTTGTAAACCACGGTTCCCTTACCTTATCACTTCCTCCCTGCCTGACAGGAACATACCTATCAAGGACATGCAATATGTGTTCCTTAAACCAGCTCCACATTTCCATTGTCTGCATCCCCTGCATTTTGCTACCCCATTCTATGCATCCTAATTCTTGCCTAATCGCATTATAATTGTCCTTGCCCCATCAATAACTCTTGCCCTGTGGCATGTACCTATCCCTTTCCATCGTTAAACTGGACATAACTGAATTACGGTCACTCTCTCCAAAGGCTCACCTACAACTAAATCAAACACCTGGCCTGGTTCATTACCAAGCACCAGATCCAGTGTGGCCTCCCCTCGTGTTGGCTCTTCGACATACTGTGTCAGGAAACCCTCCTGTACACGTTGGACAAAAACTGATCCATCCGACGTAGTGGAGCTATAACATTTCCAGTCAATGTTGGGGAAGTTAAAGACCCCCATAATGACCACCCTGTTCCTTTCACTCCTACTCAGAATAATTTTGCTAATCCTCTCTTCCACCTCCATGGAACTCTGCAAAGGCCTATAAAAAACTCCAAGCAATGTGACCTCTCCCCCTGTTTCTAACCTCAGCACACACTACCTCAGTAGGCGAGTCCTCATCAAAAATTCTCTCAGCAACCATTATACGATCTTTGACTAACAAGGCCACACCTCTCCCTCTTTTACCACCTTGCCTGTTCTTAATGAAAGATCTAAACCCTGGAACCTGCAACATCCATTCCTCACCCTGTTGAATCCATGTCTCCTAAATGGCCACAACATTGAAGTCACAGGTACCTATCCTTGCTGCAAGCTCATATTTTGGATACTTCTGGCATTGAAGTAGACACACTTCAAACCACTTTGCAATCTGCCAACACATTACTGTGACCCTGAAATCCTGTCCTCATCCTTCCTATCTCATCCTCCTGTGCACTGCAGCTACACCTCCGGTTCCCATCCCCCTGCTGAGCTAGTTTAAACCCACCCGAATAGCACCAGCAAATTTCCCACCCAGGATATTAGTATCCCTCTGGTTCAAGTGAAGACCGTCCTGTTTGTACAAGTCCCACCTTCCCCAGAATGAGCCCCAATTATCCAAGAGCCTGAAACCCTCCCTCCTGCACCATCCTTGCAGCCACGTGTTCAGCTGATATCTCTCCCTATTGCCCTCTCGCGATCACGTGGCACGGGTAACAAACCAGAGATAACAACTCTGTTTGTTCAAGCTCTCAGCTTCCACCCTAGCTCCCTGAAATCCTGCCTTACATCCATCTCCCTCTTTCTACCTATGTTGTTGGTACCTACATGGACACCACCTTGACGCTGGTCACCCTCTCCCTTCAGGACCCCAAAAATACTATCTGAGACATCACTGACCCTGGCACCTGGGAGGCAACATACCAACCGCGAGTCTCGTTCGTTCCCAACAAACTTTCTATCGGAGCCTCTAACTATTGAGTCCCCAGTGATTAACAATCTCCTCCTTACCCTCCTTCCCTTCTGTGCAACAGGGACAGGCTCTGTGCTGGAGACCTGGGTCCCACTGCTTGCCCCTGGTAAGTCGTCCCCCTCAACAGTATCCACTGACTGTTTTTTCCCCCTTCAAACAGTCACCCAGCTTTCTTCTTGCCTAGGAGTAACTACTTCCCTGTAACTCCTATCTAGCACAGATTCGGCCTCCCAAATGATCCGAAGTTCATCCAGCTCCCACTCCAGTTCCCTAACATGGTCTTGGAGGAGTGAGAGTTGGGTGCACTTCCTGCAGATGTACTTGGATGGGACACTAATGGCATTCCTGACCTCAAACATCATGCAGGAGGAACATTGTTCTCCCTCCTTTGCCATCCCTGCTAGTCCCCAGTCACAAAGTGAAAAAAAGGTGCTTTCCTGATATGTCCCTGGTCTTTAAGGTTAGAGGAGGTGGTTGGGTGGGAGGGTCTCGGGTTGAGAAGACACTGACTTATATAGTAGGACGGAAATAAAAATAAGAAGTCCCTCCTTTCCCAGAAACCTCTGCTCTCTGACTTCAAATTTAAAAGCACAATCAGTGACTCACTAGCAGGCCCCTGGTGCAAGCTCCCGCCCTTCGAGTTGCTGCTGCCGCTGAAAAACAGAAAGTGATTTCTTCCGAGGGCTGGGGTATATTTCTCCTTCAAAGATATATAGCAATGCTTACAGCTCTGATTGCAGCTCTGATTCCAGCTCCTCAACCTGAATTCGAAGTCCCTTGAGCAGCAAACACTTTTTCCAGCTGTGTTCTCTCAGGATCACACCGGTGTCCAGCAGCTTCCACATGCTGCAGCTGCCTCACAGCGTCAGGGAACCAGGGTTCAACTTCACCCTAGGGTGACTGTCTGTGTGGAATTTGCACATTCTCACCATGTCTGCATTGGTTTCCTCTGGATGCTTCGGATTTCTCCCACAGTGCAAAGTTGCACAGGTTAGGTGGATTGGCCATGCTAATTTATCCATAGTGTCCAGGGATATGCAGGTTAGGTGGAGTAGCCGTGAGAGATGGTGGGTTACAGGGATTGCTTAGGGAGTGTGGGTCTCGTTGGGATGCTCTTTGGAGGGTCAGTATAGACCTGATGGGCCAAATGACCTGCTTCCACACTGAAGGGAGCAGTGAATTTCATTTTAAAATTAATGACTCAAGATTTCCTGCTTTTTACACTTTACTGTAATATTTTGTTTTTAAAAAATAAAACAATCGCCTGTATGAATTTTACACTTAAGCAGCTATTTTTAGAAAAAGAGAAGAAAGGAATAAAAGAAAACACTGAAGATCTAAACAGAAACTGAAGACCTTACTTTTATTTAAAAGGCTATAAATGTTCACCAATCCTAATTACCAATCAGCTGCTTCGCTTGCACTTGGATCGCGCTCTAGTTTGTGATATTATTCCCCAATGGTTTCATGATATATCAGCCTCTCAGTCCATGACTTCTATCGTCTCCTACTCATCTATTGCTCTGAAACATTTACCTCTTGCAGTAAACCTTGAATGAAATCACTTTTGCTTCCTCTGCACTGAATTCCTACTCTGAACCAAATTTCCAAGTCGATATTCACTTGGCCTCTGTCTCACTCTGCTGAGTGTGCTCCTGCAGAGGAACTAAGCTGCTTCGATATCTCAGATGTCATGCATGGTGCTAAACATCCCCACTTCTGGTCTTAGTCCTTGATGAAGAAGTTGAAGATTGTGGGCCAAGGACATTACTTCAAGGAACTTCTGTAGAGGAGTCCTGAGCTTGAGACCATTGACCTCCAATAACCATAGGCAAATCCTGTTGTTAGTTGATAATTAGGGAACTAAGAGGGCATGCAGATTCTATAAACACCCTCATACTCAATGATTGGGAAATCCAGAACATCAGCACAAAAAATAATGCTGAAGCTAGATACGACTCCAACCAGTGGAATGATTTCCTCCTGATTTCCATTGACTTTAATTCTTCTAGAGTTCTTTGATGTTACACACAATCAAATAGAGATTTGATGTCAAAGGCAGTCACTTTTACCTCAGTTGTAGAGTTCAGTGCTTTTGTCCACAGTTGAAACAAAGCTGTAATGTGGTCAGGAGCTGAGTGGCTCCAGCTAAACTCGATGATAGTTATTCCTTTGTAAGTGCATCTTGTAGCACTGTCAATGATCCCTTCCATCACGTTGCTGATGACAGAGTACAGACTGATGGGCCAAGTTGGATTTGTCCTTTTTTTTGGTCAACCTACCTTGGTAACTGTATATATTGTTGAGGAGAGACCAGTTTTGTCAATATACTGGGACAGTGGAGCTAAGAGCACACTAGTTCTAGAGCTCATCTTCAGTTCTTTTGCTGAAGTTTTGTCAGGGCCCACAGCCTTTGCAGTATCCAATGCCTTCAACCATTTATTGTAACTATGTGGAGTGAACTGAATTACCTGAAGACTGGCATCTGTGATGTTAGGGACTTTAGCATTATTCTTTGCACTGGTGTCCTGCATTTCCAAGCCCTTCAATATGAGAATGCTTGTAAAACCTATATGTCCTGTTAGTTGCTTAATTGTCCAGAAACATTCATGATTGGATGTGACAAAATTGCAGATATTCAATCTGATCTTATGCTTAGATCTATCTATCACTTGCTTCTTCTGCTGCTTGGCATGCTGTTGTCCTTTGCTGTATCTTCACCAGGTGGGAACCTCATTTGTACATATTCCTGGTTCTGTTCCTAGCATGCCCTCTTGCACTCTTCATTAAACCAGGATTGAACTCCCACCTTGACGGTAATGGTAGAGTGTGGGATATGCAGGCCTTAAGGTTAAACATTGCAGTTGAGAACAATTCTGCTACTTCTGGGGGTATAGGCCCAAAGTGTCAATTTTCCTGCTCCTCAGATGCTGCCTGACCTGCTGTGCTTTTCCAGCACCACTCTAATCTCGACTGATCTCCAGCATCTGCAGTCCTCACTTTCACCTAGCTCCTCATGGATGCTGAGTCTTGAGCTGCTAGATCTGTTCAAAGTCTATCCCATTTTGTGTGGAAGTAATGCTTGACAAAACAATGGAAGATATCCTCACTGTGAAGATGAGGCTTCCTCACCACAAGGACTATGATGTGGTCACCCCTACTGGCATGCCATGGATGCATTCTTCAGTGACAGGCACATTGATAAGGATGAGCTCAAGCAGATTTTTCCCTCATGTTGTTTCCTCACCACTTACTGCAAAGCCAGTCTAGCTGTAATATCTTTAGGACCCGTTCAACTCAGTCTGCATTAATGTTGGCTAGCCCCTGTCGATGATGGGCACGAAGTTCTCCATCCAAAGTACATTTTATTCTCCTGTAATCATAAGCGTTTGCTCTAAGTGGTGTTCAACATGGAAGAGCATTGATGGATCAACTGGAGGGTGGGGGTGGGAGTGGGGGGGTGGGGGGGGGGTTGGGGGGGGGTTGCGAGTTGGGGATGGAGAAGTGCTCCCTGATGCTATGAGGTCTGGAATCAATGTTGACGGTACCCAGGAAATTCTATCCAATATCTTACCATTCTTTTGCCACCTTTACTGGATCCATCCTGCTGTGGGACAGGATATACCCAGGAAAGGTGATGGTTGAGCCTGGTACGCTTCAATGACAATGTCAGGCTATTGTTTGACTCTTCTGTGACATAGTTATCCCAGGTACTTAAAGGACGACTTTACAGGATTAATGCAGTTCACAGCGTCAGCATATAGAAAACCACAAAACACATCACAATTAACATATTGGACTTCTGTTGAAATCTAGGAGAAAGTGAGAACTGCAGATGCTGGAGATCAGAGTCAAAAGGTGTGGAGCTGGAAAAGCATAGCATGTCAGGCAGCAGCCGAGGAGCAAGGGAGTTGATGTTTCAGGCATTCCTGATGAAGGGCTTATGCCCAAAACATCAACTCTCCTGTTCCTCGGATGTTGCCTGACCTGCTGTGCTTTTCCAGCGCCACATTGTTGAAATCTACAGATTTACGAATTTGCTTTTGCAGTCAGCTTCACTTGAAGTGCTTATATTTTCAACAATTTTCATTGACCCAAAATTTCCTGCAAGTGTCAGTGTTTGCCAGTGCAATTGCCACAACAGGGTCAGTACAAGGTGAGAGGTAGGGGTGGGATCTTGTGGAGGAAGAAGAGAGACCAGGTAGCGATTTGGAAGGAATATAAAGGTGTCACAGCACAGAGTTATAGTTGCTGAGGAGATCATGAAAGGTATTTTAATCACCATAAGTAACCATCTGTTTATTTTGTGGATTGGACATAAGCATAGGGAAGGTTGATTCCTTCATTTAGCCTGTAATTATCAACATTAACTTATTGCATGGAACAATCTATGCAGGTTGAAGGTTAAGGGACAGGTATTATACATATTAATGACCCCTGCTGTTTTAAGAATGGGAATGACAGGACCATCAGTCTGAGCTTCTCCAGAATACATTGAGGAACACTGCAGCTTCCAAATTTCAGTCTAAGTGAATTCATCAGGATTAATGTTGTTAGTTCATGCCTCAACATCTCAACATTTGCTAATTTCGAGGAAGGAAAATTCAGGTCATCATTACAATTAAATGTACACATTATTGAAAAATAAACTGATCTTTTAAATCTTTTCTCGGCTTCCAATTTTTATTTAGTTGAGAATCAAATTATTTTTAAATAACTCAGTATCAATTGACCCATCCAAAACCTTGAATATGATTTACTCTGAGGTTATTAATATACAGCAACCTCTTATCTTTGAAACACTAGAGGATATAATCTTTATTTCCCCGATCCTTTCTCATAAAACAATCCTGCCATCCCAGGGTTTAGTCTGGTCAACCTCAGTTGCAATCCTTCTATTGCCAAACATATTCTCTCTGCACATCTGCACATGGTAGTCGGGCTGCAGTCTCACCAAGGCTGTACACAATTGCAACAAGTCCTGCTTTGTCCTGGATGAAGGGCTTTTACCTGAAACATCGATTTTCCTGCTCCTCGGACACTGCCTGTGCTTTTCCAGCACTACTCTAATCTAGACCTTGTCCTGGATAGTATTAAGTTTCTTGAGCATTTTTGGAGTTGAACTAATTCAGGAAGCAGGGAGTAATCCATCACATTCCAGACTTGTGCCTTGTAGATGGTGGATAGGCCTTGGAGAATCAGGAGGTGAGTTACTCAGTATAGAATCACTACCTCTGATTATGTAGAATTGAGAACCTAAACTGATTGTGCTAAAACCCGTAGGATTGTGTACTTCAATGTCCAAAGGTCTTTTGGTAAAGTTTAACAGTAAAATTATTTTAAATTAAGTTTAAACCTCGAGGCTCAGGACAGAACTAGCTAAAAGGCAGAAAGTGATAGGAGGGTTAATTCCTTTCACAAACATTCACTTGCTCTCTCTGTTGTCAATGACTCTAACTTGAACTCTACAGCACAAAGGAAGAGAGTAGGAGAATGATGCATGGATAGAATATTGCCCTTCATCCAGGACAAAGCAGGACTTGTTACAATTGTGTACAGCCTTGGTGAGACTGCACCCCGACTACTGTGTGCAGATTTGCATTTCTTATCTAAGAGAGGATATATTCCTAAGAGAGGAACAAAGAAGGGAAAGATGGTAGTTGAGGAGGATGCTGAGTGTTATTGATAGGACGGAGGAGTAAATGATGAGTCCAAATAAGAACAAAGGGTGAGATTGGGGCATGTAACAGTCATAGGCTTTAGTTAAAACAGTTATTCAAGTTAAGGAACTGAGAGGCCCAAAAGAATGGTGTCAGATCTGGACAATCTGACAAGTGGCAATTACCTCTTGTGCCATATAAATGCCTGGCAATGACAATCTCCAATAAGAGACAATGTAAATATTACCTCTTGACATTTAATGCTTCTACAATCACTGAATTCTCCTGCTATCAATGTCCTTAGAGTTGCCATTGATCAGAAACTCAACTGGACTTACCAAATAAACATATTGGCTACGAGAGCAGGTCAGAGGCTAGGAGTACTGTGGCAAATAACTGACCTCCTCACTCTCCAAAGCCCATCCTCCATCTACAAGGCATAAGTCAGGACTGTGATGAAATACTCCCCACTTGTCTGAATGGGTGGAGCTCCAACAACACTCAAGAAGCCTGACACCATCCAGGACAAAGCAGCCTGTTTGAATGGCATTACATCCACAAACATCCACTCCTTCCACCATCAATGCTCAATTACATCAGTGCATCTACAAGATGTTATGCAGCAATTCATTAAAATCCTTAAAGAGCATCTTCCAACACAAAGACCACTTCCATCTAGGAGGACAAGAGCAGCAGATATATGGGAACATCACCATCTGCAAGTTCCCCTCCAAGTCAGTCACCATCCTGACTTGGAAATTTATTACCATTGCTTCACTGTCACTGGGTCAAAATCTTGGAATTCTCTGCCTTTGGGTATTGTGGGTTAGCCTAAGCAGGTAGACAGCAGTAGTTCAAGAAGGTAACTCAACACCATCTTCTCAACGGCAACTAGGGATTGACAATAACTTTTGGTCAGCCAGCAATGCCCAAATCCCACAAGTGAATACAAAGAAGCAAATGTGCAATGGAATTGAAAATGGCTTTGACCACATCTCAATGGGTTCATCTCAAGGTGTTGCCTAAGAGATTTTATTTCACTTACCAACATTTATTTTATCCAGGATGAGAATAATCTCAGGTTATGCCCTTTACAATGTGTAATGGAACCTGTAGACATACATGGTGACAGTGATAGAGGCCACTGAGTGAGGAGCTGAGTACTTCTCTATGATTTCCATTAGTAGGTGGCGGTGGTAAAAGAGAACTGTAGGAGCAGTTACAACAGATCTACAATGGAAAGAAAAGCTGTTATTTGTTGATAGAAAGGCATTTGCAAATGGAGAAGGAACAGAAAGGATTTTCTCAGCCCAATGTATCCTAAATCATCATTCCTGTATAGTATAAATAGTTCTTGTTTGTCTTTAATTTCACTTCTGTTTGTAATGACCTGATGCCTATGGAATTAAGAATCCCTGTTTCATGACCTTTGAGACTTCTGTGTGTTCAAATCTCATATTAAAAGTGTAAAGAGGGAAGGACTGCTGAGTTGACAAATTCAGTCATGTCCCACAGAGTAGCAAATTCAACACTGAACATTAATATCACATTCAGTAAAGAGTGAACACAAAAACTCATGCTTGTTTCTTCTGTGAAAAGGAATGCCCATAACTCTTCTGTAAATGTGCCAGTCCATTTAACTCTCAACAATAATGATGATGCACACATGGGTAAAGTGGAACCAATTTGTAATATGAAATATTTACAAATTGGATTTAAATTTGAGAAACAACAATGCCGTCTTTGTGCTCTCAATAGGTTTATGTTAATAGCAATGGAGTTAGGAAAGAAAGCTGTGATACAGAGTCTCCCATCAGCCTCTTTGATAATCCACCTGTATGCATTGTCTGCTGATGGTGGGTTTCACCAGTGAAAGGACTTTCCTAACTGCACAACACATTTGCCTTCCATGCACTGACAGAATTTCAAATTGTCATTAGAATTACAGAGGAACAGTAAATTCTCCCTACCTTCAGTTCTCCCAACAGGAGCTTGCACGATTAGCATGACAGAGGAATGAAATACTTACTTTGGTTAATTAGGCAGATTTGTAGCATTGCTTTACTTCATCTGCATGTGGCTGGTAAACAGATCATTTTATACATTTTTCAAACATTAGATGTTCTTATACTTACTTAAGACATCAATATTTACTCAGCTGCAAGGTGGACACAGAGAAGATTGACAGCAGCAGAGAGGCACAATCACATGATCAACCCTGCAACGGTGGAATCTACCCAAAGTGTCATCTCTCTGGTATTTCAATCCCAAGACCACACCCATTGTATAAATTAAGGATCATATTTGCAGCTAACAAAGTAGGCTTTTTAATCAAACAAGTTTCAACTACAATCTTGATGTAATGCTATGACATAATCTTTATTTAAGGTCAGTGTTGTGAAATTTATGCTGAAGACACTCACTAACAGTGAATATACAGCCACTTTTCACTGAGGTAAGAAAGCTTTTGCTTAATAAAATGAACTCTAAGTCATGGTGCAAAAGGTGGGGTGGAAGAGTTCTACAGCAGTTTCAAAAAGTGACAGGTCCCAAACAGAATGGTTTGTATCCCAGGGTCCTGAATCTGATGGCAGGGCAGACAGATGAAATAAATTAGGTGGCCAGCAGACTGCCTTCCTGCCACCCTCACCCTGTCCTGTATATTATGGGGTAGTGGGTAAAGCATCAGGTAGCATGTCTTCCCTTGGGCCTATTAAGGTAGATTATGAACTGCTACTTCAGGGCCTCTATCCCATTCTGCTGCAATTCTTGGCTTTTCCTTCAACTCTTCCCATTTCCTCCAAATCCAAGGAGAAAGTGAGGACTGCAGATGCTGGAGATCAGAGCTGAAAATGTGTTGCTGGAAAAGCACAACAGGTCAGGCAGCATCCAAGAAGCAGGAGAATCAACATTTCAGGAATAAGCCCTTCTTCATTCCTGACCTGCTGCGCTTTTCCAGCAACACATTTTTCAGCTCCAAATCCAAGGGGTGACCATGGGCACTCGGATGGGCCCGAGCTATACCTGCCTCTTTGTCAGCTACGTTTAATGTCCTTTTTCAGTACCAACACAGGCACTATACTCCAATTCTTCTGCCGTTACATCAATGACAGCATTGGTGCTACATTCTGCACCCAAGCTGAACTAGACCAGTCCATTGACTTGGCCAAAACTTCCACCTTAAATTCACATGATCTATCTAGGACACCTCCATCCCATTTCTTCGTTTCCATCTCTGGCAACAGTTTACAGACTGACATTTACTATAAACCCACAGACTCTCATAACAACCTGGACTACATCACCTCCCACCCCGTTCTCCCAATTTCTTTGCCTTTGTCACATCTGCTTGGATGAAGAGACACACCACTTCCAAGCATCCCACATGTCTACCTATCTTTAAACAATGTGATATCCCTCCTTGTCATCTAGACAGCCCTCTGCCACATCTCCTCCATTCCCCTCTCCACTGCTCTAAACCCTCCCCCCACTCTAAACGCAAAAAAGACAGAGTCCCCATTGTCTTCACCCACGATGCCACCAGTCTCTACATCCAATGTATCATCTTTAAACACTTCCACCAACTCCAACCAGACCCCCCACCACCAGGAACATCTTCCCCTCCCCACCCCTCTCTGCCTTCCACAAGGACCATTCCCTTTGCCAATCCTTGGTTTGCGCCATCTCCCCATGAACACCCCCCGAACCCCTTGGTACGTTTCCTGGCATCAAAACCTGCCAGCACACCACCTCTCTCACTCCTTCCAAGGTCCCAAACAGTCCTTCCAGATGAGACAGTGGTTCACCTGCCTCTCCTCCAGGTAAAAACAATGACTGCAGATGCTGGAAACCAGATTCTGGATTAGTGATGTTGGAAGAGCACAGCAGTTCAGGCAGCATCTGAGGAGCAGGAAAAATCCCTTCATCAGGAATAAAGGCAGAGAGCCTGAAGCGTGGAGAGATAAACTAGAGGAGGGTTGGGGTGGGGAGAAAGTAGCATAGAGTACAATAGGTGAGTGGGGGAGGGGATGAAGGTGATAGGTCGGGGGTGGGGGAGGGTGGAGTGGATAGGTGGAAAAGAAGATAGGCAGGTACGACAAGTCATGGGGAAACTGCTGAGCTGGAAGTTTGGAACTAGAGTGAGGTTGGGGAAGGGGAAATGAGGAAACTGTTGAAGTCCACATTGATGCCCTGGGGTTGAAGTGTTCCGAGACGGAAGATGAGGCATTCTTCCTCCAGGCGTCTGGTGGTGAGGGAGCGGCGGGGAAGGAGGTCCAGGACCTCCATGTCCTCGGCAGAGTGGGAGGGGGAGTTGAAATGTTGAGCCACAGGGTGGTGTGGTTGATTGGTGCACGTGTCCCGGAGATGTTCCCTAAAGCGCTCTGCTAGGAGGCGTCCAGTCTCCCCAATGTAGAGGAGACCGCATTGGGAGCAATGGATACATAAAATGATATTGGTAGATGTGCAGGTAAAAATTTGATGGATGTGGAAGGCTCCTTTAGGGCCTTGGATGGAGGTGAGGGAAGAAGTGTGGGCGCAGGTTTTGCTGTTCCTGCGGTGGCAGGGGAAGGTGCCAAGATGGGAGGGTGGGTTGTAGGGGGGCGTGGACCTGACCAGGTAGTCACGGAGGGAACGGTCTTTGTGGACGGCGGAAAGGGGTGGGGAGGGAAATACATCCCTGGTGGTGGGGTCTTTTTGGAGGTGGCGGAAATGTTGGCGGATGATTTGATTTATGCAAAGGTCGGTAGGGTGGAAGGTGAGCACCGGGGTGTTCTGTCCTTGTTATGGTTGGAGGGGTGGGGTTTGAGGGCAGAGATGCGGGATGTGGATGAGATGCGTTGGAGGGCATCTTTAACCACATGGGAAGGAAAATTGCAGTCTCTAAAGAAGGAGGCCATCTGCTGTGTTCTGTGGTGGAACTGGTCCTCCTGGGAGCAGATATGGCGGAGACGGAGGCACTCTCCTCCAACCTAGTTTACTGTATCTTATGCTCTCAGTATGGTCTTTTCTACATTGGTGAGACCAAACGTAAACTAGGGTAACATTTCACCGGGCATCTCAGCCGGGCCTGTAAGGGCCAGCCTGACCTCCCAGTCACTGCCCATTATAATTTCCCTTCCCACTCCCTTTCTGACATGACCATCCTCTGCTTCCTCCATTGCTACAACTAACCAAACCGCAAATTGGAGCAACAACACCTCATCTTCAGCCTGGGCAGCATACAGCCCTGAGGATTCAACACTGAGTTCTCCAATTTCAAATAACCTCCCTTCCAAATCCCCTGACTCCATTGCCACCCCATCCTCCGCCCTTCCATTCCTCCGACCGACCCTTCCTTCCAGCTACCAACTGGATTCATTCTTCCCATCGACCAACCAGGCCATACCCTCTATCTGTGTTCACCTATCACCAACTCGTCAGTCCGCCCTTCTCCCCATCCAAAACCCTCCCCCATTCCCCCCTTATCTACAGCTCTCCTTACACCCACTCCTCGTCCTGAAGAAGGGTTATACCTGATTTCTCCACCTCCTGATGCTGCCTGGCTTGCTGTGTTCCACAAGCCTCCTGCTTGTCTACCTCGGCAGGGAAAAAGCAAACATCTGGCAACTTTCATTGCACGGGCTATTGGCAGGAAAGAAGATGGTGCCTTCATTTGGGATTGTCCCCTGTGAAAACAAACACACCACCAAAATTATAGTCTCTAGTTTATCCTTCCCCACTTGGTTTCTAACTCTCAACCCTCCACCTCTGCCATACCCTAAGCTAGGGTATGCTCGACAAGGCCGTACAATGTAATTGGCTTTAGCTGAGCACCACGATCTAAGGCACTTTGTCTTCAAGGTTGACTGGCAGCGGCTATTAATCAATCCTGGCACTGCCGAGATGACAAAACTGTTCTCTGGAGTGGAACTTCTTGTCCCTAAAGGGAAGAGGTCACAATCTTAACAAATTAAGGATGCCCACCTTGCTGAGGGGCAGGTAGATTTCTGGTCAGTGCAGAACTGATGGATGTTTTGGCTAGCAGGTGCATGTCCTATATTCCCCACGGAATTTAATCCAGGGCTTTAACTTGATAGTAACATTGTAGATGGCCTAACTACAAACTTCCAAATCTCTCTTAATTCAGGAAGTGACCTTTTAGATTGGCTATTTATGTCTGTAACTCCATTCTTTCAGAAAGTTAAGAGAGAGAAGCCAGAGAATTATAATTAACCTAATTAACCAAACATCTGCTATCAGGAAATTGATAGAATCTAACATTAAGGATAGGGTAACTGAAAATCTTGAGACTTGCAGGCACAATGGGCTAAATGGCCTCCTTCTGCACAGTATCCATTCTGTGTGATTCTGGTGAGCATTCACAATCTTGTGATGATTATTACCACAAAACCAATGCCAAGCTGTCATCATTGTCTCCCCACTCATCACATTCCAGACATTCATCATTGACAGTGCAAAATAATTAAATCAAACTTTTCTATTATCCGTTCCTCTTCTGAGCTTGAATCTGTGCCAGTTGTGGAATTTGTCACATGAATTTAGTTGGTCTATGATTGAATACCCTGTGTTTGAATACAGACATTAAATAAGAACTAATCTATGCCTTCTTGTCTGAAATATGAATGTTCTCATATTTCCAGAACCTCTCAGAATTCAAGAGGGTAGAATTTCAATGGAGCTTCTCTATACCTCCCACTAGGACCTCAGGGTAAGGTTGACAGAATTGTCAGAGAAATGGCATAAATGGTTAGTTGCGTTCCCAATGAAAATTTATTCCCAGGCATTCATTCTGTATTGAGATATTATGCACAGTATCTCACTGTCAGGCCCTATGTTACATTTCTCAAGATTGTAAATGCCAAGATGTAGTTTGTTTTGTTTAAAATGTTTTGCTGGAAAAGCGCAACAAGTCAGGCAGCATCCAAGGAGCAGGAGAATCGACGTTTCGGGCATGAGCCCTTCTTCAGGATTCCTGTTGTGCTTTTCCAGCAACACATTTTCAGCTCTGATCTCCAGCATCTGCAGTCCTCACTTTCTCCTTGTTTAAATGCTACACAATGTACTGAATATTTCATACCATCACCCTAACTTAAGATGTTAAATTAATGGCATGTGGATTTTACACATTGTTTAATATTGCAATGTAATGATTTTGGAGTTGGTATTGTGGATGGATAAGTCCAAAAGGCCTGAAGAACCTTTCTCATTTAAACGGATCTTGTGATTTTCTGTGATACAACAGAGCACTTTAATGGCATTATCTGCTCTCTGGCATGCACCCATACGAACAGATGGTGGGTATTTACAGTTCCAACCCCTTGGAGGTGATTGGTAAAGATTTTCAGTAATTTCTCATCCACACACATATTCCATTTTAAGACCTGGTATGGTAATAACAGAAATCAAGTTATGTTTATCATGTTTTGGTAAAACAAAATGAAACATACTGCAGCACATTGGCTCAGTGGTTAGCACTGCTGCCTCACAGCACCAGGGTCCCAGGTTCAATTCCAGCCTTGGGTGACTGTGTGGAGTTTGCACATTCTCCCCGTGTCTGCATGGGTTTCCTCCGGGTGCTCTGTTTTCCTCCTGCAGTCTAAAGATGTGTAGGATTGCTCATAGTGCTAGGTGCATTAGTCAGAGGGAAATGAGTCTGGATGGGATACTCTTCAGAGGGTTGGTGTGGACTAGTTGGGCCAAAGAGCCTGTTTCCACACTGTAGGGAATCTAATCTAAATGTAAAGTATTGTCGCCTGTAGATTTGTTGCCTTTCTGCTTCAGTTTAGGTTCAGAAAACATGATATTTGGTTACAAAGACAACAAATGCTGGAGATCACAGCAGATCAGACAGCATCCACGGAGAGACAGAGCAAGCTAACATTTCAAATCTAAATGACTCTTCATCAGAGCTGAAGTGTGGAGGGAACAGCATTGATGCAATAGTTTGGGGGAGGTTGCTAGGTATAGTGGGTGAAGGGTACTGGTGAAGAAAAGATGCTGATAATTCAATTTAAGAGAGCGGAGTGTGAGAATGGTAGAACAATGGTGTGTCTCCTGCCAGACTGGAAAGGTTAGTGAGGGGGATGGGGGAGGGAGGGACATGATAACAAGCTAAACTAAAGGGAAGAAATGTTCACAATTTTGAAGGTGTTGAATTCAACATTAAGTCCAGTAACCTATAGAGTGCCTAGTCTGAGGATGAGATGTTGCTCCTCCAGTTTGTGTTGTGATTCATTGGAACACTGCGGCATGCCAATGATAGACATGTGGGCATGCGAGCAGGATGCTGTGTTAAAATGATCAGTCACGGGAAGGTCAGGGTCTCGCTTGCGCACAGACCAGAGATGGTCCACAAAGAAGTCATCTAGTCTGCATTTGGTTTCTCCAGTATAGAGGAGGCCACATTGGGTGCAGCCAATACAATACACAAGATTGGAGGAGGCACAGTTGAAATGCTGCTTTACCTGGAAACACTGTTTTGACTCTTGGATGGGGAGCAGGGAGGAGGTGAAGGGGCAGGTGTTGCACCTTCTGCAGTTACATGAGAAGGTGTCATGGGGAGGCGGGGTGGCATTAGAGGTTGTGAGCTGGACTAGGGCATCCTGGAGGAAACAATTCCTGTGAAATGCAGACAGGGAATGAGGGGAAGATGTGTTTGGTGGTGGCGTTCTGCTGGAGTTGTTTGAAATGGTGAAAATTATCCTTTGAATGTGGGGGCTGGTATAATGAAAAGTGAGGACAAGGGGACCCGTTGTTGTGAGAGGTGGGAAGGGGCAAGGTTGGAAGCATGCGTGATAGGTTGAATACAGTTGAGGGCCCTGTCAACCACAGAGCATGGGAAAAAAAACGTCAAGGAAGAAGCTAAGCCATGTCAGCAGTATAAAAGAGACCTAAAGGGCAACGTTTTCACACAGAGGGTGCTATGTATATGGAATGAGCTGCCAGAAGAGGTGGTGGAGGCTGGTACAACTGCAACATTTAAAAGGCATCTGAATGAGAATATGAATATGAAGGGTTTGGAGGGATATCGACTTTGTGCTAGCAGGTGGGACTAGATTGGGTTGGGATATCTGGTCAGCAAGGACAAGTTGGACCAAAGGGTCTGTTCCCGTGTTGTACATCTCTATGACTCTTTGACGATATGACAAGTTGTAGTGAATGTAGTCATGGGAGTCAGTAGTTTTGTAGTGATTGGCAGTGGACAGTTTATTCCACTGGAGAATGAAGGCAGCGAGGTCAAGGAAGGGAAGGGAACTGTTGGAAATGGATGAAGTGAAAGTGAAAGGTGGGAACTTTAAGCAAAATAAATACATTTTTAAGGTCCTGGCTGGAGGGTGAAGTGGAACACAGGCGGTCGTCAATGTATCAGAAAAAACAGTTGTGGATGGCGCCAGTTAAGACACTGGCAAGAATACACATAGCCCATAAAGTGGCAGGCATAACTGGGATCCATGTGGGTGCCCATGCACACTCCTTTGACATGGAGGAAGTGAGATGAATTAAAGGAGAAATTGTTCAGTGAGAGAACAAGTTCTGCCAGACAGAGGAAGGTGGTATTGAATGAGGATTGTTCAGGCCTCTGGTCAAGGAGGAAGCCATGAGCTCTCAGACCATCCTGGTGGGGAATGGAGGTATAGAGGGATTGGACATCCATGGTGAACAGCAGGCAGTTAGGGCCAGGGAACCGGAAATTGTCAATATAGTGGAGGGAGTCACGGATGTAAGTAGGAGGGTCTGGACAAGAGGAGAGAGGATGGAATCAAGGTGGGAGGAAGTGAGATCAGTGGGGCAGGAACAGGCTAATGCAATGGACTTACCGGGGCAGTCTGGATTGTGGATTTTGGGAAGGAGATAGAAGCAGGCTAACCAGAGTTGGGAGACTACTAGGTTGGAGGCAATGGGGGGAAGATCTCCAGAGGTAGAGAGGTTGGTGACAGTCCTGGCAACAATGGATTGAAGTTCGGATGTGGGGGTCATGGTCGGGCGGGCGGTAGGAAGAAGTGTTTGAAAGCTGACATTGAGCCTCCACAAGGTAAAGATCTGTGCGCCAGACTACAATAACACCACCTCTGTCGGCTGGTTTGATAACGCAGTCAGAGTTAGACCTAAGAGAGTGATGTGTGGCAGTTTCAGAAGGGCTAAAAATGTGTTGCTGGCAAAGTGCAGCAGGTCAGGCAGCATCCAAGGAACAGGAAATTCGACATTTCGGGCATAAGCCCTTCCTCAGGAATGAGGAAAGTGTGTCCAGCAGGCTAAGATGAAAGGTAGGTTCCCTACCTTTTATCTTAGCCTGCTGGACACACTTTCCTCATTCCTGAGGAAGGGCTTATGCCCGAAACATCGAATTTCCTGTTCCTTGGATGCTGCCTGACCTGCTGTGCTTTTCCAGCAACACATTTTCAGCTCTGGTCTCCAGCATCTGCAGACCTCAGTTTCTCCTCGAACAGTTTCAGAAGGGGACAGGTTAGAATAGCTGAGAGGAGCAGAGAAATCGAGACTGCTGATGTCATGCCGGCAGTTTTCAATGAAGAGATCGAGGGCAGTTAAGAGGTCAGGGGAAGGGGTCCAAGTGGAGGGTGAATACTGGAGGTGGGTGAAAGGATCAGTGGAACGGGGGGCGGGGTCCTGCCTGAGGAAGTGAGCATGGAGACGGAGGTGAGCATGGAGCTGTGTCCTTCGCTGAGCATAGTACAATCAGCCTCAGAGAGGGGTTGGTCAGGAGGCATGGAATTAGGGAAGAGGCCTCAGGGGAACGGAAAATAATGGCATCTGAGGGAAGAGATGGGTGCTGGAGGGAGTGGGGTCTGCAGGATGGATAGTGGCATCTATAAGTTGCTGCAGCTTGCACCCCTTGATGTCCATAAGAAAGAGAACAACTCTTTTGTCAAGATGATGGATGAGGCGAAGGATGAAGTGAAATCGGATGTCGGCACAGATTTCAGAGATGGTGAGTCGGTGTTTTTGCAGAGTGGAGTTGAGGGTATACATATGCAGGGGCATGGCATTGATCATGGATCGCAGGATCTGGTGGGAAAAGCAGTCCAAAGAATGTGGTATGTCCTGGTGATACTTGTAATCCTGGATAGATTCAAAACATGAAGGGTGAAATTTGAGTTGAAATCTATGCTTGGTAAGTCTGAGTCATTGGCAGTCACTGAGGAAGGAAACATGGCTGTGGAAGCAAGTTTTAGCGAACACCTTGTCAAACACCAGCAGTGAAATGGGGAGCAACAAAGACGCACATGGTGAAAGAGATAACCGGAAATACTGTCGTAAGTAGAAGCAAAATTTCTTTAGTATAATCATTCCTCAAAAGAGATGCAGTAGCCAATTAAATGCAATGTAGGAACAAATTCCTGCGGATACTGGAATCTGTGCTGAAGACAACAAATGCTGGAGATCGCAGTGGGTCAGACAGCACCCATTGAGAAGAGTAAACTAATGTCTCAAGTCTAGATGACTTCATCAGAGCTGAAGTAAAGTGTGGAGGGTATAGCATTTATGCGCTAGTTTTTATTGGAGGCTGCGGGGATAGTGAATTGGGTGCAGTGGGTGGAGGTGCCGGTGAAGAAAAGATGTTGATAGTACAGTTTAAATAATTTGAAAGTGAGAAAGACAGAACATTGGTGTGTCTCCTGCCAGACTTGAAAGGATAGTAAATGGAAATGGGGGGAGGGGAGGACATGATAACAAGCCAAAGGAAAGGGGAGAAATGTTCACAGCTAAAACACTATATCCAGTCTGTACTTCAATGCTGTGTTGTGTGCCAGTCATATAGTACAAGGAAATGTTCCTGAATCAAAATATTAAGCTGGCTAAACATAGCCAGAAGTAAATTCAAAATCAAAACTGCCCTTTCTTTTTTACTGAGATTATTAAATAATTGTGTCTTCACTAAGTAAAAATTGCTCATAGTTCCTGGACGGAATATTACCTCTAAGATTGCAGTAGTGTGCATCAGGTATTATATTACGATGCTGTAATTTGTAACATTGTTTGAGTTTCAATTCAACCCTCATAGCTGTCCTGATGTCCTACTTTTACAATAAAATACGAATGCATATTATTTACTGCACATACCCAGGCTGTTCATATAAATTAATCAAGTTTAGTGCTTTTGCTCCATATGACCTTCCTCCCACCTTACTGAATTTCACCATATCAACAAATCTTTCTCTTTGTTCCCCCCTTGTGTACTTACTGAGTTTCCCTTGAATTAATCTTTGCTATCCATTTGGTCATTTATAGTAGCAAATTCCATATTTACTCATTGAGTAAAGATTCTTCTGCACAACATTATATGATTTTTTTGGTGACTTTCATAAATTTATGAATTGTTACATTCAGGCAATAGGGGTGTTGCCAAATGGCTCCCCTCTTTTCACTCTCCTCACTTGACTGCAAAACAATTTATTTTTGCTTTGAAAAGGATTGATTTGCGAATTCAGTCAGTATTTAACTGATTACATTCTGTGATCATAAAAGAATCATCAGATAAGTTTCTTAAGTTGAACAAAGAAAGAAGTTCTTTCTTTACCATTTTAGGTAAAATAATTTTTAAAAATGCTCTGATGTTTTGCAGATACACACACACACAACACACACACACAACACACACACATAGATTACAGACTGGGGAGAATAGACTGGTCAAATTATGGTCTCTAAAATGTAAGTAGAATATACAGTCTGTGGAAATTGAGTGGTCTGATGACTTCTTTTCAGTCGTCCATATGCTTCCAATTTAACGATGGCTGGTTGATTCAGTTGTTCTGCTAAAAAGATAATGCTGGGTTGAATTTTTTAAAAAGTATGTCTACCGCAGGGTCACCCCTGTCTGGTCATGGTCAGAAACCAAAGTTTGAATCTTATAAAGAGGGTGGTGAAAGAGAGAGGAAGAAAGGGGGAAGTCCACTAGGATTTTCTCTCTCTCAGTGCCTCAGCTTATGTGCACAGATCTGTAGTAACAACAAGTACTAAAAAGAATGACATATATGAACTTCTCTCGCACTGGGGATTCTAATAAGCTGCTTCTTTGTATTCCAAGGATAACTACAATAGGTTTTATATTGGAAGTTCTCTTAGGGTCATAATTTCCAAGTGATTATGTTTAATGTTACCTTAATGTATTGCAAATGGAGATGTGGGCCAATTCCTGAGGTCTTTGTTTTCAATGGATTTTACAAGGATGCTTGGCTGAATTTTACAGGTGGTAAATGGCTTGTGAGTCCCAGGAGAAAGATCTGTTGGAAGAAGCATCCATTGGAAGCCTTCCCTACAACCACAACGCACTCTGAGCTGGATAAATTATTTAATAGTGGATGTCCCATCCTTAATTAGGATATGCCAGCCAATATTCATCACTTATGGCACCCCCAGTAATAGGCTCTACTGGTAGATGAGCTGCTGATTTCAGTGCCTACCCACCCTCTACTTCTAGAAGTGAGCTCAAAGATAGGCCGGAAGGTGACAGGCCAGGCACCGATACCTCTCTGCTGAAAAAAGTCAGCAGGAAACGCCTACAATCTCCACTCCAATGGATTGGAATGTAAAATGTAGAGTGATGCCATTTGGAGTATCTAACTTCAGCTGTAAGTTCAAATCACCTTTAATCTCTATGTTTCAATGTCTCTAATTTTGGAAGTTTAATTCAGGTTTCATCCTGTGAATTAACAATCATTGTTTAATACAGAAAATACTTTTATCACAGGCTCCTAGTTTCGTATTCATAAAATGACATTTCAGATGCAAACATGACTATTACATTCACTCCCGTTTAATTACCCAAAAAAATTCTAATTCTAAGACTGACTGGCCCATGCAATCCTTAACTATTAGTTGTTACTCTTATTGCTATTAATCTATATTCACAACTGGTTCCACAATTCTCATCTTTTTATGTGATTACCCATTTAGTATGTATTATATCACCTCTTCAAATAGTGTCAGTTCAATTTGCTAATCCTGAAAATGCATGAGAGGGCAATGTTAGTTGTCCAATCTTATGCCCACCAGAACATTCTGACATTCTTGCATCAGCAGTTTTTCCAGGGTCAGAGTGACATCAATCCATTTGGCATTTGTTAATGGGAGACCATTCTTCGACGGGCACATCTTGGTTATCCACCTGCCTTTGGAGGGGGCAGTATGCAGCACAATGCTTTTAGTTCAGGTGTTAATTTTGCTCTTAGGTTCGAATTCATCCATTGACACTTTAATACAACTGGTCAGGTTTTACCACCATGAATAAAATTTGAGGTCCCTCTGACACCCATGAGCCTGCGTCACCCTACAGATTCTGGGACTCATTTCCACGTTATTACTGTTTCTCAAAAGCAAATTGAACCTTGCCATTCAAAAATTTGGCTTTTAACTTAATATTATTTTGACCAGAGTCACAAATGTTATGAAATTAATTTCTCCAATCTGTCTTTGTTGCTGACCAACACATTTTAATTAAATAATAATTTGATTATTCAAGTAGACCGATTAATCTGCTAAGGATTGTAAAAACATTTTGACACCGTAGCAAAATAAAGTGCCAGATGACAAAGTGTTTTCAAAAGGCCATAAAGCAAGTTGGAAATGGGAAAATTGATTTTCGTTCTTCTCGTAATATCGATCCTGCAAAGTGGTGTTTACTATGACCTCTGCTACAACTAAGGGGTGGGTCTTTTGTTGCCTACTTCTTGTTTTCATTCTATAGAGTCAGAGGATGTCAGCCCATTACAATGCCATTTAACCTCTGGACCAACCATGTTAACAGAACTATGGGGGAACTGAGTGGGCAGAATTAATGCAGAACATTGAACATTTTTATGAAGTGAATAAGGTGAAAAATCACTGGGTAGAAGACAGTTAAATCTTTGAAGTTGCTGAATTAATTTATACTGGAATAAATTAGTACAGAGGTTTTGCATTGATTCTAGATATATTCATGAATCAAGTTGCCATTCCAACAAATAAAAATGAGTGCAAATTAAACACTGTGTAATGTGTATTTCTAGATTTTCTTGATGCAATGAAGATCCAATTAATAAGACTGTCAGATAGTAACTAGCTTTCTTCTCAATTATTGGTCTTTCTATATTATCCATTGAGTAGTCTCATCAAATAGGACAAAGTGAGGACTGCAGATGATGGAGATCAAATTCGAGAGTGTGGTGTTGGCACAGCAAGGCAGGCAGCATCCAAGGAGCAGGAGAATCTACATTTTGAGCATAAGCCCTTCATCAGGAATGAGGTTTGTGTGCCAAAGTGGCTGAGAGATAAATGGGAGGGAGGTGGGGCTGAGGGAAGGTAGCTGGGAATGCGATAGGTAGATGAAGGTGATAGGTCGGAGAGGAGGGTGAAGCGAAAAGGTGGGAAGGAAGATCGCTGGGTAGGACAGGTCAAGAGAGCAGTGCAAAGTTGGAAGTTTGGATCTGGAATAAGGTGGGCATGAGGGGAAATGAGGAGACTAGTGAAATCCACATTGATCCCATGTGGTTGGAGGGTCCCAAGGCAGAAGATGAGGCGTTCTTCCTACAGGCGGCGAGTGGTAAGGGTTTGTCGAGTCCTTGGGCAAGTGGGAGGGGAGGTAAAGAGTTCGGCCATTGGGCTGTGGGGTTGTTTCGTGCATGTGTTCCAGAGATGTTCTGTAAAGCATTCTGCAAGTAGGCACCCTGTCTCCCCCATATAGAGAAGACCAATTCTCTTCCACCCATACTGACTCAGTAGACAAACCCACCTCGACAACCTTCATTTCCATAGCTGTGATGCACCCTCTGATTAGCAGTGCTACATACCCCCTCTTTTTCCACCCTCCCTGTTCTTTTTAAACATTCTAAACCCTGGAACACCTAACAACCATTCCTGCCCCAGTGAAACTCACATCTCTGTTACGGCCACAACATCATAGCCCCAAGTACTGATCCATGTTCTAAGTTCATCACTCTTATTTCTGACACTCCTTGCGTTAAAGCAGACACACTTTAACCGATCCCTTTGTTTCATCACATGATAAACCTTCCCAATAGATTCACTACATCCTGTCACTGCCCCATCTACAACAGCCTCCCCCCCTCAGATATGTAGCTGTGGTCCCACCCCCTTGCTAAACCAGTTTAAACCCTCCTGAACCATATGAACAAATCTCCCAATCAGGACATTTGTGCCCCTCCAGTTCAGGTGCGACCTGTCCTTCAGGTACAGGTCCCACCTTCCCCAGAAGGCATCCCAATGGTCAAGGTAACTGAAGCCCTCCCTCCTGCACCAGCCTCACAGCCACGTGTTAAACTGCATTAGCTGACTGTTCCTCACCTCACTGTCTTGTAGCACCAGTAGCAAACCTGAGATCACTACTCTACTCATGTTGCTCTTCAGTGTACAATCTAACTCTCTGTAATCACTTTTCAGATCCTCAATCCTTTCCTGGCTATATCATTGGTGTCAATATGTACCATGATTTCTGGCTGCTCACCCTCCCCCCTTCAGAATCCTGTAAACCCGATCAGCGACATCCCGGATCCTGGCATCAGGGAGGCAACATATCTTCTGGGAGTCCTATTCCTGACCACAAAATCTCCTGTCAATCCGTCTATATGTTGAATTCCCTACCACAAGCGCTTTTCTATTCTCCCCCCTCTTCCCTTCTGTTAACTCAGAGACCTGACAACTATGGCTTTCCCCTGGTAGGCCATCCTCACTAGCAGTATCCAAAATGGTATACTTATTGCTGAGGGGAACGACCACAGGGGATCCCTGCTCTATCTGTTGGTTCCCTTTCCTCCCCCTGACTGTAGCCCAGCTGTCCTTATCCTGTGTCTGAGGAATGACAACCTCTGAAAATGTGTTTCTGGAAAAGTGCAGCAGGTCAGGCAGCATCCAAGGAGCAGGAGAATCGACGTTTCGGGCATGAGCCCTTCTTCAGGAAATTTTCAGCTCTGATCTCCAGCATCTGCAATCCTCACTTTCTCCTAGAATGACCACCTCCCTTTACACCCTCTGAATTTCTCCCTCAGCCTGCTGGATGATCCGCAGTTCATCCAGCTCCAGCTCCAGCTCCCTAACTCGGTTTTCGAGGAGCTGGAGTTGGGTGCACTTCCCGCTAATGTGATCGGCAGAGGCACGTGTCGTGTCTTTCACCTGCCACATTCTGCAGGAGAAACATGCAACTGCACTATCAGGCCTACCCCACTAATCTGAAAGCACACACAGGGCTAAACAAGGAAGAGAAGAAAAAAAAGGAGAAAGCCTGAAAACTTACCAAGTTTACTGACTCTTAGTAAGGTTGGAGGAAGTGGGTGTGAGGGAGGCCGTATGGTGAAGGGTCGTGGGTTTACATCTCACCCACATTAAAACTTTCCGGCAGCCCTCGTTTCTCTCCGCCCTCTCTCTTCGCCGCTCTGTTCAAAATGGAGGTCCGACTCTTGAATTAAGTCCCTTTCTAAATGGGAAAAACTGACTTTCCCGGCTGCCCTCGTTTCTCTCCGCCCCCTCTCCCCTCACCGCTCTGTTCAAAAGTAATTTTTTTTCTTCTCTGTGCATATTTACTTCTGGATACCTGATGAAATGATGGGTGAAGAATGCTAGGCGGAAGTAGGCACTAATCTGCTGAAGGGATATATGAAACCTTGAGGTTCGGTCTGATGTATTACGTTGCATAGATTGGCAAGGTTAGAATATGGGAGTGAGTGGACTGTGAATGGAGAGGGTTTGGTGGAATGTTTTCTACATTTGGAGAGGTAAAGAACCCTTTGGATCTGGTCCTAGGCCACTTTTAGGAGGTATTTATATCTATGACACCCCCTTAGAATTCTATCCTATAATATATTTTGACTTTTCTCATTCATCTCACTAAAATGAATCACTTCAGTTTCATGATGGATTTTTTTCACTAATGTTGAGCTGTTTGTATGTAATTTACATTATAAATGTAATTGAACAAACGATTCAGTTACATCTGGTAATTCAATGATTTTTAAAAAAATAAACCTAAAGGTAAAATTTGTACATCTTTAATTTAATTCAGACTGACGGTGCCAACAAAACCGTGATAAATTGGAATATAAATTGAATGTTATTATGGCTTGATTTGGAGATTATAAGTGGCATTCTCAAACTTGTTCTAGTGATTGACTGCTAGAATTTTGCAGCTTCGAGGGATAGTTGGAATTTTAAGTAAGGGATGTATCTAATTCTCATGTTTCATTTCACACCGGAGGTTTTCTAATGGCCAGATTATTAAAATGTGTAAAGAACATCTGTCATGGAAATGTTATTTTGGATTGAAACCTGATTAAAAACTATGTGCGAGAAGGATTATCTGCTGAAGTACAATAAGACAGGTGGAATTTGTACTTATTTGGTGCATATCAAGCTATGGAAATAATAATCCCAGTAACCCAGCTAATGTATCATTCTTACAAATGTCAAACATTTGTTGTAATTTACACTTTGCTGGTGTAGAGTTCTAACTTACAGCTGAGAGAAATGTTACACTTGAAAGTTAATGTGGGGGACAATCCTTCACTGCATTTAAGCTGACAGCATAGGAGCTCCAAAGGTTGTCATCTCTCTCTCCTCCTTCCCCAGTCAAGTGCATTTACATATGAACGAAGGGGAGAAAACAAGATTGCCAACATTTCAGTGGTTCCAGAAGGCAACTCATCACCACATTCTTAAAGGCAATTAGGGATGGGAAGCAAATACTGGCTTAGCGAATGAAACTCCTGATCCCTGAATGAATTTAAAAAAAACTTTAGCCAGCAGCTAATTTGGAACAAGATCATTCAGAGCATTTTAGGAATCATCTCCATCATTGTATTAGGTGGATATTCAAAGAACGAAATTTATATCAGATCATCAACTACAAGGGCAAACAATGAAATGCATTTAACCAAAACAGAAACAAGTAACACATCTGTGAAAATCACATACATTAAGACAATAGAAAAAGCACAACAAAACACATAGATTGAAAGAAAGGAAAGATATTTCCATTTGAAGTAATCAGTTTATGTTTTGAATGAGCCTAATCCATAAAAAAATCAAGATCTCAAAGCTCCACTAAACTCCTAAACAATGATATCACCTTAATAATTACTCACAGGTAGTTAATGATTCTTACACAAATAGAATGTACACACTTTCTTATTGTCTATAATCAGTACATTTTATATGGAAAGAATGGTGTCTTTTTTCTTTGGAGTATTTGACGAAGTGACAAACTTGATTGATGAGGGAAGGACCTAAGCATGGACCAGTAAGGCATTTAATAAGCTTCCCCATGGTAGGCTGATGGAGAAAGTGAAGTTGCATGGGGTCCAGGGTGCACTAGCTAGGTGGATAGAGAGCTGGCTGAGCAGCAGGAGACTGAGAGTAGTAGTGGGAGTTTCCCAAAATGGAGAACTGTGACCAGTGATGTTCCACAGGGATCCATGCTGGGACCACTGTTGTTTTTGATATACATAAATGATCGGGAGGAAGGTATAGGTGATCTGATTACTAAGTTTGCAGATGGCACCAAGATTGGTGGAGAAGCACATAGTGAAGGATTATCAGAGAATACAGCAGAATATAGATAAATTGAAGAGTTGGGCAGAGATGGAGTTCAATCCGAACAAATGTGAGGTGATGCATTTTGGAAGATCCAATTTAAGAGCAATCTATACGGTAAATGGAAAAGCCCTGGGGAAAATTCATGCAAAGAGAGATCTGGGTGTGCAGGTCCATTGTACCCTGAAGGTGTCAAAGCAGGTCAATAGAGTGGACAATAAGGCACATTGGCATGCTTTCCTTCATCGGACGGGGTTTTGAGTACAAGAGTTGGCAGGTCATGCTACATTTGTATAGGACTTTGGTTTGGCCGCTTTTGGAATATCGCATATAGTTCTGGTCACCACATTACCAAAAGAATGTGGATACTTTGGAGAGGCTACATAGGAGGTTCACCAGGATGTTGCCTGATATGGAGGGTGCTAGCTATGAGGAGAGGTTGAGTAAATTAGGATTATTTTCATTAGAAAGATGGAGGTTGAGGCAGGACCCGGTTGCGAGGTATAGACAGGGTGGATAGCAACAAACATTTTCGCAGAGTGGGGGACTCAGTTACTAGGGGTTATGAGTTCAAGGTGAGAGGTGAAAGGTTTAAGGGAGATATGAGTGGAAAGTTCTTTACACATAGGGTGCTGGGTGCCTGGAACACGTTGCCAACAGAAATGGCAAAGGCGGACACAATAGTGTATTTAAGAATGGGCAGAGAGCAAAGGGATACAGATCCTTAGAAAATAAGCAACAGGTTTAGATAGAGGAGCTGGATCATTGCAGGCTTGGAGGACCTGGTCTTGTCCTGTAATTTTCTTTGTTTTTTTAACGTATTACCATCAGATAATCCTTAGCAAGCTTTCATGAAGTTAAACTAAAGAAATGGAGTTGCCAGTGTTGGACTGGGGTTGATAAAGTCGGAAGTCACACGCCACCAGCTGGTAGTCCAACAGGTTTATTTGAAATCACAAGCTTTCGGTATGCTGCCCCTTCTTTAAGTAAAGTGCGTAAATTAACAAAGGTAATTTATTCTCACACATTTACCTCAAATTAACACTTTGCCTCATGAGCATGATAAAAGTAATTTACAGATTCCATTTTTACAGATTACAGTTAATTCAGTCTCGGATTAATAGCTTCTCTCCTCAAGAGGCTGTGGTTTCTTGAGCAGACAGAATGATTTAAAGGTCTTGTAAAGAGTTCACAGCAGTTTGGGAGATATCATATAGCTTCATACTTAGAAGGTTGGTTCATGGGTGAACTTTGAAACTGGAATGGGTAAGTACTTCGTCAGCTGGTAACTCGTTTCTGAACGTGGTTCACAGATGATGGTTTTGATGGAGCTGCTGGATGTCTCTGCCTACAGCTCTAAGCTCATCTTATAAACAGACAAAATTAAAACATGACTGTCCCACCATGTGACTTCTCACAAGTTTCTGTCCAAGTAAACTGTTGCTTTCATGTTGAATCCAGTCTAATGTTATAGGTTAAAACTTCTGAAGTTCACCCAGTTTAGTTTGTTTGGGGATGCCATTGTGACATGGTGAAAAATTGACAGTGGCCATTTCCTGCGCTCTGTCACAATTGTGTTTCAATTTTCCTTTTTGTCCTGTATGAAACAAGGAGATAGGCTGTTGAGAAACTCCATAGTCTTTAGGTGTTGGTCTTCCTCAAACATTGATTAGTGTGAATTCCACAAATGGCTGAGTGACTCTAAACTACATCCATATTTAATTAAGTGTGCACCTGAAACTTGATGATGTCTGTACTCCAAATGCTAAAAGTCACATAATGTGCACAGCTATGTTAAAGGCTTGTTCTTGTCAATACTGGACAATGCAATACCCAGTTCAAATATACCACAAACATGGTTAAAGCAGCATAACAAGGAGCACTAGTTTGAATTTAGCTGTATCTTTTAAGATTTATTTTTGTACAACTAAAACTGTTCTATCTCTGACTCGCAAACAAATCCATTGCAATTATCTGCAAGAGCACTCAGTGTTTCCAAATATTGCAATAACACTCCCACCATTAAAATCACCTAAAAGCATTTGTTGTGCCTCAAAGATGGCTCTCTAATCTCTGAATCAGAAGATTGTGCACTAAATCCCATTTCAGAGACTTGGGCACAAAATCTAGTTTGCTACAACAGTACTGAGGTATTACTATAGGAGGTAACATCTTTCAGATAATCTATTAAACCAATCGTTGTTGTCAGGTGAGTGTAAAAGATAATACTATTTCAAATAAGGAGCTTTTTTCCATTATCCTGGCCAACATTTGTACCTCAACTGATGTAATGGCAACAAGTTATCTGATCATTATCACATTGCTATTAATAGGACCTTACTCTTCACATTTTTATAGCCACATTTCCTATATTATGAACATCGTTACACTTCAGAAATATTTCATTTGTTGTGAAGCACTTTGAGACCACTTGAGCTCATGTAAGGTGCAATATAAACATGGCCATAATTTTAGTTTTCCTATTCTACTCCTGCCATTACTTTGCTGGAACCATCATTATTGGAATGGTTGAATTTTGCCATGGAAAGAACAACAAAAATCCATCAGTTCCACAAGTTTCTGACACAGGATTTGAACATACTCCTGACATATTAATGAATGTCATTTGTAGACAGCATAAATGAGTCACATTCTAAACTCAACTGATGACATCCAAACACATAAGCTAGAAGCAAGTGTGGGCTACCTGACCCCTCAAGTCTATTCCATTTTTATATAAAATCTTAGCTCATCTGACTGTAATCATAAATCCATATCTTCACTTGCCCTTGATATGTTTTTAACCCCTTGATCACCAAAAGTATATCTAGGTCTGTCTTAAAAATATTTAAAGATTCTGCTTCCACTACCTTTCCACAAAGAGTTATAAGGACATGTCTCCTTACCTCTCTGTTTTAAACAAGAAATCCCTTATTTTTAAGTCTAGATTCTTGCAGAAGAGGAGACATCCTTTCTACATCCATCATGTCAATCCCCCTCAGGAAATAGAACATTATCGTTTATTGTGAGGGGAATTGAATACAAAAGTAGGGTGGCTATGCTTCGGTTATACAGGGCAATGGTGAGAACACATTAGGAGTACTGGGCACATTCTTGGTCTCCTTATATAAGGAAAGATGCAAATATGTTGGAAGCAATTCAAAGAAGTTTTCTAGATTAATACTTGGAATGGGCATGTTGGCTTGTGATGGAAAGGTTTGATAAATAAGGCTTGTGTGCACTGGGGTTTAGAAGAGTAAAAGGTACTTGATTGAACAAATGATTTTCTAAGACCCTTGACAGGCTGGATGTGAAAAGGATTGCTTTCCTTGTGAGAGAATCTAGAACTAGGGATCACCACTAAGAAGTGGAACATTAAGACAGAGGTGTGGAGGAATACTCTTTTTCCCTTACATGGCTGAGGTTTAGGAATACGCTTCATCAAAAGGTGGTGAAAACAGAGTCTTTGAACATTTTTATGGCAGAGTGAACAGATTCTTGGTAAGCAAGAGGTTAAAAGGTTATTGGGATGGCAGGAATATAGATTTGAGATTATGATAAATCAGCAATGATCTTATTGGATGGTGGAGTAGGTTCTAGGAGTCAAATATTCAACTCCTGCTCCTAAAGTGTCCTTCTATATTCTACAGGACTGTTGGGAAACAGAGTGTGGATTGGAACAAGTGATAGCACAGATATGGAGAACTTCTCCAGGTTGACAATCTCCTAATTAGCTTTCCTTTAATGTAGGTGTGTCCCAGAAAATTGTAACCCATCCCGAACTCTGGCTTGTAGGAGTACCTAGTGTGGTAGGTCTTTAGGTTAACATAGTTGGCACAGAGCCTCAGGTCTCTCAGGTAGCCTTCTTGTCTCAAAGTTATTGTATCCCAAGCAGACAGAAGAAAATCTTTGCTTTTATTGCAAATAACAGTGCGAGACGAAACCTTTCTCAATCAATGAGGTATGTTGAATAGAGGATGCCATCGCTTCAGTTGTCCATAACAAACAGATTTGAGAAAGAAATAAAACAGAAAGTGCAAGAGAAACTCAATAGGTCTGGTAGCAATTCTGGAGTGAGAAACATTGTTGACATTCATATCCAATTTGACTCTTCTTCAACTCAAACTTGGGAAGAAGAAGGAACATGTCCATGTAGCTCAATCTCCTTAGAAATGAATGGTTATGAGGTTGTCACATACCTCTCTATCTTATAGTACATAGCCCTGGTATCTGGGCCTTGGGCTTTCCTGGGCTCCTTCAGCATCCTCAGTTTCAGTTTCATCCTCAGAGAAGACCTTCCACCCCTCCTTCTCCTCCTTTCCCAAGGCATCCCCATTGTTTAGTCTGATTGTGGAGGGTACAACAAGCAATTTTGATGCAGGGCACTCTAGTCACAATGTACAGCATTGCACTGCCAGATCAGTCCACGTGTTTGAATTTCATTATTAGGCGATCTATGGTCTACTCTACAATGACTTGTGTGAAAGAATGGGTAGCATTTGGAGCTTCCTCGGTGTCAGTCTGTGGATTCCTGACAGGAGTTATGAGGCAGCCATCTCTGTGCTGAGGGGGTTGCCGAAAGGTACAGGAACCTGTGAATGTTGTAGAATGTGGCTACACTGACAGCGCCCTGGATAAATTGTACAGGCTTGCATTATCTGCTGGTGTGAGTGTGGATGATCAGTAACTTCATGCAGTGGAGACCCTCCCAATTCCTGAAGGCAGCTGGCTGTTGATAGGATGCTTTGATGGCTACATGGTGCAGGGGATTTTGTTTTCTGTCAGTTTTGCTTCTGACTTTTAAGCAGTTTGAATAATTCTGAGCTCCTGGTTTCAGGCACTGGATGTATTAACCAGGATGCGATGAAAAGTCAGCAGACAAACGTTTGAGGACAAAAGAATCTTTGTGTTTATCGATATCAAAAAGTAGCGTAACACAAAACACTACTATGCAAACTTACAATGCACCAATACCACCCCCCCCCCCCCCCCCCCCCCCCCCCCCCCCCCACCCAGTGCTGCTACTAAGTTGGGCCTTTGGGTCTTGGGATTATGCTCACCAATCCAAACGCGGTTTTGAGGTTTACTGGATGTCGTTGTTCTGGCTCGGCATACCCCGAATGTTGAAGGGGACTTTTTGCTGCGCAACTGCTCAGTCTGGTTTGAGTGCGTTGGTGCAGTTAGACATGTGTTGGATTTTGCTGGGAGGGCACTTGGTTTTCTTTACTCCTACTTGGTTGTTGAGCTCGGTCTTCACCTCAGTTTTGCCTGAGGACTTGTAGTATCTGTTGGGTTTGTCGTTACCTCAGATTTTGTCGGACTTAGTTTCTTCTTGGTGTGGTCAGTTGTGATATTTTTGATGTTCGCCATCTTATCTTTCTCTGTGTTCTCTGCAAGTACACTCTCCACAGACCCCGGATGTCAGATCAGGGCCTAGAGTTACACCATTCGCGGGGCCTCTGAAACCTGCACAATAATCCCCAGGTCCGTTGTCTCATTGATGTTTTCTTTGTATGCTTGATTGGTTGAATCGAATTTTCGATATTTACAAGAATGCATTGTTGACAGTTAATTGTTTTGGATGGTGTTGAACACTGGGTTGTCATTACAGTAGCCTTTTTGGCTCCTCACCAGCTCTATGGGTCAGAATCTTCTATAAACTGTGTAACCAGTGGTGTGGAACAGGCTCAGGGCAGATTTCCTTTTGGTTTTGGGCTCAATGACTCAGAAGCAAAGTTTTAATTGAAAATGCAAAATGTTCGATTGAGTCAAAGCTCCCCATTCGACATTGTAATTGCATTCGGAATACCTGAATCCCTATGTGTAGATCCATCTCACCACCTGCTTGTGGCTTACTCCTTTTGCAGATCGAGCACAGTTTTAAATGTTTTAAAAGTACAAAGTTCCATCCAATAGAGTATTCCCAACAAGAAGGAATTTTGTGAAATACTGCAGGTGGTACAGCCGATTGCCCCTTGCACCCAGTCCTGGCAGCTAAACTGCCTGCTGCAGTTGCCTGACCCACCACATCCAAATGGAAATTAATCAACAGGTTAGCCTTAGCAAACAGAGCATCAGTGACCTCGTGGGGCCATTCATGAGTTCTGCAGAAGGATCATTGGACTCGAAACATTAATAGTGCTTTCTCCCAACAGATGCAGACAGACCGGCTAAGTTTTGCCAGAAAGTTCAGTTTTTGTTTCAGATCTCCAGCACCCACCATTCTTTGTTTTACACTTCTGAGTGAAGTTCCTGAAATGATCTACTCGTGTATAAATTGTGGGCCATTGTCACCATCAAGGCCACTGGGATGGAAATCCCTCAGTGACCAGAAGGACAAAGGGACTCACCCAGTAGGTGGCAGATGGAGGAGATGACTTCCTGGCATTTCTTGAGATAGTCTAGAGTCATAGAATCATAGAGATGTACAGCATGGAAACAGACCCTTCAGCCCAACCTGTCCATGCCGACCAGATATCCCAACTCTAATCTAGTCCCACCTGACAGTACCCGGCCCATATCCTTCCTATTCCTATACCCATCCAAATGCCTTTAAATGTTGCTATTGTACCAGCCTCCACCACTTCCTCCGGCTGCCCATTCTAAACACTTACCACCCTCTGCATGAAAGAGTTGCCCCTTAGGTCTCTTTTATATCTTTCCCCTCTCACCCTAAACCTATGCCCTCTAGTTCTGGATTCCCCGATCCTCGGGAAAAGACTTTGCCTATTTATCCTATCCATGCCCCAATAATTTTGTAAACCTCTATAAGGTCACCCCTCAGCCTCCGAAGCTCCAGGACAAACAGCCCCAGGCTATTCAGTCTCTCCCTATAGCTTAAATCTTCCAACCCTGGCAACATCCTTCTAAACCTTTTCTGAACTCTTTCAAGTTTCACAACACCTTTCCGATAGGAAGGAGACCAGAATTGCATGCAACATTCCAACAGTGGCCTAACCAATGTCCTGTACAGCCGCAACATGATCTCCCAACTCCTGTACTCAATACTCTGACCAATAAAGGAAAGCATACCAAATGCCTTCTTCACTATCCTATCTGCCTGCGACTCCACTTTCAAGGAGCTATGAACCTGCACTCAAGGTTTCTTTGTTCAGCAACACTCCCAAGGACCTTACCATGAAGTGTATAAGTCCTACTAACATTTGCTTTCCCAAAATGCAGCACCTCACATTTATCTGAATTAAACTCCATCTGCCACTTCTCAGCCCATTGGCCCATCTGATCAAGATCCCATTGTAATCTGAGGTAACCTTCTTTGCAGTCCACTACACCTCCAATTTTGGTGTCTTCTGCAAACTTACTAACTGTACCTCTTATGCTCGCAACCAAATCATTTATATTAATAACAAAAAGTAGAGGACCCAGCACCGATTCTTGTGGCACTCTACTGGTCACAAGCCTCCAGTCTGAAAAACAACCCTCCACCACCACTCTCTCACAGCACCAGAGACCTGGGTTCAATTCCCGCCTCAGGCGACTGACTGTGTGGAGTTTGCACATTCTCCCCGTGTCTGCGTGGGTTTCCTCCGGGTGCTCCGGTTTCCTCCCACTGTCACAAAGATGTGCGGGTCAGGTGAATTGGCCATGCTAAATTACCCGTAGTGTTAGGTAAGGGGTGAATGTAGGGGTAGGGGTATGGGTGGGTTTGGGCTTCGGCGGGTCGGTGTGGACTTGTTGGGCCGAAGGGCCTGTTTCCACACTGTAAGTAATCTAATCTAATCTGTCTTCTACCTTTGAGCCAGTTCTGTATCCAAATGGCTAGTTCTCCCTGTATTCTGTGAGATCTAAATTTGCTTATCAGTCTCCTATGGGGAACCTTGTTGAACGCCTTACTGAGGTCCACATAGATCACATCTACACTCTGCCCTCGTTAGTCCTCTTTGTTACTTCTTCAAAAAACTCAATCAAGTTTGTGAGACATGATTTCCCACGCACAAAGCCATGTTGACTATCCCTAATCAGTCTTTGGCTTTCCAAATACATGTACATCCTGTCCCCCAGAATTCCCTCCAACAACTTGCCCACCACTGACATCAGATTCATTGGTCTATAGTTCCCTGCCTTGTCCTTACCACCCTTCTTAAACAGTGGCATCACGTTAGCCAACCTCCTGTCTTCCAGCACCTCACCTGTGACTATCAATGATACAAATAATCAGCAAGAGGCCCAGCAATCACATTTCTAGCTTCCCACCAAGTTCTAAGGTACACCTGAGCAGGTCCTGGGGATTTATCCACCTTTATGCGTTTCAAGACATCCTCCTCTGTAATCTGGACATTGTGCAAGGTGTCACCAGCTATTTCACTACTTTCTATATCTTCCATATCCTTTTCTACAGTAAATACTGATGCAAAATACTTGTTTAGTATATTCTCCATTTTCTGCGGCCCCACACAAAGGCTGCCTTGCTGATCTTTGAGGGGCCCTATTCTCTCCCTAGTTATCCTATGTTGACACTTTTGTTCTGTCATATACAGGTAGTTACATTGAAGCCTCACGGTTCAGTTTCAGGCCAACGCTCACCATCTCCATGTGCCCTCTCTTGCCCAAGATGTTATGCCTCAGCTGGTTGGTCCACATCATGCACCAGCTCCTCTTCCTTCTGTTATTGTTGCTGTTTCTATTGGAGCAGGTTATGTTTGTAGCTCCTGCTGAGAAGCAAGATGACCAAAAGAAAGGCAGGATTGATCTTGACGTTGTTTTCAGGAGATCTGTGAAGATGTAGATGTCATACAGATGGTGATGTTTCTCTTAGGCTTTCTCCCATCATGCCTGGGAGAGTGGATCACTTGGCCTCTCACCCAACCAACGTATTCTAAGAGCAGCTGCATGCTGTGGCCTCAAAGGACAGGACAGGGCTGGATGGAATAAGATATGTCAGGTGATCATCTTCCAAAGTTCTATAGATCCTGGAATGATTCCTGCAGTTTGGAAGGTAGCAAATGTCATCCAAGTATTTAAGAAGGGAGCAAGTGAGAGTTTAGCAAATACAGACCCATTAGCCTTACATTGGATAATGAAGAAGGTGTTTGGTATGCTTGCCTTTGTTGGTCAGTGCACTGAGTATAGGAGTTCAGAGGTCATGTTGCAGCTGGACAGATCATTGGTTAGGCAGTGGTTGGTATACTGTGTGCAATTCTTGTCTCCCTGGAAAGATGTTATGAAACTTGAAAGAGTTCAGAAAAGATTTACAAGGATGTTGCCAGGGTTGGAGGGTTTAAGCTATAGGGTGAGGTTAATAGACTGGTCCAATTTGCCTGGAGCATCAGAGGCAGAGGGATGATGTTATAGAGGTTTATAAAATCTTGAGGGGCATGGGTAGGGTAAATAGATAAGATCCTTTCCCCAGGGTGGAGAAGTTCAAACCTAGAGGCCATAGGTTTAAGATCAGAGGAGAAAGATTTAAAAAGGACTGAAGGGGCATCTTTTTCATGCATGTGAGTGTACATAATGAACTATGAGGGGAATTGATGGAGGCTGGTACAATAACGATATTTAAGAGGCATCTGGATAGGTACATGAATAGGAAGCATTTAGAGGGAAATGGGCCAACTGCTGGCAAATGGGATTAGATTAATTTAGGACTTCTGGTCGGCAAGAAGAAACTGGACTGAAGGATCTGTTTCTGTGCTGTGTATCTCTATGACAATCAGTGGAATAAAAAATGGCTGAATCTATTATAAAGGATAGGATAAATTGACACATGGATAATAACTATATCATTGGCATAATTAGCATGAAATTATGAATGAGAAATCAGGTTTGACAATGCTACTAACAATATTGCCAAGGGGGACTTGATGGACATAATATAATTCAATGTTTGGAAGACATTTGATAATATAGACACAAAAAATTGGTCAACAAAAATAAAGCACTTGGGATGGGTGTTCTGAACTCGGATCGGGGATTGGCTAACAGACGGAAAGCAGAGAGTAAAAACAAAGGTCATTTTAGAGTTGATTGTTTGTCACTCATTTGGAGCCCATAGTTTTACCATATGTATCAACGTGGGGAGCAAATGTAATATTTTCGATTGTGGATGATTCAAAGCTAACTGAGAATGTGTATTGTGAGGGAGATGTTAATGGCTTCAGGAGGATTTGGATAGGCTTACTGAATAAGCAAGAACATCATTTCATACGTAATAAAAGGTTGGGAAAATGTCAAATGTCATCCTTACCTGGTCTGGCCTACATGTGGCTCCAGACCCACAGCAATGTGTTTGACTCTTAGCAGCCCTCTGGGCAATGAGAGATGAGCAATAAAGGCTGACCTAGCTAGAGGTGGTCAAATTCCATGAGTGAATTTTTAAAAATATGACAAAAGTGTCCTTGTCAATAGTCACTAAAGGTTAACATGCAAATTATTAGTAAGGCAAATGGAATGTTAGCCTTTATTGGAAGAGGATTTGAGTATAGGAGTAGTGAAGTCTTGCTTCAGTTGTACAGGAGCGTGGTTGGACTGCATCAGGAGTACTCTGTGTAGTTTTGGTCTCCTTACCTCAGGAATTGTATTTTTGCCTTTGACCGAGTTCAGGAAAGGTTCAGCAGATTTGTTCCCAGGCTGGTAGGCCTGTCCTATGAGAAGACATTGGGTCTGTATTCACTAGAATTTCAAAGTGATCTAATTCAAATCTCTAACATACTTAAAGTGATAGACAGGGTAAATGAAAATAAGATGTGTCCCTTAGTTGGGGAGTCTGAATCAGGAGCAGAACTCAAAGGGGATGCCAATAATAACAAAAATGAAAAAATGTGTTTTTTATTCAGAGTTATGTATCTTGTAACTCTGCAACCACAAGGATTCTGGCAGTTCAGTATTTGAGGGTGTTGAATGCAGAGATGTATAGATTTCCCATTACCAATAACATAAATGGTTTTGAGGATAATGTGGGTAAATAGCATTGAAGTGTTATGTATTTCATTGTGAAGCAGGTTTAATGGACTGAATGGCCTACTCCTGTTCCTATGTTCATCCCTGGACTGAGACATGATTTGGCCTCGTGTGAATGACACGCAGGAGAGATGCTCCACTCTGTTTATTTCGGCAAACTATACTTTTAATGAGATGTAAATGCATACAGATAGACCTCAACCTCAGAGTGCCACCTGAAGGGGAAAAACCTAATCACTGATGTGGGAACCAGATCATTTTTCCTTTTGCCCAATTAAGTTCATGTACTTTTCAGTCTATTTGCCATGTCAGGACCTCCACAATGTTTCATAATTCTGTAACGATAACCTCAAGCTTCTCATTCCAGTAAATAAAATGTCTGTAGTCCTAGTTTGCCAAACTAAACTACCTCAGGTTAATGGCTATTTAATTTCTTTCATTGAGATATAGGTGCACACTGCTCCTTATTCAGGAGTAACATTCAGGATAATTATGATTACATTGAAAATTGTCAAAAACATTTAGGAACACAGGTTTTAAAATACTTTTGCTGAAAAGTAAAGTTCTAGCAGTTCATTTTTTTTTCCCTTTTAGCAGTCCATTTTATTTTTTTTTCGCACACAGAGATCCAGCTCCCCCAGCGGCAGCTCTCAGAGTGAACAGAACCTCTGACACACCTGTTTTTTTTTACCCCCACGCTACCGCCTAACTGCAGTAGTGCTTATTTTTAGCAGTCCATTTTAAAATGTAGGCCTACGGTTTCTAATTGCAGGGAAAGTAAATGGTGGATGATGGTGGAATTTGATTACACACGTTTAACCAATGGTAATTCAGATAAAGGCAAAATAAAAATGAAAGGAAATGTTTTCTATTTTATGGGAAAGAATGCACAATATTTACATATTGTTGCAGAATGAAATATAATACATTAATGTCAAAATTAATTGCACATTATTTAATATAATAGCTGAGTTCAAAAGTCTTAAAATCATCCATGTAAAAATTATATAAAAAGGATACTTCTATTGTATAATTTTCACATTTGGCTATAAGTGTTAAAAGTCTTGCAAAATAGTAATAAGTGTATTATTTTGGAATGTAAATTATAATCTACAGCTCAAAACATTAATATATGTTGTCGTTAATGCAGTTCATCGCATTATACATGGTATACTTCAAAGACTGACAGAATATGACTGAAAGGTATGTCATGAATACTTTTCATGTTCATCTTGAGGATTTGATGTATTTTCATGGGAAAATGCCATTACTTGACTTTGAAATGTTGATGCTGATTCACCAAAGTCCGTTAATCTTTCTATGCCAGAAACATGATGGCAATACAGGAACTGAGAAAGTGCACTGTTTACTAGTAGCAGACAAGGCACACATGTACAAGAGGAGAAGAGTGATCATTAATCTTTGAGTATGAAGAACAAAGGTGTGGGATGGGAAGGGAAGAAATTGCTGCAAAAGCGCTGACTACTCATTTGTATTGTTGCATATACGATCTTCACAGTCATCCTGATGAATGAGTGGTCAGGTATGGGGAGGTGATGGCCTAATGATATTATCACTGGACTGTTAATTCAGAGACACAGATAATGTTCTGGGGACCTGAGTTTGGCAGATGATGGTGGAATTTGAATTCAATTGTTTAAAAAAAATGTCTGGAATTAAGTGTCTGATAATGACCATGAAACCATTATTGGGTAAAACACATTCCTAATGTCCTTTAGGGAAGGAAACTGTGTGGCCTTACCTGGTCTGGACTACATGTGACTCCAGACCCACAGCAATGTGGTTGAATCTTGGCTGCCCTCTGGGATGCTGGCCTAACCAGCAATGGCTTCGCCTTGTAAAAGGTAGATTTGCTGCTGCCATTCTTCTTTTAGGTTGGACTAAAAGGGACTGATTGGTCTAATTGTTATACAGGAAAACCACTTACTAGTCTAATAAGAAAGGTTCTTGTCTTAAACAACGATTGTTCATTGCATGATGGTAATCAGTACAAGTTGTTTGGTACTTTAGATGTTGGGCCGAATCTTACTTTTTTGGCTTGGTCCAGGTTAAGTCAAGTTTTTTGAAAGATTTTGCACCAAGAGGGCTAGCGAGTTTTCCCACTTTATTTTATCAAACCTGTTATGTTAATAACCTACTGCAGTCCCGTGGTTTCATCATATCCAATTCCCGTAGCACCTTACCAAGCACCATGGCCAGAATAACTTGCTACTCAGCAGATATTCATCAAAAGGTCAAGATGCATTTTTAAAATGCCACAGATGAGAATTTGGTATTCCAAAGCTGCACAGCTTGAGGATGTTTCTGGAAGATATCAGAGAAGATGAAGTTGGCACCACAATACCCTGACAGGTACCTGGAGTTACTGGTCAAGGGAGTGGCACAAAGGAAAGTCATCTTCTTCCTCAAGGACAGGCAGAAGAGGCCATGCCACTAGGCCCTGGCAGACTGGTTCAAGTTTGCCACTTGGGTCAGCATCAGATCCATGATCTGGAGGAATGGCCACCAGCACTAAAAGAATGCTAAATATCTTCTCTACTCTGCGATAGTAAATGCCATGTTCATCTCCCTGCTACTTCCCTCATATTCTTTCTGCCACTGCACCCACCTCCCAAAGCTCATGCTTTGCCAGTTTCATTATTGTCTTCAACCTCTTCCTTTACCCACACTCAGCTGTCTCAACTCCCTACACCACTAACCCTGCATTGCCTCTGCATTTCCTCATCACTCCATCAAAACATATCCCCGTCTTTCCACCCCTGGCATTAAAACTAATGTTAACAGCAGCGCCACCCATTTTCATCTCACTTAATCCCTCCCTTTCTCTCATTACTTTGCCCATGCAGAGTAGAGCAAACTTTTCCAAAGGGATGGTGCTTGACGTTAGACACCTTATTCCACTTGAGCAGAGAATCCTGCCCACGCAGGACAAGACCAGGACAACTCCTGTAGGATTGCAAAGACATCATTATCCTGCCAACCAAGTACTACTCTTCATTCCACTATGACTCTCACATTAACCTCACTCTAAGTCTCATTTATTTCACATCTAACCACAAGTCCACCTTCTGTCACTTTTGTGTCTTGCAGTGACAGGCAGCATCTACACCATCCCTGTAGATAATAACACAGCTCTCCAGAAGCCACAACCTGGATCTCTGGGGACGATTGTACTTAGACCTCAGAGGAAGCATTGGCAACTCTGTATCCTGCCCCCCACCTGTTTAGATACTGACACCTCTATGGAACTAGGTAAAAACAATGATTGTAGATGCTGGAAAAAAAAGTAGAAAGTAGCATAGAGTACAATAGGTGAGTGTGGGAGGGGATGAAGGTGATAGGTCAGGGAGGAGGGTGGAGTGGATTGGTGGAAAAGAAGATAGGCAGGTAGGACAAGTCGTGAGGACAGTGCTGAGCTGGAAGTTTGGAGCTAGCGTGAGGTGGGGGAAGGGGAAATGAGGAAACTGTTGAAGTCCACATTGATGCCCTGGGGTTGAAGTGTTCTGAGGCGGAAGATGAGGTGTTCTTCCTCCAGGCGTCTGGTGTTGAGGGAGCGGCGGTGAAGGAGGCCCAGAACCTCCATGTCCTTGGCAGAGTGGAAGGGGGAGTTGAAATGTAGGGCCACAGGGCGGTGTGGTTGATTGATACGGGTGTCCCGGAGATGTTCCCTAAAGCGCTCTGCTAGGATGTGTCCAGTCTCCCCAATGTAGAGGAGACCGCATCGGGATTAACGGATACAATAAATGATATTGGTGGATGTGCAGGTAAAACTTTGATGGATGTGGAAGGCTCCTTTAGGGCCTTGGATGGAGGTGAGGGAGGAAGTGTGGGTGCAGGTTTTGCAATTCCTGCGGTGTCAGGGGAAGGTGCCAGGATGGGAGGGTGGGTTGTAGGGGGGCGTGGACCTGACCAGGTGGTCACGGAGGGAACAGTCTTTGCTATGCTACTTTCTGCCCACTCCCACCCTCCTCTAGCTTATCTCTCCACCCTTCAGGCTCTCTGCCTTTATTCCTGATGAAGGACTTTTGCCCGAAACTTCGATTTTACTGCTCCTTGGATGCTGCCTGAACTGCTGTGCTCTTCCAGCACCACTAATCCAGAATCTGGCTTCCAGCATCTGCAGTCTTTGTTTTTACCTCATTGATTTTAACCCTACTGCAAATCCTCTTGCAAGGATGCCTGCCTTGAAGAAGTTTTCCTCCTCTCTCTACAAGAATCTCAGCGAGTCTCTCTTCCACTGCAACTCCCAGGTCATTTCCTCTGCCCTGAAGCTCTTCAACCATGTCCTGAAACAAACTCGCTACCACAGCCACATTTGCTTCCTCAGTGCCTGCCTCCGTAACCAACTCATCCCACACGGACTCCGGACCACCTTTAAACCAGCAGAGTTTGGACAAGAACAGGACAAACAGTACAGACTACAGATTCAAAAACACCAGCAACGGTTCTCCTTCAAGATCCTCTGCTCCACACTTGCAGCAATGAGCCGGCACTAACATCTCTACAGTCAGCCCTGCCTCAGTTGAGGGCCACACTATCTCAGAATTGCAAAGGACCCAGTCTGTTGTACTTCCTCAGGAGAATTCATATTCTCAACCAATAGTATTTCAACCTATCTCAAACATCAAAAACTGTAAGTACAACAAACTTTTATCTACCCACCACCATAACCAGCGCTCCTCAAACATTCCAGAAGATTCCCCCGGCCTCTGGAACTGCTCAGACGCCATTAGACATGCGGCTAGTGCAGCTGCCACCCCCACGCGGATTGATAATGTCACTTCCGCCCCCATCATGGCCACTCTCACAGCCACTTCCGCCCCTCACAATTCCTCATGCATCACACATGACATCACTTCCGTCCCTCACATCATCGCTGATGTCACACGCTCAGTAACTTCTGCCACCCCTACTGCAGTGTCTGCCACCACTTCCACCCCCACCAACGCCACTCACCTGCGTTCTGCTGACATGACCCCATAGATCCCAATGTCACTATCCCCACCCCCCAGAACCCTGAGGGGAACACCACCCCTGTTCATGACTCCACCCCCATTCCCCCCACCATCACACTCGCTCCGCTCCCAATCCCAGCTCCACACCCACACCAAATCCCAGCTCCCAGCCCTGTCGAGTTTTCACCATCCCTCCAAACCTCCCTCTCACTGAGGACGAATGATCAGTCCTCAGCAAAGGATTCACGTTCATCCCCCTCCGTCCACGCATCAATGAATTTAATACATACAGTGACGTCGAACAATTCTTCCGTTGCCTCCGCCTCCAAGCTTACTTTCACAATCAGGACTCCCGCCCACCTTCTGAGGACCCCTTCGCCCACCTCCAACACACTGCATCCACCTGGACATCCCGCGCTGGCCTATTACCTGCCCTCGACCTCTTCATTTCCAACTGCCGCCAGGGCATCAACCGCCTCAACATGTCTACCCCTCTCCCCCACTCCAACCTCTCACCCTCACAACGCGCAGCCCTCCAATCCCTCTGCTCCAATCCCGACCTCACCATCACGCCAGCAGATAAAGGGGCGCAGTGGTAGTCTAGCGCACTGCCCTCTACACTGCTGAAGCCAAACGCCAACTCGAGGACACCTCTTCCTACTGCCCCCTCGACCATGACCCCACCCCCTATCACCAAACCATCATCTCCCAGACAATACTGAACTTCATCACCTTAGGAGATCTTCCACCCACAGCTTCCAACCTTATAGTCCGGGAACCCCGCACTGCCCAGTTCTACCTCCTTCCCAAGATCCACAAGCCTGACCACCCTGGCTGACCCATTGTCTCAGCATACTCCTGCCCCACTGAACTCATTTCTACCTACCTTAACACTGTCCTATCCCCCCTAGTCCAGGAACTCCCTACATACATTCGAGACACCTCCCACGCCCTTAACCTCCTCCAAGACTTCCGTTTCCCCGGCCCTGAACACCTCATCTTCACCATGGATATCCAATCCCTCTACACCTCCATCTGCCATGACCAGGGCCTCCAAGCCCTTCGTTCTTTCCTCTCCCAACGTCCCTAACAGTATCCTTCCACTGACACTCTCATTCGTTTGGCCGAACTGGTCCTCACCCTTAACAATTTCTCCTTCGAATCCTCCCACTTCCTCCAGACCAAAGGGGTAGCCATGGGCATATGTATGGGCCCAAGCTATGCCTGTTCTCTTTGTTGGCTACGTAGAACAGTCGATCTTCTGTAATTACAGCGGCACCACTCCCCACCTCTTCCTCCGCTACATTGATGACTGCATTGGCACCACCTCGTGCTCCCGCGAGGAGGTTGAGCAATTCATCAACTTCACCAACACATTCCACCCTGACCTTAAATTTACCTGGACCATCTCTAACACCTCCCTCCCCTTCCTGGACCTCTCCATCTCCATTAATGACGACCGACTTGACACTGGCATTTTTTACAAACCCACCGACTCCTACAGCTACCTGGATTACACCTCTTCTCACCATACCTCTTGCAAAAATGCCATCCCGTATTCCCAATTCCTCCGCCTCTGCCATATCTGCTCCCAGGACGACCATTTCCACCACAGAACACACCAGATGACCTCCTTTTTTAGAGACCACAGTTTCCCTTCCCACGTGGTTAATGATGCCCTCTAATGCATCACGTCTACATCCCGCACCTCCGCCCTCAGACCCCACCCCTCCAACCGTAGCAAGGACAGAACGTCCCTGGTGCTCACCTTCCACCCTACCAACCTTCGCATAAACCAAATCATCTGCCGACATTTCCGCCACCTCCAAAAAGACCCCACCACCAGGGATATATTACCCTCCCCACCCCTTTCCACCTTCCGCAAAGACCGTTCTCCCCGTGATTACCTAGTCAGGTCCACGCCCCCCCTATAACCCACCCTCCTATCCTGGCACCTTCCCCTGCCACCGCAGGAATTGCAAAACCTGCGCCAACACCTCCTCCCTCACCTCTATCCAAGGCCCTAAAGGAACCTTCAACATCCATCAAAGTTTTACCTGCACATCCACCAATATCATTTATTGCATCTGTTGCTCCTGATGCAGTCTCCTCTACATTGGGGAGACTGGGCGCCTCCTAGCAGAGCACTTTAGGGAACATCTCCAGGACCACCTGCAGCAATCAACCACACCGCCCTGTGGCTCAACATTACAACTCCCCCTCCCACTCTGCCGAGGATATGGATGTCCTGGGCCTCCTTCACTGCCACTCCCTCACCACCAGATGCCTGGAGGAAGAGCGCCTCATCTTCCGCCTTGGAACACTTCAACCCCAGGGCATCAATGTGGACTTCAACAGTTTCCTCATTTCCCCTTCCCCCACCTCACCCTAGTTCCAAACTTCCAGCTCAGCACTGTCCCCATGACTTGTCCTACCTGCCTATCTTCTTTTCCACCTATCCACTTCAGCCTCCTCCCTGACCTATCACCTTCATCCCCTCCCCCTCTCAACCTATTGTACTCTATGCTACCCCCACCCTCCTCTAGCTTATCTCTCCACACTTCAGGCTCTCTGCCTTTATTCCTGATGAAGGGCTTTTGCCCGAAACGTGGATTTTACTGCTCCTCGGATGCTGCCTGAACTGCTGTGCTCTTCCAGCACCACTAATCCACCTCTGTGGGAACAATAGGCCTGGAAAGTGTGGGATCACGATCTGGTGAATATTTCATCATGGTATCTCCACAGATCACTGGCAATTATAGGACTGCCTGGAAAACAGGCATCGGCTCAACCTCAGCAGGAGAGGACTGTGTGGTGCTAGCAAACAGGAACTTTGTCCACATTCACAGGGAGAACAGGAGGAGCAGATAGACATGTGGGATGCAAAGAAACTGGAACAATGTGGTGAATCTTGCGACTGCCTCTGCCATGGACAGCTTGGAGACTGCCAATAGAGAACCAGGTCCAGCACTCTCAGATTGTGCTGAAGTAGTGCACATACCTGTACTCCATCGCCCCAGCCTCAGTATCAAAGGCTTGGCAAGATGGATGGGGATAACTGCCTGTTCCTTAGAAATAGGCACACAGCTGGAAGTGCAACCACACAAAGGAAAGGCTGTCAGCATTCTTAAAGATCTATCACACCCTGGCAATGTTTTTCTACAACCTCTACCATCAGGGAGAAGGTACAGAAGTCTGAACACATGCATCAGCCAGTTTTGCAGCAGTTTCTATCCTACTGTTGTTAGAATACTGAATGGACTCACAAACTCTTAACATTCTCCTGTACCTGTGCTTTTGTTTTTGCTGCTGGTTACCTATTATTTATTTATCTCTGCTACTAAACTCTGATCTGCCTCTATTGCTCACAAGACAAAGCTTTTCACTGTGCATCAGTACACATGACAATAAATTCAATTCAATTCAATTCAAAGGTCCCTTGGAATTCACCTCTCAGAACATAAAGGAGGTGACTGGGCCCTGCCTACTCCTCTCCAGCCTTTTGAAGTTCACACTGAGGAGGTTCAACTTACTTCTGGCAAGAAATCCCTCAGCGTGTCTGGTTCATTCAGGCATAAGTGCTCCCGGGATCGACCAACCAAACCCCCAAGGCCAATGGGCTCCCAAGCTGAGCAGGTTTGTTACACTCACAGAACCAGGCAATACACTAGGATGTAATGGCAGGGAGAGGAGAAAGAAGAGGGCACTTTTGTGGCACAGATGGCCATGATTGATTTGGTACTTTAAAATAAATTTTACTGCTTTAACCTTACGTTTATTTGTAGTCTCTCTGCATAGGTCAAAATGCCTTGGTGACGACATCAGGCATCAATTCATGTCCACAGAGTATGTTCCATGGATGGAGATCAGGGCTGAGAGGCTGCTGTATCATCAGGAAGCAAGAGGAATAATACACATTCATGGCATTGTGTCATGCCAACACCTTTGGCTCTCTTTGTACAATATTCCTATACTTTCGAAGATTCTGTGTTCAAATGTTTAGCTGTCAATGTATTGCTCATTACGTCTGTAGCAGGGGGTACATCGAGGGGAGGAGGGGGTAATGCTTTCGAGTGACCAGGGTTAGAAGACGTTTCCACGTGTAGAAGAGACTAGGACCCAAGGGCACAGCCTCAGAGTGAAAGGACAACACTTTAGAAATGAGATGAGGAAGAATTTCTTCAACTAGAGGATGATGAATCTGTGAAACTAATTGCTGCAGAAGGCTGTGGAAGCCAAGTCATTGGGTGCATTTAAGACACAGATAGGTAGGTTCTTGGTTAGTAAGGGGATCGAGGGTTCCAGGAGAAGGCAGGAGAATGGAGTTGAGAAACTTATCAGCCATGATTGAATGGTGGAGCAGTCTCAAAGGCAGAATAGCGTACTCCTGCTCCTGTATCTTATGGTTTTATGGACTATGACCCACTCGCAGAAGATCACTTTGATAAAATGCTTGATCCTGGAAATTTGCCTGGACTGGTAGCAGAAGCTGTCATTGACTTACTGTGCCAGGACATCCTGACTGACCGAGGCCTTGATGGGCTTTGATGAGGATGACCTCCCTCAGACTCTCGGACATGGCCGCCTGTTTGCTGAACTTGCAGTCGGGTTTGCTACAAAAGCAGCTTGTAAATGGTGCAGTGTGAGATTGATGGAGCACACTGCTGTACAGCAAGATGTCCACACCCTTTACTCCAAACCTCCACCGCCCAGGGAGGATTGCTGACCACCGGAGCAAGCTGCCTGATTGTGATACTGCAGTATTGTGCATGGCAAGGCAGAGATGCTGTGAGCATGCAGGTAGGTGCTAAGTAACAGAACACCAAAAGAGCAAACAAACAGCCCTGAGATACAGCCTGGTCCCATCTGTGACCTGGATATGAGTCCATACAGACAAAATGTCCTTGCTGCAGCCTTTCAATGCTAGTTCCAGTGTGCCTGACAATGCAAGCCTGTGTCTCCAAAGCATCTTACTAGTGTATCACTAAGGTTGCCATGATGACTGTGAGGGTTTGACAATTGCAAGGTGCCAATGTCCCTGGACACTTGGTGAGTAAGGCTGGTGCCTGGGGATCATGCCCTGTGCTGAAGTTTGATCACATGCAACTTGGAGATCTTTTGGAGCAACCGGCCAGCTTAATCTTCCAGGAATCTGCTCTGGTTTCCATGTCAGGTTTTCTTGACATCTAGATTAGTTGGTGATTTGGTTAATGAAGAAAGTGAGTATTAATAAGCATGCTAGGCTGACAACAAAGTGTTTAATGAATAATAATCCATTTTAATTGGAAACTTGCTGCTACCTAACAAGAAACTCTTCATTAAAAGCATAAGAGATGGTGTGAGTTGTTCCCAATGTTGAGATGCACTTCTTATCCTATTCTGCCACGAATCTCAGCAAAGCCCACGTCCCTAAGACCCTGATTAAATTCTAAGCCTTGCTGCAAAGACTGACGAGATCAATCTCCTTTGAAATCCAGAGCTACTCCCATAGCCAAGCCCATATGACCTGTTTATATTTGACAGTGGTTAATGTACTCCTTAGCATTAACACTTTCAGAGCCTACCCTTTTATTTAACAGATAGAACTTTCTGCAGCTGGCAAGGGAAGGAGAAGACATTAGCCCTGGAGAGAAACCCAATCCCTTCTTGCCTCCTTACTTATTAAGTTCTGGGCATGGAGGTCTGTGGGAAATGTTCTTGACCTGTCAAGAATTAAGGCAAGTGAGTGGCCAATTAACGGCCGCTTAAGGACTTCAACCCAGCATCTTCCTGATCAGTCATCTTCCCTGTGAGCAAAAGAGGTGACTAGTTTCCAAACTGGTGAAGCAGGACATCCTGCCTGCTGGGTCTTGATGGCCAAATTATTGGTAATCAAGGGCAGAGATATGAGACAAAGGGATGGCCTCTACCACTACCTTTGAACCCCTCCTTTTCCCATGACTCCACCATGCAGGAAGGACATATTTACTTTCTTACGACTGGGGAAGGCACCATACAGCAGACTAAAGGGTCCTTTGCTTGGCCAGCAGCTGACAACCCAGGATGCCAATGTCGAGGCCTGTGATTCACTGAGAAATTTGCCTACCAGATGTTAATGAGCTAGTTGGAGGGAAATTTGCTGAGTTGTCTCATGGTCAACGCATTTATCTCCATACTTCTTCGAAAAAAGTTGAAAAATCTTCTCTAAGTGATCATTGTATTACTGAGGTTAAACACGGAGGGTGGGAGTGTGCTTTTAGAACAGGAGAGTGCAGACAATTAAGACAAAGATTGCAGAAAGCTCAAGAAGACAATGAGGGAAAATGCATTGTGAGCACCTTCACAAGTCATGGCATTTTATGAAATTATGCCTTACAGTGACAGTGCTGTGCTTGGGCAGGGAAGGAGAATCCTGGAGAAATTCAAACATGGAGATGCAGAAACAAAGTTGGCAATGAACCTGGAAAACACTAATACATTTTAAACATCTGATACTGCAATAATGCTGTGAGCCACCATTTATAGAACTGTTGAGAGGTATAAAGGACAAAGGATTGCTACCGTATGGAATATGGTACCATGAAATATATTATCTCAAATTGCATAAAGCTGAGCTTTAATACCTTTAAAACACAACCATAATTATTTCAATTAAATAAATGTGAGAAATATAACTTATAGGCAGCACACTCGGGCTTATAGAAAGTAAAAAAGGTGAGTGAAATATTCCCATAACCTGGAACTTGTATTGATCAGATTTGCACTAATTATGGTGGAATTTATGTCAGTTTCTACAATCCTGATGGGAATTTGAAGCGAGCTTTACTGCAGAGCTGACCTGCCTAGGCTGGATTATAAAAATTGGTATGAAATAAGTGTAAGTACAGTGCCACCCATAGGAGTAATTATGAAAGTGCAAAAAAGGATATCTGTCTTCATTAGTGTCTAACCTCTGCTGCTTGGGAAGGCAATTCTTGCAAGTTCATCCTTCTGAGCATTTTGTGCGAAATGGGGAGTGTCACTTGGTGGGGAAGCTTTTGGTGAGTCTGTGAGTGCAAGGAAATAAAGATTTTTAGTGGACTGAGACTGACAGAACTGTGATTATTTATTGGGGAGCTCCCAGTAAGTTTATTTTTTAAACGTTGAAGGAAATCATTTTCAGTAATTAACCAGAAATTATAGTTACTCTAATGGGTGCCATGTTGCTTCAAAGTGTTTAGCCACAAATGTATTCAAGCTCAGAACTTGTGTAAATACAGGAAACTTATTCTAGCCTTTTTGATTCGGAGTAGATTTATATTAATGAGCTAAGAGGGGTTGTGGTTGATGTACCTTGGTAATGTACAAATGATTGCTGAAATTTACATATAGCTGGATTTCAAAGTAAGTTACTTCTTCAAATAAATATTCCAAGACACAGCTCTGAAATTATTCTGAAGGGTCACTGAACCCAAAACATAGACTCTGCATTCTCTCCACAGATGCTGCCAAACTGTTGAGTTTCACCAGCAATTTCTGTTTTTGTTTCTGAAACAATAATTGCTTCAAAAGTTCAGATGGAAATTAGTTATATATCTGTGTGTGAAGTCTCCCCTTCAATAATTTACAGTATTTGGAATAGCTTGAGCATTTATTTTATAGATAGCCTTCTTTATCTTTTGGTGGTCTGTCAGCAATAAATAAAAGACCATCCATACTAGCAGTAATAAGCTTTTGGAACTCTGTCAGTCTCCGATTGTGATGCTAGAATTTGCCAGCCTGCCTTGCCATGCCTGGAATCTTCAAATGACCCTTAGACTGATAATGTTACATTAGAGTAGGAAAGATATTGGTAAGATGCTGGAATCTGTACTGAAAACAACGAATACTTGAAATCACAGCAGGTCAGACAGCTTCTGGGAGAGGCAGCAATTGAATGTTTCAAGTCTAGATGATTCTTCATCAGACCTGAAGTGAAGGGCAGTATGTTTGTTTAGTTTGGGGGATGGGGGGAGGTGTAGTGGGTGTGGAGTGCTGATGGAGGAAAGATGTTGATAATTCAAAGTAAGTTATCGGAACATGAGAAAGGTAAAACAATGGTGCGTCTCCTGCTAGACTTAAAGGACAGACAGTCCCACATGGGACATGGTAACAAGCTGAAAGAAATGGAAGACCTGAAAGGTGGTTCACAATTTGCAGGTGTTGAGCTCAGTATTAAGTCCAGGAGGCAGTCAAGTGCCTAGTCTGAGGATGAGATGTTGCTCCTCCAGTTTGTACTGTGATTCACTGGGACACAGCAGCATGCAGAGGACAGACGAGTGGGCATGTGAACGGCTATGGGAAGGTCCTGTCTGTGTTTAAACCAGAGGTGTTCTGCAAAGTGGTCATCCAGTTCTGTATTTGGTTTCTCCCATGTCGGGTAGTCAATATTGGGTGCAGTGAATATAATACATAAGATTGGAGGATGGAGGAAACAAAGAAGACTGAAGATGCTGGAGAAATCAGAGTTGAAGCATGGCACTGGAAAACGCACAGCAGGTCAGGCAGCATCCGAGAAGCAAGGGTCAATATTTCGGGCAGGACCCTTCATCAGGACTGATTGGAGGAGGTGTAGGTGAAATGCTACTTCACCTGGAGACAATGTGTAGGCCCTTGGATGGTGAGTAGGAAGGAGGTGAAGGGGCAGGTTTTGCACCTTCTGCGATTTAATGGGAAAGTGCCGTGGAGAGGGGCTGTAGTGACAGTGGTCGGATATGGTGTCCAATGCAGATGGGAGAGTGAAGGAAAGATGCGTTTGGTGGTGGAATTCTGCTGAAGTTTTCTGAAATGGTGGAGAATGATCCTTTGACTGCAGAGTCTGGTGTGATGGAAAGTGAAGATAAAGGAAATCCAATCATGTGGTTGTGAGTGGTGGGAAGGGGAAAAGGCAGAAGTACAGGTGATAGGTCGGATGCAGTTGAGTACCCTGTCAACCACAGTGGGTGGGAAACCACAGTCATGAAAGAAGCAAATCATATCAGTTGGAAGGTGGTATCATCCATACAGATATGACTTTAAGCAAGGAACTGGGAGAAGGGGATGGAGTCCTTACCAGACATGGGGTGTGATAGGCTGTAATGAGGGTAGCTATGGGAGTCCATGGCTGTGGAGTGGATGGCTGTGGACAATCTGCCCTTGCCTCTTCCTGTTACTTACAACATCATGATCAGGTTCCCCTTGTCCTCACTTTGCATCCCACAACCCTCTGCATTCAAAGGATCATTCTCCAATATTTGAGACGACTCCCACAGGACACCACCACCAAATGCATCTTCCCCTCACTTCCCTGTCTGCATTTCACAGGGATTGTTCCCTCCAGGTCATCCTAGTCCATTCCACAACCACCAATACCATGCCTCCTTCCCAAGGCACCTTCTCATGTAACTGCAGAACACCTGCCCTTCACCTTCTCCCTGCTCAACACCCAAGGGCCTAAACTATCTTTTCAAGTGAAGCAAGAGTTTCACCTATACCTCCTCCAATCCTGTGTATTGTATTCGCTGCACCCAATGTGTCCTACTATACATTGAAGAAACCAAACACAGTAAGTGACTGCTTTGCAGATCACTTCTTGTCTGTGTGCAATAATGACCCCAACCTTCCTGGAGCTGATCATTTTAACACAGCATCATGCTTGCACGCCCACATGTCTGTCCTCAGCATGTTGCAGTGTTCCAGTGAATCACAGCACTAACTAGAGGAACAACATCTCATCTTCCAACTAGGCACTTTACAGCCTTCTGGATTTAAAATTGAGGATATTGGTAAATCAGGAATAGAGGAGACAATAACACTCTTTTTGTCACTCTCCTCTTCCGAATGGTGAACTGGATTCAGATCTTCCACCTGAGTAATGGCAATCAGGTACTTGAGTTAGGTCCACAACGGCACTGTGTCGTCTGTTCTGTGCAAATTAGATGCCCTCCCACTGACCCTACAGATTACAGCAGGGCAGCGCTACAGGGAACCTGAATCCCACAGATCTTCACTCCAGTACATCAATTGTTTAAAAGCTTGCAAATGGTTGCTGTGAAAACCAAAACAATCAATGACAGCAAGCTGACAAAAAGTGGTTGTATCATTTCCCTCCAGCGGACTCTAAAGCCAACAGATCTGTTAGACCTGCAGTCACATGAAAGCCTGTCTAAGCCATGCCTAAGGAAAATGACAGCAAGCAGACGCTGTAATGGGGGATTGTTTTTCTGCATTGATAAGCTTGGGAGGGTTAAATTGTCTCTTTTCCATATTTATCCTTTTATCCTGTGAACTTGTACTATCTATGAAAATAACCAGCTGCTATATCCACATGCTATTAATTAATATGGCCCCAATTAGGAAATAGTCTTTTACAATTGCATGTAATTCTAGTCTGTAGATTTAACACAAAGATAAAAAAAAAGAGTGAAATTTTAATCATGGTGATAGGTTACATTTGGAATGTTGGCTTGCACAATGCTATTTTTTCCCCTGCTCACAGTCACACATTGTGAAGGTGCCTGGGGCCACACTACAGCTGACTTTCCATTCCTGATTTGCCCATGCACGTTTAATGTAAAGCTCTTTATGGGAAAGAAGGCGTGACAGTCCCTTTGTTTTTTCACAGTCAATTTTTGTCTCCTGACTGTGGGAAAGCTGTGCACGTAAAGAGCTGGGTTCACCCAAGTCTCACTGTCCTCCGAAAAGCATGAAAAAGGTCCAGCTGCTAACTCTTGTTCCTGTTGGGGATGGAAGAATTGGGAGCTTCTATTCTATAGTCCCCTAAAGAGCATTCGATCATTGATATAAATCTCAGTTCAAAAAATATTCCCTTGATTGTTTTCCTTTTAATTTACAACTGATGCCCTTTCCTATTAGGACAGTTGCAATAAAAACTGCTCCTCTATAATGTTGCCAACTCTGATTGGAAGCATTTCCTGCATGAAATTTGATCAGATAATATTTGACAGGACTTTAAGTCACATGCAAATAGAATCCCTACAGTGTGGAAACAGGCCCTTCAGCCCAACACTGACCCTTTGAAGATTTACCCACCCAGACCCAATCCCCTACACTTAACCTCTGACTAATGCACCAAATCTACACATCCTGAACACTGTGGACAATTTAGCACAACCAACTCACACCTTTGATTGTGGGAGGAATCTGGAGCACACAGTAGAAACCACACAGAAATGGGGAGAATTTGCAAACTCCACACAGACAGTTACCTGAGGCTGGAATTGAACCCAGGACCTTGGCACTATGCGGCAGCAGTACTAACCACTAAGCCACCATGCTATCCCTGGACAATGGCTTTCAGCCAAGGAAGTGGACAAAAACAAAACTACTTTGAAAAGTGACTCACGATTGTAGTTTGATCATTTACATCTTGCAGGGAGGTGCTGGTGTAGTTGTAATGGCACTGGATTAGTAAACCACGGTTAAATTTCTGGGGACAGGGGTTCAACTCCCACCATGCCAGATGGTAAGATTTAATAAAAAATTAAAAGTTTAATGATGACCATGAAACCATTATTGACTGTTGTTAAAAACCCAGCTGATTTATTCATGACCTTTTGTGAAGGAAGTCTGTTGTTCTTATCTGGTCTGGCTTACATATGACTCCAGAATCCTCATTGTGGTTAACTCTCAACTGCCTTCTGGGCAATTAGGCATCTCTAATAAATGCTGAACTTACCCACATGAATGAATAAAGAAAAAAAATGTAAATGACAGACAGACATTTTCAAATCAATTAATGCACCTGATCACGAACTTCATGCACCAAGAATGAATATTGGCAATTCAACCATCGGAGTCATTGAATTTTGTGTCCAATAAACTTAAAAGCCACAAGATTTTTAAATAATAATATTCTCAATTATTTTGATTTCAACATGGACACTCGTAAAATGTATCCTACTTATTTTACATCTTCCCAACAAAATGTTTCTCAAAAAAGGACAATCAGTGTCATTTAACTGTTAACTCAATGTTAAAATATTATAGTTGTAAATTCAAAATTGTGTTGAATAAAAGGCGATAAAAATTACCAATGGCTTTTCTCCAAAGAAGGTTTCCATCAACCAAGCAGGACAATAATTTGCATTTAAAAAGCCACCTGCTCATAAAATACACTCTCTCAAACAACTTAGCAAAGATTAAAATGGATCCCAAGTGGAAAGTAAATTAGTTTGGAAGGAGAAACTGATGGTATGATTGAATAAATTGCATTTTAGGGTTTTTGAAGGACAAACAGCACAAAGATAAAACCATTTTAAAACAGAATTCTCAGGAACAAAATGGAATACTACAACATTTGATCTTGGAGACTGACGGTGTGGCAGTCATCGAAAGTCAAAGAAACATAGAATCATAGAGTCATAGAGATGTACAGCATGGATACAGCCCCTTTGGTCCACCTCGTCCATGCTGACTAGATGTCTTAACCTTATCTAGTCCCATTTGCCAGCACTTATCCCGTATCCCTCTAAACCTTTCCTATTCATATACCCATCCAGATACCTTTTAAATGCTGTAATTGTGCCAGCCTCCACCACTTCCACTGGCAGCTCATTCCATATGCATATCACCCTCTGTGTGAAAAAGTTGCCCCTTTTATATTTTGCCCCTTTCACCCTAAACTTACGCCCTCTAGTTCTAGACTCCTCCACCCCAAAGAGCTTGTCTGTTTATCATATCCATGTTCCTCATGATTTTATAAACCCCTATAGGGTCATCTCTCAGCCTCCGACACTCCAGGGAATACAGCCCCAGCCTATTCAGCCTCTCCCTATAACTCAAATCTTCCAATCATGGCAAAATCCTTGTAAATTTTTTCTGAACCCTTTCAAGTTTCGCAACATTCTTCTGATAGGAAGGAGACCAGAATTGCATGCAATCAACCAAAAGTGGCTAACCAATGTCCTGTACAGCTGCAATATGACCTCCCAACTCCAATACTCAATGCTCTGACCAATAAAGGAAAGCATACCAAATGCATTCTTCACTATGCTATCTACCGGTGACTCCACTTTCAAGGAGCTATGAACCTGCACTCCAAGGTCTCCTTGTTCAGCAACATTCCTCAGGCCTTTACCATTAAGTGTACACGTCCTGCTTTCCCAAAATGCAGCACCTCGCATTTATCTAAACTAAACTCCATCTGCCACTCCTCAGCCCATTGACCCATCTGATCAAGATGCTGTTGTACTCTGATGTAACGTTCTTTGCTGTCCATTACACCTCCAGTTTTGGTATCATCTGCAAACTTATTAACTACACCTCTTATACTTTCATCCAAATAATTTATTAAATGGCGAAAAGCAGTGGACCCTGCACTGATCCTTGTGGCACATCACTGGTCACAGACCTCCAGTCTGAAAAGCAACCCTCCACCAAACCTTCTGTCTTCTATCTTTGAGCCACGTCTGTATCCAAATGGCTAGTTCTCCCTGTATTCCATGAGACCTAACCTTGCAAATCAGTCTCCCATAGGGAATATTGTCGAATGCCTTACCAAAGTTCATATCGATCACGTCTATCCCTCTGCCCTCATCAATCCCCTTTGTTACTTCATCAAAAAACTCAATCAAGTTTGTAAGACATGATTTCCCACGCACAAAGCCATGTTGACTATCCCTAATCAGTCTTTGCCTTTCCAAATACATGTATATCCTGTCCCTCAGAATTCCCTCCAGCAAGTTGCCCACAACCAATGTTAAGCTCACCGGTCTATAGTTTCCTGGCTTTCCTCATCACCTTCCTTAAATAGTAGCACCCCGTTAGCCAACCTCCAGTCTTTGGCACTTCATCTGTGGCTATCAATGATACAAATATCTCAGCAAGAGGCCCAGCAATCACTTCCCTAGCTTCCCACAGAGTTCTAGTATACACCTGATCAGGTCCTGGGGTTTATCCGCTTTTATGCATTTCAAGACATCCAGCACCTTCTCCTCGGTAATATGGACATTTTTCAAGATGTCACCATCTATTTCCCTACATTCTATATCTTCCATGTCCTTCTCCACAGTAAACACTGATGCAAAATTATCATTTAGTATCTCCCTCATCCCTTGCGGCTCCACACATAGGCTGCCTTGTTGATCTTTGAGGGGTCCTATCCTCTCCCTAGTTATCCTTTTGTCCTTAAAGTATTTATAAAATCCTTTTGGATTCTTCTTAACCCTTTTTGCGAAGCTATCTCATGTCCATTTCTTGCCCTCCTAATTTCCCTCTTAAGTATACTCCTACTGCCTTTAAACTCGAAGGATTCACTTGATCTCTCCTGTCTATACCTGACATATGCTTTCTTCTTTTGCTTAAACAAAACTTCAATTTCTTTAGTCATCCAGCATTTCCTACACCTTTCGGCCTTTCCTTTCACCTTAACAGGAACATACAATCGCTGGACTTTCGTTATCTCATTTTTTAAGACTTCCCATTTTCCTGTGAACATCTGCCCTCAATTAGCTTTTGAAAGTTCTTGCCTAATTCCATCAAAATTAGCCTTCCTCCAATTTAGAACTTCAACTTTTACACGCAGTTTATCCTTTTCCATCACTATTTTAAAACTAATACAATTATGGTTGCTGGTCCCAAAGTGCTCCCCACTGACACCTCAGTCAGCTGCCCCAAGAGTACATCAAGTTCTGCACCTTCTTTAGTAAGTACATCCACACACTGAATCAGAAATTTTTCTTGTACACACTTAACAAATTCTTCTTCATCTAAACACTTAACACAATGGCAGTCCCAGTCTATGTTTGGAAAGTTAAAATTCCCCACTATAACCACCCTATTATTCTTACAGATAACTGAAATCTCCTTACAAATTTGTTCCTCAGTAGTTTTGAGTTGTGACGTGTCTGGAGAATGCTTCCCAAAATAGTTTGATGTGAGCCCATGGAAATATTGGAAAGAGATGAGGTTCATGAAATCCGTTGGCTATAACACAGGGAAGTTGAAAAGTGTGGCGCTGGAAAAGCACAGCAGGTCAGGCAGCATCCGAGGAGCAGGAGAGTCGACGTTTGGTGCATATGAACTTCATCAGGAACATCCATTAGGGACATTCCTGTTGAAGGGCTTTTGCCTGAAATATCAATTGCCCTGCTCCTCAGATGCAGCTGGACCTGCTGTGCTTTTCCAGCGCCACACTTTTTAACACTGATTCTCCAGCATCTGCAGTCCTCACTTTCTTCTATAACACAGGGGACCTGTATTTGTGGGCAAGTGCAGGGAAGATGATTGTTTGGGACTTGGTGAGCACAGGGTTGATTAAGAGAGAAACATTATTACTGTTGGAAAAGGGTAGAGACAGGTCAAAAAGGTAAGCAAAGAAAGGGAAGATAAGTATTGAAGCAAGTATTCAGAAATGAGAAAAACTGAGAGAAGTGTGGGAAAGCAAGGAATCAAATCATGAATAATTCATAGAGGTTCAGAACGCATAAGGATGCCATTCATCCCATAGCGTCCTTTCCCATTATTTGGTAGAGAAATCCAAACTATTCCCACTGTAATGATTTCCCATCTATGGGTACAGTGCATACAAAAAAGGAAAGAATGATCTCCACTAGGTAAGAATGCAAGTGCCAATAAAGGCAAGGTAGTGTCTTGAAAGGTGCTGAGCGTTAGTGACAGGCAATGATTATATTTATCCCTTAATTTGAATGAACAAGTTAAAAAAATTAATGTTAACAAAGAAAATGCAGTGAATGATACAGAATGAGATCATTTGAAGGAAGAATCACAAGGAGCAAAGGTTAAAATCTTCCAGGAGAAAGTGAGGACTGCAGATGCTGGAGAATCAGTGTTAAAAAGTGTGGCGCTGGAAAAGCACAGCAGGTCCTACTTGCCGCCTACTTGTGGAACGTTTCAGTGAACACCTCTGGGACACCCAGACCAACCAACCCAACCACCCCATGGCTCAACACTTCAACTCCCCCTCCCACTCCACCAAGGACATGCAGGCCCTTGGATTCCTCCATCGCCAGACCATTGCAACATGACGGCTGGAGGAAGAGCGCCTCATCTTCCGCCTAGGAACCCTCCAACCACAAAGGATAAACTCAGATTTCTCCAGTTTCCTCATTTCCCCTCCCCCCACCTTGTCTCAGTCCCAACCCTCGAACTCAGCACCACTTTCCTAACCTGCAATCTTCTTCCCGACCTCTCCGCCCCCACCCCACTCCGGCCTATCACCCTCACCTTAACCTCCTTCCACCTATCGCATTTCCAACACCCCTCCCCCAAGTCCCTCCTCCCTACCTTTTATCTTAGCCTGCTGGGCACACTTTCCTCAATCCTGAAGAAGGGCTCGCGCCCGAAACGTTGATTCTCCTGCTGCTTGGATGCTGCCTGACCTGTTGCACTTTTCCAGCAACACATTTTCAGCAAAGAGCAAAGGTTGGCAACTTGAAAGAAAAAGTAATTGCTGGAGCACTGATTGAGCACAAGCCGGATAGAAATGGAGTAACAAATGGATTTGGCTTAGAGCAGAGTCAAAGCTCAGTATAAAATATTGGGAGTGGTGTGTAGAATAATAGGTTGATCAGGAATATAGAAAAGGAAGATTAAACAAGACAGGAGCAGTCCAACAACAAAGAGAGTAGAAAGATGGAATCTCAAACCCTGAGGGATCAGTAACAAAGCACAGGAATTAGTGTTGCCAATTCTCTATAAATTGACAATTAATTTCCTGTTCTGTGCTGTAAGCAACTCAGCAGAAAAACCATTAGGATAAAAAGAAATTGTGCTTTTTCTTTTCCATTATCTTTGAATACATTCTTTCACTAGTTATAAAAAGCATTGAAGTTGTGCAAAGCGTTGTTTTATTGGGTGGGTAAATAAAGGCAAGAAGATGAGTGATGACTACATTAACTGAGAATTGACGACTATGACAGTTCAAAGCACAAAACAGGAAAGGGTGGTCATGAGTATCAAGAAGGGATTAAAATATGAATGAATTAATTATTTAAGGGTGGGATCACAATAAATGTTGGTTTTATCAGCAGAGATTTATTATTAAGCACTTCCCTGGGATAGAAAATGACATTCTTTCGTTTCAGTGCTGTGAGTCCTAAGGTGAGACTGGATCCATAGACTGTGTGCCACAGGAAGGGCACATGGTGTTTGCTGAAGCAACGGCTGGGAGGCGAGGGTGTGACACACTCCTTCCGTGTTTGACTTCCAACTCGGCCCATAGAAGACATTCAAAATGGTTGGAACCTTTGCAGATGCTTCTTCGCCAGTTTGGGTGGCCTTGGGCTAGAGATTGTCACAGTCACCTAAGGACATTAAAGTTTTTCAGGAAATGTCTGAAGACCTACAGAATCTGCAATAAGAACAAAAGTCATCACTGTATTTTTGTGGAGTTTTTGACCAGAATAAGGGTTTGCAACATTAGTTGAATTTCTATTTGCCATAATCTGGTGCACCAATCATTCCACTGAAAAGTCGCACATGACACGTGGTTGTCGATGATATAAATAATATTATAAGGAGAGGTTAAGTAGGGCTAGGACTTCTTTCCCCCTGGAATGTAGGGACTGAGAGGTGACATTATGGAGGTCTATAAAATCGTGAGAGATAGATAGCTGATGGCTTTTCTCTATGGTAGAGGAATCAAAATCTAGAGGTCACAGGTTTAAGGTGAGAGGGGAGAGATACAAAAACTCACAAAGAGGCAATCTTTGCACATTGAGGATAATGAGTATCTGGAATGGGCTGCCAGAAGTAATGGTTGAAGCGAGTATAATTTTGACATTTAAGAAACATTTACACAAGTACGTGAATGGGATAGGTATGGAGGGATATGGACCAAATGCAGGCAAATGGAACCAGATTAATTATGAAAACTGGGCAGCATGGGCAAGTTGGGCTGAAGGGCCTGTTTCCATGCTGGGAGCTCTGTATCACTCTATGACCTCCTTGAAACATTTCCTCTGATTTCCTGGTAACCATTTGTCGTGACAGAGCTCAGGGTAGAGAAGTTTCTTGTGTTAGGCATGTGGACCACAAGGTCAGCCCAATGCAGCTGACTGACTCCAGGGGCCATTCTTCAATGTTGGTGTGAGAGAGGGGCCCTGAGATGGGAGCACCACTACCACTGATTCTATAGGATTTTGCAGAGGCAACAATGGTGATAATTCTCAAGGGAACTGAGCCATCTGCTGGACATTGTCCATGCCTTTGATACATGTAGGAGGGCTGGTAACATGACTGACTTGTAGAACATAAGCCTTATGCTGGATATGAGGGCATTGACATTAAAAACTGTTTCCTCAGATGACCTTCCCTCTGTCATTAACTCTGGTGACAGGACGTTCACTGATGATTACACAATTTTCAGTGCTGTTTGTAACTCCTCAGACACTGAAGCGGTCCTTCTCTAAATGTAGCTAGACCTGGACAATATCCAGGGTAGGTCTGTAAATAGCAAGTAATAATTATGTCACACAACTTTCAGACAATGACCCTCTACATGAAGAGTAAGTCTGACCATCATCCTTTGACATTTAAGAGTATATTATCATCTCTGAAACACCACGACTATATCTTGAGGTCACCATTGACCAGATATGAAACATGGACTAGCCTTATAAATACAATGGTTTCAAGAGTGAGTCAGTGGCTAGGAATCTAGCAAAGGTAATTTATCTCATGCACCATCTATAAGGCACAAGTCAGGAATGTAATGGGATACTCCCCAGTTGCCTGGGTGGGTACAGCTCCAACACTCAAGAAGCTTGACACTATCCAGAACAAAGGAACTGGCTTGATTGATGCACATCTACACTTTCACTTGCTCCACCACTGATAGTGTGCGCTATCCACAAGATGCACTGTATGATTCACAAAGACTCTTGAGACAGCACCTTCCAAACTCACAAAAGCTACATCTAGAAGGAGAAAGAAAGCAGATACCTGGTTAAAAAAAAAGTGAAATTAAAACACCACCACCTGCAATTTGCCATCCAAGCCACTTACCAACCTGACATATTGCTGCTCCTTCACAGTCACTTGGTCAAAGTCCTGCAACTCCCTCCCTCAAGGCATTGTGGGTTGACTTGCAACATTCTGAAGGGCAATCAGGGATGGGCAATAAATGCTGCCCACTGTGACAAAGTGCCAGATCTCAGGCATGAACTGATGTGGTCAGGAGACTTGTTTAGACCTTAATATATAGGAGCAGAATTAGGCAATTCAGTCCATTGAGTCTGCTCCAACATTCAATCATGGCTGATGTGGTTCTCAATCCCATTCTCCTGCCTTCTCCCTGTAACCCTTGATCATCTTACCAGTCAAGAACCTATCTATCTCTGTCTTAAATACACTCAATCACTTGGCCTCCACACCATTCTGCAGCAATGAGTTCCATAGATTCAACACGATCTAGCTGAAGAAATCCCTCCTCATCTCATTTCTAAAGGGTTATCATTCCAGCCTGAGGCTTTGCCCATATGTCCTCTTACTAGTGGAAACATCTTCTCCAACTCCACTCTATCCGGTTCTCTCTGTATTCTGTAAGTTGAAATCAGATCCCCCCCCTCATATTTCGAAACTCCATTGAGTACAGACCCAGAGTCCATATCTGGTCCAGGTGATTTATCCTACTTCAGATCTTTTAGTTTCCCCAGAGCCTTCTCCATAGTGATGGCAACCACAGTCACCTCTGTCCTCTCTTGAAGTTCTGTTATGCCATTGGTGTCTTCCACCTGAAGACTGATGCAAAGTACCTATTCAATTCCTCCACCATGGTTGCCTCAATCTCCATGTAGAATGTTTCTTCTTCCTTAGGTTGAATTTCAGCCTCCCAAATCACCCCTTGAAACTTCTGCTATTGCTGTCCAATGTCTCACGAGGGCCCTGTACAGCTGCAGAAGCACCTCTTTGCTTCTATACTCAATCCCTCTTGTTATGGAGGCCAGCATGCTATTAGCCTTCTGCACTACCTGCTGTACCTGCATGCTTGCCTTCATTGACTGGTGTACAAGAACACCCAGATCTCTCTGTACTGCCCCTTTACCTAAATTAATTCCATTGAGGTAGTAATCTGCCTTCCTGTTCTTGCCACCAAAGTGGATAACCATACATTTATCCACATTAAACTGCATCTGCCATGCATCTGCCCACTCACCTAACTTGTCCAGGTCACTCTGTAATCTCCTAACATCCTCATCACATTTCACCCTGCCACCCAGCTCTGTATCATCAGCAATGTTATTGCTGATATCATCTTCTATATCATTAACATATATTGTAAAAAGCTGCGGTTCCAGCACGGATCCTTGCGGTACCCCACTGGTCACTGCCTGCCATTCCGAAATGGAGCCGTTTATCACTACCCTTTGTTTCCTATCAGCCAACCAATTTTCAATCCAATCTAGTACTTTGTCCCCAATACCATGCGCCCTACGTTTACTCACTAACCTCCTATGTGGAACTTTATCAAAAGCTTTCTGAAAGTCCAGGTACACTACATCTACTGGATCTCCCTTGTCCATCTTCAGAGTTACATCCTCAAAAAACTCCAGAAGATTAGTCAAGCACGATTTCCCCTTCATAAATCCATGCTGACTCTGTCCTATCCTGTTACTACTATCCTCTGCTGAGTCCTCCCCACCTTTGCCTTTTCCATAATTTTCTATGTAATGGAACATTACCTTGCCCCCATCCCACTACTTAGTTTGGTTGTTGTTCAGTGACGCAGTACATTGAATCAGAATAATAGATTTTCAAATATTTTATTTTGGTAGAGAAATGAGTCTAATCTAATAAATGACAATGGATTGAATCTTACGTTTTTGAACAAGTCCAAGTTGCACAAGTTTTTTGATTGTTTATTTGCCACAACGCCATCAAGATTTTCTTTATTTACTTGTGGGACGAGGGCATTGCTGGTAGATCAGCATTTAATACCCGTCCCCAGTTAGCCCTGAGAAGGAAGTTTTCATCTGAGATGGTTCTCATCTGATAAGACCATAAAACATTGAATCAGTAATAGGCCATTCAGCCCATCATATCATCTCTGCCATTCAATGACATCATGACTGATCTGATAATCCTCAATATTTGATTGTCTTACTGATTAAAACTTGCCTATCTCAGTGTTGAATATATTTAATTACCCAGTTTCAATAATCTTTGCGGTATTGTGTGAAGTTTTTGTTTCCTTATCTGAGAAAGGATTTTATGGCTATGGAGGGAGGGTAATAAAGGTTTACTAGACTGGTTCCTGGAATGGTAGGACAGACTAACGAAGAAAGACTAGATCAGTTAGGTCTATATTAGAAGTTGAGAAGAATAAGAAACTATCTTATCAAAATCTACAAAATTCAAGTGGGGCTGATCAGGGTACATGCAGGAAGGATGAGCCCAATGATTGGGTCATTTAGAACCAAGGTCATCATATAAAGACTGTTTCTTCACTAGAGTGTAGTGATCATGTAGGCGAAAGTGAGGACTGCAGATGCTGGACATCAGAGACTAGATTAGAGTGTTGCTAGAAAACCACAGCAGGTCAGGAAGCATCTGAGGAGAAAGAAAATCGACGTTTCGGGCAAAAGCCCTTCCTCAGGAATATTCCATCAGAGTAGTGATCATGTGGAAGCCTTCTCTACAGAATATAATTGAGGCCAGAATATTGGATGCTTTCAAAAAGCAGTTGAAAATGTGTTGCTGGTTAAAGCACAGAAGGTTAGGCAGCATCCAAGGAATAGGAAATTCGACATTTCGGGCATAAGCCCTTTATCAGGAATGAGGAGAGGGTGCCAGGCAGGCTAAGATAAAAGGTAGGGAGGAGGGACTTGGGGGAGGGGCGATGGAGATGTGATAGGTGGAAGGAGGTCTTGGTGAGGGTGATAGGCCGGAGTGGGGTGGGGGCGGAGAGGTTAGGAAGAAGATTGCAGGTTAGGAGGGCGGTGCTGAGTTGAGGGAACCGACTGAGACAAGGTGGGGGGAGGGGAAATGAGGAAACTGGAGAAATCTGACTTCATCCCTTGTGGTTGGAGGATTCCCAGGCGGAAGATGAGGCGTTCTTCCTCCAACCGTCGTGTTGTTATGTTTTGCCGGTGGAGGAGTCCAAGGACCTGCATGTCCTCGGTGGAGTGGGAGGGAGAGTTAAAGTGTTGAGCCACGGGGTGGTTGGGTTGGTTGGTCCGGGCATCCCTGAGGTGTTCTCTGAAGCGTTCCGCAAGTAAGCGGCCCGTCTCCCCAATGTAGAGGAGGCCACATCGGGTGCAGCGGATGCAATAGATGATGTGTGTGGAGGTGCAGGTGAACTTGTGGCGGATATGGAAGGATCCCTTGGGGCCTTGGAGGGAAGTGAGGGAGGAGGTGTGGGCGCAAGTTTTACATTTCCTGCAGTTGCAGGGGAAGGTGCCAGGAGTGGAGGTTGGGTTGGTGGGGGGTGTGGACCTGACGAGGGAGTCACGAAGGGAGTGGTCTTTGCGGAACGCTGATAGGGGAGGGGAGGGAAATATATCCCTGGTGGTGGGGTCCGTTTGGAGGTGGCGGAAATGACGGCGGATGATACGCTGTATACGGAGGTTGGTGGGGTGGTAGGTGAGAACCAGTGGGGTTCTGTCTTGGTGGCGGTTGGAGGAGCGGGGCTCAAGGGCGGAGGAGCGGGAAGTGGAGGAGATGCGGTGGAGGGCATCGTCGATCACGTTTGGGGGGAATCTGCGGTCCTTGAAGAAGGAGGCCATCTGGGCTGTGCGGTGTTGGAACTGGTCCTCCTGGGAGCAGATGCGGCGGAGATGAAGGAATTGGGAATATGGGATGGAGTTTTTACAGGGGGCAGGGTGGGAGGAGGTGTAGTCCAGATAGCTGTGGGAGTCAGTCGGTTTATAGTAGATGTCTGTGTTGAGTCGGTCGCCCGAGATAGAAATGGAAAGGTCTAGGAAGGGGAGGGAGGAGTCTGAGACAGTCCAGGTGAATTTGAGGTCGGGATGGAAGGTGTTAGTAAAGTTGATGAACTGTTCAACCTCCTCTTGGGAGCACAAGGCAGCGCCGATACAGTCATTGATGTAGCGGAGGAAAAGGTGGGGAGTGGTGCCAGTGTAGTTGCGGAAGATGGACTGTTCCACATATCCTACGAAGAGACAGGCATAGCTGGGGCCCATGCGGGTGCCCATGGCAATTCCTTTAGTTTGGAGGAAGTGGGAGGATTGAAAAGAGAAGTTATTCAGGGTGAGGACCAGTTCAGTCAGTCGAAGGAGGGTGTCAGTGGAAGGGTACTGGTTGGTGCGGCGGGAAAGGAAGAAGCGGAGGGCTTTGAGTCCTTCGTGATGGGGGATGGAGGTGTACAGGGACTGGATGTCCATCGTGAAAATAAGGCGTTGGGGACCGGGAAAGCGAAAATCCTGGAGGAGGTGGAGGGCGTGGGTGGCGTCCCGAACGTAGGTGGGGAGTTCTTGGACTAAAGGGGACAGAACCGTGTCAAGGTATGCGGAGATGAGTTCGGTGGGGCAGGAGCAGGCTGAGACAATGGGTCGGCCGGGGCATTCAGGTTTGTGGATTTTGGGCAGGAGGTAGAAACGGGCGGTGCGGGGTTGTGGGACTATGAGGTTGGAGGCGGTGGATGGGAGATCCCCTGAGGTGATGAGGTTATGGATGGTCTGCGAGATGATGGTTTGGTGGTGGGAGGTGGGGTCGTGGTCGAGGGGGCGATAAGAGGAGGCGTCCGCGAGTTGGCGTTTGGCCTCAGCGGTATAAAGGTCGGTGCGCCAAACTACTACTGCGCCTCCCTTGTCTGCGGGTTTGATGGCGAGGTTGGGATTGGAGCGGAGGCAGTGGAGGGCTGCACATTCTGATGGTGAGAGGTTGGAGTGGGTAAGAGGGGTGGACAAGTTGAGTCGGTTAATGTCGCGGCGGCAGTTGGCTATAAATAGATCGAAGGCGGGTAAGAGGCCAGCACAGGGTGTCCAGGTGGATGGGGTGCGTTGGAGGCGGGAGAAGGGGTCGTCAGAGGGTGGGCGGGAGTCTTGGTTGGGAAAGTAGGCACGGAGGGCGGGAGTCTTGGTTGTGAAAGTAGGCACGGAGGCGAAGGCGGCGGAAGAATTGTTCAATATCTCGCCGCGTGTTGAACTCATTGATATGAGGGCGTAGGGGAATGAAGGTGAGGCCTCTGCTGAGGACTGATCTTTCATCCTCAGAGAGGGGGAGGTCTGGAGGGATGGTGAAAACACGGCAGGGCTGGGAGCTAGGACCTGGTGTGGGACTGGAGCTGGGGCTGGGGGCGGGGTTAGGGGCGGGGACAGAGATCGATGTAGGGGCGGAGTTAGACATGGTGACGTTGCTCGGTGTGGGGGTGGGGTCAAGCGTGGGGGCGGGGTCATGCGTCGTGATGGAAATAAGCGTGGGGGCGGGGTTACGTGTGGTGGTGAAAGTCGGCGTGGGGGCGGGGCTATGCGTGGTGACGAAGGTTTGCGTGAGGGCGGGGTTACGTGTAGTGACGTAAGATGGCGTGGGGCGGAGAAACCTGAGGCGTTGTGGTCCTGCAGGTTAGTGATGTCAGTGGGGGCGGAAGTGGCTGCGGCGACGGCAACCGAAGGGGCGGAAATGGCCGTGGCGACGGAAGAACCACAGTCATTCCCAGCAGCCGCGGGGGTCGCGAGTCCGTCGGCGATCGTGGAAGCAGCCGTCCGCGCAGCGATCGCCGGGGCGGCCGCCTGGGCGGCGATCGCGGAGGCTCCGAGGTCGGCGGGGGCGGAAGTGACGTCACGGTCGGCAGCGGCCGTTGGTGCCGCGGGCGCTGTAGCGGCCACATGTGTAATGGCGTCCGACAGGCCGATAGAAGATTCTGGAACAGTTGAGGAACCACGAGTGTGGGGGTAAGTACATGAAAGTTTTCGGTACTTACTGTCTTTAATTTCTGATATGGCTAGGAAGAACTGTTTGTTTAGTGTGTGGATTCTTCTGTAGGGGTCCTTTGCAGGTCTGTGAGAGTGTTATCCTGAGCTGGGGAAGGGCTGATTGCAGGGAATGTAGGTAGCGACGCATGGCTGCAAGGGTGGAGCGGAGGATCCGGAGGGACGTCTGTTGCTGGAGGCATCGGATTTGTTGTAGGTACAGGTTGTCCTGGTTGGGTCCAAATTTTGTTGGTTGGAATGTAGTTCGGAGTCCGTGTGGGATCAATCGGTTCCGTAGGCAGGTGCTGAGAAAGGAGATGTGGCTGTGGTAACGGGTCTGTTTGAGAACGTGGCAGAAGAGTTTCTGTGCAGAGGAGATGACCTGGGGGGTGCAGTGAGAGAGAGACTCACTGAAATCCTTGTAGAGGGAGGAAGAGAGCTTCTTCAAGGAAGGCATCCTTGTAAGAGGATTCGCAGTAGGTTAAAATCTTCAGGTAAAAAATGAGGTCTGCAGATGCTGGAGATCACAGTTGAAAATGTGTTGCTGGTTAAAGCACAGCAGGTTAGGCAGCATCCAAGGAATAGGAAATTCGACGTTTCGGGTATAAGCCCTTCATCAGGAATGAGGAGAGGGTGCCAGGCAGGCTAAAATAAAAGGTAGGGAGGAGGGACTTGGGGGAGGGGCGATGGAGATGTGATAGGTGGAAGGAGGTCTTGGTGAGGGTGATAGGCCGGAGTGGGGTGGGGGCGGAGAGGTTAGGAAGAAGATTCAAGGTGAGGGTGATAGGCCGGAGTGGGGTGGGGGCGGAGAGGTTAGGAAGAAGATTCAAGGTGAGGGTGATAGGCCGGAGTGGGGTGGGCAGTTAGATAGAGTTATAAAGTCATAGAGTCATACAACATGGAAACAGACCCTTTGGTCCAATTCATCCATGCCAGCCCAAATAAAATTAGTCTCATTAGCCTGTACTTGGCCCATATCCTTCTAAACCTTTCTAAACCTTTCCTATTTATGTACCTGCCCCAATGTCTCCCAAATAATATAACTGTACCTGCATCATCTACAACTTCCTCTGGTGGTTCATTCCACATACGATCCACTCACTGTGTGAAAATATCACCCCTCAGGCCTCTTTTAAATCTTTCTCCTCTCACCTTAAAATTTTACCCTCTAGTTTTGAACTCCCCAAACCTAGGGGAAAGACCTTTGCTTTTCACTTTATCTATGCCACTTATGATTTTATAAATCTCTATAAGGTCACCCCTCAACTTCCTACGCTCCTATAAAACAAGTCCCAGCTTATCCAGCCTCTCCTTATAACTCATGCCCTCCAATCCTAGTAACAGCCTTGTAAATTTTTTCTGTAGCCACTCCAATTAAATAATGTCCTTCCTATAGCAGAGCTACCAGAATTGTACACAGTACTCCAAATGTGGCCTCGCCAATGTCTTGTACAACCACAACATGATGACCAACTCTGAAACTCAATGCTTTGAGCAATGAAGGCAAGTGTTTTCAAATGCCTTTTTTACGACCATGTCCACCTGTGATGCAACTTTCAATGAACTATGTACCTGAACCCCCAGGTCTCTCTGTTCTACAACACTCCGCAGCGCCCTACCATTTATTGTGTAAGTTCTGCCTTTGTTCATCAACACCTCACAATTATCTAAATGAAACTCATCTGCCACTCCTCAGTCCATTGGCCCAACCAATCAAGATCACTTTGTAATCTTAGATAACCTTCCTCACTGTCCACTATACCACCAATTTTGATGTCATCCCTTATGTAACCATGCTTCCTATATTCTCATCCAAATCATTTACAAAATAAAGAACAACAGTGGACCTAGCAACAAACCCTGCAAAACACCGCTGGTCACAGGCCTCCAGTCCAAAAAACAACCTTTCACCACCATCTTGCCCTCAAGCCAATTTTGTATCCAATTGGCTAACTCTCCCTGGATCCTGTTTGATCTAACTTTACTGACCGGACTACCATGAGAAACCTTGTCAAAGGCCTTACTAAAATCTCTGTAGATGACCTCTATTTTCTTGGTCGTATCCTCAAAAAACTCAATCAAGTTAGTGAGATATGATTTCCCATGCCCAAAGCCATGCTGATTATCTCTAATTAGTTCTTGTCTCTCTAGATGCTTGTAAATCCTATCTATCAGAATTTCCTCTAAAAACCTTACCCACCACTGATGCCAAACTACTCGTCTAGGCTTCTCTTTGCAGGCTTTCTTAAATAAAAGCACAACATTAGCCAAACATCTATCTTCTGGCACCTCGCCTGTGGCTATCGATGACACAAATATCTTTGCTAAGGGCCCCTCGATTTCTTCCCTAGCTTCCCACAATGTCCCAGAATACACTTGATAAGGTCCTGGAGATTTATCTACCTCTGTGCTTTTTAAGGCCTCCAGCAACTCTTCTTTTGTAATGTGGACTGTTTTCAAGACATTAATATTTACTTCCCTGAGTTCCCTAGCTTGCATTTCTTACTCCACAGTACATACTGAAGTGAAATTTTGTTTAGTATCTCTCCCATCTTTTATGGTTCCACACATAGACAACCTTGTTGATCTTTAAGGGGCCCTATTCTCTCCCTAGTTGCTCTTTTGCCTTTAATATACTTGTAGAATCTCTTTGGATTATCCTTAACCTTATCTGCCAAGGGTATCTCATGTTCCCTTTTTGCCGTCCTGATTTCTTTCTTAAGAGTGCCCCTACTATTCTTATACTTTTCATGCGATTCAGTTGCTCCCAGTTGTCTATACCTGACATATTCCTCCTTCTTATCTTGACCAGAGCCTCAAGATCTCTAATCATCCATTGTTCCCTACTTCTATCAGCCTTACTAGTCACTCTAACAGGAAGACTCATTGTCTCACTTCTGAATCCCTCCAACTTGCCAGTTGTCCCTTTACCTGTGAACAGTCTATCCAAATTAACTTTGAAAGTTCCAGTCTTATACTGTCAAAATTGGCCTTTCTCCAACTTAGAACCTTAACTTTTATACAAAGCCTACCCTTTTTCATAACTATTCTAAAACTAATTGAATTATGATAATTGGTCTCAAAGTGTTCCCCATTAACACTTCAGTCACTTGCCCTTCCTTATTTCCCAAGCAAAGGCCAAGAATTGCTCTTTCTCTAGTAGGTACATCTACATATTGATAAAGAAAATTTTCTTGAACACATTTAACAAATTTCTCCCCATTCAAACCTGTATTGCTATGGCACTGTCAGTCTATATTTAGAAAGGTAAAAGCCCCTAATATTACAACCCTATTATTCTTACATGTATCTGAGATCTCTCTACACATTTGCTCCTCAGTTTCCCACCAACTACTGGGGGCATATAGTATAATCTCATCAAGGTGATCATCTCTTTCTTGTTTCTATGTTCCACCAATACAGCTTCACTTGACAATCCCTCAGGAATATCCTCTCTAAATACAGGAGTAATGTTTTCCTTAATCAAAAATGCCACTACCCTCCTCTCTTGCCTCCCTTCCTATAACATCTAAACCCAGTTTAATTCTTCAGAGTTACCTTGCAGTCTGACTTGCTCTTGCCTGCCTTTTCTAATTAACTTTCTCTTTAACTTCTGAACCATTCTCAGTTGTCTCTATATTCTCACGACTGCTTAGGATACCCCTCATACTAATTTAAGGGCTCCTGAGCAGCACTAACAAATCTCCCCACCAGGGTATTGGTCCCCCTCCAGTTCAGGTGAAACACAACGTTTTTGAACAGGTCTCTTCTATACCAGAAGAGATCCCAATGGTCCAAAAGGTTCTTGTGGCTAAAGGGATGAGAGGGTATTGGGAGAAAGCAGAAATAGGATACTAAGTACGATGATCAGTCATGACCATACTGAATAGCAGAGCAGGATTGAAGAGCTGAATGACCTACTTCATGCTCCTGCTTTCTACGTTTCTACATTTCAATGAAGTCCTGCTGTGCCTTTCATAATTGTATCTGCCCAGAGTCCACAGCTCCAGTGCTCAATGGTAAGCTGCCAAGACGCTTGCCACACTTGCCACAGCTGTGTCTCTCCCATATTTCTGTGGACAGTTCTGATGGATTGACTCTCTTGGCTAACATGGCTAGACAGTCCCAGGAAATAGATGCCCAGACCCTGGCTGGTGCCAATACATCGTTAGACTGTATTAACCCTATTCCATAGACTTGCCACTACAAGGTCAATGGTCTGAGTGTGATCTACTACAGAGTGGCTGGACTGCAGAGGCATGAAGTCATGATTAAGACAGGAACCCCTCCCCACCAACCCCCACGTCCACCCCCAACAACATCTGACCATGGCCAGTACCCTGCATTCGAAAAGGAGGCACCCTTGACTTAATATGGCAAGGCCCCCTGACGGTTGGGTGGCTTCGGAGTTCAATGACGACTAGTCCCTTTAGATTTGGATATATGGTTGTCTCCACGCTACACATGCAGATTGTTTGCTGCATACGTCCATTTATTTAAAGGAACAAGTTGATTCGTGGCATGACATTAATTGAGATAATTTTAGGCCTTGATTTTGTTGTTGGTTCATTGAAAGGGGATTGGGGAAGATATAATATTCATGGTTAATTTATTGTCTAATGGCCATATTAGAGAAAATAAGCTCATTTAAGAAAAGGAATTTAGTTGAGCATCAATTAATCTCAGACGGGTACCTGTTAATTCTGATAAATCAGATTGTATTTTGGACAGTAGTTGAGTATTAAATGAATATCAGTAATTCAGTGAGTTAGTAGTGAGATGAAAGGTCATGTAAGGGCTTGTATGTATACATTTATGGACAGAGTTACATATTATAAGCCCTCATCACCTAAATCAGCACCACCTCAGTCTGCATGAACAGTGGCTCAAGTGAAGCCTCAGTTAATGTCTGCCTCCTGCATACAATTGAAGATAATTGTTACCTTTCCTCTGTTAAAATTAAAAAAAAATTGTATGTATGACCACAAACTCACAGGGAACTAACTTCACATGGCTGCCTTGGGCCCATAACACTCAATACCCTTACTTAATTTAAAAAAAGTCCATATTAGATTCAAATTCAAATTTAACTACTGAATTAGCATTGACTACCATTTGAGGAAGACAGTTCCAATCCTCCAAAACTCTTTGTGTATATACATGCTTTCAAACATCTCATCTGAATAGCCTGGCCCTAATTTTTAGCCCATGCCCATGGTTCTAGAATCTTCATTCAGTGGAAATAGTCTCACTTTATCTATCCTGTCTTTCTCTAATAATATCCTGAAAATCTTAATTAGATCACCCCATTTTAAATTCTGGAGAGCAAGGTAAACTGGTCAAAACATCCTTCCTAAGGTGTGGTACCCAGATCTGCTCGCACTATTCTAACCGGGCCCTACCTAGTGTTTTGTGTAACTGCAGCATAATGTTTACATTCCTACACTCCAGCCCTTTAGATGTGAAGACCTGCATTCTATGACTATCTTCTGCACCTGTTCATGGCATTTTAAAGAGACAAATTTCATTGGACATCCACTAGATTTAATGTCGAACTTTCTAAAAATAACCCTGACCTATCCTTTTTCTACCTGAAAAGGATGACCTCACATTTGCTTATATTAAAATCTATCTGTCACAGTATGCCCATTCACCTAATCTATCAACATCCTGTTGTAATTTTATGCTGTCATCAACACCATCTACAATGCTGCCCAATTTTGTGATGTCAGCCTATTTGGATATGTGACTTTTTATGCCATTATCCAAGTCATTAATTAAGATTGTGAATAATTGAGGCCCAAGCACAGATCCCTGTTAGACAACATTAGTCACATCCTGACAATTTGTGTACTTGTTCATTATTCCAGTTCTCTGTTTCCTGCCACTCAACCAATTTCATTTGCAAGGCCCCAGTTTTGATGGTATTAAACAGAACTTTCAAAAGTTGATTGGAGGAGGTTGTTCATGGTAAGTGGAAGGTTTTCAAAAGTGAGATAATGAGAGTTCAAGAACAGTATGTTCCTGTTAATGTGAAGGGGAAAGCTGGCACGTGTAGGAAACACTCAATGACTACCATAATTCGATTAGTTTTGAAATAGTGATGGAAAAGGATAGACCAGATCTAAAAGTTGAAGTTCTAAATTGGGGGGAATGCTAATTTTGATGGAATTAGGCAAGAACTTTCGAAAGCTGATTGGGGGCCGATGTTTGCAGATAAAGGAATAGCTGGAAAATGGGAAGACTTCAGAAATGAGATACAGAGAGTCCAGAGACAGTATATTCTTGTTAGGGTGAAAGGAAAGGCTGGTAGATGTAGGGAATGCTGAATGACTTAAGAAATTGAGGGTTTGATTAAAAAGATGAAGGAAGCATATGCCAGGTATAGACAAGATAGATCGAATGAATCCTTAGAAGAGTATAGAGTCAGTAGGAGGATATTTAAGAGGGAATTCAGGAGGGCAAAAAGGGGACATAAGATAGCTTTGGCAAATAGAGTTAAGGAGAATCCAAAGGGTTTTTACAAATACATTAACGACATAAGGGTAACTAGGAAGAGAATGGGACCCCTCAAAGATAACCTAGGCAACCTTTGTGTGGGATGAGGAGATAATAAATGAGCATTTTGATTCAGTGTTTACTGTGGAAAAGGAAATGGAGGATAAAGAATGAGGGGAAATAGATGGTGACATCTTGCAAAATGTCCATATTACAGAGGAGGAAGTGCTGGGTGTCTTGAAACACATAGAAGTGGGTAAAACCCCAGGACCTGATCAGTTGTACCCTAGAACTCTGTGGGAAGCTAGGAAAGTGATTGCTGTGCCTCTTGCTGAGATGTTTGTATCATTGATAGTCACAGGTGAGGTGCTGGAAGGCTGGAGGTTGGCTAACGTGGTGCCACTGTTTAAGAAAGGTGGAAAGGACAAGCCAGGGAACTGTAGACCAGTGAGCCTGACCTCGGTGGTGAGCAAGTTGTTGGAAGGAATCCTGAGGGACAGGATGTACATGTATTTCGAAAGGCAAGGACAGATTAGGGATAGTCAACATGGCTTTGTGCATTGGAAATCACGTCTCACAAACTTGATTGAGTTTTTTGAAGAAGTAACAAAGAGAATTGATGAGGGAAGAGCAGTAGATGAGATCTATATGGACTTCAGTAAAGCATTCAACAAGGTTCCCCATAGGAGACTGGTTAGCAAGGTTAGATCTCATGGAATACAGGGAGAACTAGTCGTTTGGATACAGAACTGGCTCAAAGGTAGAAGACAGAGGGTGGTGGTGGATGGTGCTTTTCAGACTGGAGGCCTGTGACTAGTGGAGTGCCACAAGGATCAGTGCAGGGTCCACTACTTCTCCTCATTTATATAAATGATTTGGATGAGAGCATAAGAAGTATAGTTAGTAAGTTTGCAGATGACAACAAAGAAGGTTACCTCAGATTACAATGGGATCTTGATCAGATGGGCCAATGGGCTGAGAATTGGCAAATGGAGTTTAATTTCTTTTATTTGTCAGAGTATTGAGTACAGGAATTGGGAGGTAATGCTGCAGCTGTACAGGACATTGTTTAGGCCAGTTTTGAAATATTGCGTGCAATTCTGGTCTCCATTGTATGGGAAGAATGTTGTGAAACCTGAAAGGGTTCAGAAAAGATTTACAAGGATGTTGCCAGGATTTGAGGATTTGAGCTATAGGGAGAGGTTGAACAGGCCGGAGCTGTTTTCCCTGGAGCATCGGAGGCTGAGGGGTGACCTTATAGAGGTTTATAAAATCATGAAGGGATTGGATAAGATAAATAACAAAGTGCCTTCCCTGGGGTGGGGAGTCCAGAACTAGAGGACATAGGTTTAGGGTGAGAGGGGAAAAATATAAAAGAGACCTAAGGGGCAACTTTTTCACGCAGAGGGTGGTACGTGTATGGAATGAGCTGCCAGAGGTAGTGGTGGAGGCTGGTACAATTGCATCATTTAAAAGGCATCTGGATGGGTATATGAATAGGAAGGGTTTGGAGAGATAAGGGCCAGGTGCTGGCAGGTGGGACTAGATTGGATTGGGATATCTGGTTCGCATCAACAAGTTCGACCTAAGGGTCTGTTTCTGTGCTGTACATCTCTATGACTCTATGACTCTGTGACCAGAGGTATTGAGGCTCTGCTCAAGAAAAAGGAGGCAAATGTTAGGTATGGACTGCTGGGATCAAGTGAATCTCTTGAGGAGTATAGGGGTGTATGATTACACTTGAGGGAAATCAGGAGAGCAAAAAGGGGACATGAGGTAGCTTTGGCAAATAAGGTTTATCAGAATACAAAGAGATTGTACAAGTATATGAAGGGCAAAAGAGTAACTGAAAAAAAAGGGTCTCTTAAAGATCAATGAAGCCATCCATGTGTGGAACAACAGGAGATAGGTGAGCTCCTAAAACAAACATTGTGTGTCAGTATCTACGGTGGAGAAAAGCATGGAAGCTAAGGACCTTGGGGAAATAAATAGTGATGTCTTGAACGAAGTTCACATTACAGAAGAGAAGGTCTTAAAATGCATAAAGATGGATAAATTCCCATGAGCTGACCAAGTGCATCTCAGGATATTGTGGAAGCTAAGGAAGAAATTGCAAGGCCTCTAACAGATATTTGTATCATCAACAGCCACAGGTGAGGTGCCAGAAGACTGAAGGTCGGCTAATGTTGCACCATTATTTCAGAAAGGCTGCAAGGAAATGCCAGGGAACTACAGACTGGGAAGCCTAGCATCAGTGGTGAGTAAGTTTAGATTACTTACAGTGTGGAAACAGGCCCTTCGGCCCAACAAGTCCACACCGACCCGCCGAAGCGCAACCCACCCATACCCCTACATTTACCCCTTACCTAACACTACGGGCAATTTAGCATGGCCAATTCACCTGACCCGCACATCTTTGGACTGTGGGAGGAAACCGGAGCACCCGGAGGAAACCCACGCAGACACGGGGAGAACGTGCAAACTCCACACAGTCAGTCGCCTGAGGCGGGAATCGAACCCAGGTCCCTGGCGCTGTGAGGCAGCAGTGCTAACCACTGTGCCACCGTGTTGGAGGGGATTTTAAGACAAGCATTTGGAAAGGCAAGGACTGATTAGGGAATTGTCAACATGACTTTGTGGATGGGATATCATATCTCACAAACTTGTTTGGGTTTTTTGAAGAAAAGACCAAGAAAGTTGACAAAGGCAGGAAAGTAGATGTTATCTACATGGACTTTGGCTAGTCCTTCAAATAGGTTCCACATGGTAGACTGGTTAGAGATATTTGGATCACATGGGATCAATTAGGAGAAAGTGAGGATGGCAGATGCGGAGATCAGAGCTGAAAAATGTGTTGCTAGAAAAGCGCAGCAGATCAGGTAGCATCCAAGGAGCAGGAGAATCGATGTTTCAGGCATAAGCCCTTCTTCAGGAATGAGGAAGGTGTGCTAAGCAGGCTAAGATAAAAGGTAGGGGGGAGAGACTTGGGGGAGGGGCGTTGGGAATGCGATAGGCGGAAGGCGGTTATGGTGAGGGTGATAGGTGGGATAGGGGGTGGGGGCGGAGAAGTCGGGAAGAAGATTGCAGGTCAAGAAGGCGGTGCTGAGTCCGAGGGTTGGGACTGAGATAAGGTGGGGCGAGGGAAAATGAGGAAGCTGAAGAAATCTGCATTCATCCCTTGTGGTTGGAGGGTCCTAGGCGGAAGACGAGGCGCTCTTCCTCCAGGCGTCGTGTTGCTATGGTCTGACGATGGAGGAGGCCAAGGACCTGCAAGTCCTTGGCGGAGTGGGAGGGAGAGTTAAAGTGTTCCACCATGGGGCGATTGGGTTGGTTGGTGCTGGTGTCCCAGAGGTGTTCTCTGAAACGTTCCGCAAGTAGGCGGCCTGTCTCACCAATGTAGAGGAGGCCTCATCGGGTGCAGCGGATGCAGTAAATGATGTGTGTGGAGGTGCAGGTGAATTTGTGACGGATATGGAAGGATCCCTTGGTGCCTTGGAGGGAAGTGAAGGGGGAGGTGTGGGCGCAAGTTTTGCATTTCTTGCGGTTGTAGGGGAAGGTGCCGGGAGTGGAGGTTGGGTTGGTGGGGGGTGTGGACCTTACAAGGGAGTCGCGGAGGGAGTGGTCTTTCCGGAATGCTGATAGGGGAGGGGAGGGGAGGGAAAAATATCCTCGGTGGTGGGGTCTGTCTGGAGGTGGCGGAAATTCAACCAGACAACCGCCTCCACGATCGCCAGGAAGACCATCGCCGACAGATTCGCGGCCTCCGCGGGGTGCACAGCCACCGGGAACACACCGTTTCTGCCGTCGCCGCAACCACTTCCACCCCCGGAGTTGCCGTCGCCGCATCTACTTCCACCCCCAGTGACGTCACTCACCTGCACAATGACCACGCTGCATGCGTCTCTGCCCCCGCGCCATTCTCCGTCCCCACGCCTAACCCCCCCACCGACCACACCTAACCCTGCTAGCGCTGGTCTCTGAGATTGAGATTGACACTGAGAGAAAGGGAGCAAAATAGAGAATAACCCTTTCAACAGTGATGCTGCTGCCTTTTAACAAGGTTATTTTGCCCTTTTCTTTTTGAGAGGGGTCATAACGGCAGAGGTGTCGATAAGTCTGAACTCGCTACTTTAATAGTGGCTAACAGATACTGCCTAAATCAACAATCAGAGGAAGCCTGTAGGGATTTTTGTTTAAAACAACTGTACAATGAAAGGGGAGTGGCCAGTTTTCCCAGCTCAGGTTTTTTTTAGTTTGGTTTAGTTTAAAGCTGCTGGTCAAAGAAAGCTGCTGGGGGAAAAGGTTCCCTGATTCAACAGAGGTTGTTGGCTGACTCTTTCTCTAACATCTTTCCTGTAAGATCATGTGTTTGACTTTATCTTTTTTGCTAAGGGCACGTTTATGTGGATGTTGCAGGAAATTGGAAGAGCATCATTAAATTGTAATAGAGTGGCTTGGGTTTTCAGATAGGTCAAGTTATTCTATGTTCTGTTCACCTCAGCTTTCTCCTTTAAGAAGAAAAATCTACCTTCTTGAGAAAGCTGGTGACCATCTCTTGGTGACTATCACCTTATGTGGCTCAGTGTTCTGTCTTTTAAAACATGTCTGTGAAATTCCTTGAATTATTTTATCATGTTAAAGGTAGCACGTTAATATAAATTGCTGTTGTTATGATTTTTACATGTAACTCTTGTTAGAGATCTCAGTAGTCATCTCTGAGCCAAAACAAAGTTGTGCTTTAATATTGTTAAATCTTGTATCTATCCTCACTATTTAGTGAACCAAGGTAACATTTTAACAAATCTATCTTAAATAGTGTCCAAGACCTAGTACTGTCTAGCATTGTAAAGTGTAATGAGTCTGCAATCAAAGTATTTTTGAGACAACATAAAAAAATTTGTGACTGGTTTAATTTGTTTGAACTTATCATTATTTTCATTTTCTTCCATAAAATTCTCTGTATCATGTATCATTTTAATTGCTCTGCTTTCCATTTTGAACAGCTCATCACACAAAGATACTTCAAGTTGCACCTGAAACATGTATTAACTGTTTTTTGGCATTCCTGGGATTCATGTACCTATTGTTGCCATTTCAATTCTATTTTCTGCCGTCATGCACTGATTTGCTAAGGGAGCTTTCATTCTCTTGCTGTCTGCCTTTAAGCATTCCACGCTTGCATCCACAATGAAGTCCATTTTGAAATCTAGCTATCATTGAGCTCTCTATTCTTTCAGCATAAATTATGACCTTAAGCAATCTATAATATACTCGATGATATATTCCTTGTTAAGTACACGAGCCACAGACACGTGAGAAGATGAGTGCGAACACCAATATGCAACTCTCATTTTTTAACTTCTAAGGGTCCTAATCTATCTTCTCCAGGATACCCACCCAAAAAATCAAAGAATGTCTTCTTGTGGTTTTAGTTATGCATCAGTTTAAATTATATACCTCCTTCTTAGATTCTGTGAAGATTCACTACCTATTATGAAATCCACATGTTATATTCATTGATTTATGAAAAATGACACTTTTCAAAACAAAATGGAGAATGTGCAATCTGTTTTGAAACAAGATGGAGCCAGGAAGTCAGATGATCTTCTTCCTTCTCTGCTGATAAACAAGACTGGAAGTTATCTTGTTTGTTTGGAAGACATATTAAAATGCAAATAATGTCTTGAGGATTTCATAGAGAAGAAATTGGAATGTAAAAGATCTTTCCTGCCAACTTATTAGCTGTGATTCTGCAGAACCATAGTTCACGATGGACTCCCAGACCTCTTTTGGCACTGAATTCATAGAATGTCAACAGTGAGGAAGCAGGCCATTTAGCTCAAGTTCACACCAACCCTCTGAAGAGCATCCCACTCATACCCACTCCATCCCTGTAATCCAGCATTCCCATTGGTTAATCCACCTTGGCTGCACATCCCTAGACACTATGGGACAATTTAGCATGGCCAATCCACCTAACCTGCACATTTTAGGACTTGGAGAGGAAACCAGAGCACCTGGAGGAAACCCACACAGACAGGGGGAGAATGTGCAAACGGTGGCACGGTGGCACATTGGTTAGCACTGCTGCCTCACAGAGCCAGAGACCTGGGTTCAATTCCCGCCTCAGGTGACTGACTGTGTGGAGTTTGCACTTTCTCCCCGTGTCTGCGTGGGTTTCCTCCGGGTGCTCCGGTTTCCTCCCACAGTCCAAAAATGTGCAGGTTAGGTGAATTGGCTATGCTAAATTGCCCATAGTGCTAGGTAAGGGGTAAATGTAGGGAAGTGGGTCTGGGTAGGTTGCGCTTCGGCGGGTCGGTGTGGACTTGTTGGGCCGAAGGGCCTGTTTCCACACTGTAAGTAATCTAATCTAATCACACAGACAGTTACCCCAAGGCTGGGATCACACCCAGATCTCTAGTGCTATGAGGAAGCAGTGCTAAGCACTGAGCTACCATTGCAATGCATGCATTGGCAGCTTGGAGGTGACTCAGATTAAATCTAAGGTCATCTCTTGTGTCTGTACAAACGTGTTTGTTTCATGTCCTTTGGCTTGAAATAACTATATCTCTTTTCAGTAATTTGGCTTCAAATTCCTACATGAAAGAACATGTGCCCACCAACAGCACTTTCATACAGTAATATTCATCAAAGTCTTTGAATTCTAAATCTGAAGTCATTGGAAACCTGCAATATTGCAGTACAACATTATTAAGGAAATGCGGCAATCATTTGTACATTGAAAATGACCCTAGTTCATAATTACTTCACTTATATTTGTACAGTAATGTAATAGAACATGGAGCTCTACAGTTAACTGAGTTGGCTAAATGGCAAAAATGTGTTTGTGAATGTCACAGTCAGCATTGAGTAGTGTTGGAAAAGGCACAGCAGGTCAGGCAGCATCTGAGGAACGAGACATTCGATGAAATATTAATTCTCTTGCTCCTCAGATATTGCCTGACCTGCTGTGCCTTTTCCAGTGCCACACTTGATCAACTCTGACTCTCCAGTATCTGCAGTCTTCACTTTTTCACTGTCAGCATTGATTCGATTTCCAACACATGAAAAATCCTTCCTTCTAATGCTGTCTCAAAACCAGTGCCTGTAATGTAACTGAACGATTAAGGTTCATGTTAAGCTAGTGTCCACTATCACACTGTTTCAACAAATAGATATTGTGGTAATCCACTTAGTTTGTTGATAATAATCAGTTTAATGTTGATATCTGGTATTAATTTTCAATACTTGCAATTAAAACCCAATTCAATTTTGTATAAAGGAAAAGGTTATGCAAAGTATGCCAGATTTGAAATTATTTTATGTAATTGCATGTGCATCCTTTCTGAAATTCTATATACAGGGTGTGAAAGAAAATGACAGATTCAAATAATCTGATGAACTGGCTGAGCTGTTTTATCATATAACTTTCAGACACCTCCAAAGTAAGTACATACTGATAACTTTCACAAGCCAGTGAGCAAGGTGACATGAAATGGAATACAATCTACTGCTTTTAAAGGCTGAAGTCTTTCTAAAGCGTGACATTTTGGCAGATGGAATTCTTCAGGAGTCGTAGCATCCTCTAGTAAGGTGGGGCAATGCTTTATTTAATGGGTATGAGTGAAAGGAAAGATCCTTATCATCAAGATGTTTTCTTTTTGTCTTTCATCCCACAGCTCAAAATATCAGATCAGCTTCACAAAAGGAACACTTGTGTATGCAGAGGTCAGGAAGTTGATCTTAGCACCAGTGCTATAGGCCATGCCAGAAAGCCATTTCCAGATTGTGTTTCATTGAGCATCTGTTTTTGCTGTTGTGGTGTTAACTCTCAGGGGAAATCTTCCAATGGAGAGAGCTAAAACATTGCTGTGAATATGAGGGGCCCCATGTCACAGTGCTTTGTTGCACTAATGTACTAAACCACAATATAGCATGATGCAAGATAACAAACACGACTCCTGACAGTTTGGCCTTTCCAACATTTATTGCAGACAAGGACACAATCATATTGTAAAGCAAAAGAAGGAAAGGTACGTTGTGACGTTTTAAAATTTTTTGTTTGCAGCAAATTCTGTTACTACATTAAGAGCGTGGGTCTCCTTATTTAAGGAAGTTGTAGATTCATTGGAAGCAGTTCAGAAAAGGTTTACACAATTAATACCTGAAATAAATGGGTTGTCTTAATGAGGAAATGTTCGACAGGTTAAGGTTGTATCCATTGGTGTTTAGAAGGTGTCTTGATTGAAACATAAAAGATGCTGAGGACTCTTGATAGAGAGGCTGTTGAAAGGATCTCTCCTTTTGGGGGACAATCTACAACTAGGAGTCATTCTTTCAAAATAAGGGCTTCCCATTGAAGACAGATATGAGAAGAAATCTTTTCTCACAGATCTTTATCGGTATTTCGAACTCTTCTCCAAAAAGTGGTGGAAACAGAATCCTTGAATAGTCTTAGGGTGGAAGTGAATAGATGCTTGGTAAGCAAGGGGGTGAAACATTATCAGGAGTAGGTGGGAATGTGAGATAATCAGATCAGGAATGATCTTCAATAGTAGAGCAGATTACAAGGCTAATGGCCTACACTTGCTCCTAATTCATGTACATGTATATGGACAGCAGGCCATCACAAGGAATAAGTTACACATGGCAACATGTCAGCCAACCAGTTTTGTGGATAAACAGGAAGTCCTTATATTAAAACAGGGTAATTTTAAACTTTCTCACTTTGCATTGGGTCAATGCATTATGGGATACATTGGCAAGTTTCTACCCTTATGTCATAATCATGGGTTCAGAACCACAAAGTACCGTGAACATTTTTAGCCTTTAATTCAACAATGTGTTTTTTTTAAATAGGACTACTATAGAGGCAATAACTGCAGGGGAGTAAAAGATCTTTGGTGTAGGTCGGAGGGATATAACACCTAAAGTTATCAAAGAAACCTCAAAAAGGCTGTGATCTTTTGTAATTACAAAGATAATAAGGGGTTGTTTACTCTGTACTGAATAATAAACCATGGCCTGTGAATTACACTGCAGACATATTTTGTGTTTTTCCCTTTAAAGAATACACAAGGTTAAAAAGTAAGTTTCAACTCTACTGCAGTTATCAAGAGGAATTGGGTGCTCTAATATGTCTATAATAAGATAGTTTACATTAACATACTGTGAAGGTCAAAGAATTATACCTTAGCCACCCTGTGCTACAGTTAAATACCCTCTCCTTCCCTGAATGCGAGAATTTACACACAGTTGAAAGATGAATCTCAATGAATCTGCACAATTAAGAATTGGCAAGCTGACTGTTCACCTATCAAGCCAACATTACTGGCCACCTCCATTGCAAAGGCAATAACATTTGGTTCGCTGCTCTTCGCAAATAATTCAGACTGATCCATTTCCTTTCTTTAACTTTAATCTTTTTGGATTCATGCAGTCATGAATCATGTATGTATATTTTATTATTAATTCTTTTTGTAGTTAATAAATTTTGTTAATTCGAAAACCAAAGGGCGGGAATCCTTTTTAAACTAACTTTGTTGCAACCTTTTGAGGGGATTGAGTGAATAAAGAAGGGGACTCAGTTCATCCCTACTCACCCAACAGCTTAAAAGCTTGCAGTATCCTGTTTGGAAACATAAACTACTGGAGAAATTCATTCATGATTTGGTCTTAACACTTACGATTAAGACATCTTTCCAATACAAGGATACATAAATTAACAAAGTCATATTAAAATGTTTAAGTGAAGGGAACAGAGAGAAGTTGACTTTTTTTCCATTAGAAATTTGATCATGGGTTTTTGCAAGTCTGGAATCAAATCAAGTGCATCAAGGTAGGAAATTGAGATTGAAACTGGAGCCATTGGACAGGTGGATCATGTTCCCTCCAGAGCCTACTGAGAAGGGGGAGATACCACAGGACAATCAAGCCAATTTGTCCTTCTCTAAAGAGAGTCAGACCATTTGGACAATCTAGATATTTTATTTCACAGGGAGCTATATTTTCTTATACTACTTGTAATAATTCTGGAAGCCTATCTGGAAAGGAATATTATTTATTGTTGAAGAACTAAAATGTGCCCACTACTCATAGAGTACAAAGACTATACCCAGCCTGGGACTGACAGTTATGTTTTTTTTTAAATGCATCTATGTTCTATTCTACTGGCTCAAAGATGTTATGATATATTTTGAGAGCAGGTGGGACTTGAATCCAGATCTCCTAGTTCAGAGGAATGGAGACTGCCACTGTGCCACAAGAACCCCACTGGGTCTGCCATTTAAAAAGGTTTAACCTATTTTCCTAATCAACCTGCACAGAGATGTTATCACACGCATCTGCAAAAGGTGGAACTTGAACCCAGGTCTGTTGGTCCAGGGGTAAGGACACTACCACTGCACCACAATAGGGCCCCCCCTAGAGCCTGCTTTAAATGGAGCTTAGATGATGAGTTCCAAGTGAGCAGGCTATTGCCTGTTACTAAGGGAACGCATACTCATCGAACTCCACAGGGAGATTAATTAGTGATTCCCTATGAGCCTTATAGGGGTTATCACACTTGTAATCAAGGCAGCAAACCAATAAAGATTTTGAAAAACACTAGGCTTTTGAAGGGAAAAGGTGATAATTACAGGTATACATGGAAGTTAAAAACTGGTTCCATTATATAGAATTGGAGTAAATAATAATTTAGCAAGGGAAGAGATTGGAGTTGGAGTAGTGCACAAATCCTTATAGAATGAACATTCATCTGGTGAGTGGTGAGATGTTCTGGAAATGGTTCTTGTTTCATACAATAAGGCGAGAAATACTATTGTCTCTCACAGTGAGATTTATTCCAAAAAAAACATGATGTAACTTGCACTAAACCAAAAAAAGTCAGATCCCAGTCCTTTGAGTTTGACATAAGTTCTATAACACTGTGAAATCTTCATTCTGAACATCTCTCCAGAAACTGTTATTTATTTGGATCATAATCCTTTCACTTTTCTTGAAAGATTTCATGGCAAGAACATAAGACTATACTGTTAAAGTTTATTGCTGCAACCATACAATTTGAAAATCAGTCACATAGCAGGAAAAAAGATCATAATGGCACCCCCTCATGAGTAAATATAAAAGGAAATGAATGAGGATCAAAATGGACTTGTGTAGACGAAGATTTTCATGGAAAGTCCTTGTGTATTGAACATAGAGTAAATTCTGTACAATAGGCTGGTAATAGAAAATTGTAACAGGAAAATGAAAATGCTTCTTAAAAATACCTTTTTGTTTTTCTGGGAGGGTGTGGTGAAGGTCCAAGATATATCATAAACTTTATTTGAAACCCTTAAAACTGTGTTCTAAATTTGAAGAATCACAGATACTTTAAATTTAATCTGTATTTCTGTATTGTGTATAAGAATGGGAGACATTGTTTTAGTTTCAGTTTCAATTTGCTCTGAGTGGTGAGTTCTGGATGTCTAAAATTTGTTGATATATGCATTTTAATGAGGGCTTACAAACTTGGAGTAGAGCTCAAGGTGAATAGTTTAGTGTATTAGAAACAATGATCGAAGAGGAAAAAGAAGGTTGTTACCTAGCAACAAAGAAAGACAAAACCATCTAAAGATTAAGAAAAGGTATGCTGGTTTAGTCAGACTGAAAAGATACTATGAGTTTAGCAGCTTCTTAAACAGTCAGGGCCAGGCAGAAGGTCCTCACTAGCTTAAAATAAACTCCAAAAGTAGAAAACTGCTGAAAAGTGAAGGTATTGTGGGATTGAGCAAAAATCCTTATATTTTGCCATACTGGACCAAAACCCTGATCTTTTTAAAAACTTTTAAAAGAAAGGAGGGCAGCTGGGCTGACCTTTCGTAAAAATACACAGATGCAGAGATAGCTACCTGGAACCATTGTTCAGCCCAAAAGTCCAAATTATATCTCCACTCTACGAGAATAATTAACCAGACCTAACATCATAGACTAAGACAAATTTTTACACATTGGGCTACCCAGCCCGGACATTATGGAACCTCTCCAGATACTGGACATTCAACTTCAAACAATATTCATTCACAGAGATGTCGGGCTTTCAACATCAATCAAAATACATTTACACATACTCGTTAACTGCCAGGAAGCCAATTGACTTCACCAGCAATACAATAGCAAGCACAGATTTGGCTTGAAGATGAGGACCCTCAATTAGTATGATTGCAGGCCCCGATCTCACCTGACAGAGCTATCTCCCCAGGAGCTATCTGCACAACTATGTCCGGAAGTGGGATCCCAACAAAAGCTACTGACATATGTCTGTCCCGTACAGGAGAACTAACAGCAATTGGCCACAACTAGCAGACCTAAGCACCTACGAATTCTGAAAACTACTGACCCGACCTACACAACAAGGCCTCAGACACATTTCTGACGTGAAAACTGGCCTGCAAAACCATCAGAAAGTAACGAAAACTGAGTATTCACCCGATAAATCCAAAACACTCCATTTGAAGTCTTCATTGAGGCACTGGGTATGCAAACAGGAACAGCCAGCTGCACCGCAAAATTGTCTTTTTCCCCGGTGGAGAGCTTAAATTCCCAAGACCCCAAAGTTTCCAACCTAGTCAGCAGCGGGGCAGGAAGATGGGTGGTGATAGTGCAGGAACCCCAAGGTTGGGAATTAAAATTAAAATTTCTGTGATTAAAATTGCTAGTTAACTTTTAATTGTGTTTAACCTGTGTTTATTTTAATAGTGTATTTAGTAACAGCCCTCTGCATAGTTGATTGTGTCAACTTCACTGTTTACTACATTTGCCTTTATATCTTGTATTACACTTACCTATTGTATTTAATAAACGGAAACATTGCTTTGCTCTGAAACACCTGTCTATTGCCTTCTTCATTTCACATTCTGAAATAAGTCTGGTGTCAGAACCAGGAATGTGGAGGTGATTCGAACCACCTAAAAATCAGCAAATTACTGACCGCAAACCAGAATCCCTACAGTGTGGAACACCCATGTGTCAGCTTTGAAAGCACTAAGAAGTCAATAAGAAAATGCTCCAGAAACCAATTACACATGTGGAAACAGAGTTATCCTTCACTGAGTTTTAAATATATATATGAGCGTGCTTTTGAGAGTAACAGGGCAGAATTGTTTTCTGATATTTGTAAAGAGCATTTCAAATTGCTCTTATGCAATGTGAAATAATTAGTGTTGTTTTCCTGTTGTGTGTAATAAACTTTTATGTTGTTTAATTGGAAGTCACATTAACAGACTGTTCTGTTTATGTTCAGTGTTCAACTGCCAAGATGAAAAAAACTATCAAAACTAAAACTAGGTTTCTCTCTGGGACCTGAATTGTCCAGTATTATGATCAGCGAGGATCAAAACCCAAACTGAATTAGAAAGCAAAGTTACACAATTCACAGATTTCAAGTAAGGTTAGTAATGGTAAGATCTCAGCAAGATATTCACGAGATTTATAAATAATTCTAATAAGGAAATCAAGAGACAGTAGAAAGTTATACTGATACTGGATATCTGAAATAGAAGCAGAAAGTACTGGAGAAATTCAGCAGGTCTTGAAGCATCCGAGGAGAGGGGAACAAAGTTGATGTTTTGAGTCCAGGTCCAAAAAAAACAGATTTGAAAAGTTCACTTTGTTTCTTTCACCACTGATGCTGTCAGACCAACTGCAGAATTTCTCCAGCACTTAGTGATCTCAAAGGAATTCAGGAGAAACTTCTTTATTCAGAGAACAATGAGAACATGGCTCTCATTATCACACAAAGCAGAATAAAAGCTCAATCAGTATATGAGGAAGAAAGGAATCGAAGGCTATAGTTGATAAATTGAAATTAAATAAGGGGTCCCATGTTGTTTTGTGTACATTGTGTCCAAGTATGACACTGATGCAATTTTTTGTTCATTATTTCTCCTGTAGCTCTGAAAATATTGTTGGATTTGAAATTTGTGATTTGCATATCAAAAACCCGCAGCAGCAATATGAGATTGAAATAGGGAATAAAAACAGTTACAAAATACAATTTGGCACTGGATAATAAAGATTAAACTTTGGAATTTGCAATTATATTTAAGGCAATCAAGCATGCAGATATACTTCCTGCGCATCTTTAATTCACTGGTAATAATTCATTATAATCTACAAAATATATGACTGAGTGGAATATCCACTTGTGTCAGGCATCAATGGGCAGTACAGTAAGAAGTCCTCTGATTTTGTGAATGTCAATCTCATTTATAGAACGCGAGTATATTTTCAGTCCATGCTGAGTTTGTGTCGGCATCTTTCCAGCTTGGAAAATGAGGAAGCAGTAAATTATTTGCAAAGCATAAATAATTTAAATTAGGATAAGTGTTGTTAGCCTTTTTGGTTGTGATTTTTTTGTATGACAGGCTTCAGCCTTCACAAAGATGTTGCCAGGATTGGAGGGAGAGGCTAAATAGACTGGGCTTTTTTCACTGGACCATCAAAGGCTGAGGGGTGACCTTATAGATGTTTATAAAATTATGAGGAGCATAGGTAGGGTAAATAGCCCAGGTCTTTTCCCCAGGGTAGGGGAGTCCAAAACTAGAGGGCATAGGTTTAAGTTGAGAGGGGAAAGATTTATAAGGCAGAAGGTGGTGTGTGTATGAAACGAGCTGCCAGAGGAAATGTTGGAGACTGGTACAATTACAACATTTAAAAGGCATCTAGATGGATATATGAATTGGAGGGTTTAGAAGAATATGGGCCAAATGCTGATAAATAGGACCAGATCAGTTTAGGATAGCTGATTGGTATAGATGTGTTGGTTATATAGCATGGAAACAGGGTCTGTTTCCATGCTATATAACTCCATGACTCTGTGACTCACTGTCAAAAAATAGCTTGGATTTAAACAGCAAGTTCTTTGAAGTAGCAGAAGCATTTACTCTCAAATTGTAATCATGTCAAATCTCACTTGCTCTCAATGAGACCCAGCTGATTTTAGCATGTTTACTTTGGTCTCACTTCCAATCATTAACAGTTTAATGGATTCCATCCAAAATATTTTTCTCATAAATATCATTGTTGATTGAATGCAAGACATAAGAAATAGGAGGAAGGGTTAGTAGAGCTGTTTGAGCCTACTTGTCTATGGCTAATCATCTACATTAATTCCACTTTCCACCCGGTCCTATACCTCGTGATCACTATAGTAATGAAAAATCGATCACTCAAAGTCTCTAATATATTCATTAACTCATAATCATCATCAGGGGTAAATTCGCAATCCTCTACATGAACAAATTTTTCCTTACCTCAAATTGACATGACCACCTTCCTTATCCTGAAATTCTGACCCATAGATTTACACTTTCCATTAACAGAACAAGCCTTTCAGGTTCCATTCTGTCAAACCCTCAAAGAATTTATTATGTTTCATTGAGATCATCTTACAATTTCATAAACACTAAACAAATGCTTTTTAACTGGGCCAAAGCATCAGCTAAATTGTTCTGCATGAAGGGGAAAAACTCACAACAGTGTTACAGGGGTAAAGTATTCAGGTCAATGAGGTAAACACGTTTCCATGTTGAATTCTGTGGCACGAAACAGTCGGTGTTTAAAGGTTAGTGTTTGGGTGCAGGGAGGTGTGGAGGTAGGAAGGGAGGGTGGACATTGTTTGGTTTTTGGGTGAAGAGAAGAGCAGAGGAGAGAAGGGAGGAGATTTAGCAGAGGGAGAGACCTAGAATCCTGAGTATGGTAGAGCCAGAAAAGGATGGCTGTTGGTCAGTCAGGAAGGGATTTACACATGGAAATCCGGCCCACTGGTTGGGCTCAGAGGTCAAATTCAGAGTACTAAATTGAGGAAGGAATAGTCACAGTCAAAGTGGGAAACAGGATCCAACATAAGGCAGGAGCTGATTCCTGGGTTGTTCACTCAGCTTGATGTACAGATAGTAGTTGAATTCAATTCTGCTGCTATTGATGGCCTACTCTACTTTATGGATACCCAGTTTTGAGTTGCTAGATCTGGTTGAAATCTATCCCACTTAGTACAGTGACAATGCCACACAATATAAGGAGGACATTCTTAGTGTAAAGACAGGATTTTTGTTCATGGCACAGAGCAAACCTAAGGTTGGTGGTAATAGTGTTTGGGACAAAGTCATGCTGACAGAAGTATAAGTTGGAGACGATGTCAGACTGTTTCTTGACTAGTCTGTGGGTCAGTTATCTAAACTTTGCCATAAATCCACAGATGTTGCTAAGGATGACCTTATGGTGCTATCAGGGCATTGTTCTTCCCAGTGCCTGGGTCAATGTAGACTGATCTGTTCAAATGCATTCCTTTTTAAGTGCCTTTCAAGTATGAAAAAAACGTTATTATGATCACATAGGAGTAAGGAAACGTTGCAAAAATGGTGCCCAGTTCTGGTTCTAATGTTGGAAATGCCATGTTGCTGATAAAATTCTACCATTTGTTTCCACCACAAAACTTGTTTTTCAATTTATCTTTGTATCATCGGTAAATCTGGCTGCAATACGCTGTCCCTTCATCTCAGCCATGAATATGAATTATAAATAATTCAGGCCCTAGTACTAACATTTTGGCACTCTACTGATTACAGTTTGCCAATTTGAAAATGGCTTACTTGTACTGACCTTTTTTTTGTTGTTAACCAATTCTCTCTCCATGCTAATATAAATAATTGTTTAATAGCACAGAACTTAAATATTGCTAAAAGAAAACAAGAAGTGAAAGCTTTTCATTTATTATTCTTTAGGACTAGAACACAAGAAAGAGAATTGTCTGGTCTGATAGTTTAGATCGACAGTTAACTATTCTTGCCATGTCTGTATGCCAATGATGGCACAACAAATTAGCTCTCTCTTCTCATAACATATAAATTTGTATCATTTTTATCAAATCACATTTCTTATGTCGTAGTCCTAATGAATGCAAGGTGAAAAGTTTAGACTTCTTGACTTCTTTCAGGCACGGTAATATATTTCCGTCAGCACTCAGAGATCCTATCCTGTGTAGTGACTTGTTTGTGCAGCACTTCATTGAATCTCTTTTGGAATTTCAAATGCATTACATCAGCTTGTGTTCCATTATCCACCTTGCCTCTTACATCTTCAAAGAACTCCAAAAAAAATTGTCAAATAGAGTTTCCATGTCATAAAACCATATTGACAGCTTGACAATGCCCTGCTACTACTTATTTAATAAAGGATTACAGTAATTTCCAAATGACAGATTTTCAGTTTAACTGGCCAAATGGTTTCCTGTTTTCTATTATTTGTTCCTTCATCCTACTTGTGATGGTCTGTCGACGGCTCGGCATGGTCTCAGTGTCGACATCCGGCCTTGGCGTGATTCCAGAGCAGTCTCCCAGCCTCAAGGTGAAGCCTGGCACAGTCTGAAATCAGGGCCGATGTGGATTGGAGGCGGGGTACCAATGTGGACTGGATTGAAAGGATTGTTATTCCAAACTTTAAATTTCTTTATTTCTAATTTATTCCTATTATCTGTAATGCTGGACTTATTATTTCGTTATTTTTCTAATATTTTTCTCCTACGAAAGATAGGGGTAGCACAGTGGCTTAGTGGTTAGCACTACTGCCTTGCAGTGTCAGGGACTCGGGTTTGATTCCAGCCTCGGGTAACTGTCTGCTTGGAGTTTGCACATTCTCCCTGTGTCTGCGTGGATTTCCTCTGGATGCTCTGGTTTCCTCCCACAGTCCAAAGATGTGCAGGTCAGGTAAATTAGCCATGCTAAGTCGCCCATAGTGATAATTGCATTAGTAGGGAGCAGGTGAATGGGTCTAGGTGGGTTACCCTTTGGAGGGTTGGTGTGGACTTTTGGGCCGAAGGACCTGTTTCCACACTGGAGGGAATCTATCTAAGAATTTACACTTAAGAACCTGTACCTAGGGACCTCTGAATCTAAGATGACACTATATGTGGTGAGTTGTAAACATTACACTGTACTCATTTGAGTATATGTAACAATAAAGTTAATTCTAATTCTAATTCACTGTGACCTTTTCACAATCTAAGAAAATTGCACAAGATTAAGGCTAATTCATCCACTGTCTCTGCACTTCTTGTAATTCCCAAGGAAGCAGGTTACCTGACCTTGGGGACTTGTGAACTTTAAATCCCACTAATTTTCCCAGTACCTTTTGTTCAGTATTAATTTTATCCCATATTTTTAATCCTTTAGTTGATGTGAATCTAGTTCATCCTGGATAGCAATACACAGCAGATTTCTTTGGCAATAATATTTGAAGCCAATGAAAGAACTGAATGGAGCCAGGTTGTTGATTGTACATTGACTGTGTACCTTGCTGACTTGTCATTAAATGACATGGAGGAGTCATATATTTGTGTAAGGGCATGTGTAAGTGTATGAGTAATTAGTAAACAGTGAAGAGATTGTCAGGGATATTTGAAACACAAATTCTCAAGCAATCTATTTGACATATGGTATTGTTGTGTTTCCTTACCTTGCTAATTCCTTCAGGTGCATTGTTTCGCCCTGCAGCTACAGAGACTGTTGATAATCTTGAACCTGGCTGAAGTTTCAAAGAGAGAAGTCCACCTCACATCTACTTTAAACAGCTGCTTTTCCATTTTATTAGCCATGAAGCAAAGGGTTGAGGACAATACAATCTCCTACTTGCTCACAGGCACCATGTCACATCTGCAAGGTTGGGATACCAACCTTATTTTTCCCGACTGTAATTGTTGTCCTGCTGTCCAGTTTTCCCAAAGGTTGAAAACTTTTCAAGGTTATTTTTGAGCAATAATAAAGGCTTTAGTCTATAAATAAAAATAATCCCCCGATTTAGAGTTAAATCAAAGTGGGAGAACAACTTTAAATTTCAGCAGCAGTCTTCTTAATTTGCAGAGTTAGGATAAAATGCCTATAGAGTGGAAGCAGACCATTTGGCCGATCAAGTCCACACCTTCCCTCTGAAAAGCATCCCACTCAAATCCAAAACCCTACTCTATTTCCCATGGCACATCTTTGGACAGTGGGAGTAATAAACACACAGACAGAGGAAGAACATGCAAACTGCACACAGACTGTCTCCTGAGAGTGGAATTGAATCCAGGTTCCTGGCACTGTGAGGCACTGTTCCAACCACTAAGACACCATTCCACCCTTTTCTAATATATTAAATCATTTCAAAAAATAAAGTATTGGCTTTCTTTCTCCTTTTACACATTTTCTTAAGGCTTTCAAATTGGAGTACATATAACATCTGAACTGTGCTGGCAGTGGTATGACAGAAACTTTGGACACAAGCCTTTTCAGTTCGGCTCTGTATACAAATTTAATCAATACAATTTAGTAAGGTCTTGGTATAATTCAATGTTCTTCTTCAAAAGCTATCGCCCTGTCCTGCACAATAATGGGTCTGAATTTTTAAAATTAACTTTGAAAAAGAAAAAGACACCACTGTTGGGAAATTTTGTTTATACTTACAGTGAGATTTTCACTAAAACAGTTGTTCGAGTAAAATTAATTTTCCATATCCTCTCCCAAGTAAGCTGCAACAAAAGATAACTCTGCAAATGAAAGACTCTGTAGCACATCATTTGTGCTTCAGTCATTTTCTGAAACACAAGATATGTTGTCAGACATATGCAAGATTTAGTAAGCTGCCAGAGGCAATATCAAGCAGTAGTTTAGAGCCTGACTAGCAGTCAAATGTGAAAAGTGAAAATATACCATGCAAGCCTCAAATTTCATTCCTATAAATGATGCCAATGTACATCAATACTGAGTAATAATTAATAAATATGGCACAATTCATTAAAAGAAAACATTATTTTTGTCCTATTCACTGGGCAATGACAAGCAATCTCCTTATGTGATGTTGAAGGGGATCTGTTTCAATCAATGCATTAAAAGCTCAATATAGCATGTGTAACCTACATTAAACTCCTTGTCAGAAAAAACATTCATATTTAAAATGACACAACCTTGAATACTTTCATGATGAAAGCATGACTGACGGAAGGAGAATACTTCCAACACAATTTGAAGCAGCATTGTATTCTTGACAGGAATAAAGGTCGCAACATAAATTATGGTAAAAGCTTTTAACTGCAAAGAAAATATATCAGCTTTCAGGTATGGAGGTAAATTAAGCAGTATTGTTACAGTATTTTTTAGAGTCCATCACATCATAGGCATGAAACATAATGAGAATGAAGATATAACTTCACTTAAATTCACACGATTAACTCATTCATGTTGTCTTTTAGATACAGACCTTGAAACCACATTGAGAGCAGAGATAGTGGTTTGTGACTATAAAAGTGACCATTGACTCGAGCTTATCTGTTGTGAGTGTTATTTTTTTGTTGGAAAAATCCAGAGATAATATGTCAAGTATGTTAACAGGCATCATGTCCAAGTGCTTTAAGCAAGTGAAAAATGTAATGATTGACTAGGTCATGTTTGCTTCGTGTTGAGTTGGAAGGTCTAGTTGTCTCCCCCTATTCCTGTCACATCAGGACAGCTTTAAGGTCCACAAGCAGACATTTAAGTGGTTCTGCTCACAGAATATTCTACCAAATACTTTGGTGTAATCCCAGAGCATTTTCTACATTTATTAGGAGTGCAATGGTATTTCAGGGATTATCTGACCTCATTTTATAGTGAAGAGTTGGGACATTAAGCTTTAAGAGTTCCAGGTGCATCACCATTCAAAGTGTAGATCCTAAATGATTTACTGCAGTGCAGCTGCAAACTACTTCTGTATCTATCTACTGATGTACAGCAAATATCTTATTAACCAGCATCAATGGAACCAGAAGTGTACCAGTTGATCAAATATTCCGGATAATCAAGAGGTCCACATAATTATTGCAAAAACACACTTGAAGTTATAGAAACAAAATGCAAGGGGTACATCACTTTTACATTTCATTTACAGCATAATAACACACTTTGCCTGAAATGAAACTCACTGACAGAGAGCCTTCTCACTCGCACCCTCAACTGACTACTTGAACATCTTTGTATTTGAGGAAAAACTGACTCGAAATTGAATCAACTGTTAATATTTTATGTGGCCATTTGATTGAATAACAAGTTTATTTACATTGAGGTAAATAATTTTTAAAACTGTAATAATTGGACAGAATAATACAGTAAACTTTGCAGTATTCGAGGTATATAATTTTTGCCACTTTATTGAGAGTGCCGGTTCATGGAATGCCAGTTAAAACAAAATTTGTTGGAATACTTTATTCTTGTTTGGCAAGTTTGAGGAATACCTATTCTCTATATGATATTAACCCTCATAAATGAAATAGGTAAATGTGAAGACTTAAATGAGGGGATGGAAAATTACATAAAGATATAAAAGTTAATAATACTTTGTGTTTAGTATTCTTATGTGGCTAAAATATAAATTTCATTCATAATAACCTGACACCAAGATTATAAATCAATAATCAAAGAAATTTCTCTCCCTGCCTGACCTGTTGAGTCGTTCAGTATCTTTTATGTTTATTTGAATTATTCATTTAATTATTAACAACTTCCACTAAAATAATTTTTGCAAACTGTAATGTTAAAACTTTAACAGAAATTTAATAAATGGTAAAACATGGACTTCAGCACTTATTTTATTTGTCATCTAAATACTTTTCATTGTTCAAATATTTGAGATCCATCATCAGTTTTCACACTGAGAGAAATTGAAATATGCTGATGCCCCCATTGATTGAAATGTGCAGTGTTGCAAGTGGAATGTGGAATCAATAATGGAACAAACCAAATTATGCTACATTCAAAATTGCATATGTATTAATTGCAGGCTTTATGATGGAATAGATTTTGTGCTCGGCGATAAAGCAAGATTATGCAACTTTGACCTGGTGGAAAACTGCACTTCCACTAAATCTTCATGTTGCAGTCAGATTTGAAGATAAAATGGCAATGAAAGCTGTCAGTTAGCCACCAAATGTCCAGCATTCTAAATCACTGTCTTTTGGCAAAGATAAAAGAATCAATTGAGCTGTGTACAGTAAGATGACACATTTGCCGTCCTTACATGTCCAACAGTTCCAAATTAATTAGCATCAGTAACAGTTTTCTCTCACTGCTACTGCCTTAGGAGCAAGGTTCAGAAGCTGTAAAAGATTGAGTAGCTTTGAGTACCTTTGCTGCATCTCCTGTCATTTATATGTGGTGAAGTGGCAAAGTTGATTTCCTGATGGCATATTGGAGATGGAAGGAAATAGAGGGAGACCTATGTAAGACTTGAGATGCCTTATTCAGCCTTCCTACATGCTGCACTGGTGGAGGTAGTGCATTTTGAGTGAAATGTCAATTTGAATTGTGTCGTTCCTCTCAGATAGACATGAATGATCATATGACACTTTTCAAAGAAGGTTAGGTGAGTAGTTTTGTTCTACTCTGAAAGAGGGTCACTGGACCCAAACTGGTGAATGCGCTTTCTCTCTACACATGCTGCCAGAACTACAGAGCTTCTGCAGCTACTTCTGTTTTTGTTTCAGATTTCCAATGTTTGCAATTCTTTGTTTTTTGCTTGAGTAATCCTGGTATCCTGACCAACAGCTACTCCCAACCACCACCATCAACAAAAACCGTCAAGTCATCATCTCATTGTTGGATGTGGGAACTTAGATGGTATAGATTTAGCTGCTGCCTTTGCCTCTGTTACAACCCTGACCATGTTTCCATAGCACTTCATCGCTTATAAAATATTTTGAGAGGGTGAAAGAAGGGTATATTAGAGAGTTACAAATTCTTTCATTTTTTCTATCCCTTTTCCTATGAATTTCTGGGGATTTAGCAGACATATCTAATTTAAGACTAGGAGGAAATAGTAACTCTATTAGATGATGCACGTTCAGGTGGAATTGAAGATGGGCGGCACGGTGGCACAGTGGTTAGCACTGCTGCCTCATAGCGCCTGAGACCCGGGTTCAATTCCCGACTCAGGCGACTGACTGTGTGGAGTTTGCATGTTCTCCCCGTGTCTGCGTGGGTTTCCTCCAAGTGCTCCGGTTTCCTCCCACAGTCCAAAGATGTGTGGGTCAGGTGAATTGGCCATGCTAAATTGCCCGTAGTGTTAGGTAAGGGGTAAATGTAGGGGTATGGGTGGGTTGCGCTTCGGCGGGTCGGTGTGGACTTGTTGGGCTGAAGGGCCTGTTTCCACACTGTAAGTAATCTAAAAAAAAAGACAACCCACCCATTGACTATTGCAAACAAGAGTTTCTGCCCAGCAAGGCCAGGCTTCTTGATGTAGTTTCATTATGAAAAATCAACAATTCAAGGGTGTTGTTGAAGGTCTGCATTATTTATAGTTCAACCAGATGTGAATGAGGGCAGAATAAATTGATCTAGATTGGAGCCAAGGTGCCCCTGGGTCTGCTTATGATAGAACAAATGGAGCTTTTATTGTGGAGGGCTTTGGAATAGTCATGTTCCCATGGTGGCCTGCAGTGTACGTAATTTATTCTTGGGAGGTGATCCTGTTTCTGGCATAGCTATTAAGGTTATCAATTACGCTTTGAAACTTGTGATAAACCTTTTTTGTGACCTTGTAAATCTCCCAAAAGCAGGAAATTCAGAGGAATTTGGGAGCAAATTGCAAAGCATACATCCAAAATGCTGAAGACTTTCACCTAAATGGTAGAGCAGAGAGAAATAGCACTGGAAGGTATACCAAAGTTGACAGAAGTGGCTGATAACTAGAGTTGTAAAGGTAAAGGAGGTTAAATAGTATAAAATAATAGTGGAATTTGCAATTATCATTGATACCATAATATCAACATTTCAGTGTACAAGGTATGGGTAGTGGTTGGGAACAACAGGAATCATGGAGAGCAATGTGGCTGTGCAGGATAGGATCAAGGCACTGAAATTATGAATGACCTTAAGTTTGAACTTAATGAAGTTTGTGAGACTGGTCAGGCAAGCATCAGAGGGATTAAGCCTAGAATTTACAACAGCATGGATGAGATTTTAAGCATATATGAGAATGGGTTAAATATGGAACAATTAACAATGCTGATCTTTTCTTGCCCTATTATTCAGCATCCATTTTGTCATATTTTTCAGAGTACATCATACTCTGAAAACCTTTTTTTAAACCTTCCCAACAAAATGAGCTCAATAAGAGCCATTGATGATGTAGATATCTTTCTCTTCAACTTTAAGATTTTGGGGCAATTGGTAAAATTCGCTTCCCCTTTAAAGGATGGAAAAGAAAGATCAAAGGAATGAAATAAGTTAAGCACTGATGAAGGATAATGAAAGTTAAAGGGATGAAAGGTAAGTTGTGAAATAAAATGACTTTCCAAAGTCCTTGGGTGTGATCTTGCAATTGTAATGATTGAAAACTGTTAACATTTGCAGTCATTAGTCAGTGAACTTGACAGTGACATCTGGTGACTGGACATGTGCAGTCAAATACAGAAACTAGAGGTTACTGCCAGTGGCTTCCTGCCCCTCTGGAGGTGAGCTGTTGAACTAACTGCAAATGAAAATTTTAGAAATCTCTCAAATTGACTTTCATTTCTTACCTTATGATTTTTATTGATAAAACATTGGAAATAGTTAAGTCTGGTCAAATGAGTTGTTAATCATTGAATAAATCATGATTATTTTTTTTCATCATCTCTAGTCCCAGAAAATTAATAATATATTTGTGGAAAAGCAAGTTCTTAAAAAACCTTACATTTTTTGAATAACGAAAGAAGTATTTTGTGATATTTCACATTCTATGGTAAACCTTTGTGTATCTCCCAATCTTTACTTCCCTCTGTGTAAAATTATTTCAAAGTGAAGGATAAACATTTTAGTTTGTGAGAATTCTTCCAGATCATTGACTACTTGATGAGATCACCATTGCAGGACTTTGGAGATTCCCTCCCGTTAGTGATGAGGTCAAATTACCGTCTGGAAAGGGCAAGTTCATGCCAAGGTGATTTTAATGGAAGGCTGTCTATGAGCCAAATTGAAATCCCATCCCTTCACCATGAAAAACAAAATCTGATCCTTTATTTACTTCAGGTTTTATAACAAAATAATTTTAATTTACATAAAATATAGCCATGCAAAGCTTATCCATTTTGTGGGAAAAACCGAGCTCATGGCTGTTTTGAGAAGGGGGCACTGGGCTCAAAATGTTAACTGTGTTATCCTGCAACAAATTTTGCCAGATATGCTGAATTTCTTCAGCAATTTCTAATTTGTCTATGACTGAATCTTTTCTATATTTTCTGCAAAATTGTAATTACCTTTCCCATGTGCCACACATTTATTAATGCTTGAAACTATATTAATATAAATCATTAAACATAGGACATAGAAGAGAATAACACTGGAACAGGCTCTTAGGCTCATGATGGCTGTCAAGAGAGTGGTGCTGGGAAAGCACAGCAGGTCAGGCAACATCCAAGGAGCAGGAGAATCGATGTTTCTTGTACAAGCCCTTCATCAGGAATGGCTGTGCCAACCTTGAAGCCTTTGTAAACTAATCCCATTTGCCTGCAAATGTTCAAACTTCCTGTATTCCCTGCTTGCTCATGTGTCTTTCAAATGCCTCTTAAACTTGCTATCATTTCTGGTTCTACAAGCTCCATTGGCAGTGGTTCTAGGTACCTACCACCCTCGGCGTAGAAAATGTGCCTCACACATCAACTTTAAACTTGCCCCATCACCTTAAACCTATGGAATTTCTACCGTGGGAAAAAAGAACCTGACTATCCAGGCTATCCCTGCCTCTCATAATATTATATATTTCTATCAGGTTTCCTCTCAGCCTCTGCTGCTCTAGCAAAAACAATCCAATCCAAGTATCCTGCCTCTCCTAAAAACTAATACACTCCAATCCAGGCAATATCCTGGTAACAAAAACATAAAATGGTGGAAAAGCTTAACACATCTGGCAACATTTGTGGAGAGAAATTAATGTTAACATTTTGGGTTGAGTAACCCTTCCTCAGAACTGGTGGGAGCTAGGAAGATGCCTGCTTATATGCAGAAGATTGAGTTGAAGGGTGGTGCTGGGGGTAAAGGAGTAAACCATAGGTGGGGATAGAGCCCAAAGCGAGAAAGTACAGTTGGACAGACAAAGAAGTGGATAATGATGTGGCTAGGAGTGTGGATAGCTATTAATGGGGACTGTTAGTGGCTAACAATGGTTTGTGTGTAATAGTAGACTATTGATAACAAGGGCTTGTGTGGGGAGGTTGGGGTAAGGACATGGGAGAGATAAAACCCTATAGTTATTGAACTCAATATTGCGTCCATAAGGCTGTCAAGTTTACCAAGCAGAAAATTAGGTATTGTTCTTCCAGCTTGCACTGAGCTTCACTAGAACAATATAGCAAACCTGCGATGGAGATGTTGGCCAGGAACAGGGTGGCGTGTCGAAGTGGCAGGCAACTGGAAGCTCAAGGTCTTTTTTGTGAACAGAATGTAGATGTTCTGTGAAGCAGTTAACCAGTCTACACTTTGTTTCCCCAATGTTGAGGAGACTACATTGTGAGCGGCGGATGCAGTAGACTAAATTGTGTGAAATGCAGGTAAAGCACTGCTTCACCTGGAAGGTGTGTTTGGACCCTTGGATACTGAGGAGGGAGGAAGTAAATAGACAGATGTTACACCTTCTGCAGTTGCAGCAGAAGGTGCCATGAGGCTGTGGGCGGGGTGTTGGGAGTGAAGGAAGAGTGAACCTTGATGTCCCGGAGGGAATGGTCCCTGCGGAAGGCTGACAAGGGAATGGAATGTGTATTCCTGTATTCCTGATGAAGGGCTTTTGCCCAAAACGTTGATTTTACTGCTCCTCGGATGCTGCCTGAACTGCTGTGCTTTTCCAGCACCACTCTAATCTAGACTCTGGTTTCCAGCATCTGCAGTCATTGTTTTTACCTAGTGGAATGTGTGTCTGGTCATAGCATCTCACTGGAGATGGCAGAAATGGCAGATAATTACTTTCTGGATGTGGATGCTGGCGGGATGGTAGGTAAGGACAAGGGGGAGCCTATCACAGTTACAGGAGGGAAGATGGGGGTGAGGGCCAAAGTGTGGGAGATGGGTTGACCCTGCTGAGGTCCCTGTCAACAACAGTACTGGAGAATCCTTGGTTGAGGAAGAAGGTGGACATTTCAGAGACTCCCTTGTCAAAGTTGGAATCACCAGAACAAATGCGATGGAGACAGAGGAACTGGGAGAAGGAAGTAGAGTCTTTACAGGGGGCGGAGAGTGAGGATGTATATTTGAAGTAACTATGGAAGTTGCTGGGTTTGTAGTGGATATTACTGCCCAGTCCATCTCCAAAAATGGAAACAATGATGTTGAGGAAGGGAAGAGGACGAGTCAGAAATGGACCAGGTGAAAGTGAGGGCAGGGTGGAAATTGGAAGCGAAATCAACAAACCTTTCTAATTCCAGGCAAGAGAGGGAAGCAGCACTGATAATATCATCAATATCCCAGAGAAAGGTTGTAGGTAGTGGTAGGATTGGACTGAAACAAGGAATGTTCCATGAATGCCACATAGAGACAGGCCCATGTGGGTTGCCATGGGCACCCCTCTAACCTGAAGAAAATGAGAGAAGTTGTTCAGGATGAGGACAAGGAGAAAGTGAGGACTGCAGATGCTGGGGATCAGAGCTTAAAAATGTGATGCTGGAAAAGCGCAGCAGGTCAGGCAGCATCAAAGGAGAAGGCAAATAAACATTTCGGGCATAAACCCTTCTTCAGAAATGAAGATTCATTCCTGAAGAAGGGCTTATGCCCGAAACGTCGATTCTCCTTCTCCTTTGATGCAGGATGAGGACAAGCTTGGTCAGGTATCCTTGGTCAGCCTACCAATATCTCAATAAACCTCTTTTACACCTTCTACAATGATGTAGTGACCAGAACTGCACACAATACTCCAAATGTGGCCTAACTAAAGGTTTATACAACTGCTACATGACATGCCAACTTTCATACTCAGTGCCCTGACCAACGTAGGCTAGTGCGTACATACCATCTAGAACCTTCTTTACCACTTGCCAATTTTTATTGCCACTTTCAGGGAGTTATGGATTTGCACCTCAAGATCTCTCTATCAATTTTTCTAAGAGTCCTGCCATTTAGTCTAAAATTTTCTTGTGCATTTGACCTCCCAAAATGCATTACTTCATATTTGGCTGGATTAAACTCCATCTGCCATTTGTCCACCCAACTTTGCAACCGATCTTTGTCCTGCTGTATCCTTTGACAACCCTGATTACTATCTAGAATTTCATTAATTTTCCTGTTGTCTGCAAACCTGCTACATTTTCATCCAAATCATTTATATGAATTACAAATAACAGAATTCCCAGCACCGATTCTTGAGGCACATCACTGGTCACAGACCTTCAGTCAGAAAAACATCCTTCTACCCTCTATCTTCTTTGAGCAAACCAATTTTGTATCCAACTTACCAACTCTCCGTGGATCGCATGTGACTTAACTGTATGGACCAGCTTATCATGAGGGACCTTGTAAAATGCTTTAATAAAGCCCATGTAGACAACATTCACAGCCTTCCCCATAATCATCTTTTGCACTTTTCCAAAAGACTCAATCAAACTTGTGAGGCAAGACTTGCCCTGCATAACACCATGCTGACTGTCTCTAATAAGTCCATTCTTTTCCAAACGCAAGGCAATCCTAACTGTAAGAAGCTTCTCCAATTATTTCCCGACTATTGATGTAAAAGTCAACATCATTAAGTCTCATGAGTTCAGGTTAAATATGGGTTGGAAAATCTCCTGTTAGTTACTACCTGTCATCTTGCCTCAGCTGATGAATCATACTGAATAACACTTAGAAGATGCACTGAAGTTGGCAAGTGCACAAAATGTACTTTGGGTGGGGAATTTCAGTGTCCATCACTAAAAAATGGCTTGGCAGCAATACTACAGATTGAGTTAGTTGTGTCCTAAAGGACATAGCTGCCAGATTGAGTCTGTAGAAGGCGGTGAGGGAACCAAACTGAGGGAAAAACATACTTGAAATCAACCTTACCAATCTGTCAGCTGCAGATGGATCAGTCCATGTCAATATCAGACCGCCGCACAATCCTTACGGACACAAAGTCCCACCTTCACATTGGGAATACTCTGTACTATCACTATCACAGTGCTAAATGGGACAGACTTCAAACAGATCTAGCAACTCAAGATTGGGCACCCATGAGGCATTGTAGGCCATCAACAGAAACAGAATTGGACTCCAGCACATTCTGCAAACTCATGGCCCGACATATCCCCCACTCAACCATTACCACCAAACCAGGGGATCAACCTTGGTTCAATGGAGTGTGCAGTAGGGTATGCTAGGAGCAGCACTAGGTATACTTAAAAATGATGTGTCAACCTGGTTAATTTACTGAGCATGACTACTTGCGTGCCATGTATCAGCAGCAAGTGATAGGCGAGTAAAGTGATCCCACAACCACAATCAGATCTAAGCTCTGCAGTCCAGTCACATCCACTTGCGGCAATTAAACAATTCATTAGTGGAGGAGGCCCCAAAAATATCCTCATCCTCAAACATGGATAAAAGTGCTGAATTCCAGAAGTGAGGAGAGAGTGACAGCCTTTGACATCCGGGGGGAAGCTCTCCGCTAGTTGGAGTCATACGTGGCACATAGGAAGATGGTTGTGGCTGTTGGAAGTCAGTCACCTCACCTCCAGTTGTGGCTGCTTGGAAGGCAGTCACCTCAGCTCCAGTAGACCTTTGCAGGAGTTCCTCAGGGTACAGTCCTAGGCCAAACCATCTTTAACTGCTTCATCAATTACCTACCCTCCATTATAAGGTCAGAAGAGGAGATATTCACTGATAATTAAACAATATTCAGCACCATTCACCACTCCTCAAATAATGAAACAGTCCATTTCCCAAATGCAGAAAAACCTGGTCAATATCCAGGATGGCACTGAAAAGCCGCAAATAAAACAACACCAAGTAGTAACCATCTTCAACAAGAGAGCATCTTGCCATCTCCCTTTAATATAAAATGCCATTGCTATCACTGAATACCCTATTATCATCAATGGATTACCATTGATCCAAAACTGAACTGGATTAGCCATCTACATATAAGAGCTGTGGATATAAGAGCTGGAGAGATGCAGAGAATCCTGCAGCTTTCTGACTCCCCAGAGCTTATCCATTATCTATAAGGCAAAATTCAGGGATGGAATACTCCCCACTTGCCTGGACAGATGCAGCTCTAACAACCCTCAAGAAGTTGACACCATCCAGAGCAAAGCAGCTTGCTTGGTTGGCTCCCCATCCATCACCTTCAAGATCCACTCCTTCTACTACCAATGCACAGGGGCATCAGCATGTACCATCTAGAAGATGCAGTGCAAATTTCAACCAAGCGTCCTTAGACAGAACCTTACAAGCCCATGACCACTAAGGATTCAAGGGTAGCAGATATATGGGAACCCTACCATCTGCAAGTTCTTCACTAAGCCATTCACCATCCTGACTCGGAAATTCTTTCACTGTAATTTGAATTCCCTCACATTAACATTCTATGTGTATACACATGCTAGATGGCTGTAACACTTCAAAAATGAGGCTCATCACCACCTTTTCAGGGGCAAATCAGAATGGAAATAACTGCAGGCCTTACCAGTAAAGCCCACAACCCCTGACTGAATTTTTTAAAATAGGAATAACAGAAACTTGGCTGACGTAAAAGGAGAATTAGGCACAATTTTACTGGCTACAATGTAATCGGGGAAATAAGAATGGAATAAAAAGGATGGGAAGAGGTGATATTGATTAAACTGCACTATGAAGAGATATATCCTCCAGCACACGATTGAGAAATGTAGAGTGTGATCATGAAAGTCATAAATTATCCGAAGACCACTTGCTTACTACATATCTATCTCATGAAATGATTGGTTGTCCTTTGTTAGTCGGTTCTGTGTTAAACATTGTCTGGTTTAGCTCAAGAGCATTCTCTGGTATGACAATATCTGTTACAATTTCTGTAGGTGAAAACAGGACTGAGAATGTGCATGATTCACTGTTCTCTGTTTTCTTTGGGTTCTCTACTTGAACAGCTGAGCTTTCCATTTCAGCTCATCTTTTACATTGTCCCTCCAGACAATTGTCTCCAGCGATCACACCTCTTGGCAATGGTCTCCCAGTTGTCAGTGTGAACGTCCACCATCCTCACATCTTGCTAACAGTTGTTCTTATAAGATATAAATGTCCAGCAGGTTGTGGCCTAGTGGCCAAGTTCTTTGTCTATATGTCTGTCATCCATACACTAATCATAGCTGAAAAAGCACAGATGTCTCAATATAGGGTAAATAACAATGACAAGTGCAAAGATTCAAATATTTGTATGAGAGAACTGTCATGACCAGAGCGTTTCAAGGCCAATGAAGAAGGAAGCAATGCTGGATTTAATTCTGGACAATGAATTGAAGCAAGTGGGCTATGTTTCATTGGTAGACCATTTGGTAAACAATGATCATTATAACATTAGGCTTCCACTGATTATGGAAAAGGAAAAGAAACAATTGTTAAAATTCTTAACTGGAGGATAGTTAATTTCTGCAAATGTGTTGCTGGTCAAAGCACAGCAGGCCAGGCAGCATCTCAGGAATGGATGCTGCCTGGCCTGCTGTGCTTTGACCAGCAACACATTTGCAGCTGTGATCTCCAGCATCTGCAGACCTCATTTTTTACTCGATAGTTAATTTCTGTTAGCTTTCAAAGTTTACTTAGATTGGAATCAAACATTAGCATATAAAACAATAAATGAACAACGGGAATTCTTCAATGAAGAGATAGATTGGGTACCATCTAACATATTCCCACAAACTGGAAAAGAAGGACATCCAAAGCTATAGCATGGTGGATGTCTAAAGATATAGAGGTTTAACTGAGACAGAAGAAGGTTTACAAAAATTACAGAACAGAAGTGAAAAAATGAAAGAAGTACAAAAAGGGTGTATGAGAATAATGGGTAACTCAGAAATCAGATGTTTTCAATAAACATATAAATTATAGAAGTGCAGTCAAAGAAAGGGTGGGACTAAGTAGGAACCAAAGACAAGAACTTATTTTTATATAGATTAATGGCTGAGCATGAAATGAAAACTTTGCCTCCATAATAACAAAGAAGATGCTGTCAGTGTCAGGGAAAAGGAGGAGATAGTAGAGATAAGACAAGATAAAAATATATAGGCAGAAGGTACTCAAAAGGTTGGCTGCTCTTAGAGTACTTAATATGAAAAAAGTTCTATGACTAAGCTGGGCAAGAGAAGAGGAGTGGCACTTGACTAGGTCTCGGGAACCCTTTAGCAATAGGAATGTAAAAAGTTGTGGAAAAAGGATGAAGCCAGTTGAGGCGGAGTGTAATTGGAAGTAAAAATTCTGAAAGTCTCTGGAGAACTTCCAAACTTCTTCAATTCATTAAAAATGCTTGGTAACAGTGAAAGGATATGGTTCTGAAGAAACTTGAAGAGAAAGGAGATCCTGGTATGGGCATGAATTTTCTGATCGGTGATAAAGCAGTCCAGGACCTGACTACATGATGCGTGTTTTCATGCAAGCATAAGATGTACATTCTGTCACTTAGTTCATGTGACAAAGTTACCTGAAAAATGTACTGGTTTTCCAACAAAGATGCATCACATCGAGTTACAAAGAGAGAGAGAGAGAAATAGATAGATAAATAGATAGATAGATAGATAGATAGATGGATGGATGCCTACAGAGATTCTGCAGTGTGGAGTAGAGTGGCTCCTTTCTAGATCATATCTTTTGAGATAAGTCTCTTGATTAAACTTGAAATATAAGCCATAACTATTCATTTAACCTGGGCCAGTGTTTATAGAGGAATAAGACGGTATTATTTTCTGTGTCTGTAAATTGTGAAGGAGGAAAAATGGCCTTTAATAGACTGATATGTACTTCTTTTCATTTGTGAGAGTTTAAAGAGAGTTTAAGGGTTACTGTGGATTATATCTACCATAAATACTGTTGGCTGTTAATCTTATCAGATCGAATGGATCAGTTGATGAGACAGTTAGAAGCAATGAGGAATTTGCAACAACAACAGTACGTGATAGATGGCTGTTAGAGGAAGGGAGGAAGTTTCAGATACAGTGTCATAGATGGGTTAACTCCAGGAAAGGTAAAAGATGTAGGCCGCTAGTACAGAAGTCTTTTGTGAATATACCCACTTCAAACAGGTATGCAGTTTTGGAAAATGTAGGGGGCGATGGATTCTCAGGGGAATGTAGCACAAACAGCCAAGTTTCTGGTATTGAGACTGGCTCTAATGCGACAAGTTGTACGTCAGGATCCAAGAGATCAACTGTGTTAGGGGATTCTGTAGTCCGAGGTATGGACAGATGTTTCTGTAGTCAGCAGCAAAAAAGCAGAATGGTGTGTTGCCTCCCTGGTGCCAGGATGAAGGATGTCTCAGAGAGGGTGCAGAATGTTCTCACGGGGAAAGGGACCAGCAAGAGATCATTGTCCACATTGGAACCAACAATCTAGGAAGGGAAAAGGTTGAAACTTGAAAGAGTTCTGAAAAAATTTACAAGGATGTTGCCAGGGTTGGAGGATTTGAGCTATAGGGAGAGATTGAACAGGCTTAGTCTGTTTTCCCTGGAGCGTCGGAGGTTGAGGGGTGACCTTACAGAGGTTTCCAAAATTATGTGGAGCATGGATAGGGTAAATAGGCAATGTCTTTTTCCTGGTGTGGGGGAGTCCAGAACTAGAGGGGCCTGGGTTTAGGGTGAGAGGGGACAGATATAAAAGAGACCTAAAGGGGCAACTTTTTCACACAGAGGGTGGATGGAGTGAGCTACCAGAGGAAGTGGTGGAGCCTGGTACAAATGCGACATTTAAGAGGCATTTGGAGGGTATATGCAAAGGAAGGGTTTGGAGGGATAAGGGCTGGGTGCTGGCAGATGGGACTAAATTGGATTGGGATATCTGGTTGGCATAGACAGGTTGGACCGACGGGTCTGTTTCCATGCTGTACATCTCTATGACTCTATGACTCTATAAAAAGTTACCAAATGGCAGGATATTAGGATCCCTACTAACTGGATAATTGTTCTACTCTCAGTTCTTCTATAATGCGAAGGTTGCATTCTTGTACAGTCCCATGTAATAGAAAAATCACGCTTTAGAAACAGTGCCTCCAAGTGTTGGCGCTGTGATCACATTACAGCCAACATGCATTTTAAAAGTTCGTACTGTAGAAACAGCATCCCCAATTCGTCAATTGCATTACAGCGAATTTGCTTTGACAAAACACATGTTATAACAGAATGACCTTTACTAGCTCTCTGTGTTTAAGAAAAGAGTTTTTAATACAAAGCCTCACATTAACTTTGTGACTAGGATAAAATTACCTAATTGCTGTTTATTTTATGTTTTCCTAATTACAGTACTTTGACTGGTATTGTGCCTCAGTCATTCAAAGATTACTTGATTATTCAAAGATTATTCTAAAATTACTATGACCAATGCACCTAATTTTGGATACTGCCCTAACTTTGATGCATTTTTTAATGTCATTACTTTCTCAAGTATTAAACCCACTTGTGCAGAATGAAGTGCTGTTAAAGTTGCTCATTGTCTGGATCTGTACATTACAATTTGTCACAGACAATTGGAATAGTTATAAAAGGACAAGAGCAGGGAATTAGAAAGAAAAGGTAAAACTTACCAAGTGATTTAGGTGGAGAGGAATGGCAAATCTTGGAATAGAATGCCATCCACTGCAGTTTAAGATTCTTCAATCTTTAGTTAGGGAAGCAGCTGTATACCAAAAGTTATACAAGACAAAATATAACTTGTAAATCAACCAACAATGAAAAGCAATCATTAATATGAATCCATAACTTAACCTGAACCAATGGTATAATCAATGGTCTTCTCTCAATCATTATTTCTTTATATTTGACATTTGGTAAGATCTATCTCAGCACCTCAATATTTTTGAAGAAAAATCAATTATTAGCATTTAGGTTTGTTCATTATCTTTAGCTACACTGAAATTTTCATTGCTTTCTGCAACTTCAGTTAGGTCAATATATTAATGTGGCTATGGAGCCACATATAGACTGGAATGGCTTATGACACTAGTTTTCCCTCCCTAATGGATAATATTGAATCATATGGAATTTATCACAATCCAACTCACTGTCAGTTTCATGGCATCATTATTGAACTGAATGTATATGTGCAAGGTATCATTTGACTAACATTTCTGGATTATTCACCCAAACTCTATGTATTAGCCCATTGATGTAACTGTTATATAAGATGATTTCCATGAGGGGGTTAACTGTTGGCAATTGTGAGGTCCTGCCCACTAGTGTATTTGTGATTGCCTCTTGGCGCAGTCTGTTCCAGTCTGCAGTTAGACTCTAAAGCCTGTAGCATATAGCCTAGACCTAGCTATGGTCTCATATACAATATGGTATTACTTACTTATATTGGAGTTATCTAACCTTCCTCTACTGTAACTTGCTATATTACTACCAAGAAATATATGTATTTTGTTAATTAAGACCATGCCTCTTCTACCATTACTTCCATGTGATCAGCCTTAAGCACGTAGTAATAAATGTAAATGTAGATAAGTACGAGAACAGAGTTTTGGGAGGTAGATTTCTACCAAAGAAGATACAAAGATGCTTTTTAAATGTATTAGTGGCAAAAGAATACCCTGGAAAACATAGGCCCCATGAGGGACGAAGTGACAATATCTGTCTGAAGGTGGAAGACAAAGCTAAGGTTTTAAATACGTACTTTGCATCTGTATTCACTGTAGAGAAGGAAGATGCAGGTACAGAAATCAGGAAGGGGACCTGTGGTATCCTTGAATGAATTAGCATTGAGAGAGACGAGCTATTAGCTGTTATAAGAGACTTGAAAATATATACGCCCCCAGGCTAAGATGAGATGTATCCCAGGCTGCTATGGGAGGCAAGGCAGGAGATTGAAGGAGCAGTGACATTAATTTTTGAATCAGATGTACCAGAGAATGGGTGGACTGCTGATGTAGTACAATTATTCAACAAGGGTAGTAGGAATAAATCAGGAAACTACAGACCAGTGAGTATAACATCTGTCATTAGGCAAATATTGGAAAAATATCTGAAAGTCAGAATTAATCAACATTTGAAGAAGCAAGGATTAATGAAGGATAGTCAATATGTCAGGTAGAGATCATTTCTAAAAAATTTAGTTTGACTTTTCAAGGAGGTGACTGGGTGCGTGGTTGAGGATGGTGCAGTTGATATTGTCTACATAGACTTCAGTAAGGCTTTTGACAAGATGTGGTACCCTAATTAAGAAGATAAAAGCAATAGGATCGAGGGGAATTTGGCAAATTAGATCCAAACTTAGCTTGGTGGTAGGAAGCAGGTGATGGTAAAAAGGTGTATTTGCCGAAAAATGTGTTGCTGGAAAAGTGCAGCAGGTCAGGCAGCATCCAAGGAGCAGGAGAATTAATGTTTCAGGCATAAGCCCTTCTTCCTGAAGGCCTGACCTGCTGCGCTTTTCCAGCGACACATTTTTCAGCTCTGATCTCCAGCATCTGCAGTCCTCACTTTCTCCTTTTTTCTAAAAGGTATATTTGCCACTGGCAACTTGTGGTGACCCGAGGTGCAAATGTGTACATATTGTATGGAAGGACTCTAAGAAGCACAGAAGATCTGAGGGATCTTGGTGTGCATTTTCATAAATCTTTGAAATCAGCAGGCCAGGGAGATAAGGTGCTAAAGAAGTCTATACTAGTATATTTGGCATTGAATGCAAGAGCAAGGAGGTAGGCTGGGGTTGTTCTCCTTAGATTGAAGAAGGCTAAGAGACATCTGATTGAGGTGCATAAAGATCTGAAGGGCATAGATAAAGTAGATAAGGAGAAATCTCTCCCCTTAGCAGAGAGCACAGTTTTAACATAAGAAGTTTAGAGGGAACTTGAGGAAAGATTTTTTTTTTCACCATGTCTTTATCCATCCTTAGGATGAACACTTAGCTCTCCCTTACATCAAAGGCCAATTACAGATATCTCTTACAATAATAAGCGCTATACTACCAAATGTAGAACCAATGTTATGACAGTATTGATCACATGTCCTCGCTTCAAGAATCCATGAAACAACAAACACAGATTTACAGGATTGACAGAATTCTCCCACATGGTTTGCCACTGGGAGATACTAATGCTAGTTGTAGCACATCTGAGACACACATGTTACCAGTGAGGCTCAAACATTTGCAGATGATTGCACAGATGCCAGTGGGGTGGCTCCTTCTTGAAAATTGTTATAATTTCTTCAAGGCTTCCTTTGTAGGAAGGCTGTTTTAAATAAAGTTGAAAAATTTTAACCAGCCTTCTGGGAGGTCCAGACCACAAACTTATCCTGGAACACTATTTAGGTCCCACAAACACCAGTGATCATGAAGGTGTGCCTAATTTGACTGAAGTGGATGGTATAGCACCAGTGAAAACCGTTAGACAAATATCTGGCCTTCATATTAAGACTGGGTTAGTAACATTTCTATTAGCGGTACTTAGAGGTAAGATCTTTTTTTTATTCACTCATGGAATGGGGACATCACTGGCTGGGTCAACATTTACTGTCCATTTCTCATCACCTTTGAAAAGGTGGTGTGAGCTGCCTTACAGTCAAAGAATCACAGAGTCATACAGCATAGAAACAGGCCCTTTGGCCCATCATGTCTAAACTAACCAACAAACACTAAACCACACTAATCATAGTTGCCTGTACTTGGTCCCTAGATCACTGTCCCCTACTATGCCCCAACATTTTAAATATTCATCCAGATGCTTCTCAAATATTGCAAGAGGAGTTCTCTTCCCCCACACTCTTAGGCAGCATATATCCATTATTCTACCACCTTCTGGGTGAAAATGCTCTCTCATGTTCTCTAAACCATGCACTCCTCAACTTAAACTTCTGACATCTGCTCTTAGACACATCTGCTATGGGGAAGAGATTCTCTCAATCAACTCTGTCTATGCCCTCAAAATTTTGTACCCCTCAAACAGATCCACCCTCAGGCTCCTCTGCTCCAAGGAAAACAAATCCAGCCTATCCAGTCTCTCCTCATAACTGAGACTTTCCATCCTAGGCAACATCCTGGTGGATCTCCTCTGCACCCTCTCCAATACAACCATGTCCTTCCGATAGTGTGGTGACCACAACAGCACACAGAATTCCATCTGTGGCCTAACCAATATTTTATAAAGTTGTAACAAGACTTCCTGGCTCCTACATTGTGCGTCCTGGCTAATGAAGGCAAGTCTGTATACCTGGGCTGACACCTTCAGCCTTATGTGGACTTATACACCAAGGTCCCTTTGTTGCTCTGTACTGTCTGGAGACCTACCATTCATTGCGCATATCATTCCCTTCTTAGTCTTCCCAAAATGCATCACCTCACAATTATTGGGATTAAATTTCATCTGTCATTTCTTTGCTGGATTTACCAGCTGATCAATCTCAGACTGGAGACTGAGACCATCTGCCTCACTATCAATTTTCATGGCATCTGTGAAATTATTAAACATACCTTCTACATTCACATCCAAGTCATTAGTGTACATAACAAACACTGAACTGTGTGTGCATCACTAGTTAAAGGCTTCCAATCATAAAATCGACACTTCATCAATACCCTTTGTCTCCTATTTATCAGCCAGTTTTCGATCAAACTTGCCAACTTGCCTTGAATCTCATGGACTCTTACCTTTTGGACCAGCTGTCCATGTGGTCCTGCCAAAGGTCTTACTGAGTCCAAGTAAACTATGTCATCTGCACTACTCTCATCAATACATTTAGTCATATTTTCAATAAAATTCAATTAAAGTCTTCACAGGATCTCCCTCTAACAAATCCCTCAGAACATTTTCCAATAATTTCCCTAACACTGACGTCAAACGAACTAGTCTAGAACCACCTGGTTCATCCCTGCTATCCTTCTTGAACAAACGAACCATATTAGATATCCTCTAGTCATCTGGCACTTTGCATGTAGTCAGCAAGGTATTCAGTATATCCTCCAGGAACCCAACAATCCTTTCCCTTATCTTCGGAATACAGCAGGAGCTAAACACATCAAACCTAGGGATGAACAGCAGCAGGAGAGCGTCTGGATAAATACCTGAGGAGCAGGGCCCAGATTGAGCTAATTCAGAACGACATCACGACAGGAACAGAGTAGAGTGAACCTGGATACAGAGGCACCTGAGGTGACTTCTGGTGATAAAAGGGACTTAGGGCAAGAGAACTGGCTACTTAAGAACCAAGTTTCAGGACTGAGTGAATAATAAGGAGAGGAAGACAGAATGTGAAGTCCTTATTTTTGTTGTTTGTAGTTTGTTAAGAATTGAGAGAGAAAGAAAGAGAAAAAGAAAGAGAAATCAGCTTTGGTGAGTTTGGGCAACATTGAGTAATTTGTTCCTCATTTATTGTCTGTAGTGATAAGGTCACAATGGCAGGAGAACTCAGCTCTGTGCTATACTCTTCTTACTATATGTGGGAAATTAGGAACATCTCCAGAAAACAAACATTGGGTCACTACCAGGAAGATGAGTAAGTATGGGCAGGCAGTCAGGGGACTATCCCCTTTCAAACTAACATAACCGAGAGGGAATGGCCTCTTGGGGAAAGCAGCAGCAGACAAGTTTGTGATGCCATAACTGGCTCTGCTGCACAGCAAGGCAGGAAAAAAACTGGGACAGCTTTAGTGATTGGGGACTTGACTGTAAAGGGAACAGACAGGCAGTTCTGTGGCAGCAAATAAAACTCTGAAATGGTACATTGTCTTCCTGATGCCACGGTCAGGGATGTCTCAGAACAGCTGCCGGGCATTCTGAAGGGGTTGGTGAACAGCCAAAAGTCATGGTACATGTCAGTACCTACAACATTGATAACAAAAAAAGGAATGAGGTCATGCAGCAGGAATTTAGGCAGTAAGGTAGCAGATTAAAGGGGAAGACTACTCAGCTTGCAATCACTGGATTACTTCCAGTGCCAAGTGCTACTAAGTATAGGAATAGGAAGATAGGTCAGATGAGCATTTGGTTAAAGGGATGATGTTGGGGTGGTGGGAGGTGGGGGGCTGGGGCTTTAGATTTTTCGATCATTGGCATAATTTCTGGGGCAGGTGGGACCTGTACAAACTGCATGGGCTGCATGTGAATCAGAATGGGTACAATATCTTTGTGCTGTTGGTGAGGTTTTAAACTGATCTAGCAGGAGTGGAGGTAGAGAGTAGATGTAAAGTCGGGTTCGAGGTGCAATCGGAGAGAGAAGGAATGTTAGGACAGTTCAGTATGAAGTGAGGGCACGGGCAGGATTAGGCAAAGGAGAGATCTAGAAAACTAAATTGTATCTATTTTAATGCAAAGAACTTGACTGGTAAGGTGAGTGAACTTAGAGCATCAATCAGCATATGGGAATATGATACTGTTGCAATTACTGAGACTTGACTGGAGGGAGGACACGATTGGCAGCTCAACATTTCAAGGTATAGAAGTTTCAGGTGAACTAGGAGTGCAATGTAAGAGAGGTTTGGGAACGGCATTATAGATAAGGAAACCATCACTGCAATAATGAGGGAGGATACCCTAGAAGGCTTTTCAAATGAGGCCATCTGGGGAGAGCTCAGAAATAAAAAATTATCTTGCTGGAGTTATACCATAGGCCTCCCAACAGACAAAGGGAGATATATGTAGGCAGATATGTGAACAGATATCACAGAAAGGTGTGAGAGAAATGGGGTTATAGTTGTAGATGACTTCAATATTATTAGCATTCGCTGGGATCAGCTTAGTGTGAAAGGATTCATTGGGGTGGATTTTTTAAAGTGCATTCCATAGAGCTTTTTGTGCCAGCATGGGGATAATTCTAGTAGAGATGGGCCAGTGCTAGATCTAATACTAGAGAATGAAGTGCTCAAGTGGTTGAAGTTACAGTGGGTGAGCATTTTGAGGATAGTGACCATAACTCTATAAGCTTTAAAGTCATTATGGAAATTAATAAGAATAGTGAAGAAGTTAAGTGTCTAAGGTTGGGAGAAGTCAGACTTTAATATCATTAGGTAGGATCTGGCAAACATAAACTGGGAGCAGCCACTTGCAGGTATACCTACACTTGGAAAGTGGGGATATTTTAAATGTAGTTTAGTGAGAATTCAGATCCAGCTTAAGGGCAGGGCAGTAAATCCAGGGGATCTGAATGTCAAAGGATATCAAGAATTTGCCTTCTTGAAGCACTCCATGAGCTGGATGTAGACCCACAATGACATGAGGGGTGGAGTTCCAGGGTTTTCACCCATATAGGTACAGCAATATATTTCAAGTCAGGACAGTGAATGGCTTGGAGGGGAACTTCAAGGTGGTGATGTTCCCATTTTTTTCTTGCTGCCTTTGTCCTTCTAGATGGTATTAGTCAGGAATTTGAAAGGTGTTTGATGAATTGTTGCAGTGCATCCCTGCATTGATGGAGAAGCAAGTGCGTGTTTGTGTGCCAATCAAATGAGCTACTTTGTCCCGGGTGGTGTTAAGATTCTTGAGTGTAGTTGGAGCTTAATTCATCCAGGAAAATGGGGAATATTCCATCATGTACCTGATTTAAGCCTTGGCAATCACGAATAGTCTTTGGAGAATCATTGCTCCAGGATTCCTATCTTTTCACCTGCTGTGGTAGCCACAGTATTTGTACAGCTAATACAGTTCAGTTTCTGTTTAATAATAATCCTCAGGATGTTGATTGTGAGGGATTCAGTGAAGGCAATACAATTGAACTTCAAGGGACAATCATTACATTCTCTCATGTTGGAGATGGTCATCACCTAGCATTTGTGTGATGCCAGTATGTAACAACCTGACCCTGGGTGTGGTTCTCCAATTCTTTATGGATCCAGGTGGGATCGGCCCAAACTGTTAAGCCCTCAGGAGAGGAGGGATGAATTGGCTCTCCTTCTTTATTCACCCATAGACTTGGCTGGTTGCAACAAGGTTAAGTTAAAAAGGATCCCTTTCTGCATGGGCACTTTTCTCCCAGACCACGTGAAATAATGTTTTAAATATGTCAGCTTCAACAGGCTCCCACAAGTTAACAAAGAGTGAGATTATTAAATACCAAACTCCAGACTAATTAGTAACACAACACACCTGCATACAGAATAAAAGTAAAAGCTGAGGAAAGATAAAAGTTACAAATACACATAAAGATCAGTTTTTGAATTGTTCATGAAGAGCAGAAAATTGAATGTTGCAGACTTTAAATTAGATTATTTACAGTGTGGAAACAGGCCCATCGGCCCAACAAGTCCACACCGACCCGCCGAAGCGCAACCCACCCATACCCCTACATTTACGCCTTACCTAACACTACGGGCAATTTAGCATGGCCAATTCACCTGACCCGCACATCTTTGGACTGTGGGAGGAAACCGGAGCACCCGGAGGAAACCCACGCAGACACGGGGAGAATGTGCAAACTCCACACAGTCAGTCGCCTGAGGCGGGAATTGAACCCAGGTCCCTGGCGCTGTGAGGCAGCAGTGCTAACCACTGTGCCACCGTGCCGCCACTTTGTCGTGAAGATTATCAGTTACATTAATGTTGCTGTTTGGGCAGTTAGTTTCATGATCTTTAGTCCTGCAGGTTGGTTGAGATTCTGTGGTTCTCATTACTTTCGACCATGATCAGATTCTAGCATTCAGACTGAGAAAGAGTCTTTTGATTGTCCAGTTTGCCTTTTGTCTGGGGTTAGTCAGCTCAGTTGGTTAGATGGACGGTTTGCAATGATAAGTGACCCTCCCCTTGCAGCCCTCGCCCCCCACAACAGTATGGGTTCAATTCCCACATCAGCTTGAGGTTATCATGAAGGACTCTCTATCTCAGACTCTCCCCTTGCCTGAGGGATGGTGACCGTCAGGTGAAACCACCACCAGACATCTGTCTCTAACAAGATAACAACTCTATGGTCTGGTAAGACTATGGCAACTTTATCTTTATTACAGTATTTTGCTTTTGCCATAATGTTCTGGTGCATCATCCTATTAACATGTCAGACCTGCAAAGCCATGTGCAGACAATTGATGGCTTCATGTACAACTGGAAATCTACTAGCTCGGCAAAACTTTGTGATCATTCATCTTTTGCTCTGATTAGAGAGAAGACAGCGAAGCCCTCTTTCCAGCTGTAGGATCGCTGTCATCTACTTTATGCAATGATGGGTAAACATCACCAGTAGCAACACCTACATCCTGGAAGGGTCCACTGGTATAGAAATTGTGATCCTCATGGTTGGAACAGGTCAGTGACCATCTCCTTGGTGAAACATTATTATCTCAGACATAATGGAGGTGGAGGCAGGAGAAAAGCTCCTTGAGGATCTTGGCGGTTATCATATTTTACGGAGAGCACTCCTCCTCCTTTCTCTAGGCACAGCTTACCCTTTTTGCTGCCAATGTTCCATCTCCGAGTCACACGGCGGTCCAAGAAGAACTGGAACTATACTGCCAATCTTGTTAGAAGGGAAACGCAATAAAGTTTCAAAATGAATTGGCCATGTTTGCTAAACCAATTGTTCATGTATTTCATAGACAAATAAGTTAAGGAACAGTAGATTTTTTTTCATTTTCATACAGCAGGAGTGCAGATATGAAATTAAGACATTCATAGAGTCTTAGAAATATACAGTGCAGAAACAGATATCCTAAATTAATCTAGTTCCATTTGCCAGCATTTAGCCCAAATCCTTCCTATTCATATACCCATTAGTTTAAATGTTGTAATTGTACCAGTCTCCATCACTTCTTCTGGCAGCTTATTCCATACACACAGCACCCTCTATGTTAAAAAAATTGCCCTTTAGATCCCTCTTAAATCTTTCCTCTCACACCTTAAACCTATGCCCTCTAGTTTTGGATTCTTCCATCCCAGAGAAAAAATCTTGTCTACTTACCCTATCCAAGCCCCTTATGATTTTATAAACCTCAGTCTCCGACACTTCAAGGAAAACAGGCCCAGTTTATTCAGCCTCTCCATATCACCCAAAACCGTCCAACCCTGGCAACATCCTTGTAATTTTCTTTCTGAACCCTTTCACTTTTCACAACATCCTTCCTAAAGCCTCCTTAAATACTCTAATAATCACTTATCTAAGCTATATTTTCCTTCTCCACTCTTCTCACTGTGGATATGGTTCTTGCTGAACAAATCATTATTTCACCAGGGATAGTCCCCCAGTGATGTTTCTAATATTTCAACCACTTGGTCATTTCCTGTTGCAGGTCTAGCTGGGTGACTGATCAACACCAATCATAATATCTAAATGTAATAATAATCACTTCAGAGCCCAATGTAAGCATTACTCCCCCTTCATAGCAAATACAAGCACCTCATCCAAACAATAAGATCAGCTTAGGATATTTGGTTAGTGGCTTTAAGTGTAAAATATTGAACATTTAGTTTTACTTTAATGGCTTCATTCGATTTCTCAGAGATGTTAGTTGTGAATCTACACTCCAGTAGACATGTGATATGCAAGCTGGTGTCATAAGCAAGAGATTGATACAACCAGTCAATTCATTCTTCAAACATTGGGACTTCTTCCTGAGAATTAGCATGACTTTGGTATATTGACCTCTGAAGTATGGCCCCATTGTGCTCACCCTGTACCATTCTGACAGCCTTTCCTCCAAAGTCAAATAGAATAGAATAGAATCATTCGTTTGACATCTGTCAACTTGTTAATTTTGCTCCTGAAAGAGAAATTCTGTGACAGTGAACTGTAAAATAAATTTTATTGACTTTCTCTCACAGAATTAGGATTTTCACTTTCTCGTGCACCTCAATCCTTAACAGCAGGCAAAAACAAAGACTTAAACGTGTGTCTTTCTTTTCAGGCAATAAAATTATGACGAGAAGAACCTTTTCTCCTCACAGCAACATGCCTGTGACCTGGAGCTGCAGCTGTTTGACCTTGTAGACGGCTTCAATAAATCCAAGTATCAGATGACAGATCACATTTGTGCAAAAGAATTGGGTGCAATAAAAGGAGGTCTTAGTTCAGTTGAACCCTTTCATAGTGAAATCCTGTTTGTCACAATAAAATGTGCAATACCAGCAGTTTCACGCAATGGGGGCTAGTAATTGAAAGTTACTGATGGGTTAGATTCTTGAAACCAAGAAAACATCAATGTCGTTTACAGTAAGTAGTCAGTTCAGCTGGAAATTGCTGCATGTTCATTGTTCATCTAAAAATGCTGAGCTTAAGAGATTGTTTCAGTTTTTTTTGTTTCTTCAGGCAATGAGACTAATCTAAAACTGACTGCTCACTTCATAAAAAAGGATTACAATCTGGAGACAGTTGCCGACAACTTCATGCCAACAAACATTTTTTTAAAAAAGCATAATAATAATTAAGAGACTTATCTAGAGTACAGTCCCAAGAGGCACCAGTTCCCCTCATTCTGTGGGATACATTCCACAGCTAAATAATAGAAGTTTAGATTTTACCTGTATACCTGTAAACTATTCAGTGGATTTTTAGCACAGGAGTGTAACTTTGTTTAGCTACATTACAATACAGTGCTGGGGACTGAATTTATTTTGTTCAATGTTGGCAATGCTTTGTTTTTCAGTAAAGAAAATACAGCTGTTCTCAAGAAATCTTTAAAACAAAAGATCAGAAAAATCAGGATGGTGTGAAGCCTTTAGATATGAGTAATTATACAGCATTCCATTCAGAAGGAGACAGGCATGATTACAGAGTAACATGCAGACAGCTGTTGAGTCTGTGCTCCAACTAAGGAGGTTATGTTCCAATGAATAGTTCCAACTGGGAATTAAGACATCCAAAAATAGGGGTGCAATTTCTTTACAAAAACAGACTACCACAACAAGTGCAGATATTGATGAAAAGGTTTTCACCTCAGTGTCCTCAGTACAGGCCTATCAGAGTTGGAAGTAATTTATACCTTCACACGGATGCGCGGGTGTTCACCTGACAGAGCAAAGCATGTGCTCATTGGTAAACAATTGCAGTCAATTTGAAGCATTTAGGAGTGCAACATGGTATATGGAGACAAGTTGAATTTTGCAGCACTCTCTGTGATTTTCAAGTCAATCTCTTTTGTGAAAATGCTTTGACAAAATTTGCAAAGAAAGGTCAGTTTTGAAAACAAAATATGCCTGTTATACAACAATTCCAATTTTGCCCATTGGAATCAAGCTGAACAATTACAAACACTGCTATGGCTTTTCCATAAACTTGATTTTAATTATACGGCAGATGTGGGTAAACAGGTACAAAGGAAAAATGAAGTTAAAGGAAATCCAATGTTGAAGTGCAAACAGCCTTTCAAGTCAAATGACTTCATCATGTGCTGGAAAATTCAGTATGGTCAGCTTCAGTCTCAGATGTGCAGTGGGTGGCCTGGCCATGACATGAGAACGTATGCTTCTCAGGACAGGATCAGGTCTGACAGGATCAAACTAGTTGCGCTGTCAAAAACAGTGATGCATTTTGCCAGCATGGGAAAGATCAGGGATGCTCCATCAAAACTCTGTGCCTAGAGTAAACATCAGTGAGGCCTCTTCTGGAGTACTATGTTCAGTTCTGATGAAGGGATTACGCCCAAAACGTCTACTCTCCTGCTCCTCGGATGCTGTGATTTTCCAGTGTCACACATGTCGACTATGTTCAGTCTGGTTGTCTTGTTATTGGAAGGATATTATTAAGCTAGAGAGGGTTCAGAAGGGATTTACCAATGTTGCTGGGTATGGAAGGTTTCAGTTCTAAAGAAAGGCTGGACAGGCTGGGTCTTTTTTCACTGGAGTTTGACAGGTGACTTTGTAGAGGTTTATAAAATCATGAAGTGTATAGATTGGTTTGATGGTAGGTGTCTTTTCCATTAGAGGGGGATTTTCAAGACTGGGGGCACATTTTTAAAGTGAGAGGAGAGGGATTTTAAAAAGGCAAGAGGGGAAATATTTTTTACACAGAGGGTGGTTCACGTGTGGAATGCACTTCCTGAGAAAGTGGTAGATGTGTGCTCAGTTAGAACATTTAAAAGACACTTAGGTAAATATTTGAATAGGAAGATTTTGGAGATATATGGGCCAGGAGCAGGCAGACGGGACTAGTTTAGTTTCGGTTTATGTTCAGCATGGACTGGTTGGACCGAAGAGTCTATTTCTGTTCTGTATGACTCTATGACTGTATGAAATGGGAGATGGTAGCTTAGGTTGGGGCATATACCATAGCCAGCAGTGGGTTGGACTCCATTTTTAATGGGGCAAGGTGAAAGTATTTTATTTCCTTCATGCTGTCGCTGAGACAACTTTCACAGAGTGGTCACTGAGCAATAGGGTTCCACTTGTGTATCCAATAAAAGCCATGCTGAACATGAAATGTAGCAAAAGAGATGATCAATATTCAGAAATAAAGTTGCTTCTCTGAAGGAGCCCTACCATCTACTGCAGTGCTGATGCCCAGTATTTTCGTGACCTAGTACATACCCCACAATCTCAACCTTAATCTCGAGAGTCATCAGTCATGTGGCAACTGGCTGAGGAACAGCTACTGGAGCAGAAAAAGATCGATAGGATGTCCAACTAATGTAGTTCCTTTCTGCTCAGGTGATCCATGAATGTTCATCCAATTGCTCTTCAGTAAATTGTGATCCCAATTCACTCATGATTTATCAGTGGTCATACATCTTACCATTCCTCTATTTCTGATAATCATAACATCCATCACCGTGTGGTCCAATGATGGGAAGCACCATCTTCTACATGAGAGGAGGTCAGCTACATGTCTCTCCAACCAGGTAGGTCTTACTCTCTTCATTTACGAACCTATCACTTCGTCCTCAGAGGAAAAGAAGGCTGTCCATGAACGTGGTGCAATGTGTCCTGGGTGAATAGTTGGCCATGTATACAATCTTAGAGAGATGAATACAAGCTTAGCAGTGATGCCAACTTTTGAGGGTAAGGTGAAGCTATGACTGTTAGGTTTCAGTCACAGGTTGTTGGTGCGTGACTAACGGAGACTTGGTTCGTCAAACAGTACATGACTTTACTGACATAACTGCTGGGATATAGAATTTTAAGATGCATTCAATGACCTTGATCATATACATGAGGTTCAATTTTTTCGCAGCAGTTGTTACAAATATGAAGCCTATAAGATTGAACATATGAACATTTGAATTGGCCGTGATGTGAAGGTGCAGGTGTTGGACTGGGGTGGACAAAATCAGAAGTCACACAACACCAGGTTATAGTCCAATGGGTTTAATTGAAATCACAAGCTTTTGGAGCACTGCTCCTTTGTCAGGTGAAGTGATTACTATTGATTTCAAATAAACCTGGTGGATTATAACCTGGTTCCTGATGAAGGGCTCTGGCCCGAAACGTCGAATTTCCTGTTCCTTGGATGCTGCCTGACCTGCTGTGCTTTAACCAGCAACACATTTTCAGCTCTGATCTCCAGCATCTGCAGACCTCACTTTTTACTCGAGGATTATAACCTGGTGTCATGTGACATTTGAAGTTGGAGCAGGATTAGCCATTTGTTGCATCTAACATGCCCTGCCATTCAGTAAAATCAGAGTTGATCTGTAGTAGCCTCAATGTGCACATTCCAGTTTATCCTCAATAATCATTTGACTCCTTCTTGGTCAATACTCTACCTACTTCTGTCCTAACAGCATTCAATGTCTCATCTCTACCATTGTTTATGGAGCAATGTTGCAAAGTCTCTGTCTTTGTTCATCTAAGATAAAAAAAAGTCCTGCTTCTTAAATGAGAAATCCCTCACTTATAAATTGTGTCCCTTAGTTCTAGTCTTGCTCACAAATGGAAAACATCTTGCTCTGTGACTTTTATGACTTTAATTTAGCTTTAAGTTAAGGAATGAAGGAACTTATCCACCTTGTTCTGAAATCTACTCAACTTCAAGCCTGGAATGATAGTTTAATGTATAACCATCCTGTCTTTTTAATTCCAAGATATAAGGGAGTTGGAGTTCAGAGAATAGTTAATTAGCATTTCTAATTGAATACAGGGTGATATGATTCACATTGCTATTGAGATGGACTTAGAAAGAGCAAGTGTACAATTGGAGCCATTGTAAGATTGGGTCACGGGTTTTGTGAAAAACTATCTCTAAGCCTCATGAACGAGATCAGTCTATACGAATCTGAGAGAGAGAGAAAGCAGAGAGATGGAGTCAGAAAATATCTGTTATTCACTATGCAGGAGAGTGCTCAGGTTTGAACAAGTTCATGAGGGTTTACACAAAGCTGGAAGGTTCTCCTAACTTTACTAGAGGGAAAGATCCCCAATTCTTCCCGGACCGTGAAAATCATTCTGGGGAGTAGTCATTATCTGACTGTTAAAGGAAAATGTAGCTGAGAATAGCTTGTGATTTGTTCCTGCAGAATGAAACATAGCTGTGCCATAGGGATTCTGAGTGGCTGTAACTGTTAAATGGGATCTTTTCTGTAGTTTGGAACATAAGGTGCCCACAGATGTAATTACTTTTAGTGTGTTTGTTCCAGTAAAAGTTGAACACATGATCATTTCAGTCATTCACTGGAAATTTGAATTTCTTTTCAAAACAGATCAGTCTCTATAAGATTGTATCTCACAAAATGCATCCAGTCCTCAGTTGTACTTTATTAAACTCCACACCTATGTGGTCACACACCCTTCTCAATATTGGGATGGGATTTTGGTAAGATGTGAATTTATATTACTCCTCCCTCCACCTCCTGTACTTGGCATTCTCGGCTATGTCAGACTACATTGCAGCGAGCTAGCTCCCCTGTTGTGTCTTAACCTACTCTTCTTTCCATTCAAATTATCTTCCAAGGATTGTTCCAACACCTACTGCATCCACAATGCATCCAACTTTTACACTGTTCTGGTTGCTTTGAGTATTACAGTTTAAGTAGTGCTAACCTTCCACACACCCTGGTCTCCTGTTGGGGGTTTTAGTCACTCATCAGAGCACCTTGCACTAAATGCAGACAAAAAGTCATGCAAATTTTAGGTAACAAATTTCTTATATCATTTGCACCAGAAGTGTTTGTTTTGATCAGGCATTCCATCCATGCCCCCATTTTTAGGGACCATTAAATTTTCACCTTTTTCTCTGTACTAGACAAACACCATTTTATAGTATGTCTGTTTGCCTTTCCCTGCTGACAAGTCTCAGTATGCTGTTAAAAATTAAGAAAGTGAATACAATGTTGTCACTTATCTCAAGAGGTTTGGAATATAAAAGCACCGTTGTGCTACTGAGACTTTATAAAGCTCTGGTTAGGCCCCATTTGGAGTACTGTGTCCAGTTTTGGTCCCCACACCTCAGGAAGGACATACTGGCACTGGAACGTGTCCAGTGGAGATTCACACGGATGATCCCTGGAATGGTTGGTCTAACATACGAGGAATGGCTGAGGATCCTGGGATTGTGTTCATTGGAGTGTAGAAGATTAAGGGGAAACTTACAAGATAATACATGGCTTAGAAAGGGTGGACGCTAGGAAATGTTTTCCGTTAGGCGAGGAGACTAGGACCCATGGACACAGCCTTAAAATTAGAGGGGGTCAATTCAGAACAGAAATGCAGAGACATTTCTTCAGCCAGAGAGTGGTGGGCCTGTGGAATTCATTGCCGCAGAATGCAGCGGAGGCCGGGATGCTAAATGTCTTCAAGGCAGAGATTGATAGATTTTCGATGTCTCGAGGAATTAAGGGCTACGGGGAGAATGCGGGTAAGTGGAGTTGAAATGCCCATCAGCCATGATTGAATGGCGGAGTGGACTCAATGGGCTGAATGGCCTTACTTCCACTCCTATGTCGTATGGTCTTATGATCTAAAAATAACTCCCTTCCACCTAAAATGGGAAATAGTGAAGGAGCGAGAGACACTATTTATAATTCACAACAGTAATGCTTTAAGTTAGTAATAATTGTGATTCTGGTATATTCAAAACCTCCTCCATTCTGTCTCAGATCATTTTGTTTTCCTTTTAGACTATTTATTACTGTGTTAATTCAGTTTAATAATATAGAGTATGTAAGGTTTGGTAGATTATGGTTTTTTCCATCATCTTTGCTCAATAGGGAGGGAGACAGAAAACAGGAAACTATAGGCTGGTTGGCCCATCTGTCACTTGTAAAATGCTGAAGCCTGTTATGAAGGGAGAAATAGCAGGATACTTAAATAACTTAATGCAATCAGAGTAAATGTGGTTTTGTGAAAGGAAACTCATGTTCAACAAACTTGTTGGATGATAAAGCAAGTAGAGTTGATAAAGGGGAACTAGTAGCTGTGTGCATTGGGGTTTCCAGAAGGCATTTGATATGGTGCCAGATAAAAGATAGAAGCTCATGGTATTGGAGGAAATGTATTAGCATGGATTGAGAATTGGTTAACATACTGGAGACAGACAGTCAGGACAAATGTGTCTTTTCAGGTTGAAAAGTCATAAATAGTAGGTGCCACTGGATCATTCCAAGGGCCTCAATTATTTACTATCAATATTAGTCACTTGTAGGATGAGGCAGAGTATAATGTATTCAAAGTTGCAGCTGATACAAAAATAGATGAGAGGGCATTTGATGATGAGGACATGAGGAATGAGTTAGTGGGCAAAGTGTGAGCTCATGCATATTGGTAGGAAGAATCAAGAGCACACTATTAGTTAAATGGAGAGAGATTCAAAAACAATGCAGCGCAAAGAGATCTGGATGCTCTTGTGCATGAACATGTAGCTGCAAAACTAATTCGAAGACATATGGTACCTTGGGCTTTATTGCTCAGGGCTAGCAGTTTAAAATAGGGAAGCCTTGTTACAACTTTACAGGGTGTTGGTGAGGCTGCTTTTGGAATATAGTGTACGGTTTTGATCTCCATATTTAAGAAAAGACATGTAGGCATTGCAGGCAGTACAAAAGAGATTTACTAGATTGATTCATGGGGTGAAGGGGTTTACTTATCAAGAATGTCTAAACAGATTAGGCCTTTATTCATTCAAGTTTAGAAGAATGAGGGCTGATTTTATTGAAAATATACAAGATTCTGTGGAGCTTGACAGGGTAGATGTTGAAAAGATGGTTTCACTAAAGGGGGAGTCTCAAACAAAGAGACATGGTTACAGAATAAATAGAAATGTATTTAAAACTGTGATATAAAGAAATTTCTTCTCTCAGAGGGTAGTTAATATCTGGAATTCTCTACCCCAGAGAACTGTGGACATTACCTCATTAGGTCGGTAAGAAAAGCCAATGAAACTCCAGTGGTGCAGAAATGTTAATATGTTAATCAGAGGATATTGCTGACTTATAACTATAGCAAGCTGGTCAAATATAATGTTTGCTAAATTAAGTATATCATATGCTAGTTCATAAATTTAGTTATAGAAAAGATGTTGGCTTCGTGACCACATTCACCTTCCTATAATCTGTACAGATTCTGGTCAATCTATCTGATTTAGGAAACAACACCACCAGTGTTTTGACTATGTTCAGACTTCTCTCATTATATATTATTAGAATTCAAAACCAAGGTGTTTAATGAATATCCTGTTAAGTTTAATAATTATCAAATCATAATGAATCACTTTAATAAATAGATCATGATCTGACACACAAGTAAATCTTAGTAATGTTTATGTTTACACATGCAAGAGAAATGAACGTTTTCAGTGGTTAGAGTTCAGGATGTACTTTTCCAGACCAAAGTAAACTTTGGCGATGGAAATGATATCTGATAAATGAATAGAACATGAATAACTGTATGACACAACTAGTCCATTATAAATGAACATAGAATCATTTATTTGTAACTTTCAGTGACCCTGATGTTACGCCATTGGATCTCAGCATATGATTATCTAACGTGACCTGAAATGTTTCCTTTTGGGATACAGCATATTAACTAGTTTGTTTTAAATAGATTGGTAATTCCACCCTAATGGCAGGAAAGGTATTTCAGCTTAATATATTCAGATTTGCTTATATTTCATGTCTTCTTTTTCAGATCCCTCCATGTGTGGCATTAATACATTTTACCAGATATAGCAGGTATACCAGGTAGCTTTTGTTGAAGGCAACAGTCAGACGTGATCATTTGCTCATATCTGCTTTCACATAAAGTAACTACAGAAAACATCCTATATTATTTTTGTTTGCTTGTGTCACATTATGAGCATCATTGAACAGGACAACATGAAAATATAGAAATATAGGAACATAGAAAATAGATGCAGGAGTAGGCCATTCAGCCCTTCAAGCTTGCACTATCATTCAATATGATCATGGCTGATCATGCAATCTCAGTCTCCATACCCGCCCTCGCCTCATATCACTTCATCCCGATAGCTGCAAAGGCCATGTACAGCTCCCTCTTGAATATATCTAATGAACTGACACCAAAAGATTCCTGTGGGAGAGAATTCCATAGGTTCATAACTCTCTGAATAAAGAAATTCTTCCTCATCTCATTCCTCAATGGCTTACCACTTATTCTGAGACTGTGAGCCCCTGTTCTGGACATCCGCAACATTGTAAACATTCTTCCAGCTTCTAGCCTGTCCAGTCCCATCAGAATTTTATATGCTTCTTTGAGATCCTCCCTTATGTTCTAAATTCCAGTGAAATCAACCTAGTCGATCCACTCTTTCCTCAAATGTCAGTCCTGCCATCCCAGGAATCAGTCTGGTGAACCTTTGCTGGACTCCTTCAATAGCAAGAACATTCTTTCTTGACTAGGAGACCAAAACTGCACACAATACTCAAGGTGTGGCCTCATCAAGGCCGTGTATAACTGCAGCAAGACATCCTTACTCTTACACTCAAATCCTCTCACAATGAAGGAGAGCATGCCATTAGCTTTCCTCACTGCCTGCTGCACCTACACGCCCACCTTCTGCAACTGCTCCATCATGACAACCAGGTCTCACTGCGCCTCACCTTTTCTGAAACTGCCACAATTCAGATAATAATCTGCCTTCCTGTTTTCGTGATCAAAGTGGACAACCTCACATTTATTCATTTAATATTGCATTTACCAAATATTTGCCCACTCAGCCAGTCTGTTCAAGTCACCCTGCAGCCTCTCAGCACCCTCCGCACAGCATACACTGCCACCCAGCTTAGTGTTACCTGTAACTTTGGAGATATGGCTTTCAATTCCTTCATCCAAATCATGAATGTATATTGTGAACCTGCACCTATTTCCTTTGTTTCTATATTTCTATATTATCAAATTGTCCTGTTCAATGATGCTCATAACATGACACAAGCACTGAACCCCATTCGTCTGCCTGCCAGTCTGAAAGGACCCGTTTATTCCCATCCCTGCTTCCTGTCTGCCATCCAGCTCTCTATCCATGTCAATACATTACCTCAGATACCATGAGTTTTAATTTTCCCTACTAATCTCTGGTGTGGAACCTTATCAAAAGCCTTTTGGAAGTCCAGATACACATCTTCTACTGATTCACCATCATCTACTCTACTGGTAATATTCTCAAAAAATTCCAGAAGATTTGTCCAAGCACAATTTCCCTTTAGTGAATCCATGCTGACTAGGACACATTCTGTCACTGTGCCCAATTATTACATCCTTAATGATTAACTCCAGCATTTTCCCCACCACTGATGTCAGGCAAACCAGTCTATAGTTCCTCATTTTCTCTATCCCTCCTTTTTTTAAAAATTGGAGTTGTATTAGCTACCCTTTGGTCTAATGGAACTCTTCCAGAGTGTACAGAATTCTGGAAGAGGATCACCAATGCATCCATTATTCTAGAGCTACTTCCTTAAGTATTCTGGGATGCACAGCATCAGGCCCTAGGGACTTATTTTCCCAATACCATTTCCTGACAAAGAAGGATTTTCTTCAATTCCTCCTTCATGCTTGACCTAGCATTTCCTGAAGGTTATTGGAGTCCACCTTAGTGAAGACAGATCTAAAATGTATTTGTTCAACTGGTCTGCCATTGCTTTGTTGAGAGTGTGGTGCTAGAAAAGCACAGCAGCTCAGGCAGCATTTGAGGAGCAGGAGAATCAACATTTTGAGCAAAAGCCCTTCATCAGGATTCCTTCAATCTACATATTGATTGGACTAACCAAACTGGTAGCAATGCAATGGAGGAGGATTTATGTGAAAGCATGAGGGTTGGTGTCTGCGACGTAAACCAAATACAGAGCAAGCCATTTTGCACTGTGTATTGTGTAATGTCGATGCTGCCTGACCTGCAGTGCTTTTCCAGCATCATACTTTTGGCTCTGATCTCCAGCATCTGCAATCCATACTTTCTGCCACCTCTTTGTTGTTCATTATGAATTCACATGATTCTAAATGTGAGGGGCCTACATTTGTCTTCACCTGTCTTTCTCTTCACTCATCTATAGAAGCTTTTGCAGTCAGTTTTTATGTTTTATGCAAGCTTACTTTTATATTCTATTTTCCTTCTCCATATTAAACTCTTTGAAATCAAACCCCCCTCCCCCCCCCTCACCAACCAGCTGGATTTTAAATTTCTTCCAATCCTCATGCTTGCTGCTTTTTCTGTTCCTCCTTTTTGGCTTTAACACTGTTCCTGATTTCCCTTGTTAGCCATGGTTGAGCCACCTTCCCTGTTTTGCTCTCATACTGGATAAGAATGTACAATTGTTGAAGTTCTTCAAATGTCTGTCATTGCCTATCCACTATCAACCACTTAAGTATCATTGGCCAGCTTAGTCTAGTCAATAGGCCAATAATGCCTCATACTGTCAAAGTTAGCTTACTTTAATTCAGGACTCTAGTTTCAGATTTAATTGTGTGACTCTCTATCTTAATGAAGAATTCTACCATTTTATGGTCACTCTTCATCAAAGAATCTCTCACCATAATGTTGCTAATTAATCCTGTCTCGTTACACAATACACAGTCCAGGATGGCCTGCTGTCTAGTGTGTTAATGTCAAGGAAATTATCCCTCATACATTCCCGTCAATCCTCCCCCATCGTATTGCTACCAGTTTGGCTAGTCCAATCAATGCTTAGATTGTGACACCTGCAACAACTGCTGTACCCTTACTGCATACATCTCTAATTTCCTGTTTGATACAGTCCCTAACATCGCAGCTACTGTTTAGTGGTCTGTACACAACTCCCATTAGTGTCTTTTTGCCTTTGGTGCTCTGTAGCTCCATCCATACTGATTACACATCATCCAGGCTAATGTCCTCCACTACTATTGTGTTAATCATCCTTAACCAGCAGCGCAACCTCACCGTCCCTTTCCTTTCCATCTGCCTTTCCTGAAATTTGAATAACCCTGGAAGTTGAGTTCCCATCCTTGGTCAATATGGAGTCAGGTTTCTGTGATCCCAATTACATCATATCCATTAATAACTATTTGTGCAGTTAATTCAAGCACCTTATTACAAATACTGTGTGGAGTTTTCACATTCTCTCTGTGTCTGCATGGGTTTCCTTCAGATGTTCTGGTTTCCTCCCGCAATCCAAAGATGTGCAGGTCAGGTGAATTGGCCATGCTAAATTGCCCATTGTGTCAAGTGCATTAGTTAGGGGTAAATAGAGGGTGGGGAATGGGTCTGGGTGGGTTACTCTTTGGAGAGTCAGTGTGGACCTTTTGGGCTGAAGGGCCTGTTTCCATCCTGTAGGGAATCTAATCTAATCTAAAATCTAAAAAATGTTCCTCACATCGAGACACAGAGCCTTCAGGCTCATTTTTGTTTGTATTTATTGCCCTTTTAGAATCATTGTGAAACGTGGCCCTTTTTGATTTTTGGCTTTAGTTTCTCCTGCCTTCCACTTTCACTTTTTCCTTACTCTCCTTTATTTCTGTTTCCACTTTACTTCCCTCTGACTTGCTGCATTGGTTTCCATCCCCTGCCATTTTAGTTTAAACCCTCCCTGAAAGCACCAGCAAAGACTCTCCCTAGGAGATTGGTTCCAGTCCTGCTCAGGTGCAGTCCGTCCAGTTCGTACAGATCCCACCTCCCCCAGTATCGGCTCCAGTGTCCAAGGAATTGGAATCCCTCCTTGCACCATCCCTCAAGCCACATATTCATCTTAGCTATCCTGCCATTCCTTCTCTGGCTAGCAAGTGGCACTGGTAGCAAACCCGAGATTACTACCTTTGACGTCCTACTTTTCAGTTTAACTTCTAACTTCCTACATTCAGCCCATAAGACCTCTTCCCATTTTTCTACCTATATTGTTGGTGCCTATATGCAGCATGACAGCTGGCTGTTCACCCTCCCCACCCCAGACTGTCCTGCAGCCACTCTGAGACATCCTTGACCCTTGTCCAGGGAGGCAATGCAGCATCAGGGACTCACGTTTGTGGCCGCAGAATCATCTATCTATTACCCTTATGATTGGAATCCCCTTTCCCTATAATTGTGTCACTCTTTTTCCTGCTGTCCTGTGCAGTAGAGCCACCCACGGTGCCACGAACCTGGCTGCTGCCATCTTCTCCTGGTGAGCCATCTTCCCCCACAATTTCCAAAATCGTACATCATAAGGGACACTGGCACTACCTTCCTACTCTTACCTCTGTCTGTTGGCCACCCGTTCCCAACTTACCTCAGTCATTTTTATCTGCAGTATGACCAACTCACTGAATGCGCTATCCACAATTCCCTCTGTATCACAGATGCTCCAAAGTGAATCCAGCTACAGCTCCAAAGCTGTTAAGCAGTCAGACAGGAGATGTAGCTGGACACATGTCCTGGCTGTGAAAACCTCAGGGACATCAGAATTGTTCCTGAGTTCCCACATTGCACAGGAGGGGCATGACATGGGTCTGGGATCTCCTGCCATGATGTAACCCTTAAGTTAACAACAGTAGCAAAGGGAAGAGAAATACGAGAGAAGAAAAACTACTCACCAGTCAGTCACGTACCTGCTGCCTGTGACTTCACAATTAAACTTACTTCTACTTCTCCTTTACCTTGTGTCTGCAGCAGCTACAGCAGTTTGCTCCTCCACTGACTGCCTTACCTCACTGCTGCTCGCCGTCCTCACAGAAGCCCGGTATTTATTTAAGCCTACATTTAAACCTCCACTTCCACCTCAAAGCTGCCCATCTCAAAATGGCCACTCCACTATAGCTTGCCTTCCTTTTATTTGCTCCTGGGCAGGGACTGAGATAACTCCTCCCAGAAACCTTCCCAGCAGTGCCCTCTGTTGGATGCCCTTACACATTTCGTTGACGCCAGCTCTTTTGCACTCCCCTCCTCATCACAGTGACTGAGATGACTCCTCCCAGAGTCCTTCTCAGGAGCACACTCAGTTTATTAAAAGCAGGTTACACTTTCAATAAAAACGCTGAAGTTTTAATAGAATTGGTGGATCACGTGGTAGTGGTTCAATATTAAGAATGAACTCAGAAAATTCTGTGGTACTGTTGACCTCTATGTACAGGTGGATGAAATTAGACATTGAGAGTACAAATTCTTAAAAGCAAATGAACAAAAATCCTATCACTTATACTTGAAGAGCACTTGTCAACATACCTTATAAGAAAATGCTGGGAACAAAGAAGGAAGTGAAGAGCTACAATTTAAGTTTCTAATTAACATTGAACAGAGGCTAACAATCAATGGTGAGAGTGTTAATTAAATAGTAGAGCTTTCTGGATCACCCCTGGGACCATGTAATTCACCATATTTATAATTCTTCCACAATTAAGGTGCTCGAAGCAGAGGATCAAAATTTCATGATAATAAGATCTTTGGGAAAGTACGTTGTTCAGGAGAAAGGGATTAAAAATTGAAAAGCATAGAAATCCAGACCAAGTAGATTTGGTATTACATATTGACAGTAACAAATAATGGTGTTAAAAAAATTAAAAGGGAGGGCAGAACAGAGGGGACATTATGAAATAAGGTCATAAGATTGTTACAAAAATAAAAGGCAATGACTTGTCACAGCTCTTCCATCTAAAGGACCCTTCAGTTTCCTGGCCCTTATATCCCAGAGTAAAAAATGAGGTCTGCAGATGCTGGAGATCACAGCTGAAAATGTGTTGCTGGTCAAAGCACAGCAGGCCAGGCAGCATCTCAGGAATAGGGAATTCGACGTTTCGAGCATAAGCCCTTCATCAGGAAAGGCTTATGAAGGGCTTATGCTCAAAACGTCGAATTCTCTATTCCTGAGATGCTGCCTGGCCTGCTGTGCTTTGACCAGCAACACATTTTCACCTTATATCCCAGCCTCAGTCTGAGTTGAGAAAAACAGGATTATAGAATATTATAGCACAGAAATCAACCATTTAGTCCATCAAAGTTGGACTGGTGTTTTTAATGCATGAACCACATGGTCTAATTCCAAACTGTACCTCATTCCTCCTATATTCTATTTTTCATCTTTTGTAAGAAGTTATTTAATTCCCTTTTAAATGAATTTTAAGAAAGCCCAAAGAAAGATTGTGAGATTGGATTTCATAAGCAGCTGTAGATGTGGCATAGCCTTTATCATTACATCACATCTGTTTGTTCCTGTACTGCCCAGCAGCCATTTCTTCATTGAGCATCTCAACTTGTACTTCTGTCACTCCTCTTTAATTTTCTCATTCTCTACTCAGTTATCACATCAGGTTTCTCACTGAGATTTCTCCACTGCTTTCCTTCTGTAGTCTTTGTGAGGCTGGGATATAAGAGCTAGGAAACTGGAGGGTCCTTTTGATGGAAGAGCTGTGACAAGTCATTATCTTTTCTCTTTTGTAACAACCTTGTGACCTTATTTCATAATATCCCCTCTGTTCTGCTATCCCTTTTAATTTTTGTTTTCCCTTTACATGAATATTTCGTGAACAAAGGACAAAACACCCCATGGCTACCAAATTAGAAGGTCAGCCCTCCACTGATGAGTGGCCCAACCCCTGGCTGATATCTGAGACTGACTTACTGCAAATCACCAGGCTGGTTGCACTGGACCTTACAGTACTGTGCATGGTCCACATCCTGGATGGTGAAGATAAGGACCTCCTGATCCTAATCACTCCAAGTGCCCCAGTGACTACTAACACACTGCTTGACCGATATCAGCCAAGATCCTTAATTGACTGTGCTCGCAACCCTTAATCTTTGACTCAACCATCAAGGCTACTTTCCTCAGATTGTGAAACGTGGCCATTTGGTTATAGTATCTGCAGAGTGTTTATTGTGTAAGTTGCTGCACACACCGCAGGTTTGACACTGTTGTAAAACAGGACTGTACAGCAACATGTCCATCCCATTTACTGATCATTGCTGGCAAATATAACAAGCTGCCCAACTTTTCATCTGCATTAAAGGCAAGACAGAAGTATTATGACCCTTCAAGATCTGAATAAAGTGGCAACGTTCAAAAATATACGGCAGGGTAGAAGTACCATGAAGCTATAAGTTCTGAATGAAGGGCTAATGCACAAAGTGGCAAGCAAAGCAGAATGCTGTATGTATCCAAGTAGGCATAATGTAAGTGCAAAGAGAGCATGCTAAGAGTCTTGAGATGCACCTATTCCATTGCATGAGGTAAGTGCTTGTCCCTGTGCACTGTGGCTTGACACCAGCATTGCAGCGTAAGGTGTCAGTGAGATCCAAAGTGCAGTATTAAAATGTTGCATTATATTATAAATGAGTTGGATGTGTGTCCTAAAGAAGTGGTAGTTTTGGTGTTTGTCTGATGCCAGCCTCCTCGGTTAATAGATTTAGGGTGTAGGTTTGCTCGCTGAGCTGTAGGTTTGATATCCAGATGTTTCATTACCTGGCTAGGTAACATCATCAGTAGCGACTGCCAAGTGAAGCGAAGCTGTAGTCACCTGCTTTCTATTTATATGTTTGTCCTGGATGGGGTTCCTGGGGTTTGTGGTGATATCATTCCCTATTCATTTTCTGAGGGGTTGATAGATGGTATCTAGATCTATGTGTTTGTTTATGGCGTTGTGGTTGGAGTGCCAGGCCTCTAGGAATTCTTTGGCATGTCTTTGCTTAGCCTGTCCCAGGATAGATGTGTTGTCCCAGTCGAAATGGTGTTTTTTTTTATCCGTGTGTAGGACTATGAGGGAGAGAGGGCCTTGTCTTTTTGTGGCTAGCTGGTGTTCGTGTAACCTGATGGCTAACTTTCTTCCTGTTTGTCCTACGTAGTGTTCGTGGCAGTCCTTGCATGGAATTTTGTAGATGACGTTGGTTTGTCCATGGGTTGTACTGGGTCTTTTAAGTTTGTTAGTTTTCATTTAAGAGTGTTGGTGGGTTTGTGTGCTGCTAGGAGTCCGAGGGGTCTCAGTAGTCCGGCTGTCATTTCTGAAACTTCTTTGATGTATGGTAAGGTGGTTAGGGTTTCTGGCTGTGTTTGTTCTGCTTGTTGTGGTTTGTTCTTGAGGAATCTGTGGACTGTATTTTTTGAGTATCCGTGGTATAGGTGGTTCTCCTCTGTTTTCCGAAGTTTGTGCTGCAGTGTGTGATGGCTTGTTGGAATAGTGTTCTGATACAGCTTCATTTGTGTGTGTTGGGATGGTTGCTGGTGTAGTTAAGTATTTGGTCAGTGTTTGTTGTTTTCTGTATACGCAAGTTTGTAGTTCTGCGTTGTCCTTTCTTTCGACTGAGATGTCCTGGAATGCGAGTTTGTTGTCAGTTTCTTCCTCCTTGGTGAACTTTACGCCTGTGAGGGTGTTATTGATGATGTTAAATGTCTCTTCTATCTTGTTTCGTTTTGTGATGACAAAGGTATCATCTACGTAGCGGACCCAGATTTTTGGTTTGATGGTTGGTAGGGCTGTTTGTTCTAATCTTTGCATTACCGCTTCTGCTATGAATCCTGATAGCAGAGATCCCATGGGTGTGCCGTTGGTTTGTTTGTAGATTATGTTGTTGAAGGTGAAGTGGGTGGTGAGGCACAGGTCCACCAGATGTAGGCGGTCACTGACCATGTAGCATGCCCTAAAATGTTGGGGAATACTGGCCAAGATAGAGGTTTGAGATGATGCTGGCAACTTACAGCCATAATGTACCTGGTCAGATTTCCATTTTGGAAATTGTTGCTGTCTAGTTTCTGAGATAATAAAATGTTAATGCGTACAAATTGACCACCCACTGCTCACCAGCAAGATTCTAATTTCACAGTTAAAATCCTGTGCACAAATTTGCATTTTTTTTCTCTGTCAAGATTCTCATTTTTCTGTTCCAATCACATCTTTCCAACTGACTCAGAATTGCCCACATCATTCAGGGTCTCAGGAACTGCCACTCATTATTGTTTTAGACAATTTATATTCTAAATCACAGACAAGAAATACCCCATTCTTAATTTTGAAACAAGCTCGAAAACACACATACATGTTACACCATCCTTTAAACAGACTTTCAATTCTTCTGAGATCAGACTAAAATGACTTTTAGCTCCTAAGGATTTACTTCTGTTCTTTACCTTTGTCACTCTGGTAACTTTTAATCCAAGAACAGTCCTTTGTGGTGAGAATGATACTGGAGATCCTGCCTTTAGTGCAAGTTAGGCTCGTCTTCCAACTTCAGTTAAACTGCTCACAAATGTAATATTTCTGATCCAAACACGAGCTTCCACCTACATTCCAGTGCAGTGCTGATTGAGGCTTTTGGCCTTCAGATGCTCTCCCTCTCTCAGACCCGTGCAGATTAACATACCTATTTTTGATTTCAGTGATACTCCAGGAAAGGTTGTAACCTGATATTTACCATGCTTCTTCTGCACCCTTCTCCATAGCAATATTAATTACATATGCTTTTTATTCAGTAAAAAACAATACTGATTAGTTATTCTTTAACCCACTTACTCTATCCTAACATCGACTCAAATGACAGACTTCACCCAGGCCACATGACACCCTTATATTACCTTAAATGCAAAAACATACTCCCAAAATTTATTAACCTTATAAACTTCATAATTGTAAAGTTTTCACTAAGGTCTTGAAATATTATCGTACAGCAGATAAAGTCACAAGTTACCAGTTGTGATTGGAAGCGTTTGAAGTATTAATATAGGAGATTCAAATCATTCTGAGAAAGTTGAGAAATCCTACAGGAGTACACCGCACTGTGAATTGTGGCTCTCCAGGGAGGTTTCATAATCTTAAAGCTTTTTCAAGGTTGCAATCTGTGATGACTGACGGTGAAAGGCAATTTATTTTCATGATCTAAACTAACATAAGGGAACCAGTCACCTGCTTATTAAAACTATTCTGAATGAAAATTACATGTTCATTATGTTGACATTAAACATTTGAAATGCTGTTGGCAATTCTTAATGCATAGATGAATTATTTTACTGTGTAGTGTTTCACCACATTAAATATATAGTTGGAAAAATTATTATTTAGCATACTACAAGCATCAGTTAGGTGCAATGCAATCTGAAAGGTTGTATTGTCAGTCAGAAAAATAAGATATTTGTTCAGTGATTAAATAGCCAACTGGTATGAAACTGAACACTACAAAGTTCCATTTTGATCCAATCTACAGTGTATGCTGTAATGACTACTCTCAACCAACTCAAAGCTGAGGGCGACAATGATCTACAATCTTGGGTGGTAGAAAGGAAATTCACTCAAGGTGCCACGCTAAACTCTATCTGATAAAAGCAGATGGAAGGTGCAATCCTATATATGGATATCGGCTACAGATTCCACTACAATGCTTAATAGCCAATAGACTCTGCAAAATCCCTTTGTTACACACTCCAAAAGGATTGCCTGAGATATTGACTTTTCCACTGGTCAATTCCTCTAGGCCTGTAAATTTTCAAAAGTCTCCCTTTAAATCAGAAATGTCAGGGGTTCCAATGAAATTAAGTCAAATGGTTTCTCAGGAAAAGTTGAAATATTATATACATTGTCGAACTCCTGAGTACCTATTAAACAGACCCCCATACTTACCTCACACACATGGTCAACTACACGATCCCCAAACCACTTACAATCCCAAACCCTAACTCCACACCTCCTTGGGTCCAATGCACCTTTCCCTCCTGCCAGACCCAAGCCAACCCCCTCGTTTTATCCCTCAAGCCAGACCTGAACTGACATTTCCAACCAACTGCCCATCAGATCCGACCTAACAGAAGTCCACCTTCACAGGACTTGATCCTTCTGCTGTTTGACCCGACATAACACACAACGGATCCATACCAGAACCCGACATAACACCACCCCCACCTTGCTGGATCTGATCCCAATACACACCCCACTTTGTTGCCAAATCTGTGCTGACCACCCCACCAATGGATCCACCCTTCACCTTCTTCGTTAGACCTAACTCAAACTCACCTCCACCCCACTAGACCCATTCCAACCACCAGATTCAAAGCCCTCACACCTGACATTCACCCCCCTTCTCAGCTGGCACCCACTCAGTTGGAACCCTGGCATCTTACCCAGCAAGCATTTCACTAACCTGGCATCTTGCCCTGGCATCTTACCTCATTTCAGTTGGCACCCTACTCAGCAGGCTCTGTAATATCCTTCAGTACTTATGGGAGAAAGTGAAGACTGCAAATGCTGGAGATCAGAGTTAAAAGGTGTGGTCCTGGAAAAGCACAGCCGATCAGGCCATCCGAGGAGCAGAAGAATCGGCATTTCAAGCATTAGCTCTTCATCAGGAATCTGTACTTGCGGTTTGACAGCAGCTGTCAAAGCTGCTGTCAGGACTTTTACATTTCAGAATTCAGCAGCTGACTGCTGTGACATGGAAGGGGTGGCAAGAGGTGTGTGAATGAGTGTGGTTTGCCTTCCTCTGACAGCTCTGAACTGTCAGGTTGGACATCCGTTTCCACATTCCTCATGGAGCCCTGAATGGAAACTTACCTCAGAAATAAGGAGCACTCTTCTCCTAAAAAAGGGGCCAGATTGACAATCTGTGTGGGATTCCCACTCCTCAGAAAATCCAGACCTGGTTCATTTTATCTCTCATTTCATCTTTTGCTTTATTAAATCGCTTTGACACTGAAATGAAACATTATTAAAATTGCCATCCACATTTAACTTCCCTATCGAATCTTTAATAAAAGTGGCATGATTTTTTAAAAACTCTAAAGCATGTGCATTTATTCCACAACAGCTGAGCTCAATGTATTTTATTTATAGTAATCTTAAACGTCACTTCAAAAAGAATTACTTTGCCTATATTTTTATTTATAGCAAACCTTTGTTCTTGTTTCAGAGAGAAGCTGGAGCAGAGACAGTCTCTACTTTCAGAATATACTGAATCTGTTGGATCAGAGAAGATTCAGGATGCCACTTGCCCTATAGATCTGTTCCTACTTTGAACTGACAAAGCTGCTTAGTCTGAGCCCACCCACACGGAATGGAGGTTCAAACAATATTTAAGTAAATTGAAGCATAACCTCTAACAGTAGTTAAATGCTATAAAATTGCTTCAGTATGATCATTACAATAGTTACGCTTAAACATCAGTTAAACAGTTTTTTTTGGCTTTTCATTTTGAGTTACATTAATGGATGACTGAATGACTGGGACACAGATGGCATATTGCTTGGAAAAAAAACATTTACGTGCTGCAGGTAAATCTTAGATTCTCATTCTCCCAGTGACTCCATCTGCTCCTGTCAACTGGGACTGCTTCCTACCAGCTTTTCTTGTCACCCAGGAGAAAAAGATCAGGGAACACTGTTAGGAATGAGTGATATCCTTGTTCCCATCATACTCATTGCAAGAGACATACTCATTTCCAGTATACGTTTGACCACACTTTGTCAATTTCTGTTTGAAAGTGAAGTAAAAGTTAACATTTTATAAAATCAGACAATAGAACAAAAAAAGACAGGGAACAACTTAGATGGAAATTAGTAAGAAAACTTTCAGTTGGTCAGGAAAAGAAGACATTTAAGATAATGATTTATCTTAAAGAAGGACACATTGGGATTCTGAATCCTAAAGGGTCAGTAAAACGAGCAACAATACCTTTAATATTTTCCCAGTTATTTTGTAAATGTAACAACATAAAGTTCAACTAGATCAGAATTGAATAAGCAATCAGTTGAAACGTTTCAACATTTGTCACAAATCAAGAGGCAAACACAAGATAAAGGAAGACATTTTTCAGTAACAGAGAGGAAGATATCAGAGGAAAGAAGTTGGAAATAATAATTGGGCTAAACAGGTTAAAATATGAGGACAGAATACTTTGGCCTGGCTTGTATTCCCCAGAATATCAAAGAGTTAGGGGTTATTAATTGACCTATTTAAAAGGATCATAGGAGCTGATATAGTTTAAATAGAGAGAACTTAGTTCCTTTAGTGAGAGAGTTCAGAACAAAGTCATATCCTTACACCGCCCTGCTAAGCCACCTTCAGTAGTGCTGTCAGAAAACATTGCTTCAAGAAACTGGTATTAGAAATCAGAACCAAAATCAGAAATTGCTGGAAAAGATCAGCAGGTCCAGTAGCATCAAAGGTGAGAAAGGAAGTTGACATTTCAGGTCCAGTGGACCTTCTTCAGAATACGTACTACCAGACCTGATGAGTTTTTTCAGCAATCGCTTGTTTTTATTTGATTTCAATCATCCACAGTTCTTTTGGGCTTTTGTATTGGAAGTCTGAAACTCTGTCCTCAAAAAAATTGTGAATTGAAAATTTCAAAATGGAAGTTGACGAGAGTTCTGTTAAGAAAAGCTATTACGACTTACAGAACCAAAACAGATAGCTGGAGTTAGGATGGAGTTGAATAATGGAAACATGCCCGAGCAGCAAAATAATCTGCTCCTGTTCCTTGCTTCCTTTACCAGTGGCTTTATTCTTTTCATTTCATGTTGCAACTACTATTAATTGCAACTTACATTTCTGGCCTTTTAACATAATAAACTGCCCTCAAGATAATTGTCAAAGCATTGGGTCAGCTGGCTTTATTTCCAATGGGAAAAGAATGAAGCATCATGTGAGGCTGCTGACTTTCTTTGAGCCATTTTCATGTTACCATCAAATAATCGATGACATTCCTGACATTTTTCAGAAAACCTAACTGTTCAAGCTTTTCAATTTTTAATGTAACTCATTCTGAGACCATAAAAATCTATTCAAAGCTCCAGAAAATGATACAAGTCTCTGAGTAGAGGGAAAAAACAAGTTTTAAACATCCACCATACAGCATTGAGTCCTGCCGTCCTGAAAGTTTTACAGGTCATTTAGAACTGATGTAGCTACAGAAACTTTCAGTTCCCAGTCCATTGCATGAAATGTAATCATAGATTTTTTTCTAATAAACCTGTCCAGAGATGTTCAGGAGGGATTTGAACCTGGGCCTCCTGGCTCTGAGATAAGTACACTGTCACTGAGGAGCAATATGTTTCAGTTCCACTGAATCAGGACAAAAGATTGAGGAAATACAAGTGTGTTATAAAGACGAGCTTAAGTTACTTACAGCAAATTTCTTCAAGCTACTGCATTGGAAATTGTCGTAATGCTATTGGTTCAGTGAAAATTGGCTGATGCTTATTCAGCAGTTAAGACCAATTTCTGTTGTCAAGGGAACAATTTTAGCACCATATCAACGTAGCACATTGGAAAACCAAATCAATCACAAGGTGATAGTTGAAGATGTGATGTTGCTGAGTTGCTGATATCTTTTACATTGTTGTGGAGACATGTGCGAGGTGCATCCATTAGATGGAAGTTACAACAGTGATGGTGCTTGTGTGTGTAGTGGGTATTACACAATTCTGCCTAGTTTTACCTGTTGTTAATGTCAATCATGATGACACTGTACCCATTACCATTAAAAATGAATTGGAAGAAATTAGATCCTAATGTGATTTCTTTTGGTGTTAAATATAGGTTAAATGATTAATTACTTGTTACAATCTCCCACACAAACTTAACATTGGAAATGGGTGAACTGCCAAATAGTAAGACTGCAAATGCAGAGTGCCAGGACCCTCATTTAAAAATAAGATTTAGGACTCTGAATATGTTAATTAGTGGTGCCTGGGTCAAGCAGCAAAGATGTACTTTTTTACTTAGTTGAGTGTGGATCCAGGAAGTTCAAACTCTCAAGATTCCAAGCTCAGTCAGAGCAGCAGCCAACAGGAAAGGGGTGAAGTGAAACTGGGGAGGTGAACAGTGGCAGTGGAGCTTTCACCAAGAAGCCTGAGGAGCGGGGGAAAGATGAAGCTCAACTGGAACAGCACAAGGAAAGGAGCAGAGTGGAACAAACCTCATTGAATCCAGAGGCAGAGTTGCTGTATTGACATCTGGGTTCAAAAACTGACGCAAGGCAAGAGACATAAAGCAGAGAGACTAGTATCAGGAGCAAGACAGAGCATAAAGTCCTTATTACGTGGTTTGTAGCTTGTTAGAAATTGGGAAAGAGAGAGAGACAGAAACGGAGACAAAGATAAAGAGATAGAAATCTGATTTGATGAGTACTGTAGTAGGAGAGGGAATTTATTCCTAGTTTATTGTCTGTAGTTGATAAGGATCACAAGGGCAGGAGAACTCAGTCCTATGGAATGCTCCTCCTGCAATATGTGGGAACTCAGAGACATTTCTAGTGTCCATAGTGACCACGTATGCAGGAGATGAGTTTAGCTGCAGTTCCTGATTGACTGCATGGAGTAAAAGGTGAGGTCTGCAGATGCTGGAGATCAGAGCTGAAAATGTGTTGCTGGTTAAAGCACAGCAGGTTAGGCAGCATCCAAGGAACAGGAAATTCGACGTTTCGGGCCAGAGTCTGATGAAGGGCTCTGGCCCGAAACGTCAAAATTCCTGTTCCTTGACTGCATGGAGTACCTGGAATTGCGAATGGACTCTCTATGGAGCATCCATGAGGCTGAGGACATTATGGATAGCCCATTTAGTGAGCTGGTCACACCACCAGTAAGGGCTACACAGACAGAAAAAAAAATTGCGTCATCCCCGGGAAGATGAGTAAGTGTGAGCAGACAATGCAGGAGTTCCCTGTGACTATCCCCCTCTCAACAGGCTTACCCTAGAAGGAATGCCTCTCAGCAGCAGCCAAGTTTGTGGCACCATGGTTAGTTCTGCTGCACAGCATGGGGATGAAAAAGACTGGGAGAGCTTTAGTGATAGGGGACTCACTTGTGAGGGAGACTGGCAGACCATTCTGTGGCAGCAAATGAGACTTTCAAATGTTATATTGCCTTCCTGGTGTCATAGTCAGGGATGAATTAGATTAAGATTGATAAGGAGAATGTGTTCAAACATATAGTGGGCATGAAGGTGCGTACATTCCTAGGGCCTGATGAGATGTATCCCAGATTGCTATGGGAGGCATAGGAGGAGATTGCTGGGGTCCTAGCGGATATATTCAATGCATCACTGGCCACAGGTGAAGGGCCAGTTGACTGGGGGATAGCTAATGTAGTCCCTTTGTTCAAGAACAGTAGGTAATTACAGACCAGTAGTTTGACATAGGTTGTTAGGTAATTATTGGAAAAAGTTCTGAGTGACAAGATTTATCAAGACTTGGAAAGGCAGGAATTGATCGGCAACAGTCAACATGGATTTGTTGGAGGGAGATACTGTCTGACTGATTTAATTGAGTTTTGTTTTGAAAAGAAGACTAAATATATTGATGACGGTAATGCAGTTGATGTGGTTTACATGGACCTCAATAAGGCCTTTGACAAGGTCCCACATGGAAGGCTGGCCCAGAAGGTAAGATCCCATGAGATCCAAGGCAAATTGACAAAATGGATCCAATATTGACTTACAAATAGGAGGCAAGGAGTAATGGTAGAGGGCTGTCTTCACAATTGGAAGCCTATGACCATTGGTGGAGCACAGGGCTCAGTGCTAGGACCCTTGCTGTTTGCTACACACGTTAATGACTTAGAGGTGAGTGGAGAAGGTATAATTAGTAAGTTTGCAGCTGAAATGAAAACTTGCAGTGTCATTGATAGTGGGGAGGATGATTTCAAGCTACAATCTGATAATGGAGGAGCACTTAAAATGCCAGGACATGGTAGGCTATTTTCCAAGTGCAGGTATATAAAATTAGTTTAGTTTGATATTTGTTGGTCAGCATTGCTGGTGGGCTAAATGACCTGTTTCTAGGCTGTATGACTCAATGAACTCTTGACAGCAAAACTGCAGCCCACTTCTGACTTTTGCTCACTCATATCATATTCAGCTTTATCCGCAAACACAAAACTTACTCACACATCCCTTCACTCTCACCAGTTCTCTAACTTTTCCCTAGTCTAATGCTGGTGATTGTGAGGGGTATAAAGCAAGCATTGTTTCATGTCAACATGAAGAAGATAACAGCTCTCAAACCAAGCAGGCATGGCTAGAAGTCACAGAAGTAGCGAGCAACCATAGTGTGGTCTCTTTTAGATGGATACAGTTCTGAAAAAGGTTCAATAATCTAATAAAAGCAGGGAAAGTGAGTATTTCACATTTACAGTGGGAAGCAATGGCTTAGTGGTATTATCACTAGACTGTTAATCCAGAAACTCAGTTAATATGCAGGGGACCCCAGACCAAATGCCATCACAGCAGATGGTGGAATTTGATTTCAATGAAAATGTCTTGATGTAAGAATCTGTTCATGACAAGAATTGTTGTGGAATGTCAGAAAAATCCATCTGGCTCGCTTATGTCCTTCAGGGGAAAAAAATCCGCCATCTTCACTGCCACTTCACATGTGACTCCAGACCCACAGCATGTGGTTGACTCTCAACTGTCAATGGTCTAGCAAGTGTGACAATGTAAACTTCAGAACTTTAGTAACTTCATGGTTTGAAAGAATCAGCAGCATCTCTTGTTTCCCAAGATGAAAGGGACATGGAGAAACTGTTATAAAGGAACTATAAGCAACAAGCTGATTAACCATCCCTGGAAGATAGAGTCAAAAGAACACAAACAGGTTGTTTCCTCGAAGAGACGGGTAACATCACTTGATATTCTGCTGCCTCATGGCAAATGGGCAATTGAGACTGTCTGGGAGAAAGTGAGGACAGCAGATGCTGGAGATCAGTCAAAAAGTGTGGCACTGGAAAAGCACAGCAGGTCTGGCAGCATCTGAGGAGCAGGGGAATCAATGTTTCTGGCATAAGCCCTTCATCAGCAATGATGATGGGCTCATGCCCGAAATGCCGATTCTTTTGATCCTCGGATGCTGCCTGACCTGCTGTGCTTTTCCAGCGCCACACTTTTCGACCACGAATTAAAACTGCCTACAAAAGGAATATCCTGAAGTAAGTAGGTAAATTGCAGAATGGGCTGTTTAAAACAGATTAGAGTCAAGATTAGAGTGGTGCTGGAGTTGCACAGCAGGTCAGGCAGCATCCAGGGAGCAGGAAAATCCACATTTCAGACAGGAGCCCTTCATCATCCTGGATTTTCCTGCTCCTCGATGTTGCCTGACCTGCTGTGTATCTCTAGCATCACTCTAATCTTGATTCTAATCTCCAGCATCTGCAATCCTCACTTTTGCCTGTTTCAAATAGATAGCTAACACTGAATGTAACAAGGAACACAGGAGTTACTTCAGATAAGAAGGAAGCTACAGACTTGAGGCCTCCAAAAGAGTAATCAATGTTGGGGACGAAAGAACCTCAAGCATCATCAATAATGTCACACCACAAACTCGGAAGAGAGAAAATTGTATAAGAATTGAACACCAGAACAACTCAGTAGCAGAACTTCGAAGAATAACATTGCACAAGGATCAAACATTGGACATTTTCAGGGATGGACACTGGTGGTTGGAGTCGTAGCTAAATTCCACCATTAGCCAAGTTGAGTTGAGAGGCTTGACCTGCTTATTTGAGGGGTCTTATTTTGGTTGCTACATGCAATAAAGTTTAAATTATTCTTTGAGTACTTGATTATCTGTGAGATATCTTAATAAAGAGCTGAATTAAAGATAACAAGTGGTTATTTACCCACAACAGAACCCACTCAGTTGCATCAATTGCTACAAAGCCTGAACAAAAGAATAAAACCAGATGGACCACCTGGCATTGACTAGGCATCAGAAACTTCAACGGCAGAAACAGCCTGTTGACTCTGTGAAGTCCTCCTTATTAACATCTAGGAACGAGTGCCAAAATTGGGAGAGCTGTTTCAAAGATTTGTCAAGCAACAGCATGACATAATAATACTCACAGAATCATACCTGACCAACAATATCCCAGATACCGCCATCACCATCCCTGGATAGCTCCCAAACCCACTTCCATCTAGAAGGACAGAGCAGCAGCTTACTGGGAACAGCACCACCTGTAAGTTCCCCATTAAACCATTTCCTATCCTGACTTGGAAATATAGTGCTGTTCCTTTACTATTACTGGATCAATGCCCTGGAATTCAATTCCTAAGGGAATTGAGGGTCAACCGACAGGACATGAACTGCAATGGTTCAACAGGCAACTCACCATCGCCTTCTTAAGGGGCAACTAGGGACTGGCAATGAATGCTGGCCCAGCCAGTGACACCCGAAACCCATGAGAGATTTGAAGTATTTAGGTGCCAATAGTAATACTCTTGACTTCCCCAGCATTCTTCTGCACAATATTGCTCAGACCAACACATCTTGCAGCCCCTCTGTCTGCAGGCATGTCCTCACATCACCAGCTGAGTGGCCAATACTCACCATCATTCATTCCATGTCATCTCTCCCAACCACACTCCAGAAACGTTAGCACTCCATGCTCTCCATACATTCAGTTTTACACACTCACAAGTGTCTGCCTTCCCATATTGGAGGGGATATTATTCCCTGTGTGACTTTGTTGATGTTAAATATAGGCCAAGTGATTAATTTCTTGATGCAATCTCCCACACATACAACCTAAACTATAGATATGGGTGAGCTGCCAAATAGGCAGTCAGCAGATGCGGTGTGCCAGGATCCTCATTCAAAAACAAGCCTTAGGACTCTTAAAGATGTTAATTATTGATGCATGGGGCCAAACAGCAAAGAAGAAATTGAATGAAGAAGTTGAAGAAGAGTTGACGACTCATGATGAATTGATGTCTCCGTGAGCTAAAATACTAGAGATGAAATACCCAGTGTAGAGTATAAACCCTTTCCTCGTGTCAGCAATAATTCCTGTCTTTCATCTCCAATGGATCCTTCAAGGATGACAACAGAACTGCAGCGAAAGGAATTTGAAGAGATCTCACAGTAGGGCAACTTGCAACATCAAATTGTATCCTGCAGTGAAGACAACCAGATTCCCTCATAGGAAGCAAGCCGTGAAAATTATCAACCAAATCATTTAATGGGTGTACAGCTGTATTGGGAAAAGGCAATACATTCTTTAAACAACTATAGGAAAACATCTAGAAATTGAAAATACAACAAAGAACAATCAGCCTAAATTCTAATAAGGAGGTCATAGTTGACCAACATTATTGAAGGAGCTGATAAATAAGACTAATGTAATTGAAAAAAAAATTAGATTTTAAACAGCCTCTACATATGTGCAACATAAAAACTTGACGAAGGTTAAATGTTTGGTGTCACAGGTGTCACAACTCTGAAGAGAAGAGTGCACTGGAGTTCAAGCCCCACTATTCCACAAGTTATCAGAAATCTAAAAATGACCAATTAAATCTCTCGTATCGTTAATGCTTGGCTATGTCAACTATCTAAGATAAAGGAAACTCTCACTAGGTTTAATGAATGAACAAGAAAACAAAACATTATTCATTAGAACAACGTATCTTTTAACAAGTGGTGAGACGGAGCTTTAATTACTAATATGCAAACTTGAAGGATGCTCATTTTAAAACCAAACATGTAAATATTCCTTCACAAAGAGAATAGACAACACATAATCTTACAGAAATATTGCGGTTGAAAAGTATAAGTACAAAGGAGCAAATTCTATGCAGCAACCTATCAGAAAGATGTTGTGAAACTTGAAAGGATTCAGAAAATATTCACAAGGGTTTTGCCAGGGTTGGAGGATTTGAGCTATAGAGAGAGATTGAACAGGCTGGGGTTGTTTTCCCTGGAGCATCAGAGGTCGTAGGGTGACCTTATAGAGGTTTACAAAATCATGAGGGGCTTGGATAAGATAAATAGACAAAGTCTTTTCCCTGGGATGGGGGGAGTCTAGAACTAGAGAGTGTAGGTTTAGGGTGAGAGGGGAAAGATATAAAAGAGACCTAAGGGGCAACTTTTTCATGGAGAGGGTGGTACGTGTATGGAATGAGCTGCCAGAGGAAATGGTGAAGACTAGTACGATTGCACCATTTAAAAGCTATCTGAATGGGTATATGAATAGGAAGGGTTTGAAGGGATATGCGCCAGGTGCTGGCAGGTGGGACTAGATTGGATTGGAATATCTGATCAGCATGGATGAGTTGGACAAAAGGGTCTGTTTCCATACTGTACATCTCTATGACTCAATGACTCTAAGGGCCCAAACCACAGGATAGAATGACCTGATTTTCTCACAGTCCTTTCTTGGTGTTGTTAATTATATCAGGTTGCTATCGACTGTGGTGGTCTTCAATTTGGTAGCCAGTTGGTTGGACCTCAGGTTTTCCTTGAGTTGGAAGAACTTCTTTTCTGTGTCTTTTAGTGCTGGTTTTCTTCCACTTGCAGAAAATGGACAAATTTGATTTGATGCATGTACAAATCTCATTGTTTTCTGTCAGGTATGTGACAAGACTGCTACTTAAACTTAATGCAAAACCTGTTGCTAGGGAATTTTGTTTTTAACACAAAGACACTTGGTGCCAGCTAGTCTCACAAAAGTATTACATCTAGCTTCTCCAAAAGTTACAAAAATTTGTGTGAATAAGTGAAGACTGTAAATTTCAATTTTTTCTTCATTTAAAAGAAGTTGGATAGGGTAAATAGACAAGATCTTTTCCCTGGGGTGGAGAGTCCAGAACAAGAGGGCATAGATTTAGGGTGAAAAGGGAAAAATTTAGAAGGGACCTATGGGGCAACTCTTTGATGCAGAGGGTGGTGCGTGTATGGAATGAGTTGCCAGAGGAAGTGGTGGAGGCTGGGACAATCACAACATTTAAAAGGCAGCTGAATGGGTATGTGAATAGGAAGCGTTTAGGGTGATGTGGGAAAAGTGCTAGCAAGTGTGACTGGATTAGGTTAGAATATCTGGTTGGCATGGACAAGTTGGACCAAAGGGTCTGTTAGGAGAAAGTGAGGACTGCAGATGCTTTAGATCAGAGCTGAAAATGTGTTGCTGGAAAAGCGCAGCAGGTCAGGCAGCATCCAAGGAGCAGGAGAGTCGACGTTTCGGGCATGAGCCCAAAACGTCGACTCTCCTGCTCCTTGGATGCTGCCTGACCTGCTGCACTTTTCCAGCAACACATTTTCACCAAAGGGTCTGTTACCATGCTATACATCTCTATGACTCGAAGTTCATTCTCTGCAACACACCAGCTCAAAATTTCCATTTTCCAGTCTATAGCTCCAAAATCAAAATATATAAAATCCTCTTTTTTGCCTCCACACTTGGAGAGTTGAACCATAATTTTTAAATTTTCCATCACATAGTAAATATAACATGCATACAATAAACACATTAAAAAATTAACCTAAATACTGCAGATGCTGAAAATCTGAAACAAAAACAAATTACCAGAGAAACTCAGCAGGCATGGCAGCATCTGTGGAGAGAAATAGTGTTAATGTTTCAAATCTGGTATGGACTATTTAAATACAGGCTATAACACACAGACCAGCCAGACCAATTGTGCTCCTCCACCGCTTTCTGTGTTTGTTATCCAAAACCTTAACTTCGTTCACTTTCTGTCATTCTTACACAGGATATGTGTAAAACTTCTTTTCTTCTCAAATGTTCAACATATCCCAACATCATTTCAATCTTGATAATGGATTTGTAATTATATTACTCTTTCCAGAGCAAAGAGAAATTCTTATATCAAGCTAAATTGTAAAGTTGCATCAAAATAATTTTGCATTTTTAGTTCTAAATTTATCAAGTTTCTAAATAAAGTGGGACCGAAGTCATTACTTCCACTAGATGCTCCAACAATATACTACACTCTTGACAACATCCTGGACAAAGCACCTATTTGGTTGATACCACATCCACAAACATCTATTCCCTCCATCATTGATGCTCAGCAGCAGTCAATACCATTTACAATATTCTGGATTAGTAGTGCTGTAAGAGAACAGCAGTTCAGGCAGCATCCAAAGTGCAGCGAAATCGACATTTCGGGCAAAAGCCCTTTATCAGGAATAAAGGCAGTGAGCCTGAAGTGTGGAGAGATAAGCTAGAGGAGGGTGGGGGTGGGGAGAAAGTAGCAGAGAGTACAATGGTGAATGGGGGGGGGGATGAAGGTGATAGGTCAGGGAAGAGAGGGTGGAGTGGATAGGTGAAAAGGAGATAGGCAGGTAGGACAAGTCCGGACAAGTCATGGGGAGAGTGCTGAGCTGGAAGTTTGGAACTAGGATGAGGTGGGAGAAGGGGAAATGAGGAAACTGTTGAAGTCCACATTGATGCCCTGGGGTTGAAGTGTTCCGAGGCGGAAGATGAGGCGTTCTTCCTCCAGGCGTCTGGTGGTGAGGGAGCGGCGGTGAAGGAGGCCCAGGACCTCCATGTTCTCAGCAGAGTGGGAGGGGGAGTTGAAATGTTGGGCCATGGGGCAGTGTAGTTGATTGGTGCGGGTGTCCCGGAGATGTTCCCTAAAGCGCTCTGCTAGGAGGCGCGCAGTCTCCCCAATATAGAGGAGACCGCATCGGGAGCAACGGATACAATAAATGATATTAGTGGATGTGCAGGTAAAACTTTGATGGATGTGGAAGGCTCCTTTAGGGCCTTGGATAGAGGTGAGGGAGGAAGTGTGGACACAGGTTTTGCAGTTCCTGCAGTGGCAGGGGAAAGTGCCAGGATGAGAGGGTGGGTTGTAGGGGGGGGCGTGGACTTGACCAGGTAGTCACAGAGGGAACAGTCTTTGCGTAAGTCGGAAAGGGGTGGGGAGGGAAATATATCCCTGGTGGTGAGGTCTTTTTGGAGGTGGCGGAAATGTCGGTGGATGATTTGGTTTATGCGAAGGTTTGTAGGGTGGAAGGTGAGCACCAGGGGCGTTCTATCCTTGTTACGATTGGAGGGGTGGGGTCTGAGGGCGGAGGTGCAGGATGTGGACGAGATGCATTGGAGAGCATCTTAAACCACGTGGGAAGGGAAATTGCGCTCTCTAAAGAAGGAGGCCATCTGGTGTGTTCTATGGTGGAACTGGTCCTCCTGGGAGCAGATGCGGCAGAGGCGGAGGAATTGGGAATACGTGATAGCATTTTTGCAAGAAGTAGGGTGGGAAGAGGTGTAATCCAGGTAGTTGTGGGAGTCGGTGGGATTGTAAAAAATGTCAGTGTCAAGTCGGTCGTCATTAATGGAGATGGAGAGGTCCAGGAAGGGGAGGGAGGTGTCAGAGATTCACCAAATCTCCTTAGATATCATATTCCAAACCCTCATCTAGAAGGATAAGAGCAGGTGATACATGGGCACACTATTACATGTACAAGTTCCCCTCCAAGACTCTCACCACCTCAACCTAGAAATATATCACTATTCTTCAATGTCCCTGGGACAAAATGCTGGAACTCCCACCCTAAGGACATTGTGGATGTACCAATGACACATGGACTACATCAGTTCAAGAAGGCAGCTCACCACCACCTTCTCAAAATCTAGGGATAGGCAGTAATATTAGTCCAGCCAATGACACCTACATCCCATAAATTTTGTTTTAAATGTCTAATTTAAAAGATTTATAAGATAGAGTATGACCAATAAAAGTAATTAGAAGGATTTTACAACTGTGGTAAGATTGGGAGATATGTAATTTAAACCACAATTTAGCAGGAAGACAAGTTTGTTTTGTTATTTGCACAACTTCAATTCAAGATCCTTCTATAAGAACTCAAATTCTTGTTGTTGGTATTTGTTAATAGAAATATCTCTTCATATTAAGACTCATGAGTAGTTCATCTGCTGTACTGTAAACCAAACAGGCCCTTTAGCTTCACATTGTTTTGTAGTAATATATCCTTTTTTAACTACATAACCAAAATTGCATACCAAGGTTCAAAGGGGAGGATAGGTCAGCAAAAATGACTTAAATGCAAGCAATATTTTCTAAATATGTACTCACTTCCCTTTTGATTTACATGGCATCTCTATTGTTGGTTATATATATATATATAGCCATCAATTCATATTTAGGAGAGTTTAGTACTGAAAATAAAACAAAAATTCCCTAGGCGCTTGTTCACTTGTAAATCAATTGACTCTGTCAGTGGCTTCCCTCACTTTAATGTGCCAAATGTGTTAAACTGCTCTTTCTTTACTCTAACAAACTGACACAACAGCTGAATGACCTCCAACTGCGCAGAAAACATTCACAGATTTATGGACTTTTCTTTATTTACTTTTATTATTTTCCTTATGTTCTTGGACTCTACTTCTGATCATTTTCAATGTTTTTTCAAACACTCTTGAGACTTTCAATTCTGTGAACCTTCATATTATTGGCACCTAATAAATATGCATTTTTTAAGAATTAAAATGGTTATTATATAAATATGCAAATAAACATTTATCAACTGTTCAAATGATATGTTTTTCAATGGCTTTAATTTATAAACTAATTTTCCCTCTGACTTCTATTAATGGATTAAAGTCTATGTCTTTGGTATTATTTAACTCTTCACATTATTTAACTCTTTCTACCTGAAGGAAAGATGGTGGGAGGGAGCCAGATTCAGCTCAACAGACAATAGGACAGTAAATGTTCTGACAGAAGAAAGCACAGAATGCCTCGTTGTGTGTGCAGAATTTTTAAAACATAAAATGAACTTGCAATAATGCTGTGCCAAAGTGAGATAATGTAAATGAAACATCCTAACAGAGTTTACCTGCATATCCTTTTAAAGAATTGTGCTCACAGTAAACAAAAAAAATTCAGATTCTGCTTTCACAGTTTGGTTTACCAGAATTCTAACAGAGCTGGAATATTGTGAACACTTTTGGGTCCCTTTTCTAAGGAAAGCATGGAGTCAGTTCTGAGAAGATTCACTGGGTTGAGCCCAAAATGGAGAGATTGTCTTAAGAAGAGAGGTTGAGTAGGTTGTGCCTGTAGTCACAGAAGTTTAGAAAAATGTGTGATATCTTATAGAAATATATAAGATCCTTAAGGGACTTGACAGGGTAGGTGTGGAAAGATTGTTTCCTCTTGTGGGAGGATCTAGTACCACAGGGCGTAATATCAGAATAAGGATCATATAGAGGATCATTGCAATTGTTTATTTTTACTGATTAATATTTCAGTTCTCAATTGTTCCTTTCATTAATGAATATTATGAATTCCAATTTTATCTCCATATGCTAGTTTTTCCAAGTGTGGTCCCTGTGCACATATTGTTGCAACTTTGCTCCCAGCACATCTCCAATGTTTTCTATTGGGACATTGGCTAACTCAATTGATTAGATAGCAACAGTGTGGTTTTGGGTAAAATCAACAGTCCAGGTTCAATTCCCACTCCAATATGATCGTTTCCAATTCTGATCGTGAATGGCAGTGGCATGGCAGACCCAAGGTGATTATTGAAGGGATGGCCAATCAGTGTCAGGGACACACACATACCACACAATTAGCATGAGGTTTGAGGCCTAATGGGATGATACCAGCCCTCCATGTCAGAGGTTGATATTGCCAATGTAGACAGGAGAGAGACTGAGCGGGTGCTTCAGGATGAGAGTGACTCCTCAAAGCTTATAAAATGCATTCATAAAATCTGTTGCACAAAACCCTTCATACCCTCTGGCAACAGCTGTGGCCCTTTGTTGGTCATGGAAGGTGGACATTGTGTAGCAGTTTATTTGAGGCGTTTGAAGTACCAGCATCCAATCTGTAGTCAAGAAGCTGACTCCTTTCATCATCCATGTTCCAGCCACATAAGAAGCATGTCTGCCAGCAGAAAGGTCTCAAAGAATTCATTAATGGTTAAATTGCCTGCCTGTCACTTGTGGATGGAAAGGTGTTTCACCCTTTAACTAGCAGAAGGGCCCACAGGTGGGAACACACCAGCAAACCACCACAGAGACTGGTGTTAAGAGCCACTCTGAAGTCATGTCTCCTCTGAAGACCCAAAATAATGCACCATAATTTCACAGATTCAGTATGTAGGAACTAGAAATGTATTACCAAACTAAAAGAATGATGGAAAATGTAGGACTTTGGTGTTACAATGTTATTAGGAACCAAAAATAATGACAAGAGTGTAATTTGCAATAGTTTAAATAATGAAATACTCGAAATAGAAAAAAAAGTTAAAACTGCAAAGGGAAAGGGAAGTGAGACTAAGTTTCTTCTTGTTTGTCATAATATAATTCACATTTTCCCACCATAATGGAAACCAAACTGCATTTCAAAATTAATCGTTTGAAAGAAGATATGCAAAGGAGTACCAAAGAATGTAATATATGTACATAATTAATAATATAACAGCCCATAGAGTTGAGGGTTGTATATTGGCATGACTGACTGGATAACTAATAGAAGTCAGAGAGTTGAGATAAGGGGGGGGGGCTGACTATAGGATGGCATCATAGGGATCACCACTGCAGCCACACCAATTTACAATACATATTAATGATTTGGATGAGGGGAGGGCAATGAATGTACTATCAACAAGTTTGCAATGGCACAAAAATAGGTGGGAAGGAAAGTAGCTAGAATGAAAAAAATTGTCTAGACAGAGATATAACATTTTTTAATCACTTAGGCAATCATGGGTTACAAGGAAAAGGCCGGAAAATGGAGTTGAGGCTCTGAATTGTCGTTATCTCATTTCTGAAGGCTTCCCATTTTCCAGCCATCCCTTTAACTGAGAACATCTGCACCCAATCAACTTTCAAAAGTTCTTGCCTAATACCATCAAAAGTGGCCTTTCTCCAATTTAGAACTTCAACTTTTAGATCTGGTCTATTCTTTTCCATCATTATTTTAAATCTAATAGAATTATGGTCACTGGCCCCAAAGTGCTCCCCCACTGACACCTCAGTCACCTGCCCTGCCTTACTTACCAAGAGTAGGTCACGTTTTGCACATTCTCTAGTAGTACATCCACATACTGAATCAGAAGATTGTCTTGTAGACACTTAACAAATTCCTCTCCATCCAAACCTTTAACACTATGGCAGTCCCAATCGATGTTTGGAAAGTTAAAATTCCCTACCATAACCATTCTATTATTCTTTCAGATAGCTGAGATCTCCTTACAAGTTTGTTTCTCAATTTCCCTCTGACTATTAGGGGGTCCATAATACAATCCCAATAAGGTGATCATCCCTTTCTTATTTGTCAGCTTCACACAAATAACTTCCCTGCATGTATTTCCGGGAATATTCTCCCTCAGCACAGCTGTAACACTATCCCTTATCAAAAATTCCTCAGAAACAAACCCAAAACAGCAGGCACAGCACAACCAAAAACTATAGCCACATTACCTGACATCAAAGACATATCAGAAATGATTTCCAGACTACTAAGACCCTTTGGCGTCATGGTAGCTGACAAACCTACAAACACACTTAAACAGCGACTAATGAAACTAAAGGATCCATTAGATACCACCAGCACATCTAACATGATTTACAAGATACCATGCAAGAACTGTAAAAAACACTACATCAAACAAACAAGCAGGAAACCTGCCCCCAGGATACATGAACACCAACTGGCCACCAAAAGACAGGACCCACTATCACTAGTTTCCATACATACACACAATGAAGGACACCACTTTGATTGGGACAACACACATATCCTAGGACAGGTGAAACAATGACATGCATGAGAATTCTTAGAGACATGGAATTCTTACCAGAATTCCATCAATAAACACACATCAATTTAGATCCTATCTACCTTCCCTTGAAAAAAAGAATTGGAAATGACATCACCCAGCTTAAGAAACCAAGACCTAGAAATAAAGAGGCGGGATACACCACCAGCGGTTCACCAAAGACTCTCACTGATGATGTTACCTAGTATGATGATAAAATGTCTGAAATCAAACTTTCCAGCTCAGCGAGCTAACTTATATACTTATCATCAACCTGAGCTACAAATATTCTCAACAATAACTAACATTGAAATGTGGCAAAAAAAATTAGATGGAAATTTCAGTCGGTGTTTTCCACATATCTATTGTAACTTTGGCAGAAGTATCACAAATACCCGGGAAGAAAGGTCAACAATTATTTACTGAGGTGTCCTAGGCTGTTTTACTGAAGCAATAGAGTCCTCCTTAGAAATTTACTGCTGAATAGTACAAAGTAGGCACAGCATAAGCAATTTACTTGGTTATTTAACAGGTTTAATTCTATACTGTATTAGGTATACAAGATAGATTAAATTGATATGTAATATACTTGGAAAATACCCTCTTACTTAAAAACTGTATACTATATATTTTATTTCTTTATTGCTGTATTCATTACCATGACAAAATTTTGATTCGCTCCCCTCAGTTTTCCTTTACCTTTTACTCAATTTACTTTAGTGTATCAGTTTAGATTTTGATATAAGCATTCAGCTGGATAAAACTTAAAGTGGCTAACAGAATTTGATGCAATCTATCTCCTAAATGTCATTTCTCTTGAAAGCAGATTTTGCTTCTCTTCCACATGAGGGACAGGAGCAGAATGTGCATCATCTCACTAAATATACCTCATTTTGAAACAAGATTGAGAGAAACTAGGAAGATCTGAGCTGTCAGACACTCAATGAAAGGAGCAAATACAAAAAAATCTGGAAATACTCAATGGAACTTGCACTGTGGGGACAGAAACAGAGTTAATTGTTGGAATTTTCTCAGTTCTTTCAAGAGTTAGAAGAGATGTTCAAATGATGGTGAAAGACTCTGAAAGCTGAAACCCATAATATCCTATATGACAGGGTTAACATAAGCCACAGTGTATCAATGAAAGAATTGACATGCGACAGAACATTCTTACTAAAAGAGAATGTGTAGGCGACAGCATTTGCTTCCATTTTATAATGAAAATATCTTTACTGAGTTGAGGGTTTAATCACACATATTTATATAACAGATGATGTACTTAACATTTTGCACTGCTGAGTTGCTGTAAATTGATCATTTACATAAAAATACAAAATAATTGTTGTTAAAGATCCGAAAATGTCACAAATTACTCAACTATCAGACAGCATCAGTGGAGAAAGAGGGAGGTCATTTTCCAAGTTGATCACCTTTAATCAGCACTGCAATACACACCAAAAATACATGCAGGGAACAATTGGAGGCCACTTGGCCATTTGAACCTGCTCCGCCATTCACTAAGATCAGTGCTGACCTGAGTTTAACCTCAACTCTACAGTCCCTGCTTATCCCCTATAATATTCCATGTTCTTAGTAATCAAGAGTCTTTCGACCTCTGCCTTAAAATTGTTTAAAACTCTACATCCAGTGACTTTTGAGGAAGGGAATTCCAAAGACTCAACACTCAGAGGAAAGATGTTTCCTTATCACTGTTTTGAACGGGCACCCCTTATTTTAAAATTATGATTCCTAGTCCTAGATTGTGCTTTCAACATCCACCCAGTCAAATCCCCTCAGGATCTTATGTGCTTCATCTCTGACTTTCCTAAACTCCAAAAAATACAGGCCCAGCCTGTTTAGCCTTTCCTCACAACACAATCCACTCATTCCAGCACAACATCACTTAGTTATAAAGTTAAAAATCACACAACACCAGGTTATAGTCCAACAGATTTAATTGGAAGCACACTAGCTTTCGGAGCGACACTCCTTCATCAGGTGGTTGTGACTATAACCTGGTGTTGTGTGATTTTTAACTTAGTACACCCCAGTCCAACACCGGCATCTCCAAATCATCACTTGGTTATGGCGTCCATAGAGACAGATTGAATTGTTTTAAAAATTCAAATATCCAAGTTAATAGCCTGAAGGAAAGACATGTGAACATTTCAGGTCTTAGGACTTTTACTGTAATAAAAAACGAAAACCTCAAGTGACTAAACATTATCTTGTGAACAACTTACACTTTAAATCACAAAATAAAATATCGTCCTTTTCAGTTTTAGCACAACAGAAAGAAATGCACTTCACAGGTATTTATTTTACATATCCTCCAAGTGGACATTCAACTTTCCCAAGTTCAAAGTTATTCTTGGCTCCTGAGAATTTATTGCCTTTTTCTATTGTCAGCCTGACAACTTCTAGACTCAGAAAAATCATTCACAGTGGAAAATATTACTGAAGATCATCTTCTAGTGCAAACTAGGCAAATCTTCCAACCTCATTTAATTTTTCATAAATTTGGCTTTTCAATCCAAGTACAGATTTCCACCTGCATTATGATGTGGTAAACCATAAAACTCCTCAGCCTTCAGCTGCCCTCTCTCTTCCCCCTCTCCCTGCAATCCTGGCAGACAAACAGTGTCTGAGTTTTCAGGACTATCAATGTGGGATTAATGATGTAACAATGCTAAAGCGTCTACTAGCTGAAGCCCAACTGGTCTTCAAACAGGCAATACAAATGGTTTTATCATTGGAAAATGCAGCAAGTGGAGCATAGGAGTTGCAAGGTATTCCAATGGAAGTGGACACCCTTGCCAGTCCGACTGAGCTTGAGGAAAACCATTTGAGTGAAGGTAATTGCACAGCTTTACTTAGAACATATCCTGAACAGAGGGACTCTAAATCAGCCCACTGCAAAACCGCAAAACAAAGCCAATCCTTAGCCAAATGGTTAAAATTTTCTTCAGGATCCAGGCCAGCAAGCCATTATAGTTGCTGCCAGTATGCAGACTCGAGATAGCAAAGGAGTCTTACAAGGCCTGACTTGAGTAAGACAACTCATAGGCTGGCATCCAGGAGAATACACACCCTGGAAAGTCCAACTATATCAGAGCAACATTCAAATCAGAGCAAATCAAAATAAACATCTGGTTAAATGGTCACATGGTTCTCAATGGTGATCAATGCTGGCACAAGTGTAATTGCAGAGCCAGTCTTTAATAAAATTCGCTCTGGACTCCAACCCTTAAGTTTGCACAAGACCTCAGCTAGACTGAGAACCTATACTGGGGAGCCATTACAGATTAAGGGTACAATGTCAGTTCCAGTCTCTTATGAGAAGTAATTGGTTCAGTTATTACTGATCATAGTAAAAGGCTCAGGCCCAAGCTTGATGGGGCAAAATTGGTTGAGGAAGATTCACCTTGATTGGCTCAACATTTTTCGATTAGAAAATGGCTGCCTGAGTGAGGTCCTAATTAAATACCAAAACATTTTTTGGGAAAGTCAGGGAGCTAAGCCACTTTGCACGTTGACCAGGAAGCAATTCCTTGATTCTGCAAGGTCTGTCCAGTGCTGTTGGCCTGAAGGGCAAAGGTAGAGGCAGAAATCAAGAAGCCGGAAGGCACAGGAATCATCAAGCCAGTCCAGTTTGTACTGGTCTTACCAATTGTGAGCCTGATGGGTTGGTTCATCTTTGTGGGGATTTTAAACAAACAGTAAACTGCTTTTCACAGCTGGATAAACACCTAATCCTTCACAAAAAGGAATTATCTGCAAAGCTGGCAGGAGGACTGTTGCAAATAAAGCTAGATGAGGATTCCCAAAAGTATGCTGCAATTAATACCCATAAAGGTGTGTACCAATATACGAGACTGCCTTTTGGGGGATCATCAACCTGTGCCATTTTCCAGCAGACAAGGCAAAACATTTTACAAGGTCTACCCGAGGCTGGCACTTATCTTGGTGATTGCTGCTGAAAAATGTGTTGCTGGAAAAGCGCAGCAGGTCAGGCAGAATCCAAGGAGCAGGAGAATCGGCGTTTCGGGCATAAGCCTTATCTAGATGATGTGCTAATAATTGGGAAGACCAATAAAACATTTAGAAAACTTGGACATTAACATTTCTCCAAGGTGGGTGTACAACTTAGGAGGAAACAAAAGTGTTCCAGGCATCGCAGGTGACCTACTTGGGCTACAGAGTCAACAAGACTGAGTTACTCTCGTTGGAAGATAAAGTGGGGGTGATTAAATGTTCCCTGGTTCCCATGTCAATACCGGAGCTTAGGTCTTCCCTTAGGCTGGAGAATTATTATGGAAAGTTCATACATATCCTTGCCCTCATCATGGCACCTTTGCATTTCTTAAAAAAGGGTCAGCATTGAAAATGGTCACATAGCCAAGCCATAGCTTTCAGGGAAGTGAAGAAGCAGCTAACATCCTCTAAGCTGTTGGTACACCCTGATCCCAAATGAGATCTGGTATTGACATGAGATGCCTACCCATACAGCATAGGGTAGTATTAGTTGATAAGTGGCCCAATGGAGAGGAATACCCAATCATGTGTACATCCAGGACCTTGGCTAATACAGAATATAAGTATGCCCAGCGAGAGAAGGAAGGCTTGGCGGTCATATTTAGAGTGAGGAAGTTCCACCAATACCTTTACGGATGTAAATTTGTAATAATAACAGACCACAAACCCCTGTTAGGTCTACTTAAAGAGGACAAGGGAGTACTGCTCATAGCTTTAGGTCAAATTCAACAGTGGGCTGTCATACTAAATGCATATAATTACAACTTGGAGCAACATCCAGGAGGAAGTGAGGACTGCAAATGCTGGAGATCAGAGTCAAAAAGTGTGGTGCTGGAAAAGCACAGCAGGTCAGGCAGCATCCAAGGAGCCGGAGAATTGGCGTTTCGGACATAAGCCTGATGAAGCGCTTTTGCCCAAAACATCAACTTCCCTGCTCCTCAGATGCTGCCTGACCTGCTGTGCTTTTCCAGCACCACACTTTTCAACACCGTCCAACAGGCCAAATAGCATGATAATACATGGCTTGAAAAAGGTGGACACTAGGAAATTGTTTCCGTTAGGTGAGGAGACTAGGACCCGAGGACACAGCCTTAGAATTAGAGGGGGTCAATTCAGAACAGAAATGCGGAGACATTTCTTCAGCCAGAGGGTGGTGGGCCTGTGGAATTCATTGCCACGGAGTGCAGTGGAGGCCGGGACGCTAAATGTCTTCAAGGCCGAGATTGATAGATTCTTGTTGTCTTGAGGAATAAAGGGCTACGGGGAGAACGCTGGTAAGTGGAGTTGAAATGCCAATCAGCCATGATTGAATGGTGAGTGGACTCGATGGGCCGAATGGCCTTACTTCCACTCCTATGTCTTATGGTCTTATGGTCTTATAGCAAATACGGATGCATTAAGCTGCCTCCCACTGGCAGATACTGGTATTGCCACTGGAAGAGTATGTAGTAGTTTTAAATTTTCTGGACACAATTTCAGTCAAAGCCAACAATATCAGACTTTTGATGCAGAAAGATCCAGTCCTGGCAAAAATGAAAGAGCTGGTGGTAATGGAGGAATCCAAAGGGCTGGTCAAAACCAGAATTGATCCATTTTTAGACCCAGAGAGACCAGATCACAGTAAAGGATGTCGTATTGTTATGGGGAGCAAGAGTGAATGTACCGAGCAAAGGTTGCCACCAAATACTGGTTGAACTCCACCAGGGTCATCCAGGAATTCCCAAAATGAAGATGTTTGTGAGATCTTATGTCTGGTGGCAAGTATTGAATGCAGACATAGCCTGTGTTGGTGGGACAGTGCCCAGAGTGCCCAACAAGGACAGAATTTACTGCTAGCAGCTCTCCTTTCATTCCTGGAAATGGCCAGGTAAACCCTGGAGTCAGCTACATGCCAACTGTGCAGGTCCTTTCATAGGCTCAATATTCTTAGACATTGTGGATACCCACTCAAAATGGCTGAATGTGTATCGTGTTCATTCGTCAAACGTGGGAACAACGGTAGAAAAACTGCACATATCTTTTGCAATACATGAACTCCTGGAGGTTTTGGTCACAGTTAACAGGCCATTGTTTACCAGCAGGAAATTTGACTATTTCCTAAAGTCGATGGTGTTCATCATATAAAGACTGCTCCAAACCATCCATCATCAAATCGTCTGGCAGGAAGAGCAATCTAAACATTGAAGGCAGGTTTAAAGAAACAGCCTACAGCTTCTCTACATATCAAATTTTCCAGTTCCTGTTTGATTATGGGACCACCCCTCACACAACTACAGGGATAGTTCCAGCCGTGTTGCTAATGGGGAGAAGACTCCACACCAGGTTAAATCTGACCTTCCTAGAGCTGGGGTGGCTGGTGGTGAAATGGTATCAGGAATGCCAATTCCTGACACAGCACTCTCCTCAATGAAAGAAAGTTTCTTTCAGGAGAAAAGGTTTGATTTATGAATCACAGGAATGGCCTGGCAAGGTCAGGCCCAGTGACGTATAAAGTTCAGGTCAGTGCAATGGTCCTGAACAAGCACATGAACCATATGGAAGCTGCAAACTCGCAAACGGTGCGGGAGCAAAATATGCCTGGCTCCTCGATAGCCTTTCTGACTGTTTTGGAACCCATGGGTTCTCGCTCTCCATCAACTGTTAAAGATACCTAAGAATCTGAGATGGACAAGGTGGATGTCACCACCTCGATGTGTTTGATACCTAAAGAAGAGAGTGAATGTTTTCCGAGACACTTTGGTTGCAACAGGTAAGATATTGTGCATGGCATGTCACCTGTATTAGAGGCTGAGTTGGAGGAGCCTGACCTGATGCTGAAATGGTCCAGGAGGAGCTACAAAAAGAGGAGCCATCCTATGTTGTCAGACTCAGGGAAGGGAGGGTGTAGTGATTGCGATGAGGTCAGCTGGGTGGACGTCCTAGATTGAGTTCCCTGGTTGGACCAGATTAACAGCCCCAACCAGGGAGTTCTGGCTGACAGATATAAACAGGAATGTCAGAGGTTCTGTTCACTCAGAGCTGGCTTTGAGGAAGTTGAATCAGTGTCAAGGACTCTCCATGTGTAAATAAAGAGAGACTTGGTGATGGGATACTGACCTCTGTGGAGTTATTTTAGTCCGAAAACATAATCTTGCATATCTCATAATTGTAACAGCTTGGTTGACTTACTCTACCAGTTTGACCTCATTAGTTTGCTTGTTGGCAGCCCAGAGGCAGTCTGAGTACAGTCTGGCCTGGGAGATGAGTCCTGGAAGTAGGTCATGGGCCATAGGCCAGAGCAAAGAGGCAGCGAGGCCTCAATTCCTGAGGCCCGGTGAAAATAGACTGTGATTTGAATACTTTTAAAAAATACTTTTATTCTTATTCTCGACTTCAAGTAATTCAAGTACTTCTTAAAACTTTGCATTCCTATGCTGAACTATGTTCTTTACTCTTTCAATACTATAACAAACACTTAAGTATTCTGTACCTAGGTACCCTGTACCTAAGATGGCACTAAAGCGGCGACTTTATTAACATTTCACTGCACTTATTTGAGTGCACGTGACAATAAAGGCTACTCTGTCGTTGGGACAAATGTTATTTGTTACTTGCTGCATGGCCACTTCAGTTTCCAACAACACTCTGTCTCTCAGTGACCTCACAAAATGATGTGCAAATATCCTAGATTGGAGAAGGTCCTTATCTCTTGGTATAATGATAGAGTTTAAGTTGATCCAAATTTACACGGTTTCTGCATAACAGATTTTCACATGTGGTCTTAGTTCTGCTTACTGAGGATACTGCACATTACATACACACAGCTGAAGACACACACAGAATACATTAGATACAGAGTGACTAAAGGTGAGGCTTATACTGGAACATCATATGTTGTGATGGCAACTAACTGTCTTAAAGGTACAAGCCAGTCTGGTTTGGAATCTAGCTCATGATACAATACCTACTGATAGTAAATTATGTTCTTGAATTATCAAATATAATTTTAAATACTTTTCATATGATGGGGCTTCCCAAGCAACAACCCAAATAGTCAGTGGAGTGTGCATCTTGCTGACAGAGATAGAGCCCACAACCATGGACTATTCCCTATGTTGTGTTGTACCTCACAGATAATACACAATTTACCTTTAGGAGACGTGCCCATGAGATTATCCCCTGATCATAGCATATAACCTGACAATATAAAGGTCTCAGTCTCCATCTTACTCAGGTCGCTCTCTGACTCTCTCTTGCAGAATGACATGCTGAGGAAGTGTGCTGCAGTTCACATCCAAATTATTTAACATGAGCCTAATCACAGTCTTTGATTATAATCCATACAGTAGATACCAGGGGAGGTAATAAAGAGTTATTGAATGTTTCAGGGACACAAGAGTCTAGATTAGAGTGGTGCTGGAAAAGCACAGCAGGTCAGGCAGCATCCAAGGAGCAGTAAAATCGACGTTTCGGGCAAAAGCCCTTCGTCAGGAATGGAGGCAGGGCGCCTCCAGGGTGGAGAAATAAATGGTGGGTGGGAGGAGGGGGGTTCGGGCTGGGGAGAAAGTAGCAAAGAGTACAAGAGGTGAATGGGGTGAGGGTGGAGGTGATAGGTCAGAGAGAACGGTGGGGGAAAGTAGCAAAGGTGTAATTTATTATATCCATTGGTCCCTTTGCAGTCTCATCTACACTGGGGAGACTGGACACCTCCTCGCAGAGCGCTTTAGAGAACATTCCGGTACACCCACACCAATCAACCCCACTGCCCCGTGGCCCAACATTTCAACTCCCCCTCCCACTCTGCCGAGGACATGCAGGTCCAAAACCTCCTCCACCGCTGCTCCCTCACCACGCGACACCTGGAGGAAGAATGCCTCATCTTCCATCTAGGAACACTTCAACCCCAGGGCATCAATGTAGACTTCATTAGTTTCCTCATTTCCCCTCCCCCCTACCTTACCCCAGTTCCAACCTTCCAGCTCAGCACTGTCCTCATGACCTGTCCTACCTGCCAACCTCCCTTCCCACCTGTCTGCTCCACCCTCCCCTCTGACCTATCACCTCCATCCCCACCCCCATTCACCTATTGTACTCTTTGCTACCTTCCCCCACCCTCCCCTCTGACCTATCACCTCCATCCCCACCCCCATTCACCTATTGTACTCTTTGCTACCTTCTCCCCAGCCCCACCACCCCCCATTTATCTCTCCACTCTGGAGGCTCCCTGCCTCCATTCCCGATGAAGGGCTTTTGCTCGAAACATCAATTTTCCTGCTCCTCGGATGCTGCCTGACCTGCTGTACTTTTCCAGCACCACTCTGATCGAGACTCTGGTTTCCTGCGTCTGCAGTCCTCACTTTTGCCTCAGTGCCACAAGAGCTAACTTAAGCATCATCCCATCATTCTTAAATACAAATACACATCCCCTAGACTTTTTTTAAATTACAAATTGTGCTTATTGTATTGCTTCCAGTTCAAAGACCATCACAACTTCTCCCTTTGCTTTATTGAGTGATGAGTCACAATATTAACATCTAATATCAGTTGTATATATATATATAATATAGCGATTGCATACATTACAGTATAATGATAACAGATAGAAAAAAACAACAAAAATCTACCAATTAAATCTCAGTTTAATACTAAATGTAATAACATGTGGCAACACTGACCTCTGGAGGATATTCTTAGTAAAAGTGTTTTCCACTTTTTAAATACAGTTAAAAATCACACAACATCAGGATATCGTCCATCAGGTTTATTTGAAAGTATTAGCTTTCGGAGCACTGCCCCTTCATCAGGTAACTGATCCTACTCCACAGCTACCTGATGAAGGAGCAGCGCTCCAAAAGCTAGTACTCCCAAATAAACTTGTAGAACTATAACCTGGTGTTGTGTGATTTTAAACTTTGTACACCCCAGTCCAACACCAGCACCTCCACATCATGACTTTTAAATATATTCAAATGTTACATTCTGTTGAGCACGATCAGTTATATTATGAGATGTTTATTATTTGAAATTGAGTATTTTCACCCATAATTTACATCCATACTATTATACACATAAATCAGGACTGTAAGATCATGCTGATTTTTTCAATAAATATTTTTGAAAAAAGATTTTGAATTCTTTACAAAGTTACAAAATTACTACAAAATAGCATAACAATTTTATGATATACCAACAATAACAATAAACAAACTATTACTCTACTCCACAAACAGTTTAAAAGGAAAAAAATTTAAAAAGTTACCCATACTACAATTCAATAAATAATTAAACAAAAACAAACAGAACTAGATTGGATTGAATCAAGCTGCAAATGTGTTGCTGGTCAAAGCACAGCAGGCCAGGCAGCATCTCAGGAATAGAGAATTCGACGTTTCGAGCATAAGCCCTTCATCAGTTAAACTAAATTAAGTTAGAACACTCAGTACAATTCCACCAAAGCTCCCCATCATCGAGAGCATCAGTTGGCACACCCCTATATATTCGACATTCTTCCTCTCAGGGGCCCCCAGCCTGCCAGCCCCGCCCCCATGGCCATGCAAAGGGCCCGACCAATACAGCCAAGAAGTCTGCGCCTATATAGTTCAAAAAGGGCAGCCACGTCCTATACAAGAGTTGAGTTTTCTGGCGCATCATACTTGTAAGGAAGTTCAGGGGAACATGCTCCATAACTAACCTACACCGCCCCAAGAGTCCTGGGGTATTTTCCGACATCCAGCTCATCAGAATGTTCTCCCTTGCTCAATATGAAAGAATATTAAACAGTTTCTTCCCAAAAAGGGGAGATTTGGCAGACCCAAGAGGAAGGACACCGGATCTACCTTGAGGATGATTCCCAAGACCCCTTCCAAAACATTCACTATAGCGCCCCATTACCTGCGAAGTTTGTGGCATGACCACAAGCAATGAGTCAGAGTACCAATATCTGTTTTACATTTGGGGCACACTGGTGATGCTCCTGTATTAAATTTCACAAGCCAGTCCAGCGCTAAATAAACCCTGTGGAGTACCTTGTATACCCTGAATCTTATTACAAATCAAAATCTTTCTAACGTTCTCTCAAATACCCTCCCACGCCTCTGACAAGACCTCCACCACCAGTTCTTGAGTCCAGATCCTGCACAGCCACTCAATGTCCTTTAAGACACTACCTCCTCATAAATGATAGAGGGTACTGATCGAGAGAGTACCTGTAGACTGAAGTACTCTCCTCTCCACATCAGACTTATGGGGACTCAACAATAATGTAGTCTTTTTCTGTATAAAGTTCCTAAACTGAAAATAACAAGAGGTCCCTCCTAGATAGTTCATATTTCTGGCTCAGCTGCTCGAAAGACATCATGACCTCCCCGTCAAGTAAATCTCCCAGATCCAAAAGCCAGAATCCGTCGATCCCAGCCGGAATCCTGGCATTCTTACTAGGAAAGTAAAAAGGGAAGTTATTTTTGTAAATTGCCCGTGCTTTGTTGCATTATTCTCCATGCTTTAACCGCATTAAGGACAATCTGGTTTCTGCAATGCTCCATGACAATCTTCACCTTGTCCAGAAACAATAAATTAATGAGGGGGCATTTTGCCTGGGAGGCCTCATTATCCAGCCAAATTTACCTCAGGTCCTGGCAAGCCCTGTCTGCCACATAGGAAAAGAGGGAATTTATCTTCTTAACATTTGGAATGACACTTCTTAAAATTTGGAAAGTCCACACTCCCTATCCCCTGCGGAAGCTGCAATTTGCCAAGCTTAATAAGAGGCCGCCTGTGATAGAACATAGAACATAGAACATAGAAAAATACAGCGCAGTACAGGTCCTTCGGCCCTCGATGTTGCGCCGACCAAAGCCTACCTAACCTACATTAGCCCAATAACCTCCATATGCTTATCCAATGCCCGCTTAAATGACCATAAAGAGGGAGAGTCCACCACTGCTACTGGCAGGGCATTCCATGAACTCACAACCCGCTGAGTAAAGAATCTACCCCTAACATCTGTCCTATACCTACCACCCCTTAATTTAAAGCTGTGTCCCCTAGTAACAGCTGACTCCATTAGTGGAAAAAGGTTCTCACTGTCAACCCTATCTAAACCCCTAATCATCTTGTACACCTCAAATGCCAGATAAAAGAACCGAGCCAACTGATAAGCCTCCGTAGCGCTTGCCTAGGTAGCGTCAAAGGGAGCATTCACATGGGATATAATAAATTTTAATCAGAGCTATTCTACTCAACCATGATATCAGAAGAGCCTCCCAGCGCTGAAGATCCTGTCTTATCTTCTCTAGCAACTGTGGCACAGTGGTTAGCACTGCTGCCTCACAGCGCCAGGGACCTGGGTTCAATTCCCGCCTCAGGTGACTGACTGTGTGGAGTTTGCACATTCTCCCCGTGTCTGCGTGGGTTTCCTCCGGGTGCTCCGGTTTCCTCCCACAGTCACAAAAGATGTGCGGGTCAGGTGAATTGGCCATGCTAAATTGCCCGTAGTGTTAAGTAAGGGGTAAATGTAGGGGTATGGGTGGGTGGCGCTTCGGCGGGTCGGTGTGGACTTGTTGGGCCGAAGGGCCTGTTTCCACACTGTAAGTAATCTAATCTAAAAAAAAACTGCACAAAATTAGCTTTGTATAGTTGATCAAATGCTGGAGTAATAAAAATGCCTAAATGCAGGATGCCTTCCTGTGACCACCTAAAAGGGAATCGGATTCCACCCCCAAGGTCAGGTTGTCCAACAAGATGCCCCCCACCACCACCCACCCACTCCCCCAACAGCTATGGACTTCAACTTTGTAAAATTGATTTTATACCCCAAGAAAGAAACAAGTAAATTAATTAGTCATTAAATGGGGCACAGATATTGGTGGGTTAGTTAGAAAAAGGAGAATGTCATTTGCATAAAGGGTGATCTTATGCCCCTCGATCCCACATCCGCAACACTTATATTGGCGTTCCTCCAGATAGCCTCTGCCATCGGCTCGATCACTAATGTAAACAAGATCATGCTGATCTTTATTAATAATTAGAACATTAGACATAGGAGTGAAAGCAAGTCTATTCTGCCCATTAAGTTCACTCCACCATTTAATTGTGGCTGATGGGCATTTCAACACCACTTACCTGGACTCTCCCCGTAGTCATAAGATTAGATTACTTACAGTGTGGAAACAGACCCTTCGGCCCAACAAGTCCACACTGACGTGCAACCCATTCCCCTACATTTACCCCATTACCTAACACTACGGGCAATTTAGCATGGCCAATTCACCTAACCTGCACATTTTTGGACTTTGGGAGGAACCCACACAGACACGGGGAGAATGTGCAAACTCCACACAGAGAGTTGCCTGAGGTGGGAATTGAACCCAGGTCTCTGGTGCTGTGAGGCAGCAGTGCTAACCACTGTGCCACCACGCCACCTACCGTGTAGTCCTTTATTCCTTGTGAGATCAAGAATTTATCAATCTCTGCCTTGAAAATATTTAATGTCCCTCCATCCACTGCACTCTATGGCAATGAATTCCACAGGCCCACTACTCTCTGGCTGAAGAAATGTCTCCCCATGTCCATTCTAAATTGACCCCTTCTAATTCTAAAGCTGTGCTCACGGGTCTTAGTCTCCCCACCTAACGGAAACAACTTCTCAGTGTCCACCCTTTCTAAGCCATGTATTATTTTTTAAGTTTCTATTAGATCTCCCCTCAACCTTCTAAACTCTAATGAACACAATCCCAGAATCCTCAGCTGTTCATCGTATGTCAAGCCCACCATTCCAGGGATCACCTCTATGAATCTCTGCTGAACAAACTCCAGTGCCAGTATGTCCTTCCTGAGGTGTGGGGCCCAAAATTGGACACAATATTCTAAATGAGGCCTAAAACTTGCGCTCACACCTCCCCCCACTTACTTCCTTCCAAGGCCCCAAGGGATCTTTCCATATCCACCACAAATTTATCTGCACCTCCACACACATCATTTACTGCATCCGCTGCACCCGATGTGGCCTCCTCTATATTGGGGAGACAGGCCGCCTACTTGCGGAACATTTCAGGGAACACCTCTGGGACACCTGGACCAACCAACCCAACCACTCCGTGGCTCAAAACTTCAACTCCCCCTCCCACTCCACCAAGGACATGCAGGTCCTTGGACTCCTCCAGTGCCAGACCATAGCAACACGATGGCTGGAGGAAGAGCGCCTCATCTTCTGCCCAGGAACCCTCCAACCACAAGGGATGAACTCAGATTTCTCCAGTTTCCTCATTTCCCTCCCCCCCACCTTGTCTCAGTCCCAACCCTCGAACTCAGCACTGCCTTCCTAACCTGCAATCTTCTTCCTGACCTCTCCACTCCCACCCCCACTCCAGCCTATCACCCTCACCTTGCCCTCCTTCCACCTATCGCATTTCCAATGCCCCTCCCCCAAGTCCCTCCTCCCTACCTTTTATCTTAGCCTGCTGGGCACACTTTCCTCATTCCTGAAGAAGGGCTCATGCCCGAAATATCGATTCTCCTGCTCCTTGAATGCTGCCTGACCTGCTGCGCTTTTCCAGCAACACATTTTCAGCTCTGATCTCCAGCATCTGCAGTCCTCACTTTCTCCTCCTAACTAAGGCTTTATAAAGTCTCAGAAACACATTGCTGCTTTTACATTCCAACCCTCTTGAGATAAATGACAACATTACATTCGCTTTCTTATTCATGGACTCAACCTGCAAGTTAACTTTTAGACAATCCTGGACTAGCACTCATAGATCTCTTTGTACTTTGGCTTTATGACTTTTCTTTCCATTTAGAAAATATCCATGTCTGTATTCATTTTTCCGAAGTATAAGACTTTGCATTCGCTCACGTTGAATTTCATCAGCCATTTCCTGGACTACTCTCCTAAACTGTATGAAACTTTCTACAGCCTCCCCACCTCCTTAATACTACCTGCCTGTCTGCCTAACTTTAGATCATCAACAAACTTCACCAGAATGCCCACAGTCCCTTCATCCAGATCATTAATATATAAAGTGAACAGCTGCGGCTCCAACACTGAACCCTACGGGACACCACTTGTCACGAGCTGCCATTCCAAAAAAGAACCTTTTGTCCCAACTCTCAGCCTTTTGTCAGGCAGCCAATGCTCGATCCATGCCTGTAGCTCACCTCGAACACCATGGGCCCTCACCTTACTCAGCAGCCTCTCATGAGGCACATTATCAAAGGCATTTTGGAAATCTAGATAGATAACATCCACTGGGTTTCCCTGGTCTACCCTACTTGTTACCTCTTCAAAGAATTCTAACAGGTTTGTCAGGCACAACCTCCCCTTACTAAATCCATGTTGACTTGTTCTAATCTGATCCTGCACTTCCAAGAATTTAGAAATCTTATCCTTAACGATGGACTCTAGAATTTTACAACCAACTGAGGTTAGGCTAATCGACCTATAATTTTCCATCTTTTGTCTTGATCCTTTCTTGAACGGGGTTATAACGGTGACTTTCCAATCATCTAGGACTTTCCCTGACTCCAGTGATTCTTTGAAAGATCACAACTAATGCCTCTGCTATTTCCTCAGCCACCTCCCTCAGATCTCTAGGATGTAGCCCATCAGGGCTAGGAGATTTATCATTTTTCAGACCTTTTGTCTTTTCTAGCACTTTCTCTTTTGTAATGACTACCATACTCAACTCTTGCCCCTGACTTCCTTAATTGTTGGGATATTACTCATGTCTTCCACTGTGAAGACTGACACAAAGTTCATACTAAGTTCTTCAGCTATTTCCTTATCTTCCATCACTAGGCTTCCAGCATCAATTTGGAGCATCCCAATATCTACTTTTGCTCCTCATTTGTTTCTTATGCATTGAATGAATCTTTTACGATCATTTCTAATATTACTGGCTAGCCTACCTTCATAGTTGATCCTCTCCTTCCTTATTTCTCTCTTTGTTATCCTTTGTTTGTTTTTGTAACCTTCCCAATCTTCTGATTTCCCAGTGCTTTTTATGTTTGATACATTTCCTGACTTTCTTTGTCAGCCATGGCTGTCTAATTCCACGCCCTGGATAACCTTTCTTTTCTCTGGGATGGACCTCTGTACTGTGTCCTCAACTGCACCCAGAAACTCCTGCCATTGTTGCTCTCCTGTCTTCCCCACTAGGCTCTGCTTCCAGTCAATTTTTGTCAGTTCCTCTCTCATGCCCCTGTAATTACCTTTATTTAATTGTAATACCATTACTTCCGATTTTGCCATCTCTCTTTCAAACTGCAGACTGAACTCTACAATATTATGATCGCTGCCTCCTAAATGTTCCCTTACTTTAAGATCTTTTTTAAAAAGTCTGGCTCATTACATAGCACTAAGTCCAGAAAAGCCTATTCCCTGTTGGGCTCCATCATAAGCTGTTCCAAAAACCCATCCTGTAAGCATTCCATGAATTCCCTTTCTTTGGATCCACCCAGCAACATTATTCACCCAGTCCATTTGCAAATTGAAGTCCCTCATGATCACCGTGACTTTGCCATTCTGACATGCCCTATCTATTTTCTGGTACATCTTGCGTCCCAGGTCCTGACCACTGCTGGGAGGTCTGTACATAACTCCCATTATGGTTTTTTTTTTACTTTGTGGTTCCTCAACTCCACCCACACAGACTCCACATCATCTGACCCTCTGTCATTCAGTGCCATAGATTTAATTTCATTCTTAACTAACAAGGCAATCCTCCTGCCTCTGCCACCGCCCTGTCTTTGTGATAAGTTGTAAATTCTGCCAGTCCTGTACCCCCTGCAACTACGTCTCTGTGATGCCTACACATCATAATCACTCACAATGATTTGCACCATTAATTCATCTATTTTGTTACGAATATTATGAGCATTCAGGTAAAGTGTCTTATGGCTAACTTTCTTATCATTATTAGAGATATTGGAAATCATAAGATGTCCTAAGTTATCCTTCCTTTTTGCTGCATTCCTAGTCTGCCTGGAGCTTAAAATCACCTGCACACTGGTCTCCTGCTGCTTATGTTTCCATTTAACTCCATACTCCCTGTCATTTTTGCTTTCCCTCCCGCCCCCTCCCAATTCAGAAGTTTAAAGTCACTAGTTTTCCTTTTCGCTAGAACTCTGGTTCCATATCGGTACAAGTGGAGATTGTCCCAATGGTACAGATCCCCCCCGGTTCCAAAACTGATGCCAATGCCCCATGAAATGGAATCCCTCTTTCCTGCACCAATCCTTTATCCACATATTTACGTCTCTTCCTTTCTTATCTCTTGTCAATTTGCATATGGCAACTGAATGTTCCAGGATACAGATGTTTCATACAGGACAGGGAGGGAAGTAAAAGAGGGGTTAGAGTTGCATTGCTGGTCAGGGATGATATCACTGCTGTGCTGAAGGAGGAAACTATGGCGGTTGTGGGTAGTGAGGCATTATGGGTGGAGCTGAGAAATAAGAAGGGTGTAGTTACATTGTTGGGGCTGTATTACAGCCCTCCCAACAGTGAGCATGAGGTAGAAGAACAAATAGGTAAACAGATTATGAATAGATGGAGAGGCAATAGGGTAGTGGTGATGGAAGATTTTAATTTTCCCAACATTGACTGGGATACACTTAGCGTCAGAGGTCTAGATGGAGTAGAATTTGTACGAAGCATCCAGGAGAGTTTCCTAGAGCAGTATGTCAATAGCCTGACAAGGGAAGGGGCCATAATGGACCTGGTACCGGGGAACGCGCCAGGACAAGTGGTAGGAGTTGCGTGGGGGATTTCTTTGGGAACAGTGACCACAATTCTGTAAGTTTTATAATACTCGTAGATAAAGAAGAGAGTGGTCCTAAGGGAAGAGTACTGAACAGGGCCAAGGCCAATTATATCAAAATTAGGCAGGAGCTGGGAAATGTGGATTGGACACAGCTATTTGAAGGGAAGTTCACATTTGAGATGTGGGAGGCTTTCAAAGATAGGTTAACGGCAGTGCAGGATAGGCATGTCCTGCAATGGATAGGCAAAGGATAGGAAGGGCAAGATTCGTGAACTGTGGATGACAGGGGAAATTGTATGACTAGCCAAGAGGAAAAGGGAAGCGTACATAAGGTCCAGGCAACTGAGAACAGAACGGGCCCTGGAGGAATATTGGAAGAGTAGGGCATATCTTAAAAAAGAAATCAAGTGGGCTAAAAGGGGTCATGAAATAGCTTTAGCAAGCAGAATTAAGGAAAATCTCAAAGCATTTTATTCTTATATAAGAAGCAAGCGGGTAACTAGAGAAAGGATTGATCTACTAAAAGATAATGAAGGAAGGCTGTGTGCCGAACCTGAGAGAATGGGTGAGATTCTGAATGATTACATTGCATCAGTGTTCACTGAGGAGAGGAACGTGATGAATCTTGAGATTAGAGATAGAAGTTCGATTAGTCTGGATCACGTTAGCATAAGTAGGGAAGTTGTGTTGGTTATGCTAGAGGTTATTAAGGTGGACAAATCCCCCGGACTGGATGGGATCTATCCCAGGTTGCTGAGGGATGCGAGAGAGGAAATAGCTGGGGCCCTGACAGATATCTTTATGGCATCCTTAAATACAGGTGAGGTGCCAGAGGACTGGAAGGTTTCTCCCCCGGCAAGGACCACTCCCTTCGTGACTCCCTTGTCAGATCCACACCCCCCACCAACCCAACCTCCACCCCGGCACCTTCCCCTGCAACCGCAGGAAATGTAAAACTTGCGCCCACACCTCCACACTCACTTCCCTCCAAGGCCCCAAGGGATCCTTCCATATCCGCCACAAGTTCACCTGTACCTCCACACACATCATCTATTGTATCCGCTGCACCCGATGTGGCCTCCTCTATATTGGTGAGACAGGCCGCTTACTTGCGGAACGCTTCAGAGAACACCTCTGGGCCGCCCGAACCAACCAACCCAATCACCCCGTGGCTCAACACTTTAACTCCCCCTCCCACTCCACCGAGGACATGCAGGTCCTTGGACTCCTCCACCGGCAGAACACAACTACACGACGGCTGGAGGAGGAGCGCCTCATCTTCCGCCTGGGAACCCTCCAACCACAAGGTATGAATTCAGATTTCTCCAGCTTCCTCATTTCCCCTCCCCCCACCTTGTCTCAGTCGGTTCCCTCAACTCAGCACCGCCCTCCTAACCTGCAATCCTCTTCCTGACCTCTCCGCCCCCACCCCACTCCGGCCTATCACCCTCACCTTGACCTCCTTCCACCTATCCCACCTCCATCGCCCCTCCCCCTAGTCCCTCCTCCCTACCTTTTATCTCAGCCGGCTTGGCTCTCTCTCTCTTATTCCTGATGAAGGGCTTATGCTCGAAACGTCGAATTCTCTATTCCTGAGATGCTGCCTAACCTGCTGTGCTTTGACCAGCAACACATTTGCAGCTGTGATCTCCAGCATCTGCAGACCTCATTTTTTACTACTACATATTGTCCTCCTGTACAAGAAGGGTAGTAGGGATATTCTGGGTAACTACAGACCAGTGAGCCTGACGTCGGTGGTGGGGAAGTTGCTGAAGAGGGTACTGAGAGATAGGAGTTATTGATATTTGGAAAGGAATGAGCTAATCGATGATGGGCAACATGGTTTTGTGTGGGGGAGATCGTGCTTTACCAACTTAATAGAGTTCTTCGAGGAAATGACCAAGTTGTTAGATGAAGGAAGGGCTGTTGATGTCATATACATGGACTTTACTAAAGTGTTTGATAAGGTTCCCCATTGTAGACTAATGGAGAAAGTGAAGTCACAAGGTGTGCAGAGTGTTCTAGCTAGATGGATAAAGAACTAGTTGAGCAACAGGAGACAGAGAGTAGTAGTTGAAGGGAGTTTCTCTAAACGGAGAAAGGTGACCAGTGGTGTTCCACAGGGGTCAGTATTGGGGCCACTGTTGTTTGTAATATACATAAATGATCTAGAAGAGGACACTTTTGGTATGATCAGCAAGTTTGCAGGTGACACAAAGATTAGTGGAGTGGCAGAAAGCATAAGGGACTGTCAGAGAATACAGGAGGATATAGATAGACTGGAGAGTTGGGTGGAAAAGTGGCAGATGGCTTTCAATCCAGACAAATGTGAGGTGATGCATTTGGGTAAGTCTAATTCTCGAGTGAATTATACAATGAATGAAAGAGCCTTGGGAAAAGTTGATGGGCAGAGAGATCTGGGAGTGCAGGTCCATTGTACCCTGAAGGTTGCTGTATAGGTGGATAGAGTGGTCAAGAAGGCATATAGTATGCTTGCCTTCATCAGACAGGGTATTGAGTATAAGAGCTGGCAAGTCATGTTAAAATTGTACAAGACATTGGTTCGGCCACATTTAGAATACTATGTATAGTTCTGGGTGCCACATTACCAAAAGGATGTGGACGCTTTGGAGAGGGTGCAGAGAAGGTTTACAAGGATGTTGCCTGGTATGGAAGGTGCTAGCTATGAAGAGAGGTTGAGTAGGTTAGATTTATTTTCACTAGAAAAAAGGAGATTGAGGGGGGACCTGATTGAGGTTTACAAAATCATGAAGGGAATAGACAGGGTGGATAGACACAAGCTTTTTCCCAGGGTGAATGATTCAATAACGAGAGGTCATGCTTTCAAGGTGAGAGGTGGAAAGTTTAAGGGGGATACATGTGGCAAGTACTTCACACAGAGGGTGATGGGCGTTTGGAACGCGTTGCCAGCAGAGATGGTAGAGGCAGGCACGGAAGATTCATTTAAGATGCTTCTGGACAGATGCATGAGTAGGTGGGGAACAGAGGGATACAGATGCTTAGGAATTGACTGACAGGTTTAGACAGTACATTTGGATTGGCTCAGGCTTGGAGGGCCGAAGGGCCTGTTCCCGGGTTGTAAATTTTCTTTGTTCTTTGTTCTCTTTGAGGACCTGTACATCAAATTCCTTCCTAGTGCTTGATAATCCCCATATAGGTCCTCCAACTTAACTTTGCCCGTACTGTTAGTCCCAACATGGACTACAACAACTGGATCCTCCCCTTCCTGCTCCAATATCCTTGCAAGCTGGTCAGAGATGTCCTACATTCTGGCACCGGGCAGGCAATACATCATGCGGGACTCCTGATCTGGCTTGCATAGGATATCTGTCCCCCTAATTATAGAATCCTCTGTAACAAACTACTTGGCCTTTTTGCTCCTCTCTTTTGAATGGCCTTCTACACCATGGTGCCGTGGTCAGCTGGCTCATCCTGTCCACAGCCCTTTTCCTCATCCATACAGGGAGCAAAAATCTCATACCTATCAGTATGAATTGAAATATTCATGCAAAATACTTAAAACAAAACAGTAAATGCTGAAAACACTCGATGCACCTGACAGCATCTGTATAGAAAGAAACAGAATTAATGTTGCAAGTCAAAAACGACTTTTGCGGTCTAGAGATTAAACCAAGTAAAAATAGGTCTTTTAGTAGTATTTATTTTGGACAGCCAATACTCTATGGAGAGTTTGGGTACCACAGCAGATATGATCCTGGTACACACTGAAGTAGGAGACAATTATCCTTTGGGAAAATTATATTCCCTTTGGGAATACTAAGTGTGGAAAAGTTTGTGTGTAAAAGGTTCATAAAACCCTTGGAACTGTCCAACTTGTAAGACCCACCTGGAACTATCAACAAGTATCAGTAATTGTCAACTTGTCCAGAATTGTCAAAAGGTGTCAAGTGCTGTCAGGAAGTGTCGAGAAACATTAATGATCTGGTCAGCTTCAACTCTGTTATTCTACAAAGAGCTGAGCATCTCCTCAAATCCAGGAGTTTTTGCGATTCGCATCAACTTGATTTGGCATTTCATTCTCCACTGTCATAGAGTCAGAGAGATGTACAGCATGGAAATAGACCCTTTGGTCCAACCCGTCCATGCCGACCAGATATCCCAACCTAATCCAGTCCCACCTGCCAGCACTTGGCTCATATCCCTCCAAACCCTTCCTATTCATATACCCATCCAACTGCCTCTTAAATGTTGCAATTGTAACAGCCTCCACCACATCCTCTGGCAGCTCATTCCATATACGTACCACCCTCTGCATGAAAACGTTGCCCCTTAGGTATCTTTTATATCTTTCCTCTCTATGCTCCATGCCCTCTAATTCTGGACTCCCCCACCCAGGGAAAAGATCTTTTCTATTTATCCTATCCATCCCCCTCATGATTTTATAAACCCCTACAAGGTCACCCCTCAGCCTCCAACCCTCCAGGGAAAACAGCCCCAGCCTGTTCAGTCTCTCCCTGTAGCTCAAATCCTCCAACCCTGGCAACATCCTTGTAAGTCTTTTCTGAACCCTTTCAAGTTTTACAACATCTTTCCGATAGGAAGGAGACCAGAATTTCACACAATATTTCAACAGTGGCCTAACCAATATCCTGTACAGCCGCAACATGTTCTCCCAACTCTTGTACTCAATACTCTGACCAATAGAGGAAAGCATACCAAACACTTTCTTCACTATCCTATCTACCTGCGACTCCACTTTCAAACAGCTATGAACCTGCACTCCAAGGTTTCTTTGTTCAGCCATCTTAAAATTTTTTTCAGCATTTTTAATCCAGCCACTGTATTATCTTTGACTTTAATGTCTTTACATGGTCTTCCTTCATCAAGCTCCTTCGATACCCTGTTTGTGAAGCAGTGGTTTTGCATGGTCTGGAAGGAGAAATCTTATCTGTGTATTTCAGGGAATTTAGAGGCAGTTTGTGAATCGCAGTGACATCAGAGGTAAACCGTATGTTCATTGGCTAATGATAGCTACTAATCTGACTATACACTAAAGTTAATTTTAGATTGAAGGTAAGTAGGGGAAATATTTACAGGCTACAAGCCAAAAGACCAGTATGAAATGTTCAACTTAAGTCAAATTAAGAACTAAGTAAATAAAATAGAGCTGCTGTGCCAGGCAATGTGTTGTAACTACATAACGTGGGAGCAGGTGAACCTCCATTTATTTCAAAAATATACTTTATTCATAAAATTATTTGGATCTCTGTACAATTGGTCATGCCATTCTAGTGCCCACATTACATTACTTTACATACAGATATCAACATTTATTTTTCCTATATACAAGTCTGTACATTTACTATCAGCTATTCTGCTGAGGCGTCAGCGGCGCCCAAATGACTGGGTGGCCCCCCTGTTCTTCTTAGGCAGGCAGATGTTACATGGTGGTCTTTCCCCACTGCGCCTTGGCAGCAACTGCCCAAGCTTCAACACGCCCCTCAACACATAGTCTTGGATCTTGGAATGTGCCAGTCTGCAACACTCAGTCAGGGTCAACTCCTTCAGCTGGAAGATCAACAGGTTTTGGACCATCCAGAGAGCATCCTTCACCGAGTTGATAATCCTCCAGGCACAGTTGGTGTTCGTCTCGGTGTGCGTCCCGGGGAACAGACCGTAGATCACGGAGTCCCGTGTCAGGCGCTGTTTGGGACGAACCTCGACAAACACCACTGCATTCTTGTCCCAACTTCTTCTGTATAGGCACATTCCAGAAGGAGGTGTGTGACAGTCTCGTACCCCCCGCAGCTGCTTCAAGGGCAACATGCAGTGCGAGAGAGAGTCCGGGCGTGCATAAAGGATCTCACAGATCAACCTTATTGTGGTTCATGGTGAGTGTGAAGAAGGTGGAGGAGCGTACACCGGTCGATCGGACGGTGTTTGTGAAGAAGATTTTGCTGGAATGCTGCAGGTTCGATGCAGCGGACATATACTGTGTGTATTTCGACGTGACCTTCAGGAGTGTGAAGGTCTTCAAGGAGAAGGAAGGGGAGCCTCTGTTCTCCATCTTGTTAGTGGTCCCGTTGTGTGTGTTTCCTGCGCAGAGGAGTCGGATTGTTACAATCCATATGTACAACCCCCATGGCCCAGCAGCAAATCTCCTGACCTTCCTGAGAAGGTACATCCAGATCGAGGGACAAAGCACCGATGTGGTTGATCCTTTCGGGATCTGGACCAGCAAGCAGCAGGTCAGGATAAACCTGAGGGTCGATGCCAGTGGGAACATCCTCCACCCACCCTCCAGCTTTGCCATCGGAGGAAGCAGAAGTTACCTGACATACGCAGGGCAGCCGAAAGTGTGCCGAACCTGTGGGAGGTCAGGCCACATGGCGACGGGTTGTAAGGTGACCATCTGTCGAAACTGCAAGCAGGAAGGCCATCTGACCAAGGAATGTAAACAAGCCAAGAACTGTGATCTGTGCAGAGAGGCAGGCCACATGTACAAGGCCTGCCCAAGACGAGGGGCCGCCACCTTTGCACAGATGGCCGGAGGTGGCAACACGAGCTGTGGACCACATAAGACCAACAGGGTACCTCAAACCAGCACGGGAACGATGTCTGGTGGCACACGGAAGGGCAGGCTGGAGCGGAGAAGAAGGCAGACAGCGGGGAGATGCAGCAGCCGATCCAAGCTCCTTCAAGACAGACGGAGGAAATGGAAGAGGAGGGAATAAAGGAGGGAGAGGAATGGATTTACTGTCAAAAGCAGGAAGAGGAAACCTCGGCAGGCCCCCAAAGCCACCCAGCAAAGGGGGAAACGACACCTGCATGAGGAGGATACAGGCAGCTCTTCGGATGGTGAGGACAGCTGCAAGGAGGGTCATCACCAGAGGAAGAGACAGAGCGCCGCGGGGAAAAAGGAGGGCAGCACAAGAAAAGACGATCCCTCTGAGGGGATGGGTAAAGACCTCCCCCCAACCCGGTGAGAACCAAGAGGTACCCAATGGCCCACAGCTCCAGGTAACTGGGAGCAGCGGTCCTGTGACAGCCCCGCTGTCAGATGGAGAACTGGACGGTGCGGACCCTGGGCCAGACACGAAGAAACCAGAGCGGGGAAATGGCTCCAGCGTGGAGACGGACAGCTACCTCAGCCCTGGGAGGGTCCAGCAGTTTGCTGTCACACAGGCATGCACACAGCTACCCCAGAGGGGCAAGACCAGCAGCAACCTCGTAAACTGTTAAAATGGGGATAAGAATTGCCAGCATCAATGTGCGTAGCATCAAATTGGTTATGAAATGTGTTTCTACCATGGCTTTCCTGGCTAATGTTAAAACAGATGTCCTGTTTCTGCAGGAGTGTTGGATACTACACCTCAGTAGCTACAGGAGATGGTCGGGCTTATGGGCCCACGGGCCGTCAGTTTTGTCGGGGGGCAATGATAGCCGCGTCTCCGGCCTGGGTATCCTGTTGCAAGGAGGCAACTTCACCATCTCCGAGGTTAAGGAGATGGTGGTTGGGTGCCTCCTCGTCACCAACGTCATGTACAGGAATGCTCCCCTGAAATTGATTAATGTGTACGCCCCAGTGGGTAAGAGTGAACGGTTGGCCGTCCTGCAGCAGCTTCCACTGTTGCTGGCTACATCCAGGCCGGTCATTCTGGCCAGAAACTTCAACTGTATCATTAATGCAGATGGACGATCTGGCGTCCATGTATGGAGCCAGCTATTACAAGGGGGCATAGCTTTAAATTAAGGGGAGGTAGGTATAGGATAGATGTTAGGGGCAGATTCTTTACTCAGCGAGTCGTGAGTTCATGGAATGCCCTGCCAGTAACAGTGGTGGACTTTCCCTCTTTATGGGCATTTAAACGGGCTTTGGATAGGCATATGGAGGATAGTGGGCTAGTGTAGGTTAGGTGGGCTTGGGTCGGCTCAATTTCGAGGGCCAAAGAGCCTGTACTGTGATGTATTTTTCTATGTTCTATGTTCTATGACAGTAAACTGGACGCCACGTCCAGAGCCCTGATGAACACGGTAAAAGATGCCAAGCTGCACGACATCTTCAGCACCCCTGCAGATGGAGCGCAGCATAGATACACCTGGTTACGGGCAGACGGGTCTATCCGCTCAAGGATAGATTACCTGTTTGTGTCCCGAATGCTCTCGGTCAGAACCACCGATATCAAGCCGGTGTTCTTCTCTGACCACTGCCTCCTGCTGGCCGACTGTCACCTACAGGACGAGCAGCGGGCGGGTAAGGGAACATGGAAGCTGAACACAAAGCTGTTGACCCCGGGAAACATTGAGAAGCTCAAGAGGGATTACGCAGGTTGGAGAACTGTGAAGCCCCTCTTTGAGTCCCCAGTGGACTGGTGGGAAACAGTAAAACGGAACATCAAGAGGTTCTTCATCCTCAGAGGTGTTCAGGAGGCGAGAGAGAGGCGGGGGAAACTGTCCCAGCTCCAGGAAAGTATGCAGAACCTGCTCCTGCTGCAGACGATGGGGTCAATGTCAAGGAGGACCTCAAGGAGGTGAAGGGCCAGCAAACATCGCTCTTTTTCTCGGAGGCTTCCAAGATGATCTTCCGGTCCAGGGTCTGCTCGGTGGAGCAGGACGAGATGTGCCCATGTTTCTTCTTCCAGAATGCGCACAAAGACACAAAGAGGGAAGAAGATGGCTCGATAACATCATCTCAGCCTGACGTCATGAGGATCAGCAAATCCTTCTATGCCAGTCTGTATGATGTGAAGCCGACCGACAGCACGGCCTCCCAGTCATTCCTGTCCTCTATCATGGAGGTCTTAGATGACAGAACACGGGAGAGGCTGGACCAGCCGCTATCTCTGGACGAGCTGACCAAGGCCCTCGAGTCCTTCAAAAAGAATAAAACTCCCAGAAGCAACAGCTTACCAGTTGAGCTCTATTCCGCTCTGTGGGACTTGATTGTCCAGGACCTGCTGGAGGTGTATGTCAGTATGCTTCGGGCAGGTGCCATGAGTGAATCCATGAGGAAAGGCATCATCACCCTCATCTACAAGCAGAAGGGGGAGAGGGAGGAAATCAGAAATTGGAGGCCAATCTCACTATTGAATGCGGATTACAAAATTTTGTCAAAGGTTATCGCCAACCGGGTCAGGTCTGCTCTGGGATCGGTGATCCACCCTGACCAAACCTGTGCTGTACCGGGCAGGAAGATCGCTGAGAGTCTCGCACTCCTCAGGGATACAATCGCCTACGTGCAGGACAGAGGGTTGGATACCTGCCTGATCAGCCTGGACCAGGAGAAAGCCTTTGACAGGATATCACACACGTATATGAGAGATGTTCTCTCCAAAATGGGCTTTCGGGAGGGAATCTGCAATTGTCAGTGCAGTTGCAATCAATGGGTGGGAATCAGATAGCTTCTCAATCAGATCTGGAATCAGGCAGGGCTGCTGTCTCTCTCCTGCCTTGTTTGTGTGCTGCATAGATCCATTTGCCAAGTCCATCAGGAAGGATGCAAGCCTGAGAGGGGTGACTATTCTTGGCAGCAGGGGCCTGCAGGTTAAGGCCTCCCTGTACATGGATGACGTTGCCGTTTTCTGCTCGGATCCGCTGTCCGTGCACAGACTCATGTGCATATGTGACCAGGTTGAACAGGCCTCGGGGGCCAAGGTAAACCGAGGCAAGAGCGAGGCCATGTTCTTCGGGAACTAGGCCGACCAATCCTCGATCGCCTTCACAGTCAGGATCGACCACCTGAAGGTGCTGGGTATTTGGTATTGGGGGGGGGGGGTGACTGGAGCGTGTGCCAAATCATGGGAGGAGTGTATCAGCAAAGTGAGGCAGAAACTGGGCAGATGGAAGGTACGGTCACTTTCCATTGTGAGAAAAAACCTGGTCATCAGGTGTGAGGCACTGTCATTGCTGTTATATGTGGCACAGGTCTGGCCTATTCCCAGAACCTATGCCACTGCAGTCACCCAGGTCATCTTCCAATTTATATGGAGATCAAAGATGGACCGGGTCCAAAAGAACTCGATGTATAAAGATCTGGGCAACGGGGGAAAAACACACCCAATGCCACCCTCACCCTGATGGCTACCTTTGTGTGTGGCTGCATCAAGCTGTGCATGGATCCCCGGTACGCCAACACCAAGTGTCACGATGTACTGAGGTTCTACCTGACCCGGTGTTGCAAAGGATAGGCCTGGCCTCACTGCCGCGGAACGCTCCGAGTAGTTGGACCATTCCATATCACCTGTCCTTCATGGAGAAGTTTATGAAGAAAAACACCTTTGACCACAAGTCCATCAGGAAGTGGTCAGCACGTAGTGTCCTTGAGACCCTTCGGGAAAAGGAGAGGGGGGATCCTGTTGAGCGGTTCCCTGAGCAGACTGTCAAAGTCATTTGGCAGAATGCCTCATCGCCCCAGAACTTTCCAACAAGCACCAAGACATGGCTTGGCTGGTGGTGAGAAGGGCTCTGCCTGTGAGATCCTTTATGCACGCCCGGACTTTCTGCCGCGCTGTCCTCAAAGCGGCTGTTGGGGGGACCGAGACCATCACACACCTCCTTCTGGAATATGCCTATGCAGAAGTCTGGAGGAATGCAGTGATGCTTGTCAAGGTTCGTCCCGAGCAGCGCCATGACGTAGGACTCCATGACCTATGGTCTGTTCCCCGGGACGCACACCGAGACGAACATCAACTGTGCCTGGAGGATCATCAACTCGGTGAAGGACGCTCTCTGGGCGGTCCGAAACCTGTTGATCTTCCAGCTGAAGGAGTTGACCCTGACTGAGTGTTGCAGACTGGCACATTCCAAGGTCCAGGACTATGTGTTGAGGGACGTGTTGAAGCTTGGGGCAGCTGCCGCCAAGACGCAGGGGGGAAAGACCATCGTGTAACATCTGCCTGCCTAAGAAGAACAGGGGGCCACCCAGTCATTTGGGCTCTGCTGACGCCTCAGCAAAAGAGCTGGATAGTAAATTTACAGACTTGTATATAGGAAAAATAAATGTTGATGTCTGTATGTAAAGTAATGTAATGTGTGCACTAGAATGGCATGACCAATTGTATAGAGATCCAAATAATTTTATGAATAAAGTATATTTTTGAAATAAAAATAAAGCTTTGAACATAAAACACATCAAGAAGGAGAAGGCCTTTCTGGGGGCAGTCACACTCCTTAGATTGACTGTCTCAAATTTGAATAGTGGTCAAGGACAGGAGGGTGTGACTACAAGTGAGGCAGGTGGAGGGATCCAGGAGGTAGTGCTGAAGGAGCCTCAGCACTTAGGCTTGTCCAATAATATTGAGATTCTTGCTCCCCATGTGGATGGAAGCAGGGGCTGTTGGGAGGATGAACAAGCTGACCGTAGCAAGGTGAAACAGGGTGCCCAATCGAGGGTGGAGGAGAGGTGGCGAAAAAAAAGAGAAATGAATTTGTAATCGGGGATAGTATAGCCAGGGGAATAGACACTGTTCTCTATGGCCAGGATCAAGAAACCCAGGCAGGCAACACAGCCCAAGTTCAGGATATCTCATGTGGGCGGCAGAGGAACTTACAGTAGGAGCAGAAAGATCCACTTGTTGTGGTCCATGTATACAGCCAACGATACAGGCAGAAAGAAAGGGATTCTGCTGGAATATGGGCAGCTAGAGGCTAAATTAAAAATTAGAACAAAAAAGTATTAATCTTTGTGTTATTACCTGAACCATGAGCTAATTGGTAGAGAATCAACAAGATTAAAGAGGTATAAACATGGCTTAAAGATGGTGTGGGAGGAATAAGTTTAAAAATCAAAGGACACTGGGACCTGAACTGAGGAAGGAGAGAGCTGTTACGCCTGAATCATGTTGGGACCAGGGGTTGTCTGGGTTGGGGGGGGGGGGGGGGGGGTGGAGAATACTGGTGCTGAGCACCAAGGTTGTTAAAGTTTCCAGAATAAGTAATAGGATAGACAATAATGGAAAGGGTCACGAATCTAACTTTAGACACAGCAGATAAGGAGACAAGTATAAGAAAGGGGGATAGTAAATACAGAACTGAAAGTGTTGTACTTAAATGTGCGTCATATTCAAAACAAGGTAAATGAGCTTGTACACAGTTTCAATCTGTGGGTATCACAGAGAAGTGGCTGCAAGGGGATCAGGGCTAGAAACTAACTATCCAAGGATACATGTCTGATCGAAAGGACAGGCAGATGGGCAGTCTTGGCAGCGTTGTCTCGTTAGTAAAAAATGAAATTACACTGATAGCAAGAAGTGATATAAAGTCGGAATGCATAGAATCCATGGGTAGAGTTGAGGAACCATGAAGGAAAAAGATGGAAGTTGTGTACAGGCCTCCTAGATGTAATCATGTATGGTATGATTTACCTGGGTAACACACAAAACAATACTTTTCATTGTATCTCAGTGCATGTAACAATAATCAAATCAAATCAAATTGTTAGCAGGTACAGTAAATAGTCAACACCCCAAAACAAATCCTTGTGGGAAACTAGTCACATCCTCCAAATCAGAATACCTATCCATTTTCCCTCTTGGTCTCCTGACACAAATCTGATATCAATTCTACAAGCTTCAGATTTGGCTAATAGTCTCTTAAGATAGATTTTAATCAAATATCTTCTTGAGGTCCATATAAATCACATCATTCAGCACTCCACTGTCACCATTATCATCATTTCTTCAAAAAAAACAAATTAAATCTTGTTCATCACATATGTCTGATACATTTTATGTATCCTTGCTGGCTTTCATTTATCAATTGAACATTTTCAATGTTAAGTAATTGTGGTCTAAATGGTATTTAATTATCACCCTGCAGAAAACAAAGCTGTCCAAGAACCTATGAATAATTCAGATCAAGCTCGCTACCTAAAATTTTTCTCAGTCAACATACTGTATTGCTGGCTAGGTGTCACTACATTTAGCAATTCTAGGCAGACCTTTCCCCAAGTACTTAAAATATACAATTCCATTCTATGAAGTTCAGAGACATTAATCCCTTAGTAACTGCACTACATAAAATGCTCATTAGATGGCAGCAAAGAACTGTTCAACAACAAGAGGGTCTTGAATTTAACTAATTGAACTACGACATGGAACATGCTAAACAAGAAACATCATAGCTTCAAAAGCTTCATTGAGAGAAAGAAAGAGACTCTACTTGTAGGTGGCTCCTAATTTCTGACAGACCATGTCAACTCATTAAAGAGATACTGATTTAAAGTCATCCAGCCTTCTTGAGTTAATCCAAAAGCATGCAACTGTGACTGCTCACTCATGCCAAATCTGTTTACACATCGCCGTTGTGCTTGTGACTTGTTTTTGGTCACTTATAGCTCTGTGGCCATCTCTATTCTTTCAACCCTCTCTGAGATTAAATACAGAATATTTATGGCACAGGCAAAACTCATTTGGCTCATAAGCAATCATAGAGTCATAGAGTCATAGAGATGTAAACCATGGAAACAGACCCTTCAGTCCAACCCTTCCATGCCAACCAGATATCCCAACCCAATCTAGTCCCACCTGCCAGCTCCTGGCCCATATCCCTCCAAACCCTTCTCATTCATATACCCATCCAAATGCCTCTTAAATTGTACTAGCCTCCACCACTTCCTCTGGCAGATCATTCCATACACATAACACCCTTTGACACTCCAGGGAAAACAGCTCCAGCCTGTTCAGCCTCTCCCTGTAGCTCAAATCCTCCAACTCTGGCAACATCCTTATAAGTCTTTTCTGAACCCTTTCAAGTTTCACAATATCTTTCCGATAGGAAGGAGACCAGAACTGCACGCAATATTCTAACAGTGGCCTAAACAATGTCCTGTACATCCGCAACATGTCCTCCCAACTCCTGTACTCGATACTCTGATCAATAAACAAAAACGTACCAAATGCCTTCTTCACTATCCTATTTACCTGCGACTCCACTTTCAAACAGCTATGAACTTGCACTCCAAGGTCTTTGTTCAGCAACACTCCCTAGGACTTTACCATTAAGTGTATACGTCCTGCTAAGAGTTGCTTTCCCAAAATGCAGCACCTCACATTTATCTGAATTAAACTCCATCTGCCACTTCTCAGCCCATTGGCCAATCTGGTCAAGATCCTGTTGTAATCTGAGATCACCGTCTTTGCTGTCCACTACACCTCCAATTTTGGTATCATCTGCAAACTTACTAATTGTACCTCTTATCCTCACATCCAAATCATTTATGTAAATGACAAAAAGTAGAGGACCCAGCACCGATCCTTGTGGCACTCCACTGGCCACAGGCCTCCAGTCTGAAAAACAACCCTCCACCACCACCCTCTGTCTTCTATCTTTGAGCCAGTTCTGTATCCAAATGGCTAGTTCTCTCTCTATTCCGTGAGATCTAACCGATCTACCCACTGGGAACCTTGTTGAACACCTTACTGAAGTCCATATAGATCACATCTACCACTCTGCCCTCATCAATCCTCTTTGTTACTTTTTCAAAAAACTCAATCAGGTTTGATTTCCCAAGCACAAAGCCTTGTTGATTATCCCTAATCAGTCCTTGCCTTTCCAAATACATGTACATCCTGTCCCTCAGGATTCCTTCCAACAACTTGCCCACCACTGATGTCAGGCTCACCTGTCTATTGTTCCCTGGCCAATCCTTACCACCTTTCTTAAACAGTGGCACCACGTTAGCCAACCTCCAGTCTTCCGGCACCTCACCTGTGACTATCAATGATACAAATATCTCAGCAAGAGGCCCAGCAATCACCTCTCTAGCTTCTCACAGAGTTCTAGGGTACACCTGATCAGGTACTGGGGATTCATCCACCTTTATGAATTTCAATACATCCAGCACTTCTTCCTCTGTAATTTGGACATTTTGCAAGATGTCACCTTTTATTTCCCTACAGTCTATATCTTCCATATCCATTCTCACAGTAAATACTAATGCAAAATTCTCATTTAGTATCTCCCCCATTTTCTGTGGCTCCACACAAAGGCCGCCTTGCTGATCTTTAAGTGCTCTATTCCCTCCCTAGTTACCCTTTTGTCCTTAATGTATTTGCAAAAACCCTTTGGATTCTCCTTAACTCAATTTGCCAAAGTTATCTTATGTCCCCTTTTTGCCCTCCTGATTTCCCTCTTAAATCCTCCTACTGACTTTATACTCTTCTAAGGATTCATTCAATCTATCTTGTCTATACCTGACATATGCTTCCTTCATCTTTTTAATCAAACCCTCAATTTCTTTGTAAAATTCCTTTCCATCTAAACCCGTAACACTATGGCAGTCCCAGTCTATGTTTGAAAAGTTAAAATCCCCTACCATAATCACCCTGTTATTCTTACACATAGCTGAGATCTCCTTACAAATTTGTTTCTCAATTTCCCTCTGACTATTAGGAGGTCTATAATACAATCCCAATAAGGTGATCATCCGTTTATTTCTCAGTTTCACCCAAATAACTTCTCTGGATGTATTACCAGGAATATCCTCCCTCAGTACAGCTGTAATGCTATCCCTTATCATAAACGCCACTCCCCTCGTTTCTTGCCTCCCTTTCTATCTTTACTGTAGAATTTGTATCCTGGAACATTAAGCTTCCAATCCTGCCCATCCCTGAGCCATGTTTCTGTAATTGCTATGATATCCCAGTCCCATGTTCCTAACCATGCCCTGAGTTCATCTGCTTTCCCTGTTCGACCGCTTGCATTGAAATAAATGCAGTTTAATTTAGTGTCCCTGCCTGCTCTGACCAACAGTATGTGATGGATGGCAGTTATAGGAATGTGTGAAAGTCTCAGATACAGTCACATCGATGGTTTAACTCCAGGAAAGGTGAGAGAGCTAGGCAGCTGTCTTTGGTGGCTATACCCATTTCAAACAAGTATGCTGCTTTGGAAAATGTAGGTGGGGGTGGACTCTCAGGGGAACATACATAAAGAGCCAAGTTTCTGGCATTGAGACTGGCTCTAATACAATACAGGGTACGTCGGGTTCCAAGAAATCAATTGTGTTCTAGTCCGAGGTACAGACAGACGTTTCTGTGGCCGGCAGCGAAAAATCAGAATGGTGTGTTATTTCCCTGGTGCCAGGATCAAGGATGTCTCAGAGAGGGTGCAGAATGTTCTCACGGGGGAGAGAGGCCAGCAAGAGGACATTGTCCACATTGAAACCAACGACATAGAAAGAGAAAAGGTTGAGACTCTGAAGGGAGATTACAGAGAGGCAGGAATTTAAAAATGAGGTCCTCAAGGGTAGTAATATCTGGATTACTCCCAGTGCTACGAGCTAGTGAGGGCAGAAATAGGAGGATAGAGCATGGCTGAGGATCTGGTGTATGGGAGAAGGATTCACATTTTTGGATCATTGGAATCTCTTTCAGGGTAGAGTGACCTGTACAAGGACAGATTGCACCTAAAAATGGAAGGGGACTAATATACTGGCAGGGAAATTTGCTCGAGCTGCTCGGGAGGATTTCAACTAGTACGGTGGGGAGGTGGGACCCAAGGAGATAGTGAGGAAAGAGATCAATCTGAGACTGGTACAGTTAAGAACAGAATCAAAAACGAGCTGTCCAACTTCATCCCATTTTCAGCTCTTTGTCTGCAGTACATAGGTTCCTACATACTGGTCAGTATATATGTTACTACACTGTGTTCAGTGCCACCAAATTCCATAATCTGACTGTCCAGATACATGAACCACAAATAACTAATAAGCAGGAACAGCACTTGATTAGGAAGGCAAAGGTTTTTTTTATTTGCAAGGATAGTGGAACAAAAAGTTCGGGAAGTTTTGCTGCAGCTGTAAAGGGCCACTGTGGAATCACATTACAGTCAACAATTAGGGTGAGCATCCCTTGTATTTATCAATCAGTGCTTTCAAGGTCTCCTCTGGAGTTATGATAAAGCTGTAAAATTTGATATTAAAATAATAATGCTCTTGAGTTTTTGATTTTCAATTATATTTCCTTCTGTGATTCACCAAATCAAAGCTTTTTGTCTTGCATTCACTGGGATGAGGACACAAGAAACCAACTGAGAAAATGAACAACAATTTACATACAGGTACTATGAGAAGAGGGAGCTATTTGATTACAATATGCTTTTTTTTATTCATTTCAGCGATGTGGGCTTCACTGGCTGGCCAGCATTTATTGCCTGTCCCTAGTTGTCCTTGAGAAGGTGGTGGTGAGCTACCTTCTTGAACTGCTGCTGTGCACTTACTGTGGGTTGACCCGCAATGTCTTTAGGGAGGGAATTTATGAGGTCCAGACTGCTTTGTCCTGGATAATGTCAAACTCCTTGAGTGTTGTTGGAGCTGCACTCATCCAGACAAGTGGATTGGCATGGAGACATAGCAGGAACTGTTACTGCCAATCTATACATGATATTCATTACAGACCAGGCAGATAAACTGATTGGCAATGCCCTGGCCAGTCTCTGTGATCCATTCAACATTTAAAAAGATGCTATCCATGAACATATTACGGACGTTAGGGTGTCACTGTGGCTCAGTTAGCACTGCTGCCGCACAACAGGGATCCAGGTTCAATTCCATCCTCAGGCGACTGTCTGTGTGAAGCTTGCACATTCTCCCTGTCTGTGTGGATTTCATTCAGGTGTTCCTGTTTCCTACCGCAATCCAAAAACTTGCAGATTAGGTGGATTAGCCGTGTTAAATTTCCCCGTAGAGTCCAGGGATGCAATGCCTAGGTGGATTAGCCACCGGAAATGCGGGGTAATAGAGAGAGAGAGTGGAATGTGGATGGATCTGGGTCAGATGCTCTTTGGAGGGTCAGTGCAGATCCTTATCTGCTCTGTAGGGATTCTATATTATTTTTATCTTCTAGCATGTCCAAATACATCACTGCAGGCCAAATATAAAATTAAATTGCATCCAGTGGAATTCCTATTCAATTAGAATCACCGGATTAATGAACTCAGCAACTTGGCCAAATCAGTTTTAATGACCCCACATACATCCAAATAGATCCCTACTATGCCCAGTGTTGACTTACAATCTACATACCTAGCATCACAGTGACACAACACTTCATACACTACATTACTTGTTTATGCAGTAGGCAATTTCTTTCTGGTTTGATGACAGCATCCTGATGTACAAATGCTGAAAGACCTGGAAAATCTGGTCTAGAACCTAAAAGCACTTCCACATGATCATGACTAACTTGAGCAAATCATCGCTAGTTATGTATTGCATAAACTCATCAAAGGGCCTGTGGCCCTCAGTTTTGGCCGCGCATGATGCTCAGATTAAACTGGAGGGGAAGGTGGATCAAAAATTGTGTAACAGCTGAAAGTAGCCATCTTAGACTGCCACCTTGTAGTAAACACAAGTGATCTTCTCCATCAACAGGATGCTATCACCAGGACAGGAATACATTTTACTTGCCACATAAATAAAAAATTGGTACATCAGTTTTAGTGTCAGTATGTTGCCTGACATGAAGGACATAAATTCCAACAACCGGCAAACTATGTCAAACAACAGTTCTCTTCGAATGTCTGTAGCAGACAGCATACCAACCGTGCTCAGCTGGCCCGTGTTTACAAACCTCAGAATACCATGTCCAACATTCAATGTGATTCTGCTATCAGGCATTTACTAAATAATTCTAACAATGCTCTAATCAGAATTATATAAGAAAACAATTTAAGACCAGTTGGACTCACAATGTGGGATTCATTGTATGTGTTAGAAGCTATTTATATTCACATTCAAAACCTTTGATTCGTAGGCACAAAGAATATGCCCGTACACTGCAATTATTTCAATGAGTAATGGATTTTGCAGATTACAAATATCTACTGCATTCGCCAGAGCAAAATCCTGACCAGAATCTCCCTGATTGGCCTGAGTTTAATTGGCCAAGATTGACAATTAATACGGCCAGCTGCATCACTAAGCCAACCAATCAGCACTTCTTTTTATGCTTGATAAATTGTTCTTTCCTTTCAAATGATGAGTGCAAGATGAAAAATTTGCCTCTGTGTTTAAGTTCTGTACAAACAAGCAGTGTTCTTCTTTCCTTCAATAAAGTCACATTTCAATAACAATCCTACAAAGAAACTGTTCTGAGATTTAAACCTGGGTGTCAGAGTGAAAATGTACAGGACTCTTTTACCTTAACTTGGCAGGAACTTAGAGGTGGGAAAATATGGAGCGAACAATGTTGCATAACAAATGGCTGGTATTGACACATTCAGGGAAGAATGTAAAACTAACTTTCAAATTAACTTTAAACTTTTTTAATTTATGAAAAATGACTATTACTGTTAAAATTACATTGATGACACAAAGTTAATTTAAGTACAATAATGCCTACTGTAACAATTATTTTAACTGCTCACAACACTGCATAATTTAATAAGCACTCAATCACCTTTCTATATACAATGTTAAATTCAAAGAGTCAAAAGTCATGTTAAAAATGATCGCACCATTCAGAGTACACAGAATGATACAAGACTCATCAAATCAAGGAACCAACATAGCTATTCCTCTTTATTTAGCTTTCCTAATTTTGCTTCAAATCGTCTTCTACTAGAATCTAAAATGGTCACACCATGTTTTGTAAAGTCATACCCAACCCGTTCTAGCTCCTTTATACGATTCTTCAAATTGATTGCACTGAATTCCAATATTCTTGGCTTATTTAATAGTTGTTTAATATTAATTTCACTTTCTAGGAGACAGTCGATTTTATAGGAAAGTTTTTCAAATGAAGCATAAAAGGCTGGTGGATATTCCAAAAAGAATTTCTGCACTTCCTCAGTGCTGCATCCTAATGAATACAACTGTTCGCTTATATTTTTGAAATTTCTTTTCATGTAGTCAGTCGAGAGGTCCAAAACTTCAGCGCCTTGCCCCTGAAGAAGTTTTATAAGTTCACTGTTACTTGGTTCAAGTGCTTCTCTGAAAAAGTCTACATTGGTTTTTATCCGTTTAGTGCTTCTTATAAGTATGTAAGCATTTTTAGTCATAATCCGTTTAACAAAATCATCTGGATTCTCAATGCCTAAACTAACACCAAGATCTCGTAGATGTTTTGCCATCTGTTTGTTTAGTTCCAAACTATTTGAGAGTGCTCGTGGAGCAGCAGTTAAAATGCGACGCAAGTCCTTTGAGGTTAAGCCAAGCGAATAAAGAAAATTGATATTTTTTTCAAAATTTTCATTGTCACTTGAACGAAAATATGATTCTGGAGAACGCTCAATAATGCTTATGATCTCAGAATCTGTCTTGAAAATGCTTCGCCATAATTGCCATCTTTCTTCAAGGTGGTGATAGGAACGTGTGATGACTCGAGGGTATCTTGAGATAACACTGGCAATGGTCTTGCGATTGGCACCTTTGCTTCTCAAGAACTCGGCTACACCCTCTTCATTAGTGACCACTTTTCTGAAGACTCCAGGCTGCCTCTTCTGGGCCATCTTAATATCCACACCCAAAACAGACAAATTGCTTAACAAAGCTGCATTTTCTGGTTTTTGAATTGCCTCAGTTGCATGATTGCAACTAAAAGCACAGAGTCTCAAATATGATGACTTAAACCACGCAGATGGAAAGCAGTTTGGTAAATCAGGAAATCTTGTTCTGCACAGATAAATGTTCATTACTTGGGCTACCATCCTGGCTGCCATATCTCCACAATAACCACGGCAGATATACTCTCTGGTTACAGTCTTTCAAACCTATATACATAGAAGAAAGAACAAGCAATGTTACTGGTGTTACTTAAATTAAATTGTTTTAAAAATTGAATTCTGTAGTTATTACAGTTTTGTTAATGTTTTTAAATAAATGCCAGAAATGAGGATTAAGAATAAAAATCAATATTTCCAAGTTTATGCTGACAAGGTAGATTATTACATTATCACGGAAATAATATTATTTAAAGCAATGTGAATGTCACTGAAAAGGATTTGGTGCACATCCCAAATTGCCTTTGGCAAGCGAGTGAATCATCTTCTTGAACCACTGCAGTAAACCTGGTGTAGGAACACCTACAAGTGCTGTAAAGGAACTTCTAGGTTTTGATCAAGCAGCAGTAAAGGAACTTCTAGGTTTTGATAAAGCAGCTGTGAAGGTACGGCAAAAAAAAAATTCAAGTTAAGATGGTGTGTGCCTTAGGAACACTTGAAGCAGAACTTATGGCACCATTTTACAGAAAACCATTCAATTGGGAGAACAAAAAGGGATGTAATGGTAGTAGGGAATAGTATAGTGAGGGAAACAGACATTGTTCCGAGTCCAGAAAGCGAAGTTTCCCATCTAGTGACAGGGTTCAGGACATTGCTCAGGGCTGGATAGAAATGTGGAGCGAGACAAGGATCAGTTGTAGTAGTCCATGCAAGTGATAATGACATAGCAGGACAAGAGGCTCTGATGAGGCACTGAGAAGCTATGCATATAATTGGAAAACATAACCTCAACGCTAATAGTCTCTGAATTATTTCCTCAGCCACGAACTAATTGATGAAGGGCACATAACATTAGCAAAATGAATAATGACTGAATTAAAGAGTGGTGTTGAAGATTTTGAAGGAGGGTTCTAGTTCATGGAACACTGGCTTAAGTACTGGGGAAGTGGGAGCTGTACTGTTGGGACCAGTGTTCTAGAAAGCAGCATAACCAGGGAAATAGAAATGGCTTTAAACTAAATAACGGCAGTGAGTAACCATGTTTGGGTAGATGTGGCAAATCAAGGAAGGACAGCAATATAGAAATATGGGAAATGAGTGTCAGAGAATAACTGGAAGGGACAGTGAAATTAAACCTTAAGAATTCAGATACAAAGTAAACAATTTAATAGCACATTTTTAAGTAAGTAAACATGACCTGATAGACATGGCTGGATGATGACAAGGATTGATCATGAATATTGAGGAGTATGTCATTTGAGAAGAATAGAAATCTGGGTGAAGATTGAGGATAGCACCACTATTCAAGGATGGCATTAGTGCAGTGGATGTGGAATCAGCTAAGTTGGCTGGATGGCTGGATTGTGATGCAGTGTGGTGCCAACAACCCAAGCTCAATTTCTGCAGAGGCTGAGGTCATCATTAAAGTCTTGCCTTGTCAACCTCACCAATCATCATTTGTCTCTCTCATTCTGTCTAATGAGAGAATAGCACTATAGCTCTCGGGAATTATGGTGACTTTACCTGGTGCATTAGTTAGATTGACATTGGTTCAGAAAATCCAAGCATAGAATCATTTTAGGTGGAGGTGAGGAAAGTGGGGGAAAGAAGTTACAAGCAGCAATCATGTACAGGCTTCTAACAGTAAACACAATGTAGGACAAAGTAAACAAGAAATATTGGTTACTTGTGATAACTGAAAGGCAATAATTATAGAATCCCTGTAGTATGGAAGCAGGTCATTTGGCTCATCGAGTCCACACTGATCCTCCAAAGACCATCCTACTCAGACTCACCCTACCCCCACCCTATCTCTGTAACCCTGCATTAGCCATGGCTAATACACCTAATCTTCACATCCCTGGTTGATTTTAATGTAGGTGTAAACTGGAAAAATCAGTTTGGCGATGCAAGCCTGAATAAGGACTTCACAGAACACCTTCAAGATAACTTCTTCAAACTGTGTGTTCTGGAACCAGGTTATATCAGATATAGCATTGTGTGACATCACAGAATTTGTTAATGGTCTCAGAATAAAGGCACCGTAGGTAGCAGCAATCAAATAAGATTGGATTTTACATTCAGTTTAAAAGGGAGAAAGATGGGTCAACGATTAGTAATTTAAAACATAAGTAAGAAAATTTAGATGGACCTAAAAGCTGAGTTAGCTGAAGTGTAATGAAAACTAGGCTCGGGGTAGATCAACAGAGAAGCAGCAGCAAATGTTTAATGGATTATTTCAGAGAATAACCAAAAGATCGATCAGAAGAAAAAAATTACAGCATGAAGAAGCTAGCTAGATATGTAACAACAGATACCAAGAGCTTCTACAGGTACTTAAAAAGGAAAACAGAAATTAAAGTGAGTGCTGGTTCTCAGAATGAGAATAGATATTTGATAATAAGGGATGATAGATTAAATTAACAAATATTTTGCTTCTGTCTTAAACGTGAAGGTTACAAAATAATCTAGCTATAGCTGTACATCAAAAAGTAGAAGAATCAGGAAAATGGTACTGAGCAAACTGGTGAAGCTGTATTCCTGGCTCTTAAAAAGAGAGGGCTATTGAGGTAATAGAAGCGTTAGTGTAAACATTCCAAAATTCCCTAAATACTGGTAAGGTTCCTGAAACTAGAAGATAACAAATATAACCCCTCTATCCTAGAAGGGAGGGAGGCAGAAACCACAAGCTTGAATTATATCATAGGAAGGGTGTTAAAGTCCATCATTAAAGTGGTTAGTTTAGGTGTGTACTTAGAAAATTTCATGGTAATAGGGAAGATTCAGTGTGACTTTGTGAAAAGGAAATCTTGTTTAAGCAATTTATTAGAGTTCTTATAAAGGAGTAAAGAGTGCTGTGGATAAAGGGGACCTGCAGATGCACTGTACTTGGATTTCCAAAGGTATTTGACATGGTGCCACATAAAAGGTTATTGCGCAAGTTATGAGCCCATGGTATGGGGCCTAATATATTAGCATGGATAGAAAATTGCCTGCTTATAATTTGGAGGATGAGATGAGATCAAAAGACCATAAGATATAGGTGCAGAATTAAGCCATTTAGTCATGCTGATATGTTTCCCAACTCCTTTCTCCTGTTTTCTCTCTGTAACCCTTGATCCCCTTACTAATCAAGAATGAGTACCACAGGTGCCTGCCCAGATCCTTCAGCATTTTAAAATTTACATCAAAGACTTGGAGTAGCTCAGTAGCTAGCACTGCTGCCTCATAGCACCAGGGGCCTAGGTTCAATTCAGGATTCGGGTGACTGCGTGGAATTTGTACATTCTCCCCATGTCTGTGCGGGTTTCCTCCACAATCCAAGTATGTGCAGTTTAGGTGAATTGGCCATGCTAAATTGCCCATTGTGTTCAGGGATGTGTAGGTTGAGTGCATTACTCATGGGTAAATATGGGGTAGCGGGGGATGGGTCTTGGCTCTTTGGAGCGTTGGTGTAGACTTCTTGGGCCAAAAGGCCTGTTTCCACACTGTAGGGATTCTATGATAAGGGAAGTGAAGGTATGGTAGCTAAATTTGCAGATGACACAAAGATGGGTAGGAAACTATGTTGTGATGAGTACAAAAGGAAAATGCAAAGAAACATAGATAAGCCAAGCAAGTGACCAAAAAGATCTGGCAGATGAACTATAGTGTGGGAAAATATGTGGTTGTTCACTTCAGCAGAAGGAATATAAAAGCGGAGTATTACTTAAATGAAGAATGACTGTAGGGTGCAGAGGATCCAGGTATTTGAGTGCGCAAGTCACAAAAGGTTAGCATTCAGGCACGTGTAATTAAAAAGGCTAAAAAGCATTCTATTACAAGAAGAGTTTAACATAAAAGTAAAGACATTATGCTTCAGTTATACAGAACATTGTTGAGACTTCATCTCGAATGTTGAATGCAGTTTTAATCTTTTTTTTAACAATTATGGAAATGCATTGAAAGCGGCTCACAGCAGTTTCACTAAATTGATACTCAGAATGCGCAGACTGTCTTATAAGGAATATCTCACAGATTGGGCTTGTTTCCACTGGAGTTTAGAAAATGACATGATTGAAGTACAGAAAATCCTGAATGCACTTGATAAAATGGGGATGAAAAGGATTCTCTTGTCGATGAATCTAAAGTGAGGGGACACTGTCTAAAAATTAGGAATCACCCTTTTTGGACTGAGATGAGGAGTTTTTTTTTCATTTGGTGTTAGACATCCTTTGAACTCTATCAGAAGGCAGCAGAGACAGGATCGCTGAATAATTTTAAGTGTAGAGGTTGATAGATTCTTGTTATGGAGGGAATCAAAGGTTAAGGGTAGAAAAGAATTCAAAATATGAACAGATCAGCTATGATGTTACAGAATGGTGGGGTAGACCTGAGAATAGCCTACTGCAGCTCCTAACTGGAATGTTCATAAATTTACAGAAATCATGAGCCTTTTTTAGATTAGATTAGATTACTTACAGTGTGGAAACAGGCCCTTCGGCCCAACAAGTCCACGCCGACCCGCCGAAGCGCAACCCACCCATACCCCTACATTTACCCCTTACCTAACACTACGGGCAATTTAGAATGGCCAATTCACCTGACCCGCACATCTTTGGACTGTGGGAGGAAACCGGAGCACCCGGAGGAAACCCACGCAGACACGGGGAGAACGTGCAAACTCCACACAGTCAGTCGCCTGAGTCGGGAATTGAACCCGGGTCTCAGGCGCTGTGAGACAGCAGAGCTAACCACTGTGCCACCGTGCCGCCCTTCAAAGAGTAACCCACTCAGACCCATCTCCCTCGACCTAATATACCTAACATTATGGACAATTTAGCATGGCCAATTCGCCTGGCCTGCACGGCTTTGGACTGTGGGAGGAAACCGGAGCATCCGGAGGCAATTCACGCAGACACGAGGAGAATGTGCAAACTCTACACAGTCGCCCGGGGCTAGAATCGAACCTGGGACCCTGGTGCTGTGAGGCAGGAGTGCTAATCACTGAGCCACCGTGCCGGCCAGGGACAGTATGTCTTAATGTTTGTGGTTATATTCATAAAAATATGGATCATTAGTTCAGTTGAATGGACGGCTGATTCGTGATTCTGGATCAGTGGTGTTGGAAGAGCACAGCAGTTCAGGCAGCATCCAACAAGCAGCGAAATCGACGTTTCGGGCAAAAGCCCTTCATCAGGAATAAAGGCAGTGAGCTGGAAGCATGGAGAGATAAGCTAGAGGGAGGTTTAAAATCTGATTGAAGATTTGTAGCTCGGGTATCCGTTGTTGTGGTTCTGCTCGCCGAGCTGAAAGTTTTTGTTGCAAACGTTTCGTTCCCTGGCTAGGGAACATCATCAGTGCTGTTGGAGCCTCGTGTGAAGTGCTGCTTTGATGTTTCTTCTGGTATTTATATTGGTTTGTTCTTGCCGCTTCCGGGTGTCAGTTTCAGCTGCAGTGATTTGTATGTGGGGTCCAGGTCGATGTGTCTGTTGATGGATGTTCTTGCCGTTTCCGGGTGTCAGTTTCAGCTGTAGTGGTTTGTATATGGTGTCCAGGTCAATGTGTCTGTTGATGGAGTTTGGGGATGAATGCCATGCTTCTAGGAATTCTCTGGCTGTTCTCTGTCTGGCTTGTCCTATGATAGTGGTGTTTTCCCAGTCAAATTCATGTTGCTGGTTGTCTGAGTGTATGGCTACTAGAGATAGCTGGTCGTGTCGTTTTGTGGCTAGCTGATGTTCATGGATGCGGATTGTTAGCTGTCTTCCTGTTTGTCCTATATAGTGTTTTGTGCAGTCCTTGCATGGTATTTTGTAAACTACGTTAGTTTGGCTCATGCTGGGTATTGGGTCCTTTGTTCTAGTGAGTTGTTGTCTGAGCGTGGATGTTGGCTTGTGTGCTGTTATGAGTCCTAAGGGTCGCAGTAGTCTGGCTGTCAGTTCTGAGACGCTCCTGACGTATGGTAGAGTGGCTAGTCCTTTTGGTTGTGGCATGTCCTCGTTCCTCGGTCTATCTCTTAGGCATCTGGTGATAAAGTTGCGTGGGTATCCGTTTTTGGCGAATACCTTGTATAGATGTTCCTCTTCCTCTTTTCACAGTTCTGGTGTACTGCAGTGTGTTGTGGCCCTTTTGAATAGTGTCCTGATGCAGCTTCGTTTGTGTGTGTTGGGGTGGTTGCTTTCGTAGTTTAAGACTTGGTCTGTGTGTGTTGGTTTCCTGTGTACCCTTGTGGTGAATTCTCCGTTGGGTGTTCTCTCTACTAACACGTCTAGGAATGGGAGTTGGCTATCCTTTTCCTCTTCTCGTGTGAATCGGATTCCTGTGAGTGTGGCGTTGATGATTCGATGTGTTTTTTTCTATATCTGTGTTTTTGATGATTACAAAGGTGTCATCAACATATCTGATCCAGAGTTTGGGTTGGATTTGTGGTATGGCTGTATGTTCTAACCTTTGCATAACTGCCTCGGCTATGAGTCCCGAGATTGGTGATCCCATGGGTGTTCCGTTGATTTGTTCGTATATCTGATTGTTGAATGTAAAGTGTGTGGTGAGGCACAGGTCTAGTAGTTTAAGTATGCCGTCCTTGTTGATAGGTTCGGCCTCCTGTGTTCTGTTATGTATGTCCAGTAGGTTGGCTATTGTTTCTCTGGCTAGGGTTTTGTCAATTGAAGTGAACAGTGCCGTCACATCGAATGATACCATGGTTTCTTCTTTGTCTATGTGTGTATTCCTGATGACGTCCAAGAATTCCTGTGTTGATTGTATGGAGTGTTTGGATCCGCTGACTAGGTGTTTCAGTTTTTGTTGTAGTTCTTTGGCCAGTTTGTATGCTGGTGTCCCTGGTAGTGATTTTCTTCTTTGTCTATGTGTGTATTCCTGATGACGTCCAAGAATTCCTGTGTTGATTGTATGGAATGTTTGGATCCGCTGACTAGGTGTTTCAGTTTTTGTTGTAGTTCTTTGGCCAGTTTGTAAGCTGGTGTCCCTGGTAGTGATTTTCTTCTTTGTCTATGTGTGTATTCCTGATGACGTCCAAGAATTCCTGTGTTGATTGTATGGAGTGTTTGGATCCGCTGACTAGGTGTTTCAGTTTTTGTTGTAGTTCTTTGGCCAGTTTGTATGCTGGTGTCCCTGGTAGTGATTTTCTTCTTTGTCTATGTGTGTATTCCTGATGACGTCCAAGAATTCCTGTGTTGATTGTATGGAATGTTTGGATCCGCTGACTAGGTGTTTCAGTTTTTGTTGTAGTTCTTTGGCCAGTTTGTATGCTGGTGTCCCTGGTAGTGATTTTCTTCTTTGTCTATGTGTGTATTCCTGATGACGTCCAAGAATTCCTGTGTTGATTGTATGGAGTGTTTGGATCCGCTGACTAGGTGTTTCAGTTTTTGTTGTAGTTCTTTGGCCAGTTTGTATGCTGGTGTCCCTGGTAGTGATTTTCTTCTTTGTCTATGTGTGTATTCCTGATGACGTCCAACAATTCCTGTGTTGATTGTATGGAGTGTTTGGACACGAGAAGAGGAAAAGGATAGCCAACTCCCATTCCTAGACGTGTTAGTAGAGAGAACACCCAACGGAGAATTCACCACAAGGGTACACAGGAAACCAACACACACAGACCAAGTCTTAAACTACGAAAGTAACCACCCCAACACACACAAACGAAGCTGCATCAGGACACTATTCAAAAGGGCCACAACACACTGCAGTACACCAGAACTGTGAAAAGAGGAAGAGGAACATCTATACAAGGTATTCGCCAAAAACGGATACCCACACAACTTTATCACCAGATGCCTAAGAGATAGACCGAGGAACGAGGACATGCCACAACCAAAAGGACTAGCCACTCTACCATCCGTCAGGAGCGTCTCAGAACTGACAGCCAGACTACTGCGACCCTTAGGACTCATAACAGCACACAAGCCAACATCCACGCTCAGACAACAACTCACTAGAACAAAGGACCCAATACCCAGCATGAGCCAAACTAACGTAGTTTACAAAATACCATGCAAGGACTGCACAAAACACTATATAGGACAAACATGAAGTCAGCTAACAATCCGCATCCATGAACATCAGCTAGCCACAAAACGACACGACCAGCTATCTCTAGTAGCCATACACTCAACCAGCAACATGAATTTGACTGGGAAAACACCACTATCATAGGACAAGCCAGACAGAGAACAGCCAGAGAATTCCTAGGAGCATGGCATTCATCCCCAAACTCCATCAACAGACACATGGACCTGGACACCATATACAAACCACTACAGCTGAAACTGACACCCGGAAACGGCAAGAACATCCATCAACAGACACATCGACCTGGACCCCACATACAAATCACTGCAGCTGAAACTGACACCCGGAAGCGGCAAGAACAAACCAATATAAATACCAGAAGAAACATCAAAGCAGCGCTTCACACGAGGCTCCAACAGCACTGATGATGTTCCCTAGCCAGGGGACGAAACGTTTGCAACAAAAACTTCCAGCTCAGCGAGCAGAACCACAACAGAGGGAGGTGTGGGTGTGGAGAGAGTACCATAGAAGAGCTTCAGGGCAGAGGAAATGACCTGGGAGTTGCAGTGGGAGGGGGATTCCCTGAGATTCTTGTCATTCGTGATGCAGAATAACGACAACAGCGTGGGTTCACAAAAAGACAGGAGGACAGAATGGCAGGTACAACTGATGCCAAATTCTGGAATAATTTCCTCACTATTGACTTAAGTGCAAGTGGTCAAAAAAATAGCTTTATCGGCTGAAAATGGGAATCAGAGCAAACATTGCTTGTACGCGGGATCAGTTAGTCATCGTCACTGGAATTTCAGAATGGAGAGGGGTGACTCTTTTGCAAAATAAGCAGATAACCTATCGCCGTCACTGAGAAACCAATTAGGCATCTGAAAGCAGAATAAATTTGCAGGCCGCCCAAGGTGAAAAGTGGAGAAAACAATGACTATTCACCACAATAAACAGATCAGAAACGTTGCAAACGCACCTTGTCTTTTGCTGATCTAATTTCTGTTCCATCTCGTCTACTTTTGATTTGTTTCTTGTCGGGATTCCCGTTTCTCTCAGACTGTCTAAAACCCTTCAACTCCGCACACATTGAAACCATACAGCCGTCTAAGCTGCTTGAAAAGGGAAAACTAAACCATCGGCAAAGCGTTTGCCATAAAACCAAAAATAGCCACTTAAAATAACTTTGTTTTGGATTATATGCAGAACTCACCGGTACACAAAGACACATTAATATCCCGCCTGTAACTGAGAGTCAATGAAGAATGCAGGGATTTCCGGGACTACTCGGAAACGAACATGTCTATTTCTGTGCACAAGCTGGAAGTTGTCTCTCAATGACACACTTCCTTCTTAAAAAGCTGCGCCAATAGCTGCTTGGAAAGATTACAGTGAGCCTTTCACACGCCCTACTGTAAAGACGACATCTCCAAGGAAAGGAAATCGATGTTTTTATTTGTTGCTCAAATTACAAAACCGAGATTGCCAGAAATAAAGTAAAAGATTAATACTGAGAAAACGGTATATCAACATTTTGGGAGAAAACAATTCTGAAATCAAACCTGGCTTTATTCTTCCTTTGCATTTCTCATCGTTCTACTGCATATTTCTATGAACATTTCAGTCCTTAAATCTTCAGTTTGTTCAAATTTCAACACCTAGACCCCTAAATCATTCAGAATGGGTTTATGCAATCAATTGGAGGAGTCCAAGGACCTACATGTCTTTAACTCTCCCTCCCACTCCACCAAGGACATGCAGGTCCTTGGACTCTTCCATCTCCAGAACATAACAACACGACGGTTGGAGGAAGAGCGTCTCATCTTCCGCCTGGGAACCCTCCAACCACAAGGGATGAACTCAGATTTCTCCAGTTTCCTCATTTCCCCTCCCCCCACCTTGTCTCAGTCGTTCCCTTGAACTCAGCACCGCCCTCCTAACCTGCAATTTTCTTCCTGACCTCTCCGCCCCCACCCCACTCCGGCCTATCACCCTCACCTTGACCTCCTTCCACCTATCACGTCTTCATCGCCCCTCCCCCAAGTCCCTCCTCCCTACCTTTTATCTTAGCCTGCTGGACACACTTTCCTCATTCCTGATGAAGGGCTTGTGCCCGAAAAGTCCAATTTCCTGTTCCTTGGATGCTGCCTGACCTGCTGCGCTTTAACCAGCAACACATTTTCAGCTCTGATCTCCAGCATCTGCAGACCTCACTTTTTACTCTTATGCAATCAATGCTAATAATGTCAATCCGATTATCCGGAATTTTTTCAAGGCCGGTATTCCTTTGCAGATCGGTGGTGTTCGATGCTTTTCTTAAAAAAAAACTGCAGTAAGCAGCAATGTTAGTCAGCTCATTCGAGTTGAAATTCTCTCCGACAAATGGTGAGATCTTTTAGCAAATTATATCTTTGTTGTAAAAGTGAATGTCCTGGCTTTGCTACTGACCATAAGATCTAATATCAGAATCTTGGGTAAATATTTCTATCTCTATTCCTTCACACAAATTGTTAATAAATATGGTGAAAATTTGGAGTCCCACAATAACAATTCTTGTGCCCAATCACAGAATGATAACTGATAAGCCCACTCTTCTATTTCTCAAGCAATTTTCTATCCATCAAAAAGTCAGCTCATATTGCATATTCTAATCAATGCTAATAATGTAGAGGCACCTAATCAAATGTCTTCTGGAAAATTAGTGGCCACTTAAAAATCAAAACAGCTACATTAATCAGATGATGATATATCCTCAAATTTCTTGTAAAAGTAATTGACTCAAATACACTTTCTATCTGCTCAGTATACAGTGGAACCACGATTATCCAAGTACCAATTATCCAAAAATTGGATAACCAAAGGAGATCTCGAGGTCCCGATAGAAACATTACATCAAAGACGTGTTTCTAACAGTCATTGTGTCTTTTGTTATAGTGATTAAACAGGCACTGTCTTCAAATGACTGGCCTCCAGCCCTCTCTCCCCCCACACTTTCCCTGGTGTTCTACCCTAAACCCATACCCCACCGCCCCCCTTCCCCAGATAATCTGACCAACATTGTCCTGTACAGAGCAGAGGTGGAACCTGTCAAAAAGTTGCAGTAAAATATGTGTGTGTGTGCTATTTGGAGACTTGCCCCACAAAGGCAGCAGCAGCAGCAGCAGCAGTCTTGCTGTTGGTGTGCAGTCTGGCTGCGCCGGAGAGGGACCGGGAGCAGTGCTAGACGGGGATGGGGGGGGGCAGGGGCAGTGCTGGACCAGAATGGAGAAGCAGGGTTTGATATTGGACGGGGATGGGGAGGCAGGAGCGGTGCTGGATTGGGATGGGGGGAGGGGGCAGTGTTGGACGGGGAAGGAGGTAGCGGCAGTACTGGACAGGGATGGGGGTGGGGCAGTGCTTGATATGGATGAGGGGTGGAGGCAGTGTTGGATGGGGATGGGGGACGGGAGCAGTGCTGGACCAGGATGAGGAAGCGGGGTCAGTGCTGGACGGGGATGGGGGAGCAGAGGGTAGTGTTGGACGGGGATGGGGGGGGGCAGTGTCAGGGGCCCGGGGGGAGGGTTTGGGTGTGGGGTCTCATGCACTGTGTTCTGCTGTAGTCTCCTGAAGGGGGAGGAGGCTTCAAAAACTCCGAGGCCCAGAGAATGGCATATAATCGATTAACCGAATAATTGATTATCCGAAAGAAATAGTGCCCGCTCATCACATTCGGATAATCGAAGTGCCCTTGTACTTACATTTTCTGTTTCTTCAGACGTAAACATCTACAGTATTATGTATTTGCCTCAACAAAGGCTGTTTGTATGAAGGCGCAGTCTGTCTATTCCTAATAATAAATTCCTCACAACCGAAGATAAACATTCAGTAGGGAAACATAGTACATTACAGAGCAGTACAGGCGCTTTGGCCCTCGATGTTGCACCAACCTGTGGAACCAATCTGAAGCACAACTTTCCTACACGATTCCATTTTCATCCATATGTTTATCCAATGACCATTTAAGTGCCCTTAAAGTTGGCGAATCTACTACTGTTGCAGGCAGTGTGTTCCACGCCCCTTGAACTATGAGAACAAAGAAGTTTTTCATCAAAAGGAAGAAGGCAGCTTATGTAAGGTGGAGGAAGCAAGGATCTAGCACAGCTTTACAGGATTACAGGTTTGCTAGAAAGGAGCTCAGAAATGGACTGAGGAGAGCCAGGAAGGGGCATGAAAAAAGCGTGGCAACAAAGATTAGGGAGAACCCAAAGGTATTTTACTCAAGCGTGAGGAATAAGAGAATGATCAGGGAGAAGGTAGGGCCGATCAGGGATAGCATAGGGAACTTGTGCGGGCAGTCTGAGCAGATAGGGGAAGCCCTAAAATGAGTTTTTTGCTTCGGTTTTCACTCAGGAAAGGGACCTTGTTGTGAATGAGACCTTTGGGGAACTGGGATACAGGCTTGAACAGATCAAGATTGATAATGTTGATGTGCTGGAAAGTTTGACATTAAGATTGATAAGTTCCCAGGGCCAGACCAGATTTATCCTAGGCTGCTCCGGGAAGCAAGGAGGTTGCTTTGTGGCTGGTGAAGATCTTTACTTCCTCACTCTCCATGGGAGTTGTACCAGAGGATTGGAAGGAGGCAAAGGTTGTTCCTCTTTTCAAGAAGGATAATAGGGAAATCCCTGGCAATTACAGACCTGTCAATCTTACGTCTGTGGTCAGAAAGGTTTTGGAAATAATTCTGAGGGATAGGATTTATGACTATTTGGAAAAGCATAGCGTGATTAGAGGCAATCAGCATGACTTTGTGAGGGGTAGGTCATGCCTCACAATTCTTATTGAGTTCTTTGAAGAGGTGATGAGACAGGTCAACGAGCAGTGGATGTGGTGTATATGGACTTCTGCAAGGCATTTGATAAGATTCTCCATGGTAAGCCTATTCATAAAATCAAGAAGTATGGGATACAGGGAGATTTAGCTATCTGGATTTAGAACTGATTGGCAGACAAAAGGCAGAGAGTGGTTGTAGATGGAGTGGATGTCCCTGGAGGTCAGTGTGAGTGGGATCTCACAGGGCTCTGTTCTTAGGCGTCTGGTGTTTGTAGTTTTTATAAATGACTTGGATGAGAAGGTTGAGGGGTGGGTTAGTATATTTGCAGATGACACAAAGGTTGGAGGTGCCATTGATAGTATCGAGGGCTATTGCAGGCTGCAGCGTGACATAGACAGGATGCAGAGCTGGGCTGAGAAATGGCAGATGGAGTTCAACCTGGATAAATGCGAAGTGATGCATTTTGAAATGTCAAACTCAAATGCTGAATGTAGGATTAAAGACAGGATTCTTGACAGTGTGGAGGAACAGAGGGATCTTGGTGTTCAAGTGCATAGATCCCTCAAAGTTGCCACCCAGGTGGATAGAGTTGTAAAGAAAGCATATGGTGTTTTGGCTTTCATTAACAGGGAAATCGAGTTTAAGTGTTGCAAGATTTAGCTACAGCTCTACAAGTCCCTGGTGAGACCACACTTGGAATATTGTGTCCAGTTCTGGTCTCCCTACTAGTGGAAAGATACAGAGGCTTTGGAGAGGGTGCAAAGATGCTGCCTGGACTGGAGGGCTTGCCTTATGGAGAGCGATTGACTAAGCTCAGACTTTTCTCTCTGGAGAGAAGGAGGAAGAGAGGTGACCTGATCAAGGTATACAAGATAATGAGAGACATGGATAGAGTCAATAACCAGAGACTTTTCCCCAGGGCAGGGTTGACTGGCACGAGGGATCATATTTTTAAGATATTAGGAGGAAGGTATAGAGGAGACGTTCGAGGTAGGTTCTTTATGCAAAGAGTTGTGAATGTATGGAATGCGTTGCCAGCGGTGGTGGTGGAAGCAGAGTCATTAGGGACATTTAAGCGACTGCTGGACATGCACATGGACAGCAATGAATTGAGGGGTGCGTAGGTTAAGTTATTTTATTTTACATTAGGATTAATCTTCAGGACAACATCATGGGCCAAAGAGTCTGTTCTGTGCTGTACTTTTCTATGTTCTATGTACTCTCTGAGTAAAGAAACTACTTCAGACATCTGTCCTATATTTATCACCCCTCAATTTAAAGCGATGTCCCATTGTGTTAGCCATCTCCATCTGAAGAAAAAGGCATTCACTGTTCACCCTATTTTATATGTCTCAACTAAGTCACCTCACAACTTTCTTCTAAGGAAAATAGCCTCAATTCCCTCAGCCTTTCTTTGTAAGACCTTCCCTCTATACCAGGCAACATCCCAGTAAATCTCCTCTGAACCCTTTCCAAAGCTTCCACATCCTTCCTGTAATGCAGTGACCAGAACTGTAAGCAATACACCAAGTGCAGCCGCACTAGAGTTTTGTACAGCCGCAGCATGGCCTTGTGGCTCCGAAACTCAATGCCTTCTTAACAATCCTATCAACCTGAGGGCAACGTCTGGGGATTCTATGTACATGGACACCGAGCTCTGTCTGTTCATCGACACTATCAAGAATAGGGCGGCACGGTGGCATAGTGGTTAGCACTGCTGCCTCACAGCGCCAGGGACCTGGGTTCAATTCCCGACTCAGGCGACTGACTGTGTGGAGTTTGCACGTTCTCCCCGTGTCTGCGTGGGTTTCCTCCGGGTGCTCCGGTTTCCTCCCACAGTCCAAAGATGTGCGGGTCAGGTGAATTGGCCATGCTAAATTGCCCATAGTGTTAGGTAAGGGGTATATGTAGGGGTATGGGTGGGTTGCGCTTCGGTGGGTCGGTGTGGACTTGTTGGGCCGAAGGGCCTGTTTCCACACTGTAAGTAATCTAAAGAATCTTACTATTAGCGTACTCTTTATTCCTGTTGCTCCTTCCAAAGTGAATCACCTCACACATCTCTGCATTAAACTCCATTTGCTACCTATCAGCCCAGCTCTGCAGCTTATCTATGTTCCTCTGTAACCTGCAACATCCTTCAGCACTATCCACAACTCCGCCAACCTTAGTGTCATCCACAAATTTAATAACCCATCCTTTTACACTCTCATCTAAGTCATTTATAAAAATGACAAACAGCTGTGTCCCAAAACAGATCCTTGTGGTACCCCACTAGTAACTGAACTCCAGGATGAACATTTCCCATCAACCACAGCCCTCTGTCTTCTTCCAGCTAGCAAATTTCTGATTCAAATCAATAAATCACCCTCAACCCCATGTCTCCGTATTTTGTGCAATAGCCTACTGTGGGGAACCTCATCAAACACCTTATTGAAATCCATATACACCACATCAACTGCTTTACCCTCATCCACCTGTTTGATCATCATCTCAAAGAACCATGAAAAGATGTTCCAATGCCATATCTTAAAGTACACCTTTAAGATATGACATTGGGATAATTTATTAGCTCCTTTATCAAGTAGAAGTTGTGAAATACAAATTAACATTTTTATTATTATTTTCATTCATAGGATGAGGGCATTGCTGGCTACCAGCATTTATTGCCCAGAGGGCAGTTAAGATTCAACCAATTTCTGTGACGGCAATTTCCATAACCTAAAGGACGTTAGTGAACCAGGTGGGTTTTTTTCCTGACAATCAGCAATGGATTAATGGCCATCATTATGGTCTTCATTCCAGATTTTAATAGAACTAAAACTTCACCAGCTGCTCACCAGGGGGATTCAAATATAGGTCCCCAGGACATTAGACCTGGGTCTCTGACTTAATAATCCAGTAATAATACTATTTGGCCATCACCTCACCCTTTAATGTTGTTGTGCGGTTAATACAGTAGACAACTTACAATTTGTCACTCACAATCAGACAAATGTGATGAGATAAACAAAATAAATAACTCTAACTATTAAATATTACTAGGTATATCACTAAAACTCCCCATCTCTACTTTAATCTATAATAGTCAATAGTGGACCAAAAGAAATTGCTGAAGTTGTCATGGTTAATATTTCTGAAACTATATTTCAGACTTGTATTAATTGAATTTAAATCCTATCAGCTGCAAAGGTGGGATTAGTTTAGGCCTCTGAATTGCAAGTCCAAAAGACATTATTATACAGAAAGAACAGAGATATAATGGTAAAGATACCTTGATTTGATTTATTGCTGTCACATAGAGTCATAGAGTCAGAGTGACGTACAGCATGTAAGCAGACCCTTCAGTCCAACCCGTCCATGCCGACCAGATGTCCCAACCCAATCTAGTCCCATCTGCCAGCACCCAGCTCATACCCTTCTAAACCCTTCCTTTTCATATACCCATCCAAATGCCATTTAACTATTGCAATTGTACCAGCCTCCACCATTTCCTCTGGCAGCTCATTCCATACATGTACCACCCTCTATGTGAAAACATTGTCCCTTAGGTCTCTTTTATATCTTTCACCTCTCACCCTAAACCTATGCCCTCTAGTTCTGGACTCCCCAACCCCAGGGAAAAGACTTTGTCTATTTATTGTATCCATGCCCCTCATGATTTTGTAAACCTCTATAAAATCACACCTCAACCTCCAACACTCCAGGGAAAACAGCCCCAGCCTGTTCAGACTCTCCCTAGAGCTTAAATCCTCCAACCCTGGCAACATCCTGGTAAATATTTTCTGAACCCTTTCAAGTTTCACAACATCTTTCCCATAGGAAGATTAGATTAGACTTACAGGGTGGAAACAGGCCCTTCAGCCCAACAAGTCCACACCGACCCGCCGAAGCGAAACCCACCCATACCCCTACATTTACCCCTTACCTAACACTACGGGCAATTTAGCATGGCCAATTCACCTGACCCGCACATCTTTGGACTGTGGGAGGAAACCGGAGCACCCGGAGGAAACCCACGCAGACACGGGGAGAACGTGCAAACTCCACACAGTCAGTCGCCTGAGTCGGGAATTGAACCCGGGACTCAGGCGCTGTGAGGCAGCAGTGCTAACCACTGTGCCACCGTGCCGCCCACAAGGGAAGGAGACCAGAATTGCGCACAATATTCCAACAGTGACCTAACCAATGTCCTGTACAGCCATGACATGACCTCCCAACTCCTGTACTCAATACTCTGACCAATAAAGGAAAGCATACTAAATACCTTCTTCATTATCCTATCTACCTGCGACTCCACTTTCAAGGAGCTGTGAGCCTGCACTCCAAGGTCTCTTTGTTCAGCAACATTCCCTAGAACCTTACCATTAAGTGTTTAAGTCCTGCTAAAATTTGCTTTCCCAAAATGCAGCACCTCGCATTTATCTGAATTAAACTCCGTCTGCCACTTCTCAGCCCATTGGCCCATTTGGTCCAGATCCTGTTGTAATCTGAGGTAACCTTCTTCGCTGTCCACTACACCTCCAATTTTGGTATCGTCTGCAAACTTACTAACTGTACCTCTTATGCTCACATCCAAATCATTTATGTAAATGACAAACAGTAGAGGACCCAGCACAGATCCTCATGGCACTCCACTGGTCACAGACCTCCAGTCTGAAAAACAACCCTCCAACACCACTGTCTACTACCTTTGAGCCAGTTCTGTATCCAAATAGCTAGTTCTCCCTGTATTTCATGAGATTTAACCTTGCTAACCAGTCTCCCATGAGGAACTTTGTCGAACGCCTTACTGATGTCCATACAGATCATTTGTTAGGCTTAAGGGCCTGTTTCCACACTGTAGGGAATCTAATCTAATCTAATCTACTGCTCTATCCTCATCAATCCTCTTTGTTACTTCTTCAAAAAACTCAATCAAGTTCGTGACACATGATTTCCCGCGCACAAAGCCATGTTGACTATCTCTAATCAGTCTGTACTAAGATACAATGAAACATGTTGCTTTGCGTACTTTACAGGCAGATTGGAAGATACAAAGTGCATTGGGTAGAACGGAACGCAGAATACGGTGTTACAGCACAGAGGAGGTAAAGAGAGAGAACTCAACATTAACATTTGAGAGGTTCAAAGTCTCATAACAGTATGGAAGAAGCTGTTCTTTAATCTGTTCATACGTGTATTCAAACTTTTATATCTTATGCCCAATGGAAGAGGGTGGAAGAGAGTATAACTGGGGTGGGAGGGGTCTTTGAGTATGTTGGTTGCTTTCCTGAGGCAATGGGAAGTATAGACGAAGTCAGTGGATAAAGGCTGTTTTGCATGGTGGACTGGGCTGTGTTCATGACTTGCAGTAGTTTCTTGCGATCTTGGAAAAGGCTGTTGCCACAACACACTGGATACAACATTAATAACAGAGGATATAGGTGAGAGAATGTGATCAGCAGGGATTCAACGGCTAGAGTCAAGAGTGTGGTGCTGGAAAAGCACAGCAGGTCAGGCAGCATCTGAGGGGCAAGAAAATTGATGTTTCAGGCAAAAGCCCTTCATCAGGAATGAGGCTGGGAGTCTTAGGCGTGGAGAGATAAATGGGAGAGGGGTGGTAATGGGGTGAAGGTAGCCAAGAGTGCAATAGGTGGATGGAGGTGGGGATAATGGTGGTAGGTCGGTGAAGAGGGTGGAGTGGATAGATGGGAAGGAAGATTGACAGGTGGGACAGGTCATGAGGGTGCTGAGCTGGAGGTTTAGAAATGGAATAAGGTCGGGGAAGGAGAAATGAGGAAACTGGTGAAATCCACATTGATGCCTTGGGGTTGAAAGGTCCCGAGGCAGAAAATGAGGCGTTCTTTCTCCAGGCATCGGGTGTTAAGGGCGTGGCGGTGGAGGAGGCCCAGGTCCTGCAAGTCCTCGGCAGAGTAGGAGGGGGGAGTTGAAGTGTTCGGTCACGGGGTAGTGAGGTTGGTTGGTGCAGGTGTCCCGGAGATGTTCTCTGAAGCGTTCTGCGAGTAGGAGTCCTGTCACCCGAATGTAGAGGAGACCGCACCAACTTTACCAACACATTCCAGCCTGACCTTAAATTCACTTAGACTATCTCTGATACCTCCCTCTACTTCCTGGACCTCTCCATCAATGATAAGCAACTCAACACTGACATTTTCTACAAACCCACCACCTCCCACAGCAACCTGGATTACATTTCCTCCAACCTTGCCTTCTGTAAAAATGCTATCCCTTATTCCCAATTACTCTGCCTCTGCCGCATCTGCTCCCAGGAGGACCAGTTCCACAACAGAACACACCAGGGATCGTGTTTCTTTAAATACCGCAATTTCCCTTCCCACGTGATTGAAAGTGCCCTCCAGCACATGTCATCCACTTCCCGCACCTCTGCCTTGTAATCCCACTCCTCCATCCACAACAAGGACAGGACAGCCCGGTCCTCATCTTCAACCCCACTAACCTCCACATACATCGCATCATCCTGTGCCATTTCCGCCACCTACACATGGACCCCACCCCAGAGATATATTTCCCTCCCCACCCCTATCCGCTTTCCGTAAATACTGTTTTCTCCGCAACTACCTCATCAGGTCCACGGCCCCAACTACTCACCCACCCCTCCCGGTACTTTCCCCTACTCCGCAGGAATTCCAAAACCTGCACCCACACCTACCCCCTCACCTCCATCCAAGTCCCCAAAGGAGCCTTCCATATCAAAGTTTCACCTGCACTTCCACACATCATTTACTGCATCCATTGCTCCTGATGTGGTCTCCTCTACACTGGGAAGACAGGACGCCTACTCCCAGAGCGCTTCAGAGAACATATCCCATACATCCGCACCAACCAACCCCACCATGCCGTGGTTGAATACTTCAACTCCCCCTCCCACTCCACTGAGGACATGCAGGTCCTGGGCCTCTTCCATCGCCACTCCCTTACCACCTGACACCTGGAGGAAGAATGCCTCTTTTTCCGCCTCTGGGCCCTCCAACCCCAGGGCATCAATGTGGATATCACCAGTTTCCTCATTTTCCCTTTCCCCGACCTTATCGCAGTTCCATCCGTCCAGCTCAGCACTGTCCTCATGGCCTGTCCCACCTGTCTATCTTCCTTCTCACCTTTCCGCTCCACCCTCCTATCCAACCTATCACCATTACCCCCAACTCCTTCCTTCTACTGCACTCTCAGCTACCTTCCCCTCAGCACTACCCCTCTCTCATTCTCTCCACTCCCGAAGCTCCCAGCCTCATTTGTGATGAAGGGCTTTTGCCCGAAACATCGATTTTCCAGCTCCTCAGATGCTGCCTGACCTGCTGTGCTTTTCCAGCACAACAATGAACACTAATTTCCAGCATCTGCAGTCCTCACTTTCGCCTATTCAATGGCTAGAATTGAGGAAAAAGGGATGACTTAAAACTGTATTGGGAATTGACTACAGACTTCACAAAACTAGCAATGAAGTAGCTGAAAGCATTAATTCAAAGGATTGTAACAAATGAAGAGTTGCTTTAATAGAGATTGAGAGGAGCGAATCAGAAAGTAAAATAATTTCTTGGCAGTGTTCATGATAGCTTTATGGAGCAACACATTTTACTACCATCACTCTAATTATCAAACTAATTTAGTAATGGGCATTAAGAGGAACTATTTAATAATTAACAATAGGAGTGGTCATAACATGATCTAATTTAATGCTAGGTGTGGACTGGAAAAATAAAACCAAAACACTCCGAAACATGAAAATCTAACCATCTCCCCCTGACAGTCTATGGCATTACTATCGCTAATTTCCCACTATAAATACCTTAGGGGTTTACCATTGACCAGGAACTGGACTGAACCAGCCAGATAAATATTGAGTTTACAGACCAGGTCAGGGGTAGGAGTTATAGAGCCATACAGCATGGAAACAGACCCATCAGTCCAACCTGACCATGCTAACCAGATATCATAGAGTCAGAGAGATGTACAGCACGGAAACAGACCCTTCGATCCAACCCATCCATGCCGACCAGATATCCCAACCCAATCTAGTCCCAACTGCCAGCACCCGGCCCAAATCTCTCCAAACCCTTCCCTATTCATTTACCCATCCAAATGCCGCTTAAATACTGCAATTGTACTAGCCTCCATCACTTCCTCTGGCAACTCATTCATACATGCACCACCCTCTACGTGAAAAAGTTGTCCCTTAGGTCTCTTTTATATCTTTCCCCTCTCACCCTAAACAAATGCCCTCTAGTTCTGGCATCCCCCACCCCAGGGAAAAGACTTTGTCTATTTATCCTATCCATGACCCTCATAATTTTGTAAACTGCTATAAGGTCACCCCTCAGCCTCCAACGCTCCAGGGAAAATTGCCCCAGCCTATTCAGCCTCTCCTTGTAGCTCAAATCAATTAGTTCCATTTGCTAGCATTTGACCCATATGCCTCTAAATCATTCCTATTCATCATAGAATCCCAATAGTGTGGAAGCAGGCCATTCAACCCATCAAGTCCACACCAACCTTCCAAAGAGCATCTCACCCAGACCCACTCCCTACCTTTGTCACTGCATTTTACATGACTAATTCAAATGTTAGGCAATTAAGCATAGCCAGTCCACCAAACTATATATTTTTAGACAGTGAAAGGAAACTGGAATACCCGAAGCAAACCCACACAACACAGGGAGAATGTGCAAACACCACACACAGTCACTAGAGGCTGGATTGAGCCCAACTCCCTGGTGCTGTGAGGCAGCAGTGCCAACCACTGAGCCACCGTCTTGTACTCATCCAGATATATCTTAAATGTTGTAATTGTACCAGTCTCCACCACTTCCTCTGGCAGCTCATTCCATACATGCAGCACACTCTGCATGAAAAAGTTGCCCCTTAAGTCCCTTTTAAATCTTTTCCCTCTTACCCAAAACCTAAGCTTTGGACTCCCCTACCCTGGAAAAAAATCTTAGCTATTTACACTATCCATGCCCCTCAAGATTTTATAAACTTCGATACAGTCACATTTATCTAAAATAAACTATTGCTGCCACTCCTTGGCCCATTTGTCCATCTGATCAAGGTCCCTTGAGCTAGTCTCCTTTGCTGTCTACTACATGATTAATTTTTGTGTCGTCTGCAAACTTATTAATCATACCTCCTATATTAATATGCAAATCATGTAAATAAATGACATAGAGTTCTGTAGTAAGTTATTCACTAATACCCTGAAGCCTATCTATTATTGACCATTCACAGTCACAAATGTGGCAGAATTCTCTCCACTTACTTTTTTGAGTGCACAAGTATGCATTCAGTTAAAAATCACACTGATTATAGTGCAAATGGTTTATCTGGAAGCACTAGCTTTAGGAGCACTGCTCCTTCATCAGGTGGTTGTGAAGTGTAAGAAAGTAAGACACAGAATTTATAGGAAACATTTACAGTGTGATGTAACTGAAATTATATATTGGAAAAGACCTGGATTGTTTATTAAGTCTCTCATCTTTTAGAATGAACATATTGGTTTCAGTTCTTTCATATGTGAATTGCAGGATTTTTTTATAGTTGCATTCTCAAGTGAACTTTAACAATTGGTGTCATGTCGGCCCAGATAATGCATTGAAGGTGTGAGATGTCCTGTGTGAGGCTGTCTGTGGCCCAATGTTCAGACTGATTCTTATCTAAAAAAGGGATTTACAAAATCTTACATGGATTCATGCAGTTTTTGAGCAAAATAAAATGCAATTCTACAAGTACACATTCACCCCACAAACTTGTGTGTGTGCGCGTGCACGCGTGTGGGGGTGTCTATGAGTGTCTGTGAGAGAGTGTGTGCATGTGTGTGAGTGCAAAGGAGTTTAAGTCTGTGAGAGGGTGCGTGTAAGTGTGGGAGTGTATCTGTGGGCATATGAGAGACAGCTTGTGTATGAGAGGGTCTGCGTGAGTTTATGGGTCTGTAGGAGTGCAGTGGAATCATCTATAGTGTGACATGAACCCAAGGTCCTGGTTGAGGTCATCCCCATGGATACTGAACTTGGCTATCAGCCTCTGCATGGCCACTTTGTTGCCGGTCCTGAAGTTCAACTTGGAGGACGGTCACCGTAAAGTCAAATGTCCCGGATGCTGAAGTGTTCTCAGATGAGGGAACACCCTCTCACAGACCTATACGCCTTTACACTCACACACACATACACACACTCTCTCACAGACACCCATACCCCCACCACCCCTCCCCCCCTACACAAACCTACACATGTGCACACAATTTCAGTTACATCACATCAACCTTTGCTATAAATTCTGTGTCTTACGATCTTATACTCCAAAATCACCTATGAAGGACCAGCGCTCTGAATGCTAGTGCTTCCAAGTAAAGCTGGTGTTAACCTGGTGTTGTGACTTTTAACTTTGTACACCCAGTCCAACACCAGCACCTCAAAATCATGAGTAAGCATTTAGACAGACACACGAACAGGGAGAGAATAGAGAGATATGGACCATGTGCAGGCAAATGAGATTAGTTTAAAACAGCATCATGGACAAGACAGACATGGTGGGCAGAAAGCATGTTCCTGTGCTGTACTATTCTATGTTCTAATACACTGTGACAGCACAATGCAATCAGTTAAGAGCAGATAATCCCACAATGCTGCTTCTCAGAGAGTTCCACGATTTTGACTCATAGACAGAATGCTGAATATAATTGAATGAATGTTGATCTAGTTCCAGGTCAAGATGGTTTGTGGATTGAAGATGAACAGATAGATGGTTGTGCTCCATGCATCTGCGACCCTGTTGTGCTTCTAGGTGGTACAACTTTTGGATTTGGAAGATGCTCTCAAAAGACACTTGTTGCAGTTCATGTGGTAGATGATAAATACTTAGACCACTATGCCTCAGTAGTGAATGGAGTAAATGACGGAGAGGACGGCTTTGTCCCGGACCGCTGTTCCGAACTAACTGAAAGGGGTGGTACCTCGGCTCCGATCACGCGGGAGGGGTGGCAAGGTTTCAGCACTGAACTCGAGACAGGGGCGGGGTCCCGGCGCCGATCCCGCAGGAGGGGGCGAGGTCTCGGCACCGATCTCGCGACAGGGGCGGGGTCCCGGCGCCGATCATGTGGGAGGGGCGGGGTCTCGGCACCGATCTCGCGACAGGGGCGGGGTCTCGGCTTCTCCTGCAGGAGGGGGCGAGTTCTCGGCACCGATCTCGCGACAGGGGCGGGTTCGCGGCGCCGATCACATGGGAGGGGCGGGATCTCAGCTCCGAACTCGCGACAGGGGGCGGGAAGACAACAAGCAGCGCGTGAGTTTACTGTTGGCTGTGGTGCCCGGCCGCGGCCCTCCCACACTCCCCAGCTCTTCCTCCGCTACATTGATGGCTGCATTGGCGCCACCTCATGTTCCCGTGAGGAGGTTGAGCAATTCATCAACTTCACCAACACATTCCACCCTGACCTTAAATTTACCTGGACCATCTCTGACACCTCCCTCCCCTTCCTGGACCTCTCTATCTCCATTAATGATGACCAACTTGACACCGACATTTTTTTACAAGCACACTGACTCCCACAGCTACCTGGATTACACCTCTCCCCATCCTACCTCCTGCAAAAATGCCATCCCGTATTCCCAATTCCTCCACCTCCACCGTATCTGCTCCCAGGAGGACCAGTTCCACCACAGAACACACCAGATGGCCTCCTTATTTAGAGACCGCAATTTCCCTTCCCACATAGTTCAAGATGCCCTCCAACGTATCTCGTCCACATCCCGCACCTCCGCCCTCAGACCCATCCCTCCAACTGTAACAAGGATAGAACGCCCCTGGTGCTCACCTTCCACCCGACAAACCTTCACATAAACCAAATCATCCGCCGACATTTCCGCCACCTCCAAAAAGACCCCACCACCAGGGATATATTTCCCTCCCCACCCCTTTCCGCCTTCTGCAAAGACCGTTCCCTCTGTGACTACCTGGTCAGGTCCATGCCCCCCAACAATCCATCCTCCCATCCTGGCACCTTCCCCTGTAACCACAGGAACTGCAAAACCTGCGCCCACACCTCCTCCCTCACCTCCATCCCAGGTCCTAAAGGAGCCTTCAACATCCATCAAAGTTTTATCTGCACATCCACTAATATAATTTATTGTATCCGTTGCTCCTGATGCAGTCTCCACTACATTGGAGAGACTGGGCGCCTCCTAGCAGAGCGCTTGAGGGAACATCTCTGGGACACACACACCAATCAACCATAACACCCTGTGGCCCAACATTTCAACTCCCCCTCCCACTCTGCCAAGGACATGGAGGTCCTGGACCTCCTTCCCTGCCACTCCCTCACCACCAGATGCCTGGAGGAAGAACGCCTCATCTTCCGCCTTGGAACACTTCAACCCCAGGGCATCAATGTGGACTTCAACAGTTTCCTCATTTCCCCTTCCCCCACCTCACCCCAGTTCCAAACTTCCTGCTCAGCGCTGTCCCCATGACTTGTCCTACCTGGCTATCTTCTTTTCCACCTATCCACCCCACCCTGCCCCCGACCTATCACCTTCATCCCCTCCCCCACTCACCTATTGTACTCTATGCTACCTTCTCCCCACCCTCACCCTCCTCTCATTTATCTCTCTACCCATCAGGCACTTTGCCTGTATTCCTGATGAAGGGCTTTTGCCCGAAACGTCAATTTTACTGCTGCTCGGATGCTGCCTGAACTGCTGTGCTTTTCCAGTACCACTCTAATCTAGACTCTGGTTTCCAGCATCTGCGGTCATTGTTTTTACCTCCCTTCCATTGACCCTGCCAGGAGAAGGAGTTGCAGATGCTCCCTCTCTGGTAACTCTCACCCTTGGCTGTCGTCTTCTCACCGGCGTACCTGTACATCAAGAGAGAGGGCAGATCTTGGCTTTTGATTTGTTCTGTTTTTCTGTTAAATGTTCTCACCGCAGCCTGTTCTCTGGCGGCGATATTAATGGACAGCTGCTTTGTGACAGTAAGAGGAACTTTGAAGGAACTTGCTTGAGGTCACGAGATTTAAAACCTGGATATCACTCGGCTGCTATACATTTCCAAACTCATCTCCACTAACCTCAATACTGTCCGATGCCTCCTCCTCCAAGAACTCCGCACATACATTCAGGACACCACCCACGCCCTCCACCTCCTCCAAGATTTTTGTTTATCCATCTCCCGACGCCTCATCTTCACCATGGACATCCAGTCCTTATACACTTCCATCTACCATGACCAGGGCCTCCAAGCCGTCTGTTTCTCACTCTCCTGATATTCCCACCACTGTCACACTAATTCATTTAGTTGAACTGGTCCTCCCCCTCAATAATTTATCCTTCGAATCCTCCCACTTCCTCCAGACAAAAGGGGTAGCCATGGGCACCTGCATGGGCTCCAGCTATGCCTGTTTCTTCGTCGGCTACATGGAACAATCCATCTTCTGTAGTTACACTAGCATCATTTCCCGCCTTTTCCTCCACACATTGATGACTCCATTGGCGCCATCTCCTGCTCCCACGAGGAGGTTGAACAGTTCATCAACTTCACAACACATTCCACCCTTAAATTCACCTGGATCATCTCTGACACCTCCATCCTCTTCCTGGACCTCTCCATCTCCATTACCAGCGATTGACTCAACACTGACATCTTCTACAAACCCACCTCTTCCCACCCTGCCTCCTATAAAAATGCTATCCCTTATCCCCAATTTCTCTGCCTTTGCTGCCTCTGCTCCCAGGAGGACCAGTTCTACCAAAGAGCACACCAGATAGCTCCTTCTTTAAAGACCGCAACTTCCCCTCCCACGTGGTTGATGATGCCCTCCAGCACATCTCATCCACTTCCTGCACCTCTGCCCTCGAATCGCATCCCTCCAACCACCAAAAGGACAGAACCCCCCCCCCATCCCCGTCCTTACCTTCTACTTCACCAACCTCCATATACATCTCATCATCCTCTGCCATTTCTGCCACCTACAAACGGGCCCCCACACCAGAGATATATTTCCCTCCCCACCCCATCCCCTTTGCATAAAGACTGTCCCCTCTGCAACTCCCTCGTCAGGCTCACCTCCAGTCCCCCCTCATCCCTCCACCAATCCACCCATCCTTCCTGGCACCTTCCCCTGCCACTGCCGGAATTGCAAAGCCTGCACCCACACCTCCGCCCTCACCTCTGTCCAAAGCCCCAAGGAGCTTTCCACATCCATCAAAGTTTCACCTGCACCTCCACACATCATTTACTGTATCCGTTGCTCTTGATGCCGTCTCCTCTGCATTGGGGAGATTGGACACCTACGCGCAGAGTGCTTCAGAGACCATCTCCGGTACACCTGCGCCAACCAACCCCACCATCCAGTGGCCCAACATTTCAACTCCCCCTCCCACTCTGCCAAGGATATGCAGGTCCTGGGCCTCCTTCATCGCCACTCCCTAACCATCCAAAGCCTGGAGGAAGAACACCTCAGCTTCCACCTCTGGACTTTCCAACCCCATGGCATCAATGTGGATTTCACCAGTTTCCTCATTTCCCCTCCCCCCACCTTATCCCAACCTTCCAACTCGGCACCGCCCTCATGACCTCTCCTACCTGTCCATCTTCCTTCCCACCTATCTGCTCCACCCTCCTCTCTGACCTATCACTATTAAGCTCACCTCCATCCGGCTATCACACTCTCAGCTACCTCCCCACCCCACCCCCCCCCACCCCTCTACCATTTATGTCCCTACCCCAGACTCCCAGCCTCATTCCTGATGAAGGGCATTTGCCCGAAACATTGACTCTCCTGATTCTCGGATGCTGCCTGACCTGCTGTGCTTTTTCAGCATCATACTCTCAACTCTAATCTCCAGCATCTGCAATCCTCACTTCGCGTGCTATACATTTCAATTAGAACTAAATCTGCATTTCTAGTGGCAAATTCCAATTCAGCAGTTAGGGCGAGAATGGGGTGTCATGTCCAGTGGCAGGGAGATTAAGGTCTGGTGTGCGAGTAGGATGACAACTGGGGTGGTGTATTGGGTCTGGCAGGTGAGTTCAGTGGTGGTGTTAAAGGGAACACATCCATCAGTGGCAGGGTCTTTTGAGAGTTGACCTTATCATAGATTACACTGACTCTCAGAAGAACATCCCAACCAGAATCACCAACGCTGTAACCCTGCATTGCCCATGGCTAATCCACCTAATCTATACATCTCTGGACACCATGGGCAATTTAGCGTGGCCACTCCACCTAATCTGTACATCTTTTTTGTAGTGTGAGAGGAAACCCATGCAGACACGGGAGAATGTACAAACTCCCCAAGCTTGGAATCAAACTGTGGTCCCTGGCGCTAACCACTAGTTATGCTGCCTTGACTAGTTGTCAACTCTTGCAAAAGGCTTTGGGTATAGAGTTTGGTGTTGGCAATGGGATGGGTGTCAGGTCTGGCAGGAACTGTGCGGTGTATGGTTCAGAGGGTTTAGTCAGGTGGCATGACTCTAGGGGTTGTGCTTGTGGTTGAGTGTTATCAGTGGGTGTAAGGAGTTAGTGTAGGAGTTTGCCTAAGGTTTTACTCCTTAATCTCCTTTTGGATTTTGATTTTTGTGGATTTGTGCTTCAGTGCTGAAAGATTTTGGTTTTCTTCCTTTGATGACAAAATAGACTACTGCCCAAAGGGAGGTCAGCTCTCTATTGCAGCATACGTTTCCACTAAAATGGATGGTTGCCCAGTGTCATCAATCAAAATATGTGAAATCGTATCAAAAATCTCAGTAACGCCCAAGCCATAAAAACAAAGGGAATTTAATATATTAAAAATTTATGTTATGAAACATGATGACAGCACTCTCCAATGCCCACCAGTTATAGAGATCAAGTAACTGTACTTTTGAAAAACAAATCAGAGCAGGATTTATGCACTTAATGTTCCTTAACAAAGAGACATTGGAGTGCATATTTCCTTGAAAGTAGAGTCGCAGGTAGATAGGATAGTGAAGAATGCATTTGATATGCTTTTCTTTATTGGTCAGAGCATTGAGAAAAGCAGTTGGGAGGTCATATTGTGGCTGTACAGGACATTGGTTAGGCCACTTTTGGAATATTGTGTGCAATTCTGGTCTCCTTGCTATCGGAAGGATGTTGTGAAGCTTGAAAAGGTTCAGAAAAAATTTACAAGGATGTCGTCAGGATTGATTTGGAGATGCCCGTGTTGGACTGAGGTGTACAAAGTTAAAAATCACACATTAGGTTTAATTGGAAGCACTAGCTTTCAGAACACCACTCCTTCATCAGGTGGTTGCAGAGTACACAATTGTAAGACACAGAATTTTATTAAAAGTTTAGTCTGATGTAACTGAAGTTATACATTGAAAAATACCTTGATTGTTGAATCTCTCATCGATTAGAATGACCATGATAGTTTTACTTCTTTCATTTGTAAATCACAAAACATTTTTTAAAAAATTTCATTCTCAGGTTAACTGTAACAATTGGTGTCAGCCAGAGAAGATGTTAAGATGTTGAAGGTGTTAGCTCCCTGTGTTCCCTCTCTGTGCCATTGTTTAGACTGATTCTAATCTAAAAAGTGAGTTAACAGTTTTTGAGCAAAGTACAATGTAACTTTGCAAGTACAAATTCACCCCACAAACATATATGTCTTTGTGTGCTTGTGTATGTTTTTTTGTGTGTCTATCTGTCTGTCTGGGGTGGGGGTGTTATGAGTGTGAGAGTGAGTGTATGTGTGTGAGTGAGTGAGAGTGTAAAGTGTCTAAGTCTGTGAGAGGATACATGTGTGTGTGTCGGGAGTGGGGGCTTGTGAGTGTCTGTGAAAGAGAGTGTACGTGTGTGTGTGAGTGTAAAGTGTCTAAGTCTGTGAGATGGTAGTCATGATTTGGAGATGCTGGTGTTGGACTGGGGTGTACAAAGTTAAAAATCACACAACACCAGGTTATAGTCCAACAGGTTTAATTGGAAGCACACTAGCTTTTGGAGTGACACTCCTTCATCAGGTGATAGTGGAGGGCTCAATTGTAACACAGAATTTATGGCAAAAATTTGCAGTGTGATGTAACTGAAATTATACATTGAAAAATTGATTGTCTGTTAAGCTTTTCATCTGTTAGAATACAGTGATAGTTTCACTTCTTTCATGTGTAAATCACAAAACCTTTTTTTTAAAGTTACATTCTCAGGTTAGCTGTTAACAATAGTGATAGCTAGACAATATGTTGAAGATGTTAGCCCCCAGTGTTCTCTGTCTATGACCTGATGTTTAGATTGATTCTCATCTAAAAAGTGAGATAACAGAGTTTTACATAAATTCATGCAGTTTTTGAGCTCAGAGTTCTGCATGAATGTATGCAGTTTTTGAGCAAAGTGTAATGTATCTCTGCCAGGCGGCATGGTACATTGGTGGAAACCGAGCAAAGGCTACGACAACGAATGAATGGACATCGCAAAACAATCAACAGACAGGAGGGTCCGCTCCCAGTTGGGGAACACTTCAGTGGTCCAGGACATTCAGCCTCGGACCTTCGGGTGACCATCCTCCAAGATGGACTTTGGGACAGGCAGCAGAGGAAAGTGGCCGAGTAGAGGCTGATAGCTAAGTTTGGTACCCATAGGGAGGGCCTCAGCCACTATCACCTGATGAAGGAGTGTCGCTCCGAAAGCTAGTGTGCTTCCAATTAAACCTGTTGGACTATAACCTGGTGCTGTGTGATTTTTAAGTCTGTGAGAGGATGCATGTGAGTATGGGAGTTTGTGTCTGTAGGAGTGTGTGTCCAGTTTACACTCACATACACACATTCATATACACTCTCTCTCACAGACACTCACATTTGCCCAACCCAGACAGACATACGCACACACAAAAACATACACACACACACACACACACACACACACACAAAACATACATGCACACATATACAGATACGTTTGTTTGGTGAATTTGCACTTGCAGATTTTTAACGTTGCCAGGATTGGATGATTTGAGCTATAGGGAGAGGCTGAATATGCTGGGGCTGTTTTCTCTGGAGCGTCGGAAGCTGAGGAATGACCTTATAAAGGTTTGTAAAATCATGAGGGGAATGGATAGGATAAATTGATAAGGTCTTTTCCCTATGGTGGGGGAGTCCAGAACATAAGTTTCTGGTGGGAGGGGAAAGATATAAAAGGGATCTAAGGAGCAACCTTTTCACAGAGGGTGGTGCTTGTATGGACTGAGCTGCCAGAGGAAATGGTGGAGGCCGGTGCAATTGCAGCATTTAAAAGGCATCTGGTTTGGAGGGATATGGGCCAAGTGCTGACAAATGGGAGTAGATTAAGATATCTGGTTGGCATGGACGAGTTGGACTGAAGGGTCTGTTTCCATGCTGTATGATTCTAGATATAATATTCTCGCATGTGTATTAGTGAATGACTTTATTTCTATTTTTAGTGTTGTCCAATGATAAAGGAAGTCAATGCAGTCTCAACAAATATGTCATGAATTTATATAAACATTAGTGAAGAGAAAATGAATGACAAACCTAATGCCATCATTTTGACAACAGAGAATTCAGAAGAAAACTTGGACTCTGCCTTTCTAGAGTATGTAGCAAATTTAATACTTTCAGAGAGCGATGACTCGGAAATTGATGCCAACATGGTGGCTAAGCTTACAATATTACCGCTTAGAAGAAAGAATTTAACCTCAATTCCATCAAAACTTTATCTGTTTACAAATCTGAATGTTTTGAATATCAGCGAAAACAGCATCACATGTATTCCAGGTGAAATTGCTGTGTTCAGTCAGCTGACCCAACTTTTCCTTAATAAAAATAATATTTCACAGCTACCTGCTGAAATTGGACAGTTAATAACATTAGAAACCCTGAATTTGAAAGAAAACCAACTGAGCATTTTACCAGAAACTATAGCCAGGCTGAAGAATTTGACTGTTCTCAATTTAGACCAAAACAGGCTTTTTGTTTTTCCAAGAGCCATATGTCTGCTTCCAGAGCTAACAAAGCTTAGCCTTTCAGGAAACTCTCTTCGAAGCTTACCGATGGAGATTTCTGAGCTGAAAAACTTGAGTGAACTGTCTTTAAATGATAACAAGATAACCTTTTTGCCGCTACAGTTTTTTGATTTGTTTAATCTTGAAGAACTAAGATTGTGTGGAAATCAGTTGGCTAGCCTTTCAGAGCAAATAGAGAAACTACAGGAACTACGGATTCTGCAACTAAAAGATAATCAGTTAAAATATCTTCCAAATGAGCTTTCCAATTGTGTAAGAATTAAACAACTTTTACTTGATAGCAATCAGCTCAAAGACCTGCCTTTAAGAATAGGCAATCTTTTTAATATGACAGAATTCTGTGCCAGCAAAAATGAACTGAAAACTTTGCCAGTGGGTATGTCACATGTTGCCCATCTTTCAGTTCTGGATATTTCTCATAATATGGTGGAATACATTCCTATTGAACTCAAAAACTGTTTTAGAATGACAAAAATCAACTTTAGTAACAACAATCTTCAACAGTTTCCAGTAGCATTATGTTTAATAACTGAGTTGAAGTATTTGAATCTTAGTGGCAACTGCATCTCTGAAATACTAGTTAAGTTGTGCTGCTTGAGGAACCTGGAAAACCTCAACCTAAGTGCAAATAACTTTACTTCATTTCCAATTGAGATATGTAAACTGTGGAATTTGGATTATTTGGATTTGAGTCAAAATGGAATTGATTCTATTCCAGTGCAAATATCTGCTTTGTATAATCTTCAAATTCTCCTTCTTCAAAATAACAAATTTAGCACGTTTTGTTATAATTTATGCAGATTGTCCAACCTGACTCTACTAGATATATCTAACAATCAAATAGAAACTCTTCCATGGGATATTCTAAATCTACAGAATATTTTGGAGATCAATCTTTCTAATAACCATTTTAATTTATTTCCAATTGAACTGTGTCATTTAACAACATTAAGAAAACTGCAAATCAGTCAGTTGGATGGTTTTAAGGTATGGGTACGGATACAACAATGATTGAAATAATTTGTATAAAGAACTGCTGAAGTATGGATGGTTTACATTTTTTAAAGGAACAAATTGATAAATATTTGAAATACATAGATATACATTGCTAAGGGGAGGGAATGTGGCAGTGAAAATAATTTTGTTCTACCCAAGTGCTAAAACATTGGATTAATACAAAAACAAACTGTTGTAGATTTATGAAATCCGAATTATTAACAGAATGCTGGAAGTATGAAGCAGTTCAGGCAGCAACTGTGAGGACAGAAACTTCACTTTTCATCAGAGCTGGGAAAAGTTAGAAATGTAATCAGTGTTAAACAAATGATAGTGGGGAGAGCAAGAATAACAAAAGGGGAGGTTTGTGGTAGGGTGTAATACAGAAAAGATTAAATGACCAAAGAATTGATAGTAGAGGGCCAAAATGAGTGGAAATGATGGAAGTAAAACAAACAAAAGTTGTATTTACACAAAGTGTGGATGGCAAACCGTTGAATTGATGTTCTACAAAATCAAAAACAAGAGATAGCAAACAAGTCTGATAGTGAAATCTCCAAAAGATAATGTATCCAACTGGGGATTGAGATTATAGTCTGAAATTGTTGAACTCATTGTTGAATCGGGAAGGCTATAGAGTTACAAATTGAAAAATGAGGTGCTGTTGCTCAAGTTTACATAGACTTTCATTGGAACCACTGCTAGACACAAAGATCAGGGTAATCAGCATGACAGCAAATTAGAGAATTAAAACTACAGACAATGGGAAACTGAGACTATGTTTGTAGATTGAGTGGCAGTACTATGGAAAGCAGTGGCCTACTCTGCTTTGTTGCATTCTAGACAACAAATAGTATGCTAAATGAAAAGATAAATCGGTAAATACATTTTCATGTGGAGGGATATGAGAGTAATAGAGCATAAGAGAAGTCCTTCGGCCCATCGACTCTGTGTTGACTATCTACATTAATCCACTTTCCAGCACTTGCCTCACAGCTTCGAATGTTGAGACAGATCAAGTGCTCATTCACATACTTGGTGAAGTTTCCCGATAGTGCATTCTAGATTCCCAACACACTCTCATTTATTTGGGTGAAACAAATTTCTTCAAATACCCTTTCACCTTAAAAGTTTGTCCTTGATTTTGACTCTTTGACTAAAGAGAACAGCTGCTACCTATCCATCATGTGCTTGCCCTTCATAATCTTATACATAGGAACCTCAATTATCCGAAGGACACAGGCAGGAAGTATTTCTTTCGGTTAATCAAATTCCAGATAATCGAATACCAGATAATATTGTTTAGCCAAGAATCGGGACCTTGTGATCTTGCTGGATAAACCGATATTCAGATAATCAAATGGTGGATAATCGAGGTTCCTCTGTACACCTTAATAAGGTTACCCTCAGCCTTCTCTGCTCCAATGAAAATAACCTGAGCATATCCAAGCCTTCTTCATCGTAAAATGCTCCATCCCAAGCAACGTCTCAGTGACATGATCACCACCTAAAACATTCTATCAAACTTGTTAGGCATGACCTCCCTCTGACAAAGTCATGCTGACTATCCCAAATCAAACCTTGACTCTCTAAGTGGAGATTAACTCTCTCCTTCAGAATTTTCTTCAGAATGTTTCTTACCACTGATGAGAGATTCAATGGACTGTAATTCTCTGGTTTATCTCTACCATCCTTCATGAAAAATAGAACCACATTAGCTATCCTCCAGTCCTCTGTCACCTCCCTTGTGGATAGAGGTATTAAAAATTTGAGTCAGGGGCTTTGTATTTTTCTCCCTTGCTTCTGGGGACTTGTCCACTGTTATGCCTGCAAAACCTTAATACCACTATTCCATATGTCAATATGGTGAAGAAGCTCACAGTGCCTCTCCTCAAATTCTATACCTATATCCTCATTCTCCAAAGTGAAGACATGTGAAATTCTCATTTAGTATTCTATCAATGTCCTCTGGCTCCATGAACGATGCCTTCTTCATCCCAAATAGACCCTCCTCTTTCTGCTTCATATAGAGTCAAAGAGATGTACTGAACGGAAACAGATCCTTCAGCCCAACTTGTCCATACTGACCAGATAGCCCAACCTAATCTAGTCCCATTGCCAACATTTGTCCCATATCCCTCCAAACCCTTCCTATTCATATACATCCAGATGCCTTTTAATTGTTGTAATTGTACCAGCCTCCACCATTTTCTCTGGCAGCTGATTCCGTACACACACCCTCTGTGTGAAAAAGTTGCCTCTTAGGTCTCTTTTATATCTTTCCCCTCTCCCTAAATGAGAATATCTTTGACTCTCCCTTCACATCCAAATAATTTATATAAATTACAAGAAGTAGTGGACCCAGTACTGATCCTTGTGGCACACCACTGGTCACAGGCCTCCAGTCTGAAAAACAACCCTCTACCACCATTTCTACCTTTGAGCCAGTTCTGTATCCAAATGGCTAGTTCTCCTTGTATTCTATGAGACCCAACCTTACTAACCTTGTCAAACACCTTACTGAAGTCCATATAGATCATGTCCACTGCTTTGCCCTCATCAATCATCTTTGTTACTTCTTCAGAAAACTCAATCAAGTTCATGAGACATGATTTTCCATGCTCAAAGCCATGCTGACTATCCCTAATCTGTCTTTGCCTTTCCAAACACACATAAATCCTACCCCTCAGGATTCCCTCAAACAACTTGCCCAGCACCGATCTCAGGTAGATAGGATGGTGAAGAAGGCATTTGGTATACTTTCCTTTATTGGTCAGAGCACTGAGTATAGGAGTTGGAAGGTCATGTTGTGGCTGTACCGGACACTGGTGAAGCGACGTTTGGAATATTGTGTGCAATTCTGGTCTCCTTATTGGAAGGATGTTGTGAAACTAGAAAGGGTTCAGAAAAGATCCAAAAGGATGTTGCCAGGGTTGGAGGATTTGAGTGAGAGGGAGAGGATGAATAGCCTGGAGCTGTTTTCCCTGGAGCATTTGAGGCTGAGGGGTGACCTTATAGAGGTTTATGAAATCATGAGGGGGATAGATAAGATAAACAGACAAGATCTTTTTCCTGTGGTGGGGGAGTCCAGAACTAGAGGGCATAGGTTTAGGGTCATAGAGTCATAGAGATGTATAGCATGGAAACAGATTCTTCGGTCCAACCCATCCATGCCGACCAGATATCCCAACCCAATCTAGTCCCACCTGCCAGCACCCGGCCCATATCCCTCCAAATCCTTCCTATTCATATACCCACCCAAATGCATCTTAAATGTTGCACTTGGACCAGCCTTCACCACATCCTCTGGCAGCTCATTCCATACACGTACCACCCTCTGTGTGAAAAAGTTGCCCCTTAGGTCTCTTTAATATCTTTCCCCTCTCACCCTAAATCTATGTCCTCTAGTTCTGGACTCCCTGACCCCAGGGAAAAGACTTTGTCTATTTATCCTATCCAGGCCCCTCATATTTTGTAAACCTCCATAAGGTCACCCCTCAGCCTTCAACGCTCCAGGGAAAACAGCCCCAGCCTGTTCAACCTCTCCGTGTAGCTCAGATCCTCCAACCCTGGCAACATCCTTGTAAATCTTTTCTGAACCCTTTCAAGTTTCATAACATTTCTCCGATAGGAAGAAGACCAGAATTGCACACAATATTCCAACAGTGGCCTAACCAATGTCCTGTACAGCCACAACATGACCTCCCAACTCCTGTACTCAATACTCAAACCAATAAAGGAAAGCATACCAAACACTTTCTTCACTATCCTATCTACCTGCGACTCCACTTTCAAACAGGTATGAACCAGCAATCCAAGGTCTCTTTGTTCAGCAACACTCCCTAGGACCTTACCATAAAGTGTATAAGTCCTGCTAAGATTTGCTTCCCCAAAATGTAGCACCTCGCATTTATCTGAATTAAACTCCATCTGCCACTTCTCAGCCCATTGGCCCATCTGGTCCAGATCCTGTTGTAATCTGAGGTAACCATCTTCGCTGTCCACTACACCTCCACTTTTGGTATCAGCTGCAAACTTACTAACTGTACCTCTTATGTTCGCATCCAAATAATTAATGTAAATGACAAACAGTCGAGGACCCAGCACCGATCCCTGTGGCACTCCACTGGTCACAGGCCTCCAGCCTGAAAAACAACCCTCCACCACCACCCTCTGTCTTCTACCTTTGAGCCAGTTCTGTATCCAAATGGTTAGTTCTCCCTGCATTCCATGAGATCTAACCTTGCTAATCAGTCTCCCATGGGGAACCTTGTCAAACGCCTAGCTGAAGTACATATGGATCACATCTACTGCTCTGACCTCATCAATCTTCTATGTTACTTCTTCCAAAAACTCAAGTTTGTGAGACATGATTTCCCACGCACAAAGCCATGTTGACTATCCCGAATCAGTCCTTGCCTTTCCAAATACATGTACATCCTGTCCCTCAGGATTCCCTCCAACAATTTGCCACCACTGAGGTCAGGCTCAACGGACTATAGTTCCCAGGCTTGTCTTTACTGCCCTTCTTAAGGCACCACGTTTGCCAACCTCCAGTCTTCCGGCACCTCACCTGTGACTATCGATGATTCAAATATCTCAGCAAGAGGCCCAGCAATCATTTCTCCAGCTTCCCACAGAGTTTTCGGGTACACCTGATCACGTCATGGGGATTTATCCACTTTTAACTGTTTCAACACATCCAGCACTTCCTCCTCTGTAATCTGGACATTTTACAAGATGTCACCATCTGTTTCCCTACAGTCTATATCTTCCATATCCTTTTGCACAGTAAATACTGATGCAAAATATTCATTTAGTATTTCCTCATTTTCTGTGGCTCCACACAAAGGCTGCCTTGCTGATCTTTGAGGGGACCTATTCTCTCCCTAGTTATCCTTTTGTCCTTAATATATTTGTAAAAACCCTTTGGATTCTCCTTAATTCTATTTGCCAAAGCTATCTCATGTTCCCGTTTTGCCCTCCTGATTTCCCTCTTAAGTATACTCCTTTCTTTAAACTCTTCTAAGGATTCTAAGTTTAGACAAGTATCCTGTCTATACCTGACATATGCTTCCTTCTTTTTCTTAACCAAACCCTCAATTTCTTTAGTCATCCAACATTCCCTATATCTACCAGCCTTCCCTTTCACCCTGACAGGAATATACTTTCTCTGGATTCTTGTTATCTCATTTCTGAAGGCTTCCCATTTTCCAGCCGTCCCTTTATCTGCGAACATCTGCCTCCAATCAGCTTTCGAAAGCTCTTGCCTAATACCGTCAAAATTGGCCTTTCTCCAATTTAGAACTTCAACTTTTAGATCTGGTCTATCCTTTTCCATCACTATTTTAAAATGAATAGAATTATGGTCGCTGGCCCCAAAGTGCTCCCCCACTGACACCTCAGTCATCTGCCCTGCCTTATTTCCCAAAAGTAGGTCAAGTATTGCACATTCTCTCGTAGGTGTATCCACATACTGAATCAGAAAATTGTCTTGTACTCACTTAAGAAATTCCTCTCCATCTAAACCTTTAACACTATGGCAGTCCCAGTCAATGTTTGGAAAGTTAAAATCCCCTACCATAACTACCCTATTATTCTTACAGATAGCTGAGATCTCCTTACAAGTTTGTTTCTCAATTTCCCTCTGACTATTAGGGGGTCTATAATACAATCCCAATAAGGTGATCATCCCTTTCTTATTTCTCAGTTCAACCAAAATCACTTCCCTGGATTTTTTTTCCGGGAATATCCTCCCTTAGCACAGCTGTAATGCTATCCCTTATCAAAAATGCCACCTCCCCCCCCACCTCTTGCCTCCCTTTCTATACTTCCTGTAGCATTTGTAACCTGGAACATTAAGCTGCCAGTCCTGCCCATCCCTGAGCCATGTTTCCATGATTGCTATGATATCCAGTCCCGTGTTCCTAACCATGCCCTGAGTTCACCTGCCTTCCCTGTTAGGCCCCTTGCATTGAAATAAATGCAGTTTAATTTATTAGTCCTACCATGTCCCTGTCTGCCCTGACTATTTGACTCACTTCTGTTCTCCGCTGTACCCGTCTCAGATCGATCTCTTTCCTCACTATCCCCTGGGTCCCCCCCCCCCCCCCCCCCCTCCACCTTACTAATTTAAATCCTCCCAAGCAGTTCTAGCAAATTTCTCTGCCAGTATATTAGTCCCCTTCCAATTTAGGTGCAATCTGTCCTTCTTGTACAGGTCACTTCTACCCCAAAAGAGATTTGAATGATCCAAAAATGTGAATCCTTCTCCCATACACCAGCTCCTCAGCCATGCATTCATCTGCTCTATCCTCCTATTCCTGCCCTCACTAGCTCGTAGCATTGGGAGTCAGAGGAGAAGATAGTGGGCGGCACGGTGGCACAGTGGTTAGCACTGCTGCCTCACAGCGCCTGTAGACCCGGGTTCAATTCCCGACTCAGGCGACTGACTGTGTGGAGTTTGCACGTTCTCCCCGTGTCTGCGTGGGTTTCCTCCGGGTGCTCCGGTTTCCTCCCACAGTCACAAAGATGTGCGGGTCAGGTGAATTGGCCATGCTAAATTGCCCATAGTGTTAGGTAAGGGGTAAATGTAGGGGTATGGGTGGGTTGCGCTTCGGCGGGTCGGTGTGGACTTGTTGGGCCGAAGGGCCTGTTTCCACACTGTAAGTCTAATCTAAAAAAAATATAATAGGGTCCTAAGCGGTTACCTTTTCACGCAGAGGGTGGTGTGTGTATGGAATGAGCTGCCAGATGAAGAGTTGGAGCCTGGTACAATTGCAACATTTAAAAGGATTTGGATGGGTATATGAATAGGAAGGGTTTAGAGGGATATGGGCCAAATGCTCGCAAATAGGACTAGATTGTGTTGGGATATCTGGTCGACATGGATGACTTGGACCAAAGGGTCTGTTTCCGTGCTGTACATCTCTATGACTCTAATTTTATCCACCATGCTGTTTTGTGCCCCCAATCCTCCCCCCATCTTTGCTTATCTAATTGCTTTCTTAAGTGCTACCCTTCACTTCCTATACTTCATGAGGGCATTGTTGATTTGCTTCCTTTATACTTGCTAAATGTTTTTTCCTTCTTATTCAGTCCTAAATATTGCTAGACATCCAAATTTCACAGTGCTTGGTGCTCCTAAAATTGACCCTAAACGAAATATGTTGGGCTTGCACTTTCCCCCATTCCTTTTTGAACACCCCACCACTGTTCAGCTGTGGATATTCCCACAAGAAGCTGTTCCCAGCCTACTTTTGCCAGGCCCTTCCTTATTTTAATAAAATTTGCCTTTTTTACAATCAAAAAATATTATTTGCAAACCATCTTTTTCCTTTTCCAATGTATGGTATTGTGATCACTTTCGCTATAATGCTTTCCGCTTTCCTCCTTACTGCAGTAACCAACTCTTTAATTAATAACGCGATACCATCATCTCTTTTAGATCCTCTGTTGTCTCGTCTGAAGATCCTATACCCCAAAATGTTGAGTTTTCAGTCCTGCCCCTCCCTCAACCATATCTCTGTGATGACAACAACATTGTAATTCCATTTGTCTGTCCTGTAGTATTCCTAGCATTGATATAGAAACCAACCAGCTTTACTCCCTTGAAACTCAACATGACTGAACTCTCTGTGCCTTGGTTGTTTTACTACCACATGCTGTGTTTCTATTGTACAAATACTCTGTGTACCCTTGACCTGCCAAATAGTTTAAACTCCTCCCAACAGTACTAGTAACCCCACCCACAAGGATGTTGGTCCCATTCTGGTTTGGGTACAGACCATCCCATGTTTGGAGCTTAGAAAACAAGGAAAGTGGAGATAAAACAGCAAGGGTTACATCTCCAGCATCTATATAGGAAATGAAAGGAAGAGAAAGCAGTGTTGCATGTGATGCAGGAGTGGACAAGATGTGGCATAAGGGATGGTTCTTTGGAATAATAAAGTGGGAGAGGAAGATATGTTTGATAATTGCACCATATCACTTTTGTAACATAAGAAATGTTGTAGCCAAAATATATATGAAAAGACTCCACAAACAACCATGAGATAATGACCGTAATAATTTGTTTTAATGATGATGGATCGAATTTTTTGGGAGCAACAAAAGTAATGCACACCAAAACTCTCACGAACATGATCACTGGGAACTCTGAGAAAATGTAGACTTTAATTGCCAGCAGTATCCCTTATTGGGGATTCAAAGGGGTCATATAATTCTAGATTTCCCCACGTAGTGCAGAATTCCCATCCGAGAGCTGCCAATGGCTGCTACCAGTAATTCACTTGACATTTCAGCAGGAATACCTGGAGAAAGTTAAGTGAGAGCAACATGAGGATTGCAGGAAGATGAGGATTGCAAAAAGATGGTCAATTTATGGACAAGTGATTTGGCTCTCAGAAGACACCCACCTTCCCAATGTCATCTGGCACTAAATGCTTTTGAACAAAGGCTTACCCTACAAGACCATAAGCAACAGTGTTTGCTTTTCAGTGTTCTATATAGCGTCTCCCATGTGACACTATTTAAAGACCAGCAGTGATGGAATTAGCAATCAGGCAGGAAGATGCTCACAAATTGGCTGTAATTGGGAATACAGGACTGCAGTGAAGTCTACCCTACATTTTCTCATACAGTCAAACAGAACCCTTCCCTTCTTAGAAATCTCCCAGAGGGAGCCATTGAATTCCACCCATTTTTTGAGAGATAAATAATTATTAAATCACCACATGTGCCCTACATAAGAATAGAAATATGCAAGAACTGTCATGAAATGCTGGACAACTGGGGTAAGGCTTTGGAGGATTACACTGTGGTAAACCATCCACAGCAAACTTTAGAAAGAATGAAGATATTTTGAGATATTCTTGGCTCATAAAGGGTTAAAACACTTCATTTAGAATTTATCCTTTGTATGGTTTCATAAGCAACAAATCTTTTAGTCTAAATTATATTTTGTAGCCCTTCATAATGCAAAATTGTGTACTGGTTAAACGACTTTTCAATTCACCTCAAGAGTTTGGATTCATTGAAAACTAGAACTGAGAAATCTAAACTATGGTTTATGCCATGATTCAGATAATTGTTTTCAGTTGGCTATCATTCTGGAAGACTAACATGTCTAACATTAATGTCTCACCATTAATGTTTGAGTATTGCTGTTTTATACTAAACATTTAATTTATGGTTAGTAACCAGAGAGTTTAAATTTACCTATTTAATAATCTGTCATTTTACAGACACTAATACATAGTATGCACTGTCCACAGCTTATTCACAAGAAATCTATCAGGTGAAATGTTTCTTATCACATACACTGATAAACTTTGTTATGACTGTCACAATGACAAGTACAGCATAGAAATGACTTGATTTTGTCAGAGTCATTTTTTTTAACAGATAAAAAACTTACCAGATGAATTGTGTAATTTGACTGAATTAAGAGAGCTTGACATATCGTACAATGCACTGACATCCATTCCAGCCAACATTGGAGAAATGAAGAATTTGGAAAGACTTGTTGCTGCATATAATAAAATAACCTACCTCCCCAAATCCTTAACAACACTTACCAATCTGCTATCTATTAACTTCAGAGGTGAGATTGCTGTAAAAATGGTAAAGAAAAAGCAATATTACATCAGTAGCAGCTGCTGCATTGGAAAGAGATGGCAATGTAATTTTTACAATTGAATTGTGCTTGATATGTGGAACAATATCTGTTTGTCATATTTAAAATTTGATTGATTGGAATGGTTGATTTATGAGAAATAACATGCTCATATATGTACAGATATTTTGAGAACAGCAGTAACACAAATAAACTACACACATGAGGAATGATTCTCTTCCTCTGTCAGTTGATGCAGTGATGAGGTGCACCTAAGTGAATGCATCTGAAATCAACTGTATTTTCATTGAATTGATACATTTAGGCTGTGCGTTGGGTTGATCCAGGACTTTTAATCACATTTAATCAGTGTCTTCTTCTTGGACTATTGCACCAATTAGATTCTCTCTCTATATTTGCTCTTGTCTCAACCCCTCATATTTTTGAACATCTTTATCAATTCAATTCTGAAGAACAGTCATACCAGATTTGAAAATCAACTGTTTCTTTCTCCACATATGCTGCCATACCTGCTGAGTTTCTCCAGCGTTTTGTGTGTTTGTTTCAGATATCCAGGATCCATGTGTTTTGCCTTTATTCCGTAACCATTGTCAGCACAATGCATGTTTCTGCCTTTGCAATGCCTATGAAAAGCACTTTGAAATATGAGAATACAAAGATTTCGTGCCACCAATTTACATAATAAATGCTGCTACTTTTGTACAGGAAGGCAATGCATTACTCAAGAGGATGCCACCTCTGATTATTTGAGCAGCAGTCCTCTGTAAAATCTAAGCATGGGACTTGAATGAGAAAGCATTGGGCGCTGTTGGATTAGTAGGTTTATGCTGGTTATCTTTCTTCATATTGCATTCTATTCCGTATAATAATCAGTGACACAATGCATTTGCTAGCAGCTCCAAACATTTCTTGGGATCAATTAGTTATGATATAGGTTGCTAACTTTCTTCCCAGCAACAAGCTCATAGCCTTGCTCCCGTTGACATGGCAGTGTCATTTCTGATGTCAGGGAAACCATATCTTCTAGTTTCATGAAGGGAAGGCACCATATTTAAATGAAAGTAAGACCAATTTAAAAGCTAAAAATTTGCATTCATTCTTTTTGAGGGAGGATTGCTAACATGCTGACCAGCATTATCAGGTGTATGATTATCATAAAGAAAAACATAAAAGATTCAGGTCGAAGAAACCTCTGTTTGGAAAAGCTTGGTTGCTGGCACCAATAATTCATTTGTGTTCAGATATGTCAGAACTCACCCAGCATCAACTCTATAGTTCAAAACAAAGCTTTGACCATCTCTCGAACATTTCAAAATGCAAAGGAGTTCTATTTCCAGATGATTGCTGCAAAGATCGATCATAAAAGGTGACTGTGGCTGGGTAGAGATTACCACAAACAAGAGTAGCTGTGGCTTCCATCGAAAGAATTGAGATTTGGTGCTAATAAAGGATGAGGGGTCTCCTCCACAATGCAATGATGGGTTTCGCTATTAAGTTGTCGAGAGGATAAAAGGTGGGCAGTAAAAGTGAAGGCAATGAATAGTTGAAGACCAGGCCTGGAATTGAAGTGTATAAGGCCCTTCCTCAACAGCTTCCATAGTTGAATACATTGCACATGCCTGCATCGCTGTAATTTGAATTTTCCTCTGCACCTTAATTTAATTTTATTTCTTCATGGGATGATGGTGTAGTTGGCTGGATCAGCATTACTTGATCATCCATAATTATCCTTGAGAAGGTGGTGATGATCTGCTTTCTTGAACTGCTAGGTACACGACTGTTGGAAATGCCAGGAATTTATACAACAAAACCTAGGCAATACCCATGTTTAGGCTAATAAGCAGTAAGTAATATTCACACAACACATATGTGAAGCAATCAACATGTCCAAAAAGAGACGATATAGCCATCACCCCCTTGATGTTTAATTACACTGCCGGCACTGAATCACCCATGATTAATATCCTGAGGGTTGCCATGGATCAGGAACTGAACTGGACCAGCCATTCAACTACAAGAATAGGTTAGAGGCCAGGAATTCATTGATGAGTAACTGACAAAACTTTGTCTTGCCAATGTCTGTCCCCAAGGCACAAGTCAGGAGTGTTTCTTCTTGTGTGAATAAGTGCATTTGAAACAACATTCAAGAAGCCTGAGTACCACCTAGGATAAAGGAACACACTTGGCTGGCATGCCATCCACCACCTTTCACATGCATTCCCTTCAACACTGCTTCTTCCAAACAGTGTTCAACAGAGAAGAGTACTGATCCATCAGCTGAAGGGGGACAGTAGGCGATAATTAGCAGGCACATCGAAAATATGGAAAATGTGCATCCTTGGGAAATTGGCTTTATTTTTTGATGGTGTCATTATCTCATCTAAACCCTGAAATAGTGTAGAACTGCAGATGCTGGAGATCTGAAACAAAAACAAAATGCTAGAGAAACTCAGCAGGTCTAGAAGCATCTGTGGAGAGATTAAAATATAGAATTAACGTTTCAAGTCCAGTAACCCCTAATCAAAACACTTCTTTTTGTTTTTGCTCCATTGAAAATACCAGAACCCCTTTAAAAATTGAAAAAGTCTTTTTGTTTTTTTCAGGAAATGCATTAACTTCATTACCAACTAATTTTGGACAACTGCAGGCTTTGAAAGAAATAGATTTAAATGAAAACCCACTAGTAAGACCTCCAAAGATAGTATGTGAAGGAGGAACACTCACACCAATTGAACAATATTTGAAATATGCATATGAAAAGGACAGTAAGTATTTTGTATTGAATAACATAGAAGCAGTCATTATCTGGCAATTATTAACAGTGACAATCTAAATATAACCGTGATCAATAATTCCTCCAGTTTTGCATGTGTCATTTTATTTAATCTTTTTGTTTTAGAAAAGTTTCTGAAGAAAGTTTTACAATTAATACCAAATCATGTCTCTTCTGAAGATTTTGGATATTTCTGTGCAAAGCTCCATCTACCTGCTAGTGACATTGCTGCTCTTGAAAAATCAAGGTTTGGCTTTTCATACCTTCAAATCTTCCCAAATATTTTCAGAATGTAAAACAGCCTATAGAGAATTTAGCATTGTTGTCATCTGTGTTAGGACTTCCTGTGAAACACAGGTTTTGAATTCTAATCAGATGAAATCAGAGATTCATGTGAAAAAGGAACATCTGTAACTATGTGTGACTTTAATCTGCATATGGATAGGTCAAATCAAGTTGGTCACAGTACCATAGAGACGGAATTCCTTGAGTGTATACGGGGTAGGTTTTCTGGACCACACATTGAGGAACCAAATACATTGAAAAGAGGCCATTTTAGACTGTGTACTATGCAATGAGAAAAGAATAATTGGTAAAGTTGTTGGAGATGAGTGACCATAATATGATTAAATTCCATATCACGGTGGAGAGTGAAGTAATTAATTCTGAGATTAATGTTCCTGAATCTTAATAAAAGAAAATGATTGTATGATGGCTATGATGGATTGGGGAAGTGTTACTGAAAGAAATTAGAGTAGATCAGCAATGCCAAACATTCAAAGAGCAAAGAGGTGAACTACAAAAGTTGTTTCTTTCATTTCTGACGCCAGAGTGCAAAGAGAATAGTGGCCAAGCAATGGTTTATAAAGGAAGGCAGAGATATTAGATGCAAAAATAGGCACACAAATTGTCAAGAGAAATCAATAGTCCTAAGGATTGGGAACACTTTAGAAGTCAAAAAAGGAGGACCAAGGGATTGATAAAAAAGGGGAATATAAGAGTATGCGGGTAAGCTTGGAGGGAACTGATTATAAAAGATAAAAATATGTAAAGAGAAAAAGATTGGTAAAAACTAATTTTTTTATTCATTCCTGGGATGAGATGTTACTGTCTAAACCAGTACTTATTATCAATCCAAGCTGAAAGTTAAGAATCAACTACATTGCTATGGATCTGGAGTCACATGTAGTCCAGACCAGGTAAGGATAGGAGATTTTCTTCCCTGAAGGACATTAGGTTAGATTTCCTACAGTGTGGAAGCAGGCCATTTGCCCAATGGTCCCACACCGACCCTCCAAAGAGCAACCCACCCAGACCCATCTCTCAATGATTAATGCACCTAACACTATTGACAATTTCACATGGCGAATCCATCTGACCTGCACATCAGTGGATTGTGGGAGGAAACTAGAGGAAGCCCACACAGACACAGAGAGAATGTGCAAACTCCATACAGACAGTCGCCTGAAGCTAGAATTGAACCTGGGTTCCTGGCACTGTGAAGCTGCAGTGCTAACCACTGAGCCACCATGCCACCCTAGTGAGCCAGGTGGGTTTTTCCTGACAATTGATAATGGATTTATGGTCATCATTAGGCCCTCAATTTCAGAATTTCATTGAATTCAAATTTCCCCATCTACCATGGCAGGATTCAAACCCGGGCCCCCCGAACATTGCCTGGATCTCTGAACTAAAAATCCAGTGATAATACTACTAGGCCATTGCCTCCCCCTCTCTACAAGCCTCTTACAGTCAGAAACAGTGGAATTTATAATGGGGAGCGCAGAAATGGCTGATGAACTGCATAAGATAGTGGAGTAGAATTAGACTATCTGGCCCTTTGAGTCTGCTCTGCCGTCAGATCATAGCTGATATGTTTTTCAACTCCATTCTCTTATCTTCTCCCTATAACCCTTGATTGATCTTACTAATCAAAAAACGATATATCTTTGTTTTGAATACAGTCAATGACTTGGCCTCCACAGTCTTCCATGGCAATGGTTTCCACAGATTTACCACCCTCTAGCTGAAGAAATTCCCCATTTTTTGTTATAAAGGGCCATCCCTTAATTCTGAGGCAGTCGCCTCTGGTCCTAGTCTCTCCCACTAGTGGCAACATCTTCTCCGTGTTCACTCTGTCCAGGCCTCGATCATAGAATAGAATCATAGAATCCATACAGTGTGGAAACAAGCCATTCGGCCCAACAAATCCATACCGACCCTCCAAAGAGTAACTCACCCAGACCAATTCCCCCTACCCTATATTTGCTCCTGACTAATGCACATCCTTAAATACTATTGGCAATTTAGCACAGCCACTTCACCGAACCTGCACATAGAGTCATAGAGATGTACAGCATGGAAACACACCATTCGGTCCAACTTGTCCATGCCAACGAGATAACCTAAACTAACCTAGTCTCATTTGCCAGCACTTGGCCCATATCACTCTAGACCTTTCCTATTCATATACCCATCCAGATGCCTTTTAAATGCTGTAACTGTACCAGCCTCCACCACTTCCGCTGGCAGCTCATTCCATACACGCATCACTCTCTGCGTGAAAAAGTCGCCAATTTGGTCTCTTTTATATCTTTCCACTCTCACCCTGAACCTATTCCCCCACCACAGGGGCATGGATAGGATAAACCTCTAAAAGGTCTCCCCTCAGCCTGTGACGCTCCAGGGAAAATAACCCCAGCCTATTCAACCTCTCCCTATAGCTCAAATCCTCCAACCCTGGAAACATCCTTGTAAATCTTTTCTGAACCCATTCAAGTTTCACAACATCCTTCCGATATGAAGGAGACCAGAATTGCACACAATATTCCAAAAGTGGCCTAACCAATGTCCTGTACAGCCGCAACATGACCTCCCAACTCCTATACTCAATACTCTGACCAATAAAGGAAAGCATACCAAATGCTTTTTTCACTATCCTATCTACCTGTGACTCCACTTTCAAGGATCTGTGCATTTGCACTCCAAGGTCTCTTTGTTCAGCAACACTCCCTCGGACCTTACCATTAAGAATATAAGTCCTCCTTTGATTTGCTTTTCCAAAATGCAGCACCTTACATTTATCTAAATTAAACTCCATCTGCCACTCCTCAGCCCTTTGACCCATCCGATCAAGATCTTGTTGAACTCTGAGGTAACCTTCTTCGCTGTCCACTACACACCTCCAATTTTGGTGTCATCTGCAAACCTACTAACTATACCTCCTATGTTCCAGTCATTTATGCAATTGATGAAAAATAGTGAACCCAGCACCGATTCTTGTGGCAAATAACTGGTCATAGGCTACCATTGGAACGGGAGAGGCTGAATAGGCTGGGGCTATTTTCCCTGGAGCATTGGAGACTGAGGGATGACTTTATAGAGGTTTATAAAATCATTGGGAGTTGGGTAGGATAAACACACAAGGTCAGCGGGAGGAAACTGGAGCACACCCACATAGACATGGGGAGAACGCACAAACTCCATCCCAGCAGTCACCCGAGGCCGGCATTGAACCCACGTCCCTGGCACTGTTAGCAGTGCTAACCACTGAGCTACTGTGCTGCTCATTACTATTCTATAAGTTTCAATGAGATCTGCCTCATCCTTTTAAATTCTGAAAACAGATCCAGAGTCCTCAAACCTTGCCCGTATGACAAGCCCTTCATTTCTATGATCATTCTTGTAAACCTCCACTGGACCCTCTCCAAGGGCAACACATCCTTTCTTAAATACAGGGCTCTCAGCATTCTCAATGCAGTTTGATCTTATATAGCCTCAGCAATAGATCTCTGCTTTTGTATTCTAGCCCACTCAGAAATGAATGCTAGCATTACGTTTGTCTTTCTAACTGCCAACAAAACCTCTATGTTAACCCTAAGAGACTCCTGAACCAGGACTCCTAAATCCCTTTCTGCGTCAGATTTCCAAAGGCTTTGCCTGTTAAGAAAAGCCTCTCTTTTTCCAAGCAAAGTGCATAACCTCACACTTTCCCTCATTGTATTCCATCTGCCTCTTCTTTGCCCACTGTCTTAGCCTGTCCAAGTCATTCTGCAGCTTCTCTGCCTCCTCAACACTATCACAATATAAATTCCAAACTTCGCTTCTGTCTTTACATACCAGAAATAATGGAGAACAGAGGGTTTAGTCAGAGGGATGAACTGAAGCAATTCTCCAGACTGATCTCAAGACTCTGACTGATCTTGGCTCCGCCCTCTGAAACTGGATCCTCAGCTTTCTGATACACAGACCGCAATCAGTGAAGATAGAAAAGTACACGTCCTCCACGATAACACTCAACACAGGAGCATCCAAAGGATATGTCCTCAGCCCTCTACAGTACTTTCTGTACACCCATGACCGTGTTACCAAATTCTGAATGAATGCCATATACAAGTTTGCTGATGATACCACCAAGGTGAGACAGATATCTAACAACGATGAGTCAGAATACAGAAAGCATTTAGAGGGCTGGTGACATGGTGCAATGAAAACAACCTCTTTCAATGTCGGCAAAACGAAAGAACTGATCATTTACTTCAGAAAGAAAGGAGGAGAACACACCCCCATCAACACCAATGGAGCTGAGGTTGATAGAGTGGACAGCATCAAGTTCCTAGGAGTGATGATAACTGACAACCTGTCCTGGATTTCATATGCAGGTGTGACAGTCAAGAAGGCACAACACCACCTCTACTTCCCCAGGTGGCTCAGGAAATTTGATACGTCCGTAATTACCCTCATTAACTTCTACAAATGCATCATTGAAAGCATTCTGTCCAGGAGCGTAACAACCAGGTATAGCAACTGCTCTGCCCAGAATAATAAGAAATTGCAAAAGGTTGTGTGCACAGCTCAGACCATCTTAGAAACTAACCCTCCATCCATGAACTCCATTTACACAGCTAGCTGCCATGGAAAGGCTGCCAACATCATCAAAGACACATTGTGCCCTGGTAATACTCTCCTACAACCTCATCCATCAGGCTGAAGATACAGAAGCTTGAATACACACAGCAGCAGGTTCAGGTAGAGCTTCTTCCCAGCCATTATTAGACTGACGAATGGATTCCCTAACTTCAAATAATGCTGACCTTGCTAATGTTGATCTTGCTTAGTACACTCCCTGTGGGACACAAATTGCATGCCTTTCCTAAGTTTTTTTTCACCCTATGATCTGTATGTCCTTGCTTACTATGATCTGCCTGTATTACTTGTAAACAAAGCGTTTCACTAGACGTAGGTACACATGACAATACATAAATCAAATCAGATCAAATTAAATGGAGAAATGGTGTTGAAGAAATGGATGAGATTGAACGCTGATAAATTCCCAAAGCTGGTTAATCTACATCCCAGAGTACTTAAGAAAGTGGTTCCAGAAGTAATGAATAAGGTAGTTTTACTATAACATGCATTTCATTAACACAAATTTGCTGTGACATGATTGACAAATTGGGGACACTGTTTCTAAAGTGCAAAGTTTTCAAAAGTGTATTGGTTATAAGATGATTCCAGCCCCATTAGTTTAAATAGTGCTGCAATTTTCTTATAACACGGGATTGCATGAGAACAGAACTACCGTATTATAGCAGAATTGATTGTACACTGGTGGTCATTTTCCAAGGGGGAATCAGCTTAGCTCAGTTGGCTGGATTGTTGGTTTATAGAACAGTGTGATGAAAATAGGATGGGTTTAATTCCCATTGCTGATTTGAGGTTTCCATGAAGGGCTCTCCTGTTCAACCTCTTCCCTCGTCTGAGGTGTGATGGCCCTCAGGTTAAAATCACCACCAGTTGCTTCTCTTTAATGAGAGAAATCCCTATGGTCTGGTAAGACTATGGTGACATAACAAGAACATCTTCCAAACTCTTCAGACTCAGGAACAGTTTCTACAGGTTGGAGGGTAACTGTTGTTACTCCATTATTTAAAAATGGAGGTAGAAGGAAAACAGGAAATAATAGACCACTGAGTCTGATCTTGCTCTTGGTTTAGATGCTCAATTCTTGATATTTTTATCTCAGCACATAAAAAACAGAGGTAGAATCAGACAGTCAGCATGGATTTGCAAAAAGGAAATCATGCTGAACAAATTCATTGGAATTCTCTGAGGATGTAATGAATAAAGTTGACCAGTGGGAGTCAATGGATGTGATTTATTTGGACTTTCTAATGGCTTTTGCAATGTCCCACGTAGGAGATTAATGTGTAAAATGAAAGCACGTGACATTGGGGATAATATGTTGAGATGGATAAAAAAATGGTTAGCAAATAGGAAACAAACAGTAGGAATAAATTAGTCTTTTTTCTGAATGGCAGGCGGTGACTAGAAGTGGACTGCAGGGATCAGTACTAGGATCTCAGCTGTTCAAAATATATGTTCACGACGAACATAAGGGAATTAAATCTGATATGTCCAAATTTATAGATGACACAAAGTTACATGGTAGGGGGAGCTGTGAGGAGGATGCAGAAATGTTGCAGTGTGATTTGGACAGGCTAAGTGGCATTTGCATGGCAGATGCAGTGTAATGTGGATAAATATGAGGTACCAAATTTGGGATGGCAAGACTGATGTATGGAGAGAGATTGAATTGTTTAGGATTGTATTCATTGGAGTTTCAAAGAATGAGGGGGGATTGCAGAGAAATTTTAACAGAACTAGACAGGTTAGATGCAGAAAGTGTACTCCTAGTGTGGGTGAGTCCAGAACCATCAGCATCATAGTTTGATGTTCAGGGATAACCTTAGGACTGAGATCAGGAGAAATCCCTTCACCCAGAGAGCTTTTGGAATTCACTACCATTGAAAGTGTCTGAGGACAAAAAAGGATGTGTTTTCCAGGAGGAGGTAGATATAGCTCTTGTGTCTAAAGGGATCAAGACCTATGGGAGGAGGACAGCATTAGGCTATTGAGCTTGATGAACAGTCATGACCTGAATGAATGGTAGAGCAGGCTGAAAGGGTTTAATGGCCTACTCCAGCTCCTATCTTCTATGTTTCCTTGTCTAACAATGGTAATGGTGGAGAATCATAGAATTTTCCAGTACAGAAGGAGGCAATTCAACCTGTCGTGTCTGTACAGGCTCCCAAAAGAGCAACCCAGCTAGTCCCATTCTCTAGCCCTATCTCTGTAGCCCTCTAAATTCATCACTTTCAAATGTATATTCATCTCTCTTTAGAAATCTTGTATGGAATCTACCTTCACTACTCTCCCAGGTAGAGCATTACAAATCCTATCAACTCTCTCACTCCTAGCTTTCTTGCTGACAATCTTAAAATTGTGACCTCCAAGTTACTGATTTACTAACTACTGGAAGCAGAACATCCTTCTTTACCCTGTCATAATTGTTCCTAAATTTGAACACTTCACTAAGGTTACCTTTTAGACTTCTTTGGTCCAACAAAAATAAGCCCAATTTCTCCAATATCTCCTTGTATCTAAAATCCTTCGCACTCTTTCCAGGGCTTTACCATCTTTCCTTAAATAAGGTGCCTGGAACTGAACACACTACTTCAAATGTAGTCTGACCAATCGTTTATACAGGTCTAGCGTCACTCCCTTGCTTTTATACTCTGTGCTTCAATTTATAAATCTAAGGATCGTATAAGCCTTCTTAACAACTGTTTCAGTTTTCTTGGCCATCTTCAGAGAACTATGCATTTGGACCCTAAGGTCTCTCTGCTCCTGTTGTCCCCTCAAAAAGTTGTACTGTTGAGCCTGTGCTGTCTCTTCATGTTTCTTCTGCCATTACCTCACATTTCTCTGCATTGACATTCATCTGCCAAGCATCTGTCCATTTGGCAATTTGTCAATTTTCCCCTGAAGTCACATAGCATCAACCTCACAATTCATTAATCTCCCCAACTTAGTATCAACTGCAAATTTAGAGATTTGCCCTCAACACCTATCTCCAAATTGTTTACATATATCAGAAAAAATAAGAGTCCCTGGGAAATACACCTTTCAAATGCTAGGTAAAAATAATGACTGCAGACGCTGGAACCAGATTCTGGATTAGTAGTGCTGGAAGAGCACAGCAGTTCAGGCAGCATCCAAAGTGCAGCAAAATCAACAGGGGCTTTTGCCCGAAACGTCGATTTCGCTGCACTTTGAATGCTGCCTGAACTGCTGTGACTTTCAAGTGCTCTCTAGTCTGAGAAATACCCACCTATACCTCTCTTTCCTATCTTTTGGCCAATTTCTAATCCATGCTGCTAAGTACCTATCCATCCCAAACATTTCTAATTTGCTAACCAATCTGTCATGTGGCACCATATCACATGCTTTCTGAAAGTTCAAATACCGTATACAACACCAACAGTACTATCCTCATCCACTGCCTGTGTCACATCATCAAATAACTCAAAAAAATTGTCAAATATAACCTGCCCTTGATAAAGTCATGTTGACTATCTAGTATTAGCTTATTTTCTCCAAGTTTATATATATCTCATCCTGTATTATGGCCATCAGTTTTCCCAATATTGTTGTCAAGCTGACAGGTCTGTAGTTTCCTGGGTTATCCTTTGCCCTTTTCTTAAACAATAATGTCACATTTGCAATCCTCCAGTCACCTGGTACTAATTCTGTGTTCAGAGAGACCTGGAACTTTTCTGTCAGTAGCCCTGTGATTTGCTCCCTTACCTCTCTGAGTAATCTAAGCATCCCATCAGGACCTGATGACTTCTCTACCTGGGATGCTACCAGCCTCTTTTAGCACTTTTTACTAATTTATCACTATACTGCTCAATTGCTCAAAATCCACATTTTCAACTGGGCCATTGTCACTGTCTTCTAATTTGGTAAAGACAGAAGCAACGTGTTCATTTTCTACTTCTACCATGCCCTTTGTTTCAGTGAGTAGTTTACCCTGAATGTTCCTTATGGGTCCCACTCTATCCTTCACTAAGCTTTACTATTAATATATTTGAAGAACATTTTACTTTTTGTTTCAGCGCAGCCTACCATCCTCTCCTCATGCTTGCTTTGAGCCTTCCCTATATCAGCTTTAGCCTCTCCCCTGTATTTGAGGTACTCCTCCTGATTTCTATTGCTATTATTATTATTATTCAGGTATGCATCGTATACCTCCTTTCTCTTCCTGATTTTCTCGTCAATGTCCTTAGTCATCCAAATATTCTTGCTTTGGTTGGCCCGTATTTATTTGTCATGGGTATGTCCTTACTTTGCACCATATTCAATTCAGGAAATTCTTGATAGGTATATTTAGGAATGAGTTTTAATTCTCAAAATGGTTATATTGAATTGGGTATCAACTCTCCTAGCTAGTGGGAGCATTGATTGACATCTTTAACCTCTCCTTACTTCGATCTGAAGTCCCAAGAATACCACCATTATCCTGGTGCCAAAGAAAAATCATGCAGTGTGCCTCAATGACTACAGCCTGGTGGCTCTGATCTCCATAGTTATGAAGTCCTTCAAGAGGTTAGTCATAGCTTACCTCAACTCCAGACTACCAGAATGATTTGCTCCTTTGCAAAATGCCTACTGGCACAACAGGTCCGCAGCAGACACCATTCCCTGGCCCTACACTCAACCCTGAATAGCAAGATAACAAGGATGCATATATCAGGCATAATATTGACTACAGCTTCACCTTAAATTCCATAATTCCAATCAAACTCATCTACAAACTCTCAAACCTAGGTTTCAGCTCCCCCCATTGCAACTGGATCCTTGACTTCCTGACCCATTGACTGCGATCAGTAAGAATAGGCAACAGCGCCTCCTCTACCATAATCATCAACACTGGTGTGCCATAAGGTTGTGTACTCAGCCCCCTACTGTACTCCTTATACACTCATAACAGTGTGACCAAATTCCACCCAAACCCCTCTTTCACATTTGCTGATGATACCATTGTTGTAGGTCAGATCTCAAACAATGATGAGACAGCGTACAGAAGAGAGATTGAATGCTTACCGGCATGGTGTAAAGACAACAATCTGTCCATTAAAATCAGCAAAATGAAAGAGCTGGTCATTGACTTCAGGAAGTGGAGTGGAAGTTATGCCCCTGCCTGCGTAAATCTGTCCTTGTTCACTCAATCAACACGACAGTCAAGAAAGCACAACTACGCTTCTACTTCCTCAGGAGGCTAAGGAAATTCGGCATGTCAACAAAGTCTCTTAGATATTTTTATGAATGCACCATAGAAAACATTCTATCTGGATGCATCACAACGTGGTATGACAACTGCATTTCCCAAGACCTCAAGAAGTTACAGAGACTTGTGGACGTAGCCCAGTCCATCACACAAACCAGCCTACCCTCCATTGATTCCACCTATACTTCCCATTGCCTCGGGAAAGCAAATAACATAATCAAAGACCCTTTCCACCCCAGACATACTCTCTTCCACCTTCTTATATCAGCAGAAGATTTAAAAGTTTGAAAAAATGCATGATCAGATTCAAGAACAACTTCTTCCTGGCTGTTATCAGGCTTTTGAACAAACCTGTCAAATGTTAATATTAATCTCTCTCTCTACACTTCTCTGTGTCTGTAACGCTATATTCTTCCCTCTGTTCTCCCACCTGATGCAGTTTATATGATATGATTTGCCTATAGAGCATGCAAAACATTATGCATTGTATCCCGGTACATGTGACAGCAATAAATCAAATCAAATCCCCACAGGTTTGTTGTTTTTGTTATATGTTTTCCAAATCATTGTTATTATTATATTCCAAATATTATTGTACACCTCTGGAAAAGGTGGGATTTGAAACCAGACCTCCTGGCTCAGAGGTAGGGACATTACCACCATTCCACACAGTCTTGTTTAGCTTTTAAATCAACCTGTTCAGACACATTATAAGCCATAGCTCGAGAAAGTGGTACTTTAATCCAAGTCTCCTGGCTCAGAAGTATGGAAACCATCATTGTGCCAGAGCTCTCTTTAGCTTGTTGTTAGGGCTGTTATATGAAAAACCTGGTTAGATATTTTTAATCAATCTGTTCAGAGATGTTATTGTCACACCTCTGGAGCAAGTGGGACTTGAACTCCAACCGCTTAGTTGATGGGTAGGGTCAAGAGGGCCCCACCACACTCAAGCCAAGAAGGAGTCAAGCCTATGATCTTCTCATCTGTGGCCAGACACATTATCCATTATGTCATTAAGCCACAGTATAGTTCGTTTGTTATTTTGAAAATTTAACCTATTTCCCTAATCAACCTGTTCAGAGATGTTATTATACACCTCTGGAGCAGGTGGCACATCAGCCTAGGCATTAGTGGTCCAGGCATTGGGACATTACCAGTTCATGAGAAGTATTTTGTTAGAAATTTCAGACTTAAAGAAGAAATGGATGCATTTGACTGGTAAGTTGCAATAAGAGGGTATCAAATACACTTTGACTAATTATTTTAAGGTGGTCAGAATTAATTGACAATTTACTCGTGCTGTCAAATATTGGTAAAGATTTCCCACAATTCACAACCCTTGAACTAGAAATTTCTCCTGATCTCAATCTTAAATTTAATTCTGAGACAATGTCCTCTGGTCCTAGACTCTCCCATGAGGGGTAACATAATCTCAGGACTTACCATGTTTCAATGAAATCAGATCTCATTCTTTTAAATTCCAATGAGTAAAGCATCAGCCTGTATAACTTTTGGTCATAAGACAATCCCTCCATACCCAGGAGGGATAACCTTTTCTGAACTGTCATTAATGAGAAGATAACTTTACTTAAAAAGGGAACCTAAACTGCTCACAGTACGCCAGATGTAGTCTCATCAGTGCCTTGTACAGTGAGACCTGCCTACTCTTATACGCCAACCCCTTTGAAATAAGGGCTAACATTCCGTTAACCTTTCTGATTACCTGCTGCACTTATATGCTAGCTTTTTGTGTTTCTTGCTCAAGTATCTCCAAGTTGCTTTGTGTTGCATCTTTCTGCTGTTTTTCTTCATTTAAATAATATTCTTCTTTTGTTCTCCCTTCTGAAATGAACAACTTTTCAGTTTCTACAACTTACATTCCATTTGCTGATATTTTCCCACTTACTTTGAGAATCAATATTTCTCAGCAAGCAGTTTGTATCCTTCTTGTAACCTGCCTTTCGATCTACTTTTGTGTCATCTGCAAATTGGCTGCAATAGACTCACTCCCCCCCCCCCACCTCCAAGTCATTAATATGTAGATCGTGGTCCATACTGGTACTCATGATATTAGCAGGAAATGAGATGAGGTCATAGAATCATGATGATGTACAGCATAGAAACAGACTCTTCGGTCCAAACTATCCATGTCGACCAATCTAGTCCCACCTGCCAGCACCTGGCCCATATCCCTCCAAACCACTCCAATTCATATACCCATCCAAATGCCTCTTAAATGTTGCAATTGTACCAGCCTCCACCACTTCCTCTGGCAGCTCATTCCATACACGTACCACCCTCTGTGTGAAAAAGTTGCCCCTTAGGTCTCTTTTATTTCCCCTATCACCCTAAACCTATGCCCTCTTGTTCTGGACTCCCCAATCCCAGGGAAAAGACTTTGTCTATTTACCCTATCTATGCCCCTCATGATTTTGTAAGCCTCTATAAGGTCACCTCTCAGACTCCGATACTCGAGGGAAAACAGCCCCAGCCTGTTCATCCTCTCTCTGTAGCTCAAATCCTCCAACTCTGGCAACATCCTTGTAAATCTTTTCTGAGCCTTTCAACTTTCACAGCATCTTTCTGATAGGAAGGAGACCAGAATTGCACGCAATATTCCAACAGTGGCCTAACCAATATCCTGTACAGCCGCAACATGACCTCCCAACTCCTGTATTCCATACTCTGACCAATCAAGGAAAGCATACCAAACGCCTTCTTCACTATCCAATCTACCTGCGATTCCACTTTCAAGGAGCTATGAACCTGCACTCCAAGGTCTTTTTGTTCAGCAACACTCCCTAGGACTTTACCATTAAGTGTATATGTCCTGATAAGATTTGCTTTCCCAAAATTCAGCACGTCACATTTATTTGAATTAACTCCATCTGCCACTTCTCTGCCCATTAGTCAATCTGGTCAAGATCCTGTTGTAATCTGAGGTAACCCTCTTTGCTGTCTACTACACCTCCAATTTTGGTATCATCTGCAAGCTTACTAACTGTACCTCTTATGCTCGCATCCAAATCATTTATGTAAATGACAAAAAGTAGAGGACCCAGCACCAATCCTTGTGGCACTCCACCTGCAAAGGAAATTCAGAGAGTTAGGTAGAAAGTTGAAAAGCAGGACCTCTAGAGTTGTAATCTCAGGATTACTCTCTGTGCCATGTGCCAGTGAGGCCAGTAAAAGGAAGCGAATACATAGCACATAGATCAATACAACACAGTACACGCCCTTCAGCCCTTGATGCTGCGCTGACCTTTTTTCCTACTCTAAGATTAAACTAACCTACATATGCTTCATTTTACTATCAAACATGTGCCAAGAGCTGCTTAAATTGTCCTGAATGTATCTGACTCTTCTACCACTTCTGGCAGTGCACTCCACACACCTACCGCTCTGTGTAAAGAATGCCTAAATCTTCCTCTAATCCCCTTAAAATTAAGCCCCCTTGTGATAGACATTTCCACCATGAGAAAATGTCTTTGACTGTTCACCCTATCTATGCCTGTCATCATCTTGTACACCCTTATCAAGTTGTCTCTCATCCTCTTCATTTCAATGAGAAAAACCTTAACTTCCTCAACCTTTCTTCATAAGACATGCCCTCCAGGCAGCATCCTGGTAAATCTTCTCTGCACCCTCTCTAAAACTTCCACATCCTTCATTTAATAAGGCAACCAGAACTTTCCAAGTGTAGTCAAACCAACTTTGCAGCTTTCCGGTCTTGCATAACTTTGCAGCTCTTAAACTCAATCCCCCTTCTAATGAAAACCAACACACCATAGTTAAAAATCACACAACACCAGATTATAGTCCAACAGGTTTAATTGGAAGCACTCTAGCTTTCAGAGCGATGCTCCTTTATCAGGTGAAGGAGCGTCCCTCAGAAAGCTAGTGTGCTTCCAATTAAACCTGTTGGACTATAACCTGGTGTTGTGTGATTTTTAACTTTGTACATCCCAGTCCAACACCGGCATCTCCAAATCAACACACCATATGACTTCTTAACAACCCTATCAACTTGGGTGCAACTTTGAGGGATCTATGAACATGGACCCCAAGATCCCTTTGTTCCTTCACACTGCCAAGAATCCTGTCTTTAATCCTGTATTCTGCATTCAAATTTGACCTTCCAAAATGACCCCCTCTGGAAGGCTGCTGCCCTGGGTTTGACATATGTGCACAAACCGTCAGGAAATGTGTAAGTGCCAGATTCATCAGCCGCACCGACAAGGTAGAACAAAACTTCACCCGATCACAACACAACACTGTCCATGCTCTGAAAACTAATAGCAACATTGACATCAAATCAGCAGATAAAGGAAGAGCCATCATCATTCAGAATAGAACAGACTACTACAAGGAAGTGTACCAATAACTGAACAAACAAGAACACTACAGACAACAACTGGCCGATCTGACTAAAGGACGCACCGTGAACTGAACAGATTGATCAAGATTTTTGATCCAGTCCTTCAGAGAACCCTATACACCTTCATCTCACATACTTCTCGCGTTGGGGACCTCTACTGCCTTCCAAAGATACACAAAGCCAACACACCTGGTTGTGCCATCATGTCAGGCAACGGAATCCTGTGTGAGACCCTCTCTGGCTATTTCGAGAATATCTTGAAACCCATTGGACAGGGAACCACCAGCTTCTGTCGCAACACGACAGATTTTTTGACAGAAACCCAGCACCCACGGACTAGTTGATTTGGGAACATTTCTCATCATAATGGACGTTTCGTCACTCAACACCAGCATCCCCCCACAATGATGGCATCACTGTGACAGCCTCAGTACTCAATACCAACAACTGCCAATCTCCGAGTACAGTTCTACAACTCATCCGCTTCATTCTCAACCACAACATTTTTACCTTTGACAACCAGTTCTTCATCCAGACACAGAGAACAGCCCATGGAGACCAAATTTCCACCCCAATATGCCAACATGTTCACGTACAAGTTCGAACAAGACTTCTTTGTTGCACAGGATCTCCAATCAGCACTATACACCAGATATATTGATAACGTTTTCTTCCTCTGGACCCATGGCGAGGAGTCACTGAAACAATTGCACGTCATGTAAACAAGTTTCATCCCACCATCAGACTTACCTTGGACTATTCTTTAGTAAGTGTCTCACTCTTGGACACACATATCTCCACACACCTCAGTATCTCACTCGACCACAAACCCATGGATAACCTCAGGATTCTACACTTCTCTAGCCTCCACCCTAAACATATTAAAACAGCCATCCTCTACAGACAATCCCTGTGCATATACAGGAAATGTTCAGATGATGAAGAACACGATGGACACCTGAAGGTGCTGACAGATGCCCTCAAAAGAACAGGGTGCAATGCTCAATTCATTGATAACCAATTCTGGCACGCCACAGCAAGAAACCATAATGACCTCCTCAGGAGACAGACATGGGATGCAACCGATTGGGTACCCTTCGTTGTCCATTATTTCCTGGGAGTGGGGAAACTGCGCCATGCTCTTCGCAACCTGCAACGCACTATCGACAATGATGAGCACCTCACCAAGATCTTCCCTACACCTCCACTTCTCACTTTTAAACAACCGCCAAATCTTAAACAGTCTATTGTTCGCAGCAAACTGCCCAGCCTTCAGGACAACATCAACCACAACACTGTACAACCCTGGCATGGCAACCACTGCGTGACATGTCAGAGTGTAATAGATACCACCATTACATGTGGGGACACCACCCACCGTGTACACAGCAGGAACTCATGTGACTTGGCCAATGTGGTCTCTCCCATATGCTGTAGGCAAGGATGCCCTGCGGCATGGTACATTGGCAAGACCAAGCAGACACTATGACAACGGATGAATGGATACCACGCAACAATCACCAGACAAGGGTGTTCCCTCCCAGTTGGAGAACACTTCAGTGGTCAGGGGCATTTGGCCTCGGATCTTTGAATGACCGTCCTCCAAGGCAGACTTCGGGATATGCAAAAATGCAGAGTGGCTGAGCAGAGGCTGATAGCCAATTTCAATACCCATGAGGATGGCCTCAACTGGGATCTTGGGTTCATGTCACACTAGAGGTGACGCCACCACATATACACACACACGTAATCATACAGACTGTGTCTCATACACATAGTCTCTCTCAGACACACACACACACTCAAGCAGACTGTCTCTCATACACAGTCTCTCTCAGACACGCACACATACGTTCCCCATACTCATAACCATGCGCATACCTTCTCACAGGCTTATACTCCGTCATACTCATGCACACACTCTACCAAGCAGGCGCACGTAAACACACACTCTTGCATGCGCACTCATACTCACACACAGACTCTCTCTTTCTCTTTTTCCCTCCCTCACATGCACATGCACATACATTTAAGTCTCCGGGGCGAATTTGGATTTGTAGAATTGCATTTGCAGATACATTCTATTTTTGCTCAAAAAGCACACAATCTGCAAGCAGTCAATGCAGGCAGTCAATCCATATACCATTTTATAAATTCCTACTTTGGAAAGAAAACCAGTCTGACTCAAGAATGGGATACAGACAGACTCTAACCTCACATCTTTAATACATTATCTGAGCTGATATGTTACCTTTTTATTATAAAACCTTAAGCTATCTCAAAAATGTGGCTTAAAAGAAGTACTGGGATTTAAAGATTAATAAACCGAAATCTGCAAACCCATTCTAAAAGACAAAAGACTTAACAGCAATATAGGTTTGTTCAATATATCATTTTAATTGCATAACACTGTGATCTTTTAATATAAATTCCGTGTCTTATGATCCTATTCCGCAGCTACCTGATAAAGGAGCAGCGCTCTGAAAGCTAATATTTCCAAATAAACCTGTTGGACTATAACCTGGTGTTGTGTGATTTTTAACTTTGTCCACCCCTGGCATCTCCACTTTTTGAATCGTTGCAGTCCATTTTGTGTTTTAGACCCATAATTTTGTTTTGGAGAGACTTTGAGGAATTTGACCCAGAGACCCTGGAGAAATATTTTAAATTCAAGAATGGAAGTGGCTGATTCGGAAACTTGAAGTTGCTGGTGCTCACAAGAAGGTGCTCTTGTCCTTCTAGAATGTGATAGTCATGGGTTTGAAAGGAGCATTGGTGAATTTCTGCCTGTCATTTTCTGATACTGTACACTGCTGCTACTGTGCATCAGAGGTGAAGGCAATGAATGGATATGATGTTAATTATGCAGTTTGCTTTGTCTTGAATGGTGTCAAGCGCCTTGGATGTTCTTGGAGCTGCAACTGGAGAGTATTCCATCACAATCCTTATTAGGTGTTCTAGATGTGGACAGGTTTTAGAAGAGAGAATTAGTCACTGCAGGATTCCTAGTCATTGACTTGCTCTTATAGCTACAGTATTTATATGGTTAGTTTAGTTCAATGTTCAGCTAGTTGTTTCTGGTCAATGATAAACTCCAGGTCGTTTACAGTGGGAGATTGAGAAATGGCAATGTATTGAATGTAAATTCTTTTTTTGGAAATGGTTACTGTCAATCACTGTTAAGTTTCACCTTTTCAACCTCATCTCTTGCCTGAGGCATGATGACCATCAGGTTAAACCATCACCAGTTGTCTCTCTCTCTCTCTAGTGAGAGATCAGCCCTTTGGTCCTCTATGATCATGGCAACCATCATTATTACTATATGCATATGTTCATGGCACTTGTCAGACTTGCATGCTGTCCATTTCTCGTTGCATATTGACATGGACTTCTTCAGTAGCTGAGCAGATGTGAATAGCGCTGGATGATAAGTAGCATGTGAAATGGACTTCTTGGAAGATTAATGAAGATAGCAACCCTCGAATCTTTAAAAATCAGATATTGAAATTGGGAACTTTGTGGATCAATGAACTAATGAACTGAATGGTTTTTTAAAAATTCTCCATCTACCTATGACACTTCAGTTTAATTTCGAGCACCTTCCAGTGGCCATTTTATATATAAGTAGGAGCAGATTATCCTTAACATTAATTCATTAATAAACAAAGTAATATTGATGCATTTACTGAGAAAAATGGAAAAACACCATTGTTAAGATCTTGTTTTCCGTTGTTGTGGTTCTGTTCGCCGAGCTGGAAGTTTTTGCTGCAAACGTTTCGTTCCCTGGCTAGGGAACATCATCAGTGCTATTGGAGCCTCCTGTGAAGCGCTGCTTTGATGTTTCTTCCGGTATTTATAGTGGTTTGTTCTTGCCGCTTCCGGGTGTCAGTTTCAGCTGTAGTGGTTTGTATGTGGGGTCCAGGTCGATGTGTCTGTTGATGGAGTTTGTGGATGAATGCCATGCCTCTAGGAATTCCCTGGCTGTTCTCTGTCTGGCTTGTCCTATGATGGTAGTGTTTTCCCAGTCAAATTCATGTTCCTGGTTGTCTGAGTGTATGGCTACTAGGGATAGCTGGTCGTGTCGTTTTGTGGCTACCTGATGTTCATGGATGCGGATTGTTAGCTGTCTTCCTGCTTGTCCAATATAGTGTTTTGTGCAGTCCTTGCATGGTATTTTGTAAACTACGTTAGTTTGGCTCGTGCTGGCTATTGGGTCCTTCGTTCTAGTGAGTTGTTGTCTGAGTGTGGAAGTTGGCTTGTGTGCTGTTATGAGTCCTAAGGGTCGCAGTAGTCTGGCTGTCAGTTCTGAGACGCTCCTGACGTATGGTAGTGTGGCTAGTCCTTTTGGTTGTGGCATGTCTTCGTTCCATGGTCTATCTCTTAGGCAAGTGGTGATAAAGTTGCGTGGGTATCCGTTTTTGGCGAATACCTTGTATAGGTGATCCTCTTCCTCTTTTCGCAGTTCTGGTGTACTGCAGTGTGTTGTGGCTCTTTTGAATAGTGTCCTGATGCAGCTTCGTTTGTGTGTGTTGGGGTGGTTACTTTCATAGCTGCAAATGTGTTGCTGGTCAAAGCACAGCAGGCCAGGCAGCATCTCAGGAATAGAGAATTCGACGTTTCGAGCATAAGCCCTTCATCAGGAATAAGAGAGAGAGTAGCCAAGCAGGCTGAGATAAAAGGTAGGGAGGAGGGACTAGGGGGAGGGGCGATGGAGGTGGGATAGGTGGAAGGAGGTCAAGGTGAGGGTGATAGGCCGGAGTGGGGTGGGGGCGGAGAGGTCAGGAAGAGGATTGCAGGTTAGGAGGGCGGTGCTGAGTTGAGGGAACCGACTGAGACAAGGTGGGGGGAGGGGAAATGAGGAAGCTGGAGAAATCTGAATTCATACCTTGTGGTTGGAGGGTTCCCAGGCGGAAGATGAGGCGCTCCTCCTCCAGCCGTCGTGTAGTTGTGTTCTGCCGGTGGAGGAGTCCAAGGACCTGCATGTCCTCGGTGGAGTGGGAGGGGGAGTTAAAGTGTTGAGCCACGGGGTGATTGGGTTGGTTGGTTCGGGCGGCCCAGAGGTGTTCTCTGAAGCGTTCCGCAAGTAAGCGGCCTGTCTCACCAATATAGAGGAGGCCACATCGGGTGCAGCGGATGCAATAGATGATGTGTGTGGAGGTACAGGTGAACTTGTGGCGGATATGGAAGGATCCCTTGGGGCCTTGGAGGGAAGTGAGTGTGGAGGTGTGGGCGCAAGTTTTACATTTCCTGCGGTTGCAGGGGAAGGTGCCGGGGGTGGAGGTTGGGTTGGTGGGGGGTGTGGATCTGACAAGGGAGTCACGAAGGGAGTGGTCCTTGCGGAACGCTGATAGGGGAGGGGAGGGAAATATATCCTTGGTGGTGGGGTCCGTTTGGAGGTGGCGGAAATGGCGGCGGATAATACGTTGTATGCGCAGGTTGGTGGGGTGGTAGGTGAGAACCAGTGGGGTTCTGTCTTGGTGGCGGTTGGAGGAGCGGGGCTCAAGGGCGGAGGAGCGGGAAGTGGAGGAGATGCGGTGGAGGGCATCGTCGATCACGTCTGGGGGGAATCTGCGGTCCTTGAAGAAGGAGGCCATCTGGGCTGTGCGGTGTTGGAATTGGTCCTCCTGGGAGCAGATGCGGCGGAGACGAAGGAATTGGGAATATGGGATGGCGTTTTTACAGGGGGCAGGGTGGGAGGAGGTGTAGTCCAGGTAGCTGTGGGAGTCAGTCGGTTTATAATAGATGTCTGTGTTGAGTCGGTCGCCCGAGATAGAAATGGAAAGGTCTAGGAAGGGGAGGGAGGAGTCTGAGACAGTCCAGGTGAATTTCAGGTCGGGATGGAAGGTGTTAGTAAAGTTGATGAACTGTTCAACCTCCTCGTGGGAGCACGAGGCAGCGCCGATACAGTCATCGATGTAGCGGAGGAAAAGGTGGGGGGTGGTGCCAGTGTAGTTGCGGAAGATGGACTGTTCCACCTATCCTACGAAGGATCCTTCGTAGGATAGGTGGAACAGTCCATCTTCCGCAACTACACTGGCACCACCCCCCACCTTTTCCTCCGCTACATCGATGACTGTATCGGCGCTGCCTCGTGCTCCCACGAGGAGGTTGAACAGTTCATCAACTTTACTAACACCTTCCATCCCGACCTGAAATTCACCTGGACTGTCTCAGACTCCTCCCTCCCCTTCCTAGACCTTTCCATTTCTATCTCGGGCGACCGACTCAACACAGACATCTATTATAAACCGACTGACTCCCACAGCTACCTGGACTACACCTCCTCCCACCCTGCCCCCTGTAAAAACGCCATCCCATATTCCCAATTCCTTCGTCTCCGCCGCATCTGCTCCCAGGAGGACCAATTCCAACACCGCACAGCCCAGATGGCCTCCTTCTTCAAGGACCGCAGATTCCCCCCAGACGTGATCGACGATGCCCTCCACCGCATCTCCTCCACTTCCCGCTCCTCCGCCCTTGAGCCCCGCTCCTCCAACCGCCACCAAGACAGAACCCCACTGGTTCTCACCTACCACCCCACCAACCTGCGCATACAACGTATTATCCGCCGCCATTTCCGCCACCTCCAAACGGACCCCACCACCAAGGATATATTTCCCTCCCCTCCCCTATCAGCGTTCCGCAAGGACCACTCCCTTCGTGACTCCCTTGTCAGATCCACACCCCCCACCAACCCAACCTCCACCCCCGGCACCTTCCCCTGCAACCGCAGGAAATGTAAAACTTGCGCCCACACCTCCACACTCACTTCCCTCCAAGGCCCCAAGGGATCCTTCCATATCCGCCACAAGTTCACCTGTACCTCCACACACATCATCTATTGCATCCGCTGCACCCGATGTGGCCTCCTCTATATTGGTGAGACAGGCCGCTTACTTGCGGAACGCTTCAGAGAACACCTCTGGGCCGCCCGAACCAACCAACCCAATCACCCCGTGGCTCAACACTTTAACTCCCCCTCCCACTCCACCGAGGACATGCAGGTCCTTGGACTCCTCCACCGGCAGAACACAACTACACGACGGCTGGAGGAGGAGCGCCTCATCTTCCGCCTGGGAACCCTCCAACCACAAGGTATGAATTCAGATTTCTCCAGCTTCCTCATTTCCCCTCCCCCCACCTTGTCTCAGTCGGTTCCCTCAACTCAGCACCGCCCTCCTAACCTGCAATCCTCTTCCTGACCTCTCCGCCCCCACCCCACTCCGGCCTATCACCCTCACCTTGACCTCCTTCCACCTATCCCACCTCCATCGCCCCTCCCCCTAGTCCCTCCTCCCTACCTTTTATCTCAGCCTGCTTGGCTACTCTCTCTCTTATTCCTGATGAAGGGCTTATGCTCGAAACGTCGAATTCTCTATTCCTGAGATGCTGCCTGGCCTGCTGTGCTTTGACCAGCAACACATTTGCAGCTGTGATCTCCAGCATCTGCAGACCTCATTTTTTACTCACTGGTTACTTTCATAGTTTAGGACTTGGTCTGTGTGTGTTGGTTTCCTGTGTACCCTTGTGGTGAATTCTCCGTTGGGTGTTCTCTCTACTAACACGTCTAGGAATGGGAGTTGGCTATCCTTTTCCTCTTCTCTCGTGAATCGTATTCCTGTGAGTGTGGCGTTGATGATTCGGTGTGTTTTTTCTTTTTCTGTGTTTTTGATGATTACAAAGGTGTCATCGACGTATCTGATCCAGAGTTTGGGTTGGATTTGTGGTAGGGCTGTATGTTCTAACCTTTGCATAACTGCCTCTGCTATGAGTCCCGAGATTGGTGATATACGAACAAATCAACGGAACACCCATGGGATCACCAATCTCGGGACTCATAGCAGAGGCAGTTATGCAAAGGTTAGAACATACAGCCCTACCACAAATCCAACCCAAACTCTGGATCAGATACGTCGATGACACCTTTGTAATCATCAAAAACACAGAAAAAGAAAAAACACACCGAATCATCAACGCCACACTCACAGGAATACGATTCACGAGAGAAGAGGAAAAGGATAGCCAACTCCCATTCCTAGACGTGTTAGTAGAGAGAACACCCAACGGAGAATTCACCACAAGGGTACACAGGAAACCAACACACACAGACCAAGTCCTAAACTATGAAAGTAACCACCCCAACACACACAAACGAAGCTGCATCAGGACACTATTCAAAAGAGCCACAACACACTGCAGTACACCAGAACTGCGAAAAGAGGAAGAGGAACACCTATACAAGGTATTCGCCAAAAACGGATACCCACGCAACTTTATCACCAGATGCCTAAGAGATAGACCACGGAACGAAGACATGCCACAACCAAAAGGACTAGCCACACTACCATACGTCAGGAGCGTCTCAGAACTGACAGCCAGACTACTGCGACCCTTAGGACTCATAACAGCACACAAGCCAACTTCCACACTCAGACAACAACTCACTAGAACGAAGGACCCAATAGCCAGCACGAGCCAAACTAACGTAGTTTACAAAATACCATGCAAGGACTGCACAAAACACTATATTGGACAAGCAGGAAGACAGCTAACAATCCGCATCCATGAACATCAGCTAGCCACAAAACGACACGACCAGCTATCCCTAGTAGCCATACACTCAGACAACCAGGAACATGAATTTGACTGGGAAAACACTACCATCATAGGACAAGCCAGACAGAGAACAGCCAGGGAATTCCTAGAGGCATGGCATTCATCCACAAACTCCATTAACAGACACATGGACCTGGACACCATATACAAACCACTACAGCTGAAACTGACACCCGGAAGCGGCAAGAACATCCATCAACAGACACATCGACCTGGACCCCACATACAAACTACTACAGCTGAAACTGACACCCGGAAGCGGCAAGAACAAACCACTATAAATACCGGAAGAAACATCAAAGCAGCGCTTCACAGGAGGCTCCAATAGCACTGATGATGTTCCCTAGCCAGGGAACGAAACGTTTGCAGCAAAAACTTCCAGCTCGACGAACAGAACCACAACAATGGACACCCGAGCTACAAATCTTCAACCAGACTTTAAATCTTGTTTTCCTTTTATTTAGGTTAGAATTAAAAGAGAAAATAAAGGAAGCTCTACAATGGTGGGAAAATAATCGTGCAAGTACACTAGAACCTGCTGAGGCTTTAGACGAGTTAATTCGAACACTATATAAAGCGGACTTGTACGGAATAACTTCTATAATCAAATCCTTAAGAATGTATGAACATGCTATCAGAATTTAAATTTGTTTCACGCCTGTGATGATTCCGTTATAACTGTGGAAAAAAATGTTTTCGTTTGGATATCAAAAGGCCAGTGAAAAGGAGATTAAAATTGTTGTTTAACTAATGCTTCAGCAGTATTTGCAATATTTTGTGCCTGTGTGATCTATAGACACATTTAAGAACATTACGAATAACTCTTTTGTGCCAGCATATCACAGTTCTCAATCCCTTGATATTTGAAAATTCTATAATCTCTTTAAATACTTTCATTGATCAAGCCTCTACAATTCCCCGGTTTACTGGTTAGCTCAACCATTATTGCCCATACCCAATTGCCTTTGAGATGGTGGTGGTGGTGCCCACTTGAACTGCTGCAGTAGTTTGGGTGTTGCACTGTTCATAGTGCTGTGAAAAGAGCTCCAGGAGTTTGACCCAGATACAGTGAAGAAAGAGTGATATAGTTCCAAATAGAGTATTCCAATTGTTGAGGACTCCCAGGGGAACTTGCTCCTGAATGTACACCACTGTTTCGCCAATTATGCTGGGTCTGTGAGCCAGTGGGACAGCAATGGCGTTGTCTGGGATATTGTATGCAATGTATGATTTCTCAAGGGTCTGTCCATGGTATCATTGGGGCTGCAGGCATCTTAAGTTTGGGAATTGGGATGGTCGTATTCACTAGCCGAGGAAATGGTTCCAGTCATAGGGAGCAATTAAATGTAGTGTGAGATCTGGTTGCGGAGAGGAGGGGAGCAGACATTCTGAAAGGAGATGTGAAGGAAACTCAAGGTGACTCTGCCTCACTCTGGGGTGATTACAGTGTCAGCAAATACATGGGCACCTTGAATATAAGGGCTCATACCCGTGTCTGCGTGGGTTTCCTCCGGGTGCTCCGGTTTCCTCCCACAGTCCAAAGATGTGCGGGTCAGGTGAATTGGCCAAGCTAAAATTGCCCGTAGTGTTAGGTAAGGGGTAAATGTAGGGGTATGGGTGGGTTGCGCTTCGGCGGGTCGGTGTGGACTTGTTGGGCCGAAGGGCCTGTTTCCACACTGTAAGTCTAATCTAAACATAACATAAAGGCGATCAACTGAAATGGAGAGAGAATGAAGGATTATTGAGGAAATGAAGATCACAACATATTGGAAATAAAAACAGAATTGGGTGGGTATTGTGGGTCATGGGGAACCCTGCCGCGACCACAAATCCTGAAACTCAACATATTGATCCAGAAATCAACTGTGCGATACACTTATTATTTTTTACACTAATCCACATAAAATGGGAGGAGTAAGTAACACATTTTAAAAGGTTGTGGAATCAATAGTTGGAATGTGTGGCCAATTGAAAGGCCACTCCAGTAATCAGGAATCCAGTGATTGACCAATATCAAGGACCTGCCCTCATTTCCTAATTAAAATGCATGTTTGCAGAGTTCATATCATCCAAAAATTGAAGCTTTCTTCTCACTTTTAAATTGGCCTACATTGAAGTACTGACTTCCCCATTCAATCCCAGTCTCCTGATCTTTAGTCACCTGGTACAGAGCAGGGGACAAATAAGGATGTCTCCTAAGGGCCTAGCCAAGACAGATACAATCTGGTCCAAGGTGATTGAGGTAGTCATTTCGCCTGATAGCTTACAATTATGCCTGGTAGTCCTTGGAAACAGCACACTTGGTGTCTCCTGGTACAATGAGGCCACTAAACAATGCAATAGACTACTTCTAACAGTGTCTTCTTCCCCTTTATATTTGTTAGCTCCACCCATATGGATTCTAAGACTTCTGATTCAAGATCATATCTTGTTATCATATTTATTCCATCCCATACCAACAATGTTTCCCTGCTACCCTTTCCTTTCTGTCTGTTCTTTTGAAAAGTCACATACCTGAATATTTTTGATCTTCTCGTACCTTGTTATAGATAATGACTATAAGATCATACCTATTAACATGTATTTATTTTAATTAATTTATTTTGTTCAGAGTACTATGTGCACTCAAGTAAAGAGCCATTCATTTTGCCTATTTATCAATGTCTCCCACCTTTAACCCTACTTATTGCTGTTTTCTCTATGTTTGTATATTCAGTCCCTTCCTGTCCTTCTCTGGGAGTCATTATCCAAATAGCTGCCCTGTAATGCTGCCAAATCCTCTTGCTTTGTAAACCTATATTTCCTCTCTCCCAAACCCTCCCTCACCTCAATTAGTGTAAGATCGTCTCTAACCCCAGTTATTCATTTTGCCCAACACAATTCAAGAGAAATGACCTCATCAGAACAGCTTCGTTTGACCCCAGTATTGGTGCCTCTTTCTCTATCCTACCTGTTACCTTTTTAAAGAATTATAATAAATTTGTCAGGCATGATATCCCCTTCATGAAGCAAACCTTGATTATATTCTGTATTTCTAAATGCTTTTCATTATCTCCTTCATAGTAGACACTAACATATAAGTATTATGCACGTATATTAATTGAGCATTATCAAACACATGGTACAAAGACATTTAACTTGTATAAAATGTCATTCATTAATGAGTAAAAGGAGTGTGCTCACTTGTATTACCTAACTGTTGTGGCTTAAATTACATTCTCTGATACATTTATCCTCTAAACTAAATAATTTATCATTTAAACTTTGAAATCTGAAACACTGAGCATTTCTTTGCAAAGGTACTCTGAGATAGCACGTTCTAGGAGACAGCTTTTAACCATAAAAGAGGCACAAAAATGTCTAAAAGGCGATGTGTGGAGTTAAAAATCTGTCAGACGATCAGCTGCACAACACCACTTCCCAGGAGGCAAGAGAAAACCAGTGATGTTGGTAATGTACTGTACTGTTTAAACTTATTGGACACTTGAGAGAGTATCTTCATATAATTCCTACTGTTTCACTATGATTGAACAGATTGATGATCACAAAAATATTTTTCCAATATTTCTTCCTTCTAACTGACATCAATCATTTGCAAAGGCTGGTATTTTATCCTTGAATTAAATGATTGGTTAAGCTGCAAAATTTTACAAATTCAACTTAAAACATTTACTGTTCTATCGTTATTGTCATCTGTCACCTGTTGTTTCCAGATATGAAAGCTTTTGTAGTGGTGACCCTGATGAAATTGGATCCCGTCACAAAACTCAACAATACATGTAAAGTTTCAATTTTATTCATGAAACAAATTTTGAAATGTTACAACCATTTTATATTTGCACATCAGCATTCCATAGCGGAAGATACTATGTTAAGAATTGCATATATGTATTTTTGGGTACAGCTGTTCCACCGCCTGATTCCATCTCCTCGAATTGAAATCCTGGATCATTTTTAACTCTGTGCAAGTTATGTTTGTAAAATTAGCTGTAACGTTGTCTTACCCTTAGCCACTTTTCAAGCCCAAATAAGTAAGCTACCTAAATAAGAGCAAAGTACTGAAAGAGGCTGGAGATCAGAAATAAAAACAGAGTGCTGGAGAAGCTCAGCAGTAACTGTGACGAGAGAATAAAGTTCTGAAGTAAGAGTCACATTGGTTGTGAAACACTTCTATCTCCACAGATGCTGCCAGATCTGTCAATTTTCTCTGGCACTTTCAGTTTTTAAAGAAGGCACCTTAATTTGTAAAATAAAAAAAGATTCAAAATGGGGAAAGTTAGTTTATTTTGCAAACTTTTATTGATTCAAATATATTTGTCTTAATGAAAAAACTATTATGAGATAACTGTAAAGTATATAATTTTTAAAGTCATGAAATTATCTTCAACTCAGTTGTGAAGCACACCAAGTTTAGTCAAAATTAGCAAACAGATATTGTGAAATAGCTCAAAATGTCTCCTATCTGACTTCCACCTTCTGGATCTTGGCTCCAATAGTTCACCTTCAAGCTAATTAGAATAAAACAGAATAGAATAGAATATCTTTTATTATCATGTGTACTCCATTGTAGGAGTACAGGTGAAAAGCTTTTACAACGTCTACCTCTTCTGGCGACACCTTAAATACAGGTACCTAGGTACAAATTTTGGATAGAACAGAAGAATAAAGGTAGTTGCATTGCTTTACTGAGTTGAAAATTAAGTTAAAAATAGGACATCCAGTTAAATGGAATTTAATTTAAGTAAAGAGGATAAAACCAAGTTTAACTTCACAGCTCATCAAAGCCAGAAAGTATTGTGGCCCAACTCTCACTGGGAACTCTGATTCATCTCATTACTTGAGGAAACTCAGGCATTTTTAATCAATCAACTTATGGTTGTTTTTTTTTAGAGGTAACTGGAAAGCCCGGTCTCATCATATAAAGGCATGCAGACTTGTGAATGTTAAGTTTATTAATTTTGGCATGAGTTAGTGGGGACACAGCACCACGTAAGGTGTTGTAAATGGCAAAAGTAAATATCTCTTAGCATGATAGCAAGATGATAAAAAGCAAAACAACCCTTGTCACTATTTTCTAATTAATTACTAATATTAAACTTTTGTGAAACAGTGCCTACAGAGGATAACCAATCAGAGGAGAATTAGCTGTGTAACTTAAATTCTCATTGTCGAAATGTGCTAATGTGCTGTGCTCCTCCGTCCTTGTCTCCTGCCTCTGGCCTGGAAATTAAACAGCAAATGGCCTTTACTTGTCTGTTAATTGGCCACTTACAGGTGTCATTTTTACTAGAGTGCTGCCTGGACTGGAGGGCATTTTTTATGAAGAAAGGTTGAGGCTTTTCTCATTGGAGCGAAGAAGGATGAGAGGTGACTTAATAGAGGTGTACAAGATGATGTGATGCATAGATAGAGTGGATAGAGAGTTTTTCACAGGCGGGAATGGCTGTCACGAGGGGGCGTAATTTTAATATGATTGGAAGAAAGTTGAGGGGGGATGTCAGAGGTAGGTTCATTACACAGAGTGATGGATGTGTGGAATGCACTGCTAGCAGTGGTAGTAGAGTCAGATACATTAGGAACATTTAAATGACTCTTAGATAGGCTTACGGATGATAGTAAAATGTAAGGGTATGAAGGTTAATTAAATCTTAAGAGTAGGATAAAAGGTTGGCACAACATCGAGGGCTGAAGGGTCTGTACTGTGCTGTACTGTTCTATGTTTTGTGAAAGTCTCTGATACAGCAAACAATTATAAATGCTCTATAACATGCCACTTATCAGACTATGCACTTAGTTTGAGCAGGCTAATGTGCTGTGCTCTTTCCTCCTTGACCTCCTCACTCTGGCTGAAAATGGCCTTAACTTGCCTGTTAATTGGCCACTTATAGATGTCATTTGGGTGGGGGTTGAAAGTGTGGTGCTGGAAAAGCACAACCGGTCAGGCAGCATCTGAGGAGCAGGAGAATTCCTGATGAAGGGCTTATGCCCGAAACATTGATTCTCTTACTCCTTGGATGCTGCCTGACCAGCTGTGCTTTTCCAGCACCAGACTCTCGACTCTGATCTCAAGCATCTGCAGTCCTCACTTTCTCCTAGTCATTTGGGTGGGGGCAGGCATGCCACCTTAGACCTTGTCTGCCTCCTGTAAAATTGTAACCAGGTCAGGGGTGGACAAATATGGGACAAGATTCATAACTGGAGGATATTATGGCCCTCCTTGCCAGCAAACCCACTGGCAAGGGAAATCATCTGATCCAGCAAAATCTTGGTGGTGGGTGTCATGGCTGGTGTCCTAAGAGTGTAACAAATATTATCAGGATCAATTTGAAGTGAAAGTGCATTCCCCTCTTTTTGTTTATTTCCTCTTTGAAGTATCTGGTCACCTTTTGATAACTTTTCCATTCAGATTATTACAATGAGATATGATTAAAGTTCAGTTCATTTCATATTTATCTATGATATCCTGAACGTCACAAACATTTCTGTTACAGAAACCTAACAACTTCATTATACATTGTGAAATTAATTTATGGAAATATAATTCTAAAAATGGAAAACCTTTCTCTTTTTCGCTGTGATTCCCTATTGTCCAGATTGAATACCCTGGGGCTGCTTTCCCTGTAGCATCGGAGGCTGAGGGATGACGTTAAAGAAGTTAATAAAATTATGAAGGGCATGGATAGGGTAAATAGACAAGGTCTTTTCACTGGGGTGGGGGAGTCTAGAACTAGAGGGCATAGGTTTACGGTGAGAAGGGAAAGATCTAAAAGAGACCTAGGGGCGATAATTTCACACAGAGGGAGTTCATGTATGGAATGAGCTGCCAGTGTAAGTGGTGGAGGCTGGTACAAGTGCAACATTTAAGAAGCACCTGGATGAGTATATGAATAGGAAGGGACGAGTTCGGAGGGATATGGGCTGGGTGCTGGCAAGTGAGACTAGATTAGGTTGGCATATCTGGTTGGCATGGAAGAATTGGACCAAAGAGTGTGTTTCCATTCTGTACATTTCCATCACTATTGTTATGAAACTGTTGAAGAAATAAATAGAACTCTTGTCTACCTGTTTTAATGAATTTAATAATTGTTGTCATTCATTTGTATGTAAGTCACTTGATACCCTGCAGGCCAAAATGCTTGGGACCAAACCATTTCTGGATTTTTGAGTTTTCTGCATCATAGAACAACATTCTGTGCTTAATTATGGGTGTGAAACAGAAACCCCTGTAGATATACATGTCTACCTGTATCATAAAACACTAATTCCAGTAATCCTAGAATGAGAAGTTTGCCTTATGAGGAAAGACTAGACAGTGCATGCTTATATCCTCTGGGGTTTAGAATAGTCAATTTACTCTTAATTGAAATATTTCAGATCCTGAATGGACTTGACCAGATGAATGTTGAAAATGTGTTGCTGGTTAAAGCACAGCAGGTCAGGCAGCATCCAAGGAACAGGAAATTCGACGCTTCGGGCACAAGCCCTTCATCTCATTCCTGATGAAGGGCTTGTGCCCAAAGCGTCGAATTTCCTGTTCCTTGGATGCTGCCTGACCTGCTGTGCTTTAACCAGCAACACATTTTCAACTGTGATCTCCAGCATCTGCAGACCTCATTTTTTGACCAGATGAATGTCCTATTCTAGGACTAGGCACCACGGTTCAAAAATAAGGGGTGACATGTTTATTATAGAGATGAAGAAACATACTTTCTCTCAAATAAATTTGAGAGAAAAACGATGGATGCAGAATCTTTAAAAAAAATTTAAGACAGAGGTAGATAGATTCTACCTTTAAGTTTCTGCATATCCCTGATAATCTTTTATACCTTCAGTAATCAAGTCACTATAAGTCTTATCAGATCATAAAGCTATTCTCTTATCAGAGAGAGAGGATTGATCGTGGTTTAACCGTCCGTCCTTTCTCTTCTCCCATCCCCTACTCCCCTTCCCTCTCCTCGTCTCCCCTTTCCCTCCCTCCCTTCTTCGTGAGGGATTGCTGGCGGCCAGTCTGTCATGCGCAGTGGGGGTGTTGCCTCGAGCGGCGGTGTCGGCGGGTGCTGCTAACGTGTCACTGACTGAGCTCTGCTCCCTCCCTCTCTCTCACATACACACACAGTTATGGAAGACGAGGAGAGACAGAAGAAACTGGAGGCCGGCAAAGCCAAGGTAAGAGTGTCTCACTTGCTAGGCGGCGGCGAACATTAGAGGCGGGATGAGGGAGGGAAGGAGGCCGGCGCTGCTCTGTAATTTTCTGCCTGGATGGTGCCGGTCCATGGCCCCGTCTCCAGGTGCAGAGGGATGAGCTGTTATGTCTCTCTGAGCTTTCTAATTGGATCCGCAGGCTTTAGCCAACTGCAGAGGATTGTAGGCCTTTTTGTTGCTTTTATTGTTTACACAAGGTAACAGAAGGGCCTATAGCACGATCCAGGGCTTTGTTGTATGTTGAATTAAACGGCTAATCAAAATCAGTACAAAGATATTTGCCAGAAGGACGTGTTGAACGACAGATTGTACAAGAGAAATTAAACGGTGATTATTATTTTCAAAAGTGTATTTATGAAAGTTCTTTAAAGATTTTACTTTAAAACGAAAGCCATTTGTTAATGTTGTACGTACTGCACTAGATGTAGCTATTCGTAATGACAGCTCAATGCAATACTGTACATACATTCTAACATCTTGAAGTACATTTAAGATAATACATCTTACGAAGCCTGGAGCAAAAGTTACTTGACAGTAACAAGGTTGCAGAAGTTATACGAACATTTCTAATGTATATAATTGTTACTTTTTCAGATTTAGAATTTAGTAGTGTTTAATTAGTAATCCCATCAACAGAATTCATTCTTTAATGAAGGCATGTTAGAATATTTGAGTTGTTAGCCAAATAGGTGAAAGGCAAAAGCACATTCCTGATGAAGGGCTTTTGCCCGAAACATTGATTCTTCAGCTTCTCTGATGCTGCCTGACCTGCTGAGCTTTTCCAGCACCCCACGCTTGACTGTTAGCCAAATAATTTAATTATTAGCACCTATTTTGCCCAAGAAATTACAAGATTATGTGTGTCCTGTGTAAGTAATGACATCTTTATTTCTGAGTGTGCTAAAGTTTGTGGAATTGAGCACTTCAACATTCAGTAGGCATAATTTCCTGTATTTATTGATGTACTGAAAATGTTTTACGTCACAGGGAAGCAGTTTCTTATCTGGTTACAGGCTGATTAAATGTGATTAGTGCAGTAGTATCTTTTGTCTTCAAGAATAACCCATGATATACTATATATATAAAAAACATCTTATTGCATTCTCACATAGTTCAATGCACTTTCACAAAGTGTCTTTGTTTAAGTTATGCTCATTTGTAAGCTTGCTGAGTGACAAATGGACAAGTGAAAAAGACAACCTTGAAGTTTGGCAAAGCTGCAGTAGAAGTTGGGGAAAATAGAGTACGAATTGAATTAAAATATTCCAAATTAATATAGCATGTAGATTAAGTATGAAAACACAAAGCAACTTTTTGTTTCAGTGAAATGGCTGTCATTATAAAGTTGTAATTTATTGTCCATCGATAGCTGCTGTTGAGGAGGTAATGATGGGCATTTTTAGACTAGTGCAGTCTGTGCGATGAAAGTGGTCCCACAAATTTCAGGATTTATGATTGAGTGAAAGTCATCGATGAAGCTGTGTTGGACCTACAATGCTATTGTGAAAAACTTCTGCAGTGATGACCTGGAGCTGATCAGAATCCGCAGTCGCCAAATGTGTTGTGAGGTAATGTTTTACTCATTATGCTGCTGCTTACTCAAAGGATGAAGCAAATCTCTAAAGCCTTGGTTTGTAGCAAAGTAGAATTATTTCACTGAGCCAGTGTCATATTTACAAAAGTTATGATAGTTATGAAAATGAGTATATTTCATGACATGGAGGACAACTTTTGAGTTTTTTTTCCCAGATTGGATGCAAGTATTTTGAAGTCTGTGTTTCCATGTTTCCACATTTCCACATTTATTTTAGCTTGATGCATCTACTCGATTGAGTAATAAAGCTCAACATACCATCTCTAAAATGGATTCATAAACTGTACGGAATTGGACAATATCTAGAAAAATGTTACCCTAATCCTAATTAACAAACCTTATTCTATCTGATTAGTATCTTTGAAATCATATCTGATTGGTGAACAAGAAGCTGAATACTGAATCAGAGTTAACATTTAGTCAGAGTTGCCATTTCAAGTCTGACATAATTCTGCAGAACTGATGTGTGAAACTGGATCAGACTCAGCAGTTCCCAAATGTTGTGATGTAATGATTTTGCACATTAACTAAGCTTTTTACTCAAGGAATATATCCTGTGGAAGAGTCGCATAATTTTTTAAGAAGTTTTTTGTCCAGCAGTACACCATCAGATGCTGCCTGCACATATATTCCAAGCATATCCTTGCATTCTTTCAGTCGAAGATCATGATGCACATAGTCCTGTGACTTTCATAACAGTGATGAACTTATGTATTGGAATCCTCTGTAACCTTTCAGCAAATGTGTAACTCATGTGACATGTTAACTCTGTTTCTCTCTTTGCAGATGCTGTCAGACCTGCTGAGTTTCTCCAGATTTTCCTGTTTTGTTCCCCAGTTTCCAGAATCTGTAGCATTTTGCTTTTATATCTATTATGTTGACAACTTGCTCCAAGCTTTGCAATATATGCTTATATTACATAGAAAATATATTTCCAGATGTTCCTCTCAGTGTTATCCTGGGTTGGAAGTCATTCTAAACCTATCATCATACTATTATTGTTGTTTATTTTCTTTTGAGAATGGAAAGGTTTTGAAAAAGGAGTGTAAAGTTTGTTAAGGGAATGATGTCTTGCTGGAGTCCAAATTTACATAACCAAATCACTGTTTCATACTGGATTAGATTATGGGAATGTAGGAACAAGAATAGACCATTATGCCTTCCGTGCCTGTTCTACTAATCAGTGAGATCATGGCTAATCTCTACCTTAACTTTACTGCGCATGCTTTCGCTCAATATCCTTTTCCATTGATGTCGAGTATGTATCTACCTCTGATTTAGCATTTTTTAATTGAGCTAGCATCTACTCTTTTAATTGGAGTTCCAAACCATTTCCAAACTCCATGATGTCAAAAGAAAATGGATAAGATATTTGAAGGAATTTGCAGGGTTATGGGGATACAGCAGTACGTGGAACTGGCTACATTTTCTCGAACCAAGTCTTATTTTCTTAAAGTCATCTACCAGTAGGGACATGTTTCTCTCCACTAACCAAGGCATCTTAAATTGCCTTGGTCAAATCACCCTTTAACCTTGTACATTCTAACCATTGTGCAGAAACGTGATGCATGTAACAAAATCATTACTATTAGAAATTAAATAGAATGTTATCTGTAATATAGAACTTTTTTGCAACATCTTTTCCAAACAGGAACTACACTATACAATGTGTATTCCAGGCATGAGGGAATTTCAATAGGATTAATTGTCATAATTTACCATAATGTTTTAATTTCTGTCTGTGGGAAGAAAAGTGTAAGATCTTGTATCACTGTTAAAGATTTTGATAATCTGAAAAGTTATGATCAATTTTTCTATTTTTAGCTTGCCCAGTTTCGACAACGGAAAGCCCAGGCCGATCTTCCGGGAAGAAAACAAAAGAAAAAGAAAAAAGTAGCAAGCAAACCGGAGGAGCAAGTGGGATACATCACAACTAAACATCAGGAACAGGATGCTAAAATTAAGGCAGAGAGTGGGCCACCAGGAGATGGAGAGTTCATAATTAATAGGATTTTACGCAGTGGAGATGTAATCAAACAGGACCAGACCTATATGATTGAGGTGAGAACTATTTGTGCTTTGTTTTTTTCAATTTAATAAGATGTGACAAATTCATAATAGTATGTTGATTTACTATATAGAATTTGTGTGGTGTCACATTGTATAGTTCCTCAGTAAGGGAGTCCAAAAGCCTAACATTTTCCCACGTCTAATAAGTTCATACATTATGTTCTCTGAGTAGATGGTGTCTTACAAAATATCAAATTCACATCTTTCTGATTGGAAAGTAGAATTTTGTCATATTTGTTGAAGGCAATACAATTTGTCATTAGCACTGATGTCTAGGTAATCAGAAAAATTGACTTAACCCAGACCACCGACTAAACATGAGATATGGTCACAATCCACCAGTTCAACATATTAGCCTAGATTTTGTATGTTTTTTTTAAATGCAGTTATATACATGTATAGTTATAAAACTTTTCTTTGGACTTTTTAATGTAAAAGAAACACGTGACAATATATGTAGACACTAAAGCAGTTCAGTCCTGTACAGAAGTGTATGAAGAAACAAACAAACAAAAGTTGAAGTTTAATTCTATCCAGCAAACAAACCCAAGGCATTTGTTATTTGTTCAAGACTATATTTACATGCATTTGAGGTACTGGAGCAAGTTTGACAACTGAACCTTGGCAGAAAGACCTCATGGTGGTTTATTTTGCCCACTGCGCTTTGCTGGCAGCAGCCTCAAGATTTAGTGCACCCTCAGCATGTTGGCCAGGACCTTGGAATGCAAAACTTGGCTGAGGTCAGCTCCTTGTTCTGGAAGACCAACAAGTTTCAGGCAGACCAAAGAATGTGTTTTACCGAGTTGATGGTCCTCCAGGCACAGTCGATGTTTGTTTCAGTGTGCATCCTGGGAAACAGACGCAGAGTTCTGAATCACAGAGCTGCTCTTCAAAAACCACAGCATTTTTCACCAGACTTACTTTTGCAAAGGCATGTTCCAGAATGAGATGTGTGACAGTCTCTATCCCACCGATCCCAGAGACTCCGATGTCTTGGTGCTTGTTGGAAAGTTCTGGTGATGAGGCATTCTGCCAAATGGCCATGACAGTGTGATCAAGGAACAACTCAACAGAATCCACTCTCTCCTTTTCTCTCAGGGTATCGAGGATGCTACGAGCTGACTACTTCCTGATGGACTTGTGGTCAAAGGTGTTTTTCTTTGGCAATCTTTCCACAATCTTTCTATCTTCTCCACAAAGGGCAGGTGATGAGGAAAGGTTCAATTACTTCAAGCATTCTATGGCGATAATGCCAGATCCATCCTTTGCAACACCGGGATAGGTAGAACCCCAGTATAGTGACACTTGGTGTTCGCATACTGAGGGTCTATGTGCAGCTTGATGCAGCCACTCACAAAGGTGGTCATGCGGATGAGGGCAGCATTGGGTGATTTCTTTCCCCACTTATTCAGAGTTTAGTATGTTGTGTCCCTATTGAAATGGTCCATCTTAGACCTTCAAATGAATTGGAAGGTGGCTTGGGTGACTGCATTCCTGTCCTCTGTCACAGAGGTCTTAGATGACAACACACAGAAGAGGCTGGACCAGCCATTATCTTTGAGTGAACTGATGAATGCCCTTGAGTCCTTAGAAAAGAGGGATGATTATTCTAGGCAGTGCAGATCAAAGCCTCACTGTACATGGATGAGAATGCTGTTTTCTGTTTGGGTCCACTGTCAGTGCACAGTTCGAACTAGATAAATTGAGACAAGGGCGAGGTCATGTTCTTTGGGAACTCGGCTGACTGGTCCTTTATACCCTTCACCATCAGGAAAATTACCTGAAGATGCTGGGAATATGGTTCAGAGGGGCTGAGTGTGAGCAAAATCTGGAGAGGAGAGCATCGCCAAGGTAAAGCAGAAACTGGGTTTTGAGAGCTCTGCTCCCTCTCCATTGCAGTTAGAAACCTGGTCATCATGTGGGAGACACACTCTCTGTTGTACTTGGCGCAGATTTGGCCCGTTCCCAGATTTTGTATGTCTTGTACCTGAAGATTTTTAAACTACCGTATAAATATAGCATAGTGTAATGGTTGTAGCTGCACTGCTGAGATTACAAACTACATTGACCTAACTGTGAAAACAACTGCATAATTAATTTGTAGTAAGTAGCTTTTTCATTTGAACATTATCTAGAGAGCTAATACCTGAATATTTGACAGTTTCTGAATTACTTGCAGAGGAGAAACTAATTTGTCAAACAAAAAATACTTAAATTGTTTTATTCACATAAAGTATCGGCTTTTATTACATGAGAGGTATGCATTCAATAACATTACTTTCCTCATTAAACCCTTTTAATGTTGATTTACAAAGGTCACTTGACCATGTAGAGATTGTAGTGATCATGTATTGTGGTGCGTAACAAGAGTAGCTTTGAAAATGTTCCTTCACAAAACAAGTTGTTTGCCTTAATCTGCAAAAACAAGTGAATAACACTTTCCCATTAGTGGGAACTGTCCAGTTGAGGGAGGGGCAGTGTGGCTTTGGATTTGAAAGAATAGCAAACTACCAGAGCTAAGGGAACACATTGCAATATACAAGGAATAAGGTAAATGAGCTTGTGGCGTAGATCAAAATTGGCAGGTATGATGTGGTGGGCATCGTGGAGATGTGACTGCAAGGGGACTGGATTGGGAGCTGAATATTCAAGGACATACATCCTATCGAAAAGACAGGCTGATGGGCAGAGGGGGTGGGGTTGACTTATTAATAAGAAATTAAATTAAATCCATAGTAGGGGGGTGGTGATGCAGCATCTGTATGGATAGAATCAAGGAACCACAAAGGTAAAAATACTAGTTGGAGTTTTGTACAGGCTTCCAAGTAGTAGCCAGGAGCTAGGGCACAGGATCCACAAGGAAATAGAAAACGTGTAGGAAAGGCAAAGTTACAGTGACCATGGGGACTTCAATATGTAGGTGGACTGGGAAAATCAGATTAGTCATGAATTGGTAGAAAAGGAATTTGTGGAATATCTGCAAGATGGCTTTTTGGAGCAGCTTGTGGTGGAGCCCACTAGGGAAGCAGCAATGTTGGCTTTAGTGTTGTACAATGAGGCAAACTTGATAAGGGAGCTTAAGGTGAAAGAACCCTCAGGAGGCAGTGATCATAATATGACTGTGTTGACTGCAATTTGAGAGTGAGAAGATTGAATCAGAGGTAACGGTTTTACAGCTGAATAAAGGCAACTACAAAGGCATGGGTAGAATTGACTGGGGGAGGAACCTAGGAGGAAAGACAGTAGAATAGTAATGGCAGGGGTTTCTGGGAATAATTCAGGAGACACGGCAGAGATTCATCCCGAGGAAAAAGAAGCATGGTACAGGGAGGATGAGGCAACCATGACTGACTCGGGAAGTCAAGGATATCATAAAAGCAAAAAGAGAGCATATAATGTGGCAAGAGGGATTGGGAAACTTAAAAAATAAAAAGAGGATACCAAAGAAAAAATAAGGAGGGAGAAGATTAAATATGTAATATAAAAGAAGACTGTAAGAGTTTCTTCAGCTATATAAAGGGCAAAAGAGAGGCAAAAGTAGATATTGGGCCACTGGAAAATGACATTGGAGAGATAGTGGGGAACAAGGAAATGGCTGAGGACCTGAATAATTACTTTGTGTTGGTCTTCACCGTGGAAGACACAAGTAATATCTCAAAAATTTGAGAATGACGGGGCAGAGCAGAGTATAGTTGTCTTCACCAAGGAGAAAGTGCTAGAAAGACTGAAAGGCCTTAAGGTGGATAAATCATCTTGACCAGCTGGACTACACTGAAGAGGGAGTGGAAGCATTAGTGGTGATCTTTCAGGAACCACTTCAATCAAGGAGGATTCCAGAGGACTGGAACATCGCTAGCATGACTCCCCTATTTAAAAAGGGAGTAAAGCAAAAGATGGAAAATTACAGGCTGATTAGCCTAACCTCGGTTGTGGGTAAGATCCTGGAATCTGTTGTGGCGGATGAAATTTTTGAATAATTGGAAGTGTATGGTAAAATAGGGCAAAGTCAGCATAATTTCATCAAGAGGAGGTCATGCTAACAAAGCTGCTAGAATTCTTTGAGGAAGTAATGAGCAGATTAGATCAAGGAGAGCCAATGGATATATCTACCTGGACTTCAAGGAGGCCTTTGACAAGGTGCCGCGTAGGAGGCTGCTGAGTAAGATAACGGCCTATGGTGTCAGAGGCAAGGTGCTAGCATGGATAAATGCTTGGCTGTTGGCAGAAAGCTGAATGGAAATAAAAGGGTCGTTCTCAAGATGGCAGTGAATGACCAGTGTTCTGCAGGGCTCAGTGTTGGAGACCACAACTTTTCACAATATAGATGTTGGAAAGGTGTTTCCATTGGTAGGAGAGATTAGAACTCAAGGGCATAGTCTTAGAGTACAGGGGAGACCTTTAGATCAGTGATAAAGAGAAACCTCTTCAGTCAGAGAGTGGTGAATCTATGGAATTCATTGCCACAGAAGGCTGTAGAGGCCAATGGGGTGAGAAACTTATCAACCATAATTGAATAGTGGACCAGACTCAGTAGGCTGAATGGCCTAAGTTCTGCTGCTATGTCTTATGATCAAAGTATCTTTTAATTGGGTTGTCATCTCTTTCAGAAACTGACTGTCAAAACAGTGCTTATGTGAAAATACGTGAATGAATGAATGAAACTCACCAACAAATAGTAAACAAACCTCACAACCCAGCTGCAGTAACCAGTTTAATATCATTTATTCTTTTAAATACAGATTCAATTTCTAACTTAATAAGAGCATATATGCCTAGTATTTTTTTTTGCTAATATGTATTAATATAAAAGACAAAAGGACTAACACCTCTTAATTTTGCAAGCAGAGTGGACAGACACTTTGAATCCTATCAGGAGTAGCACCCAATACTTAGCACATGTTTTAACCCATCTCCAGTCTCCCAGGACAGAAACCCTTCAACCTTTATTTATGTACTATAGTTAAAACAATGTAACACCATTGTAATAGAATTATAATACATGTAAGAACTGTATTTCGGGATTCAATTGCCACCTCGAACTTGCGGTTGCCGAATAAAAGTCTCACTCACTGATTTTGCCACTCGCTGTTTTCGGTTGTTATTTGAAGACGATCCCACATTGTCCTGGAGGAATGTCAGAAAAGTAGAATTGAAATTACAATCTGATCTTATTGCGTGGCAGAGTGGGCTCAAAGGACCTAATAACCCACTCCTCCTAATTCATATGTTTTCAGTGAAATCTGCAACAACTTCTAACTTCTGTGCATTTGCCTGTCCTAGTGCTGTAAGGCAGTGCTTTCCCTGAAGTTGCAGTATGGCTGGTGTAAGGCTACTGCCATTCAGTTGAAGATAGCCTTGGATAACAACATAGTTGAACCTTGATGGTCTAGTTGCAAATTCTAACATCTTGGAATGGGCAGCAGTAGTCCTGGGCCATTTGCCTGACAGACAACAACAAACTGCACTGTCAGAGTCGAAGGGGAAATATAAATGAATGTCTTTCTGAGACAGAGCAATAGATTCGTGCTCCATAAAAGCATTGCTACATCTTTCACTCCCAAGATTCTGAGTAACCTTTTGAGGGATGGGCACCTTGCAATCCCCTTTGAGTATTATAATATGCTGTTTTTAAAAAAGAAATTGCCGATGAGATGTTATTTTCTGGCTTGGCATGCATTTATTATCCATCCTGATTTACCCTTGAGATGGTGATGGTGGCTTGCCATCCAGAACCCCTGAGGTCTTGGGGATATAGTTGTGTTTGCTGTGCTTTTAGAAAGGAAGTTTCAGGATTTTGACCCAGCAATAGTGAAGGAATAGCATGTAGTTCTAAATCTGCTTGGAGGGGAGCGTGCAGGTGGGAGCATTGTTCCCATGTTTATGCTGCCTTTGTGGTAAAATGTCACAAGTTTGCAAACTGCTATCTGAGGAACCCTTGTGAGTTTTGCTGCAGTGCACCGTGGAGGTGATGCACATTCCCACCACTGTTTTGGTGGTGGATGGGTGCTAATCAAGTGGACTACATTGTCATAGATAGTATTAAGTTTCCTGAGTACTGTTGGAGCTGTGCCACCAGACCATTGGAAATTATTGTATCATATTCTGACTCGTGTCTTGTAGGTGATGCACAGGCATTGAAGAGACAAGAGGTCAATTACTTGCACAGAATCAGTGTTGCCACTAATTTGCTTTTCTTTGCAGACTTCTGAAGTCCATATGCAGTTGTGACTTCGAGAACAGGCTGTGACAAGTGTCGTCATGCTAATTGGTGTGGGCCCTCAGAGCACAGCAATGCATCTTACAGGGAATTTATACTGTAATGAATTTGGGCTTGTGTAGTGTCCCATCTGCTTCAGAGGTCTGTAATTACAACTCTGAACATACTGATTAGAAAATAGCTACCTTGACGAATCAGGGCACTTGTGCTGCAGTGGTAGTAAGTCAACCTCTAAGGTTGGAGGTCTGGTTCAAGTAACACGTATTCCAGCAATAAGTAATGACATCTCTGATCAAGCTGAATAGAAAAATATCTACCTTGAAAAAATCCTGTAATGATGCCATTGGATTGAATGACTAACCTTCACAACTAGTTCTGCAACACAGGCCTTCAGTACAATGCTTTCAGGCATTTCCTGATATCACATGGAGTGAATTAAATATGTTGAAGACTGGCATCTATGATGTTGCGGACCTACAGTGGTGGTGTGCTTGATGGAGCATGCTGGTCTTCTGTTGTACACTTGACTTTTAAAGGAATCTGAGAAATCAACCATTTGATACCATCATGGTTGACCTGACAGAAGTGCTGATGGATCTCCATGCTTGAAAGGATGGGCTCAAAATTCTGAGTAAAGCTTGATACCAAGTTAATTTTTCTGGCAGCTTTCTCAATCCACCAAACAGATTGCTTTTCTGCACAGAGAGCAGAGGAAGTTTGGAAAGCCATTTTGATGAGGCGTTCATTATTTCAGGGACAAAAGTCTAATTCCAGGATGGTTTATTGCCTTTCTGCAGGATGTCCCTGGCTGAAAAGCATTTGAGGGATGAGGTAAGAATGATAAACTGGAGATTTTCAAGAACAAAGAAAGGGATTTGCAACAGAGCATCAAAGCTCTGGCTTATTCCCTATGTTATACACTGATAGATGTAGAAATAGGATAGTAAATCCAAAGTCCACATTGTTAATCAAAGAATTTTAGAGAGCAGTGATCATAGTATTGTATAGTTTGGGTTAGGTATGGAAAAATAGGACAAGGGCTAATACAGAATAAGAATAAGAGGTGGCCAATGAGGGTGGATATGTTCCAGGTAAATTAAAATCAAAGATGGTCAGGAAAAGCTATAACATACTAACCTTTAAAGAGGAAATGGTCCATGCACATTGCAAGTACATTCCCACAATGGTGAAAAGTAGGGAAATCAAAGCCAATACTCCCTCGAGGATGAGAGAGAAAGAGAACGATGTTGAACCATGTAGAAATCCAGAAAGTTTTTGTTGCCCCTCAAAGAAACTCAGGCATATTGAAACATGTCAACAATTTTTTAAAAATTCAGTTTTGGAATGTGGGCTCTTGATGATGGGCCAATATTTATTTCTCCTCCTAGATTTCCTTGAGAAGGTGTAGAGCTGCCTTCTTGAACTGCTGCAGTTCATTTGATATAGTTACACCATGATGCTGTAAGGGTGGGAATGCCAGGATTTTGACTCAATGGCACTGAAATAACAGCAAATTAATTTCAGATTAAGGAGTCAAGTTGTCTATTATTCGAGATGTCATTACCTGGAATTTGTCTGGCATGATTGTGACTTGTCACTTGTAACCTGGATATTGTCCAGTTCTTTTGCTTTTATACATGAACTGCTTCAATATCTGAAGAGTCGCAAATAATGCTGAATATAGTGCAGTGAACATAGTGCAATCATTGAATACAAAGCAAACGTTATCACTTATGACCTTATAATGGAAGGAATGTCATTGATGAAGTAACTAAAGACAGTTGGACCTAGGAACTCCTGCAGAGATGAGATGACTGTCCTTCAACAAATACAGCTATCTTCCTCGGTGCCTGTTATGACTCCAACCAACGGAGACTTTCCCCCCAATTCCTATTGATTTCAGTCTTGCTAGCACTCAATTCCACATTCAGTCAAAGCAGCTTTATCATTCTTACTTCATCTCTGGAATTCAACTCGTGTCCATTTTTAAACCAAGATTTTAAGAAGGTCAGAAGCGCGTCAGTGAGCAGGTTGTTCTTAGGCAGTGCTGCTTGACAGCACTGATGACATAATCTATCACTTTACTGATGATTGGTATTGGCTGGAATAATTTGTCTTTTTGTGCACAGGACATAGCTGGACAATTTTTCACACTTGCCAGGTAATTGACAGCATTGTAGTTTTGGCTACAGGTGCACAGGTTCTGGAGCACAAGTCTCCAATACTATTGCCTAAATGTTGTTAGGGACCATAGACTTTTGCAGTGGTCAGTTCCTCCAACTGTTTCTTGATATCATATGGGGTGAATCAAATTGGTTGAAGGCTGGTATCAGTGATGCAGGGGACCACTGAAGGAGGCTGCGATGGATCATCCACTTGGCACTTCTGATTGAAGGTTGTTTCCAATGCTTCAAACTTATCTTTAGCTGGTCTCTTTCATCATTGAGAATGGGGATGTTTGTGGAGCTTCCTCCTCAGAGTTTAATTGTACACAACCTTTCATAACTCTAATATGACAGGACTACAGGACTGAGATCTGATCTGTTGGTTGTGAGATCATTTAGCTCTCACTTGCTGCTTATGCTGTTTGGTAGCTTCAACAAAGGTTGACAGCTCATTTTTAGGTATACCTAGTGCTGCTCCTGGCATGTCTTCCTGACTTTTCATTGAACCAGGGTTGATCCCCTTATGTGATGATAATGATTGAGTACAGGCGTACCAGTTTTCAGGTTGTGCTGGAGCATGATTCTGGCTCTTTGATGGGCTACAGCACCTCGTGGATGTTCAGTCTTGAGTTGCTAGATCTGTTCAAAGTCTTTCTGATTTAGCATGTTAATTGTGCCACACAACATGATGGAAGGTATTCTCAATGTGATGGCATGACTTCAATTCCAAAAGGACTGTGTGGTGGTCACTTTTACCAATGCTGTCGTGGACAGCTGCATCTGCAGCAGGTGGATTGATGAGGATGATGTTTGTCCTTGTTGGTTTCCTTGCTGCCTGTTGCAACCCCAATCTAACAGCTATGTATTTTAGGACCAGTCAAGTTTGGCTTGATCAGCAGAGCTGTTGCCAAACCACACTTAGTGGTGGAGATTGAAGTCTCTCACCCAGAGCATGTTCTGTGCCCTTACCACACTCAGTGCTTCCTCCATATGTTTATCAATATAGAGGAGTGCTGATTCATTAGCTGAGGGAAGAATGTCCATGGAACCAGCAGGAGGTTTGCTTGGCTGTGTTCATCCTGATGTCATAAGACTTGCTGGAGTCTATGTTGAGGAATCCCAAGGCAAGTCACTCCTGACTGTATGCCACAGTATTGCCACATCTGCTGGATCTGTCCTACCATTGGGACAGGTCATATCCAGGTATGGTGATGGTGGTATCTAGGACATTGACTGTAAGGTATGATTCCATGAGTATGACTATGTCAGGCTGTTGCTTGACTAGCCTGTGAGACACCCCTCCCAATTTTTGGCAGTAGCCACCAGATGTCATTGAGGAGGACTTTGCGGGGATCAGGGCCAGTTTTGCCATTATCATTTCCAGTGCCTCAGTCAATGCCAAGTGGTCCATGCAGTTTCATGTGACAATAGGAAGTAAATTTTTATTGCTTAACTATAAAACCACGAAATTTCTAATTGAATATTAAGTCTTTTACAGCAAGATGAATGCTGCTTTTTAAAATGCTACTAAATTCCATTTTTGAACCACTTTTTCTTTAAACTGTATTCCATTTTACCAGTTCAAGAAGAGAGATTCTTGTTTTGTCATGCACAAATTGAATACAATTATGGTAACAGAATAGCATGTGCAACAATGATGGAGCTTTTTTGTATACTTCTGTCATATCCTTATACAGAATCAATAATTTCATGTTAGTGCATTTGGAGAAATAAAATTACTGGATGCCGCATTTTCATTGTATTTTTTAATACAATTAATTGTGTATCTCACTCCGCCCACTGATATTAATTATATTTGCAGTTTTTGAAGTGTGATCATTAAATATTGAGATAAATTTGCACATTGCATCTGCATCAGTGATTTCTAAATCAGATGGTACAAATGCAGAGCAAAGCTTATTAGCTCTGCCTATGTATAAGTGCAGTAGGAAAAGAGGGCTTTCATAACCAGTGCTAAGTTGTTTTTCACACCACCTACTTCTCTGTGTTCTAAATAGATTACCTAATTTGGTCTCCCACAGTTTTGTGCTGAATGAAGGGACCTGTGGTGGTGTTATTGAGGCGCTTTGAATTCATTTACCATCAGATCCTCATGGCCAACAAATAGATGAATAAAAGTGTCTACCAGTTTGCTGGCTTTACGCCAAAGCCTTAAAAGTGAAAATAATTTGTCAACAACTGTGCAGTTTGTTCTGTGGAATTATTTGAGCACATTCCATCAGTAAAATCAAAATGAGCTGCTATATGGGTGTACACTTATGACTTGTGAAATATGTAATGTTTGAAATGGTGATCATGATTTCCTCCTCCACCCTTGGCTACATAGTAAGACTGTTGTGAAAATAAGCGATGGAACAGGCAGTAGTGAATTTGATAGTTTTTTTAAAAAATGCTGTCTAAGAAAGGTAATGACTTATGAGATTCTGTGTTCAGTCAAATAATGAATTTTATTTTAGATCTGTTATCTTTACATGGTTGTCTAGTTGAACAAAAAAGGTTGGAAGGTTGGATAAAAAGACAAAAACCTACAACTGATAATGGAGTAAAAATAGTGTTAGTCAAAGCAGGTAGGCTGAGATGAAATGTCAATATTTTAAATCAAATAAAGTCCTGAAAATGGATTAGTAATTAGAAATTTTGAGCAAGTATTTTAAAATCATGTGATGTGGCCATTGCCGACAAGGCCAGTATTTGTTGTCCATCCCTGAGATAGTTGCATGGTCACCATTAATAAGACGAGCTTGTAATTTGACATTTTATTAATTGAATTCAAATTTCATCAGGTACAGTGGTGGGATTTGAACCCATGCCCCCAGAGATATAGCATGGGGTTCTGGATTATTAGTTCAGGGATATTACTATACCACCAGCTGCTCTTCAAACATTAAGGGAAACATGTTAAGGAAAAAGGCTTTAACACAGTTCAGCAGGGACAGAAAAGGCTGCATTATCTCATTTTGTGTTGTAATTTTCTTTTTTGTAAAACATGTTAGAGCTATTGTTGTAAGTATATGGATATTTCATAGATTTAACAATGATTTAGAGTAATTTACACTTTGTAAGCATGCAATTCTTTCATACAGATCCAGGAACAGTCACAGACTAAATGCTTCAACTTTCAATCTTAAGGACATTCCAAATAGAGTCATATACAGCATGGGAACAGACCCTTCGGTCCAACCCGTCCATGCCGACCAGATAGTCCATCTGCCAGCACCTGGCTCATATCCCTCCAAACCCTTCCTATTCATATACCCATCCAAATGCCTCTTAAATGTTGCAACTGTACCAGCCTCTACCACATCCACTGGCAGCTCATTCCATACATGTACCACCCTCTGCATGAAAAAGTTGCCCCTTAGGTCTCTTTTATTTCCCCTCTCACCCTAAACCTATGCCCTCTAGTTCTGGATTCCCCGATCCTAGGGAAAAGACTTTGTCTGTTTATCCTATCCATGCCCCTCATAATTTTGTAAACCTCTATGAGGTCACCCCTCAGCCTCTGATGCTCCAGGGAAAACAGCCCTAGCCTGTTCAGCCTCTCCCTGTAGATCAGATCCTCCAACTCTGGCAATATCCTTGTAAATCTTTTCTGAACCCTTTCAAGTTTCACAACATCTTTCCGATAGGAAGGAGACCAGAATTGCACACAATATTCCAACAGTGGCCTAACCAATGTCCTGTACAGCCACAACATGACCTCCCAATTCCTGTACTCAATACTCTGACCAATAAAGGAAAGCAATCCAAACGCCTTCTTCACTATCCTATCTACCTGCGACTCCACTTTCAAGGAGCTATGAACCTGCAGTCCAAGTTCTCTTTTTGTTCAACAACACTCCCTAGGACCTTACCATTCAGTGTATAAATCCTGCTAAGATTTGCTTTCCCAAAATGCAGCACCTCGCATTTATCTGAATTAAACTCTGTCTGCCACCTCTCAGCCCATTAGCCCATCTGGTCCAGATCCTGTTGTAATCTGAGGTAACCCTCTTTGCTGTCCACGACACCTCCAATTTTGGTGTCATCTGCAAACTTACTAACTGTATCTCTTATGCTCGCATCCAAATCATTTATGTAAATGACAAAAAGTAGAGGGCCCAGCACCGATCCTTGTAGCACTGCACTAGTCGCAGGCCTCCAGTCTGAAAAAGAACCCTCCACCACCACCCTCTGTCTTCTACCTTTGAGCCAGTTCTGTATCCAAATGGCTAATTCTCCCTTTATTCCATGAGAACTAACCTTGCTAATCAGTCAATAAGTTATAAACATAAATACAATATAAAAATCTTGCATCTTGCAAGTTGGCTTCTGGTTGCTATACTTTTGATACTATTGTCAGCTTTTATGTTGAAATGTACTGTGATTTCATTAGTCTCTTGTCCAGTCAAAGGAACCCCATAAATCTCTGACAATGTGACTTGAAAGCTTATGATTTTCCTTCAGTTACTGAAATTTATATTGTTCAGATAAGAGGTCTAATGCCAAAATATTAAAAATACATTAACAATATTCAAATATTTTGTGTTGAAATGCCCTTATGCCTTTTAGTGCCTTTGAGAAAGTCTTTAGTTGAAGGCTTCACCTATCTCCAAAGCCTGAGCAGTGAGTTGATACTTTTGTGGAAGATCTATGGCAGCAAGCGTGTTGAATTTCTCAGAATGCATTATCAATGAGAATGTTGTCTTTTGCACAGAAACTTTTCAACGTTGAAGTTCTCGTTGAAAAGTTAGATGATTCTGTTCCAAAACAACATAATCTTTATTCAATAAAAGCTGTATGTGAAAGAAATAAATGACTTAAGGTTAGGGTCCAGTTATGGCCATTATTTTATCGTCTGTAAATTTTATAAAGTGAAAGTGGAAAATATTAGATTGTAGTTTCTCTTATGTTAGCTTCATTATCTTTTAAAGCAGTTGATTATGAAGCCATCTAATTACCTCACCTATTTTTAAATTTAAAAAGGTCAGTAGATGTAGGTTTGCTCGCTGAGCTGGAAGGTTGATTTTCAAACGTTTCGTCACCATACTAGGTAACATCATCAGTGAGCCCCCGGACAACGCACTGCTGGTGTTTCCTGCTCTCTATTTATCTGTTCAGGTTTCCTTGGGTTAGTGATGTCATTTCCTGTGGTGATATCATTTCCTGTTTTTCTCAGGGGGTAGTAAATGGTTTTTGATAGAGTTCCAGTTGGAATGCCATGCTTCTAGGAATTCTCGTGCATGTCTCTGTTGGCTTGTCCTAGGATGGATGTGTTGTCCCAGTTGAAGTGGTGTCCTTCCTTATCTATAAGTAAGGATACTAGTGAGAGAGGGTCACGTTGTTTTGTGGCTAGTTGATGTTCATGTACTCTGGTGGCTAGTTTTCTGCCTGTTTGTCCAATGTAGTGTTTGTTACAGTTCTTACATGATATTTTGTAAATGGCATTAGTTTTGCTTGCCTGTATAGGGTCTTTCAAGTTCATTAGCTGCTGGTTTGTGTGTTGGTGAGTTTGTGGGCTACCATGGTGCCAAGGGGACTGAGTAGTCTGGCAGTCATTTCTGAAATGTTTTTGATGTAGGGGAGAGTGGCCAGAGTTTCTAGACGCATTTTGTCTGCTTGTTTGGGTTCGTTGCTGAGAAATCGGCAGACTGTGTTCATTGGGTAACCATTCTTTTGAATACACTGTATAGATGATTTTCCTCTGCTCTGCATAGTTCATTGGTGCTGCAGTGTGTGTTGGCTCATTGAAATAATGTTCTGATGCAACTTTGTTTGTGGATGTTGGGATGATTGCTTCTGTAGTTCATTATTTGGTCCGTATGTGTTGTTTTCCTGTAGACGCTGGTTTCAAGTTCCCTACTGGCTGTTCGCTCTACTGTGACATCAAGGACTGGCAGTTTGTTGTTGTTGTTTTCCTCCTCGTTAATGAATTTTATGCCAAAAAGGGTGTTGTTGTTGGTCTTGAAGGTTTCCTCTAATTTGTTTTGTTTAGTGATGACAAAGGTGTCATCCACGTAGCAGAACCAAAGTTTGGGTTGGATGGTTTGCAGAGCTGTCTGTTCGTGTCTCTACATTACTGCCTCTGCTAAGAACACTGATATCAGAGATCCTATGGGTGTTCTATTGGTTTGCCTGTAGGTTTTGTTGTTGAAGGTGAAGTGTGGGGTAAGGCATTGTTCCACTAGCTTGACAATACTGTCTTTGCTGTTGAAGTTGGTGGTGTTTGGTGTATATGTCTTTGGGTCTTCTAATAATGTAGTCAGTGTTGCCTTGGCCAGGTTGATGTTGATAGATGTGAACAGGGCTGTTATGTCAAAAGAGACCATTATTTTATCCTCTTCTATCTTGGTGCCTTTGGTCTTCAGGAATTCTTGGGTGGAGTAGATGGAGTGATCTGAGTCTTCTACTACGACGTGTTTTAATCTTTGCTGTAACTCTTTGGCCAGTCTGTAAGTTGGTGTTCCAGGTAGCGAGACTATGGGTCTGAGGGGGCTCCTGGTTTGTGAATTTTGGGTAATCCGTAGAAGAGTGTAGGATCCGTCTGTTTCATTTTTTGGAAGTCAGTCTTATTTATTTCTCCAGATTTCTGAAGATTTTTGAGTAGGGCTGTGATTCTGTTCTCCAGTTATAGGGTTGGGTCTATCACCACTTGTTGGTAAGTATGTCTCTAGTATGTGCATGTAGTGCGTCCGCTTTTTCAATGAAGTCCCTTTGATTTAAAATGACTGTCAAGTGTCCTTTGTTTGTATCAATTTTGCACTTACTGACACAAAGTTCACGGAAAAGGAGGAAAACAACAAAAAACTGCCATTCCTAGATGTCACAGTAGAGCGAACAACCAACGGGGAACTTGAAACCAGCGTATACGGGAAAAAAACACATACGGACCAAATATTGAACTACCGAAGCAATCATCCCAATATCCACAAATGATGCTGCATTAGAACATTATTTCAACGAGCCACCACACACTGCAGCTCAGAGAAATTATGCACAGCAGAGGAAAATCACATATACCGTGTATTCAAAAAGAATAGGTCCCCAATGAACACAGACTGCTGATTTCTCAGCAACAAACCCAAACAAGCAGACAAAACACATCCAGAAACCCTAGTCACTCTCCCCTACATCAAAAACATTTTGAAAATGACTGCCACGAACTGACCAGCACACTAAACAGCAGCTAATGAAAGACCCTATACAGACAAAACACAAAACTAATGTCATTTACAAACTACTGTGCAAAAACTGTAACAAACACTACATTGGACAAACAGGCAGAAAACTAGCCACCAGGATACATGAACATCAACTGGCAACATGACATCAACGATATGACCCTTTTTCACTAGTATCCTTACATATTAGATAAGGAAGGGCACCACTACGACTGAGACAACACATCCATCCTAGGGTAAGCCAACAGAGACATGCATGAGAATTCCTAGAAGCATGGCATTCCAACCAGAACTCTATCAACAAACACATTGATTTAAATCCCATTTACTACCCCCTGAGAAAGAAAAGCAGGAAATAATATCACCTTAGGAAATGACCTCACCAAACCCAAACATATAACTAGAAAGCAGGATACACTAGCAGTGCTTCGTCTGGAGGCTCACTGAAAATGTTATGTAGTGTGGTGATGAAACATCTGAAAATGAACCTTCCACCTCAGCGAGCAATCCTATATCCAGAACTCAACCTGAGCTACAAAGCTCAAAACTCCCTAAAAAAGGTTAGTGTGGATAGCTTGTACTCAATTGGCAACACCCAGATAACATGTTAAGAGAAACTGAAAGTCAGATATTATCAGAAGAGGGGTGAGGTGAATCTTTGCTTCTAATTTGTTTCGTTTCTTTGAAATATTCTTGAATTTTGTAACCAGACAAAATCTCTGAAGTGAACAAATGGAAATGTAGAGTTGGAGCGGACAAAGGTAATTAGTTTATTGAAGGTGACATGGTCTATAGCTTTCGACCATTCCTTTTGGGGTAGATTGAGATTTGAGAGTGTGATGAGAGAGAATGCACTAAGTTTGAAATAGTTAAAAAGAGGTGGATAGCGATGGAGCTTGTGTTTCGGTAGAAAAGCAAATCAATAGCAAAAGGTAAAGTGGATTGAGAATAGAGATGGAGCTACTGAGGGCAAATCTTTCCCTTACTATTATAGATGTAATGCATGGTTCCTGTTTTCTTACGTTCTCTAATCTAGTTTGACTTAATGACTCCATTTGGTTTCCGATCCTGCAGTGCCTTGATAAGGGAGGTTGATAAGTGACTGTAAATATTTAAAATTTTTAACTGGTCCATAATGACAATGCAGATAGAGTCTGAAGTCAGACCTGTACTTGGTGCCAGCAGCTATGAATTCAGAACAATACGCTCCTTGAAAGGTCACATCTGCAGTTTATTTTACACAAAGATCCCATGACTTGCAGTGCATTCTTAAGCTTGTCCTGACCTTCTGAGGCCAAACTTCTGCTATTCCACCTGCTCAAGTCCTATATTCAATTTCTCTAGTTCTTTTCCTATCTCCCTTCCTGCCTTATCCCTAGCACTCATCGCTGTCTCCACTGACTGTGTTCCAGTAGACTGCTAATCAACTAGCTTTCCTCTGCCTCCCATATTAGCTCATGTTGTTAACATTTTTTCACTCCTCAGATGTTGTCTGCCTCTTATTCAGATTGTGCTTTCTACAGTTCCGACCAATATCATGCAGGAAAGGGAAGACCCAAAATTGACATTTGAATTTGGTCCTGGTAATTGCAGAGTTTAAGATACTTAAAACTAGTTTGGATTATATAATTAAATCCAATTCGAATAGGTACATAAAAAGGTCAGAGTTCCTTATAGTATGTGCAAGGTTTCTCTTTATTGAAAAAGTAAAGGTGAAAGACTGAAGCCCTCCATGGGACAATGCAATAACATATTCATCCCAAGTGTAAACATTGATGTCTAGTTTTGGAGTTTGCAATTATGTGGTGCCATTCAATCATTTATGGAGCGTCGCCAACTCTCCATTGAGGTTCGCAAGGTAAAATAAAGCATAATGAAATATATTATTCACTAGCATCGTTAAAGGCAAACTTGCAACAGCAGTCATAATTGCTACCTCTGGATATTAATTTCCGTGTTCAGATTCCAGAGCAGGTTTTGCAGCTTAGAGATGAACTATTTTCAAACAGGTATGCATGTGCTGACCTGTTGCATCATGTTTTGTTGCTGTGTAATCTATGCATAATATCTATGACTCTAATATAAAAGGATAAAATTCAGAATACCAGCCAAATAAAACAGTAGTTCTGTGTTGTAAGTATAGTATGAGAGGTTCCAGCATTTGAAAACCAACAGCATTATAAACCTCTGACATTAGCTTTAACCTCTTGATTTTGGTTTTTTGACTATTCAGACATGATTCACAATATAGTTAGGTACCAACTAAAACAGTTACTAAGTATTACCAGCAGCAACTTCTAATTGGCTAAGGTTTTTAATATAGTAAGACTCTGAGTGTTTTGTGCAGTACTATAGAGAGAAAAAAAAAGCTAGGTGATAAGTGAATCAACCAAAGACAATTAAACATTTTTTTTAGGGGGTTGAAACAAAAATGAAAGATGTAACAAGAAAATGAAGTGGCGTGTGGGAGTGGGTGGTAGGAGAAAAGTTCCACAAGAGTGTGACCAAAAAGATTTTAATTTCTTCTGTCAAGAGGAACTCTGAGAAAAAGATAAAATTACATTGAAGCTCAGAGTCAAAATGTAGCTGTAATTTGAGAAATTCGGTGAAAGATTCTACCAATGGCAATTCTTGTTTCTCAAGTCACAGCATTTTGTCTCTTTGACAAAGTACAATTTTGTCAACAGAATTCACAAAAGAATATTTAGAAGCATTATTTTCACTAGGTATTTGCAATATTGTAATCAACTTTTAAGTTCTATGGGCTAGATCCCCTGTTTAATAGCATTTTAAAAAAAGTATTATTTTGGATACAAACTCAAATATTGTACTCCTGAACACCAGAACTAAAATTGAATGATGTTTCATTTGCTATTTGTGGTTTCTTGCTTTGCCATGTCGCCATGTTGTGTTCTCATGGCTATAGTGATGAAATTTCAAATTAATTGGCTGTCAAATTAATTAACTTTTGAATAGCCTAGAGATAGAATGGGATTCAATAAATGGAGTTGCTTTTCTTTTTGATCTATTTGAAGTTTATTTTACAATATATGAATTGTCCATGGAAATAGAATCAGATCAAGGTGAAAATTTTGATATCACATCTAATTAAAGAAGTGCTGAATATTTTGGAAATGGAACAAATTGTCTTTAGCTTAGCATTTGCATTCTCAAGGAACATTTGAAAGATGGTGTCAAACTTTAAAGACCAAGTTTCAAGCTTATTGTGAGGAATGTCTTAAGTTTAGGATAAAGCAATTCCCCTTATTGTTTGCTGTTAGGGAGGCAGTTGTTGAGTTCATAGAATTCATTCCTTTTGAATTGATCAGGGGCGTAAGTGAAATGATTGCTTAATGTATAACCTAAAGCTCAGAAACTATACTTCTGACCAATGTGTCAAATTCCTGAGAAAAAGTAACCACATTATTTTACAGATGCTGTCGGATCTGTTGAGTTTTCCCAACAATTTCTGTTTTTCTTTCTGATTTCCAGAATGTCATTTTTTTCCCAACTTATTTAAGTTGAACTAAAAGAATTCCAAAATTTCTTAACAACAATGATAAATCAAATTTAACAAACTAGATAAGACAGTGAAAAAGGCCATAAATTGGAAATTGGCTGGAGACAAGATGGTAGTATTGTTACTTGTCTCTGGGGATCCCATAAGAGTGTGGTTGACTTGATTGTATCAAATCAAAAAGAAATACATTTGTACAAATTATGTAGTGAGTACTTCAAGCAGAAGAAAATTAACTACTTGGCAGGTTGATATGTTAAAGCAGTGTTGTGACAGGAAAGAAGTGTATTTACAAAGGTGAAATAAATAGGAAGCAAAATAAAAGATATCATGATTTGGGAAATAATGAGAATTTGAAAATTCTAAGATCAAATCTCTAATAATAAAATGGATAATGTGGAGTTGCGTGAAAAGTTAGATGAAATTTTCTGCTATCTCCCAACAATTGTTTACAAATGATCATAATTCTGGATTAGCGGTGCTGGAAAAAGCACATCAGTTCAGGCAGCATCCCAGGAGCAGTAAAATCGATGCAGTAAAAGCTTTTGCCTGAAACGTCGATTTTATTGCTTCTCGGATGCTGCCTGAACTGCTGTGCTTTTCCAGCACCACTAATCCAGAATCTGGTTTCCAGCATCTGCGGTCATTGTTTTTACCTTGCAAATTATCGTAAGTCAACACTGTAATAAAGGTGGTTTTATATCTGATTCCACCAATGGAGGACGATTGAGATGATTGAACAAGTATAGTCCATTGCAAAAATTAACTTATTAAATGGATATTACACGTTCTTTTGATTCACACAGCAAAGAAATATAAACTTTTGTAACCGTGGATGGATATTTATTCATGTAAAGCAAAAGTGTCCGGAGTGATAACTTCTGAAAATTCAATGGAATCATCAAAGCATTTGTCCAAGACAACACAACACAAAACAACACAACACAGGAATTGGCCCTTTGGCTCACCAAGGCAAAAGTGAGGACTGCAGATGCTGGAATTCGGAGTCTACATTAGAGTGGTGCTGGAAAAGCACAGCAGGTCAAGCAGCATCCAAGGAGCAGGAAAATTGCGTTTCGGGCAAAAGCCCTTCATCAGGACTTGACCTACTGTGCTGTTCCAGCACCACTCTAATCTAGCTTTGGTTCATCAAGCCTACACCGATTGACTCACATTCATGTGTCTCAAGATACGACTTAAATGCTGCTAACATGCCTGCTTCCATCACCTCCAAGTGAGTATGTTCCAGGCATTCGCTTCCCTCAGTGTGAAAAATTTTCCCTGCACTTCTCCCCTAAACTTTCCCCTCTCACCTTGAACTTGTGCCTCTTGCGGTTGATCTTTCCACCCTGAGAAAAGCCTTTGACTATCTACCCTATTTATTCTTATAATTTTGTAGACCTCTATAAAGTTGCCCCTCCTCTTTCCAGTGAAAACAATTTGAGTTTATCCAACCACTCCTCATAATTAAAACTCTCAGACCAGGGAATATCCTGGTAAACCTTCTCTGCACCCTTTCCAAATCATGCATGTCTTTCTGGTAGTGTGGCGACCAGAACTGCATGCAATATTCCAAATGTGGCCTAACTAAAGTTCTGTACAGCTGTAACATAATTGGCAACTTTTATATTTGATGCCCTGGCCAGTGAAGGCAAGAATGCTTTATGCCTTCTTGACTACCTTATCTACCTGTGTTGCCACTTGCAGGAATCTGTAGACCTGTATGCCCAGACCCCTCTGTATGTCAATGCTCCGAAGGGTTCTGCCATTATGCAACTGTATTGTATGTAATAATGATTTGGTTGTGTTCAGTCAGATCTGGAAAGAACTTTGATTAACTCCTGAGTTAATTTTTGATCAATTTGACATGTGATGAATTGTGGGCATATCATGCGACCTGAATGGACGCATACAGGAAATGTCAGTAGCTCTGAGCTTTGGAACTCAAGCAGTGGCTGGAATCACTGTGATCCATTGGCAAGATTGTATTGCCTAGATAAGCATATTATCCGCATGCAGGTGGATAAGGAATGGGTGACTGCCAGACAGCCTAAGAAAGCTAGGTAGATATTACAGGAATTGCCTGAATCCTGCTACAGAATTATTTTTTCCCCATTCTGTATACTGGTGAGGGTTTTAGTTTATTGGAGGAGTGCAGCAAATTATCAGATCTGCATGTCCAGTAGTCGGGGAAGATTGTCCTCACACTTGGTATGACAGTAATCCAGTCTGGGGAGGGCACCCTTGCAGTCATTATGATGATGAAATAGTCTGAGAAAGATGTCCTTTTTATTGGGAGGAAATAAGGAGTAATATCACTGGAAAACCAGAGTTGTTTACCCTACTGGAGGAGTAGACGCTCCAAGAAGAGACCTGATTGGTAAGTAGCAGGTAACAACATTTATCGCTTATAATTTGTAAGGTCTTTTTCTAGTTTTAGTTTTGAAGGGCTGTATTCTGTAGTAACAAGAACAGGTAAGGGCCCTAGAATAATTGTTATTATTTAATATTGAGCATCTTTCAAAGATTTAATTTAATGCTGAAAGTTGTGGTGTGCTCGTGCTCCTCTGGGGAAGCAAGGCACATTTCCAGTGCCTGCAATTAGCATGTGTGCAGGAAGAATCTCCAACTGGACCTTCTGAAACTCTGGGTTTCAGAACTGGTGTAGACCTGGGGACACGAGCATCTGTAAAGCTGAGAGAATCATGAATAGCACATAGAGTAAGGTGGTTATGTCACAGGCTAAGACTCCACAAGCAGAAAGGGAATGGGTTACAGCTGGACATTGTATGTTTGGGCAGTGCAGGTATCCTCTCTGATCTTTCCTCTGAAAACAACTCTCTTGCTTTGGATATTATTGAGAGAATGGACTTTCAGGAAAAAAAACAGCAATAGCCAACATCATGGGATCATGGTTGGCTCTTTTTGATGAGTGGAGCACAAGTATGGGAATGCAGTCGTCATAGGGGATTCATTTGTAAGGAGATAGATAGAAATTTTTTTTGGCTGCAAATGAGACTTCAGAATGGTATGTTGCTTCTCTGATGTTGGGGTCAATGATGTCCCAGAGTGGCTATGGGCCATCTTAGAGTGCAAAGGTGAATAGCCTGTGGTCATGGTATACATGAGTGTAATGGCTTTGGTAGCTTAGAAGAGATGCGATCCTAAAAGCAGAATATAGGCAGTTAGGAATCAATGCAAGGAGTCAGAGAAAGAGGGATCAAGGTCAAGAACAAATCCCAGCAGGGTGATTAGGAGCAGCAATACGCAGAGGAATCAAAAACCAGAATCAAACCAGTATGCAGTAAAAAAAAAGTGAAATTTGAACAATGAATTTTAAAAAGACAAGCCATAAGGCTTTGTGCCTGAATACATGGAACATTCAATATAAAGTAAATGAATTAATCATTTAAATAGTTGTAAACAAGTATGATATATTGGGATTACAGAGACATGGTAAGAGGTGAAAAGAGATGGGAACTAAACATCTTGAGATATTCAGCATTTTGGAAGGACAGACAGAAAGGAAAAGGTGGTTGAGTTGCATTATTTGTTAAAGAGGATATTGAGGAAAGGTATTAGTTGGGACAATGTTGAATTTGTGTGAATAGAATTGAGGAATACCAAGGGGTAAAAGACGTTAGTGGCAGTGGGATATAGATCATCAAACTGTTGGGTTAATGTTGGGAATAGCATTAAACAGGAAATAATGGATGCATGCAGTAAAGAAACATCTGTAACTAATAGTAACTTTAAATTGCATGTAGATTTGGTGCATCAAATTTGTCACAGTACAATAGAGGAGGAATTTCTAGAGTGCATATCAGGTGGTTTTCTGGCCCAATATGTTGATGAACCAATTCTAGAACTGGCCATCTTAGACTCTATGTTATGTAATCAGAGATCCTTTGGAGATACGTGATTGCAATATGATAGATTTCTTCATCAAGATGGAGTGTGAGGTAATTGATTCCAAATCCTATTAAGGGAAATTATCTTGATATGAGACTGACTTGGTGGTGATGGATTGGGAAATGTTACTGAAGTGAATGGTAGTGGATAAGTAATGGCAAACAAAGACCAAATGGGTGAACTACAAAAATTGTTTTTTCTTGTCTGGCGCCAGAGTGCAACGAGAACAGTGGCCAAACTATGGCTTATGAGGAAGTTAGAGATACATTTGAATGCAAAAAAGGAGGTATGCAAACTAGCAAATAAAAACAACAGATCTGAGAATTGAGAACAGTTTGGAAGTCAGAAAAGGAGGACCAAGGCATTAAATAAGAAGGGGGAAATAGAGTGTGAAAGCAAGCATGCAGGGAATATTAGAACTGACTGTTTATAGAGACATGTAAATGGAAAGCAATTGGTAAAAAGTAATGAAGGTCCCTTACAGTCTGAAATGGGAATTTCTAATGGGGGACAAAGAAATAGCTGACAAACAAAATTCATAATTTGCTTTTGTATTCATAAAGACATAATTAATGTACTAGAAATGATGGGGAACACAGGGTTTAGTGAGAGCAAGGAACTGAAGTAAATCTATACGAGGAGAGAAATTGTGTTGGAAAAATTGATGGGCTCTAAAGCTGATCAATCCCCAGGGTCTGCTAATCTACGTCCCAGAGTAAGGATGGCCCTAGAAATAATGGATGCATTTGTAGTCACCTTCCAAGATTCTTCAGACATTGGAACAGTTTTTACAGATTGGAAGGTAGTAGTTAGAAACAGAGGGAAGGAGAAAGCAGCGAGTGAGTCTGATATTACTAGTCAGGAAGATGCTACAGTCCATTATCAAGGATTTTGTATGTGGAAAAACATTGGTGGAATCGGACATTATTAGCATGGATTTACAAAAGGGAAATCATGCTTGACAAGTCTACTGGAATTCTTCCTGGATGTATCCAGTAGAGTTGATTGGGGGAAACCAGTGGATGTGGTTTATTTGGACTTTCTAAAGATTTTTTGCAAAGTCCCATGTAGGAATTTAATGTGTAAACTGAAAACACATAGAATTGGGGTAGTGTATTGAGATGGATGGAAAATTGATTACCAGGGAGGAAACAAAGAGTAGGAATAAACTGATCTTTTTCTGAATAACGTGCATCGGTCCTAGGACCTGAGCTATTCACAATGTATGTTCATGATATAAATTAGGGAATTAAATATGATATCTCCAAATATACAGATGTCAAATCTGGGTGGAAAGGTTAGCTGTGAGGACGATATAGAGATGCTTCGGTGTGATTTGAACGTGCTGAGTGAGTGAGCAAAAGTATAGCAGATGCAGTAATATGTAGTTAAATATCAAGTTATCCACTTTGGTAGCAAAAGTAGGAAGGCAGATTATTTGAATGGCTGTAAATTTACAGATGAGAATGTTCAATGAGACCTGGGTGTCCTTGTGAATCATTTGCTGAATGTAAGTATATAGGTACAGTAGGCAGTAAAGAAGACAAACTCTATGTTGGCCTTCATAGCAAGATTTGACTATAGAAACAATGATGTCATGCTACAATTATGCAGGGCATTAGTGAGTTGAGAGTGTGGTGCTGGAAAAATACAGCAGGTCAGGTCATACATGGAACATCAGGTGCAGTTTTTGTCTCTTTCAGAGGGAGGCTGTTCTTACTATAGAGGGAGTGCAGCAAATGTTTAGCAAATTGATTTTTTTAGGGCAGTGGGAGGAGAGATTAGGTTAGATTAGTTAGAATTATATGACAGTGGTTTAGCAGAATGAGGCAGAGATCTCACAGAAACCTATAAAATTCTAACAGGTTAGATGCAGGAAGGATGTTTTCATTTATTAGGGAGTCCAAACCAGGGACATTGTTTAAGAATAAGGGGTAAATCTTTTAGAGTCAAGATTAGAGTGGTACTGGAAAAGCATAGCAGGTCAGGCAGCATGAAAAGTGCAAGAAAATCTATGATGAAGGGCTTTTGCCTGAAACTTTGATTTTCCAGCTCCTTGGATGCTGCCTGACCTGTGCTTTTCCAGCACCACTCTAATCTTGACTGTAATCTCTAGCATCTGCCTAGTAAATCTTTTAGAACTGAGGTGAGGAAAATTTTCTTCATCTGGAGAGTGATAAGCCTGTGGAATTCACTGCCACAGAAAGTGGTTGAGGCCAAGCATTGATTTTCAAGAACCAGATACATATAGCTCTTTTAGCTAAAGTGATCAAAGGATTTTGGAGAAGAGTATTGAGCTCAAGGATCAGTTATGATCATATTGAATAGTGGAGCAGACTCAAGGAATTGAATGGCCTACTCCTGCTTCTATATTTCTGTTTCACCATTGGTAGACCAGCTGTGCAGGTGGGAACAAAGAAGTGTGAAGAGCAGTAATGATAGGTAAATCATTGTTAGGAAGGTAACAGATGTTTCTGTGGCTGTAGGCATGACTCCAGGGTGGAATGTTGCCTTTCTGGTGCTGTGTCAAGGATGTTACAGGACAGTTATAAATATTCTTTGAGAGAGAAGGTGATCAATCTGATGTCACTGTCTATGTTGGTAGCAGTAGGAACAATGGGAACTTGGTTCAAAAATTGTTTATGTCTGAATTATTGTCAGTACCAGGCACCAGTGAGTATAGACTGGAGAATATGACAAATAGATGGGTGGTGGAAGATGGTGCAGAAAGGAGGGCTTCAAATTGTCTTGGACTCAACAAAGTTGCTTTATAATGACCCCCCCCCCCCCCCCCCCCCCATCGTAAGGTTAGAAATGGGGATGTTCACTGATGAATACATAAGGCTCAGCAGAATTCACAATCCTCAGATTCTGAACTGTCCATGTTCCAACGCATTAAGACCTTGACAGTATCAGGTTGGGCTGACAAATGACAAGTAATATTCATGTTGCTCCTTACTCCTCCAAGACCGCATTAGGGAACTGGAGCAGGAACTGGATGAACTTCGGATCATTCAGGAGACAGAGTCTGTGATAGATAAGAGTTACAGGAAAGTAGTTACTCCTAGGCATGAAGGAAGCTGGGTAACTGTTAAAAGAGGGAAAAACAGTCAGTGCAGGGATCCCCTGTGGTGGTTCCCCTGAAAAACAAGGATACGTTTTTGTATACTGTTAGGGGGTGGGCGACTTACCAGGGGCATGCATTAGGGTGCAGGTCTGTGGCACAGAGTCTGTCCTTATTGCACAGAAGGGAAACGAGGGTGGGGGGTAGGGGGGGAAAAGGAGAGTGTTAGTCATGGGGACTAAATAGTTAGAGTGTTAGATAGAAGGTTTGTTGGGAACGTAAGAGACTTGCTGTCGGTGTGTTGCCTTCCAGGTGCCAGGGTCCGTGATGTCTCAGATTGTGTATTTGGGATCCTGAAGAGAGAGGGTGACGAACCTCAAGTCATGGTCCACATAGGTACCAATGACATAGATAAAAAGAGGGATAGGAATGTAAGGCAGGATTTCAGGGAGCTAGGGTGGAAGCTGAGAGCTAGAACAAACAGTTGTTATCTCTGGTTTGTTATTCGTGCTATGTGATAGCAAGGTGAGGAACAAGGAGAGATATCAGCTGAACATGTGGCTGCAGGGATGGTATAGGAGGGAGAGTTTCAGGTATATGGATAATTGGGGCTCATTCAGGGGAAAGTGAAACTTCCACAAACAGGACACCTTCACTTGAACCAGAGGGCTACTAATATCCTGGGTGGGAAATTTGCTAGTGCTATTTGGGTGGGTTTAAACTAGCTCAGCAGGGGGATGGGAAATCTGTGGTATATTCCAGTGCACAGGATGATGTGAGTAGGGAGGACATGGACAGGATTTCGCGATTACATGAATGTGCTCGCAGACAGCAAGCTGGTTTGAAGTATGCAAGCTTCCAGCATTGATAGGTACCTGGGACTTCGATGTTGTGGCCATTTCTGAGACACGGATAGAGCAGGGTCAGGAATGGATGTTGGAGGTTCCAGGGTTTAGATCTTTCATTAAGGTCAAGGAAAGTGGTAAAAGAGGAGGAGGTGTAGCTTTGCTAGTCAAGGACAGCATAATGGTGGCTGAAAGAATTTTCCACGAGGACTTGTCTACTGAGGTAGTGTGAGCTGAGGTTTGAACCAGGAGAGGAGAGGTCACACTGCTGGGAGTTTTTTTATAGGTCTCTGCAAAATTCCAGGGATGTGGAGGAGAGGATTGGCAAAACGATTCTGGGTAGAAGTGAAAGGAATAGGGTGGTTATTATGGGGGATTTTAACTTGCCCAACATTAACTGGAAATGCTATAACTCTGGTACGTCAGATGGATCAGTTTTTGTCCAATGTGTACAGGAGGGTTTCCTGACGCAGTATGTCGAAGGGCCGACACGAGGGGAGGCCACACTGGATCTGGTGCTTGGTAATGAACCAGGCCATGTGTTTGATTTAGTAGTAGGTGAGCACTTTGGAGAGAGTGACTGTGATTCGGTGACGTTTAGTTTAGCGATGGAAAGGGATAGGTACATGCCACAGGGCAAGAGTTGTAGGTGGGGGAAGGGAATTATAATGTGATTAGACAAGACTTAGGATGCATAGAATTGGGTATCCGAGGATTCTCTGGGAAGCTAGGGAGGATATGGCGGAGCCTTTGGCCTTGATCTTTGAGTCGTCATTGTCTACAGGTTTATTACCAGAGGACTGGAGTATTGCAAATGTTGTTCCCTTTGTTCAAGAAGGGCAGAAGATGACGCAGGTAATTATAGAACAGTGAACCTTACGTCAGTTGTAGGAAAAGTTGAGGAAAGGATTATGAGAGATAGGATTTATAATCATCTAGCAAGCAACAATTTGATTGGAAATAGTCAACATGGTTTCGTCAAAGACAGGTCGTGTCTCACAAACCTCATTGAGTTTTGTGAGAAGGTGACCAAGCATGTGGATGAGTGTAGGGCAGTTGACATGATGTACATGGACTTCAGTAAAGCCTTTGATAAGATTCCACATGGTAGGCTTTCGGAGAAAAAGCAGAAGCATGGGATTGAGGGTGACTTCGCAGTTTGGATTAGAAACTGGCTTTCTGTAAGACGGCAGTGAGAGGTGGTTGATGGAAAATATTCAGCCTGGAGTCCAGTTATTAGTGGTGTGCCACAAGGATCTGTTTTGGGACCACTGTTATTTGTCATTTTTATAAATGACTTGGACGCAGGCATAGATAGATGGGTTAGTAAATTTGCAGATGACACTAAAGATGGTGGAGTGGTGGCAGTGTGGAAGAATGTTGCTGTTGAATTTGGATAAACTGCAGAATTGAGCTGAGAGATGGCAAATGGAGTTCATTGCAGATAAATATGAGGTGATTCACCTTGGGAAGAATAACAGGAAGGTAAAATACTGTGTCAGTGGAAAGATTCTTGGTAGTGTTGATGGGCAGAGGGATCTTGGTGTACATGTAAATAGATTCCTGAAAGTTGCCACCCAGGTTGATAGTGCTATTAAGAAGACATACAGTGTGTTAGATTTTATTGGTAGAGGGATTGAGTTCTGGAGCCGTAATGTCATGCTGCAATTGTACAAAACGCTAGTGCGGCCTCACTTGGAATATTGTGTAAAGTTCTGGTCGTCCCATTACAGGAAGGATGTGGAAGCATTGGAAAAGGTGCAGTGGAGATTTACTTGGATGTTGCCTGATCTGGGGGAAAGGTCTTATGAGGAAAGGCAGAGGGACTTGGATCTGTTCTTATTGGGGAGAGAAAAAGGCTAGGAAGGGGTTTAACAGAGACATACAAAATGATCAGAGGATTAGATAGCTTGGACAGTAAGAGTCTCTTTCCTAGGATGATGATGATGTCGGCTTGTACGAGGGGCATAGCTGCAAATTAAGGGGTGATAGATTTAAGACACATGTCAGAGGCAGGTTCCTTACTCAGAGTGGTAAAGGCGTGGAATGCCCTGCCTGCCAATGTAGTTAACTCAGCCATGTTAGGAACATTTAAACAGTCCTTGGATAAACATATGGATGATGATGGGATAGTGTGGGGGGTAGGCGTACATTAATTCACAGGTTGGCACAGCATCAAGGGCCAAAAGGCCTGTGCTGCACTGTATGTTCTATGTCACATGACTGCCATTCAGTTATCATCTCCAACAAGTGATGATTCAACTAAGACCCCTTGATATTCAGTGACATTATCATCAACGAATCCCCAAATATCAGCGTCCTGGTGATTACCACTGACCAGAAATTGAACTGGATTAGTCATACAAATACTGTAGCTACAAGAGCAAGTCAGAGGCTAGGAATCCTGCTGTAAGTAACTTACTGACTTCTTAAAGTCTGACTCCCTGAAGCCTGCCCACCATCTACAGGGCACATGATAGGAATGTGATGGATTTTTCACTTGCCTATTTGACTACAGCTCCAAAACACTCAACTTGACAACCTCTGGGATAAAACTGCCCACTTGAATGGCACCACACCACTCTGCAGCCATCTATACGCAATAGCAAGACCATCCAAGACCATGTCCACTGCCATTTAGAAGGACTAGACTGAGGGAGAATATAATTGAGACATAGGAACGAACACCTTCCCCCTTGATGGAGGGATCAATGACCAGAGCATAGATTTAATGCAAGAGGCAAGAGAGGATGTAAGGAAAATGTGAGGGTGGTGGGAATCTGGAGCTCACTATTTTGAAAGTTAGGAGAGGCAGCAACCCTTACGAGCTTAAGTATTTAGACTTACATCTTTCATACCATGGCTTGCAAAGCCTACAGGTCAAGTACTGGAAAATGTGATTAGAATAGTTAGACAGCTGTTTTTGACCAGCATAGACTTAGTGTAGCAAAGGACCTTTTTCTGTGCTGTTGACCTTTGTAACTCTATGGCAGCAGACACACGAGAATACCATCAGCTGAAAATTCTCATCCAAACCACTCACTGTCCTGACTTGGAAATATATTGCAGTTCCTTCAGTGTTACTCAGTAAAATTCCTGGAACTCCACCTCTAACAGTCATGTGGCTGTACCAGCACCAAATAGGCTGCAGTAAGTCAAGAAGGCATCTCATCACTGCTTTTTAAGGGCATTTGGAGGTGAACAATGAATGTTGGATCACTGAGTGATGTCCTTATCCCATAAAACAATTCCTGGGACACTGGACTGGCTCTGGATAAAATGACACCTGAAGACAGCTGAGACTGAATTCCTTGCAGAACATTTTCCTAGTGATTGTGGGAGGATAGTCACCTAATTCTGTAGGTGTTTTGAAAGAGGAAGAGAAAATACCATCTAGTAGTATCTGATTGCACACTGTACTGGGACAGATGGATAGCATTAGCATAGAGAATTGTAAGTTCTGTAATTGGATACAGAATTTGGCTCAAAGGTAGAAGACAGAGGGTGGTAGTGGAGGGTTGTTTTTCAGACTGGAGGCCTGTGACCAGTGGAGTTCCACAAGGATCAGTGCTGGGCCCTCTACTTTTTATCATTTACATAAATGATTTGGATGCGAGCATACGAGGTACAGTTAGTAAGTATGCAGATGACACCAAAATTGGAGGTGTAGTGGACAGCAAAGAAGGTTACCTCAGATTACAACAGGATCTTGACCAGATGGGCCAATGGGCTGAGAAGTGGCAGATGGACTTTAATTCAGATAAATGCGAGGTGCTGCATTTTGGGAAAGCAAATCTTAGCAGGACTTATACACTGAATGGCAAGGTCCTAGGGAGTGTTGCTGAACAAAGAGACCTTGGAATGCAGGTTCATAGCTCCTTGAAAGTGGAGTTGCAGGCAGATAGGATAGTGAAGAAGGCGTTTGGTATGCTTTCCTTTATTGGTCAGAGTATTGAGTACAGGAGTTGGGAGGTCATGTTGCGGCTGTACAGGACATTGGTCAGGCCACTGTTGGAATATTGTGTGCAATTCTGGTCTCCTTCCTATCGGAAATATGTTGTGAAACTTGAAAGGGTTCAGAAAGGATTGACAAGGATGTTGCCAGGGTTGGAGAATCTGATCTACAGGGAGAGGCTTAACAGGCTGGGGTTGTTTTCCCTGGAGCGTCGGAGGCTGAGGGGTGACTTTGATAGAGGGTTACAAAATTATGAGGGGCATGGATAGGATAAATAGGCAAAGTCTGGGGTCGGAGAGTCCAGAACTAGAGGGCATAGATTTAGGGTGAGAGGGGAAAGATATAAAAGAGACCTAAGGGGCAACTTTTTCATGCAGAAGGTGGTACGTGTATGGAATGAGCTGCCAGAGGATGTGGTGGAGGCTGTACAATTGCAACATTTAAGAGGCATTTAGATGGGTATATGAATAGGAAGGGTTTGGAGGAATATGGGCCAGGTGCTGGCAGGTGGGACGAGATTGGGTTGGGATATCTGGTCGGCATGGACGGGTTGGACCAAAGGGTCTATTTCCATGCTGTACATCTCTATGACTCTATGAATCTACGACTCTGTAAGATGATCAGAGGATTAGATAGGGTAGACAGTTAAAGTCTTTTTCCTAGGATGATGACGTCAGCTTGTATGAGGGGACATCACTACAAACTGAGGGGTGATAGATTTAAGACAAATGTCAGAGGCAGGTTCTTTACGCAGAGAGTGGTATGGGCATGGAATGCCCTACCTGCTAATGTAGTTAACTCAGCCACATTAGGGAGATTTAAACAATCCTTGGATGGCATATGGATGATGATGGGATAGCGTAGGGGGACGAGCTGAGAATAGCTCACTGGTTGGGGCAATATCGAGGGCCGAAGGGCCTGTTCTGAATAAATGAAAAAGTAAAGTTTGCTAAATCAGATCTACGTTGCATGTACGATATTGCATGGGTAGATTGGCATGTGGAATTATGCTGTAACAAACAAGGGGACCTGATTGAAGGAAGGGCAGGATTGAGTTTTAAATATTTCTAGTTTGAGTGTTCAAGACTGTAAGGAAAGGAAGAAAAGGAGGAAAGGCACTAGTATTGATTCAGGACAGCACTGTTGTACCACAAAGACCAGATATCTTGGAGGATTTGAAGATAGAATCAACCGGAAGGGTACCGTCACATTGCTTGGCATCGTCTACAGACCAATTGAAGGAAAGGATATTAAAGAACAAGTCTACAAGGAAATAAGAGGTGAAAGCATTGTAGGCTAGTAAATATGGATGGTTTTAATTTGAATATAGACTGGGATAATGGTAGAGTTAAGGACCGAGAGAGGCAAACATTCTTTGATTGTGTTCAGAAAAATTTTCTACAGCAGTAGGTGCTTGATCACAAGAAAGGCCACATTGCTAAGCTTGCTTCACAGAGATGAATTGGGTCGAATAAATAAGTGTCAGTGGAAGAACATTTAGAGTATGCTGATCATTGATCCATAAGGTTTCAGATGACAGTTTAAAAAACAAAGACAATTCGGAGTAAAAATAATTAACTGGGGAAGTGCTAACTAAAATGGGGCAGGAACAGAACTGGGTCAGATCGACTGGAGTCAAAGGGTGGTAGGAAAATCTAGTTGAACAATTGGTTACCTTCAAAGAAGGGATGGTTTGGATACAGTGGAGATATATTCCCTGAAAAGGGAAAGGTAGGGCAAATAAATGCAGAATCCTTGGTGTTGGTTAAAGGAGCTAGAGATTAAGATAAAAAAAACAAAAAGTGAGCTTATGATAGGTGTCACATAGAAAATACATGTGAACAACCAAAGGGAAAACAGAATGTTCGGAAGGGAAGTGAAAAAGTAAATAAGTGAAGCAAAGAGGGAATATGAAAATAAGATTGGCAGCTAACTTACAGGGGAATATCAAACAGAATTGGGAAGTGCTGAAGAACCTCAGCAGGTCTGATAGCATGTGGAGAAAAAGCAGAATTAATGTTTCAGTCCAGTCACCCTTCTACAGAAGTTTAGGACAGTTCTAAAGGTTATTAAAAACATTAATTTTTCTTTCTCTTACAGATATGCCAGGGCTGCTGAATTTTTCCAACAATTTCTGTTTGTGTTTCTGATTTCCAGCATCTGCAGTTCTTTGGGCTTTTTTTTTTCTCTTTTTCAGACTGTGTGTGGTATTAGTCAGGTATGCACTGCCTGATAGTAGCTTCAATTGAGGCATTCAAGAGAGCAGTAGATGATTTAAATGAAAACAATGCATGGGAATCCTGAGGGACATGATTTACATGTATTTGGAGAGGCAAGGGTTGATTAGGGATAGTCAATATGGCTTTGTGTGGGGGAAATCATGTCTCACTAACTTGATTTTTTTTGAAAAAGTAATGCAGAAGTAAACACGGCAGTGGTTGGTGGGGGAGAAGTTACTGAGCGTGTGACATCAGCGATGATGTGAGGGCCGGAAGTGGTGACACGTGTGGTGCATGAGGAATTATGAGGACGGAAGTTGCCATGATTGGGGGCGGGCGGAAGTGACGTCATAGATCACCGTGGGGGATGGTAGCTGCACCAGCCGAATGGCTAATGGTGTCCGAGCAGTTCCAACTGCCGCTGAGACATTAACGGCCTCAACCTGTCTACCCCACCCCCCCCACTCCAACTTCTCACCCTCACAATGCATAGCTGTCCACTCCCTCTGCTCCAATCCCAACCTCACCATTAAGCCACCAGATAAAGGGGGTGCAGTGGTAGTCTGGCGCACTGACCTCTACACAGCTGAAGCCAGACACCAACTCAAAGACACTTCCTCCTACCTCCCCTCAACCATGACCTCACCCCTCATCACCAAACCATCATCTCCCAGACCATACAGAACCTCATCACCTCAGGAGATCGCCTACCCACAGCTTCCAACCTCATAGTCCGGGAACCCCACACTGCCCGGTTCTACCTCCTTCCCAAAATCCACAAGCCTGACCCCTCTGGCCGACCCATTGTCTCAGCATGCTCCTGCACCACTGAACTCATCTCTACCTACCTCGACATTGTCCTATCCACCTAGTCCAGGAACTCCCCACATATGTTCGAGACATCACCCATGCCCTCCACCTCCTCCAAGACTTCAGTTTCCCCGGCCCCCAACGCCTCATCTTCACCATGGATATCCAATCCCTCTACATCTCCATCCACCATGACCAGGGCCAACAAGCCTTCTGTTTCTTCCTCTCCCGACATCCCCAACAGTACCCTTCCACCGACACTCTCATTCGTTTGGCTGAACTGGTCCTCACCCTTAACAATTTCTCCTTCGAATCCTCCCACTACCTCCAGACCAAAGGAGAAGCCATAGGCACACATATGGATCCCAGCTATGGCTGTCTCTTTGTTGGCTACATAGAACAGACCATCTTCCGTAATTACACTGGCACCACTCCCACCTCTTCTCCGCTACATTGATGACTGCATTGGCGCCACCTCATGCTCCCGTGAGGAGGTTGAGAATTCATCAACTTCACCAACACATTCCAATCTGACCTTAAATTTACTTGGACCATCTCTGACACCTCCCTCCCCTTCCTGGGCCTCTCCATCTCCATTAATGATGATGGACTTGACACCACCATTTTGTTTTACAAACACACTGACTCCCACAGCTACCTGGATTACACCTCTTCCCACCCTACCTCCAGCAAAAATGCCATCCCCTATTCTCAATTCTTCCGCCTCCCCCGTATCTGCTCCCAGGAGGACCAGTTCCACCACAGAACACATCAGATGGCCTCCTTCTTTAGAAATCGCAATTTCCCTTCCCACGTGGTTAAAGATGCCCTCCAATGCATCTCATCCACATCCCGCACCTCCGCCCTCAGACCCCACCCCTCCAACCGTAACAAGGACAGAACGCCCCTGGTGCTCACCTTCCACCCTACCAACCTTCGCATAAACCAAATCATCAGTCGAAATTTCCGCCACCTCAAAACGGACCCCACCACCAGGGATATATTTCCCTCCCCACCCCTTTCCGCTTTCCGCAAAGACCATTCCCTCTGTGACTACCTGGTCAGGTCCACACCCCCCTACAACCCACCCTCCTGTCCTTGCACCTTCTCCTGCCATCGCAGGAATTGCAAAATCTGTGACTACACCTCTTCCCTCACCTCCATCCATGGCCCCAAAGGAGCCTTCCACATCCATCAAAGTTTTACCTGCACATCCACCAATACTATTTATTGTATCCGTTGCTCCCGATGCGGTCTCCTCTACATTGGGGAGACTGGAAGCTTCCTAGCAGAGTGCTTTAGGGAACATCTCCGGGATACCCTCACCAATCAACCACACCGCCCTATGGCCCAACATTTCAACTCCCACTCTGCCAAGGACATGGAGGTACTGGGCCTCCTTCACTGCTGCTCCCTCACCACCCGACGCCTGGAGGGAGAACGCCTCATCTTCCACCTCGGGGCACTTCAACCCCAGGGCATCAATGTGGACTTCATCAGTTTCCTCATTTTCCCCTTCTCCCATCTCACCCCTGTTCCAAATTTCCAGCTCAGCACTCCCCATGATTTATCCTACCTGCCTATCTTCCTTTCCCCCTATCCACCCCACCCTCCTCCCTGACCTATCACCTCCATGCCCACACCCATTCCCTACTGTACTCTATGCTACTTTCTCCTCACCCCTACCTTCCTCTCATTTATCTCTCCAACCTGCAGGCACTCTGCCTGTATTCCTGATGAAGGGCTTTTGCCCGAAACGTTGATTTTCCTGCTCCTCGGATGCTGCCTGAACTGCTATGCTTTTCCAGCACCACTCTAACCTATGACCCCTTTTAGCCCATCTGATCCCTCGTTTAAGACTCGTCGTACTCTTCTGATATTCCTCCAGGGCCTGTTCTGTCCTTAGCTGCCTAGACCTTACGTATGCTTCCATTTGCCTCTTGGCTAGTTGTACAATTTCTTCTGTCTTCCACGGTTCACGAATCTTGCCCTTCCTATCCTTTGTCATCAACGGGACTTGCCTATCCTGCACTATCTTTAACCTATCTTTGAAAGCCTCCCACATATTAAATGTGGACTTTCCTTCAAAGTCCCTTATGGATATGTTCAGTACAGATCTTCATGGCAAATCAGCAGCAAAAATAAAGCTTATTGTCTATCAAGCCTGGTTCCATTCTGGGATTTGATTTGTTCAATATTACCCTCATCTGGCATCATAACAATTTCAAGAATCAGAATAAATATAGACAGGCATGAAGCTACCCAAGAAATTTTATACTGCTGCATGCTACATAGAATCTCATGCTTCAGCCTATGAAGTCCTATGTCCTTGTCTGTTAACTCAATACCCAACCCAAACAAGGCACTAAATCTTTGAGAGATCTTCTGTTTTGGCATTGCACATGCATCTAGAGCAAGTGCAAAGCCAAATGTGAGGATTAGCAGTTTGCATATGTGCTCAATGGAATATGAAACTGCAGTTACCTGTAAAATTATACTAGAGTGTTCGATCAGCTTAAGAGACCAGGAGGCAGGCATATTGGGCTAACTCCACAAGAAAGCAAGATCAATGCTGACATTTAGTCAGGATATATAAGAACAAGAAAAAACATTTCAGTTCCTTGAACCTATTCAAATCAATTAATTGATGTCTGATTTGTGCCTTAACTCACTTTACTCCCTTCAATCCAAACTCTTTGAAATCTCTAGTTTGGGGATAAGAATTCCATATTTCTTCATTTTGTGTGGAGAAGTTCCCAATTTTAGTCTTAAATGGGCAAATATTTATCGATGTATCCATTTAAGGCAGTCAGTTCGACTATCTCTTGACCTTCTCAATACAAGCTTTTACAAATCATGTTCATTTATAGGTTATTCTGCTTTCATGCCTGTTTCATCAATCCTAATTAGCTGTAATGCGATTCACAAATAGGGGACGCTGTTCTAAAGCATGAACTATTAAAATGTATGTTGGCAATAGTGCGATCGCATCGCCAACATTTTAAGTGTTATTTGTATTACACGTTTCTTGTACAGTGCAGGATTGCACTGGAACTCAACTAATGCTCTACAGAGGAACCTCAGTTATCCAAATATTGATTATTCGCATCTTGGATTATTTGAAGATGACTTCAAGGTCCCACAAAAATGTTACATTAAAGGGGTAAGTGTATTCGACTTATCTGTACTGAAGAACAGAGTAATGGAGTCAGGAATGTACAGCACAGAAACAGACCCTTTGATCCAACTTGTCCATGCTGACCAGATATTCTAATCTAATCTACTCCCATTTGCCAGCACTTGACCCATATCCCGATAAACCCTTCCTAGTCATATTCTCATCCAGATGTCTTTTAAATGCTGCAATTGTACTAGCTTCCACCACTTCCTCTAGCAGCTCATTCCATTCATACACCACCCTCTGTGTGAAAAAATTGCCCCTTAGGTCCCTTTTATATTTTTCCCCTCTCACTCTAAACCTATGTCATCTAGTTCTGGACTGCCCCACATCTGAAAATGTTGGCAAAAACAATGAAACACAAGCAGCTCAGGCATCTGTGAGTGGATATTTTTTAAGTAAAGCTTGTTACACAGTCCTTTTACAAAAGTAAGTGCTTTAGGTTACAGGTATTTCTGTCACTTTACCGGGCCATTCATTTTAAAAAAAGGCTGCGTAAACGCATGCGCGAGGCGGTGCTCCCGTCTTTCTATTGTGAGACTGTGTTCTCAAAAACTGATAAATGCTGTTAGGATTGTAGAAGCTATTCGGGACTTTGATTAATGCTATCTTCACCACTTTTTCTTGCCAAATTGTAAATACTGCTGCATTTTTAAAAATGTTTTCTCGTGTTATCATCGCTTTATTTTGCTCATCATGTGAAATCTGTATCCTTGTGCACTCAATACATTAAGATTATAGATTTAAATAAAATCTCTGATAGAGCACAGCATTAGATCAACATGGCTTACCTTGTTTAAGTCAATTATCCAAATAATCAGTTATCCCAACGAAATAGTGTCCGTCCATCTTGTTTGGATAATCGAGGTTCCTCTGTATAGAAGAAATGCCTGTATTCTATCCTCAAATTTTTTTTTTAGGTTCACGCCTTGATGTCGTGGTGAGTGTGCACTGTAGCCTCATAACCCTCTTCCATATTGTTATCCGTAAACCTGAATGCAACATCTTCAGAATAAATCTGACCTAGGCTTTAAAACTGATTTGTCATTCCTGACTTTTGTATTCCAGGTGCCTTGAGATAATATCCAACATTCCAATAGTTGTCTTTTTTGACTTTCTGAACATGTGTACTCGCTTCCAGTGTTTTATATGTGAGAATGTTTGTTTGTGTCAATTTTGCTCTGCAGTTCCCAGCTTATTGTCATTTACAAAATATTCAAATTAGTGCTGTCCATATGTCTTTGTACCTTCCTGTTCCCATTGGCTCTACTCATATGCCTCCTGATACCAGAAGGTATCATGATAAAGGGATATGAAACATTTCAGACTGAAAATATTGACAAAGCTCAAGATTGGAAATCTCTAGATTCTTTTGGTGTGTACTGTAGGCTGTTGAAATAGTTTGTGTTAGCTTTCAAGTTTTCTGAAGTAGGCATTTTGTGTGCATGTGTGAGAGATTCTGAACTTATAAAATGACAAGCAATGAGTAATAATAACGTGTCAATTATGTTAAATGTACTAAATAAATGTAGGTCATTATTGTGGTTGTGAACATACATTACCAATTTAGATATCTCAGAATGATCAAAGTAGCCAGGGAAATTTAGTCAACATTGTTCAAGAATTAATGCATAGGGCCATAGAAACAAAGTTTGGGATTGCCCAAGTAAAGTTGTGCCCTGCATATTTTTTAAACTTGTCATTATATTGTGAATGCATATACATCTTTATTTTGAAATGTTAAAATGTTTTAATTAATTTATGTATTTTATTTTTCAGCCAGAAAGTGAAGTGTCTACCACAGCTGATGACTATACGTCAGAGGTAAATATCTTGTGAAGAATGCATAATATTTGGGGTTTAAGATTATTAGAAATTATATTCTTTTTTGTAAAAGTACATAAAGTATTTCAGTAAAAGGATATGGCAGAGGGATTCTCCTAGAAGGGATTAAGAATCTGCCCAACAAATTCAAAGAGAACTTATAGGTACTTAGACTTGCTTAATCTATGATCTATTCTAAAATTATTTAAACAAATTTAAGAGTAGATAGACTTTTCAGTAGTCATTTTTATACCTTGGAGTTCTAAAGAGTTCTAACAAGGCACTCCAGGAGCACTAACTATCAAAAAGAATTATTAGATCATGGTTCAATTCTGTGGAGTTGGAAATGAGCAACCATAACACCTTTAATTACAAAGACAACTAATATGACCTAGATGCCGAACATCAGTAATTCTAATGAGATGAGCATAGTATAGTAACTCATGGATTCTGCATATTTTTATTTGAGAATGAAAGGTATGAAAATGAAAGTCTGGAATATTTAAAATACATTTTAAGAATGGAATGAGTTATCAAAAAGGTACTGATTGCAAATGTACCAGTTTTTTGACAACTAACAGTCAAATTTTGAATGCTATCAAAAAATATTCTCACAGAATATGTTGGAGACAACTTTCCAATCATTCTGGACCTGAATGAATGCTGTCTTTGGGGACTTATGGGGGGATCAGTGGCCTTTCTCAAATCTTATCTTGTGTGTAAATTATGAATCTCTGAAATATAACAGGAAATTTATTTCAATGCTTAAAAAAAGTTATTTTGCCTATATGAGAGCTGTCATCCTGATACATACACCCAGCAGAGAGCATCAGGGTATTTAGCAGAATCGAGCAAAGTAGATAGAGCTGAAAGGAGAAAGAGTTTTGCAACTTTGATGTATTGCAGTTCTCTGTGAGCCTTCAGTAGTGAAAAATAATGTTTAACAGCACCTTTGTAGAAGAATGAGCAGTGATCTCATTGAAACAGATAGAATTCTTAAGAGGCTTCATGGGTTAATGCTAATTTCCCCTCTTGGGAGAGTCCAGCACTTGAAGATGTAATCTCAGAATAAAGGAGTGCCAATTTGAGACTGAAATAAGGAATTTCTTTGCTGAGAATGGAGTCTTTTGAACTCCTTGCTACAGAGAACTGAGGGACAGAGTCCTTGCGTGTATTATAGTCTGAGTAGATAGATTCTTGATCAATAGGAGAATCAAGAATTACAGGGAATAGGCAGAAAAGCATACATGAGAAATGTTGGATTAGCCGTGATCCTATTGAATGGGAGAGTATGCTTGATGGCTGGATGGCTCACTCCTGTCCCTATATTTTATGGCCTTATGGAATGTGGAGGATGTACCTTATTTTCAGGAGTCTAAGACAATGCTTTGTGTTCCTATTATGGTTAAAGAATGCTGATCGGTTGGGCGTGTGATTTGGTAATGTACATAACTTAATAACTTAAAAGTTATACCTATCAAAAAGGCACTGATTGCAAATGTACGAGTTTTTTGAACTCTAACTTCTTATCTGCAAAAAAAAGTAAAGACTTTGACAAGTGAAGCTACATCAATCATTTGAAAGAAGAAAATGGTTCTTAATTTGAGATGTATTAATGTGCTTTTTGATTACAAGTGACTATCAATGATTTGCGTTTAATTTCTGATGGATGTGAGAAGTTGAGAAAGTTTCGGTGAAATGCAGAATGACCAACTGTTGGACGACTGTGTAATGAAATGGTTAGACCATATTTTACGTGCTGTTCACCTATACTAATAAATATTCATACCGTATTTTTTTTTTTGGAAAGATGTTTAGGAATGGATGAGAAAATGCTTAAAAATATTGTTTGGTTTGTACAGGCAAATGGTTGTTGTACAGTGCAACGAGAAACTATATTTAAAGCAGAAGATATGAGGGTACAGTATGAAGTCAAATAACTTGCTGGCATATTTAACCACAGCTACTGACCAAATATTTTCCATATGGTTAGAACAGTTCCCAGTATGTAATTCTATATAGTTGTCTGCATTCATTGAGGTAAGAGTAAATTCCCATTGACATTAAGGCAGTTTCAGATTGAATATGGCAACAAGGAGTCTTATCAAGACTGAACTTACTGGAAATTGGGGGGAAACATTTTTCTGATGGGAGTCATAACCAGCATAAAGGAAGATAGCTATGATTGTTAGAGGGCAATCCATCACTGCACTCCTCAAAGTCATGTCTTATGCCCAGTCATCTTTAGCTGCACAATCAATGACCTTCCCTCCATCATAAGATCTGTTGTGAAGATGTTCATTGATGATTGCGTAATGTTCAGTACCATGCATGACTTCTCAGAGACTGACACAGCCTATGTCCATGTGAAGGAAGACCTGAACAACATTCATGCTTTGGTGATAAGTAATGTTTTCCCGGACCAATGACCATCCCTGTCAAGCAAGAATCCTCTTGATGTAGTGCATAGTGGCAGCAGTGTGTACCATCTATAAGATACACTGTACCATGTCACAAATAATCATTGGACAGCAACACTAGACCTATGACCTCTACCACCTAGAAGGATAAGGGCAACATTAAATATGGGTATGCCATCACATGAAAATTCTTCTCCAAGCTGCATATTATCTTGGCTTCAAACTATATCATCGCTCCTTCAGTGTCATTGGGTCAAATACCTAGAATTCCCTCCTTCACTGCACTGTGGGGTTGTCCCTACATACCAAGGACTGTGGCTGCTAATCACTACTTTCTACAGGGTGACTATGGGTGAGCATTAAATCTGACCTAGCTAGCAATGCCCACATCCCAAAATCAACTTCATAAATTTCAAAAAGAAGAGAGTTATTTTATCAGTTTTTATAGATGCTTGATAGAAAGCATCCTATCTGGATGCATCAGAGCTTGGTATATCAACTACTCTGCCCAAGACCACAAGAAATTAAGAGTTGTGAACGCAGCCTAGTCCATCGCATAAACAAGCCTTCCATCTATTGATGCCCTCTGTACTTCTCACTACCTCAAGAAAACAGCCAACATAACCAGAGACCACTTTTACTCCAGTTATACTTTCTTCCAGCCTCTTCCATTGGGCAGAAGATAAAAAAGTTTGAAAACACATACCAACAGATTCAAAAACAGCTTCTTTCTGACTGTTATCAGACTTTTGAACAGAACTCTCATATATTAAAGTTAGTCTTTCTCTACAGCAGTAACACTATACTCTGTATTCCCTTCTATTATCCTGATGTACTTGTATAAGTATGATTTACCTGGATAGAATGCAAAACCATTCTTTTCATTCTGTCTCAGTACATGTGACAATAATAAATCAAATCCACTCAAATCATTACAGAAATTGGTCAATTGTCTGTCTGGTAAATAAAGTGGAATGCTAAATTTTGACACCTGTGGATTCAAAATGATTTCTCTCATCACTCTAACTAATGCAAAAGCTCTTCCTAAAGAATATAGCCCAATTTTTTTTAAAGTCTAAATGCAGCACTGATGAGCAATTCAAGAAAGGCTCTCAGAGTGATATACAAGAGTGGTTGCAAAACATTCTTAAGTCTGTTGAAGCAGAGAAAGATTGGAGTATAAGCAGGATTAGGCCTTTTGCATGTTGAAGCTTCCTCTATTATTCAAGATATTTTCCAGTAACACTGTTCAGAGATATTATAACACACTTTTGGAACAGATGCAACTTGAATCCAGGTCTCCTAATGCTAGCACTGCCCCACAACAGCCCTTAACTCATCCATTCAGTGTTTTTCTAATCAATCTATTCAGAGATGTTATTACAAACCTCTGGAACAGATGGGATTTAAACCTGGGTCTCCTGGCTCAGAGGTAGGAGCACTACCACTGCACCAGAACAGCCCTCACCTCTGCCATTCAATACAATCATGGCTGATCTAGCTCAGCTGCACTTTCTGCAGTAACCCATTATTCTTCACCATCCTAGTTTCTTTAATTTCATCTGTGCTGCCCCTGATCTGGCCTGATACTTGCACTAAGTGTTAAAATTGAAGTTTTTATTTGCTCCAACTGGTATTCATATGCCTCAATACACAAATTCAACCGAAGACACACTGGAATTTTTTGGGGCTGTTTTAACCATTGTGAGTAGCAGATGGTTAACAATGTCTATTAACATGGTTAACTAACATTCTTTGATAGTTTAATGCATAACCTACATACTAACTTTAGTGTTGTGAATTGCTTGACTAGCTCACTCTGAGAGCAAGGTATATTTCTTCAGTGTTTATTGCAACTTTTAACAATGCAGTTATCATTTTAATGTATCAACTAAGTGAATAATGTATCTTTTTTGAAAGTGGAATACCTATATTTTCCAAATTAAGGAGATGGTTAAATTTCTTCCTAACGGAGTTTGCAGTGTTCTAATTTATACCAGATTTATATCAAATATCACTGCTTTCAACCTCAAATGCATAATTGGTCATTGTTATTAAACATTTTAAAAATTAAAAAATTTAAAATAAAAGTTATATTTCTCTGGAACTATCATTATGCTTAACTTTTCAACTTCTGCTTTTCAGCAGGTCATACGTATTGTAGTTTAATATTTTCAAAATGCTGCATTTTGTTGTAGTCTCCTTCTTTCCAAAGTTCATGAATGGGAACAATTCTGCAGATGTTAGCAAGCTTCTGCATATTTCATTCAAATAATTACTGTTCAAATGTGAATCCAAACTCTTGAGTTGTTACCTTCAGGGGATTGCAACCTAGGTCCATCTGATCCTACTGACATTTGTGCATGCACATCTACCAGCAGGATCTAATGATAAGGATCTAGGATTTTAAGTCTCATTTCCTTAGAGGCCAAGTATACAATGACACTGATCCCTTGCAGTGAGTTAGCATTACAAAGACCAAGTACTGAATATTAGGTTTTCCAGTTCGAATAGTTCAGTGTCACAGTGCCCAGCCATTGGAGGACCTGAAATTATTCGGTAAGATAATGGAAAGTTGTCAACCTCCTGCCAGTTTTGAAAAAATTTGGGCATGTCTTAGGTAATATTTTCCAATTTTTATCCTCATGATTTAATTTTTCAGCGTGACAAGTAGATTATGTATACTGCGCATAGATTTTATTCTCTGAAGACTTGGTAATATTATTGCCATGTTGTAATAGTTCATAAAAGTATTCACCTGAAATAATATAGAATTAATAACGTTATTTTGTGCCTTGACCACCAAAGTGCTGTGAATCGAAAGACAAACCTATCATGCAGCTTTTGAAATGCAAATTGCTAACAATGGTTTCTATAGTGATAAATTGCTACTAGCTGCATGTATTAATATTAAATCAACCTCTATGAAAATATTTTTTCTCGATTTATGCCTTTTCCTTAAAGATCTTTAAAGCAATGTATCACTGTACAGGGTTCTAATTCATTTTAATTGCTTCAGGAAGAGGATTTTAGTATATCAAGAACCTGTTCTGAGCATGATGCGCAGCCCTTTCAGACAAGACTTGAAATAATGGAGGAAGATTTAACTGCTAAACAACAAGAGATTGAAGAGCTGAACAGAGAGCTGGAAGAGCTGAGAGGGGTATTTGGTAAAGAAGGTTTTCAGCAGGTAAATTTCCATTCTTCCCTTTTGTGCATTTCTTCTTTTTTAAAGCATGTGTACTTGATCTATTTTTGGCGTTTTGAAAAAAGCCTTAGTAAAATATTGAAGATTTTTCCTGGTCTAAGAATTTTTCAAAATCCTTTGGTTTAATACTAAATTAAATATAATGCATTTTTAAAGGCAAAATTTGAAGTCTTGTTTGTAATTCAGTATAGTGACCTCACTGTTCAAGCATAGTTTGTAAAGAGATGAAAAGCATTTTAAATGAAGAAACTGTATTACTGTTTCTCTGATATCGTTGAACTCATCTCAGATTCATGCAACTTATGGTTTCTAATGAATATTCTGCTAGTGTTTATATTAATCATTTTGATATAATCCATTACTAAGATTTACATCTAGCATTGCATATTCAAAATTTAGAATTGTCTGAATGGAAGAGACTTGCAAACTAAGATTTTTAATACAGTATATTCCAAAACATTTCAATCCTGTTAAAGAAAGTAAGTTTTTGAACTCACACTTACATCTTGTCTTTGTTTTAGAGTCAGAAGTGCATTGTGGAAGTTTACTAAGATCTTGGTGTAGAGTTTATGAATCTCTATTTCCTAGTACTAACTTTGCTTTACTTAAGTTCACTGGTGCTGCAATTTCTGTTATTGGAATCAAATCACCTTGGTTGTAAAAGTAATATAAAATACATTATTTTATGTATTAGACTATGCATGCTTGATTTCTATTTTGCTTTATAATGTATAAAATATCCTTTGGTACATGTAGGATGTCAAGCCATTTTTAGTAGGGAAAGAATTCCGTTCAAAGTTGTAGGACATAACAGTTGACTACTTATTTAATTGAAGGCTGCATTTATTTTTGTTTATGTTTTGTGCACTTTTCATTTTCTTTCTTTTGATGAATCCTTTCATTCTAATGCCCTGATGCTTGTGTGGTTCTTTTCAGTATAATAAAAACATCAGATGTATCAACACCCATTTACTTTAATACTTACTTTGAGTCCTTAACTTTTCTGGTTTACATTTGTGGTATCTTAAAAGATCATTAGCAAACTTTCTAAATCTATTTCTAAAGCATTTGCATATTTTCTAAACCTATTTGGTAATTCAGTTTCCTCTTATGTCTCATACGCATGCCATCCTTCAGTGACATTATCCAAAAAGATGCAGTTTCTGCATGTGCAGTGGTGGTACCTAGCTTTTTTATTCACTAATGCGATATGAGCACTGGCTGGGCCAGCATTTGTTGCCCATCCATATTCACCATTGGATATAACTCAGTGCTTGCCCTGCCCATTTCAGAGGACTGGTAAGAGTGAACAATGCTGCTGTGGGTTTGGCCAAATTGGGTAAGGGTAGTCCTTCCCTAAGCCACATTTGTGAATGAGATGTATTTTCACAAAATCGACAGTAGTTATCGTCATTGTTAGACTTGAAATTACAATTTTGTTGTTGAATCAGCACATTGAGATTTGAACCTAGGTCCCCAGAACATTACTCTGGGGTTCTAGATTTCTCAAATAGCGAAAATATTACTAGACCATTGTCATCCCATTACCAATCACATAACCGTTATTCTTGATCTCTAAATTGTCAACTTGCTTATCTGACATCTAATACTAACTGAGCAAAGATTTATGTCAGTGAAATATAAGAAAAGCTGAAACCATTGTATTTTCAACTCTCATCACAGACTCCACTCCCCTGCTACTAATTTCATTGCCTCCTCCTCTGAGCTCTCTGAAGCTGAATATTTCATAACGTTGGTGTCATATTTGACTCCAAGAAATGCTTTCAACGCCACAACCTGCCTTAAGAACGTAGAAGCAGGACCTTGTTTCCAACATAGCATCTATTCCAGCCTCAACTCCTATGCTGCTAACATCCTGACTTGTGCCTTTGTTATCTCTAAATGTGTCTCTTTTAATGTACTTGTGGCTGGGTACCCACAATTTATCTGCAGTATTTTTAAGATCATCCAAAATTCTGTTTCTCATATTCTAACAGAGGAGGTTCTAGAGATGCTTCATTGTGATTTGGACATGCTGAATTAATGAACAAATGCATGGTAGATGAAGTATATTGTGGTTAAATGTGAGGTTATTCAATTTGGTAGCAAAAGCAGGAGGACAGATTATCTGAATGATGATTGATTGAGGAATGAGGAGGTACGCCGACCTTCATAGTATGCAGATTCAAGTATGGGAGCAGGGATGTCTTGTTGAGACCACACCTGAAGTCTTGCGTACAGTTTTGGCCTCCGTATCTGAGGGAGGATGTTCTGGCTATAGAGGGATTATAAGAAAGGTTTTCCAAATTGATTGCTGGGATTGCAGGACTGTGAAGAAAGACTGGAGTTTAGAAGAATGAGGAGCATCTCATAGAAACCTATAAAATTCTAGACAGGGCACATATAGAAAGGATGTTGCCAACGAAGAGGGATTCCAGAATCAGGGGTCACAATCAAAAGATTTTTGGTAGACCACTTAAGATTAAGTTGAGCAGATATCTTTTTCTCCCAGAGAGTGGCGAGCCTATGGAATTTTGTGCCACAGAAAGTGGTTGAGACCAAAACGTTGAATGATTTCAAGAAGGAGTGAGAAATAGTTCTAAGGGCTAAAGGGCTGAAAGGGTAAGGAGATAAAGTGGGCACACGATACTGAGTTCGATGATCAGCCATGATCATATTGACTAGCAGATCAAACTCAAAAGGCTGAATAGCCTACTCCTGCCCCAATTTTCTATGTTTCTCTGTCTGTCTTGCCATTCTGTCTGGGCTCATTAACCTTCGCTGGATCTTAAATTTTAAAATTCTAAGCCTGCTTTTCAAATCTCTTCATGGCCTAGCATCGCTCCCATCTATGTAGTCTCTTCCAGTCCAACAATCCTCTTGTTTCTTCATTTCTTAAATTCTGACCTCTTGACAAAATCTACGAGTGGTAATGAATGCAAAGTATTCCGCCAGGAGGTCGGTGACAAGTGGGGTCCCGCAGGGATCTGTTCTTGGCCCACTGCTCTTTTTAGTTTTTATAAATGACTTGGACGAAGAAGTGAAAGGTTGGGATAGTAAGTTTGCCAATGACACAATGGCCACTAGTGTTGTAGATTGTGTCAAGGGCTGTTGCAGGCTACAACGGGACATTGACAGGATGCAGAGCTGTGCTGAGAAGTGCTAGAAAGAGTTCAACCTGGTTAAATGTGAAGTGATTCATTTTGAAAGATCGAATTTGAATGCTGAATACAGGGTTAAAGACAAGATTCTTGGCAGTGTGGAGGAACAGCGGGATCTTGGGGTCCACATAGATCCCTCAAATTTGCCACCCAAGTTGATAGGGTTGTTAAGAAGGCATGTGGTGTTTTGGCTTTCATTACAGGGGATTGACTTTAAGAGCCGTGAGGTTTTGCTGCAGCTGTATAAAACCCTGGTTAGACCACACTTGGAATATTGTGTTTAGTTCTGGTCTCCTCATTATAGGAAGGATGTAGATGCTTTCAAAAGGGTGCAGAGGAGATTTGCCAGGATGCTGCCTGCGTTGGAGGGCTTGTCTTATGAAGGGAGTTTGAGTAAGCTAGGGCTTTTCACACTGGAGAGAAGAAGGAAGAGAGGTGACTTGGTAGATGTATACACGGTAATGAGAGGCATAGACAGAGTAGCCAACCATAGATGTTTCTCTGGGCAGAAATGGCTGCCATGAGGAGTCGTAATTTTAAGGTGATTGGATGAAGGTATGGGGAGATGTCAGAGGTAGGTTCTTTACACAGAGATTGGTGGGTGTGTGGAATGCATTGACAGTGTAGTAGTAGAGTCAGAGACATTAGGGACATTTAGCCAACTGCTGGAAAAGCACATGGATGGCAATAAATTTGAGGGGTCTGTAGGGTGGGTTCATCTTAGATTAAGATGAATGCTCAGCACAATGTTGTGGGCCGAAGGACCTAATCTGTGCTGTACTGTTCAATGTTCTATGTTCTAAAATCCGATTTTAGTCATTCCCGAGTTGTGACCATGACTTCAGCTGCCTGGGTCCTAAGTAATTGAATTCCCTTCCTGAACCTTGCTGCCTCTCTTTACACCTTTGAAGATGCACCTTCAAGGGTACTTATTTGACCAGGCTTTTGTTCATCTGCCCAGGTATATCATTGTATGGCTCAGTGCCATATATTTTTTCATGATACTTGAGCAAAGTATCTTGTGATGCTTTATTATATTAAGCACACTGTATAAAAACACATTCTGTTCATGGGATGTCAGTGTTGCTGGCTAGGCCAGTAGTTATTGTACATCCCGAACCACATTGCTGTGTGTCTGAAGTTACATGTAAGCTGGACCAAATAAGCACAGCAGTTTTACTTCCCAAATGATATTAGTGAACTACATGAGTTTTTATACCAATTGGCAGTGGTTACATGGTCATCATTAGTCTAGCCTTTTATTCTAAATTTTTATTGAATTCAAATTCCACCAGATGGCATGGTGAGATTTGAAACCATTTCCTTGGAACAGAAGTCTGGGATTTTGGATTATTAATGTGGTGACATTACCTGCATCTTAATAAAGACATGTTATTTGTGATGAGATAATACAGGTTTCTGGGTCCTTCGAGCCTGCTCCGCCATTAGAGTCATAGAGTCACACAGCATGGGAAACAGGTCCTTCAACCCAACTCATCTGTGCCGACTAGGTATCCTAAATTGAATTAGTCCAATTTCCTGCGTTTGGCCCATATTCTTCTCGACCTTTCCTATCCAATGCCTTGAAAATGTTGTAATTATAGCTGCCTCTACCACTTCCTCTGGCAACTCATTCCATATATGCACCACCCTCTGTGTGAAGACATTGCTCCTCAGGGGGTCCCTTTTTAAATCTTGCCCCTCTCAGTTTAAACCTATGCCCTAAACCCCTACCCTGGAAAAGACCTTGGCTAATCACCTTATCTATCACCTTATAAACCTCAATAGGTCTCCCCTCAGCCTCCTGTGCTCCAGGGCTAAAAGTCCCAGCCTATTCAGCCTCTCATTTTCCAGTTTAATAACATCCATCCTTTAGCAGGGCAACTATTGTACACAGTATTCCAAATGTGGCCTTATCAATGTTGTACAACTGCAACATGACATCCCAACTTCTGTACTCAGTGATCTGATTGATGAAGGCAAATGTGCCAAACGCCACCTTTACCATGCTATATACCTGTGATGCGACTTTCAGAGAACTGTGTACCTGCCACCCCTAGGTCTCTCTGTTTGACAGCACTCTCCAGAGCCCTCCCATTAACTGTGTAAATCCTGCTCTGGTTTGCCTTACCAAAATGCAACAACTCTCATTTATCTAAATTAAACTCCATCTGCCATTCCTAAGACCATCAGACATTGGAGTGGAAGCAAGACCACTCCGCCATTTAATCATGGCTGATGGGCACTTCAATTAAGACCATAAGACATAGGAGTGGAAATAAGGCCATTCGGCCCATCGAGTCCATTCAATCATGGCTGATGGGCATTTCAACTCCACTTACCAGCATCCTCCCTGTGGCCCTTAATTCCTTGTGACATCAAGAATTTATCAATCTCTGCCTTGAAGATATTTAGCGTCCCGGCCTCCACTGCACTCTGCGGCAAAGAATTCCACAGGCCCACCACCCTCTGGCTGAAGAAATGTCTCCGTATTTCTGTTCTGAATTGACCCCCTCTAATTCTAAGGCTGTGTCCACGGGTCCTAGTCTCCTCGCCTAACGGAAACAATTTCCTAGCGTCCACCCTTTCCAAGCCATGTATTATCTTGTAAGTTTCTATTAAATCTCCCCTTAATCTTCTAAACTCCAATCTTGTTACTTTACATTTCTCCTATAACCGATAACCAATCAGTCTGAACCTACGTCCGATTCCTGATGACTTCCAATCCTGCCAGCCGTGCATGTGGCTGGAATGCTGAATTCACCGAAAATTCTGACACTGTTAATATGAGTGTGCAAAACTATGTAATGACTTATTTGAGCTATTAAAGTACCGTTTGTTTTTGTCTGCTCTTTCATTCTTTCCATTTCCCTGCCTTTCCTTGTACCTCATTGCTTCCATCTCTCAGAACTTTACAATGAGCAAGAGTGGGATCAACAGAGGAAGATAACAAGAATGGCTACAGGTGGGGAGGGTGGGTGGAATTGTGGAGGGTGAATTTAGAGGAAGGGTCTGGAATGGAAATAGCAAAGCCAGAGAGTCACTCAAGGAAACAGCAATCAGGAGGGGTGATGAATCGAGAGAGTAGAATGATGCAAGCAGGAGGGTTTGAGAAGAAGTTTGTGAGCAGGAGAGTTGGTGGTAATTTGCTTCAGGAAAGAGACTAACCTTGCCCAGAAAGTGTACAAAAACAAAATTATGATAGCACTATTTGGGAAACCTTCCTAATTTATCAACAACTTCAAATGAAAATACATTTATTCAAATGTACTTCAGAATAGGTATAGAGAGATGTGTTTATATCTGTCCGCTGTGTCATCAGTGCAGTATGAAAATAGTTAAAAGTCGTAATTGATGGCGTTATTTATTTTTTATAATTGTATTATTTGTAATTAATCATTCTTTTTATGTTTTATAATTGTATTCTTTACACAGCTACAGGACTTTGAAGCTGCAGTCAAGCAGAGAGATGGTATTATTACTCAGCTTACTGCTAATCTACAGCAAGCTAGGAAAGAAAAGGATGAGATTCTACAAGAATTTTTGGACTTAACAGAGCAAAGTCAAAAACTAAAAATTCAGTTTCAACAGGTAAAATTAACTATTACCAGTCGAGTTAAAATATTGCGAAAGAGATGATTTATATACAAGTGTGCAAGCTGTTAATTTAGCACTCTGGTATACCTATTACTAGTTGAGCATAGAGTATTAAGTTCCACCTCCACTCCAGAATACAAATTCACAATCTGCTGATACTGTAGTTCTATAGTGAGATACTAACTTTTACATTGAGATGGATGAACTTGCCGTGACATTATTTTAACAAGAGCAAGGCATTGACATGGTGTTTTCATCAATGTTCCTTCCTCAAGGAGCATCGCATTACGGTAGTGAATCAGTTATAGAGTCATAGAGATGTACAGCATGGAAACAGAACCTTAAATCCAAACCAATCTAGTCCCACCTGCCAGCAACTGGCCCATATCCCTCCAAACCCTTCCTATTCATATACCCATCCAAATGCCTCTTAAATGTTGCAATTGTATCAGCCTCCACCACATCCTCTGGCAGCTCATTCCATACACGTACCACCCTCTGCGTGAAAATATTGCCCCTTAGGTCTCTTTTATATCTTTCCCCTCTCACCCTAAACCTATGCCCTTTAGCTCTGGACACCCCAACCCAGGGAAAAGTCATTGTCTATTTATCCTATCCATGCCCCTCATAATTTTGTAAACCTCTATCAAAGTCACCCCTCAGCCTCCGACGCTCCAGGGAAAACAACTCCAGCCTTTTCAGCCCCTCCCTGTAGCTCAGATCCTCCAACCTTGGCAACATCCTTGTGAATCTTTTCTGAACCCTTTCAAGTTTCACAACATCTTTCCGTTAGGAAGGAGACCAGAATTGCATGCAATATTCCAACAGTGGCCTAACCAATGTCCTGTACAGCCGCAACATGACCTCCCAACTCCTGTACTCAATACTCTGACCAATAAAGGAAAGCATACCAAATGCCTCCTTCACTATCCTATCTACCTGCGACTCCACTTTCAAGGAGCTACGAATCTGCACTCCAAGGTCTCTTTGTTCAGCAACACTCCCTAGGACCTTACCAATAAGTGTATAATTCCTGCTAAGATTTGCTTTCCCAAAATGCAGCATCTCGCATTTATCTGAATTAAACTCCATCTGCCACTTCTCAGCCCATTGGCCCATCTGGTCCAGATCCTGTTGTAGTCTGACGTAACCCTCTTTGCTGTCCACTACACCTCCAATTTTGGTGTCATCTGCAAACTTGCTAACTATACCTCTTATGCTCGCATTCAAATCATTAATGTAAATGACAAAAAGTAGAGGGCCCAGCACCGATCCTTGTGGCACTTCACTCGTCACAGGCCTCCAGTCTGAAAAACAACCCTCCACCACCATCCTCTGTCTTCTACTTTTGAGCCAGTTTTGTCTCCAAACAGCTTGTTCTCCCTGTATTCCATGAGATCTAACCTTGCTAATCAGTCTCCCATGGGGAACCTTGTTGAACGCCTTACTGAAGTCCATATAGATCACATCTCCTGCTCTGCCCTCATCAATCTTCTTTGTTACTTCTTCAAAAAACTCAATCAAGTTTGTGAGACATGATTTCCCACGCCCAAAGCCATGTTGACTATCCCGAATCAATCCTTGCCTTTCTAAATGCAGGTACATCCTGTCCCTCGGGATTCCCTCCAACAACTTGCCCACCACAGAGGTCAGACTCACTGGTCTATAGTTCCCTGACTTGTCTTTACCGCCCTTCTTGAACAGTGGCACCATGTTTGCCAACATCCAGTCTTCCGGCACCTCACCTGTGACTGCCGATGATACAAATATCTCAGCAAGAGGCCCAGCAATCACTTCTCTAGCTTCCCACAGAGTTCTCAGATACACCTGATCAGGTCCTGGGGATGTATCCACCTTTATCGGTTTCAAGACATCCAACACTTCCTTCTCTGTAATCTGGACATTTTGCAAGATGTCACCATCTATTTCCCAACAGTCTATATCTTCCATATCCTTTTCCACAGTAAATATTCATTTAGTATCTCCCCCATTTGCTGATCTTTGAGGAACCCTATTCTCTCCCTAGTTACCCTTTTGTCCTTAATATATTTTAAAAAACCCTTTGGATTCTCCTTAATTCTGTTTGCCAAAGCTATTTCATGTCCCTGTTTTGTCCTCCTGATTTCCCTCTTCAGTATACTCCTACTTTCTTTATACTCTTATAAGGATTCACTCGATCTATCCTGTCTATACCTGATATATGCTTCCTTCTTTTTCTTAACCAAACCCTCAATTTCTTTAGTCATCCAGCATTCCCTTTTACCCTGACAGGAACATACTTTCTCTGGATTTTTGTTATCTCATTTCTGAAGACTTCCCATTTTCCAACCATCCCTTTACCTGCAAACATCTGCCTCCAATCAGCTTTCAAAAGTTCTTGCCTAATACCATCAAAAGTGGCCTTTCTCCAATTTAGGACTTCAACTTTTAGATCTGATCTATCCTTTTCCATTACTATTTTAAAACCAGTGGAATTATGGTTTCTGGCCCCAAAGTGATCTCCCACTGACACCTCAGTCACGTGCCCTACCTTATTTTCCAAGAGTATGTTAAATTTTGTACCTTCTCTAGTAGGTGCATCCACATACTGAATCAGAAAATTGTCTTGTACACACTTAAGAAATTCCTCTCCATTTAAACCTTTAACACTATGGCAATCCCAGTCAATGTTTGGAAAGTTAAAATTCCCCTACCATAACTACCCTATTATTCTTACAGATAGCTGAGATCTCCTTACAAGTTTGTTTCTCAATTTTCCTCTGACTGTTTGGTGGTGGCGGGGGGGTCTATAATACAATCCCAATAATGTGATCATCCCTTTCTTATTTCTCAGTTGCACCCAAATCACTTCCCTGGTTGTATTTGCAGGAATATCCTCCCTCAGCACAGCTGTAATGCTGTCCCTTATCAAGAATGCCACTCCCCCTCCTTTCTTGCCTCTCTTTCTATCCTTCCTGTAGCATTTGTATCCTGGAATATTAAGCTGCCAGTCCTGCCCATCCTTGAGTTGAAAAATGTGATGCTGAAAAAACACAGCAGGCCAAGCAGCATCCGAGGAGCAGGAGAATCGACGTTTCGGGCATAAGCCCTTCTTCAGGAATGAGGCTGGTGTGCCAAATAGGCTGAGATAAAGGTTAGGGGGGAGGAAATTTGGGGGAGGGGAGCTGGGAATATGATAGGTGGAATGGGGTGAGGGTGATAGGCCAGAGACGGGATGGGGGGGCGGAGAGGTTGGGGAGAAGATTGCAGGTCAAGAGGGCGGTGCTGAATCCGGGGTTTGGGACTGAGATAAGGTGAAGGGAGGGGAAATGCGGAAGCTGGAGAAATCTGCATTCATCCCGTGTCATTGGAGGGTTCCTAGGCGGAAGATGAGGCGCTCTTCCTCCAGGCGTCGTGTGGTCAGGGTCTGGCGATGGAGGAGACCAAGGAACTGCATGTCCTTGGCGGAGTGAGAAGGGGAAGTTAAAGTGTTCAGCCACGGGGCGGTTGAGTTGGTTGGTGCGGGTGTCCCAGAGGTGTTCCCTGAAACATTCCGCAAGTAGGCGGCCTGTCTCCCCAATGTAGAGGAGACCATGTCGGGTGCAACGGATACAGTAAATGATGTGTAAATGAGGTACAGGTGAATTTGTGACGGATATGGAAGGATCCATTGGGGCCTTGGAGGGAGGTGAGGTGGGAAATGTGGGCGCAAGTTTTGCACTTCTTGCGGTAGCAGGGGAAGGTGCTGGGAGTGAAGATTGGATTGGTGGGGGGTGTGCACCTGACGAGGGAGTCGCAGGAGTAATCTCTCCGGAACGCTGATAGGAATGGGGAGGGAAATATATCCCTGGTGGTGGGGTCTGTTTGGAGGTGGCAGAAATCAGATAAGTTAATTGCTGTTTTTAAGTCTGTCCAAGAGAAAGGCTGAAGTAGTGAGTATAGTGGATTCTTTCTTAATTATATGTTTTTTGGAGATAAGTCTCTTGATTGAACAAAATATAAGCCATAGCTATTAATTTAACTTGGGGCAGTGTTTGTAGAGGAATAAGACAGTATTATTTTCTGGGTCTGTAGATTGTGAAGGAGCAAAAATGGCCTTTGCAATGAAAAGTACTTCTTGTCAGATGTGGGAGTTTAAAGAGAGTTTAAGGGTTACTGCAGATTATATCAGCCACAAATGCTTTTGGATGCGAATCTTATCAGATCGAGTGGATTGGTTGGAGAGACAGATAGAAGCGATGAAGAAATTGCAACAGCAACAGTATGTGATGGATGGCAGTTATAGGAAGGGGGGAAAGTCTCAGATACAGTCACATAGATGGGCTAACTCCAGGAAGGGTGAGAGAGGTTAGCACCGAGAGCAGGAGTCTTTTGTGGATATACCCATTTCAAACAGGTATGCTGCTTTAGAAAATGTATGGGGTGATGGATTCTCAGGGGAACGTAGAACTAACAGCCAAGTTTCTGGTATTGTGACTGGCTCTAACGCAATGAGGGGTATGTCGGCTTCCAAGAGATCAATTGTGCTAGGGGATTCTGTAGTCAGAGGTACAGACAGACATTTCTGTGGCCAGGAGAGAAAAAGCAGAATGGTGTGTTGTTTTCCTGGTGCCAGGATCAAGGATGTCTCAGAGAGGGTGCAGAATGTTCTCACGGGAGAGAGGGGCCAGCATTGTCCACATTAGAAAGGAAAAGGTTGAGACTCTGAAGGGAGATTACAGAAAGTTAGGCAGAAATTTAAAAAAGAGGTCCTCAAGGGTAGTAATATCTGGATTACTCCCAGTGCTACGAGCTAGTGAGGGCAGGAATAGGAGAATATAGCAGATGAATGTATGGCTGAGGAGCTGGTGTATGGGAGAAGGATTCACATTTTGGGATAATTGGAAGCTGTTTTGGGGTAGAAGTGACCTGTACAAGTAGGACAGATTGCACCTAAATTGGAAGGGGACTAGTATACTGGCAGGAAAACTTGCTAGAACTGCTTGGGAGGATTTAAACTAGTAAGGTGGTGGTGGTGGGGGAAGACCTGGGGAGATAGTGAGGAAAGAGATCAATCTGAGGTTGGTACAGCTGAGAACAGAACTGAGTCAAACAGTCAGGGCAGGCAGGTAGGACTAATAAATTAAAATGCATTTATTTCAATGCAAGGGGCCTAACAGGGAAGGCAGATGAACTCAGGACATGGTTAGGAACATGGGACTGGGATATCGTAATAATTACAGAAACATGGCTCAACCTGTCCACCCCTTTCACCCTCGCAACGTGCAGCCCTCCGCTCCAAACCCAACTTCACCATCAAACCGGCAGACAAGGGAGGTGCAGTGGTAGTTTGGCGCACCGATCTTTACACTGCTGGAGCTAGACACCAACTCGCAGACACCTCCTCCTACTGCCCCATTGACCATGACCCCCACCTCCCACCACAAAACCATCATCTCCCAGACCATCCATAACCTCATCACCTCAGGAGATCTCCCATCCACCGCCTTTAGCCTCATAGTGCCACAACCCCGCACCGCCCGTTTCTACCTCCTGTCCAAAATCCACAAACCCAAATGCCCCGGCCGACCCATTGTCTCAGCCTGCTCCTGCCCCACTGAACTCATCTCTGCATACCTCAATACGGTCCTGTCCCCCTTAGTCCAAAAACTCCCCACCTACGGTCGGAACACCACCCACCCCCTTCACCTCCTCCATGATTTTCACTTCCCCGATCTCCAAAGCCTTATCTTCACTATAGACATCCAGTCCATGTACACCTCCATCCCCCATCATGAAGGACTCAAAGCCCTCCACTACTTACTCTCCCGTCGACCCAACTAGTACCCTTCCATTGACACCCTCCTTCAACTGATTGAACTGGTCCGCACTCTTAACAACTTCTCCTTCCAATCCTCCCACTTCCTCCAAACCAAAGGAGTAGCCATGGGCACCCGCATGGGCCCCAGCTATGCCTGCCTCTTCGTCGGATATGTGGAACAGTCCATCTTCCGCACCTACACTGGCACCGCCCCCCACCTTTTCCTCCGCTACATTGATGATTGTATTGGCGCTACCTTGTGCTCCCACGAGGAGGTTGAACAGTTCATCCACTTTACTAACACCTTCCACCCCGATCTCAAATGTACCTGGACCATCCCAGACTCCTTCCTCCCCTTCCTAGACCTCTCCATTTCTATCTCGGGTGACGGAGAACACAGACATTTACTACAAACTGACCGACTCCCACAGCTACCGAGATTACACCTCCTCCCACCATGCCCCCTGTAAAAATTCCATCCCATATTCCCAATTCCTTCGTCTCCGCCACATCTGCTCCAAGGAGGACCAATTCCACTACCGAACAACCCAAATGGCCACCTTCTTCAAAGACCGCAATTTCCCCTCCGACATGGTCGACGATGCTCTCCACCACATTTCCTCCACTTCCTGCACCTCCGCCCTTGAATCCCGCCCCTCCAATTGCCACCAGGACAGAATCCCACTGGTCCTCACCTTCCACCCCACCAACCTCCGGATACATCACATCATCCTCCATCATTTCTGCCACCTCCAAACAGACCCCACCACCAGGGAAACAGAATGCTACTTCGAGTCCAAGGTGGCTCATCGTTGCTGAGTTTCTCAGCAGATTTAGGATTCCCTGTGGAGAGAATCAGAATATTCTGGGTCAAAGAGGACTCTTCTTTGCTGAGTTTCTCCGCCACTTGGTTATTGTTTCAGATCTTCAGTATCTGCAGTACTCTCCTTTTATTTAAATATTACCCAGCTGTGGGAATCATACATTATTTATTCAGAATGCGAAATATCACCCAGTTACTTTGTCAATATACTTTTATTGTATACTTTGTCAGGTGACAAAGCTTCCTGCCACAAAAAGCAAACTTAAGCTACTGCAAGAATAGTTGGACAACAAGTCAGTAGGTATCATTTTGTTTTTAAATTAGTCACCAAAAATCATACTTCACCTTTATGTGCTGAATTAACACAGAATTCGATCCATACAAAATGAGGAAAATAAAAGCCAGAAAAATTAACTACCACACTGCTAAAATTTGAAGTGTTACAATAAAGAGACCTCATTACCACTGGATTCGCAACACAGTGAACTTAAAACGTTCACTAAGCCTCAAAAATGCTCAACGCTCCTAACCAGACTACAAATAACTGATTTTGGACACTAAGTTTATAATGTAAACACAAGTTAACAATTTATTGTTAAGAATCCAACTTTAGCAAAACACAAATAAACTACAAGACAATCTAATTAGCATCTATGATCTAAGCCCAATCGTCTTGGATAGAAACCCTCATCCTCTCACTGACAGAGAAATACAGTTGAAAAATAAATTGAAAATAAAATAAAAGCATCATGAATTGCCAGTTCAGCAATCATTACCAGACCTTCTTGAAATTTTTGAATGAAGGCTCATGTTACAGGCATGCAGGACGATATATTGTGATTGAATGCTGAAGTCACCAGTCAATGCTAACATCTTCTCCAGACACGTGGAAACTTCCTTACTTACTACTTACAGTTTGTTTATTTGTTCAGAAATTTCAACAAGTCAGTAACTATAGAGAGCAAAACCCAAAAAAAACCAACATAGTCCAGTGGCTCCGAAGTAAAACTGCCTCCTGTCCAAAATCAAGTCAGAGCTAGTTAACTCTTATTCCTTTTCTCCCCAACATTGTGTGTGTTTGGTTGGCCAGCACCTGTCCGCCCCGGATTGATCAATTCAACACTCGACAAGTTGTCAGTCCATGAGCATGAAAACATCTCAGTGGCGTTGAATGTATAGTATTTGTAAAGTAATAATAAACCCGCATTTATCTTTTCATGCCAGTTTCCAACAGCTAACATTTGTCTTTTGCTCTAACATTTTTTAAAAACAAGCTGCCATTCAAAGTTCAACTGGCAATTTTAATTCTGTTTCAAACCAAAAATGAAAAAAATAAATGAAATACAATTATAGTCTGAAGAAAGTCACTTCAGTAGATTTTTAAAGAAAGATGATTTCCCTCGCTGAAAAATCTTCTGTGTTCGTTTAATTTTCTGCACCTTGCTAGAGTATACAACTTACACATGAAGGAAAGTTACCAGAGATGACACGAGACCATCCTTCACTTTCTTCAACAAGGAACAAAGAAGCTATTAATGCCAATGAATGAACTGGAAGGCATACATGTACATTCAGCAGAACATTTACCTTTGAGGAAATCCATCACAGACCTAGACTAGAAGCCTATGTATAGAAAACTGGTTAGCAAACAGGAAACTAAGAGTAAGAATGCATGAGCCTTTTTCCTGAATGACAGGTGGGGCACCACAGCAAGCATCAGCACCTCAGCTATCCACAATATACATATTAATGATTTAGATGAGGGAACTAAATGTAATATCTCAAAATTTGCAGATGACACAAAGTTGGGTGGGAAGGTGAGCCATGAGGAGCATGCGGACATGTTGCAGTGTGATTTGGAAAGCTGAGTAAGAGGGTACATGCATTATAAGTAGATGCAGTATAAGTTGGATAAATATGAGGTCATCCACACTGGTAGCAAAAAACAGGGAGGTAGATTATTTGAATGGATGTACAATGAGAGAGGGGGATGTTCATCGAGCTTTGGTCTTCCTCACAAATCGGTCAAAGAAAGTATGCATATAGGTGCAGCAGGCAGTAAATAAGGCAAACTGTACATTGACCTTCATAGCCAGAGGTTTTGAATATGGAAACAAGAATATAATGCTGCAACTACACAAGGCTTTGGTTGATGACACACTTAGGATATTGATGAGTTGGGTTTAATTTATCTGATGAAGGATTATTCACTCTTTGTGCCCAAGCTGTTGGAATAACCTCAAATTATTCTGAGGCCACACCAAGAATATTGTCTGCAGTTTGTCTCCTTATCGGGAGGAAGGTTGCTCTTACTGTTAAGGGAGTGAAGAGAAGTTTTACCAAATTGATTCATGGGATGGCAGGCACGAGGTATGATTTAGTATAAAACTTTTAGCAGCTTACATGCAGGAAGGACTTTTGCAAAAATGGGGGAGTCCAGAACTAGCATTATAGTTTAAGTTTAACCTTTAAGTAAACCTTTTAAGACAGAGACAATGAGAAATTTCTTCACTTGGAGAGTGGTGAGCCCTGTGGGAATCAGTGTCGCATAAAGTGGTTGAGGCCAAAACATTGCATTTACGAGGAAGGAGTAGATATAGCTCTTAAAGCTGAAGGTGCGTATTTGTGTTGAGTGAGTGTGTGTGTGTGTGTGTGTGTGTGTGTGTGTGTGTGTGTGTGTGTGTGTGTGTGTGTGTTCGTTCACACACGCGCCCTGGTCAAATAGGATATGTAACTCCACGATCAGCATCATCATAATGAATATCAAAGCATGCTCAAAGGGTCAAATGGCTTCTGGGTTTCTATGGCTGTGCTCCCCTGTTGGAGAATCAATGGTGAAATAGATTCAGTTGTGGGGGTCTTGAATGGAAACTACAGATTAGTAATTATCAATCAACAGCAAAAATAATTTGCATTACTCATAGCAAAAAGGTCACAAGGCAATTTACTAAACATAATTGGAAACAAGGTACTTAAGAAATATGAGAATAGGTGACCAAAAACAGGTAGAAGGGTTTACTGAGGGAATTCCAGAACTTGGGCTGAGGCACAATTATCAATGACGGGGCAAGAGAATTTGAGGATAGTGAAGAGGGAAACTCAGATCTTCAATCAGAGGAAAACACAGATCTTTAAGAATGGTAGGGATGGAGGACACTTTCGAGAAGAAGAAGGCAAGCCTGAAAGTTTTTAACCGTGAAGATAAGTATATTAAATTAAACGCAATGTCAATACAGGTCAACAAGCACATGGTTTTAGATGGCTGGATCAAACTTGGTACATGTTAAATTGCAGGCAGCAGAGATTCACATGAGCCCAAGCCTTACTAGGACAGAATTAGAATAGTTAAATCTGGAAATAACATTTCCAGACAACACTTAGGAATAGATGAATGACAATACCATGAGCCTGTAATAGCATCTTGGAAAATTCAACTTCAGGTACCACCAATCATTAAGTCTGAAAAGAGAAGTAAAATTGAGCATGAACAGCCATTGTTTAATGCCAGAATAATCGGAGGTCATTCCAACAATTTGTGGAAGTGCAAAATGTGAACAATTCTTCATTAGATAAAAAATGACAAATTGGGTTTAATTTATCTCAAATTCAACCCTTTAATTTAATTGCCAATTTACAATAAGTTACCAAGGTAATCAATAATGCTTGCGTCTAGCAATTAAAATTAAACAAATTGTTTGAGACAAATCGCTCCATAAAGTATTCGTCTATATATATAGCTACTTTCAAATCTTCAAGATATCCCAAAGTGAAGCAGACTTAAAGGTATTGATTTTAAGTATAGTCATCATTGCTTTGCAAACAAAAGTGACAGTCAATTTACACATGGCAAGGCCCCACAAGAAGCAAATGACAGAAGGGCAGTGTGAGAGAGAGAGAGAGAGATTTAAAAACAAAATGATACCTACTGACTTGTTGTCCAACTATTCTTGCAGTAGCTTAAGTTTGCTTTTTGTGGCAGGAAGCTTTGTCACCTGACAAAGTATACAATAAAAGTATATTGACAAAGTAACTGGGTGATATTTCCCATTCTGAATAAATAATGCATGATTCCCTCAGAGCTGGGTAATATTTAAACAAAAGGAGAGTACTGCAGATACTGAAGATCTGAAACAATAACCAAGTGGCGGAGAAACTCAGCAAAGAAGAGTCCTCTTTGATCCAGAATATTCTGCTTCTCTCCACAGGGAATCCTAAATCTGCTGAGAAACTCAGCAACGATGAGCCACCTTGGACTCGAAGTAGCATTCTATTTCTCTCCACAAATATTCCTAAACCTGCTGAGTTTCTCAACACTTTGTTTGTATTACTTGTAAGCATCCTTTCTCGAAGCTTGTCAACTTACAACACGGAGTGCCCAATACCGGTGAAACCCAGTGAGATTGGATAACTAGGTGTCTGTAGCTGATTGAAAGTATGGAAAATATTAGTTTGCTACTTCCTGCACATGAGCACTGAAAAGCTATTTATTGAAGCTTCACCCACGTAAACCTAATGGACTGCTGGACTCCTTGATCAGATCTTCCGGGAAAAGATCATTGTCAAATAAACTTTTCACTCTATCGTGTATTGAACAATGTAATATTCTCAATGTATGGAATTGCAAATTGCCAGATAACAATTAACAAATGAGCAACATACAAGCATAACTTGATGTATTTTTGAAATAATTTTTATTTTTGTATTGTGGTCATATCAACTTGCATTCTTGCATCATATTAGAACATTCCCTGCTCTACTAACTGAAATTTTAGTTTATGCCATCATTGGTACTGTGCATTATTTTCTGCAATTTATGTAAAAAAAATCCATGTTTCCTTGTGTTATTGCCTTTAACTCAATGCTAAATTAAAGTGTTAAATTAAATCTGCTTGATTTTAGACTTTTTCAGGTGCGTTTCTGTCTAGATGTATTCTTTAAAATTTAAAGTTTATACAGATTGGATAAGGTTAGACAACTTTCACTGACATATTCTGTGTATAGTGATCTCTTCTACTGCAACAATAAGAAATATCGCTTGACCTTACTGTAGATCTATAGCTTTAAATGTTGTACAGTATTAATAGAAATTAGATGGAGTTTGGAAGAGTAAGAGGTGACAATTGAAATATATAAGGTCCTGAAGATACTTGAGGGTGAATGTGGAAATGGTGTTTCCTTTGACGAAAGAATAGAACAAATGGGTCACTGTTTAAAAATAAGAGATTGCCCATTTAGGACACAGATCAGATTTTTTTCTGTCTGAGAAGTTGGTGAGTTTTTGAAATTTTCATCTTGAAAAGGTAGTGGCAGCAGAATCTTTGAATATTTTTAAGGCAGTATTGGGTAGGCTCTTAGTAAGCATCGGGCTGAAAGACTATTGAGGGGGGTTGGAATGTGGAGTTGCGTTTACTGTCAGACCAGCCATGATGATTTTAAATGGCAGCACAAGCTTGAAAGGCCAAGTGACCGTCCCCTACCTTGACTCCTAAACAATGTTTGCTATAGCCTCTATGGCTGCACAGATACTTGGAGGTCTCATGCACACTGTCTGGAATTTTGACATATTGGCTTCCACGTGCAGAATTCACTGCCACACTCAGAGTTTGCATAGTGGGGAAAAAGAAATTAGAAGGAACATAACTGCTAAACCATATGTCTACATGTTTATTCATTCATGAAAAATTTTGCCATTTTTGCATTTTATCACTTTATAAGGTAATTATAATTAGAAAAGCTATTTTATTTTGAAAAAATTAACAGCTTGATTAAATGCGTTTTCCCTCATATAAATTGCAGTTGCAAGCTAGTGAAGCTATGAGAAGTACGAATCATGGTACTACAACAGCTGACTTGATCCAGTCGAAACAGCAGCTTATCACGTATCAATTGCAGATTGATGAGCAGGAGCAACAGTTGAAAGCCTTCCAGAAAATGAATGATGAGTGTCAAAAACAAATTGAATATCTACAGAATCAACTTCAAGATTATGCAGTGGTATGTCTCTTTCTGAATATAAAAGCTAACACTGTTTTTAAGTAAAGAGTATTGTTCTTGTAAGAGAATCATTTAACATGACCCCAGCTTTCCAGATTCTGAGCAGAGACATGATTTATATTAATTTATTTAATAAAACAAATGTGATGACATTGTAGTAGTTTTATTCCAAAATCTATACTAGTTAATTAGTAACTGTTTCTGGATTATTTGTGAGTACAGTCAGTTCTTCCATAATGCGATAGTGGCATTCTTGTGCAAACCACTGTTAGAAATCACGCTTTAATGTGTTACAGCCAACACCTTTTAAAAGTTGGCACTTTTAAAAGGGAATCCTTAGAAGAATATAAAGTAAGTAGGAGTATACTTAAGAGGGAAATCAGGAGGGCAAAAAGGGGACATGAGGTAGCTTTGGCAAATAGAATTAAGGAGATTCCAGAGGGTTTTTACAAATAATTAAGGACAAAAGGGTAACTAGGGAGAGAATAGGGCCCCTCAAAGATCAGCAAGGCAGCCTTTGTGTGGATCCGCAGAAAATAGGGGAGATACTAAATGAGTATTTTGCATCAGTATTTACTGTGGAGAAGGATATGGAAGATATAGACTGTCGGGAAATAGATGGTGACATCTTGCAAAATGTCCAGATTACAGAGAAGGAAGTGTTGGATGTCTTGAAACCGATAAAGGTGGATAAATCCCCAGGACCTGATCAGATGTATCCGAGAACTCTGTGGGAAGCTAGAGAAGTGATTGCTGGGCCTCTTGCTGAGATATTTGTATCATCGATAGTCACAGGTGAGGTGCCGGAAGACTGGAGGTCGACAAACGTGGTGCCACTGTTTAAGAAGGGCGATAAAGACAAGCCAGAGAACTGTAGACCGGTGAGCCTGACGTTGGTGGTGGGCAAGTTGTTGGAGGGAATCCTGAGTGACAGGGTGTACACGTATTTGGAAAGGCAAGGACTGATTCGGGATAGTCAGCATGGCTTTGTGCGTGGGAAATCATGTCTCACAAACTTGATTGAGTTTTTGAAGAAGTAACAAAGAGTATTGATGAGGGCAGAACAGGAGATGTGCTCTATATGGACTTCAGTAGGGCGTTCAACAAGGTTCCCCATGGGAGACTGATTAGCAAGGTTAGATCTCATGGAATACAGGGAGAACTAGCTGTTTGGAGACAGGACTGGCTCAAAAGTAGAAGACAGAGGGTGGTGGAGGAGGGATTTTTTTAGACTGGAGGCCTGTGACGAGTGAAGCGTCACAAGTATCAGTGCTGGGCCCTCTACTTTTTGTCATTTACATAAATGATTTGGATGCGAGCATAAGAGGTACAGTTAGTAAGTTTGCAGATGACACCAAAATTGGAGGTGTAGTGGACAGCAAAGAGGGTTACCTCAGATTACAACAGGATCTGGACCAGATGGGCCAATGGGCTGAGAAGTGGCAGATGGAGTTTAATTCTGATAAATGCGAGATGCTGCATTTTGGGAAAACAAATCTTAGCAGGAATTATACACTTAATGGCAAGGTCCTAGGGAGTGTTGCTGAACAAAGAGACCTTGGAGTACAGGTTCGTAGCTCCTTGAAAGTGGAGTCGCAGGTAGGTAGGATAGTGAAGGAGGCATTTGGTATGCTTTCCTTTATTGGTCAGAGTATTGAGTACAGGAGGTCATGTTGCGGCTGTACAGGACATTGGTTAGGCCACTGTTGGAATGTTGCGTGCAATTCTGGTCTCCTGATCGGAAAGATGTTGTGAAACTTGAAAGGGTTCAGAATAGATTTACAAGGATGTTGCCAGGGTTGGAGGATCTGAGCTACAGGGAGAGGCCGAACAGGCTGGAGCTGTTTTCCCTGGAGCGTTGGAGGCTGAGGGGTGACCTTATAAATGTTTACAAAATTATGAGGGGCATGGATAGAGTAACTGGGTTCGGGGAGTGCAGAACTACAGGGCATAGGTTTAGGGTGAGAGGGGAAAGATATATAAGAGATCTAAGGGGCAACATTTTCACACAGAGGGTGGTACATAAATGGAATTAGCTGCCAGAGGAAGTGGTGGAGGCTGGTACAATTGCAACATTTAAGAGGCATTTGGATGTGTATCTGAATAGGAAGGGTTCAGAGGGATATGGTCTGGGTGCTGGCAGGTGGGACTAGATTAGGCTGGGATATCTGGTCGGCATGGACAGGTTGGGCCAACAGGTCTGTTTCCTTGCTGTCCGTCTCTATGACTCTAAACAGCGTTCCCAATTGCATTACAGCATATTTGCATTGACGAAATGCGCTTTATAACAAAACGACCTGCATTTTGATACTGCAAACTTAACCATTTGCTTTCATTTAACATTCCTGTAGAAGCCAATTCCATCTTCCCTTGCTTCAGGTTAAATGTAGATATCCTGCAAAAGAAATTTTTTTTTCCTCAACGATTTGTATTAGAAAGTTTAACTCCCTGGACTCTGTGTGGGTGTGTGTACAAGTTCAAATAAAATGCTGATCATATGATACCACACCCCACAGTATTTGAACTGAAGTCAGGTGTTGTATTTATTTTTATGTTGACTGTCAATTCTGGTTATTGTGGGGGTTATTTTCTTTTGCAAATTATAGTTATAGAATAACTAATCTAAGAGTTATTCTTTAGGATTAGAGTGAGAATATGATACTTATTTTCAAATAGTCTAACAAAAGAAACAGACCAGGTGTTGACCTGTTAATCTTGTATGACTATTTATTGGGAGTTATAATAAGGGCAGGAACAGGTCCTTCAGCCCACTGAGTCTGCACTGATTCCTAATCCTTATTTGGATTTGCTACTTATTGCACATGCATGGTTTCTATTCCTCTGTTTGCATCCTGTTCTTGTGTCTATTGAGACATACCTTACGTGTTGGTCATACATCTGCTTCCAACATTTCCACTGGCAGTGTGTTCCAGGCACTGGAAAGTGTGGAGAATTGTCCCTGCACTTCTCCTCTAAACCTCCACCCCACCCCACCCTCACCTTGAACCTGTGCCCTCTTGTAGTTGACATTTCCACCTTGGGAAAATACCTCTCATAATTTTGGAGGCGTCTGTCAGGTTTCCCCTCAGCCTTCATCTCTCCAGTGAAAACAATACAAGTTTATCCAACCTTTCCTTATAACTAAAACCTTCCCGACCAGGCAACAGCCTAGTAAACCTTCTCTGCTCCCTCTCCAAAGCATCCACGTCCTTCTGGTAGTGTGGCAACCAGAATTGCATGAAATATTCCAAATGTGGCCTTACTAAAGTTTTGTACAGCTCTATCACAGTCATATAGCATAGAAATAGACCCATCAGTCCAACTCATCACAATACAACTTGCCAGTTTTTATATTTGATGTCCTGGTTGATGAAGGCAAGTGTGCTGTAAGCTTTTTTGACTGCCTTATCCACCTAAGTTGCCATTTTCAATGATCTGCACATCTGAATGCCCAGATCTCTCTGTACATCAGTGCTCCTAACAGCTCTGCCGTTTATTGTATAATTTGCACCTGAATTTAATCTTTCAAAATGCATCACCTTGCACTTGTCTGGAGTGAATTCCATCTGCCATTTCTCTGCTCAAATCTGCAATCTAACTATATCCCACTGGAGCCTTTGACAGTCCCCCTCACTATCTGCAATTCTGCCAATTTTGGTGTCCACTGCAAAGTTACTAATCAGACCACCTATATTTTCCTCCAGATTATTTATATATATTACAACTAACAAAGGTCTCAGCACTGATTCCTGTGAAACACCACCAGTCACTGATCTCTATTCCAAAAACTTCCACTGCTTCTCTCTGTCAGGTTAGTCTTCATTTAGCCAGTTCACCCCAGATCCTATGAAAGTCTACCTTCATACCGGTCTGCCATGTGGTACCTTATCAAATTCCATGCTAATGTCTATGTAGACAACATCTACTGCCTTTCCCTCATCAATCATTCTTATCATCTCCTCAAAAAACTCAATCAAGTTGGTGAGATACGTCCTTCCCCCACACAAACCTATGAAACCTAACAAATAACAAGTCTATTAGCTTCTAAATGTGAATAAATTCTATCTCTCAGTATCTTCTCCCACAGTGTCTCCACTACTGACCGCTCACCAGCCTGTATTTACTTGGATCATCTCTGATTCCTTTCTTAAACAAAAGAACAACATTGGCCATTCTCCAGTCCTCTGGATCCATGCCTGAGGCCGAGGAGGTTGCAGAGATAACTGTTATGGCCCTTGCTGTTTCCTCCCTGATGTCCCACAGTATCCTGGGATAGATCCCATCTGGATCTGGGGTTTTGACTACCTTAATTTATTTCAAAACCGCCATCACTTCCTCCTTCATTATGTTGGCCTGCCTGAGAATATTCATTCACCTTTGCCAAACCTCCACATCCCTCATGTCCCTGTCTTTAGTGAACACCAATGGAAAGTACTCATTAAGGATCTTACCCATTTCCTCTAGCTCTGCACAAAACCTCTCTGATTTATCCTTGAGCGGACCAACTCTGTCCATAGCTATCCTCCTAATATATGTATAAAATGCTGTAGGATACTCTTTAATGCTGTTGGCCAAGGACATTTCATATCTCCTTTTAGCCTTCCTAACTTCCTGTTTGTACTCCCTCCCACTTTCTTTATATTCTTCAAGGACTTCATCTGTTTTTAGTTGCCTAGATCTTGGGTATGCTTCCAGTAAGCTGATAATTTCCCCTGTCGTCCAAGGTTCTTGAATCCTGCTATTCCTCTCCTTCATTTTCACAACATGCCAGTCGCGCATTCTAATCAAGTGATCCTTAAAAGACTTGTATCAGATGTACATTTATCCTCAAGCAATCTCCATTCTCCAGTTCTTGCCTAATTTGGTTATAGTTGGCATTCTCCCAGTTTAACATAACCAAGTATGCAGTAGACAATTTGGGTACAATCTTGCTGAATCTTCTGAGTCCTCTTTGCTTTTTCTTTTGCGGAAGTCACTGCTAAGTGTAGAGTAGAAAACCTTGAAATATGGCCTACATTAATTTTATTGCCTATTTGAAGAAAGTTCTATTTTAAAGCTTTGGCCATTCAAAATCAAACCTAGTAATTGAACAGATGCAGGAAGGAATGAATACCTTTTGGAGAAGCTACTTGACAGATTGAGGAGATATTGTGGAAATGAAATGCTTCTGGATTTGGTGTTGGGGTTCCTACTATTTTCACTTTACAGCAGTGACTTTAATTGTTTTTTCAGTTTCTTTAACTTCCCTTGCATTCTGCTGTTATTGGCTTGGATAGCCAGTAAATGCAAAACATTGATGTTGAATTTGATGTCTCCTTTCCTACCTTGAGGAATTCATTGTGTTTACTTTGCTTATGTTCATGGCTGAATGAGATTCACACATTAGATATCAGCAAGTAGATATTTTGCATTGTTTGGACTTATATTTGAGAACTGTTTGGTGCACATTTCATTTTGGAGATTCTCTTTTGTCCCAATATTTTTGTCATATTGGCATCTCTAAGAAATTATGTAACAAATTAAGTTTTGCTTTTGGTTATTGAAATGAGATCCAAATGACCTATTTTCAAAATTTCCTATTTTCTGGGAGATCTCCTAATAGATTTTATCGTGCACTTAATGCGTTCATCTGCAATTGAATTTTACCAGATTGCTTTCCAGGGCAGTTTGAAGTTACTGAGTCCTTTATACGAGGGTGCAATTTTGGAACACGCAAAGCTTTTTTCCCGATAACGCTACCAGGGTTGGCATGCTTTCAGCACAATCTGTTCAGGCTGAGAGCATTCTCTTTCATTTGCTTTGAACTTGTTAAGATTTAATAAAAGGTTTCTTATTAAAATTTATGTTCCTAATACCAGATCAAACAAAGTTCTTTTTTGAAATTGAATATGAATGTTTAGAATATTCATCTTTATTTCTTTTTATAAACAGACTGACAGTGAAAAGACTGATAATACGCTGAAGTTAAATAGCAAAGACCAACTAATTGAACAGCTTGAAAAAACAGTTGAAGAACATGAAAATACTGCATTATTGTTGAAAGATAAGATGCTTGCTTCTGATAAGTTAGTTCAAGACTTAAATGAACAGATGGTGCAAAAGAATCAAGAGACTGAGAACCTGAGAACAGAATTGACTAGCTCAAAGCAAAGGGAGAGACAGTCATCAGATGAAATAAAACAGTTAATGGGTACTGTAGAAACACTTCAGAAACGCTGTCACATGGGCAATTTGTCTGAATTAGAAGCAGTACAAAAAATTGAAATAGAAAGTCATCGAAAAATGGAGCAACTTCAAGCAGAATTGGATGAAATGTATGGTAAACAGATTGTGCAGATGAAGCAAGAATTGCAGCAGCAGCATACTTTAGAGATTAGGAGACTCACTGAGCAGCATAAGACCGAAATGGAAACAGCTCTGGGTCATTCTGTAAATAACTTAGTCAATGAGGAACAAATTGATATATTAAATACGGCAATCAATGAATTAAATGCCAAATTAAGAGACTCTCATTTTCAGAGAGATCAAATAAGACAAGAACTAACACAACAGCTGGAAAGAAGTTCTGAAAAAAACATACAGCTACAGAAACAAGTTCAAGAACACTTAGAAGAGCTCAACTTCACAAAAGATCAAATTCGGAGAGCCTCAGAAAGCATTACTGATCAGAAATACAAAATACAGGAAGTAGAAAAACTGAAAGACACAGTTGAACAATTGAAAGCTCAACTATTAGCTACTTCAGAGTCTAATAAGGAGCTGGAATCTGAGCACGAGGCAGAAATTACCAATTATAAAATTAAGCTCGACATGCTGGAGAGGGAAAAAGATGAAGTTTTGGACAGAATGGCTGAATCTCAGGAAGCTGAATTAGAAAGAGTAAGGACTCAACTTCTTTTTAGTCATGAAGAAGAGCTAAGCAAACTAAAAGAAGACCTAGAAAGGGAACATAAATTAAATATTCGTAACCTTCAAGAAGATTTGGCCATGAAACAGAGTCAGCAATTAAAAAACTTGCAAACAGAATTTAGAAAAGAAATGGAAGAAATGAAATGTGAAAGGGATAATTTTGTAATTAAAAATAATCAATTATTATCTGAGATTGCCTTATTGAAAGAGGAGCTGCAGGCATCAGTTAAAAATGATAAACTGGAAGAAATGCATTTACGGATACTTGAACTTGAAACAGAAGTTGAAGCACTAAGAGAAGTTGAGAAAGAAAAGAGTGCACTAGAAAAGGGAATACTAGAGCTACAAATCAGGAATAAGGTTTTGGAGGAACCGGTTACTGAGCAAGAAGCTGTGCAGATGAAAATCACTGGTCTTCAAAACGAAAATGAAGGTCTTCAAAAAACCAAAACACAATTGGAAGAGAAGCTGAAAATGCACTTTGTATCTGAAGAAAATAAGTTAGTATCAGTTAGTGAAGATGAGCTTTCAGAAATGAAAGAACAGATCAAAAGGCTTACAATTGTTAATGGACAACTTGAAGCCCGTGAGAAAGAACTTCTTGAGGAGGTTGAGAGACAAAGGAACACCTTTTCTTTCGCTGAGAAAAATTTTGAAGTTAACTTTCAAGAATTACGTGATGAATATGATTGTCTATTGAAAATGAAGTCACTCACAGAAGAAAAGATGATTAAGCAAGAAGTCGAATATGAAGCTAAATTAAAGATCTTAAGCAAACAGCTCCAACTGTTAAAGTCAGACACTGAAAACTGCACAGTGAAAAATGAAGTGCAGCTAGACAAAACACCTGACAGTTCCAGTACCCAACCTATAGAAGTTATTGAAAAAGATGCAACTGAACTTATGGAAAAACTTGAGATAGCTCAACAGCATAAGGATGAGCTCTCGAAGAGACTGACTGATCTATCAGAGGTTTTGATTCTGAGACAGAATGAAATTTTACATTTGAAAGAGGAACTAAAATTTCTAAAAGAGCCAGCCAAAGAAAAGTGTGAGGAAACTGCCAGAATTGAAAGTCAGGAAGTACCATATGTTGAAAAGGAGTCTCAAGAACACAAACAAATGTCCCAAACTAATTTAATCAAAGCAAAGAATGAGAGTCAGTCTGAACAACCATCTTTTATTGTTTCCTGCGATTTAAAAGAACATGAGCAGCAGGAAGAAAATCTAATGGAACAACTAATTTTGCTACAAAACTCGATGAAGATCATTGTTTCAGAAAGAGATGAGATGCAACAAAATCAGATTAACTTTAGTCAAGAAAAAGAGTCTTTACTAACCCAAATTAAACACCTACAGGAGAAACTAGCATCTGAATCCTTAGGCAGTCTACAGACTGAAATAGACCATCTCAGGCATCAGCTAGAGTCTGCTCGAAATGAGCAGTTGGGATTGGCTGAACTTGTCCAGCAGAAAATGTTGCTCGAAGAAGCCTTTCACAAAGAAAGAGAGGAAATGAAACATGCTCTAATTATAGCTCAGCAGGAGAAGTTGGAATTGGAGAAGAAGATTGAAGCACAAATTGGAGTTTCTATTTGTGAACAGCATACTGAATTGGAGGAAAATCAGGTATGTGAGTGAAAAATTAAATACTGTAAATATAACATGTAAACCTGGAAATTTTATAATAATTACCATTTGTAATCACTCATTCTCAAAGTCAATTACTATTTTCTCAAAACTAAAATAATTAGGTCGTTAAATATGTTTTTACTGTTGGCTATAATGTTTAAAATTTCACTTAAGCATTGACTTTTCTCCTAATTCAAACACAACTTCTGTTATGCGTTACGTGTTTTCTGTTTTGCCACAGGCAAAAGAGACAGTACACAAAAGATATGAGAATGCTGTCGCAGTTCAGGGATGTACTCAATCTGATCAAGATTACATGACACAACTGGAACAAACTAAGCTGCAGGCAGAGGTATGGTTCTCTAAATTTAATTCAACATTTTACTTAGTCTTAACCCGTGTCTATCACTACCTCAGCACCACCCAAAGAAATGCCCCTAAAATGGTACGTAATATTTTAAGAAAATTGGAAGTTTGACTTTATATTGTTAAAATGCTAAGGGTTTAAAAATTTATATTTTTTACATTGACTTCCTTGTAAACTTGTGCCTTCATTGAATGTCTATCTTACATTCTGACGTTTTTTGCTATTGTGAATCAAATAATATTCTAGTCAGTAATCATGTTCAAGAAATTAATCTTTCTGTTTTTGGCAGGCTGAGTTAAAGCTTCAGTTGGAGGCTCAGCGCATTAGTCTTACACAGATTTATGCTGCTCAACTGGAGCTTGTCCAGGACAGTTTGAAAAATGAAAAAGAGGTTGCACTTGAAAGACTTGGAGAGAAGCTCACAGCCTCACATATTTCAGAAATAAGGCAGCTTCAAGCGCAATCCCAGCTGGAATTACAGCGCTTCAAAGAATCACACAAAGGTGATTAAAAAATAGACAAACTCTGTGGGGACAGCACAGTCTGAGCCTGTCTAATGTGAAACCAGTATAATATTAATATTTGATTATTAAATGTTTTAATTTATTTTTAATAGTCCTCTTCTCTAGAAGCACGTTTTAATAGCTTTAAACATTGTTTCCATTGAACTGCACATCTCCAATAGCAATATAAACAGGGTGAATCTTGTGACACAATAGTAATGTCCCTACCTCTTGACTAGAATATCTTGGTTCGACTCTAATCAACTGCAGAGATGTATAATGATATAAATGCAGTAGGCAATAATGAGCTCTTGTGGCATAGTGATACTGTCCTGCCTCTGGACTAGGAGGCCTGGGTTCACATCCTACCTACTCCTGTGATGTATAATAACATTTTGAACAGATTAGAAAATTTAAAAAAGCAATGGCAGAAACAATTCAGTAGCTATTCTATATCAGCAGCTGGTGCAGTGTGTCACGGTAGAACAGTGGTCAGTACTGCCTCACAGCACCAGGACCCAGATTCAATTCTAACCTCAGGCACCTGTCTGTGTGGTGTTTGCACATTCTCCACATGTCTCTGTGGGTTTCCTCCAGGTTCTGTGGTTTGCTGCCACAGTCCAAAGCTATGCAGGTTAGATAAATTGGCCATGCTAAATTGCCCATTGTGTTTGGGGATGTATAGGCTAGGTGCTTTAGCCAGGGGAAATGTAGAGTAATAAGATAGGAAATTGGGTCTGGGTGGGATACTCTTTGGAGAATTGGTGTGCACTTGTTGGGCCAAATAGCCTGTCTCCACATGGTAGAGATTCTTTGAAAATTTGTATGAAAATAAACAGATGCCCAATTCTCCATTCTAAATTAGGTTTCTGTTAACATGATCAGCAAAACCTTTATTACTCAATGGAGTGACTAGGAGAGTGTAAGTATTTTTACAATTAAATGTTACCTTCAGTTGGACAAATGTTTTAAATCCATAAATAATTTGCGTACAGTTTTGATCGCTTTAACTTGGATTTGTTTAGCACACCCGTGGACTATGCCAATGTTACCTTTTCTTAGCAATCTCTTTGGTAATAAATGGTTATTGTTTAGACTTTGAAGAATCTTCTCAAGCCTTGATAGAGAAGCTCAACAAGAAGATTTCAAATGAATGCACGCAACTCACCCAGGTACATTTTAAAAAAAAAACTTGGAAAGTCACATTGTTTTTTGTTTATATGTACTCTGATATTTTGCACATTTCAAGATGAGATTGCTTTTCAGAATAAGTAATATTTAAATTTTGTATTTAATATTTGAAGAATCAATTTTAAGTAAAGAATCAACTGCGGTATTCATGATAGCTTTTTGTAAGCAGTTACATTGCAGTCATCAAAGAACAGAATTTTTTTTTCCCTTGTGCAATTAAATTGTCATGAACATTGCTTTGACAGTAAAATACAATTGAACACTTAGACTGTTTTATTTGGTCGAAAATTATGTTCAGAAAAGGACCATCTTCTAATGTTTAAAGCAATTTTTGATAACGTGTAAACAAATGAGCAATATGTTTCTGTAAAATAACCATACAACTAGGAGCAGAAGAAAGCTATTTAGCCCCATGTCTGCTTTGCCATTTAGTATGATCATGGCTGACTTCCTCAGCTGCATCTTTTCACACTATTCCCTATTTCCCTTAATTCCAAAAATCTTTAAATCTGACAGTTGAATAGCCTGATTCGCTGAGGCTGGCTAGAGAATTCCAATAATTCCCCATTCTTTGCATGGAAAACATTCTTCTCACAATGTTTCTAAATGGCTGATCATTATTCTGAGACAATTACCCTTTGTTATAGACTCCCCTGCCAGGGGAAATGTACTTTGCAGCATCTGTCCTGTTAAGTCCTTTAAGAATGTTGCAGATTTCAATGAAATCTTTTCATTTAAAGCATTAGTGATAATAGACTTAGTCTATTGAACCTCTTTTGATTGACTCTTTTCCTGCGAATTAGTTTAGTGAACCTATAAGGCAATATCTTCTCTTGAATGCAAAGACTAAAACTGTAGTTGGTACTTGAGTTTTCTCATAGTTTTAGTAGGACTTACTTATCCTTCTACTCCAATTCCTTTGTATTAAAGGCAAGAAACCATTTGCTTTCTGCAGCTACACGATAACCTTTTGATTTTGTGGGTAAGGATGTCCATATCCTTTCAGTGCCAACAACTGCAAGTCTCTCATGATTTTAAAAAACTCTTTTATATTTTTCCTGTCGAAGTAGTTTCACATTTATCTCTGCGATATTTCCTCTCTCAAATTCTACTCCATTATTTAATGTTTTTCCAGCCTCTTTGCTGCTAACATTGCCAACCAATTCTACATAATCAATTTGGATATTTTACTCTTGAACACTTCAATAAGCATTTATAAGGATTGTAAATATCTGCGGCTCAAGCACTGATTCTTTCAGCACACTCTTAGTGACTGCCGGTCAACCCCCAAAGGAGAAAAACAAAGATTACAGAAACTGGAAATCTGAAAACAAAGCAGAAGATGCCAAAGAAAGTCAGCAAGTCTGATAGCATTTGTGTAGAGAACGCAGAATTAGCACTTTGTGTCTAGTTATCTATCTTCAGAACTGATTATAGCTAGCAAAAAGTGATATATATGCTGAAGACAGGAGGTGGTGGTATGGGGGAGTGGAGGTGCTAAAGAAATAAACAAAAGGTGGAGATGGAGCCCAGAGAAAGTGAGCTGCAGTTGGGTAGACAGAGCTGGATACTGGTGAGCCAGGGAGAAAGAAAAGTTGATAATAAGAACTATTAGCAGGTGAAAATGGGTTGGCTGTGGTGAAAGCAGTATATGTGATGACAGGACCAGGGATATGGGAGTGGGAAAAAGACATGGAAGGTGGTGTCCAGGCCTAAAATTATTGAATTCAGTGTTGAGGTGTGAACCCCACAGGGGCTGCAGGTGGCAAGTGAAATGCTGTTAGTCAGTTTATGCTGAGCTTCACTGGAACACTTCAATAGGTCAGGGCCAGAAATATTGGCTAAGAAATGCAGCGATGTTGAAGTGGTTGGTATCTGGAAGCTTGCGGTCGTTTTCTGAACAGAATGTAGGTGTTCCACAAAGCATTTATCTAGCCTGTTCCACAAAGCATTCATCTCCCAATGTAAAGGAGACCATATTTGAGCAGTGCCATCCCAAAAGGCATGTTTATTCCCACAATTGCTTTTTTGTTCATTAACCAATCCACACTAACTGGCCTATTTTGTGTTTTTTCTCTCTCATTCCTTGAACATCTTGGTTAACATATGCTCCCTTGCAAATTGTAATGAATCTGGGAAACTCAGGAAAATCTTTGGAAACTTTATTCAGGTTCAGGGAATTTGTCTGCTTTTATAATTGTTTATTTCTCCAGTTGATTTGCTAGTTTGTTTAAACTTTTCATTCTTAGACTCTTACTTCTCTAAATTTTTTGGGTCTTAGTTGTCTTCTAATGCAAAGTCAGACATAATGTATATGTTTAATATATCTGTAAATTCTTTGATACTCGGTATAATTTCTCCTGCCCCTTTTCTCATAGGTCCATGTTTGTGTTTACTAATTTCTTCCTTTTCAGCAGCTTGTTCAATCTATTTTGTGTTTTGCTATTTTACTGTCTTTCTCATTTCTTTTATAAATTTGTAGGCCATTTTGGACGAAGAAAGGATAGATCAGGGTACTTTCTAGATGTTGTGAAGTTAAATACAGTGGGTGTCCAAAAGACTTTGGGATTCAGGTGCATAGATATTTTCAGTGTCAGAAACAGGTGTAGAAAATAATCAAGTAACTAATATAAACATGGCCTTTATATCTAGAGAAATGGAGCACAAGAATGCCAAAGTTCTGCCACAATTATATAAAACCCTGGTGAAACCCCATTTGGACTACTGGGAGTAGATCTCGGTGCAAAACCTTAGGAAGAATCTATTTGCCTTGGAAGGGGTACAACGTAGATTTACAAGAATGATACCTGAACTTCAGGAGTTAAGTTCCAAAGAGAAGCTGTGTTTTCTTGAGAATTTATAAGGTTAAATGATGATCTAATCAACATCTTCAAGATAGTAACAGGAAAAGACAGGGCAGATAAACTATTTCCACTCGTTGGGGTTTCTAGAACTAGTCTGAGAATTGGGTCAGACTATTCAGGAGAGAAATTAGAAAGTACTTCTATGGGCAAAGGTGGTAGATGTTTGGAACTCTCTTCCACAAACAGCAATGGATGGTGGATCAAATGCTAATTTTAAATCTGAGACATAATTTTTTGTTAAAGGAATCAGGCCAAAGGCCTGGATGATGTCAAGCTGTAGTTTAGCCATGCTTTCATTGAACGGCAAAACAGATTTGATGGGCTGAATGCCCTACACCTGTTCCTGTATTTCTAAACTTCCCTGAATTCTAAAATCTTTCCTATCGTCAGCCTTTCTACTTTTTCTTTGCTATTTGTTAATTCAAAAACAATTACAGCTGATAATGAAATTCAGAAAAACAGAAAATATTGTTAAAAACTCTGAATTTGTGAAGTAAGAATCAGCTAACATTTTAGGTTAATGACATTCCATTAGAACCAGAAATGTTAGAGGTTTGACATTTTCTTTTTACAAGTATAAATTTGCACCTTCATCTCTTTTGAAATTTAAGTTCTGCTGTCTTTCTCTTCTGTTTTCACGCTATTCCCGCTTTTATATCTAGAGTAGTTTTTTTTTGTTCAGATGAACATTATATGTAGCTTTTATCTTGTGATTTGATTGTATCTCAATTCAATGTTTTTGTTTGACAGTTACTTGCCAGTCTGCTGAGCGAAGATAATTTGAAAGAAAAGAAAGAACATCACGATCAGCCTGAGGAAGGTTTAATTTTAGGAAATAAAGACAATATTGATGAGGGATACCAAGTGCACAAGGATCTCACGGAAGGAGCAAGAGGTAAAATACCTTTTTGTAGTATTTGATAACATAGCTGTTGAAGCCAATAAAACTACAAAAATATTTAATGCAGGTCCTAACACCTATTCAAATACAGAAATTTTTGGAAAAACTCAGCAGATCTGGCAACATCTGTGGAGAGAATGCAGAGTTGATGTTTCTGGTCCAGTGACCCTTCTTCAGTACTGATTGTAGCTAGGAGAAAGTTGGAATATATACTGAAGATGGGATTGGGGTGAGGTGGGGGGAAGTGGGGAGGCACGGAACAGGGTAAAGAGCTGGTGGGGAAAGAGTAAAAATGCATAGAGATGGAGTCCAGAGAGGGAATAACACATTTGGGCAGACAAAGGAGTTGAGTACATAAGAGCGTAAGAACTAGGAAGAGGAGTAGGCCATCCAGCCCTTTGAGTCTGTTGAGCCATTCAGTAAGATCATGGTTTTTGTAGACTCAGATCCACTTATCCACGCTCTCACCATGTCGCTTAATTCTTTTATTGTTCAAAAAAAGAATCTACCTTAGCTTTAAAAGCACTTACTGATGTAGCATCAACTACTTCACTGGAAAAGGAATTCATAGATCTACAACCCTCTGGGTAAAGAAGTTCCTTCTCAATTCAGTCCTAAATCTGCTTCCTCTAATCTTGAGGCTATGTCCTCTTGTCCTAGCTTCACCTGCCAGTGGAAATATCCTCTCTACTTCTTTCTTATCTATTCCCCTCATATTTGTATAGGTTTCTATAAGATCTCTTCCACCTGCTCCCTCCCTTCCCACCAATTCTCCTGAATTCCAATGAATATAATCCCAGTCTACTCAGTCTCTCCTCATAAACCAACCCCCTCATCTCCGGAATCAACCTAGCGAACCTCCTCTGTACCCCTGCCCGTGCCAGTACATCTTTTCTCAAGTAAGGAGACCAAAACTGTACACAGTACTCAAGGTGTGGTCTCATCAGCACCTTGGTAAAAACAATGACTGCAGATGCTGGAAACCAGATTCTGGATTAGTGGTGCTGGAAAAGCACAGCAGTTCAGGCAGCATCCAAGGAGCAGTAAAATCGACATTTCGGGCAAAAGCCCTTCATCAGAAATACAGGCAGAGTGCCTGAAGGGTGGAGAGATAAATGAGAGGAGGATGGGGGTGGGCAGAAAGTAGCATAGAGTACAATAGGTTAGTGGGGATGGGGTTGAAGGTGATTGGTCAGGGAGAAGGGTGGGGGAAGATAGCACAGTGTACAGTGGGTGGATGGGCATGGGATGAAGTTGATAGGTCAGGGAGGAGGGTGGAGTGGATAGGTGGAAAAGAAGATAGGCAGGTAGGACAAGTCATGGAGACAGTGCTGAGCTGGAAGTTTGGAACTGGGGTGAGGTAGGGGAAAGGGAAAATGAGGAAACTGTTGAAGTCCACATTGATGCCCTGGGGTTGAAGTGTTCCGAGGCGGAAGATCGGGCGTTCTTCAGCGGTGGTGAAGGAGGCCCAGGACCTCCATGTCCTTGGCAGAGTGGGAGGGGGAGTTGAAATGTTGGGCCATAGGGCGGTGTGGTTGATTGGTGCGGGTGTCCCAGAGATGTTCCCTAAAGTGCTCTGCTAGGAGGTGTCCAGTCTCCCCAATGTAAAGGAGGCCACATCAGAAGCAACGGATACAATAAATGATATTGATGGACGTGCAGGTAAAACTTTGATGGATGTCGAAGGCTCCATTAGGGCCTTGGATGGAGGTGAGGGAGGAGGTGTGGGCGCAGGTTTTGCAATTCCTGCGATGGCAGGGGAAGGTGCCAGGATGGGAGGGTGGGTTGTAGGGGCGCGTGGACCTGACTAGGTAGTCACGGAGGGAGCGGTCTTTGCAGAACGTAGAAAGGGGTGGGGAGGAAAATATATCCCTAGTGGTGGGGTCCGTTTGGAGGTGGCAGAAATGTCGGTGGATGATTTGGTTTATACGAAAGTAGGTAGGGTGGAAGGTGAGCATCAGGGGGGATTCTGTCCTGGTTACAGTTGGAGGGGTGGGGTCTGAGGGCAGAGGTGCAGAATGTGGCCGAGATGCATTGGAGGGCATCTTTAACCATGTGGGAAGGGAAATTGTGGTCTCTAAAGAATGAGGCCATCTGGTGTGTTCCGTGGTGGAACTTCCACCCTGACCTTAAATTTAACTGGACCATCTCTGACACCTCCCTCCCCTCCCTGGACCTCTCCATCTCCATTAATGATGACCGACTTGACACCGACATTTTTTACAAACCCACCGACTCCCGCAGCTACTTGGCCTAAACCTCTTCCCACCCTACCTCCTGCAAAAATGCTATCCCTGTTTCCCAATTCCTTCGTCTCTGCCGTATCTGCTCCAGGAGGACCAGTTCCACCACAGCTGCAACATAACCTCTCTACATTTAAACTCAATCCTTTAGCAATGAAGGATAAAATTTCATTTGCCTTCCTAATTACCTGTTGCACCTGCTGACCAACCTTCTGTGATTCATGCACAAAGATACCAGGTCCCTCTGCATAGCAGCATGCTGCAACTTCTTACCATTGAAGTAATAATCCTTTTTCTGTTACTCCTACCAAAATGTATGACTTCACATTTATTAACATTGTATTCCATCTGCCAGACCTTTACCCACTCACTCAATGAATCTATGTTCCTTTGCAAAGTTTCACAGTCCTCTGCACACTTTATTCTGCCACTCATCTTAATGTCATTTGCAAACTTTGAATGCCTAGACGTGGTCCCCAACTCCAAACCATCTATATAAATTGTGAATAATTGCGGTCCCAACACCGATCCCTGAGGCACACCACTAGTCACTGGGTAAAGGCCTGCTAACGGGGGCCATTAGTGGTTGACAATGAGTTGTTTGTTGTAGCAGCCCATGTGATGACAAGGTCTGATGTGTGGTGAATAAGTTGGGCGTAGGGTAAGGACATGGGAGAAGGTACTCAGGCCCTCAAATTATTGAATTTGGTGTTGACTTCTGAAGTCTGCAGGGTCGCCAAGCTGAAAAAGAGATGCTGTCCTTCAGTGGAACTCTGCAGCAAGCCTGAGACAGAGATGTCAGCCAGGAACATCATGGTGTGTTGAAGTGGCAGGCAACAGGAAGCTCAGGTTGATTTTGCAGGCAGAACGTGGTATTTTGAAAGTGGTCACCAAGTCTGAGTTTTATCTCCCCAGTAGACTAGATTAAATAAAGTGCAAGTAAATCACTGCTTGACCTGGAAGGTGTTTCTAAAACCTTGGATAGTGAGAATGGAGGAAGTAAATGGACTGGTGTTGCACATTCTGTGATTGCCTGCGAAGGTGCAGTGGAGGTGTTGGGAGTAGAAGTGGAGTGGACCAAGTTATCCCAGAGAGAACGGCCCCTGTGGAAAGCTGATAATTGAGGTTGGGGGTTGGGGGAGTGGGAGCGGGGAGAGGTGTGGGGGTTGGAGGGGTGGCATATTAGCCTGCTGATGGCATCCCATTGGAAGTAGCAGAAATGTTGGCTCATGATCCTTTGGAGGTGGCTGGTGGTGGGTTTGTAAGTGGAGACCGAGGCGCTTATTGCTGTTGTGGGAGGGAAGAGAATGGGTGAGAGCCATAATACGAGAGATGGGTTGAACACAACTAAGGGCTCTGTCAACCACATAGTGGGGAATTCTCGGTTGTGGAAAAAGGTGACATTTCAGAGGCACCCTTGTAGAAGCTGGCATTATCAGAACAGGTGTGACAGAGACAGTGAAACTATTAGAATGGGATAGTCTTTACAGGAATCAGGGTGTAAGGATGAATAGTGAGGGTAACTGTGGTAATAAGTGGGTTTGTAATGGATATTGGTGGTCATCCTATCCTCCAGAAATGGAAACAAAGAAGTTGACAGAGAAGGGAGGAGTGTGAGATGGACGGGGTGAAGATGAAAGTAGGGTGGAAATTGAATGAGAGAGAGAAGCAGCATCAATTATGTTATCAATATACCAGACAAAACATTGAGGGTGGGGGGCCTGAGTAGGACTGGAATGAGGAATTATCCACGTACTCCACAAAGAGACGGGCATATCTACCCAATGCTGCACTTTTGACCTGAAGAAATTAAGGTGAGTTAAAGGAGAAATTGCTCAAAGTGGGGGCAAACTTGGCCAGGCAGAGGTTACTGGAGAATGGGGACAGTTAAGATCTTTTTCCCAGGTAGCAGTGGAAAGCCCTGAGACCATCCAAGGTGAAGAGGCATTGGCTTGAGCCCACAAGCTGGGAATACTGAAACTTATGTGAAGTGTCAGAAGAATCCTTGATGTACGTGGGAAGGGGCTCGAATTGTGGATGAATGTGGGAAAGTACTGGGCAAGGGGAGATGTTGCCAACTCTGCTGATTTCTTCTAGCAATTTCTGTTTTTGTTTTCTATTTCCAGCATCTGCAGTTCTTTGTTTTTTTCCTATTATCTATTTTTGTCTAAAATCTGTAGATTAATCACTATGTTGCAAATTGGTACCCTTGTGTTGAATTATGTTTTAAAACACTTGAGTTTTATGTAACTTTTTGGAAATTATGACTACTGGCACTGCAAAATAAAACCGGAAATTCTGAATATTCACAGTTTGTTAGTTAACATCTGAAAGTAAATTGAAAGTTAATGTTTCAACAGAGAACCTTCATCAGAGTTGCCTGCTGCAATTTGACTGCTTTGAGCTCTTTGAATTTACTTGCACAGTTTATAGATTATAATTTCTATAAACAGTTCTTGCACTGACTAAAATAGAATTAACCACAAAGACATAACACAATATATACCAATACACTTACTCTTTTACAAATTGGTTACCACTTTTCTACACATGGTTACTTAATTCCGTACCCACTGAATTTATTATCACTGAAATTTAGTGATGTCAGCATTTGACTTCTCCAAAATATATAGTGCATTTCACTGTTTATTAACCAGTTTTATGCTAAACAAATTGAACTATGTGGTAATACAATCTTATCAGAACAATTTGAATAATTTAAGCATCATTAATTTAGAACAATATCTTAAATTACTTCACAGGTTTAAGGAAAGTGGATACAGAACCAAAGAGATGACAAGAAGTAATTGAATAACTTAGTCAGTGATTTGGGTTTTGTCAATAGTAGACAAAGAGAGAGGCAAAGTAGTTTTGGGGATTAATTTAAGAGATTAGGTCTTGTGTGATGGACCAAACAGCTGAACAAGAAATTGAATTAGGGGTGCTAGAAGAGCACAGCAGTTCAGGCATCATCCAAGGAGCAGCGAAATCGACATTTCGGGCAAGAGCCCTTCATCAGGAATAATCCCGAAACGTCGATTTCACTGCTCCTTGGATGCTGCCTGAACTGCTGTGCTCTTCCAGCACCACTAATCCAGAATCTGATTTCCAGCATCTGCAGTCGTTGTTTTTACCTAGCTGAACAAGAAACCGGAGTTTTAGGAACAAAAAGTATGAATTAGGAGAGTCAGAGATATTCAAACACAAGGAGAATAATTTGACAAACTGAGGTCTCAGAACAGATAAGACCATAAGAAATAGGAACAGGAGTAAGCCATTCGGCCTCATGAGCCTGTGTCACCATTAAATAGAATCCTGACTGATCTGATACTCCACATGTCCATTTTCCTGCCCTCGTCCTGTAACCTTTGATTTCATTTCTGATCAAGACTGTATGTATCTATCTATGCCTTAAATATTCACAAGGACTGTGCCCCTACAGCTCTCAACCTTCTGAGAGAAGAAATTCCTTTTCAGCTCTGTCTTAAATTGGCATTACTTTATTCTGAGACAATGCCCTCTGCTCCTGGACTCTCCTTTGAGAGGAAACATCTGCTCAGCATTTACCTTCTCAAGCCTCTTAAGAATCTTATATGTTTCAATGAGATCACCCCTCATTCTTCTAAATTCCAGTGAGTAGAGTCTCAACCTGTTTAGCCTTTGCTCATAAGACATCCCTCCATTCTAAGGATCATCCTAATGAGCATTAGCTGCCTCTCATGAAATGATACCTTTACTTAAATAGGGAGAACCAGAACTGATCACATAATCACTCCAAATCTGATCTCATCAGCACCTTGTACAGTTGAAGTAAGATTTTCCTACTCTTATACATTGGAATGAAGACCAACCTTCCATTAGCCTTCCTGAGTATTTGCTGCACCTGTTTGTGTTTTGTGTACAAATGCTGCAAAGTCCTTTTAGTAGTGTAGCTTTTGTGCAGTTTTTCTGCATTTAGATTAGATTCTCTACAGTGTGGAAACAGGCCCTTTGACCCAAAAAGTCCACACCGTCCCTCTGAAGAGTAACCCACCCAGACCCATTTCCCTCTGACTAATGTACCAAACTCAGTGGGCAATTTAGTGTGGGCAATTTAACATGGCCAATTCACCTGACCTGCACATCTTTGGACTGTGGGAGGAAACTGGAGTACCCAGAGGAAACCCACGCAGACACAGGGAGAATGTGCAAAATCCACACAAACAGTTGCCCAAGGCTGGAATCGAACCTGGGACCCTGGTGCTGTGAGACAGCAGTACTGAGCCATTGTGTCGCATCGAAATAGAATATTTAAATAATATTCTGTTCTTTTGTTCTCTCTTCCAAAATGAACAACTTTGCATTTTCCCCCATTCCATTTGCCAACTTTTTGCCCACTTAATTTATCAGTATCTGTTTATAAACTGTTTGCATTCTTCTCACAACTTGCTTTTCCACCTAATTTTATGTTGTCTGCAAAGTTGGCTGCAATACAATCACTTCCTTATTCCAAGTCGTTAATATACAGTTGCAGTACCAGCACTGATCTCTATGAAACCTCAATGATCACGGGTCTGCAACCTGAAAAATAACTGCTTTATTCCCACTTGCTATTTCCTCCCCATCAGCCTGTCCTTTACCCATACCACTATGATACTTCCAACACCATGAACTCTCATATTATGACAAAACCTTTTATGAGACATCTTGACAAATGCCTTTTGGAAGTCCAAATATGTACTGATATATGTTCATGTACTGATTCCCCTCGATACATTCTGGTTGAGACACCTTCTAAAAACTCTAATAAATTAGTCAGACACAATTTCCCTTTAATGAAGCCATGCTGATTCTGCCTGATTAGATGATGATCTTTCAAAAACTCTGCTATTACTTATTTTATAATAGATTCCAATACTTTTCCAACAATAGATGTTATGCTAATTACCTGCTTTTGCCTCCCTTCCTTTTTAAGTAGAAGTTTCACATTGGTCATTTTCCAGTCCTCTGGTATTTCTCCAAAATCCAATGATTTTTGAAAAATTTCAACCAATATATTCACAGTCAGGGCCAGGGATCTTACCTACTTTTAGCTCCTGGGAGCAGATGCAGATAGGGGTGGGCAGGGAAATATATCCTATTGCTCTGGGTTTGTAAATAGGAAGGGTTTGGAGGGATATGGGCTGGGTGCTGGCAGGTGAGACTAGATTGGGTTGGGATATCTGGTCGGCATGGACGGGTTGAACTGAAGGGTCTGTTTCCATGCTGTACACTTCTATGACTTTATGCTCCCAGATACACCTGTTCCACCATAGAACATCCCGGATGGCTTCTTCCTTCAAAGATCGCAATTTCCCCTCCCACATGGTCTACGATGCCCTCTAGCACATCTTCTTAACTTCCTTTTGCTCTGCCCTTGAACCCCACTCTTTCAATCGCAACAGAGAAAGAACCCCCTTCCACCTCACCTTCCTCTGCATACATTGCATTGTCCTTTGCTACTTCCACAAACTGTAAACAGACCCCACAATGAGGGATATATTTCCCTCCCCACTACTATCTGCATTCCGGAGAAACCATTCCTCTGTGACTCCTTTGTCAGATCCGTGTCCCCCACCACTCACCCCCGCTCCCCGCAGCACCTTCCCCTTTCACCGCAGGAAGTGCAAAACCTGGGCCCACACCACCCCACTTCAACTCTGTCCAAGGTCCCAAAAGATTTTTCCACATCCAACAGAAATTTATTTGTACTTCTGCGCAATAATATACTTTAACTGTTGCATCTGATGTGATCTCCTCTACATCGAGGAGACAGGGTGCCAACTTGTGGATTGTTTCAGAGAACATCTCTGGGACAGCCGCACCAACCAACCCCACAACCACATGGGTGAACATTTTAACTCCCCCTCCACTCCACCAAGGACATGCAGGTCATGGGTCTCCTCCATCGTCTAACCCTTACCACCCGACGCCTGGTGGAAGAATGCTTCATCTTCTGCCTTGGGACCCTGCAACCACACGGGATCAATGTAGATTTGACCAGCTTCCTTATTCCCTCTCCCAACCCCCCCCAATCGTATTCCTGCCCCAAGCCACCAACTTGGTACTGCCACCTTAACCGGTCCTACATGTCCACCTTCCTTCCTTTCCACCCATCTGCTCCACTGTCCCCTCCGACTTATCACTCTACCCGCACCTTCATTTACCTATGACATTCCCAGCTACCTTCCCCCCACCCCTGTCCCATTTATCTCTCAGCCCCCATGACTCACAACCCTCATTCCTGATGAAGGGCTTATGCCAAAACGTTAATTCTCCTGCTCCTCGGATGCTGCTTAACCTGGTATGCTTTTCTAGCACCCCACACTTAACTTTCTCCTCTCTAGTTTACTCTCTCTCAGAATCCTCCATTGTGATGTCCTTCATTGATGAGAAATTTTAACAAGGTGGCTGAAGGGAATGATTACCCCAAACAGATGCTAGACTTTTGTGGGCAGCTTTTTTCCGGGTAACCAATGAGCACTGTTGACCAGAAATTCTGGGCACTTATATTTAGTTCATCACACAATGGGGGAAAAAAATCGTTCTGGTCACAGCAACATGGAAAGTTGTAATCTATAAATGCTTAATGGGTGATGTTTTCATGTTCAGGCAATTATAAGAGTTTGCTACAACTTAAATTGTTTATTCCAACAAATACAGTAGAACATTTAGTTCCTGGATTTTCATGGTGAAACATTGCAATAATTTTGGAAGACATTTGACATGGATGGAAAGATTTTTCAATTCAAACGCTATTAGAAATTGTGAAATGCTTATAGGACTTTGAATTGAATATTCAATCAGAATTTCACAGTTTCACTTCACAAAGCACATCCTCAAGATTAGATTTCGGCGGGAGATGTGACCTGTAACTTTTGTTTTTATTTAAGCACTGCTAACAAATCTACAGATGCTGCAAAGGGAACTACATGAGGAGTACAATCAACTGAGAGTTCTCCAAACTCAATTAACTAATGATTTCAAAAAGGTAAGTAAAGTAATTCAGTGTATCCAGAAGCAGCAGTTGATTTTGAAAAACAAAAGCAATTTGATTTTCTCCATAAAACTCTCACTGTTAGCCACGTTTCTGTTGGTAATATATTTTGGTTCTAATTCCGATCTTTCCGGGTTGAAGTTCCATTGCACAGATTTGGTGCAAAATCTCCTTTATTCATTCATAGGTTGAAGACGTTGCTAGCTGGACAGCATTTATTGCCCATCCCTAATTGACAAGAGGGCAGTTAAGTGTCAACCACATTGCTAAGAGTCTGGAGTCACATGTGTCTAGACCAAGTAGGGATGGCAGTTTCCTTCCTTAAGGGACATCTACTGAATTTTGAAATTTGTTAATACAAATTCAATCATCTGCCATGGTGGGATTCAAACACTAGTCCCCAGAACATTATCTGGGTCTCAGGATTAACAGTCCAACGATAATACCACTGAGCAATCGTCTCAAACATAGATCTGGGCTGTGCAATGTGCATTGTTAGAGATGATGTCTTTCAGATGCAACGTTAAACCAAGGCCCTGTGCATCTTTTACATCCAGAAATGATCCCATGAAGGAAAGAAAGTTTGCCTTGTATCCTAGACAGTGTTTGTTTATTCCTTAATCATTACCTCTACAATAAATAATCATTTGGTTGTACCAAATTAACATGTTGCGTTAAAAAAAATTGTTTTTGAAATTTTTGCCTTGCACCTGCCAAGGCAATTCAGAAGAAGTATCCAAGTAAAGTGAAAAAATATAACCACTAAATAAGAAGAGTGTAGATTGATGGGCAGATGGACTCTGGTGTGAGTGATATGTTACCATGAAGATTGCATCATCTGATAATAACTGGCAATTAACAGCCAAGCTTTATTTAAATTTTAAATAAGGTAAAATGCTCAATGCATTGCTGCGATAAATGACATTCAGTAAATCCTAAATTGGTTGCAGCATAATTCTCTGCACACTTGGAATTATTTAGCAAATGCCCTCCAATTTTACAATTCCATCTAATCCTATATACTATGTTGTGAGTTTGCAAATGTGGACTGGTTGGGTGTGGTTAGTACCTTATTTGTTGCGAACAGCTGAAGTGATATCCCATTTGATATAACCCACTTGGCTTTGGGACAAATGGCTGACATACCTAGAATCCTGCTGTTACAAAAATTCATATATGGCAGTATTTATTTGTGTGATACATCTTTATAGTTTAATGGCAGCATTCTGTTAGAGGTGACCACCACTCCATAACATGTAGGAGTAGAAGTAGGTGATTCAACCCATTTTATTTGCTCTGCCATTCAGTGAGACCATGACTGATCTTGTAACCCTCAACTCAGCATTCGTGTCTTTTACCCCCACCCTTTATTCCCCTATTGACTTGATATCTGTCTGTCTCAGCCTTGAATATTCTTAACGGCGCAGTATTGACAGGTCTCGCGACAAGGCACTCCACAGATTCACTACGTCTGAGAGAAGAAATTGCACCTGATTTCCATCTTAAGCGCAGGTCTGGCAGAATCTATGGAGACATTCTGAAGAAGGTCACTGAATTCAAACCATTACGTTTTTTTCTCTTAAGATGTTGCCAGACATGCTCAGTTTCTCCAGCGATTTCTGTTTTTGTCACAACCTACTTAATCTTCCTCATAAAATTTCTCTATACCCTGGACCAATTGAGTGAACTTCCAGTGGACTGCCTACAGTGCCACTGTAAATTCTACTTGGATAAGGAGACCAAAACTCAACACAGTATTGTAGCTGTGATCTGGTTAGTTTAGTGCCTTGCATTTTTCAGCAAGACTTCTCTATTTTTTCACTGTGCCATTCCATTTTGAAATAAGGGACAACATTCAATTTACGTTCCTTATTATCCAGTGAATTTTGGCAAGCTTATTATGACTCATGAATAAGAATCCCAAAAACCTCTGCTCCAGCTTTCTGCAGTTTTTCTCTATCCAAATAGCATTCAGCTCCACTGTTTATCCTATCAAAATATATAAGCATATATTTCCTCACGTTATATGCCATCTGCCACGTTTGTGCCCACACACTTAACCTGTCTATATCCCTCTTCAGATTCCTTGTTTTTTCTTCAGCACTTGCTTTCCCAGCTATTTTTGTGTCATTCACAAATTTGGCTATAGTACTCTCACTTTCCTCATCCAAGTCGTGAATATATATTGTGAGTAATTGTGGCCCCAGCACTGATCCCTGTGACACACCACTAGTTACAGGTTCCCCTCTATCTCAACTTTCCATCTTCTATCAGTTAGCTTATCCTCCAGCCCTGCTCTTTTCATATTAGGTAGCCTAGTGTACCATTTTGATATTCAAATATATTACATGTTTGTCCTTTATGGTCCCCCTTTATGAATCCTGCTTGTTACCACCTCAAACAATTATAATTAAACTGTTAGACATGATTTCCTCTTTACAAGGCCATATTGATTCTGCTTGATTATATTGTGTATTTCAAATGCTGTGCTAGTAGACTCTAACATCTTCCAAATGACAGATGTTAAGCTAACCAGCCTATAGATAGCTTTTTTAAAAAAAACTCCACCTTTATTGAATAATTTTCAATCCTCTGGGACTTTGCTGAAATCAGAAGATTCTTGAAAAGTTGCCATCAGTACATCCACTATCTCAGTAGCCATTTCCTTTAGTATCCTAGGATGCATCACATCAGGTCCAAAGAATGTTTTGGGTGTTTAGCTTCATTAGTTTGCCCAGTATTTTTCTTTAGTGTTAGTTGCATTTATTTACTGTCTATCTGTCTGTCTCTCCTCTTTACCCAGTCTGTCACCCCAAAGGTTCAGAATTTTTGGAATGCTTTTTGTGTCTTCTAATGTAAAGTCTGACGTAACATAGCTCCTGTGCCATTTTCTGGTTCCCTATTATTATTTTCCTTGGTTCATTCTCTAAGGTCCTGCATTCCCTTTGTCTCTTCATTTCTACATTCAAAGAAGTTCCTACTGCCTGTTTTTCTCTTATCTGCTAGTTTACCCTAAGTTTATTTTCTATGTTTTTTGTCATCTTTTGTTATCTTTTAAAACTTTTCTACTGTTCTAGTTTCCCTCTTTGCCACAATGCATGTTTCTTTTCATTCAATTTGAAACTATCCTTAACTCCCTTAATTGACGATGGTCAGTTTGTCCCCTTCCTGGAATCCTTCCTCACTAGGATATATCTTTGCTGTAGGTCATGAACCATTTTGTTAAACGACTGCTGCAGTTGATCAACTATCTTTTCTCAAGCCACCTCCACTCACATTCCATTGTGATTACCCTCAAATTTAGGATAGACATTTCTCTCAAACTTCTCCCCCTAGATGACCTTTTACTCTGATGCAATTTATTAAAACTGCCTCATTACATATTATATGATCCAAAATAGTCTGATCCCTGGTTGGATACACAGTATATTATTCTTTGAAATTGTCGTATAAATACTCTAAGAATTCATTCTCATGACTTCCTCTGCTAATCTGACTACTCCTAATCAACATGAGAATTAAAGTCATGTGATTACTATCTTTTTTTTACATTCCATCATTATCTCCTGGTTTAATCTTTCTTTGACTGTGTAACTACTCTTAGAGTGCCTATATATTATTCACACCAGTGCCATCTTTCCCTTTCTATTTCTTAGATCCAGGCAAATGGATCTTGCATCTTCCAATCCAAGATAATTTCTAGCTATCTTATTTATTCTCCCTTACTAACAAAGCTATAACACCACCCTTTCCTTTTTGCCCATCCTGTTGAAATGTCACATGCCCCAGTTTTGATTTCCTTGCAATCATGTCTCTGTAATGCCCATGAAGATTACATCCATTAATCTCTATTTGCATCATTAATTCATTTGAGTCCTAAGAGCATTTTAACAGTCATTCTTTTGCCTTTTTCACATTTTTTTCCTCTTTTGATCCCATTTGCTGTTTTTTTTAGTGCTTGTATACTGCCCTAATCTTGTCCCTCTTTGAGTATAATGACCTAAATGGCTGCTCTGTAATGCTGTGATCTCCTTTTGCTTTATATCTCCTCTCCAGAACCCCTCCACTCAATTGACTTAAAGCCTGCTCCACAGTCTGGTGATTTGATTCGCCAGGACACTGTTCCTAACACGTTTCATGTAAAACCTGTTCAACTGAATATCTTCCTTTTACCCCAGTACTAATGTCAATGCCCCATGAATTAAAACCCATTTCTCCTCTATTAATCTTTGAGCCATGCATTTAACCCCTTGATTTTATTTACCCTATGCCTGTTTGCCTGTGATTTTGATAGCAAACCTGAGATTGTTACCTTGGAGGATCTAACTGTTCAAAATCTTTCAACAGAACTTTTTTTCTAGTGCTATCAATGTTGTTGGTATCTCCATGGATGACTACATCTGGATCTTTCAAGCCCTGAAGAGATGTCCTTAACACTAGCAATGGACAGGCAACCACAGCCTTTGAGTCTCCCATTCATAGTTGCAATATAATTAGAGAGCTAATTATATTGTCCCCCACCTCTACTAAATGCGTGTTTCCTCCCCTCACTTGAAGAACTTCTTGTAGCATGGTGCTCAATCACTTAATTGGGAAACAGTTTTAGCTTGTTCTTAATTAAACTACTCTTTCACTGCAACGTTTTGTTTTAAAAAGTCCTGTTTAAGGCCAGCTACTACAGAATTAAAACTGCATCCTTCTTCTTAATGCCAGCTACATACTAAGTTAGGCTGAATTTTCTTATCATGCAGTTTTCTTATCTAAACTTTCTTATCAAGCAATGCATGCAGTCTGTTCTAGTACCACTCATTTTGTTACAGCCTTATAGCAGTGTAGAACACCTGACTCCAGGTGTTGAACCTATAGTTCCATGCACCTTAGAAATGGTTTTATTGGCAAACTCATAATAAGGGCCCAAGTTACTTGTTCAGTATGCTGAAATAGGGTACATCAAAGCCATCCTTGCTACCCTAAGTAGATAATTTATTTCTGTACATCGCTGTAAGTCATGAGTGGACTCAAGATTGGTTACTTTTGTCCTACAGTTGGTTGGATTACCCTGCAAGAGCAATACGTGAAACTAGCACTTATACACTACTATTATGCATTTGCAAAAAGAGTAGTGTTTGCCATTAAGAGGTTGCTGCTGTCTAGCCAGTAAACAGTCTGCCTATCATTTGAGTTTCACTCTGGCTAGACATTTAAATTGTTCAACCCAGAGACTTTCAGATGACATCAAACATTGTACAACAACAAGCATCTGCAAAACTCACAACAGTGACCAACATTGGATGTGATTCTGCAATTGGAGAATATTTGCATATAATCCAGTGCTGGCACTTTAGGAATGTTTGTTTGGCTCACATTATGGCACATTTGTATGTATTGAAAGTTACATATATTAATACAGAATCCTGTTCTTTGCAGAAAGACACAATGTATACACACTGTATCTGTTTCAACATAGTAAAATAAATGACAGCCATTTTTTGTTCATTTCATGGAGCAGTACCTTGACCAATCAGAATTAACTTGCCTTGTTTAAAATTTAAACAGAACTTGGCAGTCAACTGCCAAGTTATCTTTTACTGGTGCATTCTCCATGGCAATGACTCCACCAATCTAGAGTTTGTATGCCAACTACTTTCCCCTGCGAGACAGCATAAATGAGGCTTTTCTTTTACTTTGGTATTTCTTGCAAATTGTGAGTGAGGAGAAACTTTGGCAAAATGTATCTCTTTTTGCAGCAATCTCTAACAGATTGGTTTAGGATTTGCTATTATATTGATGGAAACTGTCATCAGTTAGTCTTTACTGTGTAAAACGCTAAACAAAATATGGCATGGTGCATCTGCAATGCAAAGTAGTAAGCTGAAAGTTGCTGTCAGTGATGGCTTGCTCTCCAAATCGCAGATGAAATCAATAACAAATCAGCGATTTGAGGTCAACTTCAACTTTTTGCTGTCTGGGTTCAAGTCCCACCTGCTCCAGAAGTGTGTAAGAGTACCTCTGAACAGGTTGATTTTTAAAATCTATTCTTGCTATTGAACCATTGAAAATGTTAAGTCATGTTGATTAAAGTGTAACTGATCATCTAAATAATAGCACCCTCAATCATAATTGTTTTAAACCGCTTCTCTGAGATTGAGACACAAGTATTGTATTTGTTGAACTTTGTAAATTGGCAACTTTTTCTTCGGTAGATAGTAAATGTTGTTTAATTGCATTGATTATGAAATTTGTTCTTTTATCTGTGGCTCCTTTTTTTACAAAGTTATTGAATGAGAAGATTGCTGGTCAGAGTATAATTTATTGGCCATTGCTGATTGCACTTAAGATGGTGATGGTGAACCACCAGTGAAGCGCATGTGGTGTAGGTTCACCGACTATTTTTAAGAAATAAACAGCAATATGGATTCATGTCAATATGATGTGTGACTTAGAAGGGAACCTGCAAGTTGTGGAGTTTAGATTAGATTACTTACAGTGTGGAAACAGGCCCTTCGGCCCAACAAGTCCACACCGACCCGCTGAAGCGAACCCCACCCATACCCCTACATATACTCCTTACCTAACACTATGGGCAATTTAGTATGGCCAATTCACCTGACCCGCACATCTTTGGACTGTGGGAGGAAACCGGAGCACCCGGAGGAAACCCACGCAGACACGGGGAGAACGTGCAAACTCCACACAGTCAGTCGCCTGAGGCGGGAATTGAACACAGGTCCCTGGCGCTGTGAGGCAGCAGTGCTAACCACTGTGTCACCGTGCCGCCCACTATAGCAGTGGATGGTTTCTGTCCATCTGTTGCCCTTGTTCTTCTCTGTGATAGAAGTTGCAGTGAAAAGAGCCTTGCTTTGCTGCAATGTATCTTGTGAATGATACACACTAATGTCACTGGGCAGTGATGGTGGGGGGAATGAACATTTGAATTGATAAATGAGGTGCCGATTAAAAGGGCAATTGTATCCTATATTGTATTGTATCTTCTTGAGGATTGTTGAAGTGGCAGTCATTCAGGCAAGTAGAGACTATTCCTAATGTCCTATAAATAAGCTTTGGGAAGTCGGGAGATGTGTTGAACTTCTGAGCCCCTGACTTGTTCTTGTAACCATTGTATTTATATGTCTGGGTGGAATTCATTGATGGTAGCTCCTTTGACCCTCAATGAGTATGATTAAGTTTACTCTTGTCACGATAGGCATTGCTTAGCATTTGCACAGCGTGAAGGCTATTTGCCAGCTCAAGCTTGAATGTTGTTGAGGTTATGCTGTGCCAGTTAAGGCCTATTTCAGCAAAGGAGTTGCTCAACACAGCAAACATTCTGACATCTGGCCATATGTTGCAGGCACTTTCGGATGACTTGAAGTTGTCAAGTTCTGGATTAGTGGTGCTGTATGCCTTGGATGACCTTCCACCCTACCAACCTTCACATAAACCAAATCATCTGCCGACATTTCTGCCACCTCCAAACAGAACCCACCACCAAGGATATATTTCCCTCCCCACCCCTTTCCGCCTTCCGCAAAGACCATTCCCTCCATGACTACCTGGTCAGGTCCACGCCTCCCTACAATCTACCCTCCCATCCTGGCACCTTCCCCTGCCATCACAGGAATTGCAAAGCCTGCGCCCACACCTCCTCCCTCACCTCCATCCAAGGCCCTAAAGGAGCCTTTCACATCCATCAAAGTTTTACCTGCACATCCACCAATATCATTTATTGTATCCGTTACTCCCGATGCAGTCTCCTCTACACTGGGGAGACTGGATGCCTCCTATCAGAGCGCTTTAGGGAACATCTCTAGTACACACGCACCAATCAACCACATCTCCCTGTGGCCCAACATTTCAACTCCCCCTCCCACTCTGCCGATGACATGGAGGTACTGGGCCTCCTTCACCGCTGCTCCCTCACCACCTGACACCTGGAGGAAGAACGCCTCATCTTCCGCCTCGGAACACTTCAACACAAGGGCATCAATATGGACTTCAACAATTTCCTCATTTCCCCTTCCCCCACCTCATCCCAGTTCCAAACTTTCAGCTCAGCACTGTCCCCATGATTTGTCCTACCTGTCTATCTTCTTTTCCACCTATCCGCTCCACCCTCTTTCCACCCCCACCCCCCCCGCCAACCTATCACCTTCATCCCCTTCCCCATTCACCAATTGCACTCTATGCTACTTTCTCCCCACACCCACTCTCCTCTCACTTATCTCTCCACCCTTCAGGCTCTCTGCCTGCATTCCTGATGAAGGGCTTTTGCCCAAAACGTCAATTTTACTGCTCCTTGGATGCTGTCTGAACTGCTGTGTTCTTCCGGCATCACTCATCCAGAATCTGGTTTCCAGCATCTGCAGTCATTGTTTTTACCTAGTTGAAGTTGTCAAAGTTGCTATCTAAATTATAATGCTATATATTAAATATGAAAAGATTGAGAAAACGTAATTACCTAGAAATTGAAATTAACAATTTTAAAGGTATGATGTCAGTGTATGTGCTATAAATGCAAAACCTTGTTTCATTTTTTTTGTAATTGCAGATTGAAGACCTCCAGTCTGCTTACGTAAATTTGCAATTGCAAAGCCAAGAAGAAAATGCTAGTTTACGAATGCAGATAGAGAGTTCACGTGCTAGTTCTCAAGACCTTAATGGTATGCTATGTAACTTTATTTAGCAAATGAATGTAATTGGAGTCAAAACTGTAATTTGTAAATGTAAAATAGCAAAGTGTACTGGTGTGAGGGAAAGTAAATTACAAACTTGCATCGTTAATTGAAGGTATGCAATAATCCACTTTTCTTGTCTGCCTGTGTTGTTTAGATCTTAAGGAGCAGTTGCGGGTCCGGTCAGCTCGGCTTGAAGAGATTGAAAAGATAAAGCTGGAATTTTGCCAACAGAAAGCTGAGTTAGAGAACCAGCATGTAGAAGAACTAAATGATCTGAGGACTACTCATGAACAACAATGCAAAGAAATGGAGAAGAAGTACATTGCAGAGATTTTCTCTCTGCAGGAAAAACTACAGAATTTAACTAGTTTACTTTCTCAGTGCAGGTATGAACCAATTTTATTCACCGTTTGAAATAGAATATTATACCTTAAAACATTTAGGGGAGTATGTTCAAGGATCAATACAAATCAATGTCTTTAGCACTGTGGCAACGTCACCGGTGTCTAATTCACTGATGTCCTTTATGGAAGGAAATATACAGTCTCTACCTACTCTTGCTCGCTGACCCCCAGTTTGGATTCTTCCTTGGCCACTCAGCTTCGGACTTCCTTACAGTCTTGGTTCAAACATGGTCAAAAGTGCTGAATTTCAGAAGTGAGGTGAAATGAAAATGACAGCATTTGATATCAAAGCTACATTCAAACAAGTGTGGCATCAAGGAGCCCTAGCAAAGCTGAAATTATTGGGAATCGGGACAGAGTTTGTGCTGGTTAGAGTCATATCTGGCATATAGGAAGATAGTTGTGGTCATTAGAGGTTAGTCAGCTCAGCTCCAGGGCATCTCTGCAGGAGTTCCTCAGAGTTGTGTCCTACCTCCAGCTATCTCCAGCTGCTTGATCAATGAATATTCCTCCATCATAAGATCAAAAGTGATGATTGCACAATGAAAAGCAGCATACATAACTCTTCTGAAACTGAAGCAGGACATGTTCAAGTGCAGTAAGATCTTATATGGCAAATCCAGTTGAGTTTCTGGTCAATGGCAACCCACAATATTGATAATGGGAATTCCGTGATGGTAACATCACTGAATAACAAGGGGCAGTGGTTAGATTATTTCTTATTAGAGATGATCCCTATCTGGCATTTGTGTGGCACAAGTATTATTTGCCCTTGTCAGCCCAAGCCTGGATATTGTCCAGATCTTACTGCAGGGAGAAGTGAGGACTGCAGATGTTGGTGATCAGAGCTTAAAACTGTGTTGCTGGAAAAGCGCAGCAGGTCAGGCAACATCAAACGAACAGGAGAATTGACGTTTTGGGCATAAGCCTCCTTGAAGAAGGGCTTATGCCCGAAACGTCGATTCTCCTGTTCCTTTGATGCTGCCTGACCTGCTGCGCTTTTCCAGCAACACATTTTCAGCTCTGATCTCCAGCATCTGCAGACCTCACTTTCTCCTCCACTTCTAGTTCCACCTAGAAGCACAAGGACTGCAGATACATGGAAACATTGCTACCCGCAAGTTCCCCTCCGAGCCACTCACCATTCTGACTTGGAAGTACATCACCATTCGTTCACTTTGGTTAGGTCAAAATCCTGGAATTTCCCCCCCCCCTCCAATCCCCCAAGGGCACTGTGGGTCAACCTGTAGCACATGGTGTGCAGCAGTTCAAGAAGGCAATTCATTACCACCACCTCAAATTCAACTAGGAATGGGCAATAGATGTCTACCTGCCAGTGACACTCACATTCCACGTGTGAAAAAAGAAGGCTGGACGTTGTGAGGGTCCAGACTCTCAAGAGTGGGGCTGGTTCTGAAATACTTTCTGATGCTATCTGACTGACCCCTGACTTGGTCAACTGCAACAAAGCCAAAGGAAAGGAAAGCAAAAAATAAAACCTGGACTTAGGAACCAGGTGTGACTCAGCAAATCCGACCCTGTTCCGCTTGTGAAGCCTGGTTTATAAACATATTGGGCGGGTGCCAAAATTAGAACAAACCAGTAAAACACAGAAAGCTAGCACACAGGTACAGCAGGTAATTGGGAAGGCTAATGAGATGTTGGCTATTGTTTCAAGGGGGTTGACGTATAAGAGTAGGGAAGTCGTACTACAACTGTACGAGGTGCTCATGAGACCACATCTAGAGTGCTATAAGCAATTTAGATTCCCTTATCTAAGAAAATCATTTATTTCATTGGAGAGAGTTCAGAGGGTTCACTTGGATGATCCCTGGTTTGGAGGGACTTTCTTATGAGCAAAAGCTAAGTAAGTTGGACTCTACCCACTGGAGTTTAGAAGAGTGAGAGGTGATGTTGTTGAAATGTAGAATTCTTAAGGGGCTTGAGAAGATTTTTCCCCTCGTGGTTGAGTGTAGGACCAGAGGGGATAGTCACAGAATAAAGGGTGACAATTTAGGAGTGAAATGAGGAGGAACTTCTTCACTGAGGCTTGGGCTGATAATTTCTTCTGAGGGTTGACAGACTTTGGAACTTAGAGTCAATAAGCTGTACAGCATGGAAAGAGATCCTTCAGTCCAACCCATCCATGCAGAATAGATATCCTAAATTAATCTCGTCCCATTTGCCAGCATTTGACCCATTTCACTCTTTAAACCCTTCCTATTTATATGTCTTTCAGATGCCTTTTAAATGTTGTAATTGTACCAGCCTCTACAACTTCCTCTGGCAGCTCATTCCATACATGCACTACCTTCTGAGTGAAAACATTGCCCCTTTGGTCCCTTTTAAATTTTTTCCTGCTCACCCTAAACCCCCATGGTCTCTAGTCTTGGACTCTCTCACACTGGAGAAAAAATCTTGGCTAGTCATCCTATCCATGCCCCTGATGATTTTTAAAATTTTGATAAGGTCACCCCTCGGCCTCTGACTCTGTAGGGAAAATAATCCCAACCTATTCAGATTCTCCCTATAGCTCAAACCCTCCATCCCTGGCAACATCTTTGTAAATCTTTTCTGAACCCTTTCAAGTTTCACAACATCCTTCCCTGTAGCAGGGAGACCAGAATTAAACACAGTATTATAAAAATGGCCTAGTCAATGTTCTGTACAGCCACAGCATGACCTCCCAACTCTGATACTCAATTAACTGACCAATAAAGATAAGCATACCAAACACTTCCTTCACTAATTAATCTCCACTTGGAGAGACTAAAATTAATGAAGGGTGATCACCGGGCTTTGTAAGAGAGAGGTTATGTCTAGCAAATTTAACAACTTTTCGAGTTGATGGCGAGGTGTGTATGTAGAACATTTACAGCACAGGAACAGACCCTTTGGCATAGATGAGGGTAGTGTAGATAGTCTACATAAACTTCGATGGGGCTTTTGATAAGATATTGCATGCTGGTCTGGTTAAGAAGCTATGAACTGATAGAATTCAGGGCAATTTGACAAATTGGATCTAGAACTGGCTTAGTGGCTTCAAGCCAAGGATGATGGTCAAAAGGTGTTTTGTGACAGGAAGCCTGCATTGAGAGGTGGGCCACCAATTTTGCTTCTGCTTCCTTTGCTGTTTGTTGATATGTTAATAATCTAGATATGAATGTAGAAGGTACGATCAGTAAGTTTGCAGATGACGAAAATGTTGGTGATGCTGGTAAGCCGTGAGGAAGAAATCCCTAAGCTATAAGATGACATAAATGAGCTGATCAGTAGCAAATGGAATTTAATCATGAAAAGCCTGAGGTTATGCTTTTCGGGAGGGCCAACAAGGTAAGGGAGCACACATTGAATGAAAGGACCCTAGGTAGTAGAGAGGATCAGTGGGACTCTAGTGTGCATGTTCATAGATCCTTGAAGGCAGCAGGACAAATAAATATGGTGGTTAAGAAGACATGTCAAATACTTGCCTTTGTCAGTCAAAGCATTGAATAGAGAGCAAGTAGGTTATGATGGAGCTTTCTGTAATGTCAGTTTGGCTGCGTTGGACACCTGTGTACAGTTCTGGTTGCCACACTATAGGAAAAATGTGAGTGTACCAGAGAGGGATGTTGCCTAGGCTGTAGTGATTCAGCTATAAAGGGAGACTAGTTAGGCTAGGGTTATTTTCCTTAGGTGAGAGAAGGCTAAGGGGAGAGCTGATCAAGATGTACATAAATGAGGTAGACAGGCAGAAATATTTCCTCTTAGAAGGATCTGAAACCAGGGAGTATCGTTTTATGGTAAGAAGCAAGAGGTTTAGAGAGGATTTGAGAAAAAAACATTTCACACACAGGGTTGTGGGTGCCTGGAATTCACTGCCTGAAAAGATGGTAGAGGTGAGAATCCTGAAGGTTTTTGAGAACCATTTAGGTGAGCAGTTGGAATGCCATAGCATTAAAGACTATGGGGCAAGTGCTGAAACGTAGGTTTAGAATAAATGAATGATGATTGGCACAGATGTGATGAGTTGAAGGGTCTCTCTCAGTTCTGTATAACCTCTAAGTGATCAGTTCTCTCCTTCCTGTCTCCAAATAAATGATCAGCCTACTTGATCCTGAACTAGCTATGGCAAGTTGCGACCTCTATACCCAACTTAGTACATGCTTCTGACATAATTGACTTTGGGTATGCTGAACCTGCCTTCTCTCCACTTAGCAATTGGTGAGTTGTCTGATAAGCCAAACCTACCCGCTTGAGGCTCAGTGATTGGCCTGAAGCCTCTTGGCAACATCAGCAATTTTTAAAACATCTTGAACAGCTAGTTCTTTGTTCTCCAGCCCTCGTGATTAACTAGACAATTTCTCAATTTCTGTGTGACTATCCATATGGTGTATTTATTACAAATTTAACAACAACCTCAGTCTTATGAATTTCATATTTCATCTTAGCGAGAAAACAATCTTCCAGGTTTTTGTCTGTTCAGTTCCTTTACATAGTATAGTTACACCACATTAATCATGTTCCAGACTTAGAATCAAGATTGCCAGAGTTTAAGAATTAATGATTACTGGAATCAAACTTCACGCCAGACCTTAGAAGCTAATACAATCAGTTGATCTCCACTTTACACATACAGCATATTCCACATCCCTAGCCTGCTTCAGACACTTACTTGACTCAGTCATTTGTTAGTTATAGACATCACTTCCCCTTCACCAGATTTCATACCATTCAGAAGGAAAATTGCCTATAAATGTGCCTGATTAAACTAGAGTCAATGGAAATCAGCAGGAAAGCTTACTGTACTCATTGGAGTCATTCTTAGAACAAAGGATGATGGTTGAGCAAGTTACTGAAGGGCAACAGATGCACAGGAACATCATATTTGTTCACTGTCACTGAATCAAAATCCTGGAACTTCCTTTCTAATAGCACATAGGTGTATTTGTATCTCCATGCTCTGTAGTGCTTCAAGAAGGCAGTTACCACAACCTTCTGAAGAGGGAGATGGCCAAGTAATCCAGAGTTCCCAGTTCATGATTTGTGGACACTAGTTCAAATCCAACTACATTAGCTGATGGAATTTAAATTCAGTTAATCAATCTGGAATTAAATCTAGTTTGAGTAATGATGATCAAAATAGGGAATCTAATAGGGAATCTAAATATTATCAATTGATGTAAGTATCAACCTAGTTCTCTACTACCCTTTAGAGAGAGATGTACTTAATAGGATAAGAGCCCATGCAGTTGGAAGTAGTATATTAGCATGGATAGGCAATTAACAAACTGATAGAGTTGGCTTAAAGGGGCATTTTCATGGTGACAACCTGAGTATCACATGAATCAGTGGTTGGGCCACAATTATTTACAATATTAATGACTTAGATAAGAAAGGTGAATGTACCATAGCTATGTTTGTAGCTGACACAAAATTGGGGGGAAGGCAAATGATGAGGTTGACACACATCCTGATATGTTAAGTGACTGGACAGTAAGATGTCAGATAAATGTGGGGAAATGTAAGGTTAGGCACTTTGACAGGAAGAGTAAAGGAGCTGAATATTATTTGGATGGACAAAGCTGGATGCAGAAAATATGGTACGCAGGGATTTGGAAGTCTTCGTCCATGAATCACATAAGTCTAACATCTGAGTTCAGTAGGTAATAGAGAATGCAAATGGAGTGTTAGATTTTATTTCAAAAGGAATGGAGTATAAAAATAGGGAAGTCTTGATAAAACTATAGCAGGAACTAGTCAGACCATAGTTAGGTTATTATGAGCAGTTTTGGAGTCCTTTTTAAGAAAAATTATATTGACATTGTAGACAGATTTGAAAAGGTGGTTTCGCTTTGTGGGATAGCCTAGGACCAGAGGGCATAATCTCAGAACAAGGGGCTGCATATTTAAGACAGCTATGAGGAGGAATTTCTTCTGAGGCTTTGAATCTGTGGAATTCTTTACCATAGAAGGTTGTTAAGGGTATGGTCATGAAGTATATTAAGTACTGAACTAGGCATATTTTTATTCAGGAGTGGAATTGGGTTATAGTGAAAAGACACGAGAAGGAATGTTGAGTTTTATTAGTTTAGCCATGATCTCCTTGAAATTCGGAACAAACTTAATGGGCTGAATGGCCTTCTTCAACTCATATGTTTTAAGGTCTTATCCTTACCAATCTTGCCTACATGTGACTCCAGATCTGCAGTAATGTTGGTGATTCTTAACTGGCCTGTGAAGTGGCCAACCAAGTCACTCAATTTGAAAGCCATGAGAAACTCATAACAAGTATTGACCACATCCTCTGAATAATTTTTTAAGAATAAATTCCGCGATGCTTGGAAGATGTTAAAATAAAACATGATTTTTGTTTTAACCATGGATCTAATCACCTCATTGCTGGATTATAAGTATAAAAGGAAACATGAAAGGCAAAGAGAGTTTATGAATAAATGTAGCTAACATGAAATGGAATCCAAAATTTAATAGGTAAAATAGTAGTAAGAGGAGGATGTGGGGTATTTGGGGATCCTGGAGAAGAGCTGAGGTATTGAGTAAATATTTTGTATCTCCAAAGGTAGAAGATATTGTTACGATCATAGTGAAAGAAGAGGCATTTGAAATGCCAGATGAACTAAAACTTGAATATGAAGAGTATTAGAAAGTATTTCTGCATTTGGAGTTAATAAATTACCAGGATTGAATGAGATGCATCTAGAATGCTGGAAGATGAAGATTATTGTAATTGGCAATCAGACCAAATTCTTCCTTACATACAGGCAGTGGTGCCAGAGAACTAGAGAGTTGCAAATATTTGCATCTATTCAAAACCAGGTACAAGGATAAACCCAACAACTGCAGGTCAATCATTTCAACTTGAGTGGTGCAAAAGCTTTTAAAGATGATAATCCAGAACAAAATAAGACAATAAGACATAGGAGTGGAAGTAAGGCCATTCAGCCCATTGAGTCCACTCTGCCATTCAATCATGGCTGATGGGCATTTCAACTCCACTTACCCGCATTCTCCCCGTAGCCCTTAATTCATTGTGACATCAAGAATTTATCAATCTCTGCCTTGAATACATTTAGTGTCCCGGCGTCCACTGCACTGTGCGGCAATGAATTCCACAGGCCCACCACTCTCTGGCTGAAAAAATGTCTCTGCATTTCTGTTCTGAATTTACCCCCTCTAATTCTAAGGCTATGTCCACGGGTCCTAGTCTCCTCGCCTAATGGAAGCAATTTCCTAGCGTCCACCCTTTCCAAGTCATGTATTGGAAATCGGTCAGAGTATTGAGTACAGGAGTTGGGCGGTCATGTTATGGCTGTACATGACTTTGGTTAGGCCACTGTTGGAATATTGCATGCATTTCTGGTCTCCTTCCTATTGGAAAGATGTTGTGAAACTTGAAAGGGTTCAGAAAAGATTTACAAGGATGTTGCCAGGGTTGGAGGATTTGAGCTATAGGGAGAGGCTATAGGGCTGTTTTCCCTGGAGCGTCAGAGGCTGAGGGGTGACCTTATAAATGTTTACAAAATTATGAGGGGCATGGCAAGAGTAGATAGACAGAGTCTTTTCCCGAGGGTCGGGGAGTCCAGAACTAGAGGGCATAGATTTAGGGTGAGAGTGGAAAGATATAAAAGAGATCTAAGGGGCAACTTTTTCACACAGAGGGTGGTGTGTGTATGGAATGAGCTCCCAGAGGAAGTGGTGGAGGCTGGTAGAATTGCAACATTTAAGAGGCATTTGGATGGGTATATGAATAGGAAGGGTTTAAAGGGACATAGGCTGGGTGCTGGCAGGTGGGACTAGATTGGATTGGGATATCTGGTCGGCATGGACGGGTTGGACCGAAGGATCTGATTCCATGCTGTATATCTCTATGACTCTATGAAGTGTGGTTTAATTAGGAAAATAACAAGACGTATTAAATGCTAACTGTTTAACTCATTTGGGCTTTTTTGGTAAGAGATCATCGATGAGGATAACATGGTTGATGTGTTTCAGGATTTGGCTCAGCAGCAGTGAAGAAATTATGAAATAATTTCAACTTCAGGCCAGTGTATGACTTGGAGGAAAACTTGCATTGGTGTGCTCCTGTGCATTTGCTGCCCTTGTTCTTTCAGGTGGTAGAGTCAATGCATTTGGAAACTGCTGTTGAGTTGTAGGTTTACGTGGACTTCCACAACATGTGTAATAAAATAATTAGTCATGCCAGCAAAGTTGAAGCGTATTGAATGAGCCTATTGATAGGATGTCATTAACCAGTAGGGAGTAGAATCTTGGTGAATGTTTGTTTTTCAGTCTGGATGAATGTGCGCAATGGTGTTGCTGGTGGATTGGTCCAAGATTATCTCATTTTTGATATGTGTTAATGACCTAGATTTTGACATGAAGGACACAGGTTCAACCTTTACAGATGTCAAAAAATTTGGAAGTATCGCGAACTGTGAAGGACAGTGATAGACTTAAAGCAGGCAAACAGAGATTGATAGAATTGGTAAAAGAAGCTTAAGGGAGGGAATCATGAAGGGTACATTTTGGTTCAATGTAGGTAAATGGAGTTCAATGTAGGTTGATGGAGTTCAATGTAGGTAAGTGTGAAGTGATTCACTTTGGTAAGAGTAACAAGAAGATGGAGTACTGGGCTAATGGTCGGATACTTGGTAGTGTGGATGAGCAGAGGGATCTTGGTGTCCATGTAAACAGATCTCTGAAAGTTGCCACCCAGGTAAATAGTGCTGTGAAGAAGGCATATGGCGTACTGGCTTTTATTGGTAGAGGAATTGAGTTCCGGAGTCCTGAGGTCATGTTGCAGTTGTATAAGACTTTGGTGCGGCCGCATCTGGAGTGTGCAGTTTTGGTCGCCATACTATAGGAAGGATGTGGAGGCACTGGAACGGGTGCAGAGGAGGTTTACCAGGATGTTGCCTGGTATGGTAGGAAGATCGTATGAGGAAAGGCTGAGGCACTTGGGGCTGTTTTCATTGGAGAAAAGAAGGTTTAGGGGTGACTTGATAGAGGTGTAGAAGATGATTAGGGGTTTAGATATGGTTGACAATGAGAACCTTTTTACACGTATGGAGTCAGATATTACGAGGGGGCATAGCTTTAAATTAAGGGGTGGTAGGTATAGGACAGATGTTCGGGGTAGATTCTTTACTCAGCGAGTCGTGAGTTCATAGAATGCCCTGCCAGTAGCAGTGGTGGACTCTCCCTCTTTATGGGGATTTAAACAGGCATTGGATAGGCATATGGAGGATAGTGGGCTAGTGTAGGTTAGATGGGCTTGGGTCGGCGCAACATCGAGGGCCAAAGGGCCTGTACTGCGCTGTATTTTTCTATGTTCTATGGTAGAGCAGCAATATAAAATAATGGCACAACTCTCCTGTCCCTTTATCCATGTCATTTATATAAATTAGAAAGAATTGAGGCCCAAACACAGCTCCTTATGTCACATGTGTGGATTAGTGATCCAGAATTCTAGACTAGTTATGCTAAGATCTGAGTTCAAATTCCCTCATTGCAGCTGGAAAAATTATATTCGTTAATGATGTTTTTATCCTGTGAAAGGAAACTCTGTGTACTCATTATGTTTAATCTCTCAGATGTTCTGTGCACAGGTTTTTGTTTGAAATTAATTCTGTTGATGCATCTTAAGTTTTTTTTATTTGGAATGTTTTGAATGCTATCTTCCACTGTTTAGAAGCTATAATGTAAATAGTTACAGTAAACTTTGTACATTGGCTTATATCTTCAACTTTTGAATATTAATATGTGCTGCTACTGTTGAATAAATCTAGCTAAACAGTAACCAATGGTATTTATAATGACTTAATCTTACTCTCAATGAGCATTGACACGAAGAAAGAGAGAGATTAGTGGAAATGACAAAAGTTTGGCCATATAGTTTAAAGACTGAGAAGAGAAAAGAAATAATGCGAAGATTACAGAATTGATGAGAGCTAAATAGAGTGATTACGTTCATACTGATTTATTTTGTTGTCTGTTTTCTCTATCGCATCATTTAGGTCAGAAGTAATTGCCCATGATAATCAAGTGGCTGAAGGTTGTATTGCTGATCTTGACCAAGATAAAGTAGCAGCATTTAAGGTAATGCAACAAAGCATAAGTGTACTTTAAATAAGAAATAGAGAAATTAATCTTGTATATTTGTGGTGTTTTGAAATGAGAGATTAGGAGGAGATGATGTTCTCCATGCATCCGCTGATCTTCTCTTTCTAGATGATAAAGGATTCTTATTTGGAAAGTGTACCATTGCAGGAGCCTTGGGGCTTTGCATCCACATTGCAGATATAGTGAATGGGATGCAAATAATTAATCGGTTTGTTCATGATATAATTGAGCTAGTTTAGTGTTTTTGAAACTGTAGTCACTCAAGTGGCAGGTATTCCATCACATCCCTGGCCTGATGCCTTGTAGATGGAAAAATGGGAATGCCAGAGGTGAACAATCACTCCAGAATACCCAGACTCTGACTTGGGTTTGTACCCATGTTATTTTGTCTAGTCCAGCTATGCTTTGGATCGTTGGTGATGTGCTGGGGATTCAGCTTTTGGCAATACCACTAAATGTTAAGGGTAGGTGATTGGACTTGTTGTGCTTTGGTTATTACCTGTCATTTGTGTAGTGTGAATGTTTAGCTATCTTTAAGTACTATTGTTTAGTTTCTTACTGGAGTGACAGTTTATCTTATCAGTGTAGTACTTGAATTAACTGTTTTGTAAGGAAAACCATACTGAAAATGGCTTAGAAATAATAGTAACATCTTGTGTGGATACAATGATTTCAATTTCAGCTTTTAATAAAAATGGTTTATTTTAAATCATCATAAAATCATAGAATCCCTACAGTGTAAAAACAGGCTATTTGGCCCAACAAGTCCATACCGATCCTCCAAAGAGTAACCCACCCAGACCCATTCCAATACCCTATCCCTCTACATTTACCCCTGACTAATGCACCTAACTTACACATCCCTGAACACTATGGGCAATTTAGCATGGCCAATTCACCTAACCTGCACATTTTTGGATTGTGGGAAGAAACAGGAGCAGCCAGAGGAAATCCACACAGATACGGGGAGAATGTGCAAACTCCATACAGACAGTCGCTCGAGTCTGGAATCAAACCTGGGTCCCTGGCACTGTGAGGCAGCAGTGTTAACCACTGAGCCACCATGCCGTCCTTATTATTTACACCATGGTATTTGTTTTATTGGTTTGTCTTTTTACTTTTCTCACACACTCTCCTGAACGTTCCTACTTTCATGTAGCTTAATTACAAACTTATGCATTCTTAATTTGTTTTCTTTAGCTAAAACCAAATTGTCAATTGTGAGACTGATGTCTTTTAAGGCAGTTTGAGAATTGCGTGAGCGTACATAGCTGCTCTCCTATTTGAAAAGCATGATTGTTCTGAAGTGTCTTATATTTCCCTCAATTTGCCAACCCGTCATCCTTGAATTTTAAATATCACCACATATATTGTTCAACTTAATTACACTAAACTTCTTAGCTTCATGCACATGAATCTTCTTTATCAAGGGAAAGAAAAATTCAAACACTGTACTCAAATCCCACAGACCTTCCCTTCTTCCATTAGAAACATCTAGTCACTTTGCCCCTAATCTTGGTGAATGTTATACATTTGAAGGTATTGGGCTAGGAATGTTTTTCTCACTCTTGGCAAATATTCAATATTCTAATTGCTATCTAATTGCAAATAGTTCTTCGATAACTTGATAGTTGTGTTCTTGTGCAACCCTGCATGATAGAAAAATCCCACTTTAGAAACAGCACGTACAGTGTTGCTGATGTAATCACATTACAGCCAACACACATTTTAAAAGTTTGAACTTTAGAAACAGTGTCCTCAAGTTGACAGTCACGTTACAGCAAATTCATGTTACTCAAATGCATGTTATAGCAGAATGACCTGTACACACATGTATAAGATGCAGAATTGGGCTAACTTCTTTCTATCTTCATGAGGCATCTCAACACCACTCTTCAAAAAACACCTTCTGTTTCAACAGTTTGCATATACTTATTTGTCATTTCAGCCATTCCTTTAGTGTGAGATTTCTAGTTGGTGTAACAGTATGGTAGTTCTCTTGAGTTTATCTTTACTCAGCAGGAAACTTTTGTTTTATTAGTCTGATGTTGTCTGTAGCCCCTGACTACGTCAGTGCCATTCCAAGCTAAAATGACAGTCCTGATTGTGAAAATTCAGTGCAATGTATCAAATAGAGTTCCACAGAAGAACTACTTTCATGTTGAAATTTGCTCCTGAGGGTAAGCTTAGAGAAACTTGAACAAAAACAGAAAGCCCTGGAGAAATTCAGAATGTCTGCTGCATCTATAGAGGGAAAAGCAGATATAGGTGAGTTAACAGTTTGAGATGGATGATTCTTCATCAGAACTTAAATGCAGTATGCCAATGGTGGGGATTGGAGAATAGAGTGCAAGGAAACAGTGCCCAGAGGAAGAGATAGAGAATAAAGTGATAAACAAACAAATAGATTGCCGATGTTAAGCCATGAGAAAGAGAATTTCTAGGTGGTGGTGCTACTGAGAAGTGTAAATGGTTAAAAATGGATTGACTGTGCTTGTAGTATACAATATGGGACATGACCTATGTTGTGTCAGGCAGGGAAACAAACAAAGAGAATGTACATGTTCTTAAGTTGTTAAGTTCAATGAGTCCTGAAGGCTGTAAGATGAGGTGTTGCTCCTCCTGTTTGTGTTGAGCCTTTCTGGAGAATAGCAGTGGGACTGAGAGACAAATGTTCGTATGGGAACATGCTGGTGAATTGAAGACATCGAAATGTACAGCACAGAAAAAGACCCTTCGAGGCAACACATCCATGCCGATCAGATATCCTAAACTAATCTAGTCCCGTTTGCCATCGCTTGGTCCATATCCTGTCTGATCATATACTCATCCAGATGCCTTTTAAATGTTGTAATTGTGCCAGCCTCCACCACATCCTCTGGCAGCTCATTCCGTGTATGCACCACCCTCTGCGAGAGGTAGTTGCCTCTCAGGTCCCTTTTAAACCCTTCCCCTCTCATCTTAAGCCTATGCCCTCCAGTTACTGTTATCTTTGCAGCTAAATGTGACTATCATAGTGCTGCATTCAGTTTTTATTCTCATTCAGTTGTCTATAATTCTAGTGACTGTTATGACCCTTCTAACTGCTGCTGCGGTTCCTTTTCATTATTTGAAGAGACAGTGTATTTTATTTTCTATGCTTAAAATAGTTCCCTTTTGCTTTTCACATTTTTTTTTACAAAAATCACTGGCACAGAAATTCTTATTAATGTATTAAATGTTCTTTTGTCCACTATTTCAACAAAGATAGCAGCCCTTGCTCTAAAATCATTTAAACATAATGGCCTTACTTACGATAGTAGTTAGAAGGATGTCGTACACATATGCTGATATATTCGTTCGTTTATAGACCAGGTCCCAATGAGTACATATTGGCAATTTAATTATCATTAGGTTCTTGTCAGCAAAGGCACTGCAATTCCAGATGTATGACAGTGGCATGTTAATTTAAAACAGTATGACCTAAGGGGCAACTTTTTCATGTAGAGGATGGTACGTGTATGGAATGAGCTGCCAGAGGATGTGGTGGAGGCTGGTACAATTGCAACATTTAAAAGGCATTTGGATGGGTATATGAGTAGGAAGTGTTTGGAGGGATATGGGCCGGGCACTGGCAGGTGGGACTAGATTGGGTTGGGATATCTGGTCGGCATGGACAGGTTAGACCAAAGGGTCTGTTTCCATGCTGTACATCTCCATGACTTTATGACTAATCCCTATTACCAAATACAAAATTGATCAAACAGAACTAATATTCATTTTTAATCCAGCATTTTTGTTGTCTTTAAACTTTCTTTCTTTTGTTATTCTTTTGAAGGATATAGTTCAATAGGCAGTTCCTTGACCATATGGCTGAGTCTGACTTTTCATCCAAAATCACTGAATATGTACATTGGGCAGAATTTTACCAAAAGATAACTGTCAATTTCAGGGTTTTTCACAGAGAGTTGACCTCCGTGAGCCCTAGCAATTTTTCAGACGTAATTTTATGTTGCTCATGATTTGATCTGCACATTATTGTAAAGCTGTTTTGTCACTAGGTCAGTTCAATGCCCACAGTGTGGAGAAACGTACAGCAATGTCACAAGAAGGTTAATGACTTTCTGCATCCCACAGGATGAGTGCTACTTCACACTCACTCTCATTCTGCCATTGCATCCAAATCCCGTCAAACCTCATGGTTTACACTCTCACCATTACATGCAGCATCTTCGATCAATGATTCTCATTCACCCCCAACTCCACCCAAGCTACTGAGTGTTCCTGCCCTCTACAGTTTCTTCTCACTTATTCAAGACACCTCACCCCCTTTCCCTCATTGATGATGAACTACCCTATTAAGTAACTATAATCCCCCTTGACCGATCATTGCTGCCAAATGTGATAATCTGCCTATCTGTCAGATAGGCAAGCTAAGGCATAGATGTTGTGACCATTCAAGTGGGCACAAAGTGAGTGCTTGCAAAGAAGGAAAGATACCTGAGATATATCCTATTCTGATGCATGAAATGTTTCTGTGAGCAAACTGACTGGTAACAATATTACAATGTAACATAGAACACGGAAGAGTACAGCACAGAACTGGCCCTTCGGCCCACAAAGTTGTGCCGAGGATTAATCCTAATCTAAAATAAAATAACCTAAATTATGCACCTCTCAATTCACTGCTGTCCATGTGCAAGTCCAGTAGTCGCTTAAATGTCCCTAACGACTCTGTTCCACCACCACCACCGCTGGCAACACATTCCATGCATTCACAACTCTCTGCATAAAGAACCTACCTCTGACATCTCCTCTATAACATTCTCCCTAACACTTTAAAACTATGACCCCTTGTGGCAGTCAGTCCTCCCCTGGGGAAAAGTCTCTGGCCATTGACTCTATCCATGCTTCTCATTACCTTGTATACCTCAATCAGGTCACCTCGCTTCCTCCTTCTCTTCAGAGAGAAAAGGCTGAGCTTCGTCAACCTCTCAAGACAAGCCCTCCAGTCCAGGCAACATCCTCTAAAGCTATCCTTGCACCTCTCCAAAGCCACCGTAACTTTCCTATAATAGGGCGACCAGAGTGGACACAGTATTCCAAGTGTTGTTGCACCAGGATCTTGGAGAGCTGCAGCAAAACCTCATGGCTCTTAAACTCGATCCTCCATTAATGAAAGCCAAAACACCATGTGCTTTCTTAACAATACTTATCTACTTGGGTGGCAAATTTGAGGGAACTTGAACACCAAGATCCCTCTGTTCCTCCACACACTGCCAAGAATCCTGTCTTTGTCTTTGATCTTATATTCAGCATTTAAGTTCGACCTTCCAAAATGCATCACTTTGCATTTATCCAGATTGAACTACATCTGCCGTTTCTCAGCCCAGCTCTGCAGCCTGCAATAGCCCTTGATACTATCACCGGCACATCCAACCTTTGTGTCATCGGCAAATTTACTAACCCACCCCTCAACCTTCTCATCCAAGTCATTTATAAAAACTACAAAGAGCAGAGGCCCAAGAACAGAGCCCTGCAGGACACCACTCACCACTGACCTCCAGGCAGAATACTTTCCATCTGCAACCACTCTCTGCCTTTTATCAGCCAACCAATTCTAAATCCAGACAGCCAAATCTCCCTGTATCCCAAACCTTCAGACTTTATGAATGAGTCTACCATGGGGAGCCTTGTCACATGCCTTGCTGAAGACCATATATGCCACATCTACTGCTTGACCTTCATCGACCTGTCTTGTCACCTCCTCAAAGAACTCAGTAAGATTAGTGAGGCATGACCTGTCCTTCACAAAGCCATGCTGACTGCCTTGAATCACGCTATGGTTTTCCAAATAGACATAAATCCTATCCCTCAGAATTCTTTCCAAACCTTTGCTGACCACAGACGTAAGACTGACTGGTCTGTAATTGCCAGGGATTTCCTTATTCCCCTCCTTGAAAAGAGGAACAACATTCACCTACCTCCAATCCTCTGGTACGACTCCCATGGAGAGTGAGAAAGCAAAGATCTTCGTCAGCGGCTTAGCAACCTCCTTTCTTGCTTCCCGGAGCAGCCTAGGTTAAATCTGGTCTGGCCCTGGGGACTTCGCAATCTTAATGTTTGTCAAAATTTCCAGCACATCAACTTCATCAATCTTGATCTGTTCAAGCCTGTTTCTCAGTTCCTCAAAGTTCTCATTCACAACAAGGTCCTTTTCCTTAGTGAAAACCGAGGCAAAAAACTCATTTAGGGCTTCCCCTATCTGCTCAGACTCCACGCACAGGTTCCCTACGGTTCTAATCGGCCCTACCTTCTCCCTGATCAATCTCTTATTCCTCACATGAGTATTTTTCCGTGACCCCTCCTGGCTGTCCGTAGTCCATTTCTGAGTTCGTTTCTAGTAAACCTGTAATCCTCTAAAGCTATGCTAGATCCTTACTTTCTCCACCTTACGTAAGCTGCCTTCTTCCTTTGACGAGAAGTTCCTCTGTTCTCGTCATCCAAGGCTCCTTAATCTTACCCCTTCCTGCCTGTCTCAGAAGTACAAATTTTTGCATCCATTGCAACAACTGCTCCTTAAACAGTTTCCACATGTCTGTTGTGCCCTATCTGTGGAACAATTGCTCCCAATCTGCTCCCAACTCCTGTCTGATAGCATCATAATTTCCTTTTCCCCAATTAAATATTTTCCCTTGGTAACTGTCCTTTCTGTCTCTATGGCTATGGTAAATGTGAGGCAGTTGTGGTCACTGTCATCAGTGTTCTCCCACTGCGAGATCTGACACCTGTCTTGCCTCATTGTCGAGTATCAAATCCAAAATGGCCTGATATCCAAATGACCTTCCTGAACACATCTGACAAAAATGAGTCCATCCAAACCATCTGCACTGAGGAGGTTCCATTCAATATTGGGAAAGTTGAAGTCACCCACAACAACAACCCAGTTACAACTGCATTTTTCCAAAATCTAGGTAAAAACAATGACTGCAGATGCTGGAAACCAGATTCTGGATTAAAGGTGCTGGAAAATCACAGCAGTTCAGGCAGCATCTGAGGAGCAGTAAAATTGACATTTCGGGCAAAAGCCCTTCATCAGGAAAGATGGGATTTTACTGCTCCTTGGATGCTGTCTGAACTGCAGTGCTTTTTCAGCAGTCTGCCAGCCTATGAGTTCTTCAATCTCCCTTCTGCTGTTAAGGGGTCTGTAGAAACCCCAAATGTGTTGGTTGCTCCCTTTCTGTTACTAACTTCCACCCAGTAGACAAACCTTCCTCAACAACCTTTGTTTCTGTAGCTGTGATCCACTCTCTGATTAGCAATGCTACATCCCCCCTCTTTTTCCACCCTCCCTGTTCTTTTTAAACGTTCTAAACCCTGTAACATCTAGCGACCATTCCTGCCTCTGTGAAACCCAAGTCTCCGTTATGGCCACGACATCATAGACCATGGATCAGTACTTGGGACTAAGTCCATCTCTCTTATTTCTGACACCCCTTGCGTTAAAGCAGACACACTTTAATGGATCCCTTTGTTTCATCACGTGAAAAACCTTCCTGTTAGATTCACTACATCCTGTCACTGCCCCATCTACAACTAACCCCCTCTCAGATAGGTAGCTCTGCTCCCACCCCCTTGCCAAACTAGTTTAAACCCTCCCAAAACACCAAACAAATCTCCCACCCAGGACATTTGTGCCCATACAGTTCAGGTCCTTCTTGTACAGGACCCACCTTCCATAGGTAAAGTGTTGGTGTGTGCCAAAGACCAGTATTGAAGTGATAGAAGTGAATCTGAGAAGTACCAAGATGATGTAGTGAATCTAGTGTTTTGCTGATACTAACTACTGTGGACAGAGGGTGCAGGCAGTCACAGGCAGCCCATTGAGTATGCCAGAAATATTTGAGAATGCCGGCCAAGGTGGGGGCCTGAAGTATGCATTAGTACATCACAGCTCCAGATACACACACTGACCTCTTTGTTGGGAATTGTTTCTCTTTATTGTTTGGGAAAATATCATCATGCATATAGGTGAGATTAATTAATAAAGAGATGTTTATGCATCAAATAGGATCTGCTCTGCTCACCAGTGCAATTCTCAAGGAGCCATGAAAACTTTGGGTGGAAGATTGAACTTTTTGTTTCCTCAATGTCAAAAATCTAATCTTTCTTGCTATATTTTGTCAATTGATGCGCCACTGCGCACATTATGAAGGGCCTGGAAAAATTCAGCCACAACCACAGATAGCCAGATGCAAATTGACGTACAGTTATGCTGACAAGAATAGGTGTTCTGGCTGATTTATTTTCTCCCTTCCTCATTTTGGGAACAAAATAACCAATGTGGGTTCTCAACGGATACACTGCAGGGAACACAGAACATGCAGAATGGGAATAAATCTCCTGACTTTTCCAATTTTCTATGTTGTGATCAGTCTCTGGGTGATGATCCCCAAATCATTATGATTCTGGATAGAGCATCGGCAAATTGTTACTCTCCTGAATGGTGATGGAGGCTCCTCTTTATATCACCATTGCCCCTTGTCTTGGTTGGCCACAACTGAATTAATTTAAATGATTTGGCAGGCAACTGGAAGTTCCGAGTTTATTGACAGAGAGAAGTGATCATCCAGGCTGCATTTCATCTCCCTAATGTAAGGGAATCAGTCTTGTAAGCGGCGAACACAGTAGACTAGATTGAATGGAGTGCACGTAAATGGCTGCTTTACCTGGGAGCTGTATCTGGGGCCTTGGATAATGAGGAGGGAGATGTAAACAGACCTTCTGCGATTGCATGAGGTGGTGCAGTGGTGGTGTGAAGAGGTGTTGGGATTTGAGGAGTGCATCAGGGTGTACCAGAAGGAACAGACTTTTTGGAATGCTATCTTGGGATTGGAGGATTTGTGTCTGATGGTGGAGGAATTAGTGGCTTATGATCTTTTGATGTAGAGACTGGTGGGGTGGAAATTGAGAACCAGTGGTATGCTATTGTTGATTAAGAGCAGAGGGAAGGGATGAAGGCAGAGCTGCAGGAAATGAGTAAGACATATTTGAGGACTCCATCAATTACGGTGGCGGGGAGGGGGGGGGGGGAATCCTCATTTGAAGAAAACAGTGAACATTTCTGACTGGTAACTTTAAAACTGACAGTTTGATGGCACCAGCTGTCCTATTACACAAATTGCTTCGTTCTAAGTTGCACCTTGAAAGTAGAGTCGCAGGTAGATAGGACAGTGTAGAAGGCATTTGGTATGCTTTCCTTTATTGGTCAGAGTATTGAATAAAGGAGTTGGGAAGTCATGTTGCGGCTGTACAGGACATAGATTAGGCCACTGTTGGAATATTGCATGCAGTTCTGGTCTCCTTCCTATCAGAAAGATGTTGAAAGGTTTCAGAAAAGATTTACAAAGATGTTGCCAGGATTGGAGGATTTGAGCTATAAGAAGAGGTTGAATAGGCTAGGGCTGTTTTCCCTGGAGTGTCAGAGGCTGAGGGGTGATCTTATAAAGGTTTACAAAATCATGAGGGGCATGAATAGGATAAATAGACAAAATCTCTTCCCTGGGGTGGGGGAGTTCAGAACTAGAGGGCGTAGGTTTAGGGTGAAAGGGGAAAGATATCAAAGAGACTTATGGGACAATGCCTCACAGCGCCAGAGACCTGGGTTCAATTCCTGCCTCAGGCGACTGACTGTGTGGAGTTTGCACGTTCTCCCCGTGTCTGCGTGGGTTTCCTCCGGGTGTTCCGGTTTCCTCCCACAGTCCAAATATGTGCGTGTAAGGTGAATTCGCCATGCTAAATTGCCCGTGGTGTTAGGTAAGGGGTAAATGTAGGGGTATGGGTGGGTTGCGCTTCAGCGGGTCGGTGTGGACTTGTTGGGCCGAAGGGCCTGTTTCCACACTGTAAGTAATCTAATCTAAAAAAAAAACTTTTTCCACACAGAGGGTGGTATGTGTTTGGAATGAGAAGAAGTGGTGTAGGCTAGTACGATTGCAACATTTAAAAGGCATCTGGATGGGTATATGAATAGGAATGGTTTGAAGGGGCATGGGTGAGGTGCTGGCAGGTGGAACTAGATTGGGTTGGGATATCTAACACCCTCAATCCTGATGAACGGCTTTTGCCCAAAATGTTGATTATCCTGCTCATTGGATTCTGCCTGACCTGCTGTGCTTTTCCAGCACCACACTTTTGACTCTATTACAAATGCACCAACTCTTTCAAATACCTTGACTATATGCCCTCGCATTCTGCTTCCTGTAAGGACTATACCCATTCTTGCAGTTTCTTTGATTCCATTGCATCTGTTCTGATCATGCCACTTTCCACAGAGGCCCTCAGAAATGTCCACCTTTTTCCTCAACCAAGGATTTCTTGCTACTCTGGTTGACAGGAACTTCAGATGTGTCTGACCCATTTCCTGCAGTTCTGCCCTCGCTGTCTCTCTCCCCTCCTGTGTCAACAATAGGGTACCCATGATCCTAACATTCCACTCCATTAGTTTCCACATCCAGAGGATCATAAGCCACTATTGCTGTCACCTGCAGTGGAATGCCATCGCAAGACAATTTTCCCTTTCACCCCTTGTCAGCATTCCACAGGGACCATTCCCTCCAGAACACACTGGTTCACTCTTTCACTTGTAACACCTCTCCATATCCCAATAACACCTTCTCATACAATCACAGTAGGTGTACCACTTGCTTGTTTACCGATTTCCTCATTGTCCAAGGCCCCAGACGTGCCTCCTAAGGGAAGCAGCAATTTGCTTGCACTTTATTCAATCTAGCTGCTCCCAATGCAGTCTCCTGTATGTTGCAAAGGTGAAATGCAGAATGGGATGTCCACTTGCCCAAACACCAACGGCTTTGCCAAAATAACCCCAACTTCCAGTTGCCTGCCACTTGCATGCCATGTTCCCATGCCAATGTTCTGTCTCAGGCCTGCTGTGATGTTGAAGTGAGGCTTAACACAATCCGGAAGGGCAGCATTTCATCTGGCTAGGTACTTTAAAGCCTTCAGAACTCAACTTTGTCCACCTTTTACCATGTTTGTTCCCATCCCCCACACCGGATCCTGTGCTGTACACAGACTGATCCCAGCATAACCAATCAATTTTCAATCATTTACATTCTTGTTTGCGATCCAGATAACAATTATGTCTCTTGTGGTTTATCAGCAATCACTGTTGTTTTTTTTTTAACTTTCTCCCACCCCTCCCACCACATACTGTTCCCATGTGCTCCACTCCCCCCCTCCACTCACTAGCCTCATCATCAGCATAAAAACCATCTTTCTCCAGCTATCTTCAGTTCTAACAAGTGGGTCATTGGATTTGAAGTGTTAACTTTGCTTTTCTCTCTCCAGATACTGCCAAATCTGCTGAGTTTCTCCAGTGTTTTTTGTTTTGGACTTTTCAAACATTGCCATTCTGTATTTCCATTTAAAAACTCAAATATAAACTCTGCAAAAGTATGCTACTACTTAAACTGATCCTTGATCAAATTTTTGGTACTGTTTTCCCTACCAATGTCAGCAAAGAGACGTGGAGTCCAGTTACATACATGTATAAATTGCCACAAACAAATACAGAAAATGATCAAGAAAGCTAGCGGAATACTTGCCTTTATACCTGGAGAACTGGAGTATAAGGATACAGAAGTTATGCTGCAGCTATACAAAATCCTGGTTTGACCCTATTTAGAATACTGTGAGCAGGTCTGGGCACCACACCTCAGGAAGGATATATTAGCTTTGGAAGTTGGTATAATGTAGGTTTACAAGAATGATACCTGGACTTCAGGGGAGAAGTTATGAGAAGTGATTACATAAATTAGGTCTTTATTCTTTAGAATATGAAAGATTGAGGAGTGTTCTGATCGAAGTCTTCAGGATATTAACAAGAAATGGCTGAATGCATAAAGATAAACTATTTCCACTGGCTGGAAGATTCTAGAACTGTGGGACACAGTCTAAAAATTAAGGGTCAGACCATTCAGGAAAGATGTTAGGGAGCACTTCTAAAATAAAGGTTGCTATAGGTTGAAACACTTTCCATCAATGGCTGTTAATGCTCAATTAGTTGTTAATTTTAAATCTGAGACAAATAAATTTTTTGTAAACAATGGTTGAAGAGATATGAGCCAAAGGCAGTAAAGGTTTTCCCCAATTTATGAGTGGCTGACTTACAAATGCTCATACTTATGAACGTGATCACATAAGGGAGTAAATTAATATTAAAAATCCAACATGTGGGCATTTCCTTCTACTTGTGAACAGCTATTTTATATTTCCCTACATTGTGTTCTGATTTGTGTCCAAAGTGACTAGCGAACAGACTCAAGAACATTACCCATTTGTAATGCAAGGACTGCCTATATATGAAGTTAGTCCACAGATCAGCTATGATCTAATTAAATGACAGAACAGCCTTGAGGTGCTGAATGGCATATTCCTGTTCCAGTGACTCTCCAGGCCACCTTGAGGTGGGTATGTAGGTAGGATTTTCATAAATCTTGCACTTTAGTTTGAAAATGGTGCTATCGTGGTGAATGGTTTTTGTTACAAGATAATAAGTGCTTGCTCAAGACAGAATGTCTTGTGCATGCCCTTCCAAATATGTGCAGGATTTTATTGCGCTTGATTGTCTTAAAATGCTCCACAGATTGAATTACATTTGAGGTGAAGTTTTGTGGGAAAATACAGCAACCGTTCTGCACGAAAGGGTGTCCCAGTGATGAGAATCTACCATATGTTCTGATGCTTTCCCGATGTGGGCAATGCTGGTAGAACTCCATTTATTATTAATTTCCAGTTGATCTGAATAGATTAACTTGTCTTTTCCAGAAACAGAAGGCTGAGTTTTTATGTTAAGGTTGGTCATCAGTTGGCATCAATGTTAGCTGCCACTTGCTAGCCCAAGCTTGCTGTGCAGAAGATAAACAAGGGCTATAATTCAATGCTTTTTTTTCTGTTAAGAGCAGCAATAGTTTTGGCAACTGAATTCCTGTGACTGTGGATAATGTACATTGGCAATTTTGCTGTGTCGTATTAATAATTGCTCTTAAGTGTAAATGAAGCTATTATATGGTGTATTTTTGGTTAACCTATGTTACAAAAGCATTTACTAAATGGTTAACCAAATGATTAGTAAAATTATATGTTTCAGATTGGTTGTTGTGGCTTTGGCATTACATTTCTGTTAGGATAATATTGTGCTGCGTCGAATGACTCAGTGTTAATGTAACAGACTATCAACTTGGAAAATGAAGTAGTTTAAATCAATACTTAGACCCTTGACAACTTTATTAAGTATCACTTTTGTAAAATGCATCATGAGCACTAAAACACCAGACAACTTATGAGCTAATGGAGTTACTTTTTTTTCATATAGGATGAGGCAAAGTTCGGTGTCACTCAAAGGGACATGAAACAGCTTGATCTTTCACAACAGCTGCAATGCTTGGGAAAAAGTGTGTGTGCCAAGAATAAAGAGGGAAGTTCTGATTTAAAGGAACAACACAATCACAAACTGGAGCACGTGGAAACTGAAATAAGAACACAGTATAATCAAGGGGTGGGAATATTTGGAGAGGAGTCAACTCAATATGCCGGAGGAGATCCTACTTTCAGGGTCCTGAATGAAGTTATTCTAACAGATGTATTGCAAGAGAAAGAAGAACAAAAGAGTGAATCTCATCAAGTTATACATCTTCTAAAGGAACAGTACGAAAAACGCATGCAGGAAGAAATAGCTAAGGTAAATACTAAAGAATATGGCACAATGCAAAAGATTTAGTAAAATTAGTGGTTTGACATGAATTGGAGAGGTTGGTTTTAATGTTCGCTGTACTAGTAATCTGCAGTCTATTTTTCCCTTGCCTTATTATTCTCTCACTACAGCATAATTACAAGTCTAAAATGACAATTAGCAGTAGCTGAAACTGCGCTGCTTTTGACTTTGAGAATGTCAGAAATGTTTGCTATGAAACAATAGAAATATTAAAGTTGTTTGATTTGTGATGAGTTGGAGAGCAGGTCTTGGACTGGGGTGGACAAAGTTGAAAATCGCACAGCACCAGGTTACAGTCCAACAGATTTATTTGGAAGCACTAGCTTTTGAAACACTGTTTCTTCATCAGGTAATTGTACCACCTGTAACCACCTGATGAAGAAGCAGCACTTCAAAAGCTAGTGTTTCCAAATAAATCTGTTGGACTATAACCTGGTGTTGTGTGATTTCTAAACTTGCTTTATGATGCATGACTCTGACATGGTTTTTAAATCAGTATTTTAGTCCAGTGTATTTTCAATTATTTCGTAGGTAATCGTACACATGTCTGTACAGTTTGCTCAGCAGACAGAGATGGCCAGGATGACAAGGAACCTTCAAGAAGATCCTAATCCATGTAAAATAAGTGAAGAATTAGAGAAGGAAGTGGAGCAGAGGTTGAGTACTCTGAAACAAGATCTCCAGATTCAATTTGATGCAGACAGAAAAAGATTAGAAAATCTGTTTTCAGAAGAAAAAGAGAAACTTCAGAATTCCTTGAAACAAAAGGAAACTGAAATTCAAGCTATTCAAAGGCAATTGGAGAATTACAAGACAGAATATAAATTTGAAAATGATGGTAAAGTTACGGATGTGGCCTTGCAGGAAGAGGTTTTGAAAGCTGACCAGCAATTGTACAAACATTCTTATGTTCAAGATCACTCAAGTCTGAATTTGAAGGAAATTAGCAGTGAATGTAAAGTAGAAGATACTGAATTAACGATGCATGAAGTCACAAAGGTGAGTTTCCACTTCTCCGGAATAAATAATGAAAATCTTGCAGCAGTTCCTCTAGCACTTCCATGTATGTTATAGCAGAGCTCAGGTCAGATTCAGTGCCTTATCAAATGGCTTAACCTTATATTCAAAATATCATAACAGACATTGTACAGTATTCAATTTTTGGGCCACATTTTTTCAGTACAGTATGCTGATAATATAACTTTGTGCCTGTATGAACATATTTATATTTATGTTTATATTTATTCATGTCCTAGCTGTTGGTGTATTTGGTGCCATGATGTTTTCATGAATCAGTCAATTTTTAAAATTCATTTGTGGGATTGTGGCATTGCTGGATGAATAGCTTTTATTGCCCATCTCTAGTTGCCCTTGAGAGGTGTGGTGAGCTGTCTTCTTGAACCACTGCATTCCACTTGTGTGGGTTGACACACAATGCCAGTAGGAAGGGAATTCCAGGGTATGACTGAATAACAGTTCAGGAACGGCAATATATTTCCAAATCAGGATGGTGAGTGGCTCGGAGGGGAAGTTAAAGCTGGTGGTGTTCCCATATATTTGTTTCCCTTGTACTTCAAGATGGTAGTGTTGGAAGGTACTGTCTGAGGATCTTTGATGAATTTCTGCAGTGCATCTTGTAGACAATGCTGCTACTGAGCATCGGTGGTGTGATGAGTGGATGTTTGTGGATGTAGTGCCAATCAAGCAGGCTGCTTTGTTTTGGATGGTGTCAAGCTTAGATTAGATTACTTACAGTGTGGAAACAGGCCCTTCGACCCAACAAGTCCACACCGACCCGCCGAAGCGCAACCCACCCATACCCCTCCATTTACCCCTTTACCTAACACAACGGGCAATTTTTTTTTAGATTAGATTAGATTACTTACAGTGTGGAAACAGGCCCTTCGGCCCAACAAGTCCACACTGACCCGCCGAAGCGCAACCCACCCATACCCCTATACTTACCCCTGCACCTAACACTACGGGCAATTTAGCATAGCCAATTCACCTGACCCACACATCTTTGGACTGTGGGAGGAAACCGGAGCACCCGGAGGAAACCCACGCAGACACGGGGAGAACGTGCAAACTCCACACAGTCAATTGCCTGAGGTGGGAATTGAACCCGGGTCTCTGGCGCTGTGAGGCAGCAGTGCTAACCACTGTGCCACCGTGCCGCCCACAATGCCACCGTGCCGCCCACATGTGCCACCGTGCCGCCATTTAGCATGGTCAATTCACCTTCTAGGGTGTTGTTGGAGTTGCACCCATCCAGGCAAATGGGGAGTATTCCACTTCCTGACTTGCACCTTGTAGATGGTGGGCTATCTTTGCAAAGTCAGGTGGTAAGTTACTCACTGCAATATTCTTCGCCTCTCACCTGCTCTTGTAGCTGTTGTATTTATATGGAAAGATCAGTTGAATTTCTGGTCAATGGTAACTCCCCAGGATGTTGATAGTGAGGTATTCAGTGATGGTAACACCATTGAATGTCAAAAGTCGGTAGTTGGATTGTTTTTTATTGGTGATGGTCATAACCTGGCATTTGTGTGGCTATTTATCTTACTTGGCACTTGTCAGCCAAAGTCTTGACATTGTCCAGATCTTAGTGCATTTGAACATGGGCTATTTCATTATCTGAGGAGTTGCATAGTGTTAACCACTGCAATCATCGGCGAACATCCCCACTTCTGACCTTATATAGAGAGAAGGTCATTGATAAAGCAGCTGAAATTGGTTAGACCTAGGACACTACCCTGACGAACTCCTGCAGAGAGGTCCTGAAGCTGATATGACTGATCTTCAAAAACAACGACTATCATTTTATTTACCAGGTACGACTCCAATCAGTGGAGTATTTGTCTCCTGATAGATGTTGATTCTAGTTTTGCTAGGGTTCCTTGTTGCCATACTTGGTCGAATGCAGTGTTGGTGTCAAGGGCTATCACTGTCATCTCACCTCTGCAATTCAATTAATTTTGTCCATGTTTGAACCAAGGTTGTAATGAGTGGCCCTGGGTGTCACTGAGCGGGTTATTGCTGAGCAGGTACTGCTTGCTAGCATTGTCGATGACACTTTCCATCCCTTTACTGATGATCAAGAACAGACTGATGGGGTGGTTAATGGCCGGGTTGGATTTGTCCTGCTTTTTATGTACGACACGTACCTGGGCAAGTTCTGGAGCACAAGCCTTCAGTACTATTGCTGGAATGTCAGGGCAGTAACCAGTGCCTCCAACTGTTTCTTGATATCATATGGAGTGAATCAAATTGGTTAAATATCTGTATCTGAAGATCTGATTGGTATCTATAATATTGGGGACCACTGGCAGAGGCCAAGATGGATTATCCACAGGGCAGTTTTGGTAGAAGATTGCTACAAATGCTTAAACTTTACCTTTTGCACTGATGTGCTGGGCTCTTTCGTCATTGAGAGATACTTTGGAGTCGTCTCCTCCAATAAGTTGTTCAATTGATCATCACCATTTGCTATTGGAAATGCCAGGATTGCAGAGCTTAGGTTTGATCTCCTGGTTGTGGGGCCGCTAGCTCTGAATATTACTTGTTGCTTATGCTATTTGGTAATTCTGTTTGGTAGCTTCACCAGGTTGACACCTCGTTTTCAGGTATGCCTGATGCTGCTCCTGGTGTGCCCTGTTGCACTCTTCATTGAAGCAAAGTTGATCCCCTGGCTTGATAGTAATAGTTGAGTTGGGGATTTGCCAGGCCATTAGGTTACAGATTGTGTTGAAGTACATTTCTGCTGCTGTTGATCCAATTTCATGCGTATCCAATCTTCAGTTGCCAGATCTGTTTGAAATCTCTCCCATTTACGATGGTGATAGTGCCACACAATATCATGAAGCTTATTCTTAGTGGGAAGGTGGGACTTCATCTCCATAAGGACTGTGCAGTGGTCACTCTTACCGGTCAGCTGGATCTGCAACCAGCACTTTTTCCCCCTCGCGGTTCCTTCATCACCTGCTGCAAACCCAGTCTAGTAGCTATATCCTTTTGGAATTGACCAGCTCAATCAGTAGTGCTGCTCTTGAGCCCCTCTTGTTTGTGGACATTGAAATTCCCCACCCACCTTATACAGGGGAACCTCAATTATCTGAACGTGATGGGCAGGCACTATTTTGTTCAGATAATCGATTATTCAGTTAATCGATTAAATGCCTTTCCTCTGGGGCTCGGGAGTTTTTAAAGTCTGCTCCCTGTTCAGAAGACTGCAGCAGGCCACAACGTGCGAGGCCCTGCCCCCAACACTGGCCACGCCTCCAACACCGCCCCCGCCCTTGACCCCGTGCAACATTCCCCCCCAACCCTGTTCAACATCAGTCCCCACTCCTATCTAACATCCCCCCCATCCCAGACCCTCTCCAACACCCCCCCCCCCCCCCACCCCCCAGCCCAGTCCAGTCCAACACCGTCACCCACACGCCTGCCTACCCCCCCCCCCCCCCGTAACCCCGTACACACCCACCCCACACTCTGGGGCAGTTGGACTGGACACCAACAACAAGACTTTGCAATTGCCTTTGTGGGGTAAGTCTCCAAATAAGCCAGGGATCCTGCCCAAAAGGTCGATTTTCCTGCTCCTCGGATGCTGCCTGATCCACTGTGCTTTCTCAGCACCACTCTAATCTTGACCCTGGAAAGTGTTGTCAAAGAGAGAGACCTAGGGGTTCAGATACATAATTCCTTGAACGTTGGGCCACAGATATTGAGGGTGGTAAAGAAGGCATTTAGCACATTTGCCTTCATGGTCAGAACATTGAATTATAGGAGGTGGGACATCATGTTGCAGCAGTACAAGACATTGATCAGGACATGTTTGGAGTACTGTGTACATTTCTGGTTGCCCTCCTATAGGAAGGATGTCATTAAACTGGAAAGGGTGCAGAAAAGATCTACAAGGATGTTACCTCGACTGGAGGGTTTGAGTTAGAGGAACAGGCTTGGTCTTTTTTTTAACCTTTACTGGACTGTACGGGCCTGAAGGGTGAACCTATTAAGGTTTAGAAAATCATGAGAGCCATAGATAAGCTGAATAGACAAGGTCTTTTCCCCAGGTTAGGGGAGTCCAAAACTAGAGGCCATAGGTTTAAGGTGAGAGGGGAAAGAGTGGCAACTTTTTCCCACAAAGGGTGGTGCGTATATGGAATAAACTGCCAGAGGAAATGATAGAAATGAGTACAATTACAACATTTAAGAGATATTTGGACAAGTATGTGGATAAGAAAGGTTTTGAGGAATGCAAGCAAATGAATAGTTCACTTTAGGAAACCTGGTAGGCACAAACGAATTGGATTGAAAGGTCTGTATCAGTGCTGTATGACTCTATGATCTCTTAATTCTTTGGTAAGTTGAACATAAAATGCAGTGCACTAGGACATGTTTGATTGTTACAGGAAATTGGGAGTTCTGTTCTAAGCGCTAAGCATTTTCCTGTAATTAATTGGAGTACTTTCTCACTTTTAAGTATGAGTATAGGAACACCTGGACTAGTTAAGATTTCTTGAGACAGTGTTTAAAGAATTTTCTCATTCTCATGTATTCTCTGATAAATAAATTTTAAAGAAAAATTAAATAAGAATTTAAACACAAAGTCTGAGAATATATTTAAACAGTATTTATTCAGAAGCACTAAAACATCTGCAGTAGAGTGGTGATGTTGCAATATGACAGTTTGGATGAATGATGTACTTTACAAACAGAAAATAAATTGCAGCCTCACCTTTTTCCAACTTGCTCACAGGAGAGTTTAGAGGACTTGAGGCAGGAGCTTGTTCGACAAGATCAGGAACATCAGCAATCAGTAGAAGCTTTACGACAATTTCATGCACTACAGCTAGAACGACTGAATGATGAACAAGAGCAATTGTTGGCTGAGGTGGAAAAACTGAAGAAGCAACTTGCAGAGGTGAGAATAAATTAACAATATGCAGATTGAGAATAATATGTACCCAGTTTGTAAAGATGGAATGCAGGCACTAACACAGTATCAATATATATTAAACCAAGTTAAAAAGGGTCCTAGAAATCTGAATGTAGGACATCTGAAAATCAACAAAAGTACTGAAAGGATGAGATGGAGATGTTTATATATGAATAAGAAAGAAATTGGGTTGCAATTTTAGATTGAAAAGTTTTGTGAAAATTATATTTTTAAAAAATGCCTAAAGAACCAATAAAAACAAGTTTGGGAGAACTTGTGTATGATACATTTACTTCTTTAGTGAGGGTCATGGTGAGTGAAGAGAGATCAATCAGATTTTTTTAGCTGCGATTTTTTTTTGTATTATTTGCAGCCACGATCCTGATCTCTTTTTAGATCTCTGTTCAATTTCTCTATTTTCCATTTTCTGGTCTTTATCTTTACCCTTGCATATTATACTAAATAAGCTTAGCACAAGGTCTAAGGTCTAGCACAAACATCAAGGTCTAAATGTCATAATTCTTCAGGGTGCTCTGTAAGTTCTGAATTTTGTCTCTAAATCACATTGTGCAGAATGACTTCCATCTTGGAACTGTTTCCCATGCTTTCTCTTCATCATGACTTTTCACATCATGATTGAATAGCATTGAATCCAGCATTGTATTATTCCTTTGTGATACATTACATCCATCTCTAGTTGTGTGGCTGTTAGAAATTTCTACTGTAATCACACAGATTATATTTAGCTTGTATCTTTCCAGCACTGATCCTGTAAAAACTTAACTCGAGGTTGCATATATATTATCTCATGACTATAATTTAGTATTAGAACCTTATCCTTAGCTGAGACTTTCTCTTATCTAACCAATAGGCCTATGACCAAATTCGCCCACACTTTGACATTCCACAATTACTGTCTTTTGTTAATAGATTGTCTCTTATTTTCTGCATGTTTCTACCATTGAGCAGCCTCTAATTTCTTCTCTGTGAGGATCAGTTTCTGCTGCAACAATTTGTTCACTCAAATGTTGCACTAATGTTTAATTGACCCTCATTGAGCCATTGAACTATTACAGCTCGAAGAGGCATACAGCTCATTGTGTTTGTGCTGGCCCTCCAAAGGAGCCATTCACCTGATGCAGGGCACCAATGATTTATTTTTTGCTTACTCTGTGTTTTTTGTTTGAAGGAAACAATTTGGTTTCTAGGTGCTCCGTTTCCCTTCTAGCTCCATATTTACTAGGTGATGTAGTTACGTAGTAATACCTTCTATATGTCTGTTGAAATGCAGTATATATGGTCTTCGGATCTGTACAAAGGCAGAATTAAGAGGATTCATTGATATCTTCAATGATTATCAACCTTCTATTAAATGTAAAGTCACAATATTGTACAAAGGAAAAGCATTGTTTCCTTATACAGCACAGTTTTTAGCACAAGGCAACAGGCATAAATTAAAATCTTTTTGCTCAAAAGAACTGGCAAAGACTATTACACACAGAAAGTCATCAGCCTAAAGACATCCTTTGCAGATTGATGAAGCCACAACTTGTACCCCACCATCACGGATTGACAAAACTGGAATTCATTTGCAGTACTTTTAAGTTGCTTTTTGCCAAGTTAATGAAGTCTTTCTTTATTGACAGGTTCAAAACTGTTCTCATTTGAAGCCTTCCTCCTCAGACCACCTAACTTAGAGCTTGCAAACCACTGCTTCCCCATACGACTTTCATAATCTGTCTCATACAGTCTTGGAGCCTCTCCTTGATTTTCTCGGCTGCTTACATCCTCCTGTCTAGTCTCTCCTTGCCTTTCTGTCTCCTCGCCTTTCAGTCTTCCTCCCTGACTTTCACTCTATCCCTCCATTGTTTGTTGTGCTCCCGCCAACTCTCTCTCTCTCTCTCTCTCTCTGGATTTCTCTCTCTCTCTCTCGACTTCACTCTCTCCTGCAGCCTCCCTCCCTCATCCCTTCCCTGTCACTCTCAGCATCACTTTGAGAGAGGACAAGGCAGTGATTGCAGAAGCAGTATGGAAGATTTCGTATTGGATCGATTTTTCTTAATTGGTCTTTCCTGTGGCTGAATGGTCTTAGGTATTTTGGGATTTCAGGTGCAAATTCACTCCCGACCTTCCAGTGGCATATTTTGAATGCTGACATAATGCCACTGCCCTGCCATTTCTCTGTTCCTCTGGAAACATTTCCTTCTCAGACAATTCAATTCTCTTTGGAAGTTTCAATTGACTCAAATCATTGATTAGGGATTTCAAGAATTGCTGAAACTGTCCCTGGGAAATTAATTATAAACCTTTCTCCACTCCATAAAACAACTATTTACCAATAATATTTGCTCATCACTCAGTCTTGTTGTTATCTGAGATTTGTTTTGCTGAATTTAAGATGTGTGATTGATTTTAATCAGTTTTGCTATGAGTTACTTTATTAAGTACCTTTGAAGTCAATGAACAGCATGACAACAACATTATCCTCATCAACCCTCTCTGTTACATTATCTCATTAAAAACTCAAGCAAATTAATTAAACATAATTTCACTTTAAAGGTCCCATACATGATCTCCATAACTCATATGGTAGAGAATTTCACAGGGTCACCACAATCTGAGTGAAGAAATCCTCATTTCTGTCCTAAATGATATACCCTGTGTCCTGTAACTGTGACCCTTGATTCTAGAGCACACAGTCAACACACAGCAAGTGGAAAACCATCCCCAGATCCAGTTTGTACAGTCCTGTCAGAATAATACATTTCAACAAAACCCTCTATCATTCTACCAAACTCCAGTGAACACAGGCCTAGTTGACACAATCTCTCAGAACAAACCTGGCACCCCAGGAATCAACCTGTTGAATTTGTTGCTAACTCTGTCTTATGCAATTTTAATTCTTGACCTCAATTCACTGAACAGAATATTACTATTAAAATACACATTTTCTGGCTTAAATGGGGTTAGATAAAGGCACCAAAGCTACTGACAATACTCCAGGTATTATCTCACCAAGGCCAAGTACAAATTCAGCAAGACACCCTTGCTCTTTCACTCAAATCCCCTTGCAATGAATGCTAATATACTATTTGCCTTTCTAACTGTTTGCTACATCTGTATGCATGTTTTCAGTAACTGATGAACAAGACCATCCAGTTCCCTTTGTACATCAATATTTCCCAGTTTATCACCATTTGAAAACAATTCTGCCGTTCTGTTTTTCCTACTAGAGTGGGTAATAAAATTGCAGTACTGTGGAATTCATTCTCGTGGTTGCTTATCAATCTCATTGTGAAAACGCTAATTGTGACTACTTGCACCACAGTTGATATATTCTAGGTTCTAACTATTTGCTCCATAAAAATTTTTCTTCATGTCGCCATTAATTCTTTTGCCAGCCAGTTGAAGTTCCTTGATCCTTTAGAGTAGTTTCTGTCCATCTGCTCTGTCTCAGCCCTGTATGACTTTTAAAAAAAAAAGTGTCAGTTCTCAACAATACCTATGATAAACAATCAAAAATGCTAAAATAAATGTTTCCATTTCTTTCACTTTTAAATAAAATTAGTATGCAGTCAATATAATTTGACGCTTGAATGTTAATTGATAAAATATTGGACCAATTTAATGTTCACTAGAATTTTTTCACATTTTATTTACTTACAGAATGATTCTGTTTATAATGAGAAACTGACATTAGAAAATGAAAGAATGTTTGCAGAATTGGAAAAGCTTAACAGTCTTAATGCAACTGGAAAGGAAAGGCACTCACAGGGAATCCACAACAGTACACAGACAGAGATGGTAAATTATGCTTGTCTAATAATGCAGATCTGATGTTTATTTTTAAATAATTTCTCAATTATTCAAATTCAGCAATTATATGCTGTCAACAAATGAATGTAAAATTCGTGGGCTGTTGTATTTATTGGTTTCAACAGGTAAAGGTGTGGCATCGTTTACACCATTAATAGCTGAACTCTTGTGTTGTCATAGCAGCATACAAGAGGGACTTAGTTATGTGCTGTTTGTTTTGCCAAGCCAAATGTAATGCATTGGTCTCAAATTTGCAAAACATTGAAAAGAAGTAGCTAAAAACAGTGTTGTTTCATTGCATGTTTCAGCATAATTTGGAGCTGATAAATTGAACGTTATGTGAATTTGCTTTGGGTCTGGAGTTTGTATGAAATCAGGAAATGAACTTAGGGAAGAAAGGTGTTAAAGTAAAATGACAGGATTTTTGTCATTTGTTAATTTGCTACCAATCCACAACTTGGGACAGAGCGAAACAGAAGACCAGCATAAATCCAAAGAACATCCTCACGATCCAAAGAGCATATCAACAAGTGAAGAAGAATCCGAAGACGATGATGAAAATGCCCTCACAAAACAAAGGTTAGCATGGTGTAGCAATTTGCTTCACAAGTTTGACTACTTAACATTGAAAACGTGAATTAACTGAACCCTATTTGTATTTTATTTCCCAGAGTTAAACTTTAAAGTTTAGAGTACGACTAGGATTTTAAAAACTGACTTCGTAAATGCATGTTTCAGCATAGTTTGAAGCTGACAGATTGAATATTATGTAAAGTTGCTTTAAGTCCAAAGTTTGTATGAAATGAGATAATGAATTTGGGCAACACAAATATTAAAGTAAAATGACAGGATTTTTTAATGTACTTATTTGCTACAAAGCTACAACTTGACACAGAGTGAAACAGAATAATAAATTAGAGTAATTATGCATTAATTATAGAATAATTTGAAGAGTAGTTCAAGTGCATTTTTGGTATAATATATAAACACTATGAAATTCAGCAATATTGCTGGGTTGAATAGCTAAAGCCACGTGTACCATATGTATCTCTGAGATCCTCCTTTGATGAGACCCACTTCTTGATCTTAGTCCTAATAAATTGTTAACCATCCAACATTTCTTTTGGCCTCATCCTCATGTTTGTTGATGCCATAAACAGATCTCCCTCTTCAGATACTGTCCCTTTTGCTTTTAAATCTGCTATTATCACTTCACTTCAGGAAAAATAATTGTTTACCCATTCCCATCCTTGAAAACAAACCCTATATCTCCAACTTCCCTTTTTTCTCCCAAGCTTTTGAACATGGTCTCTTCTTCCAGATATATGTCCAGCTTTCTTGAAGCTCTCCAATTAGTTTTCTACTTCTGCCACAGCAATGAAAATGTCTTAATGCAAGTCAGAAATAATTTCCTCTTTGACTGTGATCATGTTGCAATATTGCTCCTGTTTTTGCTTCCTAGGTCTGATGAGTGTAAAATGAAAAGGGTCAACTTTTTGCCTCATTTTAACAGTGATGAATGTTTCTGTCCTACCTTACTGTTGAGTACTTTTGGTTCTGGTTAAGTGACATAAGAAATTCAATATTTTTAATTGTTAAATTAAGAAGTTGTATTTAATTTCTATCTGAATAAAGGTAGTGTTATTAATATTTGATTATTCTTTATACAATGTTTAAACTTGTACATTAAAACATTCCCTTGTTAATGTTTCATTTACTTGTACAGAAATAGTTTAAAAAAGACCAATGAGAGACTGTTGAAAGTGTTGTCAGAAGTGGTTAAGACTACGGCAGCTGCAGAAGAAACCATAAATAGGCATGTTTCAGCTTTTGTGGAGAGATCCATTAGGGGACAGCCTTCTTTGGGAACACCTTCATGGGATCAAGGCACGCAAGAATCTATTGAAGCACTGCAGTCTTTCAGATTACAGAACCTTGGAACTGTAGAAGGTTTGTCTATGTTGATACTGATTCTTATAATTATCTAATTTCATCAGATAACTTGATGGCTGATGTTGACGAATGTAAGGTATACTGTAATTGGACTTTAGATTAAAGAGCAAGTTTTTTTTGGTGTCTGACTTGGGGAATTTGCAACTGGTGAAATTCCAATGCATTGGCTGCTCTTGTCCTTCTTGATGGTAGAAGTCACTCGTTTGGAATGTGCTGTTGATGGTGGTTTGGTGAGTAACTGCTTCACATCTTATAAATGGCATACACTGCAGCCAGTGTACATTGCTTGTGAAGGAAGTGACCGTTGACGGTGGTGGATTATGTACCAGTCAAGCAACCTGCTTTGTTCTGGATGGTGTCGAGGTTCTTGAGAGTTGTTAGAGCTGCTTGCATCCAAGCAAGAAGAGAAAATTCTATGATAGTCTTGATCTGTGCATTTGTGTCAGCTCCAACCAGCACAGAGTTTTCTCCTGATTTCCATTGACCTGATTTTTTTACGGGTCCTTGATACCATGTTTTGTTGAATATTGCCTTCATGTGAGGGACAGTCACTCCCCTCTGGACTTCCCACTCTGGGTCATGTTTGGACAAAGGGTATAATAAGGTCAGAAGCTTAGAGGTCATGGTGGTACAAAAATGTTGCATCATTGAGCAGGTTATTCTTTTGCAGGTTCCATTTGATAGCAGGGTTGATGCTCCTTTCATCACTTTGATGACAGGCAGTATGCTAACAGGGTAGTAATTGGTCATGTTGGATTCATCTTGCTTTTTGTGTATTGAATACACCTGTGTAACTTCCCAAAATGTCAGGTAGATACCAGTGTTTTAGCTGTACCGGAGTAGTTTGTCCAGGTCACAGCTAATTATGGAGGGATACTTCAGTACTCATGTATTGAATGTTATTAGGCCCCACACTCTTTTTTACAGTATCCAAATCTTCACTTGTCTCTTGAAATGTGATCTGAATTGGTTGAAGGCTGGAGCTGGGATGCTGGGGACCTCGATAGGAGGTTGTGATGCATCATTCACTTGGCACTTCTGGCTGTTGTCGAATGCAAATACTTCAGCCTTGTCTTTGCACTGATAAGGTGTTCTCTCACAGTATTGTGTCCTGCCCCGCAAACCGTGTTATGGGAGAGAAATGATTGTACTATAGAGGGTACAGAGTTGATTTACCAGGATATTGCCAGGTGGTAATTTTTGCTATGAAGGGAGAGAATTAGCTGTTTTCAAATAGAATTGTTTTCTTTAGAGTAGAGAAGCTGAGCAGGGCCAGATTGAGATGTATAAAATTAAAAGGGGCATAGTTTAGGCTAGTTGGAAAGAAACTTTTCCTCTTGGTGGAGGGATCAATGACAGGGAGCATAGTAAAACAGGAGGTTTAGTTGGGATATAAGGAAATTGTTTTTCACTCACAGGATAATGGGAATATGGAACTCATGTCCCGTAAGGGTGGTCGAAGCACAAACCCTTGCGATGTACACTTGTAATGCCAAACCATACAGGGCTATGGGCCAAATGCTGCAAAATGTGATTAAAATAGTTGGTGGTTGTTTTTAATAGGTGCAGACTCAGTGATCAAAAGGCCTTTTTTCTGTGCTGTCACCCCCTATGACTCATTGAGGAGGAGGATCTTTATGGAGCCTCCACTCCTGAGAGTTGTTTAATGGTCTGCCACTATTCAGGACTGGTTGTGACAGGACTGCATAGCTTCATACAGATCTATTGGTTGTGAGATCATTTAGCTCTATCTGTTTCATATTGCTTCTAATGTTTGAGATGCAGGTAGTCCTGGGTAGTTGTTTCACTAAGTTGACACCTTCATTTTATATAAATCTGGTGCTGAGAAGCATGCCCTCCTGCACTTTTCATCAAACCATTGTTGATCTTCTGGTTTGATTGAGTTATACTGAGGCAAAAAGTTATAGATTGTGGTCAGGCACATTTCTGCTGCTGCTGATGGCCCACAGCACCATGTGGATGCCTAAGTTTGAGTTGCTAGGTCTGTTTAAAGTATGTTCACAGCAGTGTAAACATGCCATACTTGGAGAATTGTGTTAACATTGGCTAATAACTTCATTAATTCACTTACTGTTTTATACATTTGAAAGCTTTTAATTTCCTGACTATTAGTTTAAATTAGTGTCCTAGTTCAGTCTTGCAGGAAGTAATGATAACAAAGCACTGGAATATTGAAACTAACATTGCATGAATAAAGAGACACCATTGAATTTTTCAGTTTTGATCATAACTGATATTGTCTCTATTTACTTGCCTTTCCTTCATATCCCTGACCAAACAAATATCTATCTAATTCAGTCATAAACATTTTAATTGGCTCAGTCCATTCACATTCTTTAGGAGATACAATTTCCACAAACCTTTGTACAAAGAATGTGCTTCTTACTCCTGAATGATCCAACTGTAATGTTAAGCTTATGTTCCACATATCCACTCCATCAAATCACTTTATTATTTTAAACATCTCTATTACATCATCTTGCAATTCTCTATGCTCAATGGAATACAACAGTATTGTGAGTAGTCTTCCAAGCCCTGATATACATCTCTTACATTTCCCCATTATTTTTTCCAAGAGAATAACTCCTTCCTGATGTGCAGTGTTCCAAAAGTGGTTGCAGCGCTGCAGATTGGGGTCTGATTCTATATAGCCGAAGATCACTTTCTTTCTTGTGATTTTCAGTCCTATTTTAATATAAAATAGCTTTTTAGTTTTGTACATGGGTATCTAAATTCTGTTTCTAGTTCCTACTTTCTCATCAGAAAATATTCACGTTGATCTTTGTTGGATTTATAGGAGATAATTTTATACTTCGAGTAATAGAATCATACAGTATGGAAACATACCCTCTGATCTAATGCGTTCGTGTTGACCAAGTTTCCCAAAGTAAACTAGTCCCATTTGCCTGCGTTTGCCCCATATCCTTCTAAACGTTTTCTATTCATGTACCTATCCAAATGTCTTTTAAATATTATAACTGTACCTGAATCTACCACTCCCTCTGGTGGTTCATTACTCAAATGAACTATCCTCTGTATGAAACAGTTGCCCCTAAGGTCCCTTTTAAATCTTTCTCCTCTCACCTTAAAATTATACCCGCCAGTTTTGAACTTACTTATCGCAGGGAAAAGGCCTTTGCTATTCACCTTCTCTATGCCCTCATGATTTTACAAACCTCCACAATGTATTCTTCAACCTCCTCCACTCCAGTGAAAAAGGTCCCAGGCTCTCCTTACCACCCAAATCCTCAGGTCCTAGTAACTTATGCTTCTAAATCTTTTCTGTGTCCTCTCCAACTTAATAATATCTGTCCTATAGCAGGGTGACCAGAACTGTGCACAATACTCCAGAAGTGGCCTCGCCAGACATCCTGTCCAACCACAAAATAACATCCCAACTCCTATACTCAATGATCTAAGCAAGAAAGGCAATCATGCACCATGTCTATCTGTGACACCACTTTCAAGGAGCTATGTACCTAACCTCTTAGATCCCTCTGTTCGACAACACTCACCAGGGCTATACCATTAACTGTATAACTCCTGTCCTTGGTCGATAGCCAGAGACTATTTCCCAGGGCAGAAATGACTAACATGAGGGGTCATAGTTTTATGTGGGAAGTACCAGTGAGTAAGACTAATTACATGTTCCTTTCAAACAGTTATCTTAGCATAGTAAACCCAAAGTTTTCTGTGCTGAATGATTATTTGATTAACTCACTCCACTGGTGTATCACTATCATATTTCTTCCATTTTTTTTTCCAAAATTACTAAAATGTTTATCTCTTAACCTTCTAGATGTCTGAAAATTTAAGCCCAAAATGCCATAAGTTGTGTTTTTGTTTTCATTACCAAAGCTACTGTTCTATGTATTTTTAAGCAGACTTATAATGTGTTCTCTAGGTAGTTTACTTAAAATTCTTAAGTAATTTTAATTCAAAATGTTAGAAAGAACATTTATTTTAGAAAACTTTTGAAGGCTAGTAGACAGCATACATACTGATATTGTTACTGAAATGCCCCTAATTTTACAATCACAGTGAAATGACTGTTCGCAATTGATCCAGAAGGATCAGGTGCACAAGTTTAGTGATTTATGGCATTGGATGTGGGGATGTGTTGTCTCCAGGTGCAAGTGCCCAAAAGCTGTGATGGCTACATATCCAATCACTTCAAAGTGTTCTCTCAGACAGAGCACCATGAAATAAAATGCATTATCAATGACATTTTACAGAGTGAAATAAATAAATCATATGCATATTAAACTAGTAGATGAAATATCAAAAATGTTGCATGGAATCGTACAGTACAGAACAGGCTCTTTGGACAACTGAGTCTCTACCAACAAAAATACACTACAACTTATACTAGGCCCTTAACCTTGTATGTTGTGACACTTCAAGTGTTCATCCCAAGTACTTTTTAAAGGCTGTGATGTTTTCTGCCTCAAATACCCTCGCAGGCAGTCCATTTCACACTCCTACCACCCTTTAGGTACAAAGGTTTTTTTGCAAATTATCTAAACCTCCTGCATTTCTCTTCAAAATTATGGCCCCATGTTATTGATTCCTCAACTAAGGGAAATGCTTCCTATCCAACATGTCTATGCCCCTCATAATCTAATATACCTCTATCAGGCCTCCCCTCAATCTACTCCAAAGAAAACATCCAGAGCTTATTCAATCTCTTTTCATAACTGAAATGCTTTATCCCAAACAAAAACCTGGTGAATTTCCTTTGCAACCTATCCAATGCAATGACATTGTTCCTATAGTATGCTGACCGTAATTGCACCAGTACTTCAGCTGTGGCCTAATCAAATTTATGTATTGCTCCAACATAGCCTCCCTGCTCTTATAATCTACGCCACAACTGATAAAGGCAACCATCCCACATGCTGCCTTAACTACCCTATTAATCTGTCCTACCACCTTCAGGGATGTATTAGGTTTATAAAACAATTATTAAAATATGGAATTCTTGAAGAATAATGGAAAACTTTGACACTTTCTACAGAACTAGAGGAGTTATTCAATAATAATTGTGAACTTAGTGTGTCATTAAAAACACAGGTACCCATCATTCACTAATGTGTAACTTCTTCAAAGATCATTACAGCGACATTAGTTGGGTAAAAGAGTAAAGTTAGCTCAATAACCTCGAAATAGTATACGGATTTAGGGAATTCCTAAAGTGGGACCTTTTGAAGAGGATAGAATCGCTGGCAGTAGACTTTGGATTTCCAAAAATTGCTGTCGATTTCAAAGAAGTAATGGCTGTGAATGCAGGCAATTTCAAAATATTTAATGATGCAAAATCTGGACCATTGTGTTTGAACTAAAGCTCTGAATGCTTTCATAACTATTATTGTGAAATGGTCTTGTGTTCAGTGAGCAAAGCGCGATTTACAGACATTTTGTTTAATCCTCAGAAGAGCAGTTACATTCCTATGATGGACATGACACAGCAGGGGATGATAGTAGTATCTGGCCAGGAGGAATGGCTGGAACTCCAGATGGAGGACTGGAGCTTTCTCACCATTTCACAGAGAGCATTTTCAGCAGTGGAGAACTGGATCCTGAGACGGAAGAGCTTGTACTAAATGTGGGCGCTCGTCTGCAAGCTGCTTTGGAAAAGTTGCTGGAAGCTATCAGTGAAACTACCCATCAGGTAACATATTTTCTATACAAGTTTGAATTGAGGTTTTTTTTCCTCATTAACAACTTTCTACTCTCACCCACTTCCATCATTTGGAAGGTGCATTTCAAGGATTTTCCTGGAATTGTACTAAAGTACTTCTCTATTTTCACCACAGCAACATATATAGATTCCTCTAAAGGGTCACTCCAGCATCCCATCCATTGAATTATACCATACTAAGGCCCAACGATCTTCAGTGATCACACCTCTCAACATTCTTTTTTAAATGTAGAGATGGGACAGTAGCTTTGGAAAGGCTCATCTGCATGCACATTCATCACCCATGGCAGCACAGTGGCTCAGTAATTAGCCTGTTGCCTCATAGTGCTGGGGACTCTGGTTCAATTCCAACCTCAGATGACTGTCTGGGTTCCCAGATTTGGATTTCTGCTGGGTGCTCTGGTTTCTTCTCACAGTACAAAGGTGTGCAGGTTAGGTGAATTCGTCATGATAAATTGTCTGTATTGTCCAGGGGCATGTAGGCTAGGTGGATTAGCCCTGGGGTTACGGAGATTGGGTATGGAGCTGGGTCTGGGTTGGATGGTGTTCGAAGGGCCTGTGCAGATGCAATGGGCTGAATGGCTTCTTTCTGTTCATTGATAGAGAATCAAAGAATTTCTATCATTCTAACTTCCATCAAGTGGAAACTTGTACATAAAGGAAAGGATACACTCGATACTGAGTATGCCTTTGAGAGTCAGACCAGATTTGGATGTCCTGTAACCAGCCTACTGGTTTGGGTTAAGATACCAGTGCATATGTTACAAACTTATGGTTGATTTTAGTTTCTTTGCTGTTTAACTGTCCCATCTATATTCCTTTGCACACTATCAAAGTTGATTATGATGCTGATTCATGTTAACTTGATTATACTTTGGAATTACTCTTCTGGGAATTGCATCAACAGTTTTTGCAATGTGGAGTACTTACCATAATTAAAAGCACTATCTAAATAGAGGTTGATTTGATTTTACTTTCATGTTGTCATCTGATAGTGGCAGCAATAAAACCTTTAAACCAATAACTACCTTTGACACTAGATACAAAACATGACTTATATCAAGAGTCGAGTTGGGAGAATGATGCTTGTTGTTAACTTACTTATTTAACCTTGTACCGGAAGCAGAAATAAATCTAGCACTAAAATATATGATTGGAGAAGTCTGTAACATGTTAAAAGGTCTTAGCTTTTATGATGATCTATAAATAGGTAAGATTTACAAGGAGAGTAGAAAATTTAGAGTCATACAAGTCTAAGGAAAAAGCTCTTTGGACTATTGAGTCTGTGCCAGTCAATGACTGCAATAGTAGTCACCGAACTATTTGATATACATTTTAATAAAAAGAATGCATGAAGCTTCATGATCCGCATAATGTACAAATCTGAGTGTTGGAAGTGCAGAAAGGTCAAGGGTGCACTGGATCTTGGTTTAATGACAATCATGTAACCACATTATAAAAACCCATTGATGTAGTTTAGGGAAGCAAATCTTCCATTCTTACCTGGTATGGCCTCCTTGGGATTCCAGGCCTATTTCATAATGGTTGACTTTTAAATGCAAAACTTGCGCCCACACCTCCTCCCTTACTTCTCTCCAAGGCCCCGAGGGATCCTTCCATATCTGCCACAAATTCACCTGCACCTTCACACACATCATCTATTGCATCCGCTGCACCCGATGTGGCCTCCTCTATATTGGGGAGATAGGCCGCCTACTTGCAGAACGCTTCAGGGAACACCTCTGGGACGCCCGAACCAACCAACCCAACCACCCCGTGGCTCAACACTTTAACTCTCTCTCCCACTCCACCGAAGACATGCAGGTCCTTGGACTCCTCCATCGCCAGAACATAACAACATGACAGTTGGAGGAAGAGCACCTCATCTTCCGCCTGGGAACCCTCCAGCCACAAGGGATGAACTCGGATTTCTCCAGTTTCCTCATTTCCCCTCCCCCCACCTTGTCTCAGTCGATTCCCTTGGACTCAGCACCGCCCTCCTAACCTGCAATCCTCTTCCTGACCTCTCCGCCCCCACTCCCTCTCCGGCCTATCACCCTCACCTTGACCTCCTTCCACCTATCACATCTCCATCGCCCCTCCCCCCTACCTTTTATCTGAGCCTGTCTGGCACCCTCTCCTCATTCCTGATGAAGGGCTCTGGCCCGAAACGTCGAATTTCCTGTTCCTTGGATGCTGCCTAACCTGCTGTGCTTTAACCAGCAACACATTTTCAGCTCTGATCTCCAGCATCTGCAGACCTCACTTTTTACTCGACTTTTAAATATCCTCTGGATAACAGCAGTGGGTAATAATGCTGACTAGTCAATGACACCCAAATCCCATGGACAAAGAAAAAAGTGATTACACTTCAAAAGGCACATCATAGTACATTGGCTATAAAGCTTTTTTGAGCCATCTAGTTGTCATGTTAAGTGCTATAACAATGCAGATCTCTTTCTCAAGCCTCAATGATTTTTATTTTATCCATTGATAGCATTGCCTTCAACTGCTGAAATCATAACGTCAGAAATTCTCTCTCCAAACTTCACTGCTGTCCAATCAGTGCTTCTCATTAAAAGTACTTAATATAAGCCTACCTGTTTAACCAAACCTTTGGGCATCTGCTCTAAATTTTCTTTAATTACAAAGAAAAAGTGCTGGAACTATTCAGCAGGACTGGCATCATTTGTGCAATGAGAAGCAGGTTGATGAACTTGCATCTCTATTTATTGGGGTGGCACAGTTGTTAGCACTGCTGCCTCACAGCGCCAGAGACCAGGGTTCAATTCCCACCTCTGGCTATTGCCCGTGTGGAGTTTGTACATTCTCCCCGTGTCTGTGTGGCTTTCCTCCGGGTGCTCCGGTTTCCTCCCACACTCCAAAGATGTGTAGGTTAGGTGAATTGGCCATGCTAAATTGCCCATAGTGTTAGGTGAATGGGTAAATGTAGGAGAATGGGTCTGGGTGGGTTGCTGTTTGGAGGATCGGTGTGGGCTTGTTGGGCTGAAGGGCCTGTTTCTACACTGTAATTAATCTAATCTAATCTTATGGACTATAAATGCAAGTTGTTTGTAGTATAAGTAGTTACTTTATTTTGGGGACAAAACTTTACATTAATCAAATTCTCGTGGTTGAATTGAATTGTACATATGTCTTATGACTTTATTGCTTGATTGTCAATGAATTACTGAAGTTATGGAATTCGTTTTGGACAACGATTGCTTTTTATGCCACTAAAGGAAGGATTTTGAGAATATTGTTTACAAGCTAGCTATTTTTAGTTGAGAAATGTTTTTGAGGTATTTGTGCTTCAGGACTTTTTAAAAAAGATTCTTCTGAGCATTAACATTTTAATAGAACTTAAATAGAACCTTTCACAAGCTATAAGACATTCAATTATGTTATTTGACAGTCCAGTCTCTTTGAATTACGGTCACACTTTCAAGGCGAAATATGGTTAGCCAATTTGCACAGAATCGTCTCAAATATCAATGAGATAAATGACTAGATAGTCTATGTAGTGATGTTAATTGAGGAATTAACATTGCCAACATACATGGAGAGCTTCCCACCTGTTGTTCAGATAGTATGACATGCAAAGACAGGCAACGCCTCGTCTTAGCATCTCAACTGAAAAACAATGCCTGTGACAGTGTAGCAGTCACTGTATGTTCAACTAAGATTATGTGCTTATATCCTGGAATGAGGTTTAAAGTCAGAAATTTCTAATTGTAATAATGCTGTAGCATCAAGCCAAGACTGACATCTAATTTTGGATATATAGCTGTGGAATGTACTTTTTAAAATATACAAAGTTTTGTAAACTTTCTGAAATTGAAATGCAAAGTTCTTGGCACCAGCAATTAGCACTTCCAGTGACGTGGATTTTGAATCCTGTTTTACTGGCTCTGTTGACTGACCTTTGTTTGCAGTCGCACCTGCTAGGTTGCTTGGAGGTATGAGCATTAGGCCACTCCCCTGCACTGCATGTAAAATCTAAATCCAGGAAGCAGTTATTGTATAATCGGGTTCAGGAAGCAGACTACAGTTCTTGTGCTCCTACGAAAACAACCATTTTTGAAGTGTGATCTCAATACGCTGTTTTATATGAAGACTCAAGTACGCAACAGGACAAACTCCAGTGATCTATTTGGCTACACTGAGGCAGATAATCATTGAATGAGTATAAGATGGATTTCTTTAGTTATACTGGCTTGGAGCAGATGTACTTTTTTTTAAATCAGCAGTGAACTTTATTGAAATGGCAACTGACTATGTAACTCATCATCCATGAGTTTCCTAAACTGAAGCATGGATCTTAATTCTCTAAAGGGTTTTTGGAGTTGACTAAAGCATTCTGTCATAAGCTAAACAAAAGTGATTTATTCACTTTTTTTGCCAGTTTTTTGCTATCTGTTCACTGCTTTCAACTTGTGATCATCTGTTGAATAGACCTTTGCTGAACACTTGCAAAAAGTGTCAGCTGATTTGAAGTTGCATTGGGTTGGTGATGGTTTTGATAAGGCTTGGGCTCATTAGTAAAATGATAAGCTTTTACTATAAAATAAAAGCCCATGTATAAGAGTTGGATTAAACATTTCTTGATATGGAGTCTATTCAGCGGAGATGTACTTCTGATACTTTAAACAATGCTTGGCCAGAAGGTGAAGAAGATGAAGTTTATGAAGTTGAATCACGTGTCCCACTGCCACGGCCATTTACTTTTTCAACACATTTAACGGAACTAAATTCAATAGTGGTCCACATTGCGATAGGTCATTATAGTGATGTGGATGGACACTTGCTAAGAGTAATTTCACAGATTTCCTTGCCTACCCCTCCATACACAGTAAGTATTAAGACTATTTTAATTTTGTTCCTTTATATTTTAAAGTACAAGTAAAATGGGTTAAAATTGTCAGTGTTACTGTTTTAATCAAACTGAAGTAATTTTTATAAAACTTATTGGAGTAATATTTTGTGGAACTAGTTGACTTCACAAAGTTGTTCAATTAAGAAATGTCTGAATTTATATTAATAGCTCAATATAGAGTTAAAGTTGAATTACACTAGAGTTATATAAAACAATAGTTCAACCACAGCTGTGATGGTGTGCGCAGTTCTGGTCTCTGCATTACACTATATGGTATGACAAGATTTGCAAAGATGTTGCAGACTGGAGAATTTTAACTATATTCATAGAATCCCTACAGTACAGAAAAAGGCCGTTCAGCCCGTTCACACCACCCCTCCAAAGAGCATCGCACCCGACACCCCACAATATTCCTATAACTCTGCATTCCCTGTGGCTAACCCAACAACTAGACACTGCAGACAATTTATCTTGGCTAGTCCATCTAATCTGCACATCTTTGGAGTGTGAGAGGAAGCAACCAGGCAAACGCATGCAGACACAGAGAATGTGTAAACTCCATAGAGGCTGGATTCAAGCAGAGGGGCTGTGAGGCAGTAGTGCTAACCACTTAGCCATCATGCCACCTGTCCATTGCAATCTATGAGGATAGATTGTAATGGGCAGAGTTAGTTTTCTTTGGATTGGAGGAGACAGATTTTATTGAGGTACATAAAACTATGAGGAACATAGAGTATACGTGAAAGATTTATTTTCCAAAAAGAAATCCATGGGTGGTGACCAAAGCTCTAGAGGTCACTGCCTGAGAGGCCGCTAGAGACAGAAATCCTTATTGCATTTAGGATATATTCTTGAAGTGCCATGGCCTAGAGGGAAAGTTATCAAGAACTGGAAATTGAGATTCAGTTGACAAGCTGTTCTATAGATGGCATAGATGCAACAGGTTAGATTACCTAATTCTGTTCTGTAATTTTACTATTTTTCCAAAATAATTTATTCATAAAGCATCTACTCTCAGTGCTGTTTTTAAATTATTTATGGCAGTATAAAAGTTTGTTAAAATTGTATAAAAATAGAAAAACTGAAAAATTGATAATTAAAATTTACAACTTTTGGTTAGTTTGTAAACTTAGTTTGATATTATAAAGCATTATATTGAAATATCTTATTTATCACTTCAGCTTTGTCACAGGTGGGCCATTTACAAAGTACAGATTAAGCAATGTTCAAGCGTTTTGTTCCTTGCTTACTATAAACATTGCAGAACATAACAGTATAATTTGAATTTGAAACTCCTCTTGTTAAATTACCTATTAAAACTAATTATGTGGTGAATACTTTAAGTGCAGTCATGTTTTTATAATGCACAGGTTGCTAGAGGATTGAAGATTTAAGTAGAAATTATGAGCTGCTTTAAATTCACCTGAAGTTTCATTTATTAGTAAACGCAGTCATACATCACAGAGGGACATCATTTGGCTTATCTTGCCTGTGTTGAGTTTGTAAGAGATGTTGCTGGAAGAAATTTTTAGCTGATAAGAATGTGTGTTTTCATTTTTTGAAATATTGTGTATTTGTTGGTGAGTTTAATTATATAATATACATCAACGTACTATGATAATCTTATATGCCAAGAGAAACAAAATAGTTTTTTTTATATAGGGTAGATTTGCATTTGTAATCAAAGATCTGAAGTGCTTGTGGGTACTGAGTTACAGACATTGTTTTGATTCCCATCTTATTCTGTGATGACCACCATATAGAGATTTACAATTCTTCTGGGATGCAGTGTTCAGAATAACTAATGATTCACAGGTATTGAGAAACTTTTCATAAGGAATATCGTTTGTGCAAAGCTGTGAGAAATCTTTTGGATATAAGATTCTAGTTTACTGGAGGGGTTTGAAGTGGCAATTTCATTGAAATGTAGAAGGTGCTGACAGGGTTTAACATGTTTAGACACTGAGATTGTTTCTCTAGGCGGAGGAATCTAGGGCTGAAAATGTGTTGCTGGAAAAGTGCAGCAGGTCAGGCAGCATCCAAGGAGCAGGAGAATCGACGTTTTGGGCATGAGCCCTTCTTCAGGAACGAGGAAAGTATGCCAAGCAGGCTAAGATAAAAGGTAGGGAGGAGGGACTTGGGGGAGGGGCGTTGGAAAAGCGATAGGTGGAAGGAGGTTAAGGTGAGGGTGATAGGCCGGAGTTGGGTGGGGGCGGAGAGGTCAGGAAGAAGATTGCAGGTTAGGAAGATGGTGCTGAGTTCGAGGGTTGGGACTGAGACAAGGTGGGGGGAGGGGAAATGAGGGAACTGGAGAAATCTGAGTTCATCCCTTGTGGTTGGAGGATTCCTAGGCAGAAGATAAGGCGCTCTTCCTCCAGCCGTCTGGTTGCTATGGTCTGGCGATGGAGGAGTCCAAGGACCAGCGTGTCCTTGGTGAAGTAGGAGGGGGAATTGAAGTGTTGAGCCACGGGATGGTTGGGTTGGTTGGTCCGGGTGTCCCAGAGGTGTTCTCTGAAACATTCCGCAAGTAGGCGGCCTGTCTCCCCAGTACAGAGGAGGCCACATCGGGTGCAGCGGATGCAGTAAATGATGTGTGTGGATGTGCAGGTGAATTTGTGGCGGAAATGGAAGGATCCCTTGGGGCCTTGGAGGGAAGTAAGGGGGGAGGTGTGGGCGCAAGTTTTGCATTTCTTGCGGTTGCAGGGGTTGGTCACCGGCACCCCTCCCCCAAGTCTCTCCTCCCTTTTATCTTAGCCTGCTTGGCACACTTTTCTCATACCTGAAGAAGGGCTCATGCCCAAAACGTCGATTCTCCTGCTCCTTGGATGCTGCCTGACCTGCTGCGCTTTTCCAGCAACACATTTTCAGCTCTGAACTCCAGCATCTGCAGTCCTCACTTTCTCCTGAGGAATCTAGGGGTCAGGATAAGGAATCAATCATTTACAACTGAGATGTGGAGACATTTCTTTACTTGGAGGATTTTAAATGCTCCATCGTTCATTTTTCTGGGAAACAAGGGATATGGAGAGGGAAAATGGAGTTGCCACAGTCGTTGGTCAACGATATCAGAGTTCCTAGCAAAAGCAGTAATGCAGATACTCAAACAAACAGCTCTCCCAACCGTCCAACTCAAACTCCCAGTCCACTACATGGATGACACTTTGCCATCACTAAACAAAACAAATTCGAGGAAACCTTCAGGATCATCAATAATATCCTTACTGGTGTAAAATTCACAAAAGATGAAAACAACAACAAATTGCCATTCCTAGGTGTCACAGTAGAGTGAACAGTCAATGGGAAACTTCAAACCAGCGTCTACAGAAAAACAACACATACAGATCAAATACTTAACTGCAGAAGCAATAATGGAGGAAATGAGGACATGCATTTGCTGGAGATCAGTCGAGAGTGTGGTGCTGGAAAAGCACAGCAGGCCAGGCAGCATCTGAGGAGAAGGAGAATCAATGTTTTGGGCATAAGCCCTTCATCAAAAATGAGGTTTGTGGACCGGGGAGGTGGGGGTTGCTGAGAGATAAATGGAAGGGTGATGGGCCTGGGAGGAAGGTAGCTGAGAATGCAATAGGTAGATGAAGGTGAGGGAGAAGGTGATTGGTAAGAGAGGAGGCTGGAGCAGGTGGATAGGAAAGGCGATGGACAGGTCAAGAGGGTGGTGCTGAATTGGAGACTTGGGACTGGGATAAGATTGGGGGGTGGGGAGAGAGGGGAAATGAGGAAACTGGTAATATCCACATTAATCCCGTGTAGTTACAGCATCCCAAGATAGAAGATGAGTTATTCTTCCTCCAGGCATCGTGTGGTTATAGTTTGTCAATTAAGGAGGCTAAGGACCTGCATGTCTTGGTGGAGTGGGAGGAGGAGTTGAAATGTTCAGCCACGGGGTAGTGGGGTTGGTTGGTGCAAGTGACCCACCTATGTTCGGAACACCAACATGCTCTTCACCACCTCCAAGCCTTTTGTTTACCCGGCCCCCTACGCCTTATCTTCACCGTGAACGTCCAGTTCCTGTACGCATTTGTCCACCAAGACAAAGGCCTCCAAGCCGTCTGTTTCTTCCTGTCATGCCGTCCCAACCAGTACGCTTCCACTGACACCTTCATCCGCCTGGCTGAATTGGTCCTCACCCTTAACTTCTCATTCCAATCCTCCCACTTCCTCCAAACTTAAGGGGTAGCCATGGGCACTCGCATGGACCCCAACTATGCCTACCTCTTTGTCGGGAACAGTCCATGTTCCGCAAGTATACTTGCATAATCCCCCACCTTTTTCTCCACTACATCGATGACTGTATTGGCGCTACCCCATGCTTCCACAAGGAGGTTGAACAGTTCATCAACTTCACTAACACCTTTTACCCTGACCTCAAATTCACCTGGACCATCTCGGACACCACCTTCTCCAGCAACCGATTGACCACAGACATCTTCTACAAACCCACAGCAACCTGAACTACACCTTCTCCCACCCTGTTTCCTGTAAAAACACCATCCCTTATTCCCAATTCCTCTTCCTCCACCTCCACTGCATCTGTTCCCAGGATAGCAAATTCCACCATAGAAAATCCCAGGTAGCCTCATTCTTCAAAGACTGCAATTTTCCCTCCCACATGTTCAATGATGCCCTCCAACGTATCTCCTCCACTTCCTGCAGCTTTGTCCTTGAAACCCACTCCTACCAATGCAACAAAATTCCTCTGGTCCTCAACCCCCCCCCCCACCAACCTCCGTGTGCATCACACCATGCTCCACCACATCTGCCACCTACAAACAGTCCCCACCACTAGGGATATATTTCCCTCCCACCGCTATCTGTGTTCTGTTGAGACTATTCCCTCTGCTACTACCTTGTCAGATCCACCAGCCCTCACCCCCATACCCGGCACCTTCTCCTACCAATGCAGGAAGTCCAAAACCTGCGCTCTCACTCCTGCCTCACATACACCCAAGGTCCCAAAGGATCCTTCCGCATCAGACAGAAATTTACCTGTACCTCCACAAAAGTCATCTCCTGTATCTGCTTCACCCGTTGTAGTCTCCTTTACATTGGGGAGACAGGAAGCAAACTTGTGGTTCATTTCAGAGCGCACCCGCACCATCCAAACTCACGACCCCGTGGCTGAACACTTCAACTCCCCCTCCCACTCCACCAAGGATATGCAAACCCTAACCACCCGACGCCTGGAGGAAGGACGCCTCATCATCTGCCTTGGGACCATGCCACCACACAGGATTAATGTGGATTTCACCAGTTTCCTCGTTTCCCCTGCCTCCACCTTTTCTCAGTCCCAAGTCTCCAAATTGGCACCGCCCTCTTGCCCTGTCCATCGCCTTTTCCATCTATCCCCTCAAGCCTCATCTCTGACCTATCACCTTCATCTACCTATTGGATTCTCAGTTATCTTTCCCCCCCCCCAAGCCCCAACACCCTCCCATTTATTTCTCAGTACCCCTGTCCCACAAGCCTCATTCCTGATGAAGGACTTATGCCAAAACATCGTTCCCCCTGCTCCTTGGATCCTGCCTGATTCGCTGTGCTTTTCCAGCACTACACTTTGACTTCAGAAGAGATTTACCAGGATGTTGCTGAGAATGGAGTTCTTGAGTTATTAGGAGAGGCTGGATGGACTAGGACATTTTTCCCTGGAACATAGGTAGTTGAGAAATGTCCATGAGAGGTATAGATAAAATGAATGACAGGTGTCTTTTTCATAGGGTGGGAGATTTCAAGACTTGATCTCATATTTTAAAGATGAGAGGAGACATTTATAAAAGATATTAAGGGCAGATTTTTTTATGCCCAGGTTTTTCACACATGGAATGAACTTCCAGAGGAAGTGGTGGACACAGTTAAAACATTTAAAAGACACTCAGATAATTACATGAATAAGGAATGTTTAGAGGGATATGGGCCAAATGGAGGCAGGTGGGATTAGTTAAATTTGGGATTAGGTTCAGTATGGCCTGGTTGGACTGAAGGGGCTGCTTCCATACTGTAAGACTCTGTGGAGGATTTTAGCTACAGGAAGAGGCTGAATAGGCTGAGGCTTTTTCACCTGGAGCATTGAGGCTGAAGGGATCACCTGACAGAGTTTTAATAAATCATGAGAGCATGGATAGGGTGAATAGCCAGGATCTTTTCCCCATGGAAGAGGAGTCCAGTACTAGAGGGCATAGGTATAAAATGAGAGGGGAAGCTTCAAAAGGCACCTGAGTGGCAACCTTTTCATGCAGAGGGTGGCACATGTATGGAATGAGCTGCCAAAGGAAGTGATGGAGCTGGGAACAATTACAACATGAAAAATATATCTGGATGAGTCTAATGCTGGCAAATGGGACTAGAGCAGTTTAGGGTATCTGGTCAGCATGGACAGTTGGACTGAAAGATCCATTTTCATGCTGCGCAACTCTGACTCTAAGGTATTAAGCAAATTAGAAGTTGTCAAGAGCTGTTGGAATGTATGGACATTCCTGGGTTTTGCAAGATTAAATTGGTGGAATAGTTTTTGCAAAATATACCTTAAATTCTACTTTTGTTGATATACTTCATACAGTGTGAGCAAGCACTGCTTAGTTGAAGTCTTGCAGTGACCGATCATTACAGATTTATATATAATCGAGCAGCTGCTGAGCACAAGTATTGACAACTTCATTCTGTATTGCACCTTAAATGCAGCATAACTCCATGGAAAGCGTTAATGTCAGTACACCTGTTGAAAAATTAGATACTGTGAGGGTATGTATAACATTTCAAATATGATGGGTAGAATAGTGATGCATACTTCTATGAAGTTGTATTCATTTGTAGTCCAAACTTTTGTGACCTTTTAATGATAAAATACTTATGGGCACATATTTTACCATTTTGTTAAAATTTAGGAGCAGAAAGTGATATGAGATCTGTTATCAGTTACCATAGAAAGCTGGTGGATTTGAAAGCTCTCCACTTGTTTAATATCTCAAACTGCTATATGAAGCTATTTTAAGACCTGAAGTCAATTTCCCTTTTTTATTCACTCATTCTTTCCACCCACCCTACCCAGGGCAAATATTCCATCATGTCACAAATTGACATTTTTGATGTGGAAGTATCTTTAATTCTATAAAGTTTTGTTGTATTAGACACATCTCCTGCCAGTCTCAGAGATTATGTAGATCGGGACACTTCAATTTCTGGGGAACTATAGTTCAGGATTTCAAGATTTTAACAAAGTTCATTTTATTTTTTTAAGAATATACCCTAATGGTTCTAATGTGGCAGCATCAAATATGTACTATATATTTGATTATTTTTTCATTTAACATTTATATCTGTGGAGTAGATGGAACAAATAATAATTATTTTGTAAGATTACGTCCCCAGTACAGTGAACTGAGTACATAAACATTATCCTTACTAATTTAAATTTTTCTGGATGACTTATGCTAAATAAAAAAAAAGTAATGGAGCTTTCAATTCATTTTTAATTTCAGATGTTGAGGGAAAGGTATGTATTCCCTCTTACAGTAAAATGTACTATGGTTTCTAATTAACCACCAACTCTCTTCCAAACATGTTTCATTAATTAATACAAAACCCAAACATATTAACAATTTGGGGGACATAATGGACTAGTGGTATTACTGTTTGACTGTTAACTGAAAGACTCAGCTAATGTTCTGGGGACCTGAGTTCAAATCCCACATGGCAGAAGATGAAATTTCAGTAAAGATCTAGAATTAAAAGTTTAGTGAAAAGACCATGAATCAATTGTCGATTGTCAGAAAAACCTACGAGTTCACTAACATCCTTTAGGGAGGAAAACTACCATCCTTACCTGGTCTGGCCTACATATGACTCTAGACTCATAGATGGTTGACTCTTAACTCTTCTTTGGGCAATTAGGGTTGGGTAATAAATGCTGACCTAGTCAGCACCACTTTCATCCCATGAATGAATAAGAATTATACTACATAATAAGTGCACTTTAAACTCAGCAAATAATAATTATTTTGAGAATGTATCAAAGCTTTTTTAAGAACGGATAAACAGTTGTTTAAAATTCATTTCTGTAATATGCTTTGCCTGTAGCTTGAACATGCCAGAATTACTCAGACTGAGCTCATGCGAAAATCTGTCAGAAAGAAAACTGAGATCGATGATTTACGTAAACGCCAAGAAGAACTACTTGAGAGAATTAATGAAGAGCTGAAGGCGAGGGAGCAGCTTGCATTGGAACTTCATAAAGCAGAAGGTATGTTAAATGTGAACTGATGTTTTAAAATCAGATTGAGCATTTATATCTGATTAGTTGGAATAATGGCTGGTTATATGCTTGGAGTGTCACCATTTGAAATTAATTAAGTTGTTAGTTTGAGAAAATAGGTATAGGTTATACAATATGTCCCATGCTCACTGTCCAAATGAATCATGTGTAATGAGGCACGTGAGACAGGTTTATTAAATGATGTCAGAGTAAAATTCCTCGAGAAATAGTGACCTAACACAGTTGAAATTAGCATTACGTTTGAGAGTGAGAAGCTTTAGTTGCAGCCAACTGTGCTAACCTTAAATAAGGGCATTTATAAAAGAATAAGGACTGAAGAGAACTGTGACAAGAGTTTAGCAGAAAAGAAGGTTGAGAGAAAAGGCAAATGTTTAGGAAAATAATTCATGATGTCAGCAAAGATGTAACCCAGTGAGGTAGAAAGACATTTGGAATGACTGTGACTAGCCAGGAAAGTTGAGGATATTATCAAATTGAATAAAACGATTAGTGGTAAATCCGAGGATTGGGAAAGTTTTAAAGGCCAACAAAAGTTGATCATAAAAGGAGGAAAATAATTATGATGGCAAACAAACAAGTAACACAAGTAACAGACAGTAAGAATTTCTTTAAATATGTAAATAGAAAGAGAGCATACAGGTCTATGCTTTGGCATGCAAGTAGTCTTCCAGCAGGTTGACATCTCATTTTTTGGAATACCTGGTGCTGCTCCTGGCATATACTCCTGCAGTCTTCACTAAACAAGAGATGATTCCCTAACTTAGTAGAACTATGAGATTATAGATTGCAATTGATTGCAAATCTGCTGTTGCTAGTTCTATTCTGCTGTTGTGAGGCCCACAGGACTTCACATCATAAATTTCAAACACATTGTTCAAATTCATCAGTCAGTGGGAGGGGTAGAGCGGATGGTGGGAAGGAAGATGGACATGTCTGCTCAGGTGGAGGGGGCACCCCTCCCACTGACCAATGACAGCCACCACCTACCTGCATCCACCTATTAACATCCCACTCCTCTTTCCCCCAGCCCCACTCAACTCCCTCTATTTATTTTGCAGCCCTCTTCCCTTCCTCCACTCCTGATGAAATCTTCTGACCTGAAGCATCAACTCCCTATCTCCTCTGATGATGTTTGACATGCTGTGCTTTTTCCAACAAAACTCTATCTACTCTGACTCTCCAGCATCTGCAGTTCTCACTATCTCCACTTTGCTGAAAACCATACTGCAAAAGCTTTACTACTGTTATTCCCAATGCCTAGAACCTTACCAGGTGATCCCTTTAGCTTCATTCCTTTTCTTTATGTCCATAAATGTTATCATGCTGAAAAGAATGGTTTTATTCCCCACAACCAAATCATCCATGGTATTTACTACACTTCTTTCTACATTGTATTACTGACTCTAAAGAAAGAAGGGCTGGAGACTTGAACTCAAACGGAAGACTTGTACTTTAAAAACTTGAGTATTCATCAATCCTACTCAGCAATCAGCTTCTTCCGTTATGCTATGGTTTATGACATCATTCAATCGCAGAATTGTTAGGGTGCAGAAGGAAGCCATGCAGCTCATTGTACCTACACCAATTCTGTTACCTAGTGCCAATCTCCTGCCTTTTCCCCATATCCCTGCGCACTATTTCTATGCAAGCAGTCATCTAATGCCCTTTTGAATGCCTCAATTGAACCAGCCTTCATTACATTTCCAGGCAGTGCAATCCCTAACCACTTGGTACGTGAAGATGTTTTTTCTTACATCATCCTTTCTTCATTTGCACATCATTTTAAAACACAATGTCACTGTATGTCTGCCTCTTGGTCCACACCTTTTATCCTTTCTCTTTCATATGGTTGAATGACAAATTGGCCTTTATTCTTCTATTCATTATCATTTTGAAATAACAGGAAATTAACTCTCTATGCTCTTGGGTGATTCAGAAATATTGCAGGTGTATTTTTGCAAAGAATGCATCATTGCTTATGTCAATTCTAGGACTTGTAAAACGGTCCCTTGTTTAGCCTTTGATTGTCTTAAATTGGTTGTTCATGTTTTTAGTACACTTAGGATTGTTCATGAAGTGCTTTCCAGTTGCAGAATTCCATCTGAAAGAAGAGGTTTTGTTTTGGATTTTTGTTTTGGGCGGCACGGTGGCACAGTGGTTAGCACTGCTGCCTCACAGCACCAGGGACCTGGGTTCAATTCCCGCCTCAGGCGACTGACTGTGTGGAGTTTGCACGTTCTCCCTGTGTCTGCGTGGGTTTCCTCCGGGTGCTCCGGTTTCCTCCCACAGTCCAAAGATGTGCGGGTCAGGTGAATTGGCCATGCTAAATTGCCTGTAGTGTTAGGTAAGGGGTATATGTAGGGGTATGGGTGGGTTGCACTTCGGCGGGTCGGTGTGGACTTGTTGGGCCGAAGGGCCTGTTTCCACACTGTAAGTAATCTAATCTAAACGTTTGCTTGATGAGTATGTCCTGTACTCTGCTGGACAGGGTGCTGGTATCAGTCTGAAAAAACTCTCTGCTGAACATATAATTGAGCAACCCCACGTATAAATTTCAGTGCTGGTATACAAAAAAGTATAGAATTAGACCTATTGTTATCATTATGAAATTCTAATTTGCCCCCCCTGCCAAAAAATTAAAATTCAGGTATATCATCCATAAGTTATAAACATTTTCATCTTCCTATTAATTACTAGATCTTACAGTTCTTTTAAATGATAAAATCTGAATGAATAGAAACTCAGTGATGCATGAGTAATAACAGTAAAGCAAGTTTTCTTTCTGAATAGAATGTATACATTATACATTAGGTGAAGTAACTGAATATTTTCGTGTTGAAAGATGTCTTTATAATGCAATCATTTGGTGTAAGGTCACCATGGTGGCTTTGATATTGAGTTACCGCACCATGGAAGTTTTGTATATGCGAAGGTATTATTACTTCTTGTAAAAGTTTTCACATTTCAAAATGGGAGTATCAAATATTAATAGAGCAGCCAAACAAAAGATTAAATATATGACAACCCAGATTGATCATGCCAGCATTCACATTGTTTGTTTAGATAAAAGTGCTCTTTTATGACTTGGATATATTTTAAAACTGTTTTGCTGCAGTATTGAATTGAGTTGCTTCTAGCAACAAATGTAGATGAAAGACTGCTGGACATTGAAATATGTATACGATTCTGGCCATGAAAAAATGTGGAACGATATACAGGTTCATCAACATTTTTGTTTATTAAAAGACTAGAGCTAGTGTTTAATTCAGATGCATTCATTTTGCAGCACTTAAGTAATTGCTGTAGTTGGATGAGAACGGAGAGCTGTTAAAGTAGGAAGAAGCTGTCTTTATAACTTTGAGCAGTTTTTTTGGTAATCAAAGGCAAAATGAAGATTTGACCAGCAGAGTTGGGCGTTTTTACATGGTTTTTTGTATGTTTTCTTACACTGAACTGGTTTATCTCATTTTAAATAACTTCAAGCACCGAGCTTCTGTAAATTTAAAATCAAAAGGTTATTTATTATCACACACTTGCCCCAAAGGTTGGAATGGAGTAAAGGTGGCAGGTAGATCCCTTCTTCCACTTCCAAGGTATGGCTGTTTTACCTTGTCTGCATAGTTCTCTTGCATTAGGTTTTGATGGCTTTTCAGATGGGTTTTACATAAAATCTCTCATGGTGACTTTTCCTGTTTCTGCTGTAACTCCTAAAAGCAAGTGCAAACATGGCTGTTATGCACTCATGCCCTAATATTAGTCCCAGTCCTTTTTCGAAAGAAGTGGTGTGTTTGACTGGTATTCAGACAGTACTGTGGCATGTCATGCCATGGTTTTAGACAGCTGAGGTTATCTTGTCTCAAGTGAGGATCCATCACAATACATTGAACATTTGATTAAATTAGTTTCATGCCCTTTTGACTTTGATTTCTCCGTTGTCCATAGTAAAGCAGGAAGATGAATTGGCTTATTTGTTGACCATTCATCCTTAACAACAGGAATTTCACAAGTAGTTGTGGTTGTTCATATTTTAATTTTTTGTTTCAGTTTCAGTTCTGTCTGAAATTGATATTTCTAAGGGATATGCTGCCAGTTATATTAAAAGGTGTTGTTTCCATATTCCCATGATCAGGGAAAATGAAAAGGGGGTGGGGTAATATTATTGATTAACGAGAATATTGCAGTGCCAGAGGAAGACAATGTCCCGGAGGGATCAAAAACAAAATCGACAGGTCTCAAAATAAGGAACAAGAAGAATGCAATCAGATTGCTTGGTGTAATTTATACGCTACCAACTAATGGAAAAGATAATAGGGGGAGACATTTGCTAGGAAATTGCAGACAACTGAAAATTAGAGTAAATATAATGGGAGTCTTTAATTATCCAAACATGGACTAGGTTAGTAGCTGTACAAAGGGCAGAAGAAATGAATACAGCTGTGTGTTTCCAGTACAGTGAAAAAGGAGGCATTACATGTTCTCTTCTTAGGAAATGAGATGGACCAAATTGATCAAGTCTTAGTGGGATTTAGGGGATTGTGATCACTGTGCCAGAAGGTTTGAGGTGACTGAAAAAGGAGAATGTGGAGTAATCCCCCAATTAATTATTCTTATAGTAAAGAGTAAGAATGATTAGTTGGGGAAAAGCTAACTTCACTCAGGTAGAAAGGGATCTGGACTGAGTAAATTGAAGTTGAAGGTTGGTATAATAAATGATACCGGAGCAATGGATTTACCTTCAACAAAGAGAGAGTGTGGGCTGAGTTCTGATACATACCCTCGAAAGGGAGAAGTAACGCAGCTAAATCCAGAAATCTCCGAATGACAAAGATGTAGAAATTATTATTAAAAATACAGCTAATTAACAGTTAAGCAAGATGGTGATAAAGCAAATAAGAGAAGCAATGGGGGAATAGGAGAAGAGACGGGCAAATCTTTGAGAAGGGGTCCTAAAGTTGTCTTTGGGAAAAAGTAGTAAAAGAAGTGTACCAATTATGTACCATAAATGAGATTCATGCATGGAAGCTGAGGACAATATTGAGATATTAAATAATTAGCTGGCTTCTATCTTTACTAAAGAAGAATTGGGCGGAACAGTGGACATGATCTGTGTGTACTTCAGTAAAGCGTTCAACAAGGTTCCTCACGATGGACTGGTTAGCAAGATTAGATCTCGTGGAATAGAAGGTAGAAGGCAGAGGGTTGTGGAGGGTTGTTTTTCAGACTGAAGGTCTGTGATGAGAAGTGTGCCACAAGGATCCACTGCTGGGTCCACTGCTTTTCGTCATTTATATAAATGATTTGGATGTGAACATAGGAGGTATAGTTAGTTTACAGATGACACCGAAATCGGAGGTGTAGTGGACAGCAAAGGTTACCTCAGAGTACGAAGGGGTCTTGATCAGATGGGCCAGTGGGCCGAGGAATGGCAGATGGAGTTTAATTTAGGTAAATATGTGGTACTGCATTTTGGAAAGACAAATCAGGGTAGGACTTTTATACTTAATGGTCAGGTTCTTGGGAGTGTTGCTGAACAAAGAGACCTTGGAGACCTTGAATGAGATCACAGATAACTTCAACCTCTACTGTAAAAGCACCTGATTAATACATTTCCCTTCATATTTCTCACAAGTAGAGCACACATGTTCACAAAAAAAAAGAAACACTAACTACGCCCATTAAGGGTGTGGTTGCAACAACTATACATTTACAATTTATGTACTCAAGTAAGATGTGCATGTCACTTGCGTATGAAAAGTAGTTTGGCACATTACTAGGCTGAGCCTGTAATTCAAAGTGGCCCCTCCTGAGCTTTCCTTTGTTCCCTTCTTCCTGGCAAATGCTGTCAAGCCCATCAATACTGAGCCTCTAAATGTTCCCACACCAGCTTTGAAATATGATTTAATCTCTTACCATTAACCCCGAGTCCTGGCTTGACAGTTTATTCATACCAACCATCAGGTTGCAATGCACTCTTGTCAAGGCCAGGGTGGTGGTGACTGTCAATGATACCCAATCTCTCCCAACATCCTGGGTAAACCATGTCTCCCTAAATGCACTATTGTCTACCTCACCCCACTGCACCCACATGTTGAGTTTTCCTTTCACAATTGCTGTCCCCTTTGCATCGCAGCATGCTGTTTCTAAACCCCCAGAATCAAGTTCTTCCACTTGCCTACCACAGCTGTTCCCCTGACAGCTCCTGGTGACTTTCATTAAGCTGACCCCCAAGACTGACTATGGTCCACCCAGGAGAAAGTGAGGACTGCAGATGCTGAAGATCAGAGCTGAAAATGTGTTGCTAGAAAGGCGCAGCAGGTCAGGCAGCATCCAAGGAGCAGGAGATCTGGGCTGACACTAATTGTTAAAGTTCACCTGAGAATGTAACTTGTTAAAAAACGTTCTGTGATTTCAATGTAAATGAAACTAACATGGTCATTCTAACCAATGAAAGACTAAACAAACAATCAAGGTATTTTTCGATGTATAATTTCAGTTACATCACACTGTAAAACTTTGCTTTAAATTTCGTCTTACAACTGTGTACTCCACAACCACCTGATGAGGGAGCAGCACTCTGAAAGCTAGTGCTTCCAATTAAACTTACTGGACTATAACCTGGTCTTGTGTGATTTTTAACTAGATGAGGCAGAGATGCTGTGAGCATTCAAGCATGTACAAGGTGATTGAGCACTGAGAGAGCAGTTTCATCACCCAGAGATGATACCTGTTCCAAACCCTGAGTGTCCTTGTAGTGGGATTACAATGAAAGATCATAGTGTACTCTAAAGTGCAGCACTTAAGTACAGAATCATAGAGCAAGTGAATCGGGAATGTACCATGAGGTGAGGTGGGTACATATCCGATGCCACCACATGTGCTCAATGAGTGTGTGCAGTTGCTTTCCATGAGATATAGATGTCCGCTGTCCAAGTTGGAGAGGTAGAGAAGCAAGTGGCAAGCTGCAGTTGCCATGTAACAACTCCGATTTATATATCAGAATTATCATCATCTGATTTCTAGCTGGTAGGTGGGAGAATAGGAGACTCCATATCAGTGAGGTGAGATTAACTAATAATGGAACAAAAATGGATGTAAATAGGCAACTCACAACTCGCGAGTGAGATTCCTATCTTAAGATCCAACATCTGGCTGGAGAATGGAGCATTTTACTTTAAATATATGACTTATTTTCTTAATGCCAATCTCACCCAGTTTTTCCCAACTTTCCCACCAATGCCCATGTCTTTCAGAAGCTGGGAACATTTCAGCCTCTCTTTCACTCTCCACAGGTGCTGATAGATGATTGCATATTTCCAGCATTTTCTTTTTTATTTTAGATTTCCATTATTGGCAGGATTTTGCTTTCAGTTATGAAACATACTTTCAGAATGTGGAAATACAATACAATTTGTAAGTTCCTTTTGCTGTTTAGTTTGCAATGACATCTGTGTCTTTTCAAATACTTGTGAAGTCATAGTTGGTTTTTGAAAACCGTACCTTTTTACTATATGTTGTCTCTTAATGAAATTGCTGATTTAGTCCCAATTGTAAAACATTATTATTAACTCTTTAGTTGTGGCACACATGAATTAAGATCATTAAAACCTATTCTAGATATATTTGTTAAAAGATGGCTTTTATGATGTTGTGGTAGCTTTTTTTTATGTTGTGGGACTTGGGTTTTGCTGGCTTGCCAGCATTTATTGCCCATCCCTAGTTGCCCTTAAGGTGATCTTGAACTGCTGTAGTCCATGTGCTCTAGGTAGACCTACAGTACCCTTAGGCAGTGTATTCCATGATTTTGGCCCAGTGACAGTGTAGGAACAGTAATAAATCTCCAAATCAGGAATGTTAGTGACTTGGAGGGGAATTTGCAGGTGGTGGTGGTGTTCCCATGTATCTGCTGCCCTTGTTCTTCTAGATGGAAATGGTTGTGGGTTGGAAGATGCTGTCTACGAATATAGTACACCAAAGAGTCCCTACCTCTGAGCGATAAGACTCTGGTTCAAGTCCCACCTGCTCCAGAGATGTGTGGTAACATTTCTGTACAGGTTGATTTGCAAAAAAGGGGGTTTCCATGGCATGATGGTAGTAATTGTACCTCTGGGCCAGGAGACCTGGGTTCAAGTCCCACCTGCTCCAGAGATGTGTGGTAACATTTCTGTACAGGTTGATTTGCAAAAAAGGGGGTTTCCATGGCATGATGGTAGTAATTGTACCTCTGGGCCAGGAGACCTGGGTTCAAGTCCCACCTGCTCCAGTTGTGTTTCAAACACGTCTGAATAGGTTGATTAGAAATATCCAGAATATCATCACCTTCAACAGCACTTGTACACCTGTGATGTGTACTACCTAGAAGGTGGAGAACATATAGGAGTGCTGCCACCTGCAAATCCATCTCCAAGCAACACTTGGAACTATATTGTTGATCCTTTACTGTTGCTAGCTTAAAATCTTGGAATTCCACATTCTAACAGCATTGTGGTGTGCATTTCCCATGGACCTCAAGAATCCAAGAAGGTGGCTAAGCATCATCTTGGGGGTGATGAGGAGCGAGAATAAATGTTGGTCCAGCAGGTAATGCCCAGATCATAGAAGCAAATAATCTAAAAAGACAAAAGAAAATATTAGACTCCATCCATGTTGTGTAAGAACTTAAAAATCATTTTTCAGAAATGTAAGTACCTAATCTATTTCATAATTCAGTCCACAGAATTAGTGGGGTTTTTTGTTGACACACATCAGGTTTCCTAAAATATTGCCTTTTACTCCCTCAGCTGTGTTTTTATCATTTTGATATCCCATTCATGTCAGAGTGCTTCATTTTGTTTGATAAAAATCTCTTTTTCAGGTATCATTGATGGTTACACGGAGGAGAAAGCTAGCCTGGAAAAGCAAATTCAGGAGAAAATTGAGATCCAGAATCAGATCACACAGGAACTCCAACATACAAGTAGTCGTCTGCATGAGCTAGAAGAGGAGCGACAACAGGTTCATCAAGAGAAGGAATTAATCATAAGACAACAGGTTGCAATGAAAGAAAATGCAGGAACTGTGGAGCTCCGTACGTATTGTCTAATTTAAGTGACTCTTTGAGAGATAGGAAGCAGTTGTTTCATTGTGTTTCATTAATGTTTTTAGTAAACTGCTGGATCAATCTTAGGTTGCGTTTGGGAGGAAATTGCCCAAGTTATGTCTATTCCTGCATTTTGAATATCAGGGTGTTTGTTCATTAATTGCCTTCTTTGTGTAATTTTAAAATTGTTCATTGTGGATGCTAGCCCTTTTCCTTCTCACAGCTGAACAAAGAGGCCTGTGATTTCCCATAAACTATGAACTTGTTATATGTCATTGATTGAGAGATTGCAGCACTAAAAAGGCCCTTTAGCCCATTGTGTCTGCACTGGACAGAAAGTAGTTCCCCCTCCATTTTTTTCTGCAGAAGCAGAAGTCTTTAGGGTATACTTTAGTTGCCAGTCAACCTTTTGTCTTTGTCTGCTTCTGTGCTTCTCTTTGAAATATAATGTATGCAATACTAGGTTCACCTTGACTACATAAGCTTGAAGTTCTGTTTTGTGATATAAGAAACTCATCGACATTTAGGATAAGTCTCTTGAATCTGGATTACAATGTTTTTGACTGCTTGAATCCTCTCTTGACAATATTTTGTAATAGTAGTCAAGCATCATTAGTTGGAAAATTCTGGCATTTTTTTTCCAGACATTGAATGCATTTCAGGAAAGATGATTCAACATGACTGCTTATTAGTATTGTGGCCTAAGTCACCACTTTGATTCCCACAGCAGCTTTTGTGATTCGAAACTTCCAAAAGGCTGAGAATCCAAACTGAAGTCTTCAGATGACAAGCTATTTATTGGAATGAGTTTCTCTTGACATGCTTGTAGAGCTTACTATTCTCAAATTCAGTATAACGTGTATTATTTCTAAAGATTCATGCAGATTATATTTTTTTGTTTTAATGAATATAAAGCAAAATTAAGCCTTTTTTGTTTGATAAGGAATACTTTGGCGAAAATGTTTTCTCTTTGATTGGTTGGAATGTAGGCATTCTATTTTCATTGGTCTATGCAATGATCCTAGGAAACAGTATAGATCTAAGAAGACACTGATGAAATTCCTTTCAAAACATTGTGAATATCAATTTTTCTGTGCGATGTATTTATTATGTCATGGTATTCATTAAGCCATTTTATATTTGTGCATAATTTGAAAACATAAAAACTGTTCAAACAGTGATGTTAGAGTAGAGAGGAGTATTAATTAGGATGTCCTTTTTATTAAATGTCACTGGATCAAAAAAAAATTAAATTTATATTTAATGGAGTAGAAATGAGAAACCACCAACTCAGCTTTGAATATATTCAATGAGACAGCCTCCATTGGTGGCTGATGTATAGAATTTCAAAGACCGGCAACACACTGATGGAATGAATTCCTTTTTATCTCAGTTTAAATAAGTGATTGGTTATTTTGAAACTATACCCCTATTCTAGATTTTCCCGTGAGACACAACATCCTTTGTATCTGTACTTTCTAAAACCTCGAAATCTTATTTTTATGACTTTAAATGTTTATCAGACCAACCTGCTCAACCTTTCCTCTTACGCCAACCCTTTCATCCCAACAATCAACCCAATTCATCCTCTCTAAACTTGTGTACATTGTGAATGGAATGCTGAGGACAGATCGGAGAAACATGAAGCCTTCAACCTTGTAAATGGATGGCAAAATAAGTAATGCCACTTATATTTATAGAGAAACTTTAACGTAAATAATATTGGGCGCTGTGAATGCTTGGAGCGGCTCAGTAATTTCCTCTTAATGCATGAGGTAACCCTATGGACTTCCTCATTTGTAGTTATCATATTATCTTGTGAAATAAAATGAGCCATACATCAAAAGTCTATATTAAAATCTATTCATAGATATTTGTTTAACATTGAATATGAAAATTGATTTCTTTGTGGTTTTCATGGAAGTCATGAAACACGTATTCTGTAGTCAGCAGCACAGTAACCGTGCTCACTGTTGACATCAAATCAATCTACTTAAACATGATCTTCATGGCAAGAATTTCATCACCTTGACAGGGGATAGAGTTGTTTGTCTGGTGCTTTGTAACAGGGGCAAAAATTGAAAGTTGTTGTGAAAATGGTTCTCAGTCACTTTTTTTTTGAATTCATGCATGGGATACTGACAGCATTTATTGTCTGTCTCTATTTGCCATTGAGAAAGTGATGGTGAGCTGCCTTCTTTAACTGCTGCAGTCCACATATTGTAGTTTGATCCATATTTCCCTTATGCAGGGAATTCAAGGATTGTGACAATGAAGGAACGGTGATATATTTCCATGTCAGGACACTGAGTGGCTTGGTGGGTAACTTGCACATGGTGGTGTTCGCATGTAGATGTTCCTTCTAGTAGTCCTGGATTTGGAAGATGTTATCTAAGCATGTTTGGTGAATTTGTGCATTGCAACTTGTAGATTTTACTTCGAAGTGTCACTGCTGGAGGGAGTGGGTGCTTGTGGATGTAGAGCCAATCAAGCAGGCTGATTTGTTGTGGAGGTTGTCAAGTTTCTTGTGTGTGGTTGGAACTGCACTGAGGAGTATTTCATTACAATTCTGACTTGTGCCTTATAGTTGGTGGACAAACTTGGGTCAGTCAAGAAGTGAGTTACTCGCCACAGTAATTCCCAGCCTATCACCTAATCTTGTAGACAATGTGTTTAAGTTGAGTCTTCGAAATGTACAGCATAGAAACAGACCCTTCGGTCCAACTTGTCCATGCCATTCAGATATCCTAAATAAATCTAGTCCAATTTGCCAACATTTGGCTCATATCCCTCTAAACCCTTCCTATTCACATCCCCATCCAGATGCCTTTTTAATGGTGTAATTGTACCAAACTCCTCCACTTCCTCTGACTGCCCATTCCATAAAGGCACCATCCTCTGCATGAAAATGTTGCCCCTTAGTTCCCTTTTAAATCTTTCCCCTCTCACCTTAAACCTATACCCTATAGTTTTGGACTTTTCCCCATCCTGGGGAAAAAAGTCTTGTCTAGTTAACCTTTCCATGCCCAGCATGTTTTTATAAACCTCTATAAGGTCACCTTTCAGCCTCTGACACTCCAGAGACAATAGCTGAGTCCAATTGAGTTTCTGGTCAATGGTCACCGCCAGGATATTGATAGTAATACCATTGAATGTCAAGAGGCAGTGGTTAGCTTGCCTGTTATTAGAGATGACCGTTGCTGGCATTTGTGTGATACAAAAGTTACTGCACTATGAAATTGTATAAAACAGGCTATTCCAATAAATGGCATTAGAACATCGAGTTTATTTGGCATAATTCATCTTAAAAAATAAAATTTTGAATATTTTTAAAAGAAAAGTAATTTTGATCAAAGTTCTAATGCATATCTTGAGGAAGTTGGATAGTTAGGTGATGAAAATTTAAAATGTTTGAGAAGTAATGGTAAAAATCATTTGTTTAATGTGAAATCTGTATGGCTTTTTAAAGGTTTTATGTTGACCTTTTAACAAGATTGATCTGATTTGTTTAAGTAGTGATTCACTTTGAAACAAGGAAATAGCAAAATAAATTTTGTTTCATCGTAAGGCAGTGACAAATCTTAGAATATTCACCTAATTTTTAAAAACGTTTTCAAAATCTATTCGTTTTACCATTTAAGACATCCTTTCTCTGTGACCTTCCTTATTAAATGTTTGCTACTTAAAAGAAGGTCCCTTTTTCAGTGGTAAGCAATTTGTAGTTTGGGGCCAGTTAACGCAATTCAAACTGATTCCAAGCTTGTCATTAGAAATAGTGACCCCTGTGTATCATTATTTGACACACCTTAATTGCCAGATCCATACTGCTGTGCATGTCGCAGTTATTGGTACCTTAATTGTCAATATTTGAAATACATGAAAACTTATCACAATCAGGAGTAAAGATTCCAAAATTAATTTTAAGAACAAACTTTTGTATGACTAGCAATATATGTTGAATCATGCTTTAGTTATGTGGGATTGAATTTTTTATATTTTCTTGTCAGAAACTATTTTTTATAATGAGCATATTTGCTGTTAAATAGTCTATTCATTTTAAGTAAGTATATTTTGACAAAAGAATTACTTATTTTAAAAAGTGTTTCATGTTCAATTTTTAATATCCATGTTTTGACATTGCATGTAAAATATAACTGAGTTACTAATCATTTTATGAAATTCTTTGCTGTACTTTCTTCTGTAAACTCACCATATTCTAAGTTGAAAGCTTTATAGTTGGCATCTGAATTACTGTGCTTTTTTGTTCTCCTAGGCCTAGTTGAAGCTGCAGATGCAGCACCAGAAGCAGGTGTGTTTGTATATTGCATGGCCAAACTGCAATCAGATTCTGTACATTTGGAAAGTTGAGCTGTACTGATTTCAATTGTTTTGGGCTGGATGTTTGCTTCTTTGGCTCTCTAATTATTAATCGAACTTTCAAAACAATTTATATACAATTATTATAATTTTAGATTTACTGACACGTAATCACAACAGGTTAAAATAAGCATGATCCCTGTTAACTAATTAATGCAACAGAAGTGTAAATCATCTTTTTAAAAAAAATGACATTTTTAATAGAGACAAATCATATCCTTTAACACCGTTTCTGAGTTAAGTATTACTATATAAAAACAGAACCATTTTATGCTGTCCATATTAATTTCATGTTGGATAAACAAGCTTCAATATCTTTTAATACAAAATGATTTTTATCAATATTAGAATCCATCTAAATTATAAATCATAACATTTGAGCCATTTCTATTATGCAAATGGGGTGAAATAAATGGCTTAGTGCCACTCTTTCTTCCTAGGCTTCACAAAATTATCAGAGCAAAAGTGTGTTGAAGAATTTTTTTTTAAAAATTTTTTTTTTAAAAAGATGACGGTTGCCATTGGATTCATACTAGCTGTGGTATATAATTTGAGCATTACTAACATGGATTCTGTCTTTACAAATTTTCTATATTCTTCTAACATGATTACTTAAACTGCTTCTCATGGTTGTGGTTCTTCATTTTTGATACAGAGGTAGGTGATGGGGAAGCTTTGGTAAGTCTTTTGAAGACTCCTTGCACTTCAGGTACCTTGAGACTGGTTTATCCTTCTATTTCAAAGACAATAATAGGTTTTTACTTTATGTGCAGATCTATTGGAAGAGACGGAAAAACTTATGAAGGAAAAACAGGAAGTGCAGCGCCAGGCAGAGAAAGAACAAAATGACTTGACCAAACAAGTGAAAGTGTTGGAAAGTGAGTTAGAGGAGCAGGTGAACAGAATGATAGAAATAGAACAGGAAAAGAATGCTGAGATTCTGGACCTCCAGCAGCAAATTGTGGCCCTGGAAAAACAACTGGAGAAAAACAGAAAATTCTTGGATGTATGTATGTTCTTGCTTTTTAATGTTAGAATTCTGTAATGTTTACAGAATGTATGTGAGATAAATTTCCTTGGCTAGAGGATGCTCCTTCAGAAAATATGGTGTAGAGGAGTCAGCATCGGACTGGGGTGGACAAAGTTAAAAATCTCAACACCAGGTTATAGTTCAACGGGTTAATTTGGAAGCACTAGCTTTTAGGGTGCTGTCCTTCATCAGGTAGACAGCTACCTGATGAAGGAGCAGCGTTCCGAAAGCTAGTGCTTCCAAAATAACCTGTTGAACTATAATCTGGTGTTGTGTGACTTTTAACTTTGCGAAAATACACACCTGAAAATGTTTGGGCTTTTATTTTGAAGAAAAAAAATCAGCTAAAGTATTCACTCCTGTTCACTCTCCCAGTGACTCTGCTGAAAGTGCAATAATCATTAAGGACCACATTGGTGTCGATTGTGAATGTTCTCAGCAGGTGAATAATCTGCTATCTGCACTTAAGCATTAAAATATTCACTTGAGCCTTGTACTCAAGAGGTATGCTGACTCATCTGGAATTATGCACCTAGCATAAACCTGAAATTAAATTTTTGGTTTGAGGTAAGATTGTATTAGCCGAACCCAATAAGTAATTCATCAGATTTGACCCAGAATGTGTCATCTATTTGGTCAGTACATACATTTTTCACTAGTTTTGGCTTCTGTAATCACAACTTCATAACAGTTTGAGTCTCAACGAAAATAAATTTCTTCACAGTACTGATAGTTTTTGGCAAGAATAAATTCAGAAACTTCACAAGTAAACTAGCTGTTTTGAATTTAGCTGAAAATGTGTTGCTAGAAAAGCACAGCAGGTCAGGCAGCATGTGAATCCTCCTGTTTTGAATTTAGTCAAGAGTAATGAGTCTAACTATAATGGAACATGACTGATAGAGACCATAACATGATTGATTTCAATATTATTTTTGGGAGGGCAGAATGTGTGAAATTAAGTTTGAAATTTTCATATGGTAGACTTTGTAGTGAGCAGCAGAGATTGACCACAGTAGGGTGAGCAGAACTGTGAATCGGGGCAGGTCAGACAGCATCGGAGGAGCAGGAAAATCGATGTTTCAGGCAAAAGCCCTTCAGGAATGAGGCAGGGACCCTCCGGAGTGCTGCTTCACTACAAAATCTACCATAAGAAAATTTCAAACTTAAGCCCATGACTCTTAACTAAATTCAAAACAGCTAGTTTACTTGTGAAGTTTAGGAACTTATTCTTGCCAAAAACTATCAATTTTGTAAAGAAATTTGCTTTTGTTGAGACTCAAACTGTTTTGAAGTTGTGGTGATTACAGAAGCCAATACTAGTGGAAAATGTATGTACTGACCAAATAGATGACACATTCTGGCTCAAATCTGATGAATTACTTATTGGGTTCAGCTGACACAATCTTACCTCAAACAAAAATTTCATTTCGGGCTTATGCTCGGTGTTCAATTCCAGATGAGTCAGAATACCTCTGAGTACAATGTTGCCAGGAGGACCAGTTCCACCACAGAACACACACCAGATGACCTCCTTCTTTAAAGACCGTAATTTCCCTTCCCACGTGGTTGAACCTCCAATGCATCACATCCACATCCTGCATCTCCACCCTCAAATCCCACCACTCCAAACGCAACAAGGACAGAGCCCCCCAGTCTTCATCTTCCACCCTACCAACCTCTGCATAAACTGCATCATATACCAACATTTACGCCAACTACAAACTGACCCCACCATCTATTTCCCTCCCCACCCCTTTCCGCTTTTCGCAAAGACCGTTCCCTCTGTGACTACCTGGTCAGGTCCACGTGCTCCAACAACCCACCCTCCCCTCCTGGCGCCTTCCCCTGCCACACAGGAATTGCAAAACCTGCGCCCAAACCACCCCCCTCACCTCCATCCAAAGTCTCAAAGTGCCCTTCCACATCCATCAGAGTTTCACCTGCACATCCATCCAGGTCATTTATTGTATCCTTTGCTCCCGATGAGGTCTCCTTTACATTGGAGAGACTGGACACCTCCTCACAGTGCTTTTGGGAACATCTCCGGGACACTCGCACCAATCAACCCCACTGCCCCGTGGCCAAACATTTCAATTCCCCCTCCCACTCTGCCAAGGACATGCAGGTCCTGGGTTTCCTCCGTCGCCATTCCCTCACCACCCGATGCCTGGAGGAAGAACGCCTCATCTTCCGTCTCGGAATTCTTCAACCCCAGGGCATCAATGTGGTCTTCACCAGTTTCCTTATTTTCCCACCTCCCACCTTACCCCGGTTTCAACTTGTCAGCCAGCACCATCCTCATAACCTGTCCTACTTACCAATCTTCCTTCCCACCTATCTGCTCCACCCTCCTCTCCGACTATCATTTTCATCCCGACCTCCATCCACCTATTGGACTCTTAGCTACCTTCTCCCCAGCCTCACCCTCTTCCCATTCATCTCTCCACCCCGGAGTCTCCCTGCCTCATTCCTGTTCTTCACTTCATCCATGTACATAGTAATACAAGCAAATACACCAAGACATCTTAATGCAACTAATCTATTTAGTGCAAAAATAAAAATTATATTATTTCAGTTGTATAATCAATTAAACCTTAAATTGCATAACGATCTGCAATGTAATGAAAGTTGTATCTCAATTTAGGTGATATAATGCAACAAAAATGTTTACCTGAGAGAGTTATTTGATTAAATGCAGACAGAAATGCTGAAAATTGTTATGAGTGCATTGTTGTTTTTCCACACAGGAGCAGGCAATTGATCGTGAGCAGGAGAGAGATGTGTTTCAGCAAGAGATAGTTAAATTAGAGCAACAACTGAAAACTCCACAGAGAATCCAACCTATCAATGATCAAAGAAATAGAGAGGTAATTTGATCAGTAAAACAAAACCCACTCATTCGATCTACACCAAGTTTACTGAGTAATCTCCAGTATATTACTGCAAATGTGATTGACATTCTCTCATTCCTCACCGCCCACAAAATAACATTCACTTTCATGCCAAAACTCAGAAAATTGAGCACCATTGATTATTCTTTACATCAATATTTGGTTCAGTTTACATCATTAAAGTTTCAAATGATGCAGCCACTAGTGTGGTTGACTCTAACAGCCCTTTGAAGTGGCATAGTAAACCATTCAAGAAGATGCCTTACCACCAAATTTAAATTCTGATTAATTAATAATTAAAACATGTAAATCATGTTTCTAACTTAATACTGAATACTGCACCAAGTTCATATTATAATAATGTAAACATCAAATATAACAATGATGATAAAAGTCTGAATACCTGTTTTGGTCATTCTTGTGAATTGCAGTAACAACTGGATGCTGCTGTTTTTAAAGTAATTGTAACAAACAGTAGACTCTCTACCTTGCTATGTCTGTGTGGATCCCACTTTCAAAAATTCTTGCAATTTTAGCTAGCTTCACTTCAAAAATTTGACTTTTTGCCCAATTTGAGGCGACTCATTGGTTAGCACTGCTGCTTCACAGCGCCAGGAACCTGGGTTCAATTCCCGACTCAGTGGAGTTTGCACGTTCTCCCCGTGTCTGCGTGGGTTTCCTCCCACAGTCCAAAGATGTGCGGGTCAGGTGTATTGGCCATGCTAAATTGCCCGTAGTGTTAAGTAAGGGGTAAATGTAGGGGTATGGGTGGGTTGCGCTTCGGCGGGTCGGTGTGGGCCTGTCTCCACTCTGTAAGTAATCTAAGTAATCTAATCTAATCAATTTGGCTTCATGTTTTGGTAGATGGAAAATCTTGCAGATCAGTTGAAAGACAAGACTGACCGATGCAGTGAACTTCTGCTTGCCAAGGAACAACTTCAGAGAGATGTACAAGAACGGAATGAAGAAATTGAAAAAATGGAAAACCGAGTTAGAGAATTGGAACATGCATTGATCAGTACCACTTATCCTTTGCAAACGGTAATTATTTTGACTGCTATATAAAGTATATGAGGATAGAGAATTTAACTTTATGGAAGATTTGGACAAATTGGATCCAAGGAAGACGTTTTTGCCATAAACAGAATTATAGTTGCAAGTGGTCAAATTTACAAATTTTGGAAATAAAATCAAAGAGATTTTTTAAAATTAAAAATGTGTTAAGCCTGTGAATGAATTCAAGAATTCCAGAATAAAGTTGTGGGATTCTTAACCTGTTAAAATATTTAGAGACTTACAAGATATACATCAAGGAAATACGATTGGTAGATGAGTTAGATGGACTATGGGTTTTCTGGATTGAAAATGATAGCCGTTGCCATGTTATTATACAGTACAACTATCACTAGTCTTTCACAATCGGACATTCTCTAATTTCCTGTTATAATTAAAAAGAATGAAGAAAGAAAATTGCACGTTGCCTTAGAAATCCAAGGAGACAACACACTTCAGATACAGCTGCAAGCAGAACGTGACGCTTTAGAGCGAAAGGAGAAGGAGGTATAAAATCATTTTTAAAACTTCTTTTAAAAATGTACTTGTGTGACATTTGAAGTCAGACTTTTAGAATTAGGATACTTCTTTTTGCTGACATTAAGTGATGTTAATTTTGTATTTCTCTGTACAAATATCCTCCTGACTTGCTGAATGTTTCCAGCAATTACTTCTTTTCATTGATCTGTTGGATCTGCTACATGCTAGGAAACATGATACATTGGTATGTTATCTAATTCTATTTTCTCTCTCAAAAGAAAAATTGCTTATCTTGCATTCTTCCAGCTTGAGTGACTTTTTACTATTTCACTTCTCTGTATTTTGTTTTTATTGTATGTCTGTTGGCTTGGTAGTTGTGGGGCAGATATGGGCATAAAGTTTTGACACAGGTTTGAATTCTGCTCAACTCAGCTCCTGCTCTGAAATTTATTGAAATGAGACATTAATATTTTTTGACAGAATGAGGAAATTGAGTGGAGAGTGATGTTAATTATACTACATTAGTGTAGGGAGGTACAAAATTGAGGAAATGACTATTCTATTCAGTACCTTCTCCATATGAAGGAAGACACATTGTCAAAGAAATTTGCCAGGGTTGCAAAGGAAGAGGAAGCATGAGATCATGGCAATTCAAAATTTCAAAAAGGGAAAATGTCACTGCCTTCTTTATGTTTTTATGCGCTTTTCTTTGCATATTACTACAAAGTGAAATTCTAGAATTGCAAAGATCGAGGAATCAAAAATCTTAATCCAATATGGATATAAGTTCAGAAAAGTATTGCAGTAGTGATTTTGCTTCAGCATGGAAGGGTCTGTCGTACAGAACACTTAATAAATGTCAAATACTTGATTATTGTTTTGTTTTATGGAAAATATTTTTCCTATGATGTCTGCAGCAGCAAATATGGACCACCCTATTTTGCATTTCTTTGGTTCATTGCCTAATGTAGTTTCATTGTTCTGGATACTGTTAAAATCCTTTTCCTGGTAATAATTTTTAATGTAATCTGGAGGGCAGCTATCCTTCGTATCATGGATCACCAGCAGTAATGACCTCAATAGGAATCAGGGAAAGCTTTTCACTGGATATTGCCTTATCTAGCACACAGTAAAATGTCAGTATAATTAGCTAGACCCAACCATCTTCAGCTGCTTCTTAAATGACCTTATGTTGGAAAGAAGATCAGAGTGGGATGTTTGAGGGCGATTCCACAATGTTCTGCACCACTCACAACTTGGATATAGAAGAAGTCTGTATCCATATCCAACAAACCTGGACAACATTCAGATTTGAGCTGATAAGTAACAAATAATGTCAACACCTTCTTGGACAAAGACCATCTCCAAGAAGAGAGAACCTAACCATTGCATCTTGGCTTTCAATGGCATGCCACCACTGAGTTCTCCATTTTCAACATCCTGGGGTTACCTTCGAGCAGAAACTGAACATGGAACAGGCATACGCATACCGTGGATGCAAAAGTATTCGGCAGTGAAAAACTCTATCTCCATCCCCAGGACAAAGCAGCCTGTTTGATTAGTGTAGCATACACCAATTTCAGCATTCACTCCTTCCACCACCAAAGTACAGTGTTGTATTGTGCACTACAGTCACTCACCAAGGCACATTCAATACTACCTTCCAAAAATGTGATCAGTCCACTTAGAAGTGCAAGATCAGCAAATGTAGGTTCTGTTGTCATACAAGTTTTCCTTCGATTCACTTCACCATCCAGACTTGGAACAATATCACAGTTGCTTCACTGATGCTGAATCAAAAGTCTGGAATTCCTTTTCTAACCGCACTGCAGATGTACCTACACTTACTTGATTGCAGTGATTCATTTAAGGCAGCTCACCAACAACTATCAAGAGCAAATAGGGATAGACAATAAATGCTGACCGGTGCAGTGACGCCCAAATGTATGAATTAATAAAAAAAAACTTGAGGTGACTGTAAAATCAAGACCATTCATATTTAAGCAGACACGGAGTCGCCATTTCTAAAAAGGTCACTGGATAATACATAACAAGGGTATCACAAATCACTCGTCCGTAGCCTTTGTCTTTGGATTCTATTACTTATTAGCTTTGATCTTTTGCATGTAATTCTACATCCACGTTACGTACCTTGGAAGATTTGACATTTACAAGGAGACATGATTCATATTTGAAGATGGTGAGAGGAGGTAAATACAATGTGATACTCATGTGGATTAAAGCACCTGTTTAGTTAAGTGCTTTATCTTGTGCTGTAGGTTTTGTGTGACTTAAAGTAAATTGGAAAAAATATAAGCATATGAAATATAAGCTGTGTTATTCTGGTATGTTTCTAAATAGTTTTAAAACTTGAGATGTATATTAGGATGCATCTAATTACACTACTCTTGCGTGCCTAGAAGTCAATTTTGGAATTATTATTTTTGACATCAAGTTCCTTCCTGGGCTTTATCTCATCTTGCCTCAGTGGTTCCTTGCAGTCCTATCGCTTATGCACAATATTTGTTTGCTGATTATTACATGTAATGTTGATTTTGAAATTCACCAGTAAAAAGTGAGGTCTGCAGATGCTGGAGATCAGAGCTGAAAATGTGTTGCTGGTTAAAGCACAGCAGGTCAGGCAGCATCCAAAGAACAGGAAATTCGACGTTTCGGGCCAGAGCTCTTCATCAGGAATGAGGAAAGTGTGTCCAGCAGGCTAAGATAAAAGGTAGGGAGGAGGGACTTGGGGGAGGGGCGATGGAGATGTGATAGGTAGAAGGAGGTCAAGGTGAGGGTGATAGGCCGGAGTGGGGTGGGGGCGGAGAGGTCAGGAAGAAAATTGCAGGTTAGGAGGGCGGTGCTGAGTTCGAGGGATTCGACTAAGACAAGGTGGGGGGAGGGGAAATGAGGAAACTGGAGAAATCTGAGATCATCCCTTGTGGTTGGAGGGTTCCCAGGCGGAAGATGAGGCGCTCTTCCTCCAACCGTCGTGTTGTTGGAAGATGAGGCGCTCTTCCTCCAACCGTCGTGTTGTTGGAAGATGAGGCGCTCTTCCTCCAACCATCGTGTTGTTGAAGATGAGGCGCTCAACACGACAGTTGGAGGAAGAGCGCCTCATCTTCCGCCTGGGAACCCTCCAACCACAAGGGATGAACTCAGATTTCTCCAGTTTCCTCATTTCCCCTCCCCCCACCTTGTCTCAGTCGATTCCCTCGAACTCAGCACCGCCCTCCTAACCTGCAATTTTCTTCCTGATCTCTCTGCCCCCACCCCACTCCAGCCTATCACCCTCACCTTGACCTCCTTCTACCTATCACATCTCCATCGCCCCTCCCCCAAGTTCTTCCTCCCTACCTTTTATCTTAGCCTGCTGGACACACTTTCCTCATTCCTGATGAAGGGCTCTGGCCCGAAACATCGAATTTCCTGTTCCTTGGATGCTGCCTGACCTGCTGTGCTTTAACCAGCAACACATTTTCAGCTTTGAAATTCACCACCAAACTATGGTCCTTTGATGTGGTGGTGCCAGTGTTGGGCCATTGGGAAGACTCTATTACCTTCTATCATGCCTTTGCATCCATGCTTTTTAAATACTGTGAAATTTACCAAGGTTTTGTTCAACTTGTTTCCTTAACTCTTTTCTACCTCTTTTCATTTCCTCCAATCCACAAACTATTCTCCCAGATTTTGCTGATTTGAAAAATGTTAAATAGGTACCTCACTTTGTTATGTAATGAAAGTCATAAGCACTTTTCTCACATGAGATGTGGTTATCACTGGCATTGCCAACATTTGTTGCCCATCAATAATTGCTCTTTACCTGAGTAGCTTGGTAGCCCATTTCAGAGGGTAGTTAAGAATCAACATTATTTCTGTGGATTTGGAGTCACCTGTAGCCACATCATGTATAGACAGCAGCTTTCCTTTCCTAAAGGGCATTGTGTTTTTACAACAATCAGCATTGATTAGATGGTGCCATTAGACTAGCCTGTCTCTTAATTCCAAATTTTATTGAATCCAGGTTTTACTATTTGCCATGTTGAGACTTAAATCAATGTCCCCACAACATTAACCAGAGCTTTGAAATAGTTGATTACATTTCGTGAATTGGATTTTGTTTAATTACAGATAGCAAACCTAGAAGAACAATTGGAGCAGTTTAGGGAAGAGCTATTAAATAAGAATGAAGAAGTTCAGCAGTTGCTTATGCAGTTAGAAATTCAGAAGAAAGAAGCTGCCACCCAGTTGCAAGAGATTCAGCATGAAAACAAACGACTTGAGGTAAGGATATTGCTGCCATTAATCAGTTCAAGATCCAATCTGTTGTAACCTTCAGTAAAACATTCAACTGTGATAAGTTATTTGACTTTGCATAACCTTAAATAAATTAGTTTTGAATTCACTATCACCAGGCAGCAATCTTTCAGAATATTTTTGAGTCCAGCTTCAGAACTGGTCTTCCTGAAATATTATGGTAGCCTCCTTTTGAGTTCATGATTATCCTTATCATTTAGGAGACTTTAATTTGTCTACTTATCCCTCCATACCTGAAAGTTGATATCTCATCTTTACTTCTTTCCTCTGAAGTCTTTGAATATATCTAGCCTCCCAAATTGTTACCCCAAACTCCAGGAACTCTAAGTTTAAACCCTTCCAATCAGGTTTCTGCCACAACCACAGTGTTTTTACCAAAGACATAAATTATATCTTACATGAAAATATCAGGAAAACTATTACTCCTCTTCCTCCTCGACTTATTGCAGTTTTTGCAAACTTAATTTCAACACCTCCTTCTGGTATCTCTCCATTGTTGCCTAGCTGGGTAGATCTGCACTCATCTGGTTCTACTCATTTAACCGGAGATCAGCATTCCTTCACACTTACCTCTGGTATCCCGCATACCTTTGTTCTCCCTTCTGTTCTTATCTATAAGCCCCCTGATGTGACATCATCCAAAAACACACTTCCACCTGGACACTGACAACACCCAGCTCTATTCTCTCCACCATTTTTCTTCACCAGGTCAGACCGTTTATTTGACATCCAGTGCTGCATGAGCAGAAATTTCCTCCAATTAAAGGTTAGAAAGGCTAAAGCTATTATCTAAGGTTACCATCATTAACTCATTATTATTGCTCTTCCTGGCAACTGTTGGAAGGTGAACCAGCCTCTTTGTGACATTGGTACCATGTTTGACTCCTTATACCTACACCATCACAACTGTTGCCTATTTTCATCTTTGTGGTACGCCTAACTCTATCCCTCCATCAGCTCATCTGCTGCTCACATTATCCATGCTTTTTTTTTGTCTCTAAACTTGGCTATTGCCAATGTCCTAACTTGCACCAATTCTTGTTCTCCCATTAGTTCTATATTTGCTGATCTGCACTGGCTTCTGGTTAAACACAGCCCCAAATGAAATGCTCATACGAGTTTTCAAATCCCTCCTTTACCTGGCCCCTTCCTATCTTTGGAATCTCCTAGAGCTCTGCTACCCTCAAAGATATCTCCCTATTAATTTAACTCTAATTTCCTGGGTATCCTTGATTTTTAATTGTCTACCATTGGTGCTGGGTTTTCAGTTAGAGTCATAGAGATGTACAGCACTGAAACAGACCCTTTGATCCAACTCGTCCATGCCAACCAGATATCCCAACCCAATCTAATCCCACCTGCCAGCATTTCGCCCATATCCCTCCAAACCCTTCCTATTCATATACCAATCCAAATCCCTCTTAACTGTTGCAATTGTACCAGCCTCCATCACATCCTCTGGCAGCTCATTCCATACACGAATTCAAACAGCAAAGGCGGTAACTGTGCAGGTTTTCTCTCTCTCTCTCTCTCTCACAGTGTGGAAACAGGCCCTTCGGCCCAACAAGTCCACACCGACCCGCCGAAGCGCAACGCACCCATACCCCTACATTTATCCCTTACCTAACACTACGGGCAATTTAACATGGCCAATTCACCTGACCTGCACATTTTTAGACTGTGGGGGGAAACTGGAGCACCCGGAGGAAACCCAAGCAGACACGGGGGGAACATGCAAACTCCACACAGTCAGTCGCCTGAGGCGTGAACCCGGGTCTCAGGCGCTGTGAGGCAGCAGTGCTAACCACTGTGCCACCGTGCCGCCCACTCTGTTGTTGTTTTGACTTTTTTTTTCTAACATTAACTTTTATTTATTGTTTCAGAAATCATTGTTTTATGATGACTAACATTACGGACAGAAATCTTCTTCCAAATTAAGTTGCTTAATATATGACAAAAGCCTTAGGCCTCAAAGGGTCATGGAGTAGAAGGGCGTAATATATTAGAATTCGAAAGGAATTAGTTAACAAACAGAAAACAAAGAGTGGACATATATGGAGCCTCTTCAAGCTGACAGAGTGTAACTCGTGTAGTATTGCGAATGTCATTGCTGTGGCCTCAGCTATGTACGAGCTAAATTCATGATTTAGATAAAGAGACAAAGTAAAACATCAAAGTTTGCTGATAATATAAAGCTAAGTGGAAAGCAGTCTGTGGGGTGAACATGTACTATATAGGCAAGTTTAAGTGAGCAGCAATAAGATGCAATTTTCATAGGGAAAGTGTGAAGTAGTTCAGAATAGAAAAGCAGAACATTTTTAAAAACTTCTAAATGTGGGTGCACAAAGAATTCTGACTGTGCTCGTGCAAAGAGCATAGGAAATGAAACACGGGTACAGCAGGTAATTTTTGAAGGCGAATAGCATGTTGGTATTTATTACAATAAGATTTGAGTACTAGAGTGAGTCTTGCCACAATTATACTGGGTTTTGATGAGACCATATCTGGAATACTGTCTGTAGCTTGTGTCACCTTAATTGAGGAATGATAAACTTGCATTGCGGCAGTACAGCAAAAATTCACTAAATTAGCCCCTGCAATGAGGTGGTTGGGTATGCCCATAAGCAGAGAAAATTGGGCCTATATTTTCTGGAGTTTAGAAGAATAAGAGTGATCTCACATGCAGGATTCTTGATACAATAGACTCTCAGAGATGGTTTCCACTGGTTGGGAAATCCAAAGCACTGGGACACAGTTTCAGATAAGGGGGTGATAATTTAGTGCTGAGATGATGAAAATTTACTCCACTCAAAGGATATGAATCTTTAGAATTGCCTACCCCAGAAAATTATGGATATCCCTTTGCTGAATACAGTTAAGGCTGGACAGACAGACTTTTGGTGCCTCAGGGAATGAAGAGATATCAGGAGCAGGCAGGAAAACTGAGTTCAAGCCAAAGTTCAGCCATAATCATGTTGAATAGTGAAGCAGTGTTGATAAAAACCATATTGTCCCCATTTGCTCCTACCTTTTGCATTTTGTTTTATAAGTAAGTGTGAATAAGTAAAATTAAAGTCACCATGCTCCCAGAGAACTGTAGAGCTGCTTTCTCAAGAGAGAGAGAGACAACTGGTGGTGGTTTAATCTGAAGGTCACCACAACTCAGGTTAGGGGTGAAGTCAAGAAGTTAATAGTTTCATGGGTGACCTCAGCTGACCCATACTGTTGGCATCATTCTGCATAATGAACAAGCTGTCCAGCAACTGAGCTAACTGACCCCCAAAAGATTTAGATGTTGAGCCACAGAGGCATTAAGGTTCTGCAGGCCGTGCAGAGAAAAGCCATAAGGCTGACCCCTGGTAGTGTAAGACTAAGTTATAAGGCAGGATAAAGCGAGGACTGCAGATGCTGGAGATCAGAGCTGAAAATGTGTTGCTGGAAAAGCGCAGCAGGTCAGGCAGCATCCAAGGAGCAGGAGAATCGACGTTTCAGGCATGAGCCCTTCTTCAGGAAGGCTCATGCCCGAAACGTCGATTCTCCTGCTCCTTGGATGCTGCCTGACCTGCTGCGCTTTTCCAGCAACACATTTTCAGCTAAGTTATAAAGCAAATTGGCAAAGTTTGGGACTTTCCACTGCTAAATGGGAGCCTACAAGAACGGCAGAGAGGACTGCATAAACTGATGTTTTGGGCTTAAACCAAACGTTTGTTCTGTACATTCTATGTCAATGCTAAGTACGTAAAAGTAAACAATCTAGGAATGGTAAATTCACATTAAATTGTACTCTGTCTAGTCCTTGAGCACTGGAACTCTCTAAAATGTTCTCCTTATCTCTGTCACTTTTTCTCATTTGAGACATTTTTAAATCTCACCTTTTCCAGCTTTTGGCCATTTGCACTAATGTTTCATTAAATAACTTGGCTTCTTTTATGATGTCTCAGTAAAACTTGTCAGGATGTTTTATTAGATTAAAGGCAACATATAAATAGTAATGTTAGAAGATTAAACATTATAATATTTGAGAAAAACTTAAGCTATTTTTCATTTTTAATATGTGGTATAAAGTACTAAATTTTAAATGATAGTTATAGCTAGCATTCCTTTAAGAGGGCTGGAAAAAGTGCACATCATTCGCAAAGTTCCAATACATAAAATAAATTGGAAATATAAAGCAGGTCCTTCAGCATCCAAAAAAGGAGAAAAGAAAGTTAATTCAAATTTAGAATGTAAACTTTTTTTTTCAATTATGTGGGCTGCCTTGCATGATTAATTTTCTGATATTTAGTTGTGGTTAGGGCGTCTCTATTAATTGTTATCTACTCATTCCTCACACAGTGGAGTTGTTATTTTGCTTCCTCGTCTTCTCTTAGGTGCAAATTCAAAAATATGCTAATCTGCATCTTACCCTGATTCACCCCTGTCCTTACAGATCAATTTTAGATCCTTGTTTGCTAATGTCTTATATGTGAAAATCTGCATTTTTTTTGTTTATCACACTCATGGCCTCATTTAGCCCTAATTCTACAGCCTCCCTGGCTGTAAAACTATTGATTATTTTGATTGATCTCTTGTGCATAGCCAACCCTCTTCAATCTCTCCTCCCCTTGTTATTGCTTGAGACTAATTCTCTGCAATACTCACACAAAATTTCTTCTTACCTGTTTTAAGATCCTTTTTAAATTCCACCTCATGAGCTTTAACTAGGCTTTCCAATTTCTGCTTGTTTGACATAATTCTTTTATACCTCTGAAGCACTTTGGAAGATTTTTGTGTAGTGAGAGTATTGTATTAATGAATAGGGCACATACGCAGGAATATGGAGTTGGGCCACAGATCAACTATGATCTCATTGAATGGTGGTACAGGCTTGAGGGGGTTGAATGGCCTACTGCTACTTCTGTATTCATGTATAAACACAGTGGTAGCATCTATGTAGTTTGAACATTTTTGGTATAATTTCAGGTTCTATCATTTTCAGATTTTAAAATTTTTATTTACTACAGATTTATTAATGTGATGTTGATTTAAAATGTGCATTTTACTCAATATAATATTAGCTCCTTCTCAATTCACAATCCAAGTTTTGTGTTTTCCATGAATTTGGCAATTGTGCTTTGTACTTCAGTCTAAGTCATTAATATTTATGAGGAAAAGCAAAGGCCTTACTAGTCATTCCTGGGGAACATTGCCATAAAGTTTTCTCCAATCTGGAAAGCAACTGTTTATTGTTTTGTATCACTCAACTAACCCTCATTGTCATTGCTGTCCCTATTATACAATGTGTCTCAAATTTGCTTACCAGCTATTGTGTAAACTTTTATCAAACGCCTTTAGTATACATGCATTGCATCAACCCTTTCTGTCAACCCATGAAAAAAACTCAGTTGGGTTATTTGCCTTTAACAAATTTATGCTGAAAATTTACTTTTAATTCACCATTCGCCATATGTCTGTTAATGTTGTCTCATCATTATTTCTGAATGCCCTTCCATCATTGGTGAGCTTATCCTTACACCAGTAACATTTGTAATTTTCCTGTGCTCTGGCATCTCTGTTTTCAAGGAAGATTGAAAGATAATGGGCAGTACCTCCACAATTTGTATCCTTATTTCACTAGCATCTTGGAACCATCCCAACTGATACTGATAATTTATCAATTTTAAAGTGCAGCCAGTGTTTTTAATATTCGTCAATTTTTAATTTATCAAGAATCTCAGAGGCCTTCTCATTCACTATGACTTTGGCAACCTTATTTTACTTGATAAAAACAGATGCGGAATAGTCATTTAATTCCTCAGCCATGCCCTGTGCCTCTCTGGATTGATCGCCTGCCTGACCATTAATCAGCGCAACCTCTTAACATTCAATGATTTATATGTTAATGGAAGACTTCTGGGTTTCACTTTGAGACAAAAGTAACCTAAGTTCAATTTCACCCTTGGGTGACTGTCAGTGTGGAGTTTGCACATTCTCCCCCTGTCTGCTTGGATTTCCTCTGGGTGCTCTGGTTTCTTCCAACAGTCCATAGATGTGCAGATTAGGTGGATTGGCCATGCTAAATTATCCATAGTGTCCAGATGTACAGGCTCAGTAGGTCAGCCATGGGAAATACACGCTTTACAGGAATAGGGTAGGGAAATCGCCGTGGTTTGGATCCTGTTCAGAGGGTCGGTGTAGACTCAATGGACTGAATGGCTTAAAAGCAAATTACTGCGGATGCTGGAATCTAAACCAAAAGAGAAAGTGCTGGAAAATCAGCAGGTCTGGCAGCTTCTGTAAGGAGAGAAAAGAGCTGACGTTTGATGTTTGTCAAAGGGTCAGTTAGACTTGAAACATCAATTCTTTTCTCTCCTTACAGATGCTGCCAGACCTGCTGAAATTTTCCAGCATTTTCTCTTTTGGGGACCGAATAGCTTGTTTCCACACTGCAAAGATTCTATGATTCAATGAAACTCCAATATTGTTGGGTAGATGTCAATTTGTAGCTTCACTGCAACAGGTTAGCTTTGGTTTTGGCTAATTCTGGAGCACTACTGTTCAGTACATTTGTTGTGATGCTTTCTGACCTTTATAGCTTTTGCAGTATTCATTGTCTTCAGCTGTTCCTTGATAAAACATAGAATGCATCCAATTTGGTGTGTGTAATGCTGGAAACCTTAGCAGAAGGCTGAATTGGATGTGGTACTTTTGACTGAAGATGGATGAAAACACTTTGTTCAGCCTTGTCTTTTGCACTGATGTACCAGACTCCCCATCCTTGACAACTGAGAGAATTGTGAAAGAACTTCCTGTTGGTTGTTTATTTGTCCACCACTATCCACAACTGAACATGGCAGGATTGCAGACTGTAGATCAGATCCTTCAATTGTCACATTGCTTTGCCTTGTCCATGGCATGCTGTTTCCACTGTTTGGTAACTACTTCCCCTGTGCTGTAACTTCAATAGGTTGGCATATCATTTTTAGCTAGAATTGATGTTGTTCTTGACATGCCATCCCAAGCTTTCAATTGTACTAATTGCCCACATGATATTACAGTTGGATGATATTCTATAATGAGGTTACAGATTGTGTTTGAAACAAATGTTGTTACTGGTGCTCCACAGCATCACATGGATGCCCGTTATTGGCCAGGTAAACCATCTATTCAAACAGATGGTTATAAACATAGCAGCTCTGTCTGTTACTCTCAATGGATGTATCAAAAAATTCCTAAAGATCTGCCCTGATTAAAAGTATCTAGTTGTAACTGCGTAGGTTTGCTCTGTTGACTGTGAATATGGTTCATTTTTAATCTTATAGACTTAATTTTGAATATAAAAGACTTAGTTTGTATGGAACGTGTAGGAGTACTTTGACTAAATTTTTAAATATGAAATAGAAGCTTTTTCTTCAGTATATGTTGCCGGATGGTAAATCTAGATGTTGAGAACAATGTAGTTTTTGTGAGTTTGTAACTTTGTTGCAGTCTGATTTAATTTCTTTTAAATCCTTAGTTATTCATGTTTTAAAATTATGTCCATGGCAGGATGAAGTGGACAGCTTGCATTCATCAGACAATTATTGCTCATCTGTTGGGAATTTGTCTCAAACCCTAAAGGAAAGAGATCAAGAATTAGAAAAACTCAGTGAACAAATTATAAAGTTGGAACAGCAGCTTGAACTCCCTTCTGACAATAAGGTCAGTAAAATTAAACTAATAGTATCACTGGATATGAGCTATTTCTACAATATGTATTGAAGATAAATAGATATGTAAGGATTTCAAACCACTGATGTTTGTAGTTCCCTTCCTGTAACCCTCTGAACCAATTACTTCATGCATTTCAAATTGAGGCTCAGCAATTAGGAAGATTTCTTTTAAAGAATTGTGCCTTCCTTTGAGTTTTACAAATTTTAGTTGTTTATAGATAGAATATGATATGGCTTGCAATATCTTCTCCTGTCTCCTATCTAAAAGAATACTGAGGGGCTAATTGATTTAAATGATGATTACAATTGGCCCAGATAAAATATAAGACCGGGGGGCACATTTAAGGTGAGGGGTAAGTTGTTTAGAGGCAATCCAAGGAGGAGTAGAAATATGGAGCACACTGCCTAGTGTGTTGTGGAGCCATCTGGATGATCACTTAAATACCAGTAGGATATAGACAAGTGCAGGTAAATGGCATTGATGTGAACAAAGGACAAAGAAAATTACAACACAGGAGCAGGCTCTTCATCCCTCCAAGCCTGGCCGATCCAGATCCTCTATCTAAACCTATTGCCTATTTTCCAAGGATCTGTATCCTTCTGCTCCCTGCCCATTCATGTACCTGTCTAGATACATCTTAAAAGATGCTCTATCACCTCCACTGGCAATGCATTCCAGATATCCACCACCCTCTGTGTAAAGAACTTTCCATGCATATTTCCCTTAAACTTTTCCCCTCTCACCTTGAACTCGTGACCCTGAGTAATTGAGCCCCCTCACTCTGTGGGAGGGGGAGAAGCTTCTTGCTATCTTATACTTGTTGTCTATATCTCTTATGATTTTGATGACCTCAATCAGGTTCCCCCTCAACCTCCGTTTTACTAAGGAAAATAATCCTAATCTACTCAACCTCTCCTCATAGTTAACACCTTGCATACCAGGCAACATCCTGGTGAACTTCCTTTGCACCCTCTCCTAAGCATCCACATCCTTCTGGTAATATGGCGACCATAATTGTACACAGTATTCCAAATGTGGCCGAGCTCAAGTCCCACACAATTGTAATGTGACCTGCCAATTCAATGCCCCATCTAATGAAGGAAAGCATGCTACATGCTTTCTTGACGACACTACTGACCTGCATTGCCACCTTCAGGTACAATGGACCTGAACACCCAGATCTCTCTGTACGTCAATTTTCCCCAGGGCTTTTCCACTTACCATATAGTTTGCTCTTGAATTGGATCTTTCAAAATGCATTACTTCACATTTGCCCAGATTGAACTCCATCTGCTACTTCTCTGCCCAACTCTCTAATCTATCTATATTCTGCTCCATTCTCTGACAGTCCCCTTTACTACCTGTTACTCCATTTATGTTCATGCTAATCAGACCATCTAAACCTTCCTTCAGATCATTTATGTATATTACAAACAACAATGGTACCAGCATGGAGCACCACTTGTCTCAGTTGTCCATTTTAAGAAACCCCTTTCTACTACAACTACTGTGTCTCCTCTTGCCCAGCCAGTTCTCCATCCATCTAACTAGTGTACCCTGGACCCCATGCAACTTCACTTTCTCCATCAGTCTACCATGGGGAACCTTATCAAATACCTTATTGAAGTCCACATATATGACATCTACTGACCTTCTGTACACAAAACCATGCTGCCTCTCACTGATAAGCCCATTTTCTTCCAAATGTAAATAGATCCTATCCCTCAGTATCTTCTCCAGCAGCTTCTCTACCACCAACATCAGACTCACCTGTCTATAATTACCTACGTTATTCTTGCTACCCTTAAACAAGGGGGCAACATTAGCAATTCTCCAGTCCTTTGGGATCTCACCTGTGTTCAAGGATGCTGCAAAGATATCTGTTGATGCCCCAGCTATTTCCTCTCTGTCTTCCTTCAGTAACCTATCTGCACCTGGGGACTTGTCTACCTTAATGGCTTTTAGAATACACAACACTTCCTCCCTCCTTATGCCAACTTGACCTAGAGTAATCAAACATCTATCCCTAACATCAACATCAGTCATGTCCCTCCTCTTGGTGAATACCGTCACAAAGTACTCATTAAGTATCTCACCCATTTTTTCTGACTCTTTGCATAACTCTCCTCCTTTGTCATTGAGTGGGCCTTTCTCCAGTTACTCTCTTGTTCCTTATATATGAATAAAAGGTTTTGGTATTTTCCTTAACCCTGTTTGCTAAAGATATTTCATGACCCCTTTTACCCCTACTAATTCTTCGTTTCAGTTTGGCCCTGCTTTCCGATATAGGCACATTATGGAGGAGAGAATGTTTGAGGCGGTGGATGAGGTAAAAATCAAATAAATTGCTTTGTCCTGGATTATGTAGAGCTTCTTGAGTGTTGCTGGAGCTGGAGACATATGGAGAATATTCAGTCATACTCCTGACTTGGATGTAGACGTAAGAGGTATAATTAGGAAGTTTGCAAATGACATCAAAATTGGTGGTGTCGTGGGTTGTAAGAAGGCTACCTCAGAATACAATGGGATCTTGATCAGAACTGGGCCAAGGAGTGCCAGGTGCAGTTTAATTTAGATAAATATTAGGTGCTGCATTTTGGAAAGGCAAATTAGGGCAGGACTGAAAGACTTGGTAAAGTCCTTGGGAGTGTTACTGAGCAAAGAGATCTTGGAGTGCAGGTTCATAATTCCTTGAAAGTGGAGTCTCTGGTAAATAGAATAGTGAAGAAGGCACTTGGTATGCTCGCCTTTATTGGTCAGTGCATTGAGTATAGGAGTTGGGAGGTTAGATTGCAGCTGTAACAGGCCTAACTGTGGTTAGGCCACAGTTGAAATACTGCCTGCAGTTCCTGGTTTCCCTGCTATATTTAAAACTTAAAAGGATTCAAAAAAATTAGAAGGATGTTGCCAATTGGTCATAGTCCTTTTTTCCTGTGATCTTGCAAGTTTATTTCCCTCAATTTTGTAACAAATTTCATTTTGAAATAATTCATTAACCCACACACTTGTCATCAGAGGACTGCATGTCAATAAAAAGGCTGATGAAGATTCCAACTGTAAACACTATTGATGGCAGGACAAGAAGCCATTACTGCAGGTGAACTAACACTATTGAATAGGTAGTAGTGAAAGTATGTGAGGGCCGCTTTAGTGAGCTGGACAACTTAGGAGTAGTGTTGTAAGAGGGTGGTGTAGCAGAAGTCGAAGTTTGCCAAGTGATCAAGGTCAAGGAAACGTTACGGTCAAGATATTAGTTGTGTCTTAGATTTGGGCATTTTGGTGGAGATGTGTCTTTCAGGGGTGGTTTGGGAAGTTGTTTGTAAAGAGTTACAGGAAAGTTGTGAATGAATTTGGGCAGTGACAGAGTGTTGTAATATTTTGGAGTGGATAGGAGCTTTGGGGAAGTACTTTGCAAGGAAATAGCTAGAGTTTTTTTTGAGAATAAGGATCGTGTTTTTTTTAACTGGAGGAGGACCTTAAATGTGCTGTCAGAACTCTAATTATATAGGTGATAGACCCAGTTTAGTTTATCCATAGCTCGCCATAAACTATATATAGTACAATGCAAACAATAGTATAGCCACGGTACTGCATCTTCCTGACATTATGGAAATTTACCCAGGAGTATCCTCTGTGTGTGTGTGCGCGCGCGCGCGCACACACACACACACACACACACACACACACACACACACACACACACACACACACACACAGACAAGCCCAACTCATTCACTTTCCCCACCATCAGTCGACTAGTGATCATCAGTATAAAAAGGATTATCAACTGTGCTGTGAAGCAGCATTTGCTCAGCAATGTTCTGCTCATTCCGGCTCAGTATTGGGTTCCGTCTGGGTCACTCAGCTCCTGATCTCGTTAGGGTGGTAAAAACAATGACTGTAGATGCTGGAAACCAGATTCTGGATCAGTGGTGCTGGAAGAGCACAGCAGTTCAGGCAGCTTCCAACGAGCAGCGAAATCGATGTTTCGGGCAAAAGCCCTTCATCGGGAATAAAGGCAGAGAGACTGAAGCGTGGAGAGATAAGCTTGGGGGGGTTGGGGGTGGGGAGAGAGTAGCATTGAGTACAATGCGTGAGTTGGGGAGGAGATGAAGGTGATAGGTCAGGGAGAAAAGGGTGGAGTGGATAGGTGGAAAAGGAGCTAGGCAGGTTGGACAAGTCCGGACAAGTCATGGTGACAGTACTGAGCTGGAAGTTTGAAACTAGGATGAGGTGGGGGAAGGGGAAATGAGGAAACTGTTGAAGTCCACATTGATGCCCTGGGGTTGAAGTGTTCCGAGGCGGAAGATGAGGCGTTCTTCCTCCAGGCGTCTGGTGGTGAGGGAGCGGCAGTGGAGGAGGCCCAGAACCTCCATGCCCTCGGCAGAGTGGGAGGGGGAGTTGAAATATTGGGCCACAGGGCGGTGTGGTTGATTGGTGCGGGTGTCCCAGAGATGTTCCCTAAAGCGCTCTGCTAGGAGGCGTCCAGTCTCCCCAATGTAGAGGAGACCGCATCGGGAGCAACGGATACAATAAATGATATTGGTGGATGTGCAGGTAAGACTTTGATGGATGTGGAGGGTTCCTTTAGGGCCTTGGATAGAGGTGAGGGAGGAGGTGTGGGCACAGGTTTTACAGTTCCTGTGGTGGAAGGGGAAAGTGCCAGGATGGGAGGGTGGGTCGTAGGGGGGGACATGGACCTGACCAGGTAGTCACGGAGGGAACGGTCTTTGCGGAAGGCGGAAAGGGGTGGGGAGGGAAATATATCCCTGGTGGTGGGGTCTTTTTGGAGGTGGCGGAAATGTCGGCGGATGATTTGGTTTATGCGAAGGTTTGTAGGGTGGAAGGTGAGCACCAAGGGCGTTCTGTCCTTGTTACGGTTGGAGAGGTGGGGTCTGAGGACGGAGGTGTGGGATGTGGACGAGATGCACTGGAGGGCATCTTTAACCACATGGGAAGGGAAATTGCGGTCTCTAAAGAAGGAGGCCATCTGATGTGTTCTATGGTGGGACTGGTCCTCCTGGGAGCCGATGCGGCGGAGGAATTGGGAATACGGGATGGCATTTTTGCACGAGATAGGGTGGGAAGAAGTGTAATCTAGGTAGCTGTGGGAGTCGGTGAGTTTAGTCATAGTTCAAACATGGTCCAAAGAACTGAACTACAGAGGAGAGGTGTCAGTGACTGTTTGTTTCCATCAAGGCTACATTTGAATGAGAATAGCATTCAGGATCCCTTGCAAAACTAGAGTCAATGGAAATAAGAGAAAACTTTGCACTGGTTGCAGTCATACTTATGGCTGGTATGGGGGGAGGGTTATGCTTGTGAGCCAGTCATCTCAACTCCAGGGTATCTCTGCAGGAGTTCCTCAAAATAGTGTCCTATGCTCATCCATCTTAAAATATTTTATCAATGACCTTCCCTCCATTATAAAGTCAGAAATGGGGATGTTCATTGATTGCAAAATTTTCAGAACCATTTGTGACTATTTAGATACAGAGGTAGCATTTCATTAGCTCAAGATTGATGCCCAAAGATAACTCCAGAAATCGATGGGCATATGGGAAATGAAAGCTTAAAAGATTCAACAATATGCTTGCCACCATGACATGTGAAGCATTTTTGAAGCCACCAGACCACTTGCAGCACAAGATCGAAGTGGACAAAGCTCTCTTTAGTCACAGAATAGACTTTCTTCTATTAAGCATGCCATCCATCAGTGTTCAAGACAGCGTTTTCAAAATTCAAGTGTGATCTGATAATCTCCAAGTTATCCCCCAGAACCTATGGGAGGGAGATGTATCCTTGAAGTTTCAGATGCTTCTGATTAGGTCACCCTCTAGAGTAGATTGTTTAGAAAATATTAAAGCACAGGAGGTAATGTATTGACTTAGATTAAAGATTGACTAATTGACAGAAAACAGTCAGTAGGAATAGATTGATAATTCTCAATTTGGCATGCTGTGACTCATAGGATACAAGAGCTAGTACTTGGACATGGACAGAGTGGGCGTGGAGATGATGTCTCCACAATAGGAGAGACTAGGATTGAATGCAGAGCCCCAAAGTGAAGGGACAACCCCTTAGAACTGAGATACAGGTGAATTTCTTTAGCCAGAGTGTGGTGAATCAGTAGAATTCATTGCTGCAGAAGGCCAAGTCATTGAATGTATTTGTGACCAAGGTGGAAAGGATTTTGATGAGTAAGGGGATTAAAGGTTAAGGGGAGAAGGCAGGAGAATGTGGTTGAGGAACTTATCAACCATGATGGAATGATGGAGCAAACTGACTAAATGTTTTAATTCTACTTCTATATCTTATGATGTTATGGCCCCAGCATCTCTCAATTTATATTAATCATTTGGATGCGGGTCCAAATGTAACATTTCCAAATTTGCAGATGATACAAAACTAAAGTGAAAATGTGTGATGTGAGGAAGATGTAAAGTATCTTGTGGAAGATTTGGACAGGCCTAATGATTGGGCAAGAGTATAGCAAGTGGCATGAAATATGGAAAAATGAGAGGTTATCCATTTTGCTGGGAGGAACAGATATACAGAGTATATTTTAAATGGTAGGAAGTTGGAAAATTTAGATATACAAAAGGACCCAAAGTTCATCAAGTTGCTGAAGGCTAAAATACAGGTGCAGCAAATTTTTAGAAAAGCCAATGAAATGTTAGCCTTTTTTGCAAGTGGATTTGAGTACAGGAGAAGTGAAGTCTTGCTTCAACTGGATAGGAGCTTGGTTAAACCACACCTGGAATGCTGTGTGTTTTGGTCTCCTTACCTCAAAGGATACTGTTGCCATATATATATATATAGGTCACTCTAGACCTGTATTTTCTAGAATTTTGAAAAATGGCAGGTGATCTCCTTGAAACCTATAAAATACTTTGAGATAGGAAACATAGATGCCGACAAGATGTGCTGCCATTTAGGTCTGAGATGTGGAGTCATTTATTTTATTCAGATAATGGTGAATCTTTAGAATTCTGTACCTCAAAGGGCTGTGAAAGCCTCGTCTTTGCCATTCTTTATTTTAAACATAATCTATCAGTGGAGTAAAGGGTTATAGGAATAGTCTGGCTGAAGGACATTGAAGTATTTGACCAGCAAAGATTGTATTAAATCGTGCAGCAGTCTCATTGGGCTAAATGGCCAACTCCTGCATTATGGATTGCTATTTTGAGAACAGGGAGTCTGAGATTCAGAGGAAACACAAGAGAAGGGCACCAACAGAAGGAAGAAAAGGTAGAATTAATGGGTTTGGGATGAACACAGCAAGCAAAATATGCATATGAATTTACAGAGGAAGTTCAGATTGTATAGAATTAGCAGTGCTTGGGAAATTCACGGCTCTGTAACATGGATGAAAAAAACCAGAGAAGCTAAAATACTTTTAAAATCATAGATTTTTATATAATTCTAGAAATTCTAAGTAATTGTGTCAATGATTTTTATCTTTTAGGTGATTCAGAAAAAGAACGAACATATGAAAGAACTGGAAGCCCAAATAGAATTCCTAAAATGTGATCAACAGCGCCTAAAAAAGTATCATGAGGAAGAGGTTGAACAGTTAAATGAAGTAATAGAAAAGTTGCAGTTGGAACTGACAAATGTAACGCCATTGGAATTAGTTCCTTCTGAAGATGCAGAAAATTTGAAACTTCAGCTTGACAAGGTGACGGAAGAAAAAGAGCTGCTGCAGCAACAAATAGATAAGCTAAATGAAGAGTTGATATTTACACAGCAGAAACTAGAACAAAACAGAATGTTGCAATCTCAGGGCTTAGAATTGATAAAAATCCAAGCAGAGAAAAAGGATACTTTTCCAGAATGCGTTCAAGACTCCATCAGTACTGTGGAATTCCGAATTCAGGAATTGCAAGCAACCATTGAAAAGAAAGAGAAAGAGTTGGATTCATGTTACCTTCAAATACAAAGCCTAAAGGATCAAGCCCAAACTAAAACTAAAGAACATGAAAACCAAATACTCACTCTGGAAGAGGCGGTAAGGGAAAAAGTAGCAACAATTCTAGTGAGCGAAGCACAGTTAAAGGCAGTGCAACAGCAAATAAGGATATGTGTTGAACAACAAAGGGGTCAAATTAAAGAAACAGATACTACTTCAATTGGAATGGAGGCATCATCTTTGGAGCATCTAGAGGAAGGAGAAAAAACACGGATGTGGCCAGTAGACTCCAAAGATACCAATCAAATAAATCCAGAGAAACAAGGCATGATAAATATTGATCACCAAACAGAAGAATTAATGAAGTTAAGAGAGCAGTTAACTGAGGTGCAACAGCAGTTAATTGATCTCCAAAAAGAACTTGAAATGGAAAGGAAAGTGCTTTCAATTACTCGAAAAGAAGCCACAGAAAAAGAAGAGAAATTAATTAAGTTGCATCAAATGATGGAAGAGAAAAAAGAACAAACAAAAGAACAAGATGATAGTGGAAGACAGATTTCAACACCATTAATTGTAAATATAACCTAGCTATTAATTAGTTATTATCAACTGTACAGTGCTGCTTTGCCAAGAATAGTTTTAAGCAAGATTCATAACACCAGTTTACTATTACCTGATAAACTGTAAAGAGTTTCTTCATGGCTAGGTAAATCCAGTCAAACTTAGAGATTATAATTACTGAGTATAATTTTTTTCATAGTTAACCTTTTAGTATGAAAAAACTTTGCCATCCAGAACTCTGTTGAAGTATTCATTGTACAGCGCTGATAACGCTTCATAATTTTGCCTTGCAGGCTGATCAAGAGCAAGTTTCATGTTTAATAAATCCCGTCCAACAAGGTGCCACCTCAGTAACTGCCCTGACTCTGGAATTGGAACAAGTCAAAGCTGAAGCTGAAGAAACTAAAGAACAATTAAACAACTACAGAAACCAGACTGAGAAACTCAAAGAAGATTTACAGGTAAAAAACTACCATTTTTATGTTAAGAAACAGTTTTTTTTGTTGTGCATCCCAAGGATGATGTAGTTCATGTACTCAGCAAGGTGATTTTCTCCTTTTGCTGTTTCCCCATCATTATTTTGCTCTTGCTGTCATCATCTTTGTCTTCCATCTCTTGGTCCCTGATGCAATCTTCAGTATTGTTATATATGTTGTAATATATAAACTTTAAGATCCGTACTATCTTGCAATTTGATTCTGCTTTTGAGGAAAAGGATTATCAACTTCTGTTAATAGCTGAGACAGTTTATCTCTAGAACATTTTAAAAAGTGATTGCTCATAATTAGAGATTGGATTTCTTTATTGTAATTAAGAGGGATATTTACTTTTTAAAATCCTTTGTACTTGTAAAATGCACAGGTCCTCTCAAATTGTGATATTGTATAATTCAGAAAATGTACCTTTAAATCTGATCAGTTGCCAGGATCCAGAAGATTGCCTGGGAAGTCTGCTGACAGCAAACCAAAAATGTGTTAAAAACCTGAACTGTCTTTCTTTTATTTAGGCAAAAGCATTAACTATAATAAATCTTCAGGAAAACTTCAACATTGCAAAGGAAGCCTTACGCAAAGAGAAAGGCATCAGTTTGGAACATGAAGAACAAACTCCTCAAAAATGCATAATCAAAGAAAGACCAATAAAAAGCCTGGTAGACTCTGTAGTCCAAAGCAAAATACTGATTTCTGATATTACTGGAGCAACATCAACCACAAATGTAGAAGACCAAACTAATTGTAAATCATATATTAGTTCTTCGGAGGAAATTACAAAAGTAAGTCAAAGCTTTGAAGAACTTAATCAACTACAAGAACTCCATGGTGTAGAAATAGCCAAACTGGAAGCTAAATATTCTGCTGAAATAGAAGCATTGATAAAGTACCGCACAACACAAATGAATACACTGAGAGAAGAATATCATTCTCTCAAAACAGTGATTAATAGCTCAAGACTGGTTACAGAAATTTCAGTAATGAAATGTCAGAATTTACCCAGTAATTTTGTTTAAGCAGTTGAACAATTTTGTTTAAGCTGTTGCATTTATAACAGGTTAAAGCGTTTGCATTGGATTATTTATTCCAGCATAGTAAGAGTTGCACTGTGAGATCCCCTATGCACTTCAATATTCTGATCTCTTGCACATCCCCAATTTCTGTTGCTCCAATAATGGTTTCAAGCCTTCAGATGCCCACATCCTGTTCAATATTGTTGTCCTTCCATCCTCATTTGGGACACTTCTTAAATCTTCTGCTTAACCAAGCCTTTGATCACCAGTCCAAAAATATCCTTAGGTGGCTAAGTTGCAAATGGTGTCCAATAACATTCGAGTCCAGTGACCCTTCATCAGAACTGGACTTGTCACAACTTGAAGTGTTAACTCTGTCTCTTCACAGATGCTATTGGACTTGCTGAGTTTCTCCAGCATTTCTGTTTCAGATTTCCAGCATGCACAGTTCTTTGTTTTTTATGTTTCTCATGTTATGCGTGCAGCTGAGCCTTAGAGCAGTTCAACAGGTTTGGCAAGTTTTCTCTTGTTAGTCTTGGACAGGACTCACAGTCTGGGATATTTAATGCTGAAATATGAAGAAATGTCTTCATTCAGAAAGTGGTAAACCCATAGAATTCTTCAACATGAATGGCTGTGGAGGGCAAGGCACTGGCTATATTTCAGAAAAAAAGTAGATTTCAAGTCACTACAGGAATCAAGGAGTATAGGGAGAGAATGAGAGTATAACATAGATATAGATGATCAGCTATGGTCATGTTGAATGGCAAACAAGCTCGGTGGACTAAATGGCCTACTCCTATTTTCTATGTTTTGGTGGAAGATAGGCATTAGATTACTTACAGTGTGGAAACAGGCCCTTCGGCCCAACAAGTCCACACCGACCCGCCGAAGCGCAATCCACCCATACCCCTACATTTACCCCTTACTTAACACTATGGGCAATTTAGCATGGCCAATACACCTGACCCGCACATCTTTGGACTGTGGGAGGAAACCGGAGCACCCGGAGGAAACCCACGCAGACACGGGGAGAACGTGCAAACTCCACACAGTCAGTCGCCTGAGTCGGGAATTGAACCCAGGTCCCTGGCGCTGTGAGGCAGCAGTGCTAACCACTGTGCCACCGTGCACAAATATTCCAGTGATTATAAAACTGAACATATTTGAAGCAAATTTTATTAGCAGTATTAGAAAAACATGTTCTTATCTCATTTCAGGATCTGAAATTTGCACTTGAGTATCAAAAAAAATTGTTTTAATGCGAAGTAAGCCATCAACCCACCATGTCTATGCCAGATCTCTAAATCAGCTGCTTACTTAATGCCACTTCTCTCTGCAACTCTTCATTTTGTTCCTTTGCAAATAACAACCTAATTTTCTTTTGAATGCTTCCATTGAATGGGCCTTCTCCATACTTTCTGGCAGTGCATTCCAAATCTTAACCACTTGTGAAAAAGGTGTTTCTTGTACACCTTAACTTTAAATCTATGCCCTCTCATTCCTGATCCTTTCACAAGTCAAGCATGTCTGTTGTGCGGTCTAGTGGTCGAAGAGGTGGAGGGGAGAGGGGGTAACAGGAATAGAATTTAGGCACCTGCATGATGTGCGCACTAGGTCGCAGCGGTGTCTGCTTGAACATTGCTGTGACGGCGGGTGCAATTTTTCGGAGTGGTGGCATGAGTGTGGTTTGGGATGATTGGCATGCTGCCCCCAACGGCGGGGGAGGAGATGGCAGACAGGGTGGGGATTTCGGAGTGCCGGGGGTGGGTGGTGGCTTTCAGAGGCTACCCCTTCAACATCCTCCCCCACTCCCCACTCACCCCTAAGGTTTGGTGTAATTACCCTGCTCATCTTAGGGTTATGAATGTTTTCATGCTATAAATGGCTGCATAACTACCCACTGATGACTCTACTTTATTGATGCTTGTTTTCAAACATTTATACACATTTACATGCTGTGGATTCATGAATTCTTTATTGCAATAGGAACTCTTGTCTTTGTCCTGTTTTTTAAACTGTTTAGATTAAATAATGCATCAACAAAACTGGTACTTGTAGATATTCAAACTGAGAGATTCCGCACAGAAAACCATTTGATAGCTTTCTCCAGGCTGCCTTCGGAGAACTTAAGCAATTATGCTTATAGTGCACACAAAAAGATTCAGATAACATTTATGTCAGAACACAACAGTGCAGTTAGAAACCGTGTTGGCTGCTAGGTGACAGATTCTAGATTGGAGTGGTGCTGGGGGGGCACGGTGGTTCGGGCGGCGTCTGAGGAGCGGGAGGGTCGACGCTTCGGGCGTGGGCCCTTCATCAGGCTCTATTTCATCAGGAATGGAGCCTGGTGAGGGGCTTTTGCCCGGGACATCAATTTTCCTGCTCCTCGGATGATGCCTGGACTGCTGTGCTTTTCCAGCACCACTCTAATCTAGAATCTGGTTTCCAGCATCTGCAGTCCTTGTTTTTACCCTGTTAGGTGACAGAGAAAATGAAAACTTTCCCTTTAAAGCTGCCAACTTTGAATTATTTTAAAAAAACAAACACAGGAACTGGAGTAAATCATTCAGACTGTCAAGCATGCTGTGCCATTTAGATTATACCTAATCAGATACAACTTTTTTTTTTAAATGAACTATTTCTATCTCTCTTGGTGTTACTAGTCTCCAGAAATCTGCTGATTTCTGTCTTGAACCCAATCAATGATTGAGTCCCCATAGCCCTCTGTGACAGAGAATTCCATAGATTCGCTACTTGTTGACTGAAGACATTCTTCTTCATCTCCATCTCAAATGATCTATTCCTTATTTTGATGTTAAGTCCCCTGGTTATAGATTCACCAGCCAGGGGAAACATCCTACTATGTCCACCTGATTATGCCCTATAAGAATTAGATCATCTGTTAATCTTTGAAACTTGAGAGAATGCCGGCCTGGGTTTCCCATTTTCTCCTCATAGGACAATCCCACCATCCAAAGGATTAACTTGGTCTAGAGAAACTCCATCACTGAAAAATATATCTTTTCCGCTGGTGAGGATACCAAAACAATACTGCAGTGTAATCTCACCAGGGGACTACTCTACTTTTTGTCATTTACGTAAATGATTTGGATGCGAGCATAAGAGGTACAGTTAGTAAGTTTGCAGATGACACCAAAATTGGAGGTGTAGTGGACAGCGAAGATGGTTACCTCAGATTACAACAGGATCTGAACCAGTTGGGCCAATGGGCTGAGAAGTGGCAGATGGAGTTTAATTCAGATAAATGCGAGGTGCTGCATTTTGGGATAGCAAATCTTAGCAGGATTTATACACTTAATGGTAAGGTCCTAGGGAGTGTTGCTGAACAAAGAGACCTTGGAGTGCAGGTTCATAGCTCCTTGAAAGTGGAGTCGCAGGTAGATAGGATAGTGAAGAAGGCGTTTGGTATGCTTTCCTTTATTGGTCAGAGTATTGAGTACAGGAGTCCGGCAGTCATATTATGGCTGTACAGCACATTGGTTAGGACACTTGTGGAATATTGCTGCAATTATGGACTCCTTCCTATATGTTGTGAAACTTGAAAGCATTCAGAAAAGATTTACAAGGATGCTTCCAGGGTTGGAGGATCTGAGCTACAAGGAGAGGCTGAACAGGCTGAGGCTGTTTTCCCTGGAGCATCGGAGGCTGAGGGGTGACCTTATAGAGATTTACAAAATTATGAGGGGCATGGATAGGATAAATAGACCAAGTCTTTTCCTTGGGATCGTGGAGTCCAGAACTAGAAGGCATAGGTTTAGGGTGAGAGGGGAAAAATATAAAAGAGACCTAAGGGGCAACTTTTTCACACAGAGGGTAGTACATGTATGGAATGAGCTGCCAGAGGGATGTGGTGGAGGCTGGTACAATTGTAACATTTAAGAGGCATTTGGATGGGTATATGAATAGGAAGGATTTGGAGGGATATGGGCCGGGCGCTGGCAGGTGGGTTGGGATATCTGGTCAGCATGGACGGGTTGGACCGAAGGGTCTGTTTCCATGCTGGACACCTCTATGACTTTATGACGAGTGGGACCATCTTCTCCCAATCTGTTCTGTCCAGATTCCACATGACTTTGAATACTTCTTTCTGATCCCCCCTCAGCATGCCGTAAGGAACAGTTCCAAGCTCTGCAATCCATTTTCATAACTGAAATTCCTCATCTATAGAACTATTCTTGTAAACCTCTTTTGCACTCTTTCCAATACCCAAGCTTCCTTCCTAAGGTGCAGTGTCCAGAACTAGACACAGTATTCCAACTGAGGCTGAATAAATTTTTTGTATATCTTCAATATAATCTCTTTGCTCTTGGCTTTTATTGAAAATTCCATACATAAAACTTGCTGTAGCGTCACTGTCAGAAGATTTTTTTGTGTAATTCCTTGCAATGACAAAGTCTGTGAACATTATTCCTTTTAGCCATTCCTGCTTTGCTCTTTCTTCTTAGCAAAGGGATTTCACCTTAATTTCATTTGCTTCACTCTTTTCAGACTGGTGGTTATGTGCCCACTCATGACAACGAAATTTTCCCCTTTGAATTAACCAATATTTATTGAAATATGATCAGGTGCAATGCTGCAAATTATTTAAGGCAACATTAATGGATGAGGACTGAAGCAAGGGCACAAATCAAATTAGCAATGGTGAGACAAAATTTGGTACTGTTTTGAAGAGGATAAAATACAGGCAGGTGTTGTCCTATTGGGCTGGCACTGGTGGCTCATTTAATTGGACAGAAAAGGACTTCATTTTTGAAAATTTCAAAAATACAACAAAAAAAATTTGTCCTCACCCATCTTGCACAGTAGGAATCCTGGACAGGGACATTTCAGATCTAAAATTAATCTACCATGATTCTTCCAGTGTGTCACCTTGGAACTTGGAACAGATCTAAACCAGTTCTTGAAATAATTTGACATTATTTCCAGTAGAATTTCATTCAAGTTTATGCTATAATAATGACTGTAGATATTATGGTGATGCCATTGCTATTTTTATGGCATGCATCCTTTTTATTTTCTATTATAAACTATATTAATTTTTTTGTTGTCTTGGGTATTTTATACAGCTTTTATTTTTTGACAGATATTTAATTGCTAGTGTTAAATTATGTTCTAAAAACTTTTTCCTACACTCAGGCTTATCTTGGTCAACCAGAACCATCAATCACATTACAACTCAGGGATAACAATGTCAGTGGTAAGAACATTTTATTACTCGAAACTTTTCCAAAACTATCTTTTTTTAAAATTTCAGCCAATCTCCAATACTGGTCAGAAAGGATATGGTTTAGTTTGAAAGTATAAGATTTGTTATTTGTACCTATAATAGGCTTAATACTTTGTGATGTTACATATATAAATACAAATTATTACTAAGAATGTAGTTTGGGAATAAATTATGCATTGAATTAGTACAGGACCTTTTTGCCTATTTGATTCTAACTTACTCAATACTGATTGGATGAAAGTATCTTCTTTCTTTTGGTTGTAAGGAGTTGCAACAACAGGTTCAGCTCTCTCTGTAATATTCCTGGTGCTTTCAGTGTAATGGTGAGGTTATATACTTAATTGATCATTGTCAAATGTGGAATTATAGGGAAGAAGAATAAGAATGTGAGCCAAGACATGCTCTTAAAGTCTTTTCAGAGGAACACGTGTTGGTCAATAGTAAATTAGACAATGGCAGTGTTGAAAATGTGAAGGGGTGGTACCTGGAAAGAGAGCTATCCAGTATTTCAGTGTGCATGGAGCTGTCTGATGGTCAGCAGTTTAGTGGGAATGGGTTTCAAGGCAGTAGGGGTTTTGGATTTTTTGAATAAAATGAACTATAACAGGCTATAAATGGCAGAGCACTGTGGATTCAAGGTTAAGCTGTGAAATAACTAAAAGCCTGGCTTGCTGAGCAAGATGAAGTGAGGGGAAGGAGGAGAAGCGATTAAACAGATAGTCTCGGTTTTTGTGAATAAAAGCATCCTCCAATTGCTGGAAATTAGAACTGAAGCAGTAAAGGAGAGAGATTTGAAAGGAAAAGGGAAAAGCTAGACTTGTATTTATGTAGTCTCTTCGAAGACCCCTCAAAATGGGTTACAGCAAGCTTAGTACTTGTGAAATGTAATCAGTATTAAGGAATTGGAAAGGGAATGTTGGGAAAGCAGACAGGGAATGTGAAGAGCAAGATCAACTTTTTTTTATAATATGTTAATGGAATATGGGCTTTACTGGCAAGTACAGCAATTATTGTCCTAAAGAAGATGGTGATAAGCCAGCTTGGAATGGCTGAATTCCATGTAATTTTGTATTACTGTAATAATAATACTGTATTTTTGGTAGGGGATTCCAGGATGTTGATCCAGTATCAGTGAAGGGTTCATGATATTGTTCCAAGTCCAGATGGCATGTTGCATGGAGAGAACTTGGAGATGCTGCTGTTCCCATGCATCTTCTGCCCTTGTCCTTCCAGGCAGTAGAGTTTGTGGATTTGGAACTTGCTGTGAAAGGATCCTTGATTTAACAGAATGCAGCATTGTCAGGGAGAGATTACATTATAATTTACTGTTTGTTAACCACATTTTTATTTTCAAAAATATAATTGAATTCTCTATCAAAATGTCCAAGCACCATGAAATATGTTGCTGGTTGAATGTTTTTCACTCAAGTATGTTAATTCAACTGAATGTACGTATTTCACCCTGCTTGCAGGTAGTAGCTCTGGGAGTCCAAGAACTTTTGATATTCCTCCTGAAGGACAGGAATACAGAAACATGTCTGCAGAAAATAGGAGAGTGAACCACGTGTCCCACCCAGTTCATACAACACTTAGGGAAGATACAGAGAATCTTCCTGATAAAATAAAGGTAAGGTGTCAATATTCTTTCTAACACCACAGTGTAGTAGTTGAAGAAATGGAAAATACCATATTGATAGTAAAGGCATTATTCTTCCGGAGAGTAGGCCCAAACCCATTGTTGGGATCCAGTAGCACATTTATTCTGACCTAATTTGGAATACTTGAATACAGTGTCAAATAACCAAGTTAAGAGTTCTATTTGTTAAAAACATTCCTCACACTGATCAAAATGATTTAATTAAAGAAAATAAAATTTTCTAAAAGATGATTGTTCCTTTTTTAAGTAAATGTTTCTTATATACTACTTATTGAAGAAATTAGTATCAGTAATCTGCTTCCAAAACAATGTAAGGAAACTGCTTAAATGTTTAATCCATTCTTTGCTCAATCTTTTATAGGCTTTACTTCATGAGGTACATCAAGAGGGTATACAGGTATTGACCCTTTCAAAATCCCCCTACTTTGAAGGGCAACAACCACCTCTGGAAAGTCACACAGATAGTTGGTTTCAGGAAAGATGGGAACTTTTGAATATGGTACAATCACTGAAAGATGTACTTGCCAATGTTCAGGGCACTGGAGAAACTAAGGTAAGAACAAAACATTTAAGAACTGTTTTTAATAGTATCTGTTCACATTTGTTTGCAAATATGGATAATAATTGTGGAAAGTATTTACTGAACATCCATAGCTAAGCATCAACATCCAAACGTAATTACAGAAGAAACAGATCATTGGCCTATTTATGGCATTTACCATACAAGCACACAAATATTCCCTAATCAGAATTTTCACTCCTGAAGGTCTTAGGATTTATGCATATAACATGGGACTGGAGTCACTGATCTGCTTTGTTTTGAGACGTTCGTAATCCAGAGTTTTGGCATCAAAATCTTCATGGTTAATTTCCTGATCCAAGCCCACAAACTAAGATTTATTTAATGCATTCCTAACTCTTCAGGGATTCAAGGGTTGTTATCACAAAATCTGGCAAATCCACTGGCAGGATAGACATACCAACTTGTGTTCTCTCCCAGGCTAATGTCTTCAGTATTAAGGGATTACTCACATACAACGAGCTATGATGATGGACCACATTGTCTGCACAATTACTCTCCAAAACAAGTGCTGTACTCTGAGCTGTGCTAGTGGGAAGACAGCAAATTCCTTAAGGACACCTTGAAAGCCTCCCTAAGCAAATTCAACATCTCCATCAATCTATGGGAATTTCTTGCCCTAGAAAATATAAGAAGTATCCACAGAGGCATCGACCACTTGGAGTGTCAGTGAGTATGTGCAAGTAGCAGAAAGAGCGCGCAGAATGAAGAGAGTTCTACCTGTCTGCCTCGTCAAGTAGCAACTATTCCACCTGTGGCAGAGTCTGCAGCTCCAGGACTGTTCACCACATAACCCAACCCACTATCCCTTCTCCATCTCACCTGAGTGGAAGGGAGTCATCCTCAACCCTGTGGACTGCCAAAGAAAAGGATGATGATAAAGATCTCTCTCGGTGCTCTTAGTGATTTGGGAACCATGAGTCCTTTCTGAATGGATTAACTAACTAAAACTAATTGCTTCCTCTATTCTACTAATCTTAAATAGGTTACCACAGCCACTAAAGTAACAGAGGAATTTCATCCACATTATAAAATATGTGGCCCACGCTCTCTCAATATGATTTCAGAACCTTAGTCTTATATTGATAAAATCTTCAGCCTAATCTTGCAGGATGATGTAGCATACAATGTATTTGAACCTCGTAATTTTCACAAAGCTTTCAATCTCAGTCACACTGCAATGTGGAAATTGGAAAATGCCATCATCAGGTTTGATATATATTCTTCTAGGTGGTTGAAAGTGTCATTAGCAGATGTTGGCATTAGTCTGATCACCCACTAATCCACATCATATATTACATAGAGACTTAGGTATGAAGAGAAATTCATTGTATTAAAAAAAAGCACAAATCATCCAATTTAGACAAGAAATAAGCAATACATTTTTTTGTAGTACATATTTTCACTTCATAGTGCTTCATATCACTTTTGCATAATCACCACAGTTGTGCAGGTAAGCAGTGCACCACAATTAAATAATTTGATATATATATAGTGATTGAACAGGAAAATGCCCTTTCAAATAGCATGACTTTGAGAAGTGTTATGTGTTCTTTAAAAATCCACCGATTGGCCAAAATAGAATTGCCCCAAATTGTCCAAATAGCAGTACTTATCATCAGATTAGCAGTTTACTCTTAATTGAAACTGCTGCAATCAAGTTTTGCTTTTCTGGCTGGGACTCCTAAATCTGGTGTCTTCAGAGATGCAGAGTGATCTTCCGCCAATCATCTTTGCAGCACAGGATGGTGGTGTGATTATGGTTAGTTATGCACACTAATTGCTGTATGCTATTATATGTTAATTTACTAATACCAAAACGTTTTGGGATGTTTAAACATCTTTTTGGTGTTTTAGTGAATGAGTGTTGCTAAGGGGATAGGATAGCCTGGGTAAGAATGGCAGGTGTGAGGTGCGTAATTGAGTTCGGAGGGGTTGTTAGGTTAGGTGCTGATTGGGATAGGGGTGCATGTGTGATGTATGTAGGTGGTAGTCTTAATCAGATGGTAGTTGGGTGTGGGGAGCACCAGAGTGGCTTGGAAACAAAGTAGTTAGGCATTGGTGGAGGCTGGTGTCTGGAAGTAGTCAGAAAGCCTGATAGAATTTGGATAGGTGTGCAGGCATTAGTCTAGAATTTTTTTAAACTTGCATTTTCTAAATAAACATTCAGGTAAGTATGTTAGAATTGCCCAAAGTCTTCAACTCTAACTCAGAGTTGGGTACTTTTTCCTGAGAGTCCGTAGAGATAGGCCCATTGTCCATCAGAAGATTAAACTTTGCAGGCAACTCCCACAGAATCTCTGACTTTCAGACTGCCGAAAGATTTGGTCCATTATCTCATCCAAAGAATGTAAGTAATGATATGTAACTGCCTGCACTAAGTGTAATCTTTTGAAAGATTTATATTGCTAAGTTTCAGATGTGGTATCTACCTGAAAAATATATAAATTCAAAAAAATGTCTTCACAGGCTTTATCTCCTGAAAACATCACAGACTGGCGGCGTGAACTTCTCCAAGCTGTTCAAAATGTTTTTAATAAAGAACGAGATATTTTAATGGTTGCTCTTCGTGCACAAGCTTCATCATTGAATAGTATGGATGCAATGGCATTATTAAACTTGCTAAAAGAACAGGTATCTCTCCTCACTAAAAATACACCTTATTTTTCCTAATTGAAAATATAATTAGCTGATTTTCTTTGTTGTATGATTGGACATTGAGTGTAGGTTACTAAAGTACTCAATCTAAAGTATTTGTTACAAAATCGTTTACAAGATTTTTATTAACAGAGTTCTTACTTTATTCATAGTTTATTTTGTCATAGATTGGTAGAGAAAGAGGCCATTTGGTCCATCAGGTCTCACTGATCCTCCCAAAAACATCCCACTCAAACCCAGCCTCCACCCTATACCTATAACTTGACATTTACCATGACTAACCCACATAGTCTGCACTTAACTGGACACTATGGAGAAATTTGGCATGGTCAACCCACCTAACCTGTGCATTTTTGGACTGTGGGAAGAAACCAGAGCATCCTGAGGAAACAGACGCAGACACTGGGAGAACATGCAAATTCCACACAAACAGTTCTTGTGATCTTGTATGTCTTTCTCAAGTTAAAGCACCTTAGCGACATGAACAAAAATAATTCCATAACTAGTATTTGCATGGACCTGCACCAAGCATTAAGTTGTATATTAACACTTAATGACTGTGAGGTTTCATGGCAAAGTATGGCACAAGATGGAAAATTATTGTTAGGAAGTATATAGGGGAGTTTTTAAGGAACATTTTCAAACCCAATCCATCACAGATTTCCACAAGGAGATTTTAAGAAATGAATTAAGAGAAAAACGTGGAGAGGCAGAAAGATGTATTGCAAAAATTCGAGAGCTTTACAACCTACCCTTTCAAAGGTCACAAACCATAGCAATAGAAAGCAAAGTTATGCAAGAGGCCTGATTGTGGAGGAATGCAGAAATTTTAGAGAATTGTCAGTTTGAAGGACATGACAACAATGAGGAGAAATAAGTCTGTAGAGTTATTCCAACCTGAGCATGAGCTTTTCAAAATCAAGCTGTTGCCAGACCAGGAGTCAATTGGTCATCAAGCAATGTGTGATTAGTGAACATGATCTGATGTTAGGTAAGATATGAATGGCAGAGTTTTAAATGAACTAAAGTTTATTGAGGGTGGGAGGCTAGCTGTGAGAGCATTGGAAAAATGAATCTTGTGTTAACACAGATATAGATGATACTAGAATCTGTTCCTTTTCTATTTGCTACAGGAAGCACAGAGGAGTGCTGATATGGAGCATCTAATGACTGCAGATAGGAATAGTATGATGATGGAGATACGTGAATTGTGGTCATATCTGCAAAGGTCCCAACAGGGTGACAAGATGCCAATGACTGTGGAAGAACGAATTGCACAAAGAAGCGAAGGTGGTTTTAAGTTCATGATCATGCCTAATCCACATAATTGATTATATTTATACTTAAGTGACACTTTTAAGGCTTGAACTTGCCCTCAACCTGACGAGTAGGATGAGGATGGTGGCAGTTTGCTCGTAGTTTACATGCCTCTGCAGGCATTGTAATAGTGGCAGGGTTGGTGTCCAGCCACCTGCATGTCCTTGGGTAAATTGAAGCTCTTGGCTAATTAACAAATGGTCTCTGAAGAAGCCCTTCCCCTTGCTGTACTTGGCAAGACTACCAGGCTTGGAATTTGCTTATAATCAAAGAATTCCTAGTGTGGAAAGAAGCCCATTGAGTCTGCACTGACCGAAGAGCATCCCACCCAGACCCAACCCCCATCTCTACCCCATAACTCCACACTTACTATAGTTAATTCAGTGAGCCTATACATCTTTGGACTATGGGAGGAAACTGAAGCAGCGGACAGAAACCCAGCACAGACACTGGAAAAATGTGCAAACTCCATGCAGTCACGGAAGGCTAGAATCGAACTTGGGCCTCTGACACTGAGGCAGCAGGGCTGCCCTATTATGAAGGCAATCTTTGCAGCACATTGCCCTATTTGAGCATCCTATTAGCAACGCCCTGTCTGACTGAAGAAGCAAGAGTACCTAGGTTCTAGTTCATCCTCTTTCATGGTTGTTCATTGTAGACTTATAGCCGTGCCAAGTGTCCTGCCTGTTGGGGAAGGGTGAAAGAGGAAATTCTGCCCTTAGATAGTACTTTGCCTGATAACTGTAAAACTGTCTGTAGCTCCCCAACTTACCTCCCATTATACAGTCACTTAACCTGTAACTAACTTCTTGCTGCTTCCAAATTTGATGCAAATTTCACCAAATACACAAAAAGAGGCTGTCAAAAGTATGACTTTAAAACAAACTGATGTGTATCTCAAGCTATCTGTACTTATAGACTCAAACTTAATGCATCTCTTCATTTTTAGTGGAACTACTAGGAAGCAGTTTACAACAAAAGGAGACTCAATTTCTCATGTTACAGACGGAATTGAATACAGTAAAGGAAAAAGGAGCTGAACTCCAAGACCAACTGAATTTGGAGAAAATAATCATGGCAGAGATGAAAAATGAGCTTTCTCAAACTAAATTGGAGCTTGAAACGACACTTAAGACACAACATAAGCACTTGAAAGATTTAGAGATGCTAAGGTAATTTAGTACCTGGCTCAGTCAAGCAGTTTTTAAAAATACTCATCTTAGTTGTGATGCTAATACTCTTGATCTCCTGAGTCCTTTCAGCTAAAGTGAGTAATATATCTTTTATTCGTTTAGTAGTAGAGAACCTGAATATTGCTGAAACAAGACATTTTGTCAAACTTTTTCATCTTGCTGTTATCAGGGCATTTTGCAAGAATGCAAATTCAAAGGGAAACCAATTTTTATAGAAACACAAAGTAAAGCAGGAATAGGCCATTCAGATCTTCAACACTGCGCCACCATTCATATGATCATGGCTTATCATGCTACTCAGTACCCTGTTCCTGCTTTCTTGCCATACCCTTTGACCCCTTTACCCCTAAGAACTATATCTAACTCCTTTTGGAAGCATTCAATGTATTGGCCTCAAACACTTTCCATCACAGAGAATTCCACAGGCTCATCACTCTCTTGGTGAAGGAACTTCTCATCTCAATCCTAAATAGCGTACCTTGTATCCTTAGATTATGACCTCTGGTTCTGGACTCCCCAGGTATCGGGAACATTCTTCCTGTGTTTATCCTGTCTGCTCCTGTTAAAATGTAATAGGATTCAAGAGATCCCCCTTATTCTTCTAAACCCCAGTGAATATTATCCCGACTGATCCAATACGTCAGTCTTGTCATCCCATGGATCAGTCTAGAAAACCTTTGTTACATTCGCCCGGTAGCCAGACATGAAGACCTGCATGAGAGAAGAGTGCTGGTTAGTTGTCAAGTGGACTGTGATTGGGAGAGGTGTTGCCTTGGAGAATGCAATCAGTCTATTGCCAACCAATTAGCAATCTCCTGTCATGCAATGTAAATGCTGGTTTTACATTTGAATTTCTTGTGAAATGACCTAATGTGTGCAAGTCAAAAAGCTTAAAACAAATACCTTTTGCTTAGCAATTTTTGTTCTTAATTGCTAATTTATTGAGGGTGTTTTTTTTTCTATCAGAAGACATGATCTGATATCAACAAAGAAGCTCAAACATTAGCATTTTTACTGCTATTAAGTTTTTTAATACTTGGTAAATATAAAATGGCCAACCAAATTAACAATGAAGTTCCAATGATCATTTAATTTTTTTTAGAGTTGAGTTAACTGACAAGGCCGCTGAAGTAGACATGCTGAGTGATGTGTTGGCACGTGAACAGAAGAAAGCACGGGAACTACAGTGGGCATTGGAAAAAGAGCAGTGTAAGACAAGTAGAAAAGAAGAACAAGACCAAGAGGAATTGGAGGTTAGTATTCTTTTGTTGTCAATCAAATATGAATCAAAGAAGCAGGGCTTAACATTTTCTGACTGCCATCTCCTCTTGCCCCCCTCCCCAATCCCAGACTGATTTCATTGCTCTGTCAACAAAACATTAGTGTAATCCATAGCATGTTGTTAAGTACATTTTCTGATTTTTCTCAGATCTTCTAAATTCAGATCCTGTTCATGACCAACCTGGGTCAAAAATGAAATAAATTTATTTAAGGTTTGAGTTTAGTGGCCAAAATAATTTGGAAGGTTCAATCTTTTTTTAAAAAAGTATTAATGCTTAATTATCTTCATGATCTAGATAGCTGTTATGATTTTGTGTGCACTCTTAACTGCATCCTTGATGCATCTGTCTCATGAAAATTTATTCAGCCGCATAGAACAGAAATGCTTGAATGTTGAATTTAATTGTGGTTTACTTTGGTTTTACAGATGAACTTCAAATTAAAGGGTTGTATTATATTTAAACCTAAAATCAAATAACCTGATCACAATTAAGATTTTAGTTCATTAGTTAACTATTGCCACATACTTGTATAAGTAGAAATGGCTTATAAAATTACAGAGAAAACCCTAGTTTTGAAATGAAATGAGTTTTATGTTCGGGACAGTATTCTATCATTAGTGGAGATTTATATTATTTAGCAAGTTCAGTAAAATATAAAAAAAATTGCTCACCGATTATAAACTTGACTGATTTATTTGGCTTCAATGCACTGAGAACTTATTGCCGGGAGCAATGGTATCTCAGGGATATAGTGAGAGCCAAGTCTATGGCACAATCAGTTCAGCTGCCCAGAGTGAGAAGGGAAAAAAAGGGTTGAAGAGCACTAGTGATAGGGGATTCTATCATAAGAGAAACATATCAATGTTTCTAGGGTCACAGATGTAACATCCTTTTATGTTGCATTGCCTCCCTAATGTCAGGATCAAGGATGACAGAATGGCTGCAGGACATTCTGAAGGAGGGTAAACTGTCAGATGTTGATACGTATACAAAATATATATATAAGAGAAGGTTGAGATCCCTCAGGCAAATATAGGGAGCTGGAAAAGATGCTTCCACTGAAACATTCTAACACATTCAGAAAGAGGTGAATAAACTGGATGAAAGTGTGGCTGGAGAGATGGTGTTAGAAAGAAGGGTTTAGATTTCTGAGGAATTGTGTTGAACATGTTGAAGCTGGATGAGTTGTACCTAGCAGGGGCATTTGTTGGTATTGTGGGAGAGGGTTTAACTTAGAGGGGCTTGCGAAGGGGACTTGAGCAAGGAGAAGTAAACGGAAACAAAGATAGACTTGAAAGATAGAAATGTAGAATGCAGAAGTGGGGAACAGAGGAAACGAAGGCTAGCAATAAATAGGATTATAGTACAAAAAAGTGTGGGAAAAAAAGGTTAACCAAAGACAAATCCATAGATACTGCATGTAGATGCACAGAATCTTTGCAGTAGTGCAAATAGTTGTAAACAAGTAAAATATGATTACAGTTGTGAACAGGGTGACTGATGACTGCAGGTGACGAAGGCTAGAAACTGAACTGACAAGGTTATTTAATATTTAGAAAGAGCAGGGGAAAGGAGGTGGATGGTGTTGGTAAAGGATTCGGTTTATGCAACAGTGAGAAAGAATATTGGCTTAGAAAATCTACATGTAAAACCTGTCTGATTGAATGCAAGAAACAACAAGGGGAAAAAGCGAGAGTTGTTAAAAAGCCTCCAGTCAATATTGCTAAAGTGGGGATGGCATTAAACAGGAAATTGGAGACACAGATAACATTACAATTCTAGGTGATTTGCATCAGCATATAGTTAAAAATCACACAACACCAGGTTATAGTCCAACAGGTTTAATTGGAAGCACTCGCTTTTGGAGCACCGCTCCTTCATCAGGTGGTTGTGGAGTATGCAATTGTAAGACACAGAATTTATGACAGAAGTTTACAGTGTGATGTAACTGAAATTATACATTGAAAAATACCTTGATTGTTTGTTAAGTGTTTGATCTGTTAGAATGACCATGTTAGCTTCACTTCTTTCATATGTAAATCACAAAACCTTTTCTAAAAGTTACATTCTCAGGTTAACCATAACAATTGTTGTCAGCAGTACAAATTCACCCTACAAATGTATATGTGTGTGTGTGTCTGTCTGTCTGTCTGTGGGGGGGGGGGGGGAGGGGGGGTGCTGAGCGTGAGAGAGAGAGTGTATATGTGAGTGTAAATTTCTAAGTCTGTGAGAGGGGGCATGTATGAGTGTGTGTGTGTATGTGGGAGAGAGTGTATGTGAGTGTAAAGTGGTCTAAGTCTATGAGAGGATGCATGTGTGTGTATACGTTTGTCATTGTGTATGTGTGTATAGGAATGTCTTTGAAGGGCTGATGAAGGGCTTTTGCCCGAAACGTCTATTTTACTGCTCCTCGGATGCTGCCTGAACTGCTGTGCTTTTCCAGCACCACAGTGCTGGAAACTTTGTACACTCCAGTCCAACACTGGCATCTCTAAATCACATCTACATATAGGCTGGGTAAACCACATTAGCAATAATACGGTGACAGGTAAATTCCTGGATTGTGTACAAGATGGTGTTTTAGACTAGTATGTTGAGGAATCAACTAGGGAACAGGTCAGCCTAGAATTGGTATAGTGCAGTACAGAGGGTTTAATGAATAATCTTTTTGGTCCTTAAGTGAAGAGTAACCATAACTTGAAAGAATTCTTCATTGAGACGGGGAATGAAGTAGGCCAATCTATAGCTGGGGTCCTAATCCTAAATAAATGAAAACAGAAAAGTATCAAGGGTAAATTGGCTATAATAGATTGGGTAACATCACGAAAAGGCATGACTAGATAAGCAGTGGTTACTATTAAAGGAATGAATTCATGAGTTCCAACAGTTACAGATTAAGGATTATATTAGATCCAAAAAGGAGTCATATAAAGTTGCTAGAAAAATGAGCAAGTCTGGGGATTGGGAGTACTTTGGAATTCAGCAAAAGAGGATTGATCAATTAAGAAGGGAAAGATATAGTAAGAAAATAAACCAGCATGAAATGTAAAAGTAGTCCGTAAAAGCTTTCATACATTATGTAAAAAGAGAAAGTTTAGTGAAAACAAATATATGCTCCTTGCAATTAGCAATGAAGGAATTGATATGGAGAACACAGAAATGGCAGAGCACTTATACAATAATTTATTTCTGTCTTCATAGGAGAAGACACAAATAATTGTCCAGAAATGCTAGGGTGCCAAGACTCTAATGAGAAGAAGGAATTAGAGGAAATCCATATCAATTTTTTAAAAATCCTTGAGAAATTAATGGGACTGAAAGCTGGTCAAGCTACAAGGCCTGATAATATACATTACAGGGTGTCAAAAGAGGTGTTACAGAAATAGTGAATGTGTTTGGTTGTCATCTACCAAAATTCTATAAATTCTAAAATATTTCTTGCAGATTGCAGTGTGGCAAATGTAACCCCACTATTTAAAAAGGGGCAAGGGAGAAAGCACGGAATTACCAACTGGTTAGGTTAACATATAAAGGAAAATGCTACAGTCTTTTATAAAGGATGTAATAACAGAGCACTCAGAAAATATCAATGGGATTGGACAAAGTTAATATGTATTTATGAAAGCAAATAACAAACAATACAGATAAAAAGGAACTAGTAAATGTAATTTGATTTCGAAAAGACATTTGACAAGAAACCGCACAAAAGGTAACTTAACAAAATAAGAGTCTGTGATGTTAGTGGTAGTACCTTAGCATGGCTAGTTGATTGGCTTACTAATAGACTACAGAGTTGGGATAAAGCGAGCATAATCAGGATGTCACCCTGTTACTAGTGGAGTGTCACAGTGATCATTGCTGGAATTGTAGTTATTTATAGTATTAATTAATGACTTAAATTAGGGAGGTTTGCAGATGAGAGCCTACAGAGGGATATAAATAGATTGTGATTAGGCAAAATTTGACATGTGGGAAACTGAGGTTTGACAGGAAGAATAAAACAGTTGAATATTATTTAAGTGTAGAAAGCTGCAGCAAAGAGAGATTAAGAATGTTTGTGCATGAATCACAAAAAGCTAGCATGCAAGTTCAACAGACAATAGGAAAGAGTGTGGTGCTGGAAAAGCGCAGCAGGTCAGGCAGCATCCGACCTAGTTTCCCACCTATCTGTTCCACCCTCCCCACTGATCTATCATAATCACCCCGCATCTGCATCCACTTATCACCCTCCCAGCTGCTTTTCCAGTCCTACCCCCACCCTTTTATTTATCTCTCAGTACCCCACCACCCCCCTGAATGTTTCCTGATGAAGGCTTATGCCCGAAACATCAACTCTCCTGCTTCTTGGATGCTGTCTGACCTGTGCTTTTCCAGCGCCACAATTTTGCAACTCTGCCTCTCCAGCATCTGTAATCCTCACTTTCTCCTAGATAATAGGAAAGACAAATGGATTACTGGTGTTTATTTTCAAAGGGAATGAAGTATAAAAATAGAGAGGTATTTTTAAAGCTATTAAGGCAATTGCTAGACTATAGCTGGAATACTATGAGCACTTTTTCATCCACTTATCTAAGGAAAGATATACTACATTGGAGGCAGTCCAGAGAAGTTGCTTTGATTGATTCTGGCTTTGGAGGAATTTTCTTATGGGGAGAGGTTGAGAGATTGGGCATATACTCACTGGAGTTTAGAAGAATGAGAGGAGACCTAATTGAAATTTATAACATTCTTAGATGGCTTGACAGTATAGATGTGGAGAGGATATTACCCTTGTGGGAAAGTCTAGGACTAGAGAATATAATCTCAGAGATTCCCCATTTAAGATACAGATAAGGAGTTTTTTTTATTCTGAGGGTAGTGAATCAGTGGCATTCTTTACAGCAGAGGACCGCTGAGCCTGGTCATTAGATAAATTTAATACTGAAATAGATAGTTAATCAGTGAGGGAATCAAAGTGTATATGGATAAGGCGGTAAAATGAAGATAAGGACTATCAGATCAGTGATTATCTAGTTCAATGGAGAGCAGATTTGGTGGGCTAAATGGTCTTATTCTATTTCAAAGTTTTAAACTGTCATAAAATACACATTATGTTTGAGAAACTTACTTGAGCTTTGGCAAGGTAACTAATAGAATAGTTAAAGGGAAACTAGTGAATGGTGGTTAGATTCTCTACAGTATGGGAACAGGCCCTTCGGCCCAACAAGTCCACACCAACCCTCCAAAGAGTAACCCACCCAGACCCATTCCCCTCACCCCTATATTTACCCCTGACTAATGCACCTATCACTATGGGCAATTTAGCATGGCCAATTCACCTGACCTGCACATCTTTGGATTGTGAGAGGAAACCGGAGCACACGGAGGAAATCCATGCAGACACGGGGAGAATGTGCAATGTATTTGGATTTTCAGGAAGCTTTGATGAAGTCCCATATAATAGGTTAGCGTGCAAAATTAAAGCACATTCGGATTAAAGAACGATAAACTGGCATAGATTCAGAATTATTCCGTAGACATTATCAGAGGAGGAACAGATTTTATTTTCCAGAGTGAAAAGCAGTAGCTAATGGGGTGCAATAGAGATCAGTAATTGAGTATAGGAATGTTTGGGAAATGAGAGAATGAAATGTAGCATTTCCAAGTTGCTGACAGCACAAAATTATTGGGTGGTAAAAAGGATATACGGGTATGGAGGTTTCAAGGCAATTTAGATGTGTTGTGAGAGTGGGCAAATGCATGACATGTGGAAAAAACTTGGATAAGTGTGAGTTAAGAGTTTGGCAGACAAAAGTTTATTGTTTAAATGGTGATAGGTTGGGAATTGTCAATAATACAAAAGGGACCAAGATGTCATTGTATACTAGTCACTGAAAGCAAGTGTGCAGCAAAACAGTTCAGTGGCAAATAGTAAACAGGTTTACTTTATGAAAATTTGATTATAGGAGCAATTGTACTTGCTGTGGCTATACTGGACATTGGTGAGATGACACCTGGAGTATCGTATTCAGTTTTGTCTTCTTTCCTAAGAAAGTATATTCTTGCTATGGAGGGAATGCAACCAACATTCCTGGGATGGCAGTTTTTATACAAGGAGTGATTAGGTTAGCAGGGCTTATATTTTCAATAGATTTTGGAAGAAAAAGAGAGAGGATCTCATTTAAAGAAACATGGAATCCCTATACTGTGGTAGCAAGTCATTCAGCCCATTGAGTCTGTACTGACCCTTCGAGGAGCATCCCACTTAGACCCATTTCCCTACCCTATCCCTATAACCCTGCGTTTCCCATGCTACTTCACCTAGCCTGCACATCCCTTGACACTATGAGAAATTTATCATGGCTAGTCCATCTAACCTGCATGTCTTTGTACTGTGGGAGGAAACCGGAGCACCTGGAGAAAACCCATGTAGATATGGGGAAAATGTGCAGATAATTGACCAAGGTGGGAATCGAACCCAGGTCTCTGGTGCTGTGAGACAGTAATGCTAACCACCGAGTCACTGTGCCACCCATTTGTGAAATTCTGATAAGGCTGGACAAATTAGATGTAATGATATTTCCCCCTTCTCGTTGGTCTTGAGAAAGGGGTCACAGTCTCAGGATATGTGGTAGCCATTTAATACTGAAATAGAGAGGCATGTCTTCACTCAGGTAGTGGTGAACCCATGGAATTCTTTAACACATATGACTATGGAGGGCAAGGCACTGGCCATATTTAAGAAAAAAAACATTTTAAGACACTATAGGCATTAAAGGGTATGGGGAGAGAATGAGAGTATAGCATTGATATAGATGAACATCAGTGATCGTTGAATGGCAAACACGCTCGATGGGCTGAATGACCTACTCCTTTTTTCTGTTTCTACGGAAGATCTGCATGATAAAATAGTCACAAATATTCCAGTAATTATAAAACTAAACATATTTGAAGCAAATTTTATTAGCAATATTAGAAAAACATGTTCTTATCTAATTTCAGGACCTGAAATTTGCACTTGAGGATCAAAAGAAAAGATATTTGCACTTGGAATGTACTTTGGAAAATGAAAGGGTGACAATAAATGACCTTAGACAGAATCTAGATTCTGAGAAAGCCCTACATGAAACTGACTTATCCCATGAGAAAAATCGCGTCAGTGAGCTCCAAGTTGCCTTGGATGCTGAAAAAATAAAATCTTGCGAATTAAGCAGTGCACTAGAACGAGAACGGCGCATCTTGAAGCTGTTTCCACAGGCAAAGGAGAAGCAGGAAGGAATGGTGAAGACATCTGAAATGTTAATAGGGGAGCTGCAAAGACAACTAGAAGATCAACATAATCGTATAGTAGAGTTGGTGAGTGAGATGGAAAGGTACAAACTTGAGTCAGTTCAGTTGAGGCAACACCTTGAGGAACAGCAACAGATTCATAGGAAGTCCCTGTTAAAGGAGCAAGAATCGCATAAACAGATCCTGGAAAAAGTAGATTCCTTGCAGCTACAAGCAAAAGAACTCATGGACCAGTTGGAAAAAGAAAAACATGAAGTTTTAAAGTTGCAAAGAGAGAAAGAAAAATTGAAAGAAACTGTTCAGGCATTACAGGAAATGAAACAAGTGAGAACTGAAGGAGAGGCAGAAAATCAATTGGACACAGATGTGGCTGTCACTGAAAAGATCCCTCAAGCAAAGGTACATGGTGTAAAATTGACTAATACCTCATTTCAACAACTTGTCACAACTACAGCCAAAAGTTTACATTTATATAGTACTTATTATGTGTGTAGATATTCTCTATAGTTTGGGGTAAAATGTCAAAGATAGGAAATAAAGTATAAAATGTGAAACTAAAAATTATAAATGAGAGAGATATCTGTTGAAATGTTAGAATTGTAAATGGATAGCCAGTTGTGTACCCAAAAAGTTGTAGTCATTTTATGCATATCAAAATGCTCCACTAAATCTGATTTGGAACATAAGTGGAGAGATTATGAGTATGGTATCGAATCTAAACTTGACTTTTATTTTCTAATGCATTCACTTGTGCAACATTACAATGACAAAATCAAATATTGGGTTGCAATCATAATCATGACACTTTCTTTTTTGAGCAATTACCGTCAAAAGTAACGTAGTCATCCTCAGAGTTTCACTTTTTCGCACAAATGAAGAACATTTGCCTTGTAACTTGGCTGATCTAGGCTTTTCCAGCAACACATTTTTAAGCTCTGATCTCCAGCATCTGCAGTCCTCACTTTCTCCCTTGATCTAGGCTAGTCTAGAAGAAATAAAATCTAACTATTTTGTATATTTCAAAATAACATGAAATTTAGCAGCATAAAACAGATGGAGAGAGAAACAAAGTTAACATTTGATTCAAATATGACTGAATAAGTCATTTTCAAATTGACTAATTAACCCTGTTTTTCTTTACACAAATGCTGCCAATACTGCTGAGCATTTTCTAGCACTTTGTGTTTATTTTAAATGTCACGCATCTGCAGTATTTTATTTTTAATAAAATAAACTAACCAGAGCTAAATTTATGCTAAATTCTAATAGTTTAGCCAACAAGATCTTGTTAACAAAATTTACGATAAGCTTTTGATCAGTTGTCCACAAATGAAAAAAAAGTCGTCAACAATCATATGCCAAATCCCTCATTTTGCATTCTCAATACCAGTTTTTAGTCAAGCTCAGGCAGGTCTGACAGCATCTGTAGACAGAAACTCTCAGTAAATGTTTCAAGTCCAGTGGCCCTTCATTAGAACTGTACTCATCCCGACTTGAAGCGTCTCTTCACGGCTGCTACAGAACCTGCTGAGTTTCTCCAGCATATTGTGCTTGTATTTCAGAATTCCAGCATCCACAGTTCTTTGTTTTCATACCAGTTTCTCTTGTAGCGTGCAGCTCAGCGCTAGAGCAGTTCAACAGGTTTCACAAGTTTTTCCAAGTGTACTCCCAATCTATTAATATATTATATTTTAAAGCAGTTTGCTTTTCTCATGCTTAAAGGAAATATAGTAGAACCTCAATTATCCGAGTGAAACAGGTAGGGAGTATTTTGTTCAGATAATTGATCGTTCAGATAATCGATCTGATCGTAAACAAGCGATAATTTGTGAGTGCTGGTTATCTGAAAATTTCTCTGTCATCTAGCAATGCATGCCATAATACCGTTTAACCGATAACTGTTCTATCGTAATTTGAGAGCCAGTTATCGAACATTTCTCGGTTATCCAGCAATATGCTCCATAATGCTGTTTAACTGATCACTGAATGCTGAGTTGCCTAATGCTGTTTAAACAGGACCTTGAGATCTTATTCGGAAAATCTGAAATTCGGATAATTGATGTTTGGATAATCAAGGTTGTACTGTATTGTTGTTCACTTCAACATGAGTCACTTCTTAGAAAACTGTTTCTGCCATGTGGTATCAAGCAAAAATATACTGGAGCACAGTTTTCTGTTTCTATAATATGAAAGAGCAAACAAGGAAGGCCTCTTCATACAAACCTAATAAAATACAAAGCGACATAGGAATGTAGAGACTTGAATGTGACCACAATGATTTAGCTGACACGTATCAAAATTCAGAAAAATACAGTATCACCAGTAGTTTGTTTTAAAGCCATTCTTTTTGTCGAATATCTATTTTACTACACACTTTACGTATGTTTTCCTTCTTCTGTGTTTTCAGAGTTTGAATCCTTGGTCACAGGCCCCACTCTGGCGTCCATTACTATGTCAAATAGTTTATTGGGTTGAACGTATCTTTGCTTTTTAAAACCATGAATAAGTGCCAAAATGTATATTCAACCAACTGAGAATCCCTAAATTCTGCTTAGTGATGTTACTTTAGAAGCATTGTAATAGTATTATGTTCTTAACGCATACAAATTTAACCATAAAGGCATTGTGTTTCAGTTTTATAAAAACTTAATAATATAAAAGACTGAAATTTGTTTGAAATGGTATTGCTGAAATTAAAGTCTTTGATATATTTTCAAAACATATTAAATAGTGTTTAGCACGTGGGACGTCAACATTGAATTAATTATTCAGTTATATATATATGTGCCAATGACCACAAGGTGGTATTAGACTCCTTTGTCTTTAATGTGGTATATGGTACTCAAAATTCAATACAACTTGTTTTCCATTTATCCACAAATCTAACTTAACCATTAGTTTTGTATTCTAAGAGGGATACAGTGAGGTCATGGTTGAAGTGTAGCTTAACTCCGTTACTTGCTTTTGGCGCATATCCTGTAATACATTTACTGAACAAAAATTGATCAATCTCAAATTTAAATTAACAACCTATCCAGCATCAACTGCCATTTGTGAAATAGAGTTTCGAACATCTATTGCTTTTTGTGTGCAAAATATCTTTCCTGAAAGCACTTCCAGCATTTATCTAACAGTTGAGAGATCACAACAGCTACACTGCATCAACATGCATCACACGATAGTTTAATCTTTTTGGACACCACAATACATAAGCATTTCCCACCTTTGCATTTATTTTAATGCAGCTTGAGTGTTTTGTCATACTCCTTTATCAAAAACTATAGAACACCCTTTTTCAAAAAGTTTGTTTAATGGCCAAAAAGGGGGCCAAATTTGGTATGAATTTCTTGAAATAATTCACCACTACCAAAAATAGTTCTAATGGAGTATAGAGGGTGTGGAGCATTTCTTAGTGCTTTGAACAATTCTCTGGGTAGGGTGTAACCTATCTTTGGCTACTATGAGATCCAACTACACTACAGAATTTTGAAACATTTCCCTTTAACTGCTTTTACTTGATCTTCATGCTTTTCTAAATATTTGTATACCTTTTTCAGCTTCTCATCATGGGTCTGCCTATTTGGATCTCAAGCAAATCTGTCATTCAAGTAACATAATCCCTGAATTCCTTGCAACATTTAGTTCACCAACTCAAACTTTCTGAGGACTCAGAAACACTGGAAACTGAAGTAGACCTATGTGACTGTTAATTATGAAATATGACTTTAACTCATTGTCAATTTTATTTGTGGAAAGGGAAATATCAGATCTAACTTTGAAGAAACCTGATCTCTGAACAACACAATGAACAGATTTTTGACATTTGGCAAATTATTGAGAGTTACTTTTATAATCTCCACATCGTGTCAAACAGCCATTTGCCTTTGGCCCGACCATATGGGTGCAGCCCAAGTACCCTTTGCCCTTGAATCAGGTGATCAGTTCTATTGAAACAGCTGAGGATCCTTGACAATCACTCTTGCATTGTGTTTTTCATTTCTATGTGAAAAATCATATTCGAGAGTAATTTCACTGTTTTTAATCAGTTCCTTCTGAGTGGGACTAGTTACTGACATTTCGTTATGACAGTTGGTAATTTTGCCCATTGCTCTTTGTAGAAATTTTATATCCTCTACAACTCCTTAATTTTAGATGTGATTTCTCAACTGATGCTAATTTGTTTTTTGATGGTACAGCTATTCAGTGTCATGCTGAAATTCCATATCAAACTCCCTGTCCAATAAAACTCCATTCAGTACTACTTGGATGATAATTGGACTGTGAACTTGCATTTAATGTTTTTGTGCTTTTTATTGAAAAGATCGCATTAACAGTCAATGATCTGCTACTATTTGTCAATGTTCACTTGTATCATGTCCTCCTTGTCAGTATTTTGTCTAACCTCTGATATGACAATCAAATCAAATCCAATCAATCCCTTGGCAAGATGGCCCTTTTTGCAACAGTAGCATTCTGACTGCAGAAATGGACAATTCACAGCCCCACAAAGGTATAACATGGTGACAAGACTATACAATTGCCTTGATTGGGACTTTTGGCATAATCTAATGAAGCTTATTTACTTCAGTAGTGACTGACAATTGACTATTCTTGTGTTGTATTCTACCTTATTGATGAAAACTGCTATTTGGCAAGGTCAGGAACTTAATACATCTGCCCTCGCTTTTAAAATGCACACAACTCTGAACCGTAACACACTCTTTCTTGAAATTTTCCTTAATTTTCAAAGCCACAATAAACTCTGCAATGCCCTCACTGGACAATTGATCCCGTCTTCCAAACTGATAACTTGCAGTAATCTCCAGTGACTTGGCACTATAATGCTGCTCAAGCTGGTCCAAAATGTCTGACAGTGACATGTCTTTTAAGTTAGCTGGGGCAAGCAAATCTTTGAATTTTCCCTACTTGTTACCCCATAGTTTGATTATCAGGGCTATCCAGGATATTATTAGCAGTGAAAGACCTCTTCAGCCACTGTTCATATGCACCAAAACATTCATGATCATATTCTATTAATACCTGTTAATGCAACTATCTTTGAAAGGCAACCTATCCATGTGTACCAACAGCTTTTCCACCAGGACCAGATTTTGAAATCTATTTCTCAGAAAAATGAAACTTAAATTCCTCTCTTGGCTTGCTCTTGGAAGATTAACCAATTTATTTTTTTAAGCTAGGGATTACTCATTCTTACCTTGTTGCCAAAGGTGATACCTTTTTGAGATAGATCAAAAGAATGTGTAGTACATGGTTGATGAACACCAAACAAAAACACAAATTATTCTGGTATATACGTAAATATAAATGGTCATGAGAGTGGACTGTTAGTTTATTTTTCATACACATTGTTAACCTGATTTTTGTTTCCCTGCAGTTGCAGAATACTTGCAACATTGGGCTTTCAACTGATAGAACAAGAAACTGGATTATGCACCAAAAGTTGGCAGCAACAGAGAATGGAAAGGATGCCTCAGTTTATAGCGAGCAATGGTATACTGAATCAGTGAATGGTACTGAAATTGATGGAGGAGGCAGCGCACCTGGAGAAAATATTAACATGGAATGCATCAGACAGAAGATGCAGCTGATTATTTCCAAACTTAGAATGTTGGCCAACAAAGTTACTACTAGGTATAAAGAGTGTTGAAATGAATAATGGGGATTCAAAAATGTTAATGTATTGTGACTGAAACTCCTACATACATGAATGTTGTCTTTTGTATGTCATTAGATTGTATGTCTGCATCTCACCATAGAGAACTAGGAACTTAATTCCTTTATTTAAATAGGTTTGCACCTAGGCAGTCTTTGCTCTCTTCCATGTGACTGGTGGAGATGGAGCCCTTTCCCCTGCACTAGTCACCATTATTTCTATCTCTCCTACTTGTTATATTACATTCTTTCAGTCATGCCTGACGTGTGCTACCCTCTGCCCTTCAGTCTCTGAGCCAGAAAATAGCCAATGTCTATCTCATTGGCTAATAGACAGGCAACAGAATGTCAGAAAATTAGTGAGGTTCCCCTGTTACATTCCGCAGTTGTGTGATTTCTTTATCTTCTCATCTGTACTCAGCAAACCTCTAATCATGCTCTCAGTTCCCTCCCTGTAAACATTTATGCAAAATAATCAAAGCTCACATGGGTCAGCTTTATTTGCTACAGGGAAACGTTCACTCTGAAAGTGACAAGGGGCCATTTTCTTTTTAATTTGTAGGATGAGGGTACTGTTGGCTGAGTCTGCATTTATTGCCCATGCTTATTTTCAATGTTCAGTTTTCTTTGGCACTTGTCATTGGAAGAAACAATGTTTAAAAGATTGGAAATTATTCTTGTATTTCTGTGCAGCTGATGAATATATAATATCTTTAGTTTAGTTGTATTTTATACTAGTGCAGTTATTTAACATTTGTAATTAAAGTCTTTAAAGTTTTTTAAAAACATTCATCCTCTTCCCTCCTGAATAGAAGTGTCACTTGACATTGGAGACATTTCTGTCATCTTAGTGGCAGGCCCTAAAGAGAATATGTTCAATGTTTAATGTGATATGTGTGTGATAATAGAAAAGAAACTCACTTAACAAAACAATTGAAATGTTAACATTGCTTGATGCTAGTATTTATGCCAATTTTACTTATTTTACAATTTTGAGTATCTTTAGCTGAAATCCATTATTCATTTAAAGTAGAATGCAGCACAGCAGTGAAACCACAGATGATGAAGACCTGATCTGGTTACAGAATAACATTCAGGACATTGCATTGCAGTTGCAAATCCCTGTTCCAGAGGTGAGGTTAAATTACACTAAAGATCTGGTATTGTTTTCTGTGTTCAACCCTGCGGTCTCTCAGTTATCTTTCTACTGCTGGGATTGGGAGCTAAGCAACAAAATGGAGCTTTTTAACATCTGCTAAAAACAAAAGCAGCTTAAGTATTATCCTTTTCAATCAACCCTGCCTGGGTAAATTACGATTTGACTGTTGAGCTTTGGGTGACAGAACTTTTTTAATAAAAGGATTGTCTTAACATATAGCCAGGTATACCTCTGTCCTTGAACATTATCCCTTATTTCCTCATAAACACCAATTGTAGTTCAGTTCCTTCCCCACAAGAAGCAGATAAATTAATATCGCATTAATTCAAAGTACAATAGACTTTTTTAAATTGCAGGAAGTTACTTTATGTTTAGTTATTCCCTGGAGATCCAAGATTTCTACAAGTCCTTAAGCTGTGATTTTAAGCTTTTATGTTAAATTTTGGATATGATCAATGCAATGTTTTCTGGGTCCAACATTGCAGTGTCCTTGACGGTCTTCCATTCAATAAGACATCTATTTAGAATACAGCTGCTACCCTGTGTTGCTGGTCTGGTCCAGTAAGGTCCCATTAGCTCATTTGTCTTATGTAAATAGCATAACCACTTTTTAGTGCCATGGTTTACAATATGTAAAGTGCACCCATTAGTTTGAGCAGAAACTTGTGTTCTTAGTAAAATCAATTATCTTTTGGGCACCATGGCATAGGTAGAACACAGCATAAGAAATAGGAGTAGGCCATTCAGTCCCTTAATCTTGTTCTGTCATTCTTGAAATTTAAAAGAAAATCTATCTACCTCCTTTTTAAATACTTCTATGGTATAACCTTCAGAACTGTCTGGGATGCCAAATTCCACAGATGCACTACCCATGAGAAAAGACATTCCTTTGTATCTCTGTTTTAAGTAAATGTCCCCTTATTCTGTAACCATGTCCCCTAGTTCAAGATTCCTTCATTAATAGAAAAATCTTCTCAATATCTATCCTGTTGAGTCCCTCAGAATCTTGCATGTTTCAATAAGATCATTCCTTATTCTTCTATAATTAATAAAGACAGTTCTCAATCAGTCAACCACTTCATCCCAGAAATCAGCCCTAATGAATCCTTTTTGAACTATCTCCAATGTCAAAATATATTTTCTTAAATATGGGAACAAAAATTGAACACAAAATATTCCACAATATCAGCTTGACCCTCTGCAGTTGTAACAAGCTTTTCCTAGTTTTAAACTCCAACTTGTTAGCAATGAAGGCCAAAGTTTTATTTGTCGCCTTAATTACCAACTGCACATGTATGCTAAACTTTTGTTTATCTAGTTCCATTTGCCAGCATTTGGCCCATATCTCTCTAAACCTTTCCTATTCGTATACACCTCCAGATGCTTTTTAAATGTTGTTATTGAACCAGCCTCCACCACTTTCCCCAACAGTTTGTTCCATACGTACACCACCCTCCGCGTGAAAAAGTTGCCCCTTAGGTCCTTTAATTCTCCAAGTCATTAATATAGATAATAAATAACTGAGGTCATAAGACTGCTCCTTGTGGCAATCAATTAGTTACATCATTCCAGCCTGAAAAAGTACCTTTAATTGTAGCTCTTCTGTGTGTTAGCCAAACCTCAGTCCATGCTAATAATTAGCCCCAATATCTTGAGTCCCTTCCTTGTGAAGTAATCTTTTATATGGCACTTAATTGAGTGTTTTCTGGAAATCTAAGTACTACATCTGTTGTCTCCCTTTTGTCAACTCTGCTTGTTATAACCTCAAGAAATTGAAGCAAGTTTGTGGAACATAATTTTTCTTTCACAAAACCCATGTTGACTTTGTTTGATTTCATTAACTTTTCTAAATGTCCTGCTATGTTGTCTTTAATTATGTCTTCCTGCTTTCATTTCCCTCCTTTCTTGATCAGGGATGTGACATTTGCAGTTTTGCAATCTACAAATATCCTCCTAGAATTCAGTGAGTTCTGCAATATTTTGCCTAATGCTTCCACTTTGTTTAAAATCTTTGGAAGCAGGCCATCAGGTCCTTGTGACTTGTCTGCCTTCTGTCCAATTAGTTTGTCAGATAAATTGTCATTTATGATAGAAACTGTTAGAAACCTTCTCCTCCCATTTAGCAGCTTGTTTATTTGTTATCTTTGGCAAGTTTATAGTGTAGTCCACCATGACGATCAATATAAAATATTGGTTTAAATTATCTGTTATTTCTTGGTTTCCCATTATCAAAATGACCCATTGCATCCTTCAAGGCTCCTACGCTCACTTTAGTCACTCTCTTTTTACATCCCCTAGAACTCTTGCTGTTGGTCATTATATTTAGAATATAAAAATGTAAGGAGTAGAAGCAACAGTAGACTATTCAGCAGCTTGAGCCTGCTCTGCCATTCAATATGCTCATGGCTTATATCATCTCAGGTTCAATTCGACATTACTGCCTGCTCTTCATAACCCTTAAATCCATTACTAATTAAAAATCTTGTCTGTCTCCTTAAATTCAGTCAATGTCCCAGCATTCACTGCACTCTGGGATTATGAATTGAACAGATTCATGAGCATTTGGGAGAAATCATTTCTCCCCATTGCTGTTTTAGATTTGCAATTCCTTATCCTAAAGCTATGACCTTTTGTTCTAGATTATGTCAAAAGAGGAAACATCCTCTCAATGTTTACTATTACTTTCCGAATCAATCTTCTGCCTTTTTATTAGGTTTCAAGTCATTGCTGCTGGTTCCCTTTATTAAAAGAAATCCTCTGGCCTATCACTTGTGCCACTTTGTATGCCTTAGTTTTTGATTGGATGCTGTCTTTGACAGCCTTCATTAACCACGGGTAGTTAATTCTTCTCATCTAATCTTTTTTGACCAGAATAAAGTTTTGCTGAGCAGAATTGAAAATTTGCTAAGATACTGCTACTGCTCATCTGCTGGCCTTCCCTTAGTCCATTTCCCAGCCTGCTTTAGGCAACTCTTGCTGCTTTGTCTTTCTGTCTGTAATTGCCCTTATTTAAGTTGAAAGAGGGATGAGGTCTGAAGACAGAGTTTCAGGACCTAGGGAAAATGCAACCTCAAAGTAAAAATTCTGTATTGCTTTCAGTAATTACTCTCGTATTTGAGTTCAGAAGTGAGATGATTTACCTGATATGTGCATGGCCTGAGAGGTTAGTGTGAGGGAGGTAAAATGGAGCTTTAATTCTGAGGTATTGTGACTGCTTCAGATGAGATACAATCTACAAGCCAAATGAGTTACGCCTTAACAAGATTGGGCAAAGTATCATTGCAGATGCTAATCAGGAGGGTTTGAAATAACTAAGCCTCGGATTGGGATCTTAAGAATTGATTCAGACGGGTGAGAAGAAAATTTGGAAATAAAAGGCAGAAGATTAATAAACATATTGGGAAGAGAAAGGAAGACTAAACTCTACAGGCAGCATAGGAATTTGACAATATTAAATGGTATACAATCAAGTGCAAGAAATGCAGGGAATAAGGCAAATCAATGGGAGTATGTTTTTTTTAGTTATTATTGAAACCAAGACCATAAGGCTAACCTGTGTGTTGGGAGTGTGAGACATCAGACAAAATTAACATTGTTGGAAATGAAGCATTATGGAGCTTAACTTCTTTTCAATGTGCGTACGACTCCAAATACCCTCGTGTATGCAGTCCCAAACAAAATCTTTGAGGCTAGTAAGCAAGAAGGAAACAACAGAAACTCAAACATAATTTTCCAGTTCTCTTTGACTATAGTGGTGGTGCCAAAGGCTGAGAGGACAGTTAACATTGTTTAAAAGGGAGAGAGGGATAATTAATGGGTAATTAGGAATAACTCTGTGGAAAAGTTATTGCAGAAAATTCTGAGGAATGGGAGAAATCTTCATTTAGAGAAACAGGAGTTAAACAAAGATAGCATGGATTTGTTAAGCAAGATCAATGTTTGATCAATGAGACTAATTTTTTTTATGAAGTTAACAAGGAAACTTGATGAGTTGAGCATTTAGAGTCATAGAGATGTTCAGCACAGAAACAGACCCTTCATCCAATTTGTCCATGCTGACCAGATATCCCAACCCAATCGCCTGCCAGCACCTGGCCCATATCCCTCCAAATCTTTCCTATTCATATACCCATCCAGATGCCTTTTAAATAGTGCAATTGTACTAGCTTCGACCACTTCCTCTGGCAGCTCATTTCATTTATGTATCACCCTCTGTGTGAAAAAGGTGCCCCTTAGTTCTCTTTTATATCTTTCCCCTCTCACTCTAAATCTATGCCCTCTATTTCTGGACTCCCCACCCAGGGAAAAAGCTTTGTCTATTTATCCCATCCATGCCTCTCATGATTTTATAAACCTCTATAAGGTCGCCTCTCAGCCTCTGATGCTGCAGGCAACACAGCCACAGTCTGTTCAGCCTCTCCCTATAGCTCAAATCCTCCAACCCTGGCAACATCCTTGTAAGTCTTTTCTAAACCCTTTCATGTTTCACAACATCCTTCCGATAGGAAGGAGACCATAATTGCACGCAATTTTCCAAAAGTGGGCTAACCAATATCCCATACAGCTGCAACATGACCTCCCAACGCCTGTACTCAATACTCTGACCAAAAAAGGAAAGCATACCAAATGCCTTCTTCATTATCCTATCTACCTGTGACTCTATTTTCAAGGAGCTATTAACCTGCACTCCAAAATCTCTTTGTTCAGCAACACTCCCTAGGACCTTACAATTAAGTATATAAGTCATGCTCTAATTTGCTTTTCCAATATGCAGCACCTCACATAAATCTAAATTAAACTTCATCTGCCGTTCCTCAGCCCATTGGCCCATCTGATCAAGATTCCGTTGTACTCTGAGGTAACCTTCTTTGCTGTCCACGATACTTCCAATTTTCATGTCATCACTAGTTTGTATCAATTTCACAAAGCTTTTGACAATATCCTATATGACAGACTTGTACTGGACATAAATCAGTAAGTTGGATCCAAAATTTTGTTCAGAAGCTGAAAGCTGAGGGAATTAGGATATGAAGCTTCACTTCAGCTGGAAAGGAAAGTTAAAGAAGGCATGTATTTATTTTGTATCTTTCATTGACCTTAAGGATGTCCGAGAGCACTTTATAGCCAATGAAGTATTATTAAAGTGTAGGTGTAGTGTAAGAAAGTTATCTCTGTCAATTGCATCTGTGTGGAAATAGAATGAGAATTTTGTGGTTTTGCACCATGTCCCATGAGTGAGCATCCCTCTGAATGTTAGAATGTTACATTGGTTGATATTGCATGAAATAAAAGCATAAATAGGTCAGAGTTTTAGAGTACTGAGTTTCCCTGGCACCTGTCATTTACCTTAATGGTGCAGAATTAAGCAAGTATCATCAGCAATGTGCAAGATGGATTGATTTTAATTGGATAATTTTGAAGTATATATCCTGTTTGCAACAATATCTCCTTTTTAACCTATGAAGACTCTGATTTTGTTTTATTTTCATCTTTATTGTGTCTGCTGAAAATAGATCTTTAGCATTGAAAATTTTTCTCATTAGTATCTTTCATTACAGCAAATGTTCAATTATGATTTTCCAACAGAATCTCATTCCCTCTAGTGGATCAACTGCTGCTCTCATTGAGCGACTTTTGAAGCAAAATACCGACTTGACCAGCTTTGTCAGCAGACTCACTGAAGAAAAGAATGATCTGCACAACAGTCTACTGAAATTACAGGAAGAAGTTCGAAAATACCGTCAGCGAAATTCTAGTGATCAGGTATGTTTTAATTCATAAAAATTAATCAAAGTAAATAAAACATACTGTTCAGTAAATATTACAATTGATAAAAACAGCAGCAAATGTGGCAGTTTTAACTGCATTACTCTGAACTTGGTTAGCAAATGCCTACGCTATGAAGACAAAGGTTTTATATTTGTGTATGTAAAATAAGAACTGAATTATCAATAAATTTCATTATGATTTTGTTTGTTCTAAATTTCAAGATTTGTTTTTCTGAAAGAAGCTTCCAGCATGAAGATGTGTACAATATTTAGGAAATGCATTTGTTTTATTTAAATGAGCATGTAAAAGGAGTTCTAAATGTTAAGCAGTTGGATGAAAATGTGAAATCCTGATTTTAAATACATAACAGAAGTTGCAGTCTTTGGATAGCACGAAGCCAATTCCACTTCCCGTTGACAACAGGCAAAATGAATAGATTAGATACTTAAAGATCTCTGAATTAGACCACTTGGGGCTTCAAGCCACAATTTAGTAGATCACAGTTTGTGGCCTCAACTTCAACATTCCTACCTGCATCTGATAATGCCCTTTGATTCCCATGTTAGTCAAAAATGTGTTAATACTTGCCTTAAAATATTGAATGACCTTATCTCAACACCTCTCTGCAAGAGTTTCAAAGACACAATATTCTGAGAGAAAAAGACTCTTTAACTTTTATACAGTGTCCCATAGTTCTTTTTCTTCTTTTCCAAACCCACTCCCAATAAACACCTCCCCCAGCCTAATCCACTCATTTTGTTTAGATAAGATCACCTCTCATTCTTCTTAACTCCAATGAATATAGATCCAGCCTGTTCAACCTTTCATCCTAAGATAACCCTACCCATTCCAGTATCAGTTGAGTGGATCTTCTCTGACTGATCCTTGTGCATTTATATACTCTCTGAAATAAGGAGATCAAAACTACATAAAGTATACTCCAGATGTAGTCTCACTAATGTCCATTGCAAATGTATCAATAAACAACTTTAACCTTTGTGATCACTTGCTGTCCCAGGTGAGTAATGTTTTATGATTTGTGTACTGTGATTCCTAGATCTCTCCCATCTCATTTCTGCAGTCTCTATCAACTTACTAATATGTTGCTTTTCTGTTCTTCTTAACGTGAAGTTCACATTTACCTTCTATCTGCCAAATCTGTGCCCACCCATTCAAAACATCTTCCAAGAAATATAAATGGGGTATGTCTGTGTCACAACTTGCCCTTTTTCTTCCTATGTTTATCTGTTGGTAAATCTGTTTTTCCATTTTCCAGTTATCAAGAAGGCCAGTGGATAATCTAGACTGTATTGATGCCCTAATAAAATCAGAAAGAACAGTTTGGGCTAGAGAAAAATCTAACTTGCAGAAGGCCTTAAAGTTGGCAGAGGCAGAACTATCTAAAATGAAGGCTGAAGCCAGAAGTGAATCTTTACACACACAGTTGCTTGGATCAATTTCTGAAACTGTTGCTGTAAAGGTAAGTTACTTGAAAGTGCATGTTGTTTTGACTATAGTTAATTATATTTAACTTGAATATAGCATTGCATGATGGACATAATCTTTGTTTCATTGTAGATTTGCATTTGTAATATATGTAAAGAGCCTCAATGTGAGTTTGAAGATGTTAAAGATTGCCTTGTAAAAATAGATTAATGTGTAACTGGAAGGAAGAAAACTAGAAATAAGGTTTGGCATTTTAACAGGAATTATTCTTCTGAACTCTTGTAGAGAATTTATGGAAAGTATCTGCGGGCAGAAGGGTTCCGAAAAGCTCTCATTTATCAAAAGAAATATTTGCTACTCCTACTTGGTGGATTTCAAGAATGTGAGCAAGCAACGCTTTCATTTATAGCCCGAATGGGAGGTCACCCATCTTGTACTGATTTACAGACTATTACCCGTCGTTCCAGAGGTTTTACCAGATTCCGCTCGGTGGTTAGGGTTTCCATAGCAATCTCAAGGTAAACAATCGAAATTTTTTTCAAATGGTGTTACAGATTTAGGAATTTGAACCTATTTCAGATAAATCAGTGTTAACTCAATTTATCAAGGACAAGGGTGCAAGGCACATAACTGCAGTCCTGTTTCAGAAATGTTGCCTAATAGACACTCTGAACATTGGTATGTAAGAGATGATTTAAAGGTGACATTAAGGCATTTGTTGCTTCTTGGAATCCCTTCACATTATATAGTTTGCAGCTATTGTATAAATGGGTTAGTTATGCATCAGCTATAGCTTAAGAACTGGCATTAACAATGTAAAACAAATAGTGTAGGTGATGCAGATGTTATTTTTGTCTCTCATTGGGTATTATTTCTGTAAATGTTGTTGAAATAAAGCCGCCTCCAACCGTCATAAGGTACAAATCAGCTAAGGTAGTTAGGTCATCTATGTATGTAATTTGTGTGATTCTTTCTGTCTGTGCCAAATATGAATAATGTACCATTTGCTGGAACTGAAAATCTTATCAGCTGACTTGCAAATTCACGTAAAAATCATACGTAATTTGCTGCTAATTGTTTGAATACGTTATGATCAGTGACACTAATTGTGTATAAATTAGATCTGTTTATCTTTGCTGCGTAGGAAAGAAAACAAATGTCTAATTGGTTTCAAGGCTATTATAAAATTCACATTTACTAATTAAATGTGTTCAGAGATAAATTCATGAGCAATGTACAGAGGTTACAAGCATATGAGCATATGCATATGAATTAGGAGCAGGAGTAAGGCATTTAGCTGCTCTAGCCTGCTCCACCACTTAATTAGATTGTGGCTGATCTGATTGTGGCTTCAAATCCATGCACTTGCAAATCCTTTGACTCCCTTGTTAGTCAGGAATCCATCTACCCCGCCTTAAATATACTCAATGACTGCACTTTCACTGCTCACTGGGGAAGAGAATTGCAAAGTTACTCAGCATTCTGAGAGAGAAAATAAATTCTCCTATTTCAGTCTTAAATGGAAGACTCTTGACTTTTAAACCATTTCTACTCTGTCTCCTACAACGGGAGACAAACTTTCAACAGCTACCCTGTCCAGTCCCTGCAAGATCTTGTATATTTCTACAAGATCACCTCTCATTATTTTAAACTCAACTGGATATAGGCCCAGTCTATCTAACTGTTCCTCATTAGATAATCTCTCTCTTACCGTCACAGGTATGAATCAAGTGAACTTGTTTTGAAATATACTCTGAACTAGTGCACCTGTTGGAAATCCAGAGTAAAGTAGAAATTACTAATTTGCTGTGCCCACGCATAGTGAGCTCTCACAGACGCAATCAGAGGACAACCAACACTGAAGTCTTGATAGTGCTACCTTGAGAGATAGGCACTTTTATACCAAATTGTGAGGGTGCCTCAGCAAGTAGGTGCCCTCACCGGATTATGCAATAGTGAAGAAATAAACAATATCTGAGCTGGCAAATCCATGAAAGAGTTTGGCCAAGATTGAATTCTTTCATTGAGTCATGGAGTTTCAGTCTCTGATGGCCTGGCAGACAGCATTCATTGAGATGGGCAGTCTCTGCTTGCCACTCCACCAGTATGGTTACCCGCATAAGTAGAGCAAGCATTCAATCCAATAACTAGCTCCTTCATGTAAAATTCCTCAGCAGCAGGCACGCATCATAGAGTCATCCTGACATGGTGGCTGCCATTAGTACTTTTCCAGCTACAGTGCCTCCAAGCTTAACCTCTTCAGGCTGGGAATATTCAAACCATTAACTCTGTTTTGCACTCTACATATGCTTTCATACATTCTGACTGCATTTACTATTGTCCATTCCATTCGTTCACACCCATTTGGATATTTATTTTATAATTAGATTTAATCTTTGAAATTCAGTTAATTTGTTTTGGTCATATCCTCAGAATTCAAGGGATAGTTTAATGCATTAAACATTTTGAAACCCCAATTGGTTGTTGTTAATTAAGTTTTCACATCATTGTGATTTATTTCAATTTTTATTTCAATTCTTGACTTCTTTTAAATCTTCACAGGTTGCGATTCTTGGTCCGCAGATGGTCACGAATTGCTGAGTCAAGCAGTTTGATTGGTAATCGGAATGGTCACGGTCAGGTGTCAGGTAAGTTCACCAATATCAGTCAACTAATGGCATTAGTGCTGAAGTTAAAACCTTCTGCAAAAGCAAACAGTTTTAATGTACTGTAATCTCTCTGTACATTGCATGCTTGCACTTGTTCAATTTTGTCCATTTGAAATTGTACAGAATAACCACTAATTAAATGCCTTTAGCTTTCTGCTCTTGGGATTGGAAACTCCACAGCAATAACAACAGTGTTGCAAAAGTTGTAGAGTACACAGTGAAGTACTAAACAGGTGTATCTGTTTAATTTCAAAAAAACATACTGCATTGGAATGAAAGAGAGTCTGAAAGCACTTGGATATTTGTCCCATATTTTCTCTCTCTCTCTCTCTCTCTCTCTCTCTCTCTCTCTCTCTCAAGTAGTTAGCATTGCTGCCTCACAGTGCCGGGTTCAATTCCCGCCTCAGGCGACTGACTGTGTGGAGTTTGCACATTCTCCCTGTGTCTGTGTGGGTTTCCTCCGGGTGCTCCAGTTTCCTCCCACAGTCCAAAAATGTGCAGGTTAGGTGAATTGGCCATGCTAAATTGCCCGTAGTGTTAGGTGACAGGGTAAATGTAGGGGAATGGGTCTGGGTGGGTTGCGTTTCAGCGGGTCGGTGTGGACTTGTTGGGCCAAAGGGCCTGTTTCCACACTGTAAGTAATCTACTCCCCATCAATAGCTCACCCCCTTCTGTCAGTAATATGCAGCTTTGTTTGAAGATTATGCCAGTACGTGTTAGGGACTTTGTCATAACTTCTGTCATGGCTGATAATTCTTCATCTTCAATCAGACAATGTTAGAGTGTTGTTTCTCTTCTAGTATAGCAAAGCATACCACCTTTGATAAATTAATAAAACGACTGCAATACTTTAAACAGAACTTAATCACAGATATAGAACTTTATTTGTGAATCAAGTACCATGAAATGGGCGAGCATTTCCCACTCATGCCATCAATTTTCTATAAAACCTAGCTACTGAACCAAGAGCAGATTCTCCTTTCCTCCATTCTGGGAGCATATCTTTGGAATCAAGCCTGACAAGAGAGTTGTTTGGAGAGCATAGACACAGCACAAGTAGGCAAAGGTCTGGTCAAGAATCTCCGAGATCAATCACAAATTCTCAACCCAGGTAATTTTTTTAAAAAACAGTTATTGTATCATGTGAAGTGGTGAAATGTACAACCAATCAATCTTTATAGAATCTATACATGTAAGGAGAAAAATAAGTCACAACTGTACCAAATTCAGAGGTCACACAACAGAGGGAAATCAGGAGGGCAAAAGGGGCCATGAGATAGCTTTGGCAAATAGAGTTAAGGAAAATCCTAAGGGTTTTTACAAATACATTACGGACAGGAGGGTAACTAGGGAGAAAATAGGGCCCCTCAAAGATCAGCAAGGAGGCCTTTGTGTGGAGCTGCAGGAAATGGGGGAGATAGTAAACCAGTATTTTATGTCAGTGTTTATGTGGAAAAGGACATGGAAGGTATAGAATGTAAGGAAATAGATGATGACATCTTGAAAAATGTCCATATTACAGAGGAGGAAGTGGTGGATGTCTTGAAATGTGTAAAATGGATAAATCCCCTGGACCTGATCAGGTGTACCCTAGAACTCTGTGGGAAGCTAGAAAAGTGATTGCTGGGCCTTTTGCTGAGATATTTGTATCATTGATAGTCACAGGTGAGGTGCAAGAAGACTGGAGATTGGCTAACTTGGTGCCACTGTTTAAGAAAGGTGGTAAGGACAAGCCAGGGAACTTTAGACCCATGAACACTGACATCAGTGGTGGGCAAGTTGTTGGAGGGAATCCTGAGGGACAGGATTTACATGTATTTGGGAAGGCAAGGACTGATTCGGGATAGTCAACATGGCTTTGTGCGTAGGAAATTGTGTCTCACAAACTTGATTGAGTTTTTTTGAAGCAGGATTGATGAGAGCAGAGTGGTGGACGTGATCTATATGGACTTCAGTAAGGCGTTCGACAAGGTTCCCCATGGGAGACTGGTTAGCAAGGTTAGATCTCATGGAATACAGGGAAAACTATCCATTTGGACACAGAACTGGCTCAAGATAGAAGACATAGGGTGGTGGTGGAGGGTTGTTTTTCAGACTGGCAGCCTGTGGCCAGTGGAGTGTCACAAGGATCGGTGCTGGGTCCACTACTTTTCCTCATTTATATAAATGATATGGATGTGAGCATAAGAGGTATAGTTAGTAAGTTTGTAGATGACAGCAAAATTGAAGTTGTAGTGGACAGTGAAGAAGGTTACTTCAGATTACAATGGGATCTTGATCCAATGGGCCAGTGGGCTGAGGAGTGGCAGATGGAGTTTTAATTTAGATAAATGTGAGGTGCTGCATTTGGGAAAGTATATCTTAGCAGGACTTGGAACACTGAATGATAAGGTCCAAGGGAGTGTTGCTGAACAAAGAGACCTTGGAGTGCAGGTTCATAGCTTCTTGAAAGTAGAGTCACAGGTAGATAGGATAGTGAAGAAGGCATTTGGTATGTTTTCCTTTATTGGTCAGAGTATTGAGTACAGGAGTTGGGAGGTCATGTTGCAGCTGTACAGGACATTGGTTAGGCCACTGTTGGAATATTGTGTGCAATTCTGGTCTCCTTCCTATCGGAAGGATGTTGTGAAACTTGAAAGGGTTCAGAAAAGATTTACAAGGATGTTGCCAGGGTTGGAGGATTTAAGCTATTGGGACACGTTGAATAGGCTGGGGTTGTTTTCCCTGGAGCGTCAGAGGCTGAGGGGTGACCTTATAGAGGTTTATAAAATCATGAAGGGCATGGATGGGATAAATAGACAAAGTCTTTTCTGTGGGGTGGGGGAGACCAGAACTAGAGGGCATAGATTTAGGGTGAGAGGGGAAATTTATAAAAGAGACGTAAGGGGCAACTTTTTCACAGAGGATGGTACGTATATGAAATAAGCTGCCAGAGGAAGTGGTGGAGGCTATTACAATTGCAACATTTAAAAGGCATCTGGATGGGTATATGAATAGGAAGGGTTTGGAGGAATATGGGCTGGGTGCTTGCCGGTGGGATATTGGTTTGGGGTATCTGGTCAGCATGGACGAGTTGGATTGAAGGGACTGTTTCCGTGCTGTACATTTCTATGACTGTATGACACCATGTTGTAGTCCAACAGGTTTACTTGAAATCACAAGCTTTTGGAGTGCTGCTCCTTCATCAGGTGAAGTGGACTTCAAGTGCAATTTCAAATAAACTTGTGTCTTGTGACATCTAATTTTGTCCACCCTGTGCAACACTGGCACCTCCCCATCATGATAATTATATCAAGAACACCTCATTCATGTTTTTGTCAAACACCAATTTGAAAATTCAGTGACTGCTATTGCACTGAGAAGTTTTAAAGTATTTTTACTTAACTATTTTGATTACATGTCAATTTATCTATGTAAATGAACAAAAATGTTTGAGAAGGCAACTGTAATCCTTCCACGTAACTCCAATCATCTTCCACTGGTTTAAGGAGTTTCTGTTTGTCATTAGATCATTAGCAGATAATTACTGTGTCAGTTTGAAGAAATGTTCATTGGAACTGTAGATCTAGGTATCCAATTATTTTTCCTCTTTATCCTAGGTATCAATCAAGCCTACCTGATTCTAATCCAAGTTCTTTGGCATCTTCACACCTGCAAAGTTATGACCCTGACAGAGCTTTAACTGATTATATTAATAGATTAGAAACATTGCAGAGACGACTGGGAAGTGTGCAATCAGGTAATGTATTTTTCAGTACAGATAAACAGGGTTTAATCTCTCCTGAGGATGGGTGCAGTGAGTTATCTAGCCTCCTTCAGCAGGCCAGTAACCTGCTTTCATATCGTCTTCGATATTGCTTATTGGATTGTTTCTAACAATGGGTAAAAACAAGGACTGCAGATGCTGGAAACCAGGTTCCAGATTAGAGTGGTGCTGAAAAAGCACAGCAATTCAAGCAGCATCCGAGAAGCAGTAAAATCGATGTTTCGGGCAAAAGCCCTTCATCAGGAATAGAGCCTCTATTCCTGATGAAGGGTTTTTGCCCGAAACGTCGATTTTCCTGCTCCTCGGATGCTGCCTGAACTGCTGTGCTTTTCCAGCACCAATCTAATCTGGAATCTCGTTTCAGACAATGATCAACCCAAGCTGGGATGACATTCTTAGTTTTGGTGCACCTGATGGTATAGCATTTTGAAAACTGTACTTTTATCCATTCAAATTGTGTTTTTTGAAGTGAGCTTTATAGATCTACTAAATCCTAATTTTGTCCTGAACCTCTGGGGGTTAAATTAGATTAAGTGTCAGATATGTGCAGGCATTGCAATACTTGATTCTCATGTGCCCATTGGGTGTAATGCAGGAAGGCTTCCATCTTCATACTGCTTTTTATTAATATGATTTCTATGTTCTTTGCTATCAGCCAACCAGCCAGGTCAGAGTCCTGCCACCCATATAGAGATGATACACAAAATCATTCTCCATCTGCAGTCTCCCTCCACTGAAAGTCAGCAACCTGGATAGCACTGTGTAGGAATAGTCACGTCGGTAGTATGCATAGATGACTATAGGATTGCCCAAAGGTAATGAATTTTAGAATTAGGTTTTATTGTCATGTGTACTCTAGTACAGGAATACAGGAGTAACAGTGAACAGTGTACAAAATCACCTTTATCCAGCACCATCTTGGGTACAAAAGTCCAGACTTAACAGAAACAACCTTCTTAGATACAAAACCAAAACAACCATTTTAGATACAAAACACACAATTTTTTTTAAAAAGCAGAAATATAAGAAACAGAGCCGGGAAGAAAGAGAAATGCCTGTATCTTAGTCTCATCTCCAGAAGGTAAGTGGGCTTCCATTCCCAAAACCATGAGTCACTGCTAACCCGCTGCTGCCATCAAGCCCTGGAACCTCCTCTGTTTCCGAAGGTATTGTGTACCATAGGAAAGCCTACAATTTGAACAAATCCTGTTGTGCTTTGTCTGCTTGCCTTTGGCAAGGGTACAGACTGATTTTACCTTATTAAGAGCTTCATTGGTCATATACAGCAGGGGATGTCAATCTGTGAGATGTTGCTGATCATCACCTTTAACCTCAAAATAATAAAACTGAAACGTTTATCATAATCAACTTCGTAACCATTGGCAATGTCAAGCCAACCCTACTCTGAGGCTACAATTGTGTTAGAACAATTTGTATATTTCAGTGACCAACACCTTAGTGAGATGCAGACTCTCACACCGCACACTTTCTTGCTAAGGTTCAGTTAGGAAAATTGCTTGTTCAAGATCCTAGGCAGATATGGACCTTTTAAGAATAATTCTCCTTTTCATCCTCCTGTTGCACCTAAAAACTGACAATGGAATTCTGCTTGCACAGAAATAGTGCACAAATGGTGCATAGTGTCCACACCTACTGCATTAAACACTGAGAATCAGTGCATTATTTTTGTGACCAGTTAAATTATATGCTACTTACACATTTTGAGTTTAAACTTTTAACTATTCCACTGCTTTGGGCAATTGTTAGACTTCTTCAGACAAGGAGGGAAGAGAAAATTGAATGCTAAAAAGGAAGAATGTGTTTTGTGTGCCAGACCTGGATTTTAATAACCAGTGGGGGAATTTTAACAACATCTTGCTCACTTACTGGAGTGAAATAATAGCCTTTCCAGGTATCAGCACATTTGAGAAAAGGCTAGTTATTGAAAGATGATCATCAAACTATAATGATTTCCAACTCATCCCATACTGTACTTCTAAGAATGATTATATAATGGGAGAAGAAACATTTAGGCTTTACTGGGTTTTGTTTCTGACCACTTCCATGAGCCCATTGTGTGGCATTTTTGTGAAAGTCATATCGAGACATGCTGATGTAAGTTCCCCAGTTGTATAAATAATTATCTGTCTGTCTGTAAGATAACATCAATGTATGTATGGATTTGCCGAAAATAGTAAAATGAATTAAATGGAAATGTGAAAGGTATACAGGCAGCTATTACTCAACACTTTCTCTATATCAGTCTAGAATGTAAATACACTTATTTGAGGAAAAGAGTTCTGTTTAAGTCATGATCACTATTAGAGTCCCTACAATGTGGAAGCAGACTATTCGGCCCCATGAATCCATACTGATATCCAAACAGCATCCCACCTGGACCCAAGCCCGTATCCAATCCTGCAACCCTGCATTTCCCATGGCTAATCACCTAACACACACATCCTTGGATACAATGGGAAATTTAGCAAAGCCAATCCCCAGCTAACCTGCACATCTTTGGACAGTGGGAGGAAACCAGACCACCTGGCAGAAGCCCACACAGACATGGGAAGAATGTGCAAACTCCACAGAGACAGTCACCCAAGGGTGGAATCGAACCTAGGTTCACGGCACTGTGAGGCAGCAGTAATAACCACTGAGCCATGCTGCCCCTTAGTTGCTAAAGGTTTGTCAGGTGCATTAAAGGTAATACGTTCTGCCAGCACAGTAGTTTGGTTATTTTCAGATGATATATGTCAACATTCAGTCCAAATGTTTAGGATAGTTGTGGAAACCCTTGCAGGTGATGAAAGCAGCAATAATTACTGCTGTTACTTAATTTAAAAATTCTGATTTTATTCCAACCTAGTGAAAGCCTTGATAAATCAATCAATCAGTTTAGGTTTTACCTCAAATATTTTTAAATGGATGAATTTATTGCACTTGTTTTGTTTTGTACATTTTGTAAAATGGAATGACTAATTTTTTAAAGTATTCTGTACAACTGTTAACTAGTCTGTGTTCTCTGCTTGCTTAGGTTCAACAACTTATGCTCAGATGTACTGTGGAACCAGAAGATAGTGTCCTGGAAATAGATTTTGACTTGAAACTGAATTGCTTTTGAAGCTGGGCTTTGTTTTTCTATTTTATGTATATTATGGGACCATCATGGATTTAATAATGAAAATGTCTTGCCTGCAAGTCCAAATGAAATAATTTAAATGAGTTTTATCCTTTATATAAGTTTAAGCTTCCAGTGTGCACAATACAATCTGTCTAATTAATTTGTGTATATTTGTGGAATGCTAATTTAAAAATGATTATAACTTAATACTGTTTATTTAAAGGGTGAAAGGAAAAATGTTTATTAAATGGTTTCAGGTGCACTGCAGTCCCTCTAATGGCTGCTGAGCTTTACACTACATGATCCATAATTAACTATGGCATTGTGGACAGTACACAGTTTGTAGAGGAATTATTTTTGTAATGGTAGAAGTTTTGAATTATATGGGCATTTTGTCAAAGTACTAAAATAAATATGAATTCAGAATTTTGAAACTTGCCATTTTCTCTGCGAAGTACATGTATGAAGATAAAATTGAAACTCTCTAAGTGGGCTAACTCCTTAAGACTTGCTCTTTCAACAACTACAGGGACATTTTTATGTAATTGTATAGTCTGCCTCTTGCAAACTGGAATTTGATATTTTGATACATTAGACCCAGAAATTGGATTCAATATGTTCCAATATTCTAATCTCTTGTAGCGGTGGCAATCTTTCAACATGAAATGTGAAAATGCGGTCTATTCTGATTCAGGTCACTTTTCCACAAATAACCATGTATAGCTTGTACCTTCAAAGATGTAGTCCAAATAATTTGATTCTTGAGGGATGTAGATAACAGCTGATAATACTTCAAACATGATACCTGAAATTTTTCTTAATTCAGATTAATTTAATGGAAACTCCAGCGAAAACGTCTAACATTGCATTGTGTCTAATCAAACACAGACAAGTAGAATTTCATAAACTATATCATCATAGTCACTTCAGAATTGAAGTCATAGTTCCAGAATATTTATTAAACAATTTCAATATGTAGCCTCAAAATAGTCAATACTGCCTTTAACTACATATGTCCAACCTATTGGTCCAACGACTTTTTAAAAATTTAGTCTTTCTCTTTTCTAGAAAACCTTCATTGCACTAAAAGATCTACTCAGGAATGAATTAGTTGTACTAAAGTTTGTCAAGTTTGTACAAATATCCTGTAGTACTGGAAATTAAATAAATAACATACCACCATATAAATTACTTGGGGCTTTCAGCATTTCAAACATCAAATCAACTTTCCTGGTGGCTCACCTGATTCAAGACTGAGTAATGCAGATGAGTAAGTCCCAGCTTTTATTCCACTTTCTGGGCAGCCACCAGCACCTTGACTAAGATTTTAGTCAATTAAATTCTTTAAGTATATCTTCATAACTAACAGGACTTTGGTCAACTCTGTCAACAGTATCAATTGGATTTTTAAAGTTGGAGCAATAAAATTGTGTGTGCACGCCCATTTTTCAAATGAGATTTAAATGAGCATGGTCAAACACTGCCAGTATTTTCCACTACTTCATTAGCCTTATTGATGATTAGTTATCTGATGCTGGGTTAACTGAATTGTTTCAGTGAATGTTCAAGAATCCTGCTGCATTCTTCCTAGTGAGCAGCATTCTGTGGCTTTGAATTTAAACCAAGATATCATCCACTTATTTAGATGTCAATAAATGGCCCATGTCATTGTTCCAAATAGAATAAAAATGTTTCCTGTTACCCTGGCTAATGTTTGTTCATTAATGCCGCCAAAACAAATGATTATTCATCTTGTTGTTTGCCTGTTAAGTTACTGAACTACAAAAGTAATGTTTCAAAATAGCATCTGTGTATTGTATACCAGTTTCATGTCTCCTGTAACAATGCATGTTGCTTTACATTTATTAACATTAAACTTTGTTATTCCTTAACTTATCTATTCAATTTGTCCAACTAGCTTTGAATACCATCACTCTCCACTGCAGCATTTTGCCAAGTGGTTTGGCATTAGTAAGAATGTTTCTTGTTATTGGAATAAAAGGAAAGAAAACTGCACATACTTTAAATATGGAATAAAAACTGAAAATGCAGGTAATAATCAGATTTGGCAACATCTGAGCTGTTACTCTCTGTAATAGGCTGCTTGACTTGTTGAGTATCTACAGCATTTTGTTTTGATTTCTAATATTGGATGTATTTTCCCTACACAGTAATGATATAAAAATCATAGAACACAGAACAGAACAGGCCTTAGATGTGTCCATCTCTTAACATTTTTTTTTGTTTGTCATTTTATTTTGCATCTGTGCACTTGTATAACTTGGTGTAATTGCAAAGTGTACTGTGCTGCAAACTGTCCTTTCACTATCGCAAAAGGTTAGCTGGCAATGAATCGTTGTAATCAAGACCACTGAGGCAACACAAAAATGAGAATACTCAAAGGATGGATGAACAGAGAAACATGGGCTTTCAAATACATAATTTCATGAAAATGCATGTAACAGTCAATATTTTTTATAAATAGTGCAGAGTTCAAGAGTAAAAATTGTGATAAACTTGAATAAAATATTGAGGCTGGAGTTAGCATCCAATTTGAGTTATCACATTATAGGTCATTTAATGCCTGATTTTAAGTGTCATGGATTCTGTTGCTAATTGGGCAGTATTTACTGCTCATTCATAGTTACCAATTGAAGTAACTGCTTTGGTTTAAAGTCACATGTAGACCAGGTAATGATGACAAATTTCCTTCCTTGAAGGGCATTAGTAAACCAGATCAGTTTTTAATAAGTTGATTGCTAAATGTTTGCCATTAGGCCAGTTTATTTTTTGTTCAAATCCAGATTTTCATTTATTTAACTTGCACCATCTGTATAGGATTCAAAATCATGTTTCCATAGTATTAGCCTTGGACTCGTGCTTATTAGTCCAGCAACACTGCCACTGCCTCCCCCAGTAATCATTACAGTCAGTCAAATATAGGCAGACCAACTGGGTATTAGTGCAGTTTCAATAATTCATTCATGGAATGCAAGCATCACTGGCTGGGATAAGATTTTTTTTTATTCATTCCTAGTTTTGCTATCAAAAAGGTGGTGATGAGCTGCTTTTTTTTTTGAATCACTGAAAGAACAGTAATTATATTTCCAAATCTAGATGGTGAGTGGCTTGATGGGAAAATTGTACATCAGATTCCTATGTATCTACTGCCCTTGTCTTTCTAGATGTTAATGGTCATGGAGGGAGTAAATACATTACATGTAATCGTGGAATATTTACAGCACAGAAAAAGGCCATTTGTACCCATCTTGTCTGTGTTGGGTCTCTGCAGGAGCAATTCAGCTAGGCTTACCATGTTCCCAATGATAAATGTGTTTCACGTTACTGTTCTTGAAAGAAAGCAAATGCCAATCTTCTCAATCTAATGGCAATATGGGTGGGTATATCCACACAAAATGAACTGTAGTGGTCCAAAAAGGCAACTAACCACCTCCATCTTAAGGACAACTAAAGATGGGCAAAATTCTGGCTCAGTCAATGAACTCATCCCATGAATGAATTTTTAAAATCTGCAAAATATACATCTAGCACAAACAGTATTCCACATTATAGAAAGTAATTGTATCATTTGGAATTTTTTAAATTTAAAAAACGTCCTCACCTGGACTTGGATATAAAACACCTATACAACCTATGCACCTAACTGCAGTGTGTAAAGCCAGCTTACATGTTAAATTGCAGGAAGCATCTGAGCCGGTGTGTTTAACAATGGAAAGTGAGACAAATTTTTAAAATTTTCTTTGCTTAGAACACAATTGTTTCATTCTAAAAGCACATATTTACTCTAACCTTTGTAAACCCAGAGTCTGTTCTTGCCTGGCTGTAAAGTTTATTTCTACAGCTAAAGAAGTGGCACCTATCATTTAATCTATCATAAGAAATACCAATACTAAAGTTATCAGTAGATTCACTTAATTTCCTCCAAGTAACAATTTCACCAGTTTCTACTTTAACTTTCAATATTTAAGTATATTGGACTTTGACTGTTTTAAGAATGTCCCCTTGAAGTAGACAGTTGCACTGAAACAATTTTCATTAATCACAAAATATCTGGCATATTAGACAACTGTTTATTTTATCCAACATTACAAGTAAACGAGACAGCTGAAGCTATAAACTGTGACTGCAACTTGAGGTTGGGAAAATATGACTCAAACTTTCAACATGGTATATAGCCTTTCAGAAATACCAAAATTTGTCCAAATTCTATCATTCAATAATTATAATGAAATGAATATTAAATTACTTATTCTAATATTCATGCTAGAACCCTGTTCCCACACTTTCCATATAAGAAAACCACAATAAAAATGAAATTACTACATTTTCTCAATGTACTTATTTAAAAATAATTGTCACAAGGGAAATTAAAATGTCAAATTATGTCAACATAAAATTTCATATTTGAAGATGGGGCATAATTATACTTCATAAAATCAATAAAATACAAGTGGCCTGAATCAGCTGCTTAATGTCTGGTGATAAATCACTGCCAAAACAGGACCCACATTCATTTTTTAAATTTGAGTAAACCAATAAAGCATGTAATTTACTAAAAGATCTGACGTTGTTGTGAAGTCTAATGAGATTTGATTTTGTTTAATAGAAACAAGATTCAGAATCTTAGCACAAGGAACTTACTTTGTAAGAAACAAGCTGGGAAAGTCTCTCACCAGTTGGGTTTTAAAATTCTAAAAATGAAATTAATAGGTGTACAGTACCATCTTACATATAAATAATCAGTACTAAATTATTTCATTTACATTTTAGTTGTGTACCTATAACAGATCAGTGAAATAAATCTTAGGGCCAAAACCTTAATGAGTAATTGAATACAATAAAATTACTTTTATTAATCCAGTTCTCATTGTATTCGCCTCCTGTAGTTGATTACTGGATTATTAGGGGTATGTATCATAGTTGTGTAATTTATTGTTGGAAAGTATCCATCAACAAGATCAAATTCATACAATCGAATTAAAGTGGACCAGATAGTCTTGATCTGTACAAATGCAAAGTTTTCTCCAATACAACGATGGCGCCCTAGACAGAGAAAAGAAAGAAAGTTACAAGTGTGATAAATAAAACTATTAAGACAATAGCTGAACTTCCTCAGTGATTTATGATGCTTTGGATTACTTATGGATTTAAAAACAAACCAAAAACTATAAGATCTAGGGTAACCCATGAAACCATTATTAACATGCTTTACCTGATGATTTAAAAAAGAGCAAATAAGGTAATGTACTGAATTAGAAGAAAATATTGCACAAGTCAAATGAGTGGATTGGGTGATCAGCATCTGAAACTAAAAGTGTAGTAAACATTAGTAATTCACTTGGTCTGACTATGACATTACATTAGCCGAATGGCATGCCAAGGTGCAGTCATTTCTTTTCTCGTTCTCCCTCATTCTCAAATTGTGCTTCTAATATTATCCCCAGGATCCAGCTTATTCCTTCTGCCTATTTACGCTGCTCCTCATTCTTGCCTCGACAGCAGCAAACAATTTAGTGAGTCAGGAACTGATGTTATTTTTTAAAAAATCAAAATTGGGCTGGAGTTTATTTCTGAACAATGACATATGTTGCAAAATTGTAAAGGAATTTACTTAAGAAAGCAGATTTTTCATTTAAGGTGTTACAAATTAGCACCTAAACAATAAGAGGGAAAAGTCAGACTGAAGTTGACAATGCACTTTCATAAAGGGAAAAAAATCTGGTGATACGTCAGTTAGGAGGAAAGTTGATCTATAAAAAAATGTTTAATAGTTTCCTGATCCTTTGTTAATTTTGATCCAGTAGCAGGTGGCTCAGTGATGTGCACTGTTGCCTCAGTGCAAGGGAATCAGGTTTGCTTCTGTGTGGAGTCTACACACTCTCGCATAGGTTTCTGCTGGGTGTTCTGGTTTCCCTCCAAAGATGTGCCGGTTAGGCAGATTAGCTATTAGTGAGTTACAGGGAAAGGCTGAGGTCTGGGTTTGGGTGGGATGCTCTTCGGAGGGTCAATGCAAACTTGATGGGCCTCCTTCCAGATTGTAGGGACTCCATGACTGCTCTGCCATTATCATCTGAAAAGTTCATTCTAGGATTAAGAGTTTCCTGTATGGAATAAATTGATAGGATGGGCCAACATAAACTAAAATATTACAGTATGTTAGTTCATTAGCTATCTACTCCAGTTATTCTGCCCAGAGATTTAAATCTCTGTATGATAACCATCGCTTTTGTTTTCTTAGGGTGGCATGGTGGCTCAGTGTTCGCACTGCTGCCTCACAGCACCAGGGACCTGGGTTCAATCCCAGCCTCAGGTGACTGTCTGTGTGGAGTTTGCACATTCTCTGAGTGTCTGCGTGGGTTTCCTCCAGGTACTCTGGTTTCCTCCCACAACCCAAAGCTGTACAGCTGAATTGGCCATGCTAAATTGCTCATAGTGTTAGGTGCATTAGTTTGGGGTAAATATAGGGGAATGGGTCTGGATGGGTTACTCTTCAGAGGGTTAGTGTCGACTGGTTGGGACAAAGAGCCTGTTTCCATACTGTAGGGAATCTAATCTTCTCAAGTTTCACAAAACACTCGAGACCAATAAAGCCTACCTGCACCAAAAGGTACAAATGCAAACTTCTGCAGGGCTGCTGGGTTATCTTGAAGAAAGCGATCTGGGTTGAAATCAAGCCTGTTAGTCCAAGTATCCTGAAGTCTATGGTTGATAGTAGGAGACACACACACTTGGTGACCAGGAGGAATAGTGTAACCAGCTACAGTCTGTGAAGTAATTAAAGCTCAGGATTACAAATATTTCTCAGCTCATTCATATAATTGCTAATTAGAAGTAAAGAGTGGTAGAATATTGAATGAAAATGTTCATAATTAATTAATAATCTTGCTAAGTATTTCAATAGCACAAAAAGAATGGCTTTTTGTCACAAATTAAGGTCTTATTGATCCTTAATTGACTAAGTGTAAGCAAAAAAATTGTCTATCCAAATTAAACTCAGAATTAGTAAGGAGAAAGATGGCAAGAGGAGAACAGTTAATAGATTTAGATCAAATTAAGGCAAAAGATACTGTGAAGCAGCAACAAATATGTCCAAACACAAATGTCAAGTGATATATTGTTGATCTTTCCCACCCTTTGAACACTGAAGCCAATTGCAAAGTGTCATTGCCACCCTAGTGACTCAGTATAGAACCTGGGGCCATTTTAGTTATCAACACAGAACAATGGATTATCCAGCAAACACTCTAATTATTCAATCCTGATTGATTGATCCAAAGGGCGCAATGGTTGAGAATAATTGTTGGTTACACCTGTTCACAGAGTTATCACTTGACATTAATATGTATCTAACTTGTTCTTTGATGCAAACAAATAACTGCCAGTAAATCTACTGAAAAGCTTTGTGGTTGTTAGCAAATATTTGACTTTTTTTCTGAACAGAATCACAAGTTGAAAAACACACAATCAGAAGTACAGTAGCTCTCAGCTCCACAAAATCCATGATGACATTTCTAAACAAAAATCAATACCAATTGTACCGGTACTGTTCCTTCAGGCTCTTTACATACTTGTGGTGTTCTTGCCATTCTCATCATTGTCATTATTGGAGGACGGAGCCTCAGCGTTTCTTTTAAACAGCGATCCAACAAGTTCATGTCCTTCAGCTACAAATAAAACAAAAAGCACAATGTTGACTGTGCAGCAGTAAATCTAATCCAGGCCAGACCTTGACCATTATTAATTTTACCAGTTTCTTTTACAATTATATGAAAGAACATAAAGTTAAAAGTAGGAGAAGCTAATTTGGCTTTGTGCCTGCTCCATCACTCGATGAGATCATGGTTAATTTGATTGTGGCCTCAATTCCACTTTCCTACCAGCCCCAAGTAATCCTAGACTCTTAATCAAGTCTATTTAACAAAACATGCATGAAATATATTCAAGGGTCCCAGCTTCCCTGGGAAGAGAATTCCACAGACTAACTCTATAAAGTAAAAAAAACTCTATACACTATCTTCTAAACTCTGCCACAAGGGAAAACATTTCCACAGCATCAAACCTGCCAAGTGTCCCAAGATCTTAGAAGTTTCAGTAAGATTACTTTGCATTCTTCCAAACTCCAATGGGTATAGGTTCAATTTACTTAACCTTTCCTCTTAACAGATTCCCTTCATCTTAAAGAAAGAAAAAGTGTGGTTTGCAACACTTATAGAGGACTAATGGATCACTCCCAAGTTGCAAATGCTTGCTCAGGTTCCTGCTACAATAATTACAATCTATTCAAGGCACTGATTCAATTAAATAATTTAAAGGACAAATCAAAACAAAGAAAATTACTGGGTTCTATATTGAATTTCTCTTATCAAATCCACAAGTCTAAAATGGCTCAGAAGGAAAGGACACCGATTACTTTAATATCCTTACCTCCAGACAGAGTTCTGGGTTCAATTCCCACCTACTCCAGAGAGGTTTAATAATATCTCTGAACAAGTTTCAGAATTCAGTAGTTATGCCAGTATTAAAACAGAAATAGAAATATTAACAGCAGCGCTTTAAGGTTAAAGAGATTTGCTGGTTTAATTTGGGATAGATTAATAAAAGGAATGTGGCTATGTTTTGTACAGTATAAATCTACAAATGATTATGGAATAATCTTAAATTGTCCAAAGCATATGAGCAGAAAGCAGGAACAGGGTACTGAGTTAGATGCTCAGCTATGAACATTTTGAATAGTGAAACAGGTTCAGAGGATTTACTCCAGCTCTTATTTTCAATATTCTGTGTTTCTATGTTCCACTCTTCACTTTTGAGCAGGAAAACAAATTAATAAAATATGAAAGTAACAAAGGGCAAGTTTTGAGGACACAAGTAATATGAGCATTCTTTCCTTTTAAAAATGGGTAGAAAATCAGATGTTGTGGATCCACCTATGTATGAAGTTCATTTCCCCAGACAAAACTACAATAATCCAAGAGAGATCTGTTGTGTTAAAATGCAAGCATAAATGCACAGAGTAAGTTGTACAATGTGTATTTAACCTTTCATCTGCTAAACAGTCATTGCTTACAAATCTTTCTGCATTTCACAGATCAGATCAGGCATGTACCTGATCATAGTGTAGTGGTGGCAAATCCTCTCCACACACAGTTTTTTGCTCTGCATAGCAACGTTCCTGAAGCTCTTTGTCTTTAGCCAAGAAAAATCCCATCCAGGCACTAGTGGTGGAGGAAGTATGTTGCCCTGCCAACAACAGGCCAATAAGCAAGCCTGCAATTTCATCATCAGTTAGAGGGGTACCATCCCTGGAAAACATACAACAAAGTAAATTGCAGTGATTCAGTAAGAAACAAATGAAATATATAACATTAACCTTAGCTGGTAGGAGCAGACTAGGAGGCTGCTCTTAAACAAAAGTCCCTCAGAACGTACTCAACATAATTAGGTTGTAGTGGGTGCAAGGTTGCTGCTTTCCACATAGTTACAGATAACAGAAGAGTCTATTCACAACATCATGCCTGCTGTTTATAAGAGCTAATTAATAACTTCTGTGGGAGCGGCAGAGTCAAAATCATTGGTGACCTTTAAGTAGCAATTGGATAGGTACTTGGATAGGTGCTTAAGCTAGGACAAATGTTCAGCACAACATCGTGGGCCGAAGGGCCTGTTTTGTGCTGTATTGTTCTATGTTCTAATACAAAAACAGGAATTGCTGGAGAAACTCAGTAGTTCTGACAACATTTGTAGGGAGAAAGCAGAGTTAATATTTCCAGTCAGATGACTCTTAATCAGGACTGTTCTAATGAACAGTCACCAGACTCAAAGCATTAACAATGCTTTCTCCCCACTGATGCAATCAGACCTGCTGAGTTTCTTGAGCAATTTCTGTTTTTGCTTCAGATCTCCAACATATACAGTCATTTAACCAACTGCTTTTCTAGACCGATGCAAATTCTTTCTTCACGACATATCCAATTATCTGTTGAAAGATTATTATCCTTATAGACTATTGCGCACACAGTATAAAAACAGATGCACTTTTTTTTAAAACAGAGGAGAACCAAAGTGATTGATAAACACAGCAATACTGATTTGGAAAGCACCACCTTTTTAAAAATTCAAACTTTGTTATTCCAACTACAAGAACAATTTATTCACCCTTCCATACTTGGCCATAACACTCACTTGTAGGTGGCCTCCAATAAGGTCTGCAATATGTCATTCTCCTTCTCACTTGAACCTCTGCGTTTCTGGATTACCTTAAAGAAGATATTCTTGATTTCTCGGTGCGCTCTGTCCCTCCGCCTATCCAGAAAGACAGGAATGTTTTGATGATTTAAAAATTAAAAAATGTATATAAAACTTTTACAAAGCTTAATAAGATGACAAAAGTACACATGTGCCAGCTAGAAAACATTAATCGAAAACATGATGCAAAATCAATTTGCATAAATCCAACTAATCAAGAATATCTCAAGCTGCATTCAGCCAAATGTTCTAGCTCTACCTGCCATTTTAGAACTTGGTATTTCCTCTTCCTCCTTTGGTACAAATTTCATAAAGGTATTTTCTGCTTACCAGGGTCTAGCTCCTCAGGCTGGCAGCAACACCCCACCTCCCCCCCCCACCTTTCCCCCGCCCCGCCCAAAAAAATAAGATGGTATATAAGCATTATGTACTAGCCTAACAGATTATATTCTGAAGTGTAACTTTTGTTCTTTTAGAACAGTGTAATCATTTGATAAGAAATGCTACAGAAGATTCACAAGGAAGCATACATAATAAACTTAAGACACACACAATATTAGTTTTAAACATGGGAATTCTCCTTTAACATTTTCTAAACAATTATTGTTTGGTTAAGGGGTCAGGCTTTGCCACTTTGCCTCCTATTCATTACCTAAAACTGGGAAGAGGTAACCAACCAGGAAGAAGCCAGGCAGCATGGGTAAATCCACCATCGAGGTCAGCATAGAGCTGTGCAATCTGTTCATTCAGCAGATTTCGTATCTCTTTCCCATGTAAGCAACTGCTAGCTGTTAAAATGATCAGCTCTGACAAAGCCTCAAACAAATCTAAAAAATAAAATGACAGAGCAAATAAGAGAGTCATTAAATAAGAAATGTGTTTTGAGTTCGAACATTTTATGCTAGGAAATAATATACTGGTATTAATACAAGCACATATGGATCTTTTGGACGTAACATTTCCCATAATGAAAGCTAATCAAAATCCTTACTTGGAGGTAACGCATGGAGGTATTTGGAATCCTAAAAACCTGAAATTTTAATCATTACAATCAACAGTTTGCCAGCTCTCACCATGAAAATGTCAAGTGTGCTAAATTCAACACTTTAAAAAGCAATATCCATCTCCACATCTCATCCCATGCTTGCAGATTCATACCCCTTTGGCTTTGAACAAATCCTCATTTAAGGTGTACCCCTGGTCCTGAGGACCACGACTTTAAATGAAACATTGATTTCTATGGGATCTTATGTAAAAGTTGAGTTTGGACATTTCTTGCCCAGAGAAACCAAACTTGGCATTGTATCACTGGACTACCAATCCTGATTGCATTCATCCAGATTAGTACATTGGGGACAGGTGTTCAAATCTCATCACAGGAATTGGTGGAATTTAAATTCATTTATTAAGATGCAAAATTTAAAGTTTGTCTCAGTATTGCTGCCGTGAAATTATCAATTTTCATAAAACTCGTCTGGTTCTCTAATATCCTCGAGGGAATGTGTCATCCTCACATAGTCTGGCCTACATATGACACCAGACTCACAAAGACTCTGAAATGACCAGTGATAGGGCTGACTAAGCTACTCAGTTCAAGGACAATTAGAGATGAATAATAGTCTTGATAATGACATGAAAGAATATCATGAGTACTGAGCATTGCTCACTGATATAACTTGCAAACAAAATAAATTAATAAATATAAAAGGGAATACAGAGCTACTTTTGGAAATGCTGCACATTTTAGACGCTGACATTCATTAGCAAAATAATCTTTAGAATAAACATAAAACTAAAAAAAAATGCAATAAAAATTTAAATAATATTAAATTGCAGTCGCTATTGTTTTTGGTATTGCAGGTAGCCAGTGAAGTCCCAGGACTGTTTGTACAGTACTGACCAATGTCTGGAACTAGATGGAGATCAGGAATTCATTGCAAGTGCAGAATGTAATGGAATTAAAACAGCAGCTAAAGTAGCATTGGCAATGGATATGAGTAAGAGGAAGGTGGAAAGAGGCTCCTTAGACAGTACCTTCTAAACCCAAAACTGCTACCATCAAGACAAGGACAGCAGTTACATGGAACATCATCACTCACAAGGTCCCCTCAAAGCCACTCATCATCCGAACATGGAAATATATTATCGTTCTTTCAGTGCTATTGGGTCAAAATCCTGGAGTTCATTCCCTAACACATGTCGGGAATCTAATCTAATCTAATCATTGTGAGTCTCCCGACACCATATAGGTTGTAGCAAATCAAAGCAGCAGCTCACCAACATCTTATCAAGGGCAATAAATGCTGGCCCAGCCAGTGACACCCACATACCATGAATTCATTTTTAAAAAGGAGCTAGGAGGAGATATACTGACGGTAAGGCAAGTCGCAAGTAGAACAGGAGATACAAGGGAAATGCCGAGTACTAGCAATGGACAAGGGACGGTAAAAGTAAGACCAGAGGATGAAAACAGGGACTGGGTCACAAGAGGGATTTCAAGACTGGAAAAGTCAACTTTTAACAGGTATAGTGACCTACTTTATTAATGGCAGTAAAGTAAAACAATATTAAATTAGTGAACTTTAAGGAGACAATTCCCGTATACAATAATTTTCTCTCGTGGTGAGGGATTTCTACTAATCTTACAATGTTTCAAATACACCAGCTATATTGGTATAGGAACAGACACTCTGTTAAGTAGTAACCATTTTGTTCCTGTGAATTTGTAAACAAATTACATGATGATATCCAACCAAACAATTCAATAGTTAATCAGAATGTTTATGTTTGCTTTTTGTGGCTGCTAGTCTGTCAAGCTTCAAAACAGTTCAAGTTGCTAGGCTGGCAGGAAATCATTGTGGAGGAAGTTATGGCAAAACAAAATTCAGAGTGTGCCTTTCTGTGCAAAACATAAAAAGATAGGATGGTCAGATTTTCTGGATGAGTTTTTAAAAGTCTCTTTCAAGATTTAATTAATGTCAGAGCTTGTTGCTTATGTTAACCATTCATGACTACAGCCGAAAAAAGTGCACCCATTTGTCAGCAACAAGCATTAAGCACTGTGTTCTAAGCTGGTAGATATTCCATGGTATTACATATGTAAAATTGGTTGGTATGTTATTGTAAAAGGATCACGCTCAATACATAATGCATACTATTCTGCTGCTGAAGTGAATCAATGTCACTTAAATGGCAAAATGTGTGTTTAGTCTTCATTGAATATGAGGTGAGGTCCAAGTTGAACTGCTCTTGAATTGAGATTGATAAGTTCACTCAAGAGGTGAGCAATATTTAGGTTCAGAAGTCAAATAAAACCTTGTCTCTTTGTTTTCTCAGGTGTGATACTCAATTTTAAATAGTCAGGAAAGAGCATGGAACATATTTACAGGTATTTTAAGTCAACCTGTTCAAACAGATTATGACACCTCTGAGGCAAATGGGACATGAACATGGAACCAGCTGGCCTAGAAGGAGGAGCATTGCCAACTGTGCCAGAAAACCGAAAAACACTGAAGATCATTCACATGTTTTACTGGCTTTTTGTCCTTTGTTAATAGCTCATCCAAGTGTACAATCATAAGGCATAAATTAGGATTCAAGGTTTGTGCGAAGATTTGTAGCTCGGGTGCTCGTTGTTGTGGTTCTGTTCACCGAGCTGGAAGTTTTTGTTGCAAACGTTTCGTCCCCTGGCTAGGCGACATCATCAGTGCTCTGGAGCCTCCTGCGAAGTGCTTCTTTGATGTTTCTTCCGGTATTTATAGTGGTCTGTCCTTGCCGCTTCCGGGTGTCAGTTTCAGCTGTCCGCTGTAGTGGTTGGTATATTGGGTCCAGGTCGATGTGTTTGTTGATGGAGTTTGTGGATGAATGCCATACCTCTAGGAATTCCCTGGCTGTTCTCTGTCTGGCTTGCCCTATGATAGTAGTGTTTTCCCAGTCGAATTCATGTTGCTTGTTGTCTGCGTGTGTGGCTACTGGGGATAGCTGGTCGTGTCGTTTCGTGGCTAGTTGATGTTCATGTATGCGGATTGTTAGCTGTCTTCCTGTTTGTCCTATATAGTGTTTTGTGCAGTCCTTGCATGGTATTTTGTAAACTACATTAGTTTTGCTCATGTTGGGTATCGGGACAAACAGGAAGACAGCTAACAATCCGCATACATGAACATCAACTAGCCACTAAATGACACGACCAGCTATCCCCAGTAGCCACACACGCAGACAACAAGCAACATGAATTCGACTGGGAAAACACTACTATCATAGGACAAGCCAGACAGAGAACAGCCAGGGAATTCCTAGAGGCATGACATTCATCCACAAACTCCATCAACAAACACATCGACCTGGACCCAATATACCAACCACTACAGCGGACAGCTGAAACTGACACCCGGAAGCGGCAAGGACAGACCACTATAAATACCGGAAGAAACATCAAAGAAGCGCTTCGCAGGAGGCTCCAGAGCACTGATGATGTCGCCTAGCCAGGGGACGAAACGTTTGCAACAAAAACTTCCAGCTCGGCGAACAGAACCACAACAACATAAATTAGGATACCAGAATCTGGCATGCTAGGAGGAAACTTCTGAAGTAGCCACAGCCAAGAACAATTTAGCTTTGCATCAAAATTCATATTGCTTGGTTTAAATAGGCATTAGCCAACTTGGGAGTAGACACGGTCTTGTTCCAAGGTTAGGGGAGTCTAAAACTAGAATGTATGGGTTTAAGACGAGAAGGGAAAAATTTTAAATGGACCTGAAAGGTAACTTTATCACACAGAGGATGGTACATGTGTGGAATGAGGTGATAGATGAAGTGGTAGAGGTGGGTACAATTACAACATCTATAAGACATTTGGATATGTACATGGATAGGAAAGGTTTAGAAGGATGTGGGACAAACACAGGCAAATAGAACTAGTTTAGTTTAGGATAAGATCGACATGGAAGAGTTGGACTGAAGGGTCTGGTGCCATGCTGTATGACTCTATGAATATGCCAAATGAGTAAGTTCATTAAATGAAGTACAGACCTAGCAATAAAATGGGATCTTCAAGTTTGCTATGCTCAGTATTATATTTGCTCAGTGACCTGTGAAATTACGCATGGGTTTCTTTCAGTATCAGACGAGTTATGTGCTGATAATTGCATAGATTTTATAACATACACATGGCCTTCAAATTTTAATCAAAATTGCAAAATAACTTCACTGGTCAAAATTAACAATTTGGCACTTTGTGCACAATTATGAGGATGAAATATCTGAATACTTACTTTTAACTCCACTATCACCCCAGCGTTTAAAATACTCATGGGTTTCCCCTTCAATCAGAGAGATGTACTGTTTAAATTGAGCAATGTTCAGACCAGTTTTGAGCATCTTCTTTTGTTCCAAGAATATCTTGTAAGACAAGAAAGTAACAACAATAAACTGATGAAGAATTATCAGAGCAATTTTCATTTACGAAAAGAAGTCAATGCTATAAAGAAATTATCCTCTAACTTGGAACAGCTTCTTCTTAAACAACTGTGAGGGGAATGTTTTTTGCCTCAAAGTTTAAACATTTCCTATTTTGGATACATTGCTGGCCATTCCCATGTGAAGGTAATGGCAGAGTAATACTTCATTTACTCTGTCCTCAGGTGCCTCTGCTCTTAAACCATCCTGGTACAACAGAATGCCATCCGAGCTACAGCACATCCCACATGAGCAAACTGTTAGCCTCACTGAGATTGCCCTGTGCAGTAAAGAATTCTGTAGAAGAATTTCCTCCTCAACTCTGTCTTAAATGTGCAACCCCTTACTTTGAGATTATACTCGGGTTCTCGGTTCACCCAGAAGGGGAACAACCTTTCCACATCTATCCTGACAAGCCCTCTAAGAATCTTGTTTTTCCCTTCAATGTGGTCTCCTCTGAGCCTTCTAAATTTCAATGAGTATGGGTCCATGCTACTCAACCTCTCCTCATAAGATAATCCCTTTATGCTCAGGATCAATTAAATGAACCTTCTCTGCTGAATTAGCCAAGCTTGCCAAAACCTTCTTATTCCCATCTTCTCTTTCTTATGTTTAATGATACCAAAGGCACATTGCAATCGTTACCTGGTGTGAAATATTGTGACAATCCTAAGTAACAAAATTCAGGAAAGATATAAAAAAACTTTAGAAATGACAAAGATTAGTGTTTATCAGAATATTGCAATAGATCAGGGACTTCAGACATGAACAACGTTTGGAAAAATTAGGACCCTGTTCCTTGGAACAGATGAATGTAAGAGATAACTTAATAATGGTTTTCAAGATTTTTACAGAGTAGATGGAGGAAAAAGTACAGTATTGTTATAAGTAATATAGGAGACCAATATCTGAGGCCATGGGTTCAAATTCATTTTAGGATTTAGAGGGAGACAAGATGAAATGATTTCACTCAAAAGCAGGATTCTAAATCAGCAAGACTTGAAAAGGTGGTGGGAGCTTTTACATGATTTTAAAAGGAAATGAATAACTACTTCAGGATGAGGAACTTATAGAGTTATGGACAAAAAGGCATGTCGGACAAAACATGACAGCTCTCTTGAAAAGTTAGCATAGAATAAAAGGCTGTCACACTGTGAAATTCCCATAATTTCATTTAGTTTTGGCTAGCAAGCACTGAAGTAACTGAAGAGGAGGAAAAACTTGGCTCTCAAATCAGACATCGGGATCAAGACACAAACAACATTAATTGTATCAAAATCACAATGCCTATTTCCACAATGTATTACATCCCGTTGAAGATTTAATAATGTTTTCAAATAAAATGAAAATGGAAGCAGACAGGCTGATGGATTAGTTAGGCTTTCAGCTTCCACCACGTTTTATCAGAAGCGTCTTAAATAGCAACATGGATGCGTCAACTGGGGATGACAAAGTCAGAAGTCACATGTCACACCGGCGAAGGGACAAAGGTGCAGTGTTCCGAAAGCCTGTGATTTTATATAAACCTGGTGGACTATGACCTGGTGTCATGTGACTTCCATCTTCAATGATCACGGTTAGCAAAATTAATAACTACAAAAGTGATATCTTTTGCAAGTTAATCATTTCTACCATTTTCCTGATGAAAGTCGAAACATTAGCAATGTCATTCGAAATAAATTGACAGAGCTGAGAATCATTGGAGATAAATTCTGGCTATTACTGAAATATCAAGTCAGCTGAGAAACATCATCAAATAAAGTATGACATTAATGTTTTGATGCTGACACAAAGGATGACAACATATATCTGACAGAGATGATGTTACATACAAGTTCTGCAAAACTGCAACTCAGGGAATTAACTTGTAATGGAAGGTAGGCATGCATGAACCAAAAGATTTGGGAGTATTTCCTATATGCAGTGGCTGTTTCTGAGTATGTTTAGCAGCATCAAGCACATTTGAATGATCAGTTATTAGAATCCTAATGTCATGGCCAGAAGGAATGAAAAGAAATCTCAAAGAAAACTATTTACATTTTTATTTCTGTGTTTAACTTGATTCTTTAAAAAACAAACAACCTTGCTTGACTCAAAATAGCTGATGCTATGATCATATATCCAGAAGTTTCTGAACCCCATTTTATGGATGTTCCAAACCAAACTGACATGAATGGCTTGAAGATGAGTCATCTCCTCCAGGCATATTTTGGTAAAGAGAAACCTCAAAACCCATTATTTAAAATGGCTGCTCATGCTTTTACAAATACCTTTTCACCTAGTTTCTGGATAAGACAAAGCTATGCTGTTAGCTTAATGACCTTCTAATTAGACTACCAAGGTGGGCTTTTGGCAGCTGAACTACCCATCTTTAGAACATGACTGAAATAAGCTTTGTGAATTGCTGAAGTATACATCTCTGGGATGGGGACTGTTGTGGCACAATGGTAGTGTCCTTACCTCTGAGCTAGAAGGCTTGGGTTCAAGTCCCATCAGTTTAAAAAGTTATAGCGTCTCTGAACAAGGTGTATAAAAATCTCTACATCCCTGCGATTGCAAGTCAGTTGCTGTTTGCTATTTGGTACAGCAAAACTCCAGGCAGTAGGGTTGTTTGTGGGACCTGGTCATTGTCCCATTGTCAGCAACTAATGTCACCCATTCGCAGCTATTCATTCTCCCAGGTTGACTTTTATCTTTGAGTCTAGATTAGAGTGGTACTGGAAAAGCACAGGCAGCATCCGAGGACCTTCCTTTGTCTGCCCAATTGTTTTCTTCTCCCCTGGGCTCCATCTCCACCAATTGTTAACTCCTTCTTTCTACCCCAATCCCTTCCTTAGCTTATATAATATTTCCTAGCTACAATCAATTTTGAAGGGTCACTGGACCCAAAACATTAACTTTACTTTCTGTTCAATGACGCTGTCAGACTTGCTGTTTTCTATCCTGCAATTTCTATTTATTCTAGCATCTTGTTTATGTGACTATAAATATGAGTGAAGTCTAGGATCATTTACTAGCTCTTTTGTAACAAGAATTAATTGTTCTGCAGGAAACTGGGGAAAAAGAAGTTTCAGTTTGGTGCAATTCATAGATTCATACAGCGCAGAAAAGGCCCTTTGCCCCATCAAGTCTGCACCGAGCAAGTGTCCTATATGCCTTCTTAACTATCCTATTCATGTGCTCTGCTGACTTCAGGGAAATGTGAATAATCATCTCTTGTTCCTCTAAGCTACCCAGTGTCCTGTCATTCATTAAATGCTTCCTCATCCTGTTTCTTTTTCCACAGTACATCGCTTCACACTCATCAGAGTAAAATACCATCTCCACTGGTCTGCCCATCTGACCAACCCATCGATATCTTCCTTTAACCTACAGCTATCTTCAATTCACACTCATAATTTAACTACCTCTTTAATGAGGCTGGTTTCATATTCAACAATTACTGAAATCATGCGGAAAGTGATGCTCATGGACTACCGCAACTAAACTGGCAACAAGCTATATTTCAAAAGCAAAACAAGACTATACAAAACAAATGAATAAATTAATTACAAGGTGGGCTTGAGATTCTAGCATGTTACTTGCATCATATTTGCTTTACAACATTCGAACATACGCACAGGGTTTGGGATATCATAAGCAACTCCTTTGCCAAACACTGGTGTTGTCAGCCTGGAGTAAACATCCTCAGCATTCAAGTCTTCGTTTTTACTGTTGAAAAGCAAAGCTGCCGAGTCACTCCCCAGCAAATAGGTAAATGTCTTTCCAACCATTGTAAAACTAAACACTGGACCATACTGTTCAAAAAACAAAAAGAATAATATGGATTAAGAAATGCTATAAAAATAAACAACCAAATTAATTCACATTACTCTATCTTCAAAAAATACATTCGCGTAATTGCAGTTTAATAATTGCCTGCATTCACGCCAATAAATATAAACCTGGTTTTCCAACTCTGTTGGTTCACATTCATCTTATTTTAAAACAGCAACTTCTAAAAGTTCTGAAGATGCAATTTACAGCTGCATCTAATGTCTACAACACAACACATTGATGTGTTAAATTTTCAAATAGGGTGCAACTTGACGATGTTACAATCTGCTTGACAACTGCCAGCATTAGCCGTTACCCAGGTGAACTATGAATTGCTGACAGCATTCCATGGGATCAGTATCAAATTAACTGGATGAAACCAGGCACGACAGATGGATTTTATGTGGAACTAAATTACAATGTTGGTTAGTGGGATTAGACTACACAAAACCAACAGGATTACCTAAACATGTACTATCCATTTGTACAGAAATAATTAATAAATTCAGAGTGTATGGAATACTTGTCAAAAACAACTTATATTGGCTTGAGCACAACCTTGAAAGGTAATAATTAAGAATGGCAGCACCAGGGTGTCTCATTACAAGTCAATCTAATCTTGTGTAATATTTCAGAATTAATTCCACGTTTTTAACTTTATACATAACTTCAGAAATATCTACAGGAATAACTTACAAAGAATAAAAGTATCTGGAAGTTGCTGCCATGTATGGATATCAATGACAGAAAAAAATACAAGAAGCACAGGCTGGAATCAGACCATTAGTTGTAGTTTATGTAAACTGATGGAATGAGTCATCAACAGTACTGTCAGTGGGAAATTTCTCACCAATAACATGCACAGCAATGCTTAGCCAAGTACTCAGTTCCAAATTACATTACAGCCTCACTTCAAACATGAACAAAAGAGCTGATTTTCAGAAACAAGCTGAGACTGACTGCCCTTGACATTAAGGCAGCATTTGAAGGAGTACATCTCAAAAATTTGAAGGGCAGTGAAGCCAGTTGTCCCAGGCTAAACGTTGCAACCAAACTCAAGTGCTTTTCTCCATTAAGGATATTGCCATCAAGCAAAAAAGGTTTCCTTTCTCACAACTTAGTAATCCGATACAGGAGTTGCAATGCCAGTTTGATGCCAGGTATGTCGGTTGCATGGCCCAGTTACTGGCAGATGACATCAAACTACACATCCCATTGATCATTAGTGGTGGGCAATGTGCCAATCATTGTACTCTGCAGAAGATGGTTGACAATGTCCAACAATACATGTGATTCAACTGTTGGACATTTATTTAATAAAACTGACTGTGCTAAGAATTACAACAGAAACCAGTTTAAGAGTATTAATTGTGCTCCCAATGTGATGGAATTGCACATGCTAGAAGTTACACATTTTAAAACACAGAACCCTGTTTGGCATAGGCAAAGACAATTCATAGATTCATTGAAGCTTTCTCATTGGGATAAAAGGAGTCATGGAATCTGCCAATCTCTGCTACATTCCCACAGCAACACTCTGACCAATCAGAGCCTGGTTTGAGAGATAGGGTTAGCCATCAACTGTTCTTACTGCTTGACCAAGATAAGGTCCAACCTATCAACACTTTATTGTTGTGTGATAAAAATTATCATTCTTATTCTCCCCCAACTCAGTTTCTTGCATCCTAGTCCTGTTGAGTAAAAGACAAAGCTTCAATTTGGCCTCTGTAGAAATGTATTAGAAAAGCAGCCTTAAAGAATATGACAGCTAAACTTCAAATGATGTAAACAATTAGTATAAATCCTATTCAGTAGAAAGGCAAATATGTGAAGTAGACACAGTTATATATTAACTAAACACAAAGATGGATAACAGGAACATTACAAAAATAAATTTAGGAATAACAGTTTTGCGAATGCTTTCAGTCCACTGAAAGTTCACAGCAGAGGAACTTCAACCTTGAAATCAGAATTAATAATGTAAATATAAATACTAGATTATCATCTGGTCTTACAATGTAAACAAGTTTGTTGTGCTATTGGAAATTTGCATTTCTCATTAAAAGTTTTAATAGTTTTAAAGGAGTACATAATTCAAAGTGCAAATAATATTTAGCACAAAGAGTTTGATAGGTAGAGACCTTTCTTCCACATTCCATCTCCCCACCTAGACCCATAGTGCAATCTTCATTTCAAAATCCAATATTCTATGGAAGGATTTAAACCATTTGCAGAAAACTTTATTTTAGCCAGCACCTTATAAACCAGCACAATTTATATATCTAAAATACCAGAAGTTTACTGTATTATTGTGACGTCAGAGTAGTCAATTGAGGGTATAAGAAGGCTCTTTGCCTGTAAGTTTTATTTAAGGCAAATGTGCATTATTATTTCAGTGATTTATGTTGTAAGTAAAGTATAATATTGATGTGTATATCCGATGTATTGCTTAGTATGTGTTTTCACATTGATTAACCGTGGGCGGCACAGTGGCACAGTGGTTAGCACTGCTGCCTCACAGTGAGACCCAGGTTCAATTCCTGCCTCAGGCGACTGACTGTGTGGAGTTTGCAGATTCTTCCCGTGTCTGCGTGGGTTTCCTCCGGGTGCTCTGGTTTCCTGCCACAGTCCAAAAATGTGCAGGTTAGGTGAATTGGCCATGCTAAATTGTCCGTAGTGTTAGATGCAGGGGTAATAGTAAGGGAATGGGTCTGGGTGAGTGCACGTCAGTGGGTCGGTGTGGATTTGCTGGGCAGAAGGGCCTGTTTCCACACTGTAAGAAATCTAATCTAATATTTGGTGAACCGGCACACTCCTGGTCCCATAGGTGCTAGTTAATAAAAATTTTGCTCTACTTTAGTAATAACAGAAACCATGCATTGGGAGAAACTGGAACCGTATGCACAATTAACATTATTATGCCCAGTTCTCAGGGATGGAGGGAAGAAGTAAGGAATACAAATATATCATGGATCATGGCATTTAAGTCAACTTCCCTCTTTTTGCAAAGAAATGCTAAACTCATATTAGGAGTCTACTCCAACCTTTCTGCTCAGAAATGCACGTTTATTCATATTACATATAAGCACATGGGGTCAAGTAGGCAACACATGAATTAAACATGGGTTTTAAGAGTTTTAAGACATGCTCACGCTCTACAGACCATACATGGGAACAGAATTACAACACCTGGCAAAAAGAATGAAGTGTGAAGCTGACTTTGGTAAATTGCTCATTAATTGTACTGCAGAAAGAAAAAGAAAAGAAAAAGAAAATGTGCTGTTCTTTCACATTTCAAAATGGTGACTACCACACTAACAGTGCATCAAGTTTATTTTATGTATCCATTTCAACTCCTATTTTTGGTACATTTAGAAGCTTCAAAGCTAAGCTTGTGTGTTACAACGTAGGGAAATTAGCACTAACCTTACAGTATGCATTTTCTAAGAATTCAATTGGACTTCTTCCAAAGGCAATTGCATGTCCAAGGAATGGAATACTGGAATAAATATAAGGTGGGTATTTCTGAAAAAAAAAAGCAAAATCTTATAATAACAGTTATAAAATAGTAATCAAAAACAATGGATTGATACCACATGAAATAGTTCATTTGTGCCATCAGTCCCAAGTTAATATCTATCTACCATCTAAACACATAATTCTGATCACATTTACCCATTCTGTTCCTATACCTAGTGACCCAATTGCACCTTCAACATTAGCAGTTTCAGCCTCAACTAATAACATGTGGGTGAATTCCACAATCTCACAAATCAAGACAAATAGTACTTACCACGCATAAAATAATTGTATTTAATTTTCTAATAAATGCCCTTCAACAACTGAAAATAATCTCCCAATAAATAGGACAATGATCATAAGATAAGTTCATTTAATATTATATCACCCTATAATCTGCATGCTTTGAATGAATACTTTGCAATTTTCAAGTCTTCTCATTTGTATTGTTCATAATAAGGACTATCCTACTTGTACTTTTTGGAAAGCCTCACATCTCCTTGCAATCATGTGGAGATTAACACTGCATAGCACTCTAATTATCATTTTAATAGCCTTATCAACTTCAAGTCTTGCCTTTAATGATATGTCCATCTGACACATTTTATATCCTCCTGCCCACTAGGCTAACAATGTATTTTTAATCCAAAAAATTAACCATACTGTCTGTTAGGAATTACCTTGCAACTCCCTCTGTGACCAACATCTTCCATTGTTGTGCTGAAAAGCAAGAATGCACTAATGGTAATTAGTCTCGTTGGATTTGTCCTACTTTTTGTGGAAGAGACATCACTGAATAGCTTCCCACTTTCTCAGTTGGACCCAGTGCTGCAGCTATTCTGGGACAGTTTGGATAGAAGCATTCTTCTTCTGGAGCAGCCAGAATTTTGGATTTTATCAGAACTTGTAGCCTTTAATATTTCCAGTGTGATCAGTTGTTTGTTGGCATCACATGGTGTGAATCAAATTTACTAAGGTCTGGCATCTGTGACAGTGGAGACCATAAAACGGACTTGAGAAAGATCATCCAATTAAGGCCTTCTGGTTGAAAATGGTTGTGAATGCTTTTCCTTGTTGTTTGCATTCATGGGCTGGGTTTAAGTGTCATTGAGGATCGTGATGCATTTGGAGGTTCCCTGTCTTCCTCCTTTTGGTCCTTTACCTGCTCACAACTATTGTGGTAGAACAGCAAAGTTTTAATCCGAACTGTCATTTACAGGATCACTTGGCTGTGTACAACATCTGCTCCTGCTATTGAGCACACATGTTGTCCTTCATCAAAACTTCACTAGGTTCCAATCTAATTCTCAGATAGGTCTGGTGTTGCTCCTCCACACACATTATTGAAGAAGATTCGGGCACTCAGTTTCATAGTTACAATAGTAGCATAGAGATGTGCCAGGCCAGGGGCTTATATGTTGTGGTGGAATACACTTTTGTTGTTTTTGTTTTTGATACCTAGTTTTAAGTTCCAGTTAAAGTTTCATAACATCACTCATGTTACTAGCAATCACTTCAGGAAATATCTTACCTTCTCATGAGCAAAGACCAAATGTAAATCTTCCCCATTTTAATCAATGACACCCAGGAGTGGTGTTCTTAGATTTTCTAGAGCAGCAAATCTTCTCAGTAATATTTTAATGTGTTGTCTATTATAATTGTTCATTTATTTTAGAAGTTTCATTTTGATGTATCAGCTGCATGAAGTTCTCCGTACATTAATTTTGCCCCTCTTCGTTTCAAGTGGGCTTACAACAAAACAACAAATATTTTTATTAAAGGCAAACTACAAAGCAGGAATCGTGGAACCCTACACTGACTTTGGCAATGGGCATCAACAGAGTTTCGGCGAACAGTCCACCCTGAAGGAAACCATTACATCATAGCTGGCTATTAGTGGACTAATTCAAACATAACAACAGATGCATTCAAAACAAACCTATTATTTCACAATTAAACATTTTGAATTTTGATTCTAATTTTGATCGCATTAGAAAAAAGGAACGAATCGCTATAATTCTGATCGAACACTAGCTCACACACGAAATAACTTGGGTAAAAAAAAGATGTGACATGAAGTACACTTGTCAGCATTTCTTTCATGCCCATTAATTGTTCCGAATGGATATTTTCAAAATGTAAAAGCAAGAATAAAAAGGACATTTTAAAAAATCGTACATACCACACCCTTCTGATTTTCGGTCTGTTTTAAAGTCATTTTAGAGAAATACGCCACACTCAAGATAAAAGCTGAAGTGACCAGCACGGTAGATGTCAAACTGCCCTCCGCCACTCTCTCCACGGCATTTTCTATCAGAGAGGTGCCAGCCTCCAGCAGTGGCAGCATCTTCCTCCTCTTTCTCCCCGTCTGCACTAGCGAACTTCGGCAGATTAGGAAGCTGTGACAGCAGGGAAGATCTGGTGGAAATGGAGCAGAACTGCGGTAGAGGAACAATGATCTTCTCAGCGAATCCGCGGGTCGCTGGCCTCTGACTGAGGCAGTAACCCCTCTCAGACAGAGGGACAGGAAGCCTCACACTGAGGCAGTGAGATAATGTCCTCTCGGAGAGGCAGCAGAATATACCATGTCCCTCTCGCTGAGGTAACGGGACAATATCCCTCTTACTGAAGCAGTGGGATAAAGTATATCCTCACAGAATATGGAATACGCGATGTTCCTTTCACTGATCAGTGGGCTATGTCCCTCACGGAGGAAGTGGGATTCGGTATATTCCTCTCTCAGAGGCATGGGATACAGTATAACCCTCAGAGGTAGAGATACAGTATGTCCTTCTCATTGAGGAAGTGAGCTACACTATGCCCCCTCCCCCTCAACAGCAGTGGGATACAATATGTCCCTCCAGTGAGATAGTATTTCTTTCTCACTGAAGCAATGAGCTACGCTATGTCTCCTCAGCAGCAGTGGCATACAGTATTTCCCTTTCTGAGCCAGTGGGATACAATCTGCCGTTCTCACTGACACAGTGAATGGTGCTTTTCGCGCGACCAATCCCCCTACTGTGGCTACAGACTGGCTACACTCAACTCTGCAGCTCTCATTGGCTAATCGTCGCTCTACCCATATCTGACTATATGATGTCACAATACGAGGCCCACCCTCAGTGGATAGTCCCGCCCCCACCCCATACCCCGCGATTCTCTACTTGCCCTTGTACACACGCGTACTGCCCCAATACAGGCCTACGTTTATCAACATTTTTCTTCCGCAAATAAAACGTCCCAGGTATCAGGAGAAAGGCAGCTTACACATTTAATGGCATAAACTACATAGAAGCTGGAAATCTACAAATTACTGACAGTTTACAGCATCATCTGGTTTATTGTGAATTACGCTTTCACAGATTATGGGCATGTCTGAACTGAGCAGCTTGCAGGTTTCAGCGGGCAGTTAAGACCAACCACATTGATGTGGAGGCCAGTATGGGTAACGATAGGCAGAATTCCTTCCCTGAAGATTTTGACAATTGAGGGCAGCTGTTACTGTCATCATTACTGACACGAGTTATATTTCAGATTTAAAGGTGTTCAACAAAATGTCATAAGAGTGTTGAAGGTAGTATATTGGCATAGACAGAATTATTGGTAAGCAGTGATTGGGAATGTTTTTTTAAGATTGCCCAACTTGGCAATATGGTTCCACAGAGTTCAGTGCTGGGATCACAACTCGGAGGAACGAACCAAATGTACTGTAACCAAATTTACAGATACAAAAAAAATCAGTGCAAATGCAAATTATAAGGAGCATTCAAACAGTTTACAGAGTCAGGCGAAAGTGAAGACTGCAGATTCTGGAAACCAGAGTTTAGATTAGAGTGGTGCTGGAAAAGCACAGCAGGTCAGGCAGCATCCGAGGAGCTGGAAAATCAACGTTTCGGGCAAAAGCCCTTCATCAGGAAATGGTTTGCAGAGAGATCCTAATAGTCTAAGTGGGTAAAAAGTTGGCAAATGGAGTATAATGTGGGATAATAAGAAATTGTTCATTTTGGATAGAAGAACAGAATTATTTAAATGTAGTAAAAACTGCAATACAAAGGAATTTGGAGGTACCATTGTAAGAAACACAGAAAGCCAGCACAGAGGTGCAGGTGGTGATCAGGAAGGTTGGCCCTTATTTCAAGGGGCGTGGAGTATAACAGTAGGGAAGTCATTCTGCAACTGTTCAAGATTCTGGTAAAACCACATCTGGAGAAGCAATTTTGGTCCCTTTATGGAATGATATTATTTTCTTAAAGACAATTCAGAGAAGGTTCACTAAGATGATTCCCAGGATTGTTTTACAAGCAAAGGCTAAACTGGTTGGGAGAAATTGAGATCTGCAGGTGCTGGAGATGCAGAGTCGAGATTGTGTTGCTGGAAAAGCACAGCAGGTCAGGCCCTTCCTGATGAATGGCTCTGGCTCAAAACATCGATTCTCCTGCTCCTTGGATGCTGCCTGACCTGCTGTGCTTTTCCTGCAACACACTCTCTAAACTGTTGAGGAGTCTACGCACTGGAGTTTAGAAGCATGAGAGGTGATCTTGTTGGAACTTACAGGATTAGGTGGAAACAGGCCCTTTGGCCCAACAGGTCCACACCAACCCTCCGAAAAGTAACCCACCTAGACCCACTTCCTTCTGACTAATGCACCTAACACCATGGGCAATTTAGCATGGCCAATTCATCTGGCCCCCACATCATTGGAATCTGGGAGGAAACCGGAGCACCCGGAGGAAACCCACACAGACGCAAGGAGAATGTGCAAACTCCAAACAGACAGTTGCCCAAGGCTAGAATTGAACCTGGGACTCTAGCACTGTGAGGCAGCAGTGCTAACCACTAAGCCACCGTGCCACCCCAAGGTTCTCGACAGGGTAAATGCTGAGAGGATTTTTGCCTCATAGGAGAATCTAAGATGAGAGGGCATTGTCTCAGAATAAAGAGATATCAATTAAGACAGAGGAGGAGAAACTTCTTCTTTCAGGTCATTGAGAATTTTTGTAATTATTTGTCACAGAGAGTTGAGAAGGAACAGTCCTTGTGTATATTTAACATTGAGATAGATAGATTCTTGATCAGTAGAGAAATCAAGGATCAGATCAATAATGATCCTATTGAATGTAGAGCAAGCTAAGGGGCTGAACGGCATACTCCTGTTTCTATTTCTAATGGTTGTATTAATTGAACTCAGATTTCAGGCACTGAGCTCTAGATAGCTGAAGGCACAGCCACCCATGGTGGTGTAAAGGGAACAGAGCAGTTTTGTGATGTTTATAGGAAAGCTCAATGAATACCAAGTGTACAAAATTCAGGGAGGTGACTAACATTAAGGTAGGAAATAGTAAGTTTTTAGATGAGCTCAGAGTAAGACAAAATTTAAATCATGATTACAGTACATGTATGTTAATGCACAGCTTATAACAAATAGGAATGGTGGCAGAAGGGCAGGAGTGAATCATTAACTATTCCTGGGTACAAGTCTACATCATAAGCCATAGGAGTAGTAGGTCATTCAGCTGATCGAGTCTGCTCCCCATTCAGTGCGATATTGGCTGATCTCATCTCTATTTTCTTGCTTTTTCTCTAAAAGCCCGAATTCTCCTACTCATTAAAAATCTATCTCAGCTTTGAATATACTTAACAAACCAGCCTTGACAGCCCTCTATAGTAAAGAATTCCCCTGATTCTGAGAAAAGAAATCTCCTTGCTATTGAGGTTCACCAGACTGATTCCCGGGTTGGTATGACTAACATGAAGAAAGACTGGGTCAACTGGGCTTGTACTCACTAGAATTTAGAAGAATGGCAGGGTGGGGAGATCTAATAGAAACATACAAAATCATGATAGGACTGGACAGGCTAGCTGCAGGAAGAATATTCACAGTGTTGGGAAAGTCCAGAACTAGGGGTCACAGTCTAAGAATAAGGGGTAAGCCATTCAGGACTGAGATGAGGAAGAATTTCTTCACTCAGAGTTGTAAACCCTGTGGAATTCTCTACCACAGAAAGCTGTTGGAGCCAGTTTGTCAGACATATTCCAGAAGGAGCTTGCAGTGAAAGGCATCAAGCGATATGAGAGAAAGTGGTACTGGGATGCTAAATTGCATCATCATATTAAATGGTGGTGCAGGCTCAAAGGGCCAAATGGTCTACTCCTGCATCTGCTTTCTATGTTTCCAAGTTTATCTCTATCCAAGTACGAGGCCCCTTATTCTGAGACTATGCCCTATGATATTTGACTGTCCCCAAAGGGGATCAATCTTTCCATATCTACTGCTAAGAATCTTGTATCTTGCAATAAGGTCACTTCTCATAGTTCTAAACTCCAATGAATACAGGTCCAATCTACTTAACCCCTCCAGTAAGATAGTTCCTCCAGACCTGGTATCAATCTTGTGAATCTTCTCTAGGATGCCTCCAATGCCAGGACATCTTTCCTTAATTAAGGAGACCGGAAATGTTCAGTACTCCAGTTGTGGTTGGACTAGTGCCTTGTGTAGTATTAGCAAAACCACCACACTTTTTATGTTCATTCCCTTTGAAATAAAAACCAAAGTTACATTTGCCTTCCCTATTACACTGAACTTGATTCATAAAAGAAAACTCCAAATGCTTTTATTTAAATAATATCTAGCTCCTCTATTTTTCCTGCCATAGAAACAGAATATAGGAGCAGGAGTAGGCCATTCAATATGATCATGGTTCATCATCCAACTTCATAGCCAATTCCTGCTTTCTCGCCATGTTCTTCAATTTCTTTCATCTTAAGAACTAGATCTACATCTTTCTTGAAAGGTTTCAATATTTTGGTCTCAACATTTTCCTGTGGCAGAAAACTCCATAAACTCAGCACTCTCTCTATGAAGAAATACCTACTCATCTGTGTCCTAAAGGGACTACCCCCTTGTACTGAGACTGCGGCCCCTGATTCTGTACTCCTGGTCATTGAAACTATCCATCCTGCATCAACCTTGTTGAAATTTTATAGGTATTTATGAGATTCCTAGTGAATATAATCCTACTTGTGGAAGAGCTGGTGTTGGACTGGGGTGGACAAAATTAAAAATCACACAATACCAGGTTAGAGTCCAACAGGTTTATTTGGAAGCACTAGCTTTCGGAGCGCTGCTCCTTCATCAGGTAGCTGTGGAGCAGGTAGCAGGAGTAGAAAATAGAGAATTTGTAGCAAAAGATCAGTGTCATGCAACTGAAATGACATATTGAACAAACGTAGATTGCTGTTAATTCATTCATCTTTTAGAATGGGTTGCAGTTTCGGTTCAACATAGATTCTAGAACGTTACAGCACAGTACAGGCACTTCAGCCCTCAATATTGCGCCGACCTGTAAAATTAATCTGATGCCCATCTAACCTACTCTGTTCCATTATTATCCATATGAATGTCCAATATTCATTTAAATGCCCTTGAAGTCGACGAGTCCCTCCCCCCCCGACCTATCACCTTCATCCCCTCCCCCACTCACCTATTGTACTCTCTGCTACTTTCTCCCCACTCCCACCCTCCTCTCACTTATATCTCCATCCTTCAGGCTCTCTGCCTGTATTCCTGATGAAGGGCTTTTGCCTGAAACGTCTATTTTACTGCTCCTCAGATGCAGCCTGAAATGCTGTGCTCTTCCAGCACCAGCAATCCAGAATCTGGTTTCCAGCATCTGCAGTCATTGTTTTTACTGTTGCAGGCAAGCCATTCCACAGCCCCACTACTCTCTGAGTAAAGAAACTACCCTTGATACTTGTCCTATATCTATCACCCCTCAATTTAAAGCTACGTCCCCTCGTGTTAGCCTTCACCATCCGAGGAAGGAGGCTCTCACTGTCCATCCTATCTAACCCTCTATTATCTTATACATCTGAATTAAGTCACCTCTCAATCTTCTTCTCTCCAATGAAAACAGCTTCAGTTCCCTCAGCCTTTTCTCGTAAAACCTTCCCTCCATACCAGGCAACATCCTAGTAAATCTCCTCTGAACCCTTTCCAAAGCTTCCACATCCTTCCTATAATGCAATGAATAGAACTGCACGCAATACTCCAGGTGCAGCCTTACAAGCATGACCTCATGGCTCTAAAACTCAATCCCCCTACCAATAAACGCCAACACATCATATGCCTTCTTAACAACCCTATCAACCTGAATGGCAACCTTCAGGGATTTATGCACCTGGACACAGAGATCTCTCTGTTCATCTACACTGCCAAGAATTTTACCATTAGCCCAGTAGTCTGCATTCCTGTTGCTTCTTCCGAAGTGAACTATCTCACACTTTTCTGCATTAAACGCTATTTGCCACTTCTCAGCCCAACTCTGCATCTTATCTATGTCCCTCTGTAACCCACAACATCCTTCGGTACTATCCACACCTCTGCCTACCTTAATGTCATCCGCAAATTTACTAACCCATCCTTCTATGCCTACCTCCAGATCATTTATAAAAACAGATCCTTGCGGCACACCACTGGTAACTGAGCTCCAGGGTAAACATTTTCCATCAACCATCATCCTCTGTCCTCTTTCAGCTAGACAATTTCTGATCCAAACCACTAAATCACCTTCAATCCCAAAACTCCATATTTTGTGCAATAGCCTACTGTGTGGAACCTTATCAAACGCCTTAGTGAAGCCCACATACACCACATCAACTGCTTTACCTTCATCCACCTGTTTTGCCATCTTTTCAAAGAACTCAATAAGGTTAGTGAGGCACGATCTACCCTTCACAAAACCATGTTGACTATCCCTAATCAAATTATTCCTTTCCAGATGATTATAAGTCCTATCTCTTATAACCTTTTCCAGCACATTACCCACAACCGAAGTAAGGCAAACTGGCCTATAATTACCAGGATTGTCCCGACTCTCCTCCTTAAAGAAGGGAACAATATTTGCTATCCGCCAGTCTTCTGGCACTACTCCTGTTGACAATGACATAAAGATCGAAGCCAAAGGCTCTGCAATCTCCTCCCTGGCTTCCCAGAGAATCCCAGGATAAATTCCATCCAGCCCAAGGGTTTTATCTATTTTCAGATCTTCCAAAATTGCTAAAACCTCTTCTTTGTCAACCTCAATCCCATCTCAACTTGTAGCCTGTATCTCAGTACTCTCACTAACATTGCCCTTTTCCAATGTGAATACTGACGAAAAGTATTCATTAAGCGCTTCCACTATGTCCTCAGATTCCACACACAACTTTCCACTACTATCTTTGATTGGCCCTAATCTTACTCTAATCATTGTTTTATTCCTGATATACGTATAGAAGGCCTTAGGGTTTTCCTTGATCCTATCCACCAACAACTTCTCATTGTCCCCTCCTGGTTCTTCTTAGCCCTCTCTTTAGATCTTTTCTGGCTAATGTATAACTCTCTAGTCACTAACTGAGCCTTCACGCCTCATCCTCACATAAGCCTCCTTCTTCCTCTTGACAAGAGTTTCAATTTCTTTAGTAAACCTTGGTTCCCTCTCTCAACAACTACCCCACTGCCTGATGGATACATATTTATTAAGGACTCGCAGGAGCTGTTCCTTGAATAAGCTCCACATTTCAAGTGTGTCCATCCACTGCAGTTTCCTTCCACATCCTATGCATCCTAATATTCATTAATATGTAAATCCCATAACTTCTTTAAAGTCACATTATTAAGATAACTTAAGGCTTTACAAAAAGGTGATACCTCAGCTCAGACAATGCATTAAAGGTGTGAGGTTAGAGTCTGTCTGTATCCCAATTGAGTCAGACTGGTTCTACTTCCAAAGTGGAATTTATAAAATATTACATGGATTCGCAGATGTGAATATTGTGCACTTCTTGAGCAAAACAGAATGTATCTGCAAATATAATTCTGCAATTGCAAATTTACCCCATTGACTTATATGTATGTGTGTGTGTGCATGTGAGAGAGAGAGCGAGAATCAGCCTGTGTGAGAGAGAGAGAGAGTGTGAGAGTGTGCGTGTGTGTGTATGAGAGAGGGTCTGCATGAGTGTGTGAATATGTAAGAGTGTTGTGTGAGAGAGAAAGTGTATAGTGTAGTGAGGTCACCTTTCATGTGACATGAACCCAAGGCCATCCTCATGGGTACTGAACTTGGCTATCAGCCTCTGCTCAGCCACTCTATGTTGTTTTGTATCCCAAAGTCAGCCTTAGAGAATGGACATCTGAAAATCCAATGCTGAATGTCTCTGACCACTGAAGTGTTCCCCAACTGGGAGAAAACACCTGTCTGGCATTGTTGTGCTGTGTCCATCCATTTGTTGTCGCAGCGTCTGCTTAGTCTCGCTAATGTACCAGGCCTCATAGCGTATGAGATAGACAATGTTGGCCAAGTCACATGAGTACCTGGTGCGTATATGGTGGGTGTGTTCCCACATGTCCCACATATCGACACTCTAGATATATCTTGCAGTGATTGCCATGACAGGGTTGTTCGATTTTGTCGTCGATGTTGTCCTGAAGGCTGGGCAGTTTCCTGCGTACAATAGTCTGTTTCAAGTTTGGCAGTTGTTTAAAGGTGAGAAGTGGAGGTATAGGGAAGGTCTTGGCGAGGTGCTCACCCTCATCGATAATGTGTTGCAGGCTGCGAAGAGCACGGCATAGTTTCTCCGCTCCTGGGAAGTACTGGACAATGAAGGGTACCCTATCGGTTGCATCCCATGTCTGTCTCCTGTGGAAGTCATTACGAGTTCTCGCTGTGGCATGTCAGAATGGATGATCGATGAGTTGAGCATCGTATCCTGTTCTTATGAGGGCATCCTTGAGCACCTTCAGGTGTCTGTCACGTTCCTCCTCATCTAAACAGATCCTATGTATGCATAGGGATTGTCCGTAGGGGATGGCTATTTGATATGTTTAGGGTGGAAGCTAGAGAAGTGTAGCATCGTGAGGCTATCCGTGGTTTGCAGTAGAATGAGGTACTGATGTGCCAGTCCTTGATGGAGTTGCATGTGACCAAGAATAAGACAGATACTAAAGAGTAGTCCCTAGGAGATCTGATGGTGGGATGAAACTTGTTGATATCACTGCATAGTTGTTTCAGTGACTCCTCGCTATGGGTCCAGAGGAAGAAAATGTCATCAATATACCTGGTGTATAGTGCTAGTTGGAGGACTTATGCAGCAAAGAAGTCTTGTTCAAATCTGTGCATGAAAATGTTGGCATAATGGGGTGCAAGTTTGGTTCCCATGGCTGTTCAGGCATCTGGATGAAGAACTGGTTGTCAAAGGTGAAAACTTGGCCTAAGATGAAGCAGATGAGTTTGGGAGAAGATTTGTAGCTCGGGTGCTCATTGTTGTGGTTCCGTTCGCCGAGCTGGGAATTTGTGTTGCAGACGTTTCGTCCCCTGTCTAGGTGACATCCTCAGTGCTTGGGACCCTCCTGTGAAGCGCTTCTGTGATCTTCCCTCCGGCATTTACAGTGGTTTGGATCCACAGATTCAATCAATAGCACATCGACCTGGACCCAATATACCGACCACTGCAGCGGACAGCTGGAACTGACAACCGGAAGCGGCTGATTCAAACCACTCCAAATGCCGGAAGAAAGATCACAGAAGCGCTTCACAGGATGCTCCCAAGCACTGAGAATGTCACCTAGACAGGGGACGAAACGTCTGCAACACAAACATGAAGTCGATGAGTTGTAGGATGGTGCTTGGAGATTGGCAGTTGTTTGTATTGAGTACTGAGGCTGTTGCAGTGATGATGTCATCATGGAGGATGCTGGTGTAGAGTGCTGAAACGTATATTATGATGAGGAATGTTCCTGGTTTGACTAGTTTGTGGGTGCTGAAGTGTCTGTAGAAAATCTGTAGTGTTGCGACAGAAGCTGGAGTTCCCCTGTACATTGGGTTTCAAGATGCCCTTGACATAGCCAGAGAGGTTCTCATACAGGGTCCCATTGCTTGATATGATGGAACATCCAGATGTGTTTATGTATCCTTGAAAGGCAGTAGAATTCCCCTACACGAGAAGTACATGGGATGAGAGTGTATTGGGAACTCTGAAGGACTGGATCAAAAGTCCTGATAAATGTTTTAGCTCATGGGTGTGTTCTTTGGTCAGATTAGCCGGTAGTTGCCTTTAGTGTTCTTTGTTGTTCAATTTTCCTTGCAGTAGTCTGTTCTATTCTGAATGATGATGACGCCTCTTTTATTTGCTGGTTTGATGACAATGATGCTATTAGTTTTGAGAGTGTTGGATGGCATTATGTTTTGATCAGGTGATGTTTTGCTCTACCTTGTGGGTGCAGCTAATGGATCTGTTCGGATGAGGAGGAATGTGATGGACACCTGAAGGTGTTCAAGGATGCCCTCATAAGAACAGGGTATGATGCTCAACTCATAGATTGCCAGTTCTGATGTGCCACAGCAAGAAACCTTAATAACCTTCTCAGGAGACAGACATGGGATGTAACAGATAGGGTACCCTTCGTTGTCCAGTACTTCCCGGGAGCAGAGAAACTACGCCATGTTCTTTGCAATCTGCAGCACATTATCGATGAGGATGAGCACCTTGCCAAGACCTTCCTTACGCCTCCACTTCTTGTCTTTAAGCAACTGCCAAATCTTGGACAGACCATTGTCCGCAGCAAACTGACAACATTGACCACAACACAGTACATACAACCCTGTCACGCCAACCACTGCAAGATGTGTCAGAGTGTCGACATGGATACCATTGTTACATGTGGGGACACCACCCATCGTGTACACAGCAAGTATTCATGTGACACGGCCAATGCTGTCTCTCTCATACGTTGCAGGCAAAGATGCCCCGAGGCATGGTACTTTGGCAAGACCAAGCAGACGTTACAACAAATGAATGGACACCATGCAACAACTGCCAGACAGGGATGTTACCTTCCCGACAGGGAACACTTCAACAGTCAGGGACAGTTGGCCTCAGATCTTCAGGTGACTATCCATCAATGTGGACTTTGGCATGCACAACAATATAGAGTGGCCGAGCAGCAGCTGATAACAAAGTTTGGTACCCATGAGGATGGCCTCAACCAGGACCTTGGGTTCATGTCACACAACAGGTGAACCCACTACACAATACACTCACACACAAGCACACATACACATACACTCTTACATGTTCACACACTCACACAGACCCTCTCTCATACACATGTTCTTTCTCATACAACATACATACACCCCACACAGTCACACTCACGCACACACCCTCTCATAGGCTTATACTCCATCAACTCACACACACACTTTATCAAGCATGCATACATACACTCTCTCACGTGCACTCACACAAACACACAAAATCACTCTCTTATGCATGCACACACACATATAAGTTTATGGGATGAATATATCATTTCAGATGCATGATACTAATTTTTTTTTATAAATTTTGTGTTTTATGGTCCTGCTCCACAGCTATCTGATGAAGGAGGAGTGCTCCAAAAGCAAAGAATGACTAAAGAAAAAGAGGAAGTAGACAGAAGAACCTAGCCAAAACAAATGAAAACAGAGTAAGAGTTTCTACAACTATTTAAAAAGATAAAGACTTTTCTTCAGGTGCCCATTATATTTTCCATATAGCATTTATACTTTCCCTCAATTATCCTTTAATTGATTGTTCTAATTTTAAATTTTAGATTATGTTTCCATGCTTTGAATTTCTCTAAAAGACTTAATTCTCTGTGAAGATTCCATTCAAAATCTAAACTCAATCAGATAATTTATCATCTTCAGAAAATACAACATAAATTTACACTCTCTAATAACAAACCAAATGGGGTAACTGCCGTACTACTATTAGCTTTCATTTTTGTTACTTTTGTTAAAGTCAGCATTTCATGAGCTTTTGATTTTTCTTTACTTATTGACTACAGTAGCTCTTAATTATAACATAGCTAAATACCCTAGGTATTTATTTACTGAGCTATTCCAGTGTTTTTCCAAGTACATGATGTTGTCATCTATAATTTTCCAAAATAGCTGAACTATTTTCTGATTTCCAGCATCTACAGTTTTTTTTGTTTATAACTGAACTATTTTTCATCATTAATGTATGAAAATGCAAGTAAATGTGAAAAAGCAATAAAATATGATGTGAGGAAATACAAACCAGTAGTTCGGGTCTGGAATGTATTGCTTGCAAGAGTGGAGGACATGATTTGGGAAACGCCGGTGTTGGACTGGGATGTACAAAGTTAAAAATCACACAACACCAGGTTATAGTCCAACAGGTTTATTTGGAAGCACTAGGCTTTGGAGCGCTGCTCCTTCATCTAGTGATTGTGGAGAGTCTAGTGACTCCGAAAGCTAGTGCTTCCAAATAAACCTATTGGACTATAACCTGGCGTTGTGTGATTTTTAAGAGTGGAAGAGGCAGGCCTGACCAAATGGGTTATTATGTGATTATTTAAGTTTAAACATTGTGCAGATAAATGCAACAGAATGGTACAATAGTGCTCATTTGAAAGGCATTTAAAAAAATTCATTCAAGGGACTTGTTCTTTGATCGGTGAGCTATCATTTATTGCCCAACCCTGGCTGCCTGGAGAAAGTGGGGTATCAGCTGCCTTCTAAAACATTTGAGGTTGATTTGGCACACCTGAAGTTCTGTTGGGGCAAAGTTCCAGGATTTTGATCCACAGTGAAGGAATAACGATATATTTCCAAATTTTGTACTTCCAAACAAACCTGTTGGACTATAACCTGGTGTTGTGCTATTTTTAAATTTGTCCATCACATCATATTTCTCAGTCGGGATAGTAATTGGCTTCGTCTAGATCATTAACTTATAAAGTGAAACGTTGTGGTCCCAACACTGACCTCCCGATGTCGTCTTCTCTACAACGAGGAGACCAAAGTTCGGGAATGGTTTGCCGAGCATCATTTCCAGTTGCTGATTTCAGTCATGGTTATACCATTGACTGCCATTATACGGGCACCTGTGTGGCGCAGCAACTCCTGGGTATTGGAAAGAATTGAAGGGAATCTTTCCTTCACTTGGTCGGTTCGGAGGCCGAGCCTTAGTACCCCCTCCAACCGCCAGCCTGGGTGTTGCCATGGTAACCGAGCGGCGTCGAGTAGAGGAGCGGAAGTGACGTACTGCGCTGTAACGGAAAGTGGTTTCCTGCATTGTATTTCCGGTCGCTATTGGGATGAAGTTCCGAGGGAAGATCGTGGATGTTGGTTGTTTAAATCATTTCACCCGTAAGTCAGTCTTTTCCTTTATCCGTCAGGGTCCAGCTCTCGTGGAAGTTACGGTGACCTCTTGTCCCAATATTTCTTCTAACTCCTCCAGTGCCGTTTCAAGACCTTTCCAGAATCTGGGCAATTACCAGCTCTACTTCCACTGTTGGCCTCTCTGCACCGTTACTGTCATTGAAGTCCTATTCGCATTTTTCTTCATGTTCACCAGATTTTCCTAAATTCCGGCCTTTGCTTTACTCGTGATGTAAACCATCCCACAATCAACTCGCTGCATTCTCCTGTCACTCAGGCGGCTCACTGTCCAGTACATCTGGAGACAGTAAAGACTGCAGGAGCTGGAAGCCAAAGTCAATAGATGTAGAGCTGGAAAAGCACAGCAGGCAGACCGCATCCAAAGGAGCAGAAAAAAACTAACATTTCAAGTCAAAACCCTTCTTCAGGACTGGGGAGGCGGAGGGTGCCCAGAAGTAAACGGGGTGGTAGGCGGGATGGTGATAGGTGGATGCAGGTAGGGGGTTATTATGACTGGTCAGTGGGAAGGGTGCAGTGGATAGGTGAGTAGGAAAATGGACATTTTGGTCAGGTCACGTCATGCAGATGGTGAGGAGGGATAGGGTCTAGATATGGGATAAGGCTGGCGGGTGGAAGAACTTTAAAGCTGGTGAAGTCAATATTGAGGCCATTGGACTGTCAGCTTCCCAGGTAGTATTCCTCCAGTTTCTGTTTGACCTCACTCTGGCATGGAGGATGGATGTGTCTCTGGGCAATTAAAAAGAATGGCAACCAGAAGGTCAGGTTGGTTGATGCATGCGGAGCACAGGTGCTCTGCTTACTGGCCCCTGAGTCTGTGTTTGGTCTCCCTGAAACAGACTTTGTCTCTATTATAAAATGAGTCAAGTTTTGGTTTCTTTATGTAAGGAGGGACAGACATACATTTAGGTTGAGCAGATTGTGCCTTTCCTCATTGTAGCTGAGAAAGTTGAGAGATTATCTTATTGAAATGTGTAGGATTCTGAGGGATTTGACAAAGTAGATGCTGAAAGAGCTGTTCCTATCTTGCGGGAATCCAGAATTAAAGGGCGTACATTTAAAAACAGGGAATCACCCATTAAAGAAGTAAGTGAAGAATAATTTCATCTGAGGGTCATTTCTGTTTGAAAATCTCTTCGTCAGCATAATTGGAGGATGGATTATTGAATAAATGCAATGCTTAATTTGACATTTTGGTTAATAGTGAATTGAGGGTAACAGGGAGCAGACAGAAAAGTGAAGTTGCTTTTTTTAATTTGTTCGATGTGCCATTGCTGGCTAGGCTAGCATTTATCACCCATTCCTGATTGCCCATGGGAAGGTGGTATTGAGCTGCCTTCTTGAAATGCTGCAGTCACAGAGGGGTACACCCACAATGCTGCTAGGAAGGGAATTCCAGGATTTTGACCCAGTGACGATGATGGAATGGTGATATAGTTAGGATGATATATGATTTGGAGGTGAGCTTGCAGGTTATGGTGCTCACATGCATTTGCTGCCCCTGTTCTACTGGGTGGTTATGGTTGTAAGTTTCAGAAGTATTAATGAAAGAGCCTTACTGAATTTCTGCAATGCAGCTTGTAGATGGTGCAAATAGTTGCCACTGTATATTGGTGCTAGAGGGAGTGAAAGTTGAAGATGTTGGATGGATTCCAAAAACGTGGGCTGCATTGTCCTGGTTGACGTTGACTCTCTTGAAGTTTGTCGAAGTGGCACTCTTCAAGAGAAGTGAAGAGTATCTCACCACAATCCGAACTTGTGCCTTGTAGATGATAGACAGCTTTGGGGAGTCAGATGATAAGTTACTTGCCATGCATGTTCTAGCCTCTGGCTTGCTCTTCTAAGTACAGTATGTGTTTGGCTACTCCAGTTCAGCTTATGATCAATGATAACCTCCAGGAAGTTGATGGAGGAAGATTCAGCAATGGTAAAGTCATTGAATGTTAAGGGGAGAATGGTTAGATTCTCTCTCATTGGATATGATCATTGTTTGGCACTTGTTATAGGACAAATGTTGCTTACCACTTAGCACCCCCGTCTGGAAGTGGTTCAGGTATTATTGCTTGATCATGCAATGCTTCCGGGATGGTTTGCAGTGTAGTGATAATGCAACAGGACTAGTAACCCAGAACTCCAAACTTATGTTCTGAGCACATGGCTTAAAGCCGCACGATGGCAAATTGTGAAATTTGAAGTTAATTTTTAAAAGCCTGGAATTTAAACTAAAGCTAGTCTAATGGCCTCCAAAATGGTAAAAACCCATCTAGTTTACTAATGTATTTTAAGGAAGGAAGACTGTCATCCTTACCAGATCTGGTCTACATGTGACTCAAGGTGCACAATATGGTTGACTTTTCATTCCTGTTTGGGCAATTAAGAATGAGAAATAAATGCTGGACCAGCCAGAAAACTCCCATACCTCATGAGTGAATTAAAAAAAGCATCTGAGGAGTCTCGAATGGCACTAATATTGTGCAATTATCTGCAAATATTTCAAACTCCTACATAGTGAGAATGAGAACTAAGCAACTGAAAATGGTTGGTCCTAGGACACAATGACTTTTAAGAAACACAAGCATTTGTTCTTGATATGACTGCATGCAGTGAAAAGTACATGAAGTCATACCCAGCTTCCCATTGAGTCCATTTTGCTGAGGCTTCTTGATACTTGGTCAAATGTTACCTTGATATCATGAACAGTCACCCGCACCTCACCTCTTGAGTTCAGCTATTTATGCTTATTGTGACTAAGGCTCGAATTTGGTCAGGTGTTGAGTGGCCCGAGTGGACAGCAAACTGTGCGTCAATGAACAGGTAATGATTAAGAAAGTGCTGCTTGATAACACTGTTAATAGCACTTTTGTCACTTTGATTATTGGAAGTAGACTGATCAGATAACAATTAACGAGGTTTGATTTGCCTTGCTTTTTGTGGACAGACATATCTAGGAAAGTTTCATAATCTTTGTTAGCTTGGCTTGTAGCTTATTGTTAAAGAACAAGTCTTTGACCTGGTCAGGACCCATAGTCTTTGACCTGGTCAGGACCCATAAGCCTTTGCTTCCAGTTTTTCTCTTCATAGATTGTGGAATGAATCAAACTGGCTGAAGACTGCCATTTTTGATCCTGGGGACCTCAGGAAGAGCACAAGCTGGATCATTGGTTGAAAATAGTTGCAAATGCTTCAGCCTTACCTCTTAGTCTCTCTTATCATTGAGGATGGGAATATTCACGAAACTGCCGCCTCTCCCTATTAGTTGTTCACCTGTCCACCGCAAGTTGTAACTGAATATGGTAGGACTGCAGGAGTCTAGATCTGATCCATTGATCATGGTATTGCTCTGCATTGACTTTTGCAAGTAGTGTTGTGCTATTGCTTCACCAAGTTGTTATCTGATACTCAGGTATGCCTAACTTTGCTCCTGGCATGCACACCTGCACTGTTCATTGAACTAAAGTTGATCCACTGGCTTGATGGGAATGATACAGTTAGAAACATGTTGGGCCAATGAAATTACACATTGAGGTTAAATAAAATTCTGCCATTGCTGATAGCCCTCAATGCCTCATGGATTCATGGTTTTAAGTTTGCTAGGTCTGTTCAAACTCTAGCCCATTTAGCACAGTGGTAGCAGCATATAATGAAAAAAATTCTAAATGTGAAGGCCAGTCTTCTGCTCCACAAGAAATGTGTGTTCATCAGACCTACAAGTACTGTCATGGTCAGGTGCCTCTCCATGGGCTAAATTGCTGAGGACCGGTTTCAGTAAGTTATTTTTTTCCTCTTATTGGTTCCCTTACTATGTAGCAGACACAGCCTAATGGCTATCATCTTTAAGAGTTGACCAGATTCGGTTGCTTATGTTACTACCGATTCATGCTTGGTAATAGACAGTGAAGTCCCCAAAGGATGACATCCTTAGAAAAAGTATACAATAATAAGACACTTAAGAAATAGTAATGGTATTACAAGAAGTCAACAGCGATTTATGAAAAACAAATTATGTTTGACAAACTTATTGGAACTTTTTAACTTGATGAGGGAGAACCATTGAATGGGGAGTATTTTTATTTTCAGAAAGCTTTTGCTAGGTTTTTAAAATTCATTTGGAGAGTGTGCATCTCACTGACTGGGCCATTAATTATTGACCATGCCTAGTTGCCCTTGAAAAGGTGGTGATGAGATGCCTATTTGAATTGCTGCAGTCCAGTTGCTGTGGCTCGACCTCCAATGTCTTTGGTCAGAATGCTCCAGGATTTTGACTCAAAGACACTGAATGAAGAGTAATATATTTCCAAATCAGGATAGTGAGTAGTTTGGAGAGGAACTTTCAGGTGCTGTTTTTCTCATTCATCTAATGTATCACATCGGACATTATTGTTCAAAATCAAAACATATGGGATTGATGATAATATCTCTCATGGACTGAGAATTGGTTAGCAGAAAAGAAACAAAATAAGAATTTTTGATGTGGAAGGTGATGACAAGTGAGGTGCCGTAGGAATGAGTGCTTGGGCCCTAGCTATTCACATTATATATTTTAATGATTTGGATGAAGGAATCAAGTGTCATATTTTCAAGTTCATTGACGACACAAAATTAAGTGGAAATGTGAGTGGTGAGAAGGACGTAAAGAGGCCTTCCAGTGATTTAGACAAGTTGAGTGCCTAGACAGATACATGGCAGATGCAGTATTTAAATATGAAGTTGTCCCCTTCAGTAAGAAACTGTGACAGATTGAGAATGTTTGATGTATAAAATGACATGCATTCTTTCATACGTATCATTGAAAGTAAGCAGGCACATGCAGCAACCAGTTAGGAAGACACATAGTAAATTGGCTATCATTGCAGGAGGGTTTGACTACAGGATTAAGGAAATCTTACTGTAGATGTGTAGGGCATTGGTTACACCACTCCTAGAGTATTTTGTGTGGTTTTGGCCTCCTTATCTAAGAAAAGTGGGAGTGCAGTGAAGGTTCACCAGAATGATTCCTGGAATGGCAGGTTTGTCTTTTGAGGAATGATCGGGTCAACTTGACCTGTATTCACTGAAGTTTTGAAATTTGAACGAAAATCTCACTTAAACATAAAAACTTTTGCCAGGGCTGGACAGACGGAACACCGAGGTGATGTTTCTGCTCGCCGGGATCCAGAACAATGGATCATACTGTGGGGATGCGCAGTAGATCATTTCAGACTGTAATGAGGAAGAATATCTTCATTCAACATGGTGAAGCTGTGGAATTCTCCTGCATAGAAGGCTGTGAATGTGAATTCACTGAATATATTTATGAAAGAAATAGATTTCTAGAAGCCAACAGTTTTATGGGATAATAGGACAAGGAGACACCTGGCTTTGAGATGGATGTGTAATTCTGTTGAATGGCAAAATGATTGGGTGGGCTGAATTGCCTAGTCCTGCTCCTATTTTCTTTTGTTTCTATGCAGAGTGTGTTCTGTGCACTTGCCACAGTTGGTGCTTCTTGCAATGGCTCTGTCAAATCCCCTCTTAGCCTTCTGCTTTCCAATGAGAACAGACCCAAGTCTCTCAGCCTTTTCTCATAAGACCTTCCCTCCAGATCAGGCAACATCCTGGTTAATCTCCTCTGCACCTTTTCTAATGCTTCCACATCCCTCCCGAAATGTGGGAACCAGAACTGTACACAGTATTCCAAGTGTGGCCTTGGAAATGTTTTGTATAGTTGCAGCATCATATTATGGCTCTGGAACTCTCCCTCTACGAATGAAACCTAATGCACCGTATGCTGTTTTAACAGCACTATCCACCTGGGTGGCAACTTTCAGGGATCGATGTACATGGACTCCAAGATCCCTCTGCACATCCACACTGCCAAGAATCTTTACATTGACCCTGTATTCTGCCTTCCTGTTATTCTTCCCAAAGTGCATCACCTCACATTTAGCTGCATTGAACTCCATTTGCCACCTCTTAGCCCAATTCTGCAGTTTATCCAAGTCCCCCTGCAACCTGTAACATTCTTCCAATTTGTCCACTACTCTACCGACTTTAGTGCAAATTTACTAACCCATCCACCTACGCCTACATCTAAGTCTATTATAAAAATGACAAACAGCAGTGGGCCCAAACAGATCCTTATGGCATACCACTAGTAACCAGGACTCCAAGCTGAATATTTTCCATCAACCACCACTCGCTGCCTTCTTTCAGAAAGCCAGTTTCTAATCCAAACTGCTAAATCACCCTCAATTCCATGCCTCTGCATTTTCTCCATCAGCCTACCATGTGGAACCTTATCAAAGGCTTTACTGAAGTCTGTGTATATCATGTCAACTGCCCTGCACTCATCCACATGCTTGGTCACCTTCTCAAAAAACTCAATGAGGTTTGTGAGACACGATCTGCCTTTGACAAAACCATATTGACTATCTGAAATCACATTGTTGCTTGCTAGATGGCTATAAATCTTATTTCTTATAATCCTTTCTAAAATCTTTCCTACAACAGAAATAAGGCTCACTGGTCTATAATTATCTGGGCCAACTGTGCTACCCTTCTTGAACAAGGGCACAATATTTGCAGTTTCCAGTCCTCCGGTCCTAAACCTGTAGACAATGACGATTCAAATATCAAAGTCAAAGGCTCCGCTATCTCCTCCCTAGCGTCCCAGAGAATCTTAACTCTTCTTAACTCTCTCTTTAAATCCTTCCTAGCTGATCTGTAACTCTCCATCGCCTCATCTGTACCATCTTGCCTCATCAACACATAAACCTCCTCCTTCTTCTTAACAAGAGATGCAATTTCTATAGTAAACCACAGTTCACTTACCTTCACTTCCTCCCTGCCTGACAGGAACATACCGATCAAGGACATGCAATATGTGTTCCATAAACCAGCTCTACATTTCCATTGTCTGCATCTCCTGCATCTTGCTTCCCCATTCTATGCATCCTAATTCTTGCCTAATCGCATTATAATTGCCCTTGCCCCATCGATAATTCTTGCCCTGTGGCATGTACCAACCCTTTCCATCACTAAACTAAACATAACTGAATTATGGTCACTCTCTCCAAAGTGCTCACCTACAACTAAATCAAACACCTGGCCTGGTTCATTACCAAGCACCAGATCCAGTGTGGCCTCCCCTCTTGTCGGCCTTTTGACATACTGTGTCAGGAACCCCACCTGTACACATTGGACAAAAACTGATCCATCCGACATACTAGAGTTATAGCATTTCTAGTCACTGGGGATGTTAAAGTCCCCCCATAATGACGACCCTGTCCATTTCACTCCTACTCAGAATAATTTTGCTAATCCTCTCTTCCACCTCCGTGGAACTCTGGGGGGAGTGGTGGGTGGGTGTGGGGGAGGGGGGTGCTATAAAAAAAACTCCACGCAGTGTGACCTCTCTCCTGTTTCTAACCTCAGTCCACACTACCTCCGTAGTAGTCCTCATCAAAAATTCTCTCAACCACCGTTATACTATCCTTGACTAACAAGTCCATGCCTCCCCCTCTTTTACCGCCTTGCCTGTTCTTAACGAAAGATCAAAACCCTGGAACCTGCAACATCCATTCCTCACCCTGTTCTATCCATGTCTCTGAAATGGCCACAACATCGAAGTCCCAAGTACCTATCCATGCTGCAAGCTCACCTACCTTATTTTGGATACTTCTGGCTTTGAAGTAGACACACTTCAAACCAGTTTGCTGTTTGCCAGCGTATTCCAATATCATTTTTTACTCTCCTAGTTGGTATGTCGGGTTTTCAGCCAGGGTTCATGGACTCTGGGCTTAAACTATGGGCAACTAGGAGTGTGTCTTGCCTGGGTGACTTATTCGACGGGAATATACTGATGTCTTTTGACCAGTTGGCTCGGAAGTATGAGTTGCCCAGAAGCGACCTCTTCCATTCTTTTTTCAAATTAGGAATTTCTTACAAAAAGAGACCACACTTCTAACTGGTTCTTATAGATCTGACACTGAGAGGAGGGTGCTAAGTACTGAAAACACACTTTCTGTCAGTAATGTCTATCACCTATTGGGAGAGGGTCCCTCGGATGAGTCCGAAGAGCTCTGTAACGCATGGGAGAGACAGCTGGACGTTGTGAGCTCTTCTAAAGTATGGGAGGATATCTGGGAAAATGCAAGGAGGATATCAATTTGCAACAGGAACCATGTCTTGCAATTGAAGATTCTCCACAGTGTCCACTTGGTTCCAGACCGCCTTTCAAAATTTAAAGGGGAGTATCTCCAACGTGTCCTAAATGCGAAATGAGTATGGGCACGCTCACTCATTGTCTCTGGTCCTGCCACAGACTGCCAGCATACTGGAGTGCTACAGTAGGCAAAATAGAGAGCATCTTAAGGTCAGAGGTGGAGATGGATCCGGTATCTCTTTTTCTTGGCCTTGTTAATCTACTCCCATTAGATGCGCACAAAAAAGGCCTTTTAATATCCTCACTTATTGTGCAAGAAAGAACATTTTGGGGGTGGGGGAGGTTGTGCTGATGGGCTGGCGTAAGTTAGTCATGGAACACATCCCTTTGGACTTTCTTACAAGTATGGTGCACCTTAAAAATGAGAATTTTTATAAGACTTAGCAGCCCTTTTTAGACAACTCGGGTACACATTTGTCTGCCATACTAATAAAGGCCTTTATATAGTCATAACAATTCTGTTTATTGAATCTGGTATCCAGAGAGGAGGAACTACGAACACGTGAATATGTATAAATTTATGCTGTTGATGGTCGAGGGCTATTACTTTGCTTTGTTGAGCTGTTATTATTATTATTACTGCCATCATGGTTTTTTTTAGTTATCATTTATTTATTTATGTAATTAGTGGGTTTTTTTGTATTGGTTTGAATTGTTTGGTTTGTATTTGTTGTAATGTCCAAAAACATTTTCTTTTCAATAAAAATATATCTTTAAAAAAAGAAATTAGGAATCTTGAACTCATGAAACACTGAGTTAAGAGGCAAGAATAGCACCATTGAATCATGCCCCATTTGATCATGGTTGGGTGGAAGGTGGGAGAACAGTTGTCAGTAGACTGTTCCAAAATCTTATAAAGGGAAGGCTGAGAGTCCAAGTCTGTTCCTGAGACTTGAGCAGGTCAAGTGTAGCGTGTGGTATGGGAGTGCAACACTGCTGAAGATGCTGTCTCTCAGGTGAAATAATGTAGCAGAAGTTGACCATTTATCCCTTGGGCCTGCTCCACCATTCCAGATCATGGCTAATTAACCACTTCAAAGCCATTTCCCACAGTGTCCCCACATTTTTCACTATTATCTCAGGATCTAGTGATCTCTGTTTTGAACGTATTCAGTGACTGTGCTTCCATGCCCCAGTGAGATAGACAATTCTAAAGATTGACTAATCTCTGAAAAGTAAACCAAACTGTCAGTTCAGGACGCGCAAGGTATTCTGTGGCATTATTTTGAGTAAGAGGAGGGGAGTTCTCCCCATTGGTGTACGCAATATCTTTTCCTCCAGCGGTATCACTACAAATGGCAGATTGCTGTTTGTAGGACTTTGCCCTGCACATATTGGCTGGCACAGCATAGCAATAAATGAATGATGTCTTTCAAATGCTGAGATTATGAATAGCACATTTTAAATGCAAATTTTCCAATGTTGCAGAATCAAAACTGGTCCTTAAAATTTATTTTTAAACCTGCAGAAGTTGTGCCTAATTTTTTACTTGCTTGCCCTGCAATTGTACCTTCCAATTAATTTTGACCAGACGCTAGAAATTAGAGACAAAAGTGTGGCGCTGGAAAAGCACAGCCAGTCAGGCAGCATCCAAGGAGCAGGAGAGTCGACATTTTGAGCATAAGCTCTTAATTTAACCACTGTGTATAATTTTGTAGTATCATTGTAAAATCTGGCCTACATGTATGTATAGTCCAGTTAATAATTATGCCAATAAAACACACTTTGACTAATGATAATAAGTTAGTGAGTAAGCTTACTGCTGGCCACAAATATGCACATAAACAAGAAAGGTATCAGATTTTTATCCCCAGTGCTTGCTAAATTAACTGTTCTATGGTGGCTCAGTAATTAGGCAACTCCAAGTTGTGTCAATGTTCATGAAAATCAAAGACTGAAGATCAGCCTTGTTGACCATATCTGATCAGTACCCAGTCATCAATCCTGAAAATGTGTGCAAATATTGACAACAGATGAGGACAGAATCAGGCTGAGCTGAATGGCCGACTTCACTTTGTTTTAAAATTGAATTTATCTGATTCAAAATTTTGAAGCATAGATTGCTACTTGCTTAGAAATGTTCACATTTTGCAATGTAAAAATTAGTTTGTGTTATAATGATAGACTGGAGTGCATGTGTTGTTTAAATTGTTTTATATTTTCAGGTGTTGTGAACACGATCTCCAAACTCACTAAGTTATGTATTCTAAGACTTACCAGTGACAAGCTGTACTTTATCCTTTCTGACAAAGTGGCCAGTGGAGGTGTTGCAATGTGGTGTCAGCTGTTTCAGGTATGATCCATCTTGTGTATCGTGTGTGAGGTATCTTTTCGTTTTTTTTAATTAATTTGGCCTAATTTTTTCAGAAGGTAGGAAACTCAGGAGTCACAGCCATTGGCTGCCCTTTGATTTGCAGATGACATCTACTCATGATTGCAAGTTTCTGCCATGGGTAGTTTTATGACTGAACAGGCTAATTCTCAACCCTCAGATCTTTGGGCACGTGAACAGGACACTTTGAGGTGATGCAAACCTGAGTGTAGAATATGCTTCAATTCTTTTCCTTCCCTGCATCATCATTAAGACATTTGAACTGAAAGATAACAGATTTAGAGTCATAGAGATGTACTGCACAGAAACAGACCCTTCGATTCAACTCATCCATGTTGAACAGATATCCAAAATTAATCTAGTCCCCTTTGTCAGCATTTGGCCCCATCCCTCTAAATCCTTGCTATTTAAGTATCTGTCCAGCTGCCTTTTGAATGTTGTAATTGTGCCAATCTGCACTCCTTCCTCTGGCAGCTCATTCCATACGTGCACCACCCTTTGTGTGAAAATGTTGCCCCTTAGGTCCCTTTTAAATCTTTCCCCTCTCACCCTAAACCTATGCCCTCTAGTTCTGGATTCTTTAACCCAGGGTGGGAGACCTTGTCTATTTACCTTAACCATGCCCCTCATGATTTTATAAACTTCCATAATGTCACCCCTCAGTCTCTGACACTCCAGAGAAAACAGCCCCAGCCTATTTAGCCTCTCCCTATAGGTTAAACCCTCCAAACCTGGGAACATCGTTGTAAATCTTTCTGAACCCTTTCAAGATGGACAAAGTGTATGTTTTGAACAATTGGCTGCATGCTCACCCCATTTATTAATATTAATGATATTTTGCTTCAAGGAAAATTTCACAATATCTTTGCAGCAGCATCTTTGTCCTTCTCTGGAGCGCTGGCCTTATGTGAGTTAAGAAATCAGTACCTGGCAGAAGAGACACTTTTTAGCTGTCTGGTTACAGAGTCCAGTTCATCATAGTTAATTTGTAAGTTTTGTCTGAAGGTTTCTGGAACTGGTTTCAGGAAGAACATGAGCATTTGTTTGACAATCCTCCAGTTGAAACCAGAGGATGCAGTTGTAGCATTGCTAGTGTAATTTCTGTACTATAGTTATATGCCACTGATACATGGTCCAGGTCTCATTGTGTCATTGGTCTCACAGAGTAATACAGCATGGAAACAGACCCTTAAGTCCAGCTGATCCATGCTGACCATGTCCCCAAACCAAACTAGTCCCAATTGCTGCTTTTGGCCTATATCCCTCCAAACCTTTCCTATTCATGTATTTATCCAAATGTATTTTAAATATTGTAATTGTATCTGCATCTACCCCTCTGCCAGTTTGTTCCACATACAAACCACTCTGTGTAAAAATAATTGTCCCTCTTGGCTTTTTAAAAGTTTTCTCTTCTCCGCTTAAAAATATGCCCCATCCTAGGGAAAGACCCTTGCTATTCACCTTAACTGTGCCCCTCATGTTTCTATAAACTTCTATAAGGTCACAATTCAATTTTCTATGCTCCAGTGGAAAAAGCCAGTTTGTCCAGCCTATCCTTTTAACTGAAACCTTCCATTCCAACACCTGCTAAATCTCTTCTGAATCCTCTCCAGCTTAATAACATCCTTTCTATAACTTGGAAACCAGAACTGGACACAGTTCTCCAGAAGAGGCCTCACCACTATCCTATATAACCTCAACATGACATCCCAATTCTATACTCAAAGGATTAAGCAATGAAGGCAAACGTGTTAAAGGCCTTCTTAACCACCCTGCCTACATGTAATGCAAATTTCAATGAATTAGGTACCTGAACCCCTACGTTTCTCTGTTATAAAACACCCAGGGCCATATCATTAATCATCCAAATTAAAACTGTTCAGTACATAAAGACTTATGTTGACTTGCAGAGAGTTTGGTTGTCACATTCTCACTGCCATAGTTTGTAGAAAACTGAGCTGATCCAGAGTTGAATCTCTGTGTCAGAAGTGAACTTTTGTTGAGGTGGCTGTCATGATATGGGAAGTGCTTAACACATTCCAGGATTTCTTCTTCACTATATGTGGGAGGTGGGGATAGTTGACCAATCATCTGTTTTAGCAACATTCATGGTCAGGCTGAATCTTTTGCATTCAACTTGAAGAGAACTTGTTGGTTCTATAGGAAATTAGCCTGGGAATTAGTAATTGAGGATAAAGAGGTAGCAGATGAGTTGAACAAATATTTTGCATTGATCTTTACTCGAGAGGATGCAAGTAGCTTTCCAGAAATTGCTGTAAATCAGGAACTGAAAGAGAGGTGGAAACTCAAAACAATTGCAGTACTAGGGAAGTAGTTCCAAACCAATTGTTGGAAATGCAAATTGACAAGTCTCCAGGATCTGATGGATGTCATTCTATGGTGTTAAAATAAATAGCTAATGAGATAGTTGATGTGTTGATGATAGTTAACAGGGAGTGTTCCTTTAGATTGCAAAATAGCCCACGTAACTCCTTTATTATAAAAGGAGGGAGGCAGAAAGCAAGAAACTACAGGCCTATAACATCAGTCATAGGGAAAATATTAGAAGCTGTTATTACAGAAGTGACAGCAGGACATTTGGATAAATACAAGGTAATCGAACATAGCCAACATGGTTTTGTCAAAGGAATATCATGTTTAAATTTATTAGAATTCTTTGAAGAAGCAATTTGTGCTGTAGCTAACGAGGAACTGGTGGTTTATTGTATTTAGATCTCCAGAATGCATTTGATAAGTTAACATATCAAAGGCTATTGCAGAAATTAGCAGCTGATGGTGTAAAGGGGAACATCTTGACATGGATATAAAATAGCTGCTGAAAATGTGTTGCTGGAAAAGCGCAGCAGGTCAGGCAGCATCCAAGGAGCAGGAGAATCGATGTTTCGAGCTTGAGCCCTTCTTCAGGAATCGTCGATTCTCCTGCTCCTTGGATGCTGCCTGACCTGCTGCACTTTTCCAGCAACACATTTTCAGCTCTGATCTCCAGCATCTGCAGACCTCACTTTTTCTCCTCTAAATTCAGAGAATATAGGCCTAGTCTGTCTAGCCTTTCTTTAAAAGAAAATCTACTCACTTCAAGTATTCATTTTGTAAACCTTCTCTGAACTGCTTCCAATGCATCAACATCCTTTCACGACTACAGTGACCGATATTATACAGAGTACTCCGGACGCGGTCCCTCAATGCTCTGAAAACTGAAGCATAATTCTTGGCTTCAATTCCTCTTATAATAAAACATAATTCTATTAGTCTTTCTGATTACTTCCTGATGCTGTCTACATGCATGCTAACTTTTTATAATTCATGCACTAGGACACCCAGATCTCTTGCCATTTAAATAATATATTTCTTTTTTATTCTTTATGCCAAAATGGACAAGTTCACACGCTTCTCTGAATTTAGAGTTGATTTAATTGAAAATTATAAGATCCTGAGAGGTCTTGACTGGGTGGGGGTTTCCTCATGCCTGAGAACCTAAGTGATAGTTTAAAATAAGGAGTCACCTACTTAAGACTGAGATGAGGACTTTTTTATTTCTCTCTGATGTTGAGAATCTTTGGCATTCTCTCCCTCAAGAGGCAGTGGATGCAGAATCTTTAATTATTTTTAAGGCAGAGGTAGATAGATTCTTGATTATCCAAGGGGCATAAGATTATTGGAGATATGCAGAATGTTGAGTTGAGGTTAAAATCAGATCAGCCATGATCTTATTGAATGGCAAAGCAGACTCAAAGGGCTGAATGGCCTACTCTTGTTCCTTATTTGTATGTTTATCATAAGATTGTCTTGCAAATCTAGCGTAGAGTAATGCTGCAGTTACCTGTAAGCTATAGATCATGTTTCTGTTTCCATTGTGGGATGTGGGCATTGCTGAAAGGGCCAACATATGTTTTTCGGCCATTTCAGAAGTGTTGCTGGTCAAAGCACAGCAGGTTAGGCAGCATCTCAGGAATAGAGAATTCGACGTTTCGAGCATAAGCCCTTCCTGATGAAGGGCTTATGCTCGAAACGTCGAATTCTCTATTCCTGAGATGCTGCCTAACCTGCTGTGCTTTGACCAGCAACACATTTGCAGCTGTGATCTCCAGCATCTGCAGACCTCATTTTTTACTCGGCCATTTCAGAAGGCTGCTAAAAGTCAAACACATTACTGTGTGCCTGGAGTCACATGGGGTGACTTTACAGCAGTTTATAAGATTGTGTGGCATGAGACATGGTGAATAGCAAAGTTTTTTTTTCCCCCAGGTTTGGGGATTTCAAAACTAGAAGGCATAATTTTAAGGTGATTGGAGAAATCTTTTAAAGGAGCTTTAGGCAATTTTTTCAAACAGAGGGTGGTTCATGTATGGAATGAACTGCCAGAGGAAATGGTAGATGCAGGTACAATTATAACATTTAAAAGACATTTGGACAGGTACATGAATAGGAAGGCTTTAGAGGGCTATGGGTCAAATACAGGGCAAAAGTGAGGACTGCAGATGCTGGAAACCAGAGTTTAGATCAGAGTGGTGCTGGAAAAGCACAGCAGGTCAGGCAGCATCCGAGGAGCAGGAAAATCAATGTTTCGGGCAAAAGTCCTTCATCAGGAATTTTTCTGATGAAGGGCTTTTGTCCGAAACGTCGATTTTCCTGCTCCTCGGATGCTGCCTGACCTGCTGTGCTTTTCCAGCACCACTCTGATCTAAACTATGGGCCAAATACAGGCAAATGGAGCTGGTTTAGTTTGGGAAATTTGGTCAGCGGGGACGAGTTGGACTGCAGGGTCTGTTTCTGTACTATATGACTCTATCTAGGCCATTCAGGTATTCCTCTGAAGAATTTTCGAGAGACAGACAATTGATTATAGAATCATGACTGGGGCTAGATCAGATTTATTAATTTAATTCAAATTTCATTTGAACTCATTGTTCCGATGATAAGCCTGCGCCTCTAAGTTGCTTGTCCAGTGACATTACCACAATGCTGTCATCTCCCTTTTATATCGATTTTAGATTAATTCCTTTAATAAAAGCAATATACTATGGGTGCTGGAAATCTCAAACAAACTCAAGAAAATGCTAGAGAAACTCTGCACATCTGGCAGCATTAGTGGGGAGAGAAACAGAGTTAACATCTCGAGTTCTTTGAGCACTCCTGAAGAAGAATCATGCTGAACTCAAAACGTTAACTCTGTTTCTCTCTCCACAGATGTTGTCAGACCTACTGAGTTTCTCTAGCATCTTTTGTGTTAGCTTTTGTACTCAGATTTTGTACATTGTGCTTCTGTTTAAAAAGCTGAGGATTCCATTTGTGTAATTAGCTGCTTTATTAACCTGTCCTGCCAGCTTCAAAGTTTTGTGTGCACATTAAGCCTTTTCCTTTATCTCATGCTACCTTGTTGATGGTGTAATATGGTAGATTTGGTTTATTGGAACTCCTAAATTTAACTGCGAGTCACAGTTCACAAAGCCTATCCTTTGGTCAGAGGGCATTGCAAAAGTACAGTTGTAGTTAGGTTCACATTCGATTAATGATATATCAAGATTACTCCTGCATTGTGTGCAATTTAATGTATGATCTGTTCAATCCCACAGGGCAATTTTTTTGATGAATTTCAGATTGAAGGAGTATCAGCAGAGCATAATGAAATTTACCTGGAACTCATGCCTGAAAACCTATCAAGGTCCTTGAAAACAGCTCAGAATGCCAAAACTGTAAAAATTAAGTTGACAATGAAGCATTGTCCGTGTATCACCATTGCTGTAGAATTGGTAAGAGCAGTTGTGCTGGCAGTTTTCATCAAGTGTCAAACTTACCATTCATTGATTTAACACTATCTAAATCATGGTGAAAACATTATTCCATTCCGCTTTTCTGAGGAATTACGAAGATGGATACTCTTCCTTTACTTAGTCCATGAATCTCTTCACATTTCACGTCATTCTCAGCTAAACTCCTCTTGTGGTACTTATTTTGTGCAAATAGTTTGGTGCTTTGGATATGTGGATTGGGACTAGGTAACTAAATTCCTGAAACCACCACATCCACAGGAAAAAATTGTAAAATCACTAATATCTGCTTGTCCAAGCTCATTAGACCTTAGCTACAACACTATTTCTATCTAAAACAAGTAAATAGCTATAAAACAAATTATGCTGAAGATTTGGTTGCCTGGTAAAACGCTATTTCATTTTATTTCTTTTTTAAGAAGGTTGGTGTTTGTGAATTGAAGTGCTGATTATTAATTAATTGGACAGAATAAGGTTATTGCAAAGATTCTGCCAGATATTAATCGAAAGAGGATTGAATAAATGAGTGAGTTTATACTGTAACATTTCTGATGGAGAGAAGAGAGAAAAAGCAGAGCAAACAAAGAGGAACAGAAACTTGCTGACTGAAAGGGAGATAGTAATAAAGAACACCTGCATGACGATATTTGGAAGAGATAAATTGGAGGGAAGGTAAGGTTTGCAAAAAGAATTCAAGTGCAAAAGATCAGAGATGCAAATACAGCAAAAGAAAAATGCTGACCGTTAAGACAAAGCAAAAGCAGGCACAGAGGAAGGCACGCAAAGCTAGAGAAGAAAGCTTGGGGGATTACAGAATTACAATCACATGTAAGAGGAAAGAAGCACAGGGAGATTTAGTGTTATAATCTATGAAACTAGAAAATTTGGATTCGTAGAACTTCGAGCTTTACAAGCAAAGTGTGCATTGTTTTATAAAATCTGCAAATAGGATTGTTAAAAATAAACCCATTGTAGAATTGCAGATGTAAATCAAAAACTCGCTTTCTGCAGTTTGTTTGTAAAGCTTATTGAAACTTTGTTTCCTGCTCTCACAGCCTTCCCTCTCCAGCCACAATCGTATTGTTACACATGACATTCCCGTTAGCATCATCCCCAGAAAGCTTTGGAATGATTTTGAAGAACCCAGTGTTCCAGATTTTGATGTAAGTGATAATTTTACAATGAGTTTCTTTGTGTTAGTTTTAGAGTCTTAGAGCTGTACAGCATTGAAACAGACCATTCAGTTCAAATTGTCCATGCTAAACAGATATCCTAAATTAATCTAATCCTACTTGCCAGCATTTGGCCCCTACCCCTCTAAACCCTTCCTGTTCATATACCCATCCAGATGCTTTTTAAATATTGTGATTGTACCAGCCTCCACCACTTCCTCTGGCAGTTCATTCCATAAACACACCACACTCTGTGTGAAAAAGGTGCCCCTTGGGTGCATTTTAAATCTTGCCCCTCTCACTGTAACCATATGCCTTCTAGTTTTAGACTCTGCTACCCTAGGAAAGAGACCTTGGCTATTCATCCTAACTATGACCTTTGTGATACCCTAGGAAAAACAACCCCAGCCTATTCAGCTTCTCTCTATAGCTTAAACCTTCCAATCCTGGCAACATCCTTGTAAATTTTTTTCTGAACAATTTCAACTTTCATAACATCCTTCCTATAGAAAGGAGACCAGAATTGAATGTAGTATTCCAAAAGTGGCCTAAACAATATCCTGTACAGCCACAATATGACCTCCAAACTCCCATACTCTATATACTGACCAATAAAGGCAAGTATGCCAAATGCCTTCTTCACTATCCTTCCTATGTGTGACTGTACTTTTGAGGAGTTATGAACCTACTATCCAAGGTCTCTTTGTTCAGCAACACTACCCATTACCTTAGCTTACCATTAAGTGTATAAGTCCTTCCCTGGTTTGCTTTTTCAAAATGCAGCACCTCACATTTATCTAAATTAAACTGCATCTCCCATTCCTCGACCTACCGGCCCATCTGATCAAGGTCCCATTGCACTCTGAGGTAACTTCCTTCTCCACAGTAAACACTGATGCAAAATACTCAATTAGTATCTCCCTCATCTCCTGTTAAAGTTGTGGAAATACACTTTTACCACACTTCAGTTTATTTAATTACATAATGAACAATACTTTTGCCAGTACTAGAGTTTTTTCTTTGGTTTAATTAAAAGCGACTCAGTAGATGGGAGCATGAGGAAATTGTTTGCACATGCATCTGAAGGTTTTTATATGCACCTTTGAATACTTCCTAATTTGTGGATTCATTCCATTCTCTCTCCTCCCAACCAAAATCTACATACTGTACCAGTTCCAAATATTATAGATATGCCCTAAACACTGTTGAACTAGCATAGTACTAATCAGAACAAATTAAATTTGAGGTGGTGTGAGTAGACTGTTCAGTCCTTTTAAAGTATTTCCATTATTTGTGGCTGATCTGAATCTCAACCTCATTTACGTGCCTTTGAGTGGTATGTGTTTGTTTGAAAATCTCCTAGCAACCTGATCTTGGACTTCATATCTTTCCCAGAGCCATGACTTTTGACTGAAGGTGTATTTGGTGTTTGAGCACACAGTATGTTAATTGCTTCCCATTAAGCATTAGTCGTAGCTTGGTGAATGAGAGAATACTTCTTACTCAGAAACAAATCACAGGTATTTGATTGTTTTCCAAAAGACTCAAAAGGGTGACTTCAAAACTTCAGAAAGAGTTTACTTGTACCTTTTTAGAGCAGGGAAAAAGTAAGGACTGCAGATGCTGGAGAACAGAGTCGAAAAGTGTGGTGCTGGAAAAGCACAGCAGGTCAGGCAGCGTCCAAGGAGCAGGAAAATCGACATTTCGGGCATAAGCCCTTTATCAGGAATGTTGTGGGGGGAAGGTGCTGAGAGAAAAATAGGAGGGTGGGGTGGAGGGAAGGTATTTGGGAAGGTGATAGGTAGATGTAGGTGGGGGTGATGGTGATAGATCAAAGTGGAGGTGGAGCGGATAGGTGGGAAGGAAGATGAACAAGTAGGACAGTCAAAGAGGGCCATGCCGAGTTGGAAGTTGGATCTGGGATGGAGTAGGGAGGGCGGCGAGGGGAGTTAAGGAAACTGGTGAAATCTATGTTGGTTGAAGGGTCCCAAAGTAGAAAATGAGGCATTCTTCCTCCTGTCATTGGATGGCTTGGATTTGGCAATGGAGGTGGCCTTAGCAGAATGGGAGGGGGAGTTGAAGTGGTCAGGCTCCCCTACCCTCCTGTTTATCTCTCAGGCCCCTTCTTCTTTCTCCAAACCCCCCCCCCCCAAAAAAAAACATTCCTGATGAAGAGCTTATGGCTGAAACATCAATTCTCCTGCTCCTCAGATGCTGCCTAACCTGCTGTGCTTTTCCAATGCCACACTTTGACTCTTTTTAGAGCTGGGAAGCTGTTTGCAAGAGGAAGAGATTAGTATATTCCATTAAGTAAAAGTATTACAAATAATTTTAGATTGGCTTGCAAAAATGTAAAAACTACAGTTGAAGATATACTATTCAATGAAGATGAATTACAAAAATGCTGAAGAACAATGAAAAATATACCAAAATAGAATATAGAGATTAACAGGATAAGAAAAATATTCCCACTTGCCTTGGATGAGCACAGCTCTAATAACACTAAAGAAACACATCCACAAACATAAGTCCCTCCACCATAGCAATAGTGGATACAGTTTACAAGATGCACTGCACAAATTCATGAAAGCTCTTCAGATAACACCTTCCAAGCCAGCTACCATTACCATCTAGAAGGATGGGGCAGTAGATGCATTGGGACTCCACCATTTGCACGTTCCTCTCCACGTTGTGGAGATTTCCAAGCAACTTGCTATGCTGATTTGTAAATATATCACCATTCTTCTACTATCACTGTGTCAAAAGCCTGGAATTCCGTTCCTAACAGCACTCTAGGTGTACTGACACTAAATGGACTGCAGTAGTTCAAAAAGGTTGTTCACCACCACCTTTTCCAGGGAAATCAGTCATAGAATCCGAACCTTATGGAAACAGGCCAACAGCCCAACAAGTCCACACTGACTGTCCAAAGAGCATCCCATCCAGGCCCATCCCCCCACCACCTCTATTTTGCATGGTTAACACCTAAAGAGAAAATGAGGTCTGCAGGTACTGGAGATCAGAGTCAGGAGTGTGGTGCTGGCAAAGCACAGCAGGTCAGGCAAAATCCAAGGTGATAGGTAGATGAAGACAAGGGTGAAAGTGATAGGTCAGAGAAGAGGGTGGAGTGGATAGGTGGGAAGGAAGATGGACAGGTCAAGAAGGTGGCGCCAAGTTGGAGTTTTGGGACTGGAATAAGCTGGGGGGGGGTGGAGGGGAAATGGGGAAACTCGTGAAATCCACATCGATTCACCCCCTCCCCCCTCCATGTGTGGTTGCAGGGTCCCAAAGTGGAAGATGAGGCGTTCTTCCTCCAAGCATCAGGTGGTTAGGGTTTTGCGATGGAGGAGGCCCAGGACCTGCACGTCCTGGGTGGAAGGGAGGGGAAGTAATTTAGAATCGCCAATACATCTATCTTGCACATCTTTGGACTGTGGGAGGAAACCAGAGTACCAGAGAAAACCCACACAGACATAGGGAGAATGTGCAAACTCCACACAAATAGTCATCTAAGTTGAACCGGGGTCTCTGGAACTGTGAGGCAATACTGAGCGCCGTGCCATCCCACATGGAGGAATAGGCAATAAATGCTGCCCTGTCAGCCACTTCCCGGAAGGAATAAAACAAAAGCTAAAATGAGGAAAATAAATCAAAAGCATTAATAGGAATCTTGAAATACTTCACAAATACATATATAAAAAGAGATTGTGCAAGTAAAATGGGACCCGTGAAAGGAGAGAATTTTTACTTTCTTAATAATAATCAAATGTTGGCAGATATATTTAATACTGATATCGCTTTAGTGAGGAAAATGATGTAGGAATGGATATCAATCATGATGTGATTGAAGGTTAGATTAGTAATGTCATGCTGGATAAAAGGAGAATTGATATGTTAGTAAGCTAAAGGAAGATGAGCCACCAGGAAGACCATCGGACCACAAAACAAATGATAAGAACAAGACCAGTCAGCCTATTGAGTCTGCTCTGCCATTGAATGAGGTCATGGCTGATCTGATAATCCTTAATCATTGAGATATCTCTAGAAATACTGTGGGTCAAAATTGAACTGACGTCAAATTATAGTCCATCATGCTGTTTAGCGTAGTGTGCTGAAGGACTGGCAGGTGAGCAGCCCAGTACCCATTTTCAGAATGTGTTACAGCATTAATAAGATTCATACCTGTGTTTGGGATATTTTAGTTAACCTAATTAAGGATAATATTACTTTACATACAGTTTAAAGGAAATAATGAAACAGCGTGGAGCAATTCCACTTCATAAACCTCAAGTATTTGAGGTGATAATGGACAAGCTAAATGGAGGGGGAAGGTATGGTGGATCTAGTAAATATAGATTTTAGGAAACCTTTTGAAAAAACACAACAGAAAAAAGTCCTGCGAGAAGATAAGCAAATGGAGTTAGGAAACAGATCACAGAGAAAAATGAGAGTAGAAATTGAGAGCAAACTTTCAGGCCAAGTGGAATTGGGTAATGGTGTTCCAGATTATTGAGTCCTGGTGCCATCTGTTAACAATGAATAAGAACAGAAAATTGTCAGAAAGATGCCAAAAAGGAATATTATAAAATAATATGTGGCACCAAGCAACATCAGTTGTGTGGAGAATTGAGTAAAAGCTTGATAAAAAGGGTGGGTTTTTAAGGAGCATCTTAAAGGAGGATGGAAGGGTAATTTTAGGGAAGGAACACCTGAAATATTTTGAACCTATAGTCTTCATGCTGGGGGATTTTCAAACTAACTGGAGAGTGCATCTTATTCAGTCACAGAAGCCTCAGTTGCTTCCAAAGGTTGTGTAACATACTTCATAGTTTTCAAATTTTTAATGCCTACTGTAATTGAATAGAAGTGTTATCTATCATAATTTAAGCTACTGTTTGTATTTTTAAACCTGCTTATCATTGGATTTTAAAGGTCAGTATTTATTTACCAGTACTGAAGATCATGAAGAGTGTTGTGGAAAGAATGAAGAATCTTGCTAATCATATTGTAAGTTTGTATCTTGAAAATTGCATTAAGACTTTTCTCCATTGTTGAATCTATCGCTATCTTAATTGCTGAGGATGGTATAAGTAACATTCTTGAGGTATTTCATTTTTTTGTAAGTACACATGATAAGCACATTAAAGACTCTAACTGATAGGATTTGTCTACTAAGGGTTTAATCGATGTGGAGATAGAGTGAAAATATTGTTGTGATGTAGAAGTACAGGCAATATCTTACTATATGATGGAGAAGTACGTTGAAATAGGATTAGATGGAAGCAATTTGGCCTCTTGTTGTTAAAGTACAGATTTGAGATGGCCCAGGGAATCCCTTATGCACTCAGACCTGTAAGCCTATCTCTCTTGGTTCGTCCCAGAAATCGTACTCTTTGGAAGCCTGGAATGAAAAACCTCTTATAGATAGATTAGTTTAATTTTAGTCCTCCCCTTTATTTACCAATAGCATCACTATTACAAAATAACACTGATACCTGTAAGCTAAACTAACTAGGTTCTAATAACCTAGGAGAATAGGGTAAAAAATGAGGTCTGCAGATGCTGGAGATCACAGCTGCAAATGTGTTGCTGGTCAAAGCACAGCAGGCCAGGCAGCATCTCAGGAATAGAGAATTCGACGTTTCGAGCATAAGCCCTTCATCAGGAATAAGAGAGAGAGAGCCAAGCAGGCTAAGATAAAAGGTAGGGAGGAGGGATTAGGGGGAGGGGCGATGGAGGTGGGATAGGTGGAAGGAGGTCAAGGTGAGGGTGATAGGCCGGAGTGGGGTGGGGGCGGAGAGGTCAGGAAGAGGATTGCAGGTTAGGAGGGCGGTGCTGAGTTGAGGGAACCGACTGAGACAAGGTGGGGGGAGGGGAAATGAGGAAACTGGAGAAATCTGAATTCATACCTTGTGGTTGGAGGGTTCCCAGGCGGAAGATGAGGCGCTCCTCCTCCAGCCGCCGTGTAGTTGTGTTCTGCCGGTGGAGGAGTCCAAGGACCTGCATGTCCTCGGTGGAGTGGGAGGGAGAGTTAAAGTGTTGAGCCACGGGGTGATTGGGTTGGTTGGTTCGGGCGGCCCGGAGGTGTTCTCTGAAGCGTTCCGCAAGTAAGCGGCCTGTCTCACCAATATAGAGGAGGCTACATCGGGTGCAGCGGATGCAATAGATGATGTGTGTGGAGGTACAGGTGAACTTGTGGCGGATATGGAAGGATCCCTTGGGGCCTTGGAGGGAAGTGAGTGTGGAGGTGTGGGCGCAAGTTTTACATTTCCTGCGGTTGCAGGGGAAGGTGCCGGGGGTGGAGGTTGGGTTGGTGGGGGGTGTGGATCTGACGAGGGAGTCACGAAGGGAGTGGTCCTTGCGGAACGCTGATAGGGGAGGGGAGGGAAATATATCCTTGGTGGTGGGGTCCGTTTGGAGGTGGCGGAAATGGCGGCGGATGATACGTTGTATGCGGAGGTTGGTGGGGTGGTAGGTGAGAACCAGTGGGGTTCTGTCTTGGTGGCGGTTGGAGGAGCGGGGCTCAAGGGCGGAGGAGCGGGAAGTGGAGGAGATGCGGTGGAGGGCATCGTCGATCACGTCTGGGGGGAATCTGTGGTCCTTGAAGAAGGAGGCCATCTGGGCTGTGCGGTGTTGGAATTGGTCCTCCTGGGAGCAGATGCGGCGGAGACGAAGGAATTGGGAATATGGGATGGCGTTTTTACAGGGGGCAGGGTGGGAGGAGGTGTAGTCCAGGTAGCTGTGGGAGTCAGTCGGTTTATAATAGATGTCTGCGTTGAGTCGGTCGCCCGAGATAGAAATGGAAAGGTATAGGAAGGGGAGGGAGGAGTCTGAGACAGTCCAGGTGAATTTCAGGTCGGGATGGAAGGTGTTAGTAAAGTTGATGAACTGTTCAACCTCATCGTGGGAGCACGAGGCAGCGCCAATACAGTCATCGATGTAGCGGAGGAAAAGGTGGGGGGTGGTGCCAGTGTAGTTGCGGAAGATGGACTGTTCCACATATCCTACGAAGAGGCAGGCATAGCTGGGGCCCATGCGGGTGCCCATGGCAACTCCTTTAGTTTGGGCATAGTCTTAGCCTGCTTGGCTCTCTCTCTTATTCCTGATGAAGGGCTTATGCTCGAAACGTCGAATTCTCTATTCCTGAGATGCTGCCTGGCCTGCTGTGCTTTGACCAGCAACACATTTGCAGCTGTAGAATGCCTCTTCGTAGACAGAACCCCACTGGTTCTCAACTACCACCCCACCAACCTCCGCATACAACGTATCATCCGCCGCCATTTCCGCCACCTCCAAACGGACCCCACCACCAAGGATATATTTCCCTCCCCTCCCCTATCAGCGTTCCGCAAGGACCACTCCCTTCGTGACTCCCTCGTCAGATCCACACCCCCCACCAACCCAACCTCCACCCCCGGCACCTTCCCCTGCAACCGCAGGAAATGTAAAACTTGCGCCCACACCTCCACACTCACTTCCCTCCAAGGCCCCAAGGGATCCTTCCATATCCGCCACAAGTTCACCTGTACCTCCACACACATCATCTATTGCATCCGCTGCACCTGATGTGGCCTCCTCTATATTGGTGAGACAGGCCGCTTACTTGCGGAACGCTTCAGAGAACACCTCCGGGCCGCCCGAACCAACCAACCCAATCACCCCGTGGCTCAACACTTTAACTCTCCCTCCCACTCCACCGAGGACATGCAGGTCCTTGGACTCCTCCACCGGCAGAACACAACTACACGGCGGCTGGAGGAGGAGCGCCTCATCTTCCGCCTGGGAACCCTCCAACCACAAGGTATGAATTCAGATTTCTCCAGTTTCCTCATTTCCCCTCCCCCCACCTTGTCTCAGTCGGTTCCCTCAACTCAGCACCGCCCTCCTAACCTGCAATCCTCTTCCTGACCTCTCCGCCCCCACCCCACTCCGGCCTATCACCCTCACCTTGACCTCCTTCCACCTATCCCACCTCCATCGCCCTTCCCCCTAGTCCCTCCTCCCTACCTTTTATCTTAGCCTGCTTGGCTCTCTCTCTCTCTTATTCCTGATGAAGGGCTTATGCTCGAAACGTCGAATTCTCTATTCCTGAGATGCTGCCTGGCCTGCTGTGCTTTGACCAGCAACACATTTGCAGTAGGAGAATAGGGTACCCACTCCAAGTGCCCCAGTGGCTTCCAGTATACAAAAGTTTACAAAAACATTGCATGTTCTTAATTAGTCAGACAACAGTGAAAGACAATAATTCGTAAGGAAGAAAAATTAAATGTACACAGACCTGTCAATTGACTAATCACTCCTACAGGCCCTAAGCCATTCATCAGGTGGGAAAAACATACCCAGCCAGGTTAGGCACCTGCTAGCAAGATAAATTCCTATCGTAAAGTGGTACCAGTCTGAGCTAATTGGAGAGTTCATACAGCTTGCACAGCTCACATGTCAGATACAGTTGTTTTACAAAATGGCTTCTTAGCAGGGAGGGCAGACTTTTGACCATAAAATGGCTTACTGACACATTGTGTCAGAATCTCTTCAATGTTAGGCCTAGAATAATTTCTAAGCTAGGAGCAGAGTCCTGCTTTTTAAGCACTGAATCATTCTGTACCTGAGGCTGAGATGTTACTGTAAGGTTGCATTTAAACTGATTCATTAGTCCTTAAATTAAACATGCTGTTTTTTTTCAGGGTTGTGATTCAAATTCAAATAAGACATAAGATCTGATTAGTTAGAATTGACAGTGGGGCAGTCTGTAAGTCTGTAGAGTGGTCTGCAAAAACAGCAAGTAAATTAAAGCTTCATAAATATTACCTTTTACAGAGTTTGTATTTAATAACCAGTAATGGCTACTCAATATCATCATAAAGTCCCAAAATGCAGTTAAATTCAATCCATAGCAGGTAAGCACGAAGAGTTAATTTTCTAGTGGCTTCAACAGCCTCAGCACTAAAATGGTCTCTCTCTAGTGTCCTTTTGAACTCTCAAGTCAGGGTCTTGTAACAGCAAAGATGTTTTTCTTTGTGTCTGCCCTGCTTGCAAGGGGTAATAAGAATCCACTATAATTGACAGGATCTGACCATCAGTTACAAGGCTTTTGATAGTACCAAGTTTTGTTTCAGGGTCAGAATCAAACACACTCATTAATTTCATAAGGGAATGGCTGTGAATGTTATCACAGTGTCCTGTTCACACAGATTCACCGATGCTAAGACAAATGTCTTTAATTGCCTTAGAGCATCCTGTTATCACTTGGTGAGCACAGATGTCCCTATCTTCTGCATTCCTTGAGTTCCCCCCTTTTTCTAAGCCTTCTTGCCTGTCTATTTTCTAGTGTGCAGGAAATGTATTTTATAAGTCAGTATTACATTTTAGTCTAAATGCTTAAAGACAAGTTTTAAGGCTATAGACTTTCTCATTGTGGCCTACTGTGCCATTCAATAAGATTGTTAACACTGCTTTCCTACCTACCCAATAACCTTTTTTCTCTCTTGAATGAAAGACTTATTGAGTGCACCTTTGGAATATTTTTAGTGATATAGCCTCTGCTGTTCACTAGAGATAAGAATTCCAACACAAACAACTTTCTGAGAGAGGTTCCTTCTCCTTTCCATAAGAAATGAAGAGTTTCTCATTTTTAACACCATGCACCTGCTCCTGGTTCTAGACTTCTCCATAAGTGCAAACATTCTCTCAGCATCTATCATGCCAAATCTCTTGAAACAATATATATTTCAATAAGTTCATCTCTCATTCTTCTAAAATTGGATGGGAATCGATCTAATCTGCTCAAGCGCTCCCTTGAAGAAGAAGCCTTTAATTTCAGATTTAGCCTAGTGAATCTTCTCCTATATAAGGACATCTCATCTTAGTAAGATGACTAAATTTATTTGCAGTACATTAGCCATAGTTTGCAGTGGTAGCAAGACCTCTACTGTTATGACCAGACTTCAGGTGAGGTCCACTAATTTGTTACAGTTCAGGCAGGGTACCGAAATTGTTAAGCTCCCTGGTGAGTGGGGGTGAATTAGTTGACATTCTCTATTCACTCATTCCCTCAATTGCAACAAACTTATTTTAAGAAGGATACCTTCCCTTGTGGATACCTTTCAACCAGACCCAAATGAGCTTCTGTTTTACAAGGTGCCAATTTCATCAGGCTTTTTTGAATTAATAAAAAAAATTGATTTTTATCATTCCTGCATTTGAGAAGAAATAATAGTGTAACACAGGTTGACCATGACACTGGAAGTTACAGATGTCTTTGGATATTGGAGTTGACCAGAGAATTTTGAAATGGTTGGTTTCATAGGCTGATTGAAGTTCCTTAGTCTTGATTCCCTTTTTTTTCAGTTGGCTTGCAGTACTCAGAGTGAGGGAAGTTCTGCCTGCAACACAGGCGTAACTTGGGAACAGTTCTTCAATTGTGACCTTCACAGCATGCTGTCACTTGAATGCAGGCTGGTACACTAGTCTTGCCAATCCATACTACTAGAGCTGAATCTTGTTTTTTAGCCCCATTCCTGTGTTCTCTTTAAAGGGAGAAGTACAAAATGAATCTGGAATTGGAATGTTATCCATAAGTGATGGCTTGCTATTGAATAGGGGATCATAAGTCCCCTATTATCTTTGTAGTCACAGGAGGTCACAGCAATGCATTTTGGAATTAAAAGTAAATAAATATCTCAACCTTTTGAGATTCAGATCCATTGTGATAACACTATTATATATTCTTGTTTGTTTTAAAACTCTTCAACTGTGCAAAATATCAAAATTGTTGTGAGTGAAATACAGACAAAAGATGGCAGGCAATAAAATAGCTTGAGTAACAAAAATGTTAAAGCAAGTTTATAATTTTGTGGTACAGTTCATATAGTAGTGCTTACATTGTGCACTGTTAGTGCCTACTCAGTGTGTTCGTACAAATCATAAAGTTTTATATCTGCATGCTACACTGTTGAATAGCATCTCTTGCTATTCTGTGCAGAAATGTGATGATTGCAGTCACATTTCTCAAATTAAAAAAAAACTGACTTCACTGAGTGGGATGCACTTCAATTCAACTATTTGATGTTTAGATTGGTCTTCTGGAACAGTAGTATTGTTTGATTTTCAGTCAGAATCTTTAGGTTTATTTTGTCCAAACAGATGTCCCCTGGAATTGTTTATGGTGAGACTCGAGGCATTCTGTTTTTAAAGTATTAGTGTGTACATTTACTGTAGTTACATATGAGAGTTATTAACGCATGTTACTTTCTTGAAAGACATTGAAAATTGCTTGCTGGTTGATTGCCTACATTTTAGGGGTTTTGAGGCATAATATACTTCCACAAAGACTCTAACTTCTAAATTTCTAGTTGATAACAACAGGATCCTCAATTGTGTTTGACCTAACAAGGAACAGACTAGTACTTATGGAACAAGTGGAATTTATTCAGCAAGATTGTATAAGTACTTAATAACCAAACAGTGAAGACAACATGGAGGCTTATCTTTTAAGGCCCAGAATTCCTTGAATGGTCCTAGCAAAGGCTATGCCTTTCTTTTCCTGTCTGCAAAATGACATCATATTAAATGAAGTCTGAGATGAATTACACCTCAGTCACCTCTTATCCCTAATTCTAAGGGTTTCTTATTTCTTGTTAGGAAATAGAACATAGAACATAGAAAAATATAGCGCAGTACAGGCCCTTTGGCCCTCAATGTTGCGCCGACCAAATCCTACCTAACCTACACTAGCCCAATAACTTCCATATGCCTATCCAATGCCTGCTTAAATGACTATAAAGAGGGAGAGTTCACCACTGCTACTGGCAGGGCATTCCATGAACTCACAACCCGCTGCGTAAAGAATCTACCCCTAACATCTGTCCTATACCTACCACCCCTTAATTTAAAGCTGTGTCCCCTAGTAACAGCTGACTCCATTAGCGGTAAAAGGTTCTCAGTGTCTACTCTATCTAAACCCCTAATCATCTTATACACCTCTATCAAATCTCCCCTAAACCTTCTTTTCTCCAATGAGAACAGGCCCGAGTGCCTCAGCCTTTCCTCATACGATCTTCCTACCATGCCAGGCAACATCCTGGTAAACCTCCTCTGCACTCGTTCCAATGCCTCCACATCCTTCCTATAGTATGGCGACCAAAACTGCACACAATACTCCAGATGAGGCCGCACCAGAGTCTTATACAACTGCAACATGACCTCAGGACTCCGGAACTCAATTCCTCTACCAATAAAGCCCAGTACACCATATGCCTTCCTCACAGCACTATTTACCTGGGTGGCAACTTTCAGAGATCTGTGTACATGGACACCAAGATCCCTCTGCTCATCCACACTACCAAGTAGCCTACCATTAGCCCAGTAATCCATCTTCTTGTTACTCCTACCAAAGTGAATGACTTCACACTTAGCTACATTGAATTCCATCTGCCACCTTTCTGCCCAGCTCTGCAACCTATCTATATCCCGCTGTAACCTGCCACATCCTTCTTCACTGTCCACAACTCCACCGACCTTTGTGTCATCCGCAAACTTGCTCACCCAGCTTTCAAGCCCCTCCTCTAGATCATTTATAAAGATGACAAACAGCAACGGTCCCAAAACAGATCCCTGTGGTACACCGCTAGTAACTGCACTCCAAGATGAACCTAGTCCATCAACTACTACCCTCTGTCTCCTTCCAGCCAGCCAATTCCTAATCCAAACCTCTAATGCACCCTCAATGCCATACCTCCGTAGTTTTTGCATTAGCCTACCATGGGGTACCTTATCGAACACCTTGCTAAAATCCATATACACCACATCTACTGCTTTACCCTCATCCACTTCCTTAGTCACCTTCTCAAAGAACTCAATAAGGTTTGTGAGGCACGACCTGCGCTTCACAAAACCATGCTGACTATCCTTGATCACATGGTTTGAATAAACTCTTTCCACTGGAATAAGGTGAGGATCATCTAGTGTCATCCTCAAATCTGTAGTTTAGGCAAAACATATGTCTATCTCTTAGTCTTTAGAATCCAAGAGATAAGATTTCAATTTAGTTACACATACTTGTAAATACAGGGCAGTTGTATATACAATGCTAATTCTTCCATTGATAAAATCAACTGTCATAAACAGTTCAACTCAGCATTCCCAGGATACTAAAGCAATCAAGCTCAAATGTAAATTGTGAGGATCAAGATGTCCTTTAACCAGAAAAAGACATGACCCTCTCTCACTAGTATCGTCACATACGGATGAGGAAAGACACCACTTCAACTGGGACAATACATCCATCCTAGGACAAGCCAAACAAAGACACGTATGAGAATCCCTAGAAGCATGGCATTCCAACCGGAACTCTTGTCAACAAACGCATCGAGTTAGACTCCATTTCCCACTCATGAGAAAAGGAACAGGAAGTGACTTCACCACAGGAAATGACATCACCAACCCAAAGAAACCCAAACATATAAATAGAAAGCAGGAATTTTCAGCACTGCTTTGCATGAGGTCCACTGAAGATGTTACCCAGTAAGGTAACGAAACGTCTGGAAATGAACCTTTCAGCTACATCCAAAACCTCAACCAGATCCTTAGGTCATTTAAGCCAGCAGCTTGCAAACAGTTGACCTGTTAACTGTTTCACAAGCAGAAATTCAAACTGCACTGTTTAAAAAGATAGATGGGGCAAAACCCTAAAATTTTACTCCATGTCAATATAGATCCCTAGAAGTGTAGTCACCAAATCTTAAATTCCAGAACTGTAAATGAGCGATCTATGTAGGTGGAATTTATTAAATTATTTATTTATTTATTATTGTTATTTGTATTAATTTGTTTAATTATTTGTTTAGCCCAGAATTATTTGCTGTCATAACAGTTTAAGAGCATGAGGGTGCACTTTGATTTGAGGCCAATGATTTGCAGGAATCTGGCAATTTTGAAAAACTGGATTGGAATTTAGGCTCCCAATAGATTTCTGGTATCTATTAGTGAGGAGAGTCATGGGCCTCAAGTAGGTGTGTTCTAGGACCTGTGAAAGCATTTTGGAAAATCACTATCATGATTCTGGAAATGTATTTAAGCAGCTTTCTTAGCATTCAAAATACACAAAGGGAGCTTCCAAAATAGCTGGGAAAATTCTGTTATTAAGGATGAGATTGCAGAGTACTTGGAAGTGCATACTAAAATAGGGTGGAGTCAGCATGGCTTCGTCAAGGGGAGGTCATGCCTGATAAATATGTTAGAATTATCTTTGAGGAGGTAAAAAGCAAGTTAGACACAGGAAAACGAGTGGACACAATCTATTGGGATTTCCAGAAGGTCTTTGACAAGGTACAGCACCGGATGCTGCTGAATAAGATAAAAAGAGTCCATGGTGTTAGGGGCAAGCTATTGGTATAGATAGAGGATTGACTGACTGACAGAGAGTGGCGATAAAATGGTCTTTTTCAGGATGATAGCCGGTAACTAGTGGAGTTCCGTAGGGGTCAGTGTTGCAACAACTATTTATATTATGCATTAAAGATCTGGATGAAGGAATTGAGAAAATTGTTGCAAAACTTGCACATGACGTGAAGACAGGTGGAGGGACAGGCTGTGTTGAAGAGACTGGGAGGTTACAGAAGGACATAGGTATACTAGGCCAATGGGCAAAAAAACTGGTAGATGGAATACAATGTGGAAAGTATGAGGTTATGCACTGTGGTAACAATAATAGAGGGTTAGATGATTTTCTAATCGGGAAGGCTTTGGAAATCTGAAATGCAAAACAATTTGGGAGTCCCAGTTCAGGATTCTCTTAAGGTTAACATGCCGTTCGGTTGGCAGTTAGAAAGGCAAGTGCAACATTGGCATTCAGTTCAAGAGGGCTAGAATACAAAAGTGGAAAAGAGGCTGTATAAAGCTCTGATCAGACATCATTTGGAATATTGTGAGCAATTTTGGACTTCGTATCTAAGGAAAGATGGGCAGGTGTTGGAGGGGGTCCAAAGTAGGTTTACAAAAATAATTCCAGGGTTGAAGGGCTTGTTATATGAGGAATGATTGAGGACTCTGGTTTAGAAGGATGAGAGTGGATCTGATTGAAACTTACAGTATACTGAGAGGCTGGATTGAATGGATGTGGAAAAGAGAGTAGGGAAGAGGAGTTGAGAGAGGCTGGAGGCTGAGAGAGAGGTTCTGGGTGAATGGGGTGGATGTGAGAAGGGTGCTGTCATAAATTTAGCTGTAGCCTTGTCTCGGAACTTTCTCATTAACTCATCTACTTGAATTAGAAGAAGTATGTGTTCAGCAACTTGGAGAGTTTTCAGTTTTGGCATTAGTGATAAATGTAAGTGGTACATCTGTAGATTTTTGCATTTCAGATAATTGAAGCCAATCAGAATGGAGAAATGAATTTGAAAATTGATACTGATCTGGTGTCAGTGACAACACATTTTAAAGAACTTGGGAATCCCCCTTGGGGTAAGTAACTTTCTTCAGTAGGATATGGGCATTGCTGACTGACTGGTTTCCCTTGAGAAGGGAGTGATGAGCTGTTAGAGTCATGTTCTATAGGTAGATCCACAACACTATTAGAAACAAGATTCCAGTATAATGATACTTTCATAAGAATATCTGTGCAAATTGAAAACAAAGTATGGTAGCATTTAAAAGTTGTTTGTCAAATTGCCAAATATTTCAGTAAACATGTATACATACACACAGGAACACGAGTAGGCCATTCAGCCCCTTGAGCTTGTTCTGCTATCCACTTAGATCGTGGTTGATCATTTATGTCAGTCACTTTCCTATGCTACTTCATGCTCAATTGAGCTTCCACAACACACAGTAGAGAATTCCAAAGATTCACTACTATCTGGTTAAAGAATATTCCTCCTCATCTCAATATTAACTGATCCATTCCATTTCTGAGATTGTCATCTTTCTCTCAAACGAGGAGAATCTTTCTTGCTACATCCACCGTATCATTCCAGGTAAGAATTTTGTACATTTTAATGAGCTCACCTTTCATGCTTTGAAATGCTAGAAAATATGGGCTCAGTTTCCTCAATATCACCATCTTAGGGAATAGACTGGTGAGCCTTCATTGCACTTCCTTTATTGCAAGTATATCCTACCTTAGATTAGGAGGCCAAAGTTGAACATGATTCTCCAAGTACGGTCTCACCAAAGCTCTGTACAACAGTAGGAAGACATCTTTGCTATGAACACCAAAATATATTTGCCTGCCTAATTGCTTGCTGCACCTGCATGCATGCCTTTAATGACTCATGAACAAGGACATCTCCAAGTTCCATTGAACATTAACAAATTTCTAACATCTCAGTGTTGACAAATTACTCTTGTAAAAGAAAGGAGTAGACTGTTCAGCACCTCGAACCTGCGTTGTCGTTCATAGGATCATGGCTGTATTTTTGACCAAATTGCATAAATTCATATTAATTCACATTATATTTCATCCACTATGTTCTTGCCCATTAACTTAGCCCATCAACGTCCCCTTGAAGCTTCTCTACATCCCTCTCACAACTTACACTCCCACCTAATTTTGTCATTGACAAATTTGGAAATACTATATTACCTTTGGTGCCCTCATCTAATTTATTTATATGAATTGCAAACAGCAGTGGCCCCAGCACAGATCCTTGCTTTATTTTAAAGGTTTTGTCAAATACTAGGTAGAGGTATCTACTATGCAAACTTTTGGTGACTTTTTACATTGAGATATCAACTTGAACAAGGTGACAGTACACTTTAAACAATGTACAATTCAAAGATTAGATTCCAGTTTCCTATATGCTTTTGTCCCACTTTATAAGAGGTGTGTGTGTGTGTGTGTGTGTGTGTGTGTGTGTGTATATATATATGTGTGTGTGTGTGTTTCTGCATACAGGTAAATGTTCTTCATATCTGGAGGGAAATCTTCTGTTGGGCAATGGTGGAGAGAAACGATTTTATGAATTAGCTATTCTCAACATTTGTCTTCTATTTTGCAATAACTTTATTCAGAGTGATAGAGATATACATCACGGAAACAGACCCTTCGTCCAACTCGTCCATGCTGACCAGATATCCCAACGCAATCTCGTCTCACCTGCAAGCAACCGGCCCATATCCCTTCCTATTCATACACCCATCCAAATGCCTTTTAAACGTTGCAATTGTACTAGCCTCCACCATTTCCTCTGGCAGCTCATTCCATACACTTACCACACACTGCAGTTGCCCCTTAGGTCTCTTTTATTATCTTTCTCCTCTTACCATAAATCTATGTCCACTAGTTCTGGACTCCCCCACCCCTAGAAAGAGACTTTGTCTAATTATTCTATCCGTGCTCCTCATGATTTTATAAACCTCTATAAGGTCACCCCTCAGCCTCCGATGCTCCAGGGAAAACAGCCCCAGCCTATTCAACCTCTCCCTACAGCTCAAATCCTCCAACCATGGCAACATCCTTGTAAATCTTTTCTGAACCCTTTCAAGTTTCACACCATCTTTCCGATAGGAAGGAGACCAGAATTGCACGCAATATTCCAACAATGGTCTAACCAATGTCCCTTACGGCCGCACTCCTGTACTCAGTACTCTGACCAATAAAGGAGAGCATACCAAAGCCGCCTTCACTATCCTATATACGTGTGACTCTACTTTCAAGGACCTATGAACCTGCTCTCCAAGGTCTCTTTGTTTAGCAACACTCCCAAGGACCTTACCATTAAGTGTATAAGTCTTGCTCTGATTTGCTTTTCTAAAGTCCAGTACCTGGCATTTATCTAAATTAAACTGCATCGCCACTCCTCAGCCCATTGGCCCATCTGATCAAGATCTCATCTACCAACCCCTGAGAAAAAGAACAGGAAATGGTATCACCACAGGAAATAACATCACCAACCCAAACATTTAAATAGAAAGCAGGAATCATGTACACTGCTTAACCTGAAGCCCACTGAAGATGTTACCTAGTAGGGTGATGAAACGTCTGGAAATGAACCTCCCAGCTCAGCTCGCAAACCTACATCTAGATCCCGTTGTAATCTGAGGTAACCTTTTTGGCTGTCCACTACACCTCCAATTTTGGTGTCATCTGCAAACTTACTTACTTACAATACCTCTTATGCTCACATCCAAATCATTTATATAAATGATGAAAAGTAGTGGACCCAGCACCGATCCTTGCGTCACTCCACCGGTCACAGGCCTCCAGTCTGAAAAACAACCCTCCACCACCACCCTCTGTCTTCTACCTTTGAGCCAGTTCTGTACCAAATGGCGAGTTCTCTCTATATTCCATGAGATCTAACCTGGCTAACCAGTCTCCCATGGGGAACCTTGTCAAACGCCTTACTGAAGTCCACGTAGATCACGTCTACTGCTCTGCCCTCATCAATCCTCTTTATTACTTCTGTTATTCTCTTGACTCACTTTTTTGCTTTTAAATTACTCCTGAATGCTAAAACACAGAACACGTGGGGAAAATGCATTTATACAGACTCAGTGTTAACACTAAATCATGAATTTCAAGTTTTGCATATCTAACAAACAAGTTGATCACCTCAGCTATTGCCATCCAATAAGTCAAATTAACTCAACTGATACCCTCTGGTTTTGGATCTTTTGCTGGGTCATAGAGGTCTACAGCAATGACAAAAGGCCTTCAGTCCAATCACACCCACACCAGAGAAAAACCTATTTTAAATTCCATTTTTCAGCACTTGGCCTTTAGAATCTGTGGCATATGATGCTTCTTTATTTTACTGGAAGCTCCTGGAGCTAATATCTAAAATGTTAAATCTATACTCATCTGCTGATATGCCCAATGTTGCTGAGCATGGACCAGTTCCTTTTGGTCTTGATACTATTATTAGAATTAAGCATTGCAATTCAAGAAATATGCTGTTATCTGTTCTGCTTTAAAAAACGTAAAATTGATTTTTAATGTAAGCTTTAGCGTAAACCTTAAAATTCAACTGATGAAGTATGAATTATTATTTATGGCAGTTGAAGAAGGTACGCAACCTGATTCCTACCAAATAAGCGATCCGACAAGCATGGCTGAAGCTAGGATAGACATAAAGAGACTACTTCAATTTCTTGCTGGACAGCAAGTCAACCCGAGCAAAGCCATATGTAGTAAGTTGTTTATATGTTTTCCACTTTTTATCTGTTTTGACTAATACTGTTAGATTTTGGATAGAAGTTACGGTGTAGGAATGGGTCATTCCCTAATCAATCAGTTCAGAGATGTTATTGCACACCTTTGGAACAGATGGGGACTTGAACCCGAGGTAGATATACTCTCACCATGAGGACACTCAATAGATCTTTCAATCTATATACATGGCACATGAAGATTGGCATAAGAGACGCCTGATATTCTACATACTCAATCTCCCCCATTTCATATATCTACATTCTAGATTTAAGATTGAGTTAGATTTTTGATAAGTCGGGAAATCAAGGGTTATGGGAGAAGAGCAGAGAAGTGGACATGAGGACTTGTCCGATCAGTCATGATAGAACATAGAAAAATACAGCACAGAACAGGCCCTTTGGCCCTCGATGTTGCGCCGATCCAAGCCCACCTAACCTACACTAGCCCACTATCCTCCATATGTCTATCCAATGCCCGTTTAAATGCCCATAAAGAGGGAGAGTCCACCACTGCTACTGGCTGGGCATTCCATGAACTCACGACTCGCTGAGTAACAAATCTATCCCTAACATCTGTCCTATACCTACCACCCCTTAATTTAAAGCTATGCCCCCTCGTAATAGCTGACTCCATACGTGGGAAAAGGTTCTCATGGTCAACCCTATCTAAACCCCTAATCATCTTGTACACCTCTATCAGGTCACCCCTAAACCTTCTTTTCTCCAATGAAAACAGCCCCAAGTGCCTCAGCCTTTCCTCATACGATCTTTCTACCATACCAGGCAACATCCTGGTAAACCTCCTCTGCACCCGTTCTAGTGCCTCCACATCCTTCCTATAGTATGGCGACCAAAACTGCACACAATACTCCAGATGCAGCCGCACCAAAGTCTTATACAACTGCAACATGACCTCAGGACTCTGGAACTCAATTCCTCTACCAATAAATTCCAGTACGCCATATGCCTTCTTCACAGCACTATTTACCTGGGTGGTAACTTTCAGAGATCTGTGTACGTGGACATCAAGATCCCTCTGCTCATCCACACTACCAAGTATCCAACCATTAGCCCAGTACCCCATCATCTTGTTACTCCTACCAAAGTGAATCACTTCACACTTACCTACATTGAACTCCATTTGCCACCTTTCTGCCCAGCTCTGCAGCTTATCTATATCCCGCTGTAACCTGCCACATCCTTCCTCACTGTCAACAACTCCACCGACTTCCGGTATCATCCGCAAACTTGCTCACCCAACCTTCTAGCCCCTCCTCCAGGTCATTTATAAAAATGACAAACAGCAACGGTCCCAAAACAGACCCTTGCGGAACACCGCTAGTAACTGCACTCCAAGATGAACCTTTACCATCAACTACTACCCTCTGTCTTCTTCCAGCCAGCCAATTCCTAATCCAAACCTCCAACGCACCCTCAATGCCATACCTCCAACGCACCCTCAATGCCATACCTCCATATTTTTTTGCAGTAGCCTAATATGGGGAACCTTATCAAACGCCTTACTAAAATCCATATACACCACATCTACCACTTTACCCTCGTCCACCTCCTTAGTCACCTTCTCAAAGAATTCAGTAAGATTTGTGAGGCATGATTCAATGATCCTATTGAATGGCAGAGAAGGCTTGAACAGGGGGGCTGAATGGTCTACTCTTGTTACTATTTCTTACGATCTTATGGTCACATTCTCCTTTTCCTTTCTTTCTCCTTTATAATCTGCCTACCCATAATTCAATTTGTTACTGACCTCAGCCATTCCAGTAAGTTCTATATATTGTGCACTATATAAAAATGTTTCTCCTGATTTTCACAAATTAAATTGAGAATGCCGATGTTATCAGTTATTTATATAGAAAGAATCAGCCGTCGCTTAGGAATCGTTTTTCATCCTCCCACAGGATAGGAATGTATCCCAGATTAGTCCTAGAGTCCATAAATCATCCACGTGCAATTGATATAGACGGTGTCGAAGCATTTCATTTGGGTGGTTCTGGACCTGGTCTCCGGCACCTGTGCCTTTGCAACAGTTAATCTTTCTCCAGGCATTTGAACATGCTAACTGCACTTTCAGAATTGAAGTGGCAATTTATTAATGAAGCATATATCTCTTGAAAAAGCTATATCTTATGAAGAAAGTGAGCAGAGCCATAAGCAGTCTAGGGCAGTAAATATTATTCTACAGGCACTGGTATAAAGCTGTACCTCTTGCAAGAAAGAGTAATGAATGGAATATTGAAAATTCAAGACAAACCATTTGTGTTTGTGAGTGTATGTGTATGGGTTGTGTATTATTGTTGTGTCCCAGTCTGTGCACATAACATTTTTTTTAACACAGCAAAAAAAACATATGCCATTAGCCAAGACAACAATAATATGTGTACGGTACACACTATGTTCCTTCTGAATGTCTAGTACTCCATTTTTCATGTCATCTTGCAAGCTAAGTTTCCCAGTTATGCCTTTACATTTTAATTATCAAATTTGTCCCCTCATTTTTTTGATGACTTTTTTTATTTCATGTTATCTCTTTGATTTTTAATGACCTCATCCTCTATTTTAAAAGCTCTTCTTTAATAGGCTTTGATGTGAATGGAAAGGTGAGCACTTTGGAGAGAGTGACCATAATTCAGTTATGTTTATTTTAGTGATGGAAAGGGATAGGTTCATGCCACAGGGCAAGAGCAACTATAATGCGATTAGGCAAGATTTAGAATGCATAGAATGAGGTGGTAAAATGCAGGGGATGGGGACAGTCGAAATGTGGAGTTGGTTTAATGAACAGATATTGCATGTCCTTGATAGATATGTCCTTGTTAGGCAGGGAGGACGTGATAAGTTAAGGGAACTGTGATTACTACAGAAATTTCATCTCTTGTTAAGCGGAAGAAGGAGGCTTATGTGATGATGAGACGAGATGGTTCAGATGAGGCAATGTAGAACCACAGATTAGCTAGGAAGGATTTAGAGAGAGAGTTAAGAAGAGCAAAGAGAGGACCATGAGCAGTCTTTAGCAGATAGAATAAAGGACAACCCTAAAGCTTTCTATAGGTGTGTGAGGAATAAAAAGATGACTAGGGTAGGAATAGGACCAGTCAAAGACAGAAGTGGGAAGTTGTGTGTGGATCCTGTGGAGATAGGAGAGGTGCTAAATGAATATGTCTCATCGGTTTTCACTCAGGAAAAGGAGAATATTGTGGAGGAGAAGAATGACATTTGAGATATTAGACTGGAAAGGATTGAGGTTGGTAAGGAAGGGGTGTTATCAATTCTAGAAGGAGTGAAAGTAGACAAGTCACCTGGGCCAGATAAGATTTATCCAAGAATTCTCTGGGAAGCTGAGGAGGTGTCAGAGCTTTTGGCTTTGATCTTTGAGTCGTCATTCTCTACAGGTTTAGTATCAGAGGACTGGAGGTTTGCAAATGTTGTGTCCTTGTTCACGAAGGGCAGTAGAGGTAATTATAGACCAGTGAGCCTTTCGTCTATTGTAGGAAAAGCTTTGGAAAGGATTATATGAGATAGGATTTATAATCATCTTGTAAGCAACAATTTGATTGGAGATAGTCAACATGCTTTTGTCAAAGGCAGGTCATGTCTCACAAACCTCATTTGAGCTTTTTGAGAGGGTGACCAAACATGTGGATGAGGATAGGGCAGTTGACATGGTTTACATGGACTTCAGTAAGGCCTTTGATAAGGTTTCACATGGTAGGCTTTTGGAGAAAATGCGGAGGGTAATTTAGCAATTTGGATTAGAAATTGGCTTTCTGTAAGAAGGTAGTGAGTGATGGTTGATGGAAAATATTCAGCATGGAGTCCAGTTACTAGTGGTGTGCCACAACGATCTATTTTGGGACCACTGCTGTTTGTCATTTTTATAAATGACTTAGACGCAGGTATAGGTGGATGGGTTAGTAAGTTTGCAGATGACACTAAAGTCGGTGGAGTAGTGGACAGTGTGGAAGAATGTTGCAGATTGCAAGGGGATTTGGATAAACTGCAGAATTGGGCTGAGAGGTGGCAAATGGAGTTCATTGCAGATAAATGTGAGGTGATTCACTTAGGGAAGAATAACAGGAAGGCATAACACTACGTCAATGGAAAGATTCTTGGTAGTGTGGACATGCAGAGGGATCCTGGAGTCCATGTTTGTGGATCCCTGAAAGTTGCCACCGAGGTTGCTCGTGCTTATAAGAAGGCATATGGTGTGTTAGGTTTTATTGGTGGAGGGATTGAGTTCCAGAGCCATAATGTCATGCTGCAACTGTACAAAACGTTGGTGTGGCCACACTTGGAATGTTGTGTACAGTTCTGGTCGCCCCATTACTGGGAGGATATGGAAGCCTTGGAAAAGGTGAAGAGGAGATTTACCAGGATGTTGCCTGATCTGGATGCAAGGTCTTATGAGGAAAGGCTGAGAGACCTGGGTCTGTTCTCATTGGAAAGAAGAAGGCTAAGAGGGGATTTAATAGACATACAAGATCGTCAGTGGATTAGATAAAGTAGACAGTGAAAGTCTTTTTCCTAGGATGATGACGTCAGCTTGTATGAGGGGGCAAAGCTACAAATTGAGGGGTGATAGATTTAAGACAAATGTCAGAGGCAGGTTCTTTACTCCGAGAGTGGTAAGAATGCTATACCTGCCAATGTAGTTAACTCAGCCACATCAGGGCCATTTAAGTAGTCCTTGGATAAGCATATGGATGATGATGGGATAGTATAGTGGGATGGGCTTAGATTAGTTCACAGGTCGGTGTAGCATCGAGGGCCGAAGGGTCTGTTCTGCGCTGTATTCTTCCATGTTCTATGTTCTATGAAATGTATTCCCACAATCTCCCTAAACTTAATATCTGTGCTTTGTACACTATACGAAAGGTCTACATCTCACCTTAATCCTGGAGGTCAGAACGTTAAATGTCTTCAAGGCAGAGATGATAATTCCTTGTGAGGTTAAGAATTTAAGGGATACAAGTAGAGTGTGGGTAAAAGGCATTGAAATGCCCATCAGCCGTGATTGAATGGTGGAGTGGACTCGATGGGTTGAATGGCCTTGCTTCCACTCCTATTTCTTATGGTCTTAATCTAATTTATCTTTCAAAACCGTCATTTTTAAATCAGTATTTTATAAAGATCCTTATTCAAAGCATCTCTGCTACATGTTGTGGAATTCCATGGAAAATGTATGATTATTTATAAATTATGTAAACATGCCATTATTATGTTCTTCTGCTCATAAGATTATGCAACAAAACTACAGTGAAATGTTAAGAGTGGCGGTTGGCATTTTGACCACGTTCATCTGCAAATGGGAATATGTCAGCCCAACACAACATTTACGAAACTTCAGCCAAAGCAGGGGGCTAATTGCCCTACTGTAAATCTTGAGCCATTGAAAACTCAGCAGAATTTTAAAATTAAAATTTTCAATAACCAAGTTGCACATGACGATTATTTTTGCATTTTACTTGGGCATGTGTACTTTTTGTAATCTTCTGAGGCATTGTTTATGTAGCTAGAGGTGCTTTTAATAGATCAAGTAATTGTCGTAACTCTGAGGCAAACTTGGGAAGGCAAGATGTTATCTCGTAATGGGAAATGAGAAAATGACAGAGACTTGTTCCATAAATATTCCACAAATAATCAGGATTGAAGGGTTTCATTTGAATGCAGAACTGAAGAAAACCAGTGTAAATTAAGAAACTAGAGAAATTAATCTTGCAGCACCCACAACCATCTTTCATATGTTGCAGGTGTGCCTCCAAGCAGCAAAGGGAGTGTCCCCAAATAGCTATTGCTTTCAATTTTGCTAGGGCTCATCCAACGAGCAGCGAAATCGATGTTTCGGGCAAAAGCCCTTCATCAGGAATAAAGGCAGTGAGCTGGAAGTATGGAGAGGTAAGCTAGAGGAAGGTGGGGATGGGGAGAGAGTACCTGGGAGTTGCAGTGGGAGAGGGACTCCCTGAGATTCTTGTAGAGAGAGGAGGAAAACGTCTTCAAGGCAGGCATCCTTGCAAGAGGATTCTCAGTAGGGTTAATCTCAGGAAGTCCCTCTCCCACTGCAACTCTCAGGTACTCTCTCCCCACCCCCACCTTCCTCTAGCTTATCTCTCCATGCTTCCAGCTCACTGCCTTTATTCCTGATGTTTCGGGCAAAAGCCCTACATCGATTTCGCTGCTCGTTGGATGCTGCCTGAACTGCTGTGCTCTTCCAGCACCACTGATCCAGAATCTCGTTCAATGAGGTGTGCAGAAGGACATGCCAGGAGCAGCAACAGTCAGACCTGAAACTGTGGTGCCAACCTAGTGAAGCTACCAAACAATATTACTTGCATGCCAAACAGCATAAGATTGCCAGAACTAAATGATCCCACTACCAACGGATCAGATCGAAGTTCTGCAGTCCTTCCACACCCAGTCATTAATGAACAATTAAACAACCCACTGGAGGAGAAGGCTCCACAAATATCCCATCCGCAATGATGGAAGATCTCAACACATCGGTGCAAAAGATAATGCAGTCGCAGCAATTTTTAGCCAAAGTGCTGAGTGAATGATCCTTCATGGCCTCTGCTAGTAGTCCTCAGCATAACAGATAATAGACTTCATCCAAATCAATTCACTCCGTGTGATATCAGGAAATGATTGGAGGAACTGGATACTGTAAAGGCTATGGGCCCTGAGAACATTCTGGCAATAGTACTGAAGACCTGTGCTCCAGAACTTGCTGTTCCCCTAGCCAAGCTGTTCTAGTAGAGTTACAATACTGGCATCTACCTGGCAATATGGAAAATGGCCCAGGTGTGTTCTGTACACAAAATGCAGAACAAATCCAATGTGGCCAATTCCTGCCCCATCAGTCTACTCTCGGTCATCAGTAAAGTGATGAAAGGTATCAGATAGAACCTATTCAGCAATAACCTGCTCAGTGATGCCCGGTTTGGGTTCAGTCAGGACCACTCAGCTCCCGACCCCATTATGGCCTTGGTTCAAACATGGACAAAAGAGCTGAATTCCAGAGGGGAGGAGAGAGTTACAGCTCTTGACCTCAAGATCATATTCAACAGAGTATGACATCAAGGAGCCCTAGCAAAATTGAAAGCAATGGCTATTTGGGGACACTCCCTTTGCTACTTGGAGGCACACCTGCAACATATGAAAGATGGTTGCGGGTGCTGCAAGATTAATTTCTCTAGTTTCTTAATTTACACTGGTTTTCTTCAGTTCTGCATTCAAATGAAACCCTTCAATCCTGATTATTTGTGGAATATTTATGGAACAAGTCTCTGTCATTTTCTCATTTCCCATTACAAGATAACATCTTGCCTTCCCAAGTTTGCCTCAGAGTTACGACGATTACTTGATCTATTAAAAGCACCTCTAGCTACATAAACATTGAACCACTGATGCAGAATCTGATTTCCAGCATCTGCGGTCATTGAACGAGAGTTGTTCCCCTGGCTCACTGGTCATGGTTGAATTGGAGATATGCCGGACCATGAAATTATATGTTTTACTGGAGTATAATTCAGCTGCTGTAGATGGCCCACAGCGATGAGTGCCTAGTCTCGAGTTGCTAGATCTGTTCAGGCTGATCCATTTAGTACAATAGAGCCACACCACACAACAGAGGTTATTCTCGATGCGAAGGCAGACTTTGTCTTCACAAGGACTGTGCGGTGGTCACTCTTACCGATATTGTCATGGACAGATGTATCAGCACCTGGCAGATCGGTAAAGATGAGATCGAGTATGTCTTTCCCTCTTGTTGGCTTCCTCACCACCTGCCGCAAATCCACTCTAGCAGTTATATCCTTTAGGACCTGACTGGCTCGATCAGTAGTGCTGCTGCCGAGCCACTCTTGGTGGTAGATATTGAAACTCCTTACCCATTACATTTTGTACCTGTGCCAGCCTCAGTGCATCCTCCAAGTGTTGTTCAACATCGAGGAGTAATGATTCATCAGCCCAAGGAGACGGTTAGTGATAATCAGCAGAGGCTTCCTTGCCTGTATTTAAATTGAAGCCATGAGACTTCATTTGTTCTGGAGTCAATGTAGAAGACTCCCAGGACAACTCCCTCCTGACTGTATATCACTGTGCTGCCACCTCCACTGGTCTGTCCTGCCAGTGGGATAAGACATATCCAGGTATGGTGGTAGTGGTGTTTAGGACATTGTAAGGTATAATTCTGAGTATGACTATATCAGACTGCTGCTTGACTCACCTGTGAGAAAGTTGTCTGAATTTTGCCATTAGCCCCCAGATGTTAGTACAGAGGTCTTTGCAGGGTTAATAGGGTTGTTTCTGCAGTTGTCTTTTTCAGTGCTTAGACCAATGTCCATTTCATTTCTTTGGTGAGACCTCGTAGCAGTCGATACAATTGTGTGGCTTGCTAGGCCATTTCAGAGAGCAGAGTCAAGATTAGAATGGCACTGGAAAAGCACAGCAGGCCTGGCAGCATCCAAGGAGCAGGAAAATCGAGAGCAGTTGAGAGTGAACCACATTGTTGTGTGTCTGGAGTCAAATGTAAGCTGGACGAGGAGAGGATGGCAGATTTCATTTCCTGATGGACATAGTGAACCAGATGGGTTTTTCTGACAATCAACAATGGTTTTAGCAGATTCTTCATTCCTGATATTTTTAAATTGAATTCAAATTCCACCATCTGCTGTGGTGGGATTCGAATCCTGGTTCCCAGAAGATTAGCTGAGTTTCTGGATTAATAGTCTAACAATAATACCACTAGGCCATCACCTTCCTGATGCAGCAGTGGGATATCAACATCGAGAAAGAGTGGGCAGGGAAGCAGCTTATGGAATAAAATGTGTGGGAAAATTGAAAAAGCATATTTTTTTGAATGATGAGAGACAGGTAGTATTGAAAAAGACCTGGCTGTTCTTGCACAGCGGATAAATCACAGAAGATAGAAAGCAGGTGTAGCAAGCAATTAGAAAGACATGTCATCATTAGCATTTATCATAAAGGGACTTAAACTAAAGCAATAAAAATGTGTTGGGACGTTTAGACTGAGTCCAGGTTCGGAGTCCTGAGATGCAGTCTCAGAATAAGGGATCCACTATTTAGAACTGGGCTGAGAGGGGATTTCTTCACTCAAATGGAATTCTCTGCTCCCGAGGACTAACATGAACAAGGAGCAAGACAACCTGATTCTTTTGAGCCTGCTCTGCCATTCAATAAGATCATGGTTGATCTGATTTTAATCTCAATTCTACATTCCTGCATATTCCTGATAACCTTTCATCTCCTTGATAATTCAGAATCAACCTAGCTCTGCCTTAAAATTATTTAAAGGTTCAGTATCACCTGCCTTTTGAGGAAGAGAATTTCAAAGATTCATAGAATGCCTGTAGTGTGGAAACAGGCCAAAGACTCAAACCCTCTGTGAGAAAAATATTTTAAATGGACAACCCCTTATTTTTACACAAAATCCCCCAGTTTTCCTACAAGTAGAAACATCCCTTTCAATACCCACACAGTTAAGTCCCCTCAGGGTCTTATATGATTCAGTTAAATCATTGCTGACTCTTCTAAACTCCAGAGAATTACAGGCCTCACCTGTCTAGCCTTTCCTCGTAAGGCAATCTGCTCATTCAAGGTATTAGTAAACCGTTTCTGAATTGCTTCCAATGCATTGACATCCCTCCAGTTGATACAAAGTATATAAATATGTTGAAAACAGAGATTGATTGATTTTTTTTGCACATAGGAAATTAACTAATGCAAAGTGTATGTAATGTGAATTGAGGTAGAAGGTCAGCCACGATCTCATTGAATGGTAAGGAAGGCTTGCTGGGCCAAACGTCCTGTCTGTTTCTTATGTTCTTGAGAAATGATTTGTTTCAAGGACATCCAGTTTAACACAGGCCCTTCTCTTACTGTGAGGACTGCTAATGATCGATCACACTTACAAAACAAGCCGAGTTACATATTTGTCTTAGATGAGTGGGAAAAGTTACATCTTGTATATAGTGGCAAGTTCTAATTCTCATATTGATAACCTATTTTAAACAAATGAGCTAATGCTTGTTTTATTTTATGATTATATGTTTGAAACTTGTTAAAATTGATACTTAAACATTTCAATAATATTACGTATTTTCTTTACAGATATAGTGACTAACAAAGTTATTCACTTTGTTTTACTGCACGAAGATGTGTCCCTTCAGTACTTTATTCCAGCTGTTGCTTGAGAAACTTCACATTAACATCTAGAAGTATCATGGACCCCTGCAAAAGTACCATCCTTGCTTGAAATAAAAGAGCTTTCTGCCTGAGAAGTCTACACAGTGACAAGATATTAAGATATGGTGCCAATAATTGAACTTGACATTGCAATAACCTTTTTTTTAGATCTTGGAAAGATTATTGGTTGATATTTGGTGTCTAATTTTCTATTCAATATAGAATGTTTCAATATTTTTCCTACTTTTCCTGATAGACTAAACTGATTCCCTACAGTTTTGAATAGCTATTGTAGATGAAACTCCGTTTTCCAACTTGTCTCATTAATGCATACGTGGTCTCCGAGCTGGAAAGTGGCATTTTTTTAATATTAAAAAGGTCTTCTGTGGAGTTTTGCTTTGCTGTATACTCTTTATTTTTCATATCAAAGCAATCATTGGAGTTTAAAATACACTTCTGGTATTTTGTGCATAATTTGTTACAATTTCAGTTATGTCATTGTTTTTTCTTCTTCCATTGTATTGCTGTCAATTTATTTATATATTGAGGTTGCGAAACTAAAAATATTGTCAAAATTATTTTCACTATGTATGTTTTCAATAAAAAATAATTTGAAAAGAACAAAATGCATTCCCTCAAACTGTAGAGTGGTTACAAAAGTCCATTTGGTCTAGCTGCATAAACCACTCAGTCCCATCTGTCATTGTGGAAATTCTTTTTCTTTAAATAGTTATTCAAACTTCTTTGAAAACCCTAATTTGTCTGTCTCCAATAAACTCTCAGGTACACTTTCTAAAGGAGGAAAGTAGTGATTATGAGATATATTCATACCTGTGACCAAAGTAGAAAAAGGGATAAGGTTCTATAAGCAAACTTAGAGATCTGGGAAATAAACTAAAACGCAGGACCTAAAAAGTAGTAATGCCTAGATTACTTCAGGTTTCATGTGCTTGTGAGTATAGAAGTAGCAGGCTACTCCAGATGAATGTGTGACTGGAGAGGGGAAGGCTTTATACTTCCGAAACACTGGGACTGTACAAGTTGGATGGGTTGCACCTGAACCAGAATGGAATCAGCAACCCTGGGGAGGATTTAAACTGACTTAGCAATGGCGTGGAATCCTGAGAGAAGGTTCAGCAGGGAGCAATGCATGGCCAAAAGTAGAGGGTGCAGCAAGTGAGTCACAAGGATATTGAAAATAAATAGCCAATTAAGGCTTAAGGGAATTGTCAAGGTTGGATGGTATTTAATTTGATGCAAGAACTCTGATGAACAAGGCAGGTGAGTTGAAAGCACAAATGTATACATTTTTATAAATGTCATTGCTATCATTGAGACATGGTTCAGAGGGGCAGAATTAGCAGCTGTAGGCCTCTATGACTCTAATGCATTTGGATCTTAACCATTGCTGACAAAAGGTTTTTCAACAGATTGCTATTGGCTCCTTTGTTAATTGCCTTCAATCAATACCCTGCTTCTTAATATTTGCACCAGTTCTTGTCTCTTTGCTCTGACTGATCCCCTCATTATTTTAAAACACATCATTCATACCTGCTTCCACATAGGTGTTTTCCTGATGGTGGTGAGTGTGTGTATTTGTATGTATGTATATGGTATATACAGAATCAATTCTATTCACAATGGCTTCCCTTTTTGTATTGTCTCACTATATTAAAAAAGGTCCAGGGGTCATTTGGGGGAAAATTTAGAAAAAAAAGTAATTCAGACTAAGGCAGCATGCTATTTTGTAAGTGGAAAACATTGACATTATTGTAGGAGAGAGAAGTTTCAATCCACTGACTTCCAGCATATCTCTGTTCGTATACAGGTTGTTCTGCTTTAACGCATATTTTGTTGATGCAAATTCGATATAACACAATTGATGAATTGGGACACTTTCTACAGTGCAAATTTAAAAGGCATGTGTTGGTTATAACATGATTCTGGCTACATTAGTTTAGACGATGCTGCTATTACGCAATTTTCCTATAACGCAGGGATACACGAGAACAGAACTACTATGTCATAGCTGAAATGACTGTACTTCAAACTACAACGTTATAATAACATAATCACCAGCACCATACTCTTGACTCTAACATCCAGCATCTGCAGTCCTCACTTTTGCCTTATATAACACAAACCAATTTCTGCTGTGCTTTCTAAGTTATTTTGTAATCTTATTGCAATTACATTCCCAATCTATTTTCAAAATGTCACTGAACAAGTGAGTGATTCAAATGCTGTGACAACAGTGCCCCCAGCTGGTGAAAAAGCAATTTTGTCAGAATACTTTCTTCTGACTTGTGTCTGGCTTTATAAATAGAGGACTGGAATTTTCCATAAAACCTGTTGCCTTCCTTCCCATTGCTAAGTATCTCAGATTTGGTGCATTGATTGTGCACAGTAATTTGAATGATATTTTAAAAATGTAAATGTTGCAGGGAATGGTTTCAATCCTAATTTTAATTTCCTTTTTAATGTTTCACGCTTCCATTAAATCTGACACAAAATATATTGTCACAAATATAATAGAGGGATAGAAATATTCTTTCATTTTTTGAAGTTATTAAATTTATTGAATTTATTGTGCGTATTTGTATCAGCTGCAGGACTTTGAAGGAAGACCAACTCATTTAAACCATGAATATTTTTAGATCCCTTCATTTATTTTAGTTTTTATTTCTCCAAGGAATTCTAAGAATTTTTTTCAAAAAATGGCAAGACAATATTTGGGTCAAAATATTGAAGTGACTAACATCCGATTACCAGCATACCTATGCAGATTGCCATTACCAACACTCAGTATTTTGATTTGCAAAATATGCTAATCGGATTTTGCATGTTGGTGATTGTTTCAGATCCTGGTCATGTTCTGAAAATATAAAATCAACAATAGGATCAACTGGAAGAAGCTCGTGATAAACGTTTGACAGCATATTGATTGCTACTGCTAGAATGTAAGTGGGTAGATATAGAATAATACCAAGAATTCCTTTGTAGGCAGAGAATTTAGAATTTTGCTTCCTTGTGTAAAAGTTATGAAATTCTGCAGTGCTCATTCTCCTTTTCTGCATAAACAAAGGAATATGAATGCGATGACTATGCAAATTTAAGTTCCAAGCTTCGGCTTTTAGCTTAGTCTGTTGCTGACAATATATTCTCTTTCACTCCACCATAGTTTGCCTGCAAGAATTTCTATTTACAAGTTGCTTATGCTCCTATATACTTCCACATTGTCTTGTTTGTAAAGAATGTAATGTATTTCAGTCTCGGCGATCTTAGCCAATTTGTGCAGTTCCCCAAAGAAATTGTATGGCTATGAGATCCCTTCTCAGCCTAGCTAACATCTTTTGTCAGCATATCTTTAATGGAATAATCACTTGCTTGATTCGAATTCATGAACAACACATTTGTAATATTTTAATTCACAACTACATTGAAGAATTCCTTTTCACAGCTTACTAACCAATCCAAGCTCATATTTATTGCTGAAAAGGAGAAATCAAATAAGCCTCTTCAAGGTGCTGGTTGAAAAATCTGCCTCTGTGGCAAGTCCACATTCACTAGTCAATATATGTGTTGGGATTCCTACAGTATGTTACAAGATCAATCTTATTGGCAACTTTGTGTATAGGGCACTAGTTATCTGCTTGCTGTCTAAACGATGCTGAGACATAGTGTATCAAAGTTACCCTGAATGATAATGGTGACAATTATCAATTTATCATTCACTGTACATCTTACAAAATCATGAATTGGCTTAGTCCCCCATTTTTGACAGTGATCAGTGCCCAATCTACTTCAGATTACCCTGGGAATTATAAGTGGATCAGAAATTTGAGCACCAGGTGAAACAGATCATCACTTGCTGCAAATTTGCAGTGAAGACATGAATAATAATCTCTACCAACAGAAAGCTGCCATTAAGCCAAAATGAGGCGTTTTGTCTGACACACAAATGAACAATGCGGTATATGAGTATCAGCCTGATGTCAGGCATGCAGGTCATACATCCCTTTGACCATTACAACAGGCAATATGCTGATCATACTCAAGCAACCCATGCCTATAAAACTCAGAACAATGGCCCACATTAAGATGATTCTGTGATTGGGAAATAACTATTAAGTCATCCTAACTGCGCTAAAAATATACCAGCAACCAATTTAAGATTATCTAATGGGCACACCGTATGATTTATTTCTGTGCTCAAAGTGACATTTATTCAGACATGCATGACCCTGTTTTCTGGAGGTGAAATAATTTATCTATACATTGCACTTTTTTCATTGAGAACTGGGCTATGGAGCCAGCCAATCTCTGCTGCTTCCCCCCAGCAACATCCTGACCAAACAGTTCCTGCCTCATCTCCATGCATCAGCACCCTCTGCACATGTTGTACAAATTGTTCATTTTCTAAATTTGGATTCTTGTGTCCCAGTCCTGATGAGTGCAAGATGAAAGGTTTTGATTGTGTATCTTTTGTTAGCAATATTTAAATTCTGTAATACAAAACAATTAAAAATGTTAATATATTTGCCTTTTGTTACTTTCAGTCTGTGTCTCATATCGCAATAGAGTGTAAATTTCCTGATCTAACCTTCCTATGTACTATTAAATAACTGTGTTAGAGTACACCTCATTTTCTTCTTCAGAGACTAAAAACCACATACTTTCCAGTCCTGACTAATAGAGTATCCACAAATCTCCAGAATAGAGAACTCCAAAACTTGACAATGCTTTGAATAGAGATCTTTGTCCATTACTGAATTCTAAATGATTGTCTAGCCATCCTGAGACTCTGTCCTCCTGTTCCAGACTCTCTAGCCAGCAGAAATAACTTCTTAGTATCTAACCTGTTAAGCCCCTTTAGACTTGATTAGATTTGATTAAATTGTATCTCATTCTTCCAAACTCCAGAGAATACAAACTCAATTTACTCAGCTTCTCATGATGAAACAGCCCTCTCATCCCAAGGACCAATGTGATGAATCTTTGCTGTACTGTTTGCAAAGCAGGTGCATCCTTTCTTAAATTTTGAGGAAGTATTCTGCTTGTATAATTGTAAGAAGATTAATTTATTCTTCTATTCTATTCTGTATTTGTATACTAACTTTGCTCTTTACACCCAAGTCCCTCTAAACTTTAATTTTATATGTTTTATGTTTTTTAAAAAATGTTAAACATTTCCATTCTTAGGACCAAAGTGAATAACTTCACATTCACTGAAATTAGACACCATCTTCCAACTTATTGCCCACTCACTTAACCAGCTTAAATTGATTTATGATCTTTTTCTGTCCTCAGTCCTTACATTTCCACTAAGTTTTGTTTCATCAGTAAACTTAGACATACGACTAACTACTTCTTTCCATGAGTCATTGATACAAATTATAAATAGCTGGGGCCTCAACCGAGATCTCTGTGGTACACCTCAGTCAGAGCTGCCAACTTGAAAATGCCCAGTTCATTCCTATTGTTTCCCCACTTGTTAACTAATTCTCTATCATGTTAAAGTACTGTTCCCCCTCCCCACCCCTCCAAACTCCACAAGGCAGTTTTGTGTGGCATTTTATTCTCTTTTATTCACCACACTAGTTGCATACTGAAAACAGTATAATAGATTTATAATTTTCCTTTCATTTGATCACACTATTATTTAATACATTGTTAAGATATTCATAATAATGGCTTCCAACATTTTGCCAACAATGACATCAGGATAATTAGACTGCAATTCAATGTTTTCTCTCTCCCTCCTTGAATAGCAGTGCTATACTTGCAAACTTCAATCTGCTGGAATTTTATCAGAATCTAGGAAATTTTGGGGAAATCATAACTGGTGCCAACACAAACACCTTTCTTTGTGTACGTTATGACTCCATCCACTGCAAGGTAGAATTGTGCTTTGGTTTTGAGAGCACATACTTAGTCCTTTTGTTTGGCATTTATGGCTTGTATCTGTTTGTGGATCAGAACTTCATGATTACAAAGTCAGGGAAAGCAAATCTTAGCAGACTTGTACACTTAACGGTAAGGTCCTAGGGAGTGTTGCAGGTTCATAGCTCCTTGAAAGTGGAGTTGCAGGTAGATAGGATAGTGAAGAAAGCATTTGGTATGCTTTCCTTTATTGGTCAGAGTATTGAGTACAGGAGTTGGCAGGTCATGTTGCATCTGTACAGGACATTGGTTAGACCACTGTTAGAATATTGCATGCAATTCTGGTCTCCTTCCTATCAGAAAGATGTTGTGAAACATAAAAAGGTTCAGAAAAGATTTAAAAGGATGTTGCCAGGGTTGGAGAATTTGAGCTACAGAGAGAGGCTGAACAGGCTGGGGCTGTTTTCCCTGGAGCATCAGAGACTGGGGGGGGGGGGGTGACCTTATAGAGGTTTACAAAATCATGAGGGGCATGGATAGAATAAATAGACAAAGTCTTTTCCTTGGGGTCAGGGAGTCCAGAACTAGAGGGCCTCGTTATATGGTGAGAGGGGAAAGATATAAATGAGACCTAAGGGGCAACTTTTTCACTTGGAGGGTGGTACTTGTATGGAATGAGCTGCCAGAGGAAGTGGTGGAAGCTGGTAAAATTGCAATTTAAAAGGCATCTGGATGGGTAATGATAGGAAGGGTTTGGAGGGATATGGACCACGTGCTGGCAGGTGGGACTAGATTGGATTGGGGTATCTGGTTGACATGGACAGGTTGGACCGAAGGATCTGTTTCCATGCTACATCTCTGTGACTCCAAGTAGCCAGTGGTAGCTAGTTAATAAGCTATCTAGCTTAAGCAGGTTTCTCTTATTTCACAAAACTGACTTCTTGTTTTTCAAAGAGTATAAATAGATGTGTCTTGGTGCTGCTTGTCTGCTCTGTGCAAAGTCAAGAGTTGAGTGAGAGAGAGCTGGGTGGTAGAAATTAAAACAAAATAAATAAGAAAAATGTAGCTTGAACAATAAAGATGGCATGATAGGTGATGTGTCATAGTTGCAGTATGTGGGAGCTCATGGGTGTTTATGTCAATTCACAGCAACCACACCTGTGGTAATATTTGTGCAGATCGAACAGCTCCAGCTCAGGATTTTTGAGCTGAAGGCCAACCTGCAGGCATGACAAAGCATTAGGGAAGGGCAAAATTACCCAGTTTCTTTGTTCCATATATAAACTTGTATTCGGACCATAGATGTAGAAGCATCAGTAAGCCATCAAATCTGCTCTATTGTTCAATTAAATTGATGATGATCTAATACTCAGCTCCATTTTCCTGGTTTTTCTCATAATGCTTGACTCCCTTACTGATTAAAAATGTGTCTACCTCCATTTTGAAGATAGTTAGTGGCACTGTCTTTATAGCCATCTGTGATAAATGGATTCTAACCCTCTGAGAAAAGAAAGTCCTCTTCATCTTTGTCTTAAATGATGACTTCTTAATCTGAGATTATGGCCTCTGGTCCAAGACTGTCTTATAAGAGGATACAACTTCTCAACATCTACCCTTCCAAGTGCCTACAAGTTTTGTATACCTCATAAAAATCACCTCTCATTCTTCAAAAATCAGAAGTATACAAATCTAATCTACTTAACCTCTCCTCATAAGAAAATCCCTCCTTGCCAAGGACCAACTTAATGAATCTTCTCTCAACTACATACATGACCAGTATATCTTTGCTTTTATAAGGAGTCCAAAATTGTTCACAATCTTCTAGGTGAGGTCTGAATAGTGCCTTATATAGTTTTAGAAAAACCTTTTTTTATGCTCAACTCCCTTTGAAATTAAGAGTAACATTCAATTTTCCTTTCCTATTACCTACTGAATTTAGATGCTAGCTTTTAATGATGTATGCATGAGGACTCCTGTGCTGTAGCTTTCTGCAGTCTTTTTCCATTTAGATAATATTCAGATCCCCTATACTTCCTTACCTCACATTTTTCTCCATTAAATTCCATAGGCCAAGATTTTGCTCGCTCGTTCAACATAGAGTCATAGAGATGTACAGAATGGAAACAGACCCTTCGGTCCAACCTATCCATGCCGACCAGATATCCCAACCCAATCTAGTCCCAGGTGCTGGCATGTCTATATCACTCAGATAAAGGGCTCTTGTGGTGCAATGTTAGTGTCCCTGCTTCTGAGCTAGGAGATCCCAGTTCACATCCATCTGTTCCAGAGATGTGTAATAACACTAGATTAAAAAATATCTATCTGCAGATTCTCTGTGTCATCCTTATCAGTGTTTTTTACATGTTGTAACCTTACCAATACCACAGTTACTTCCTCCATCTAAGTCATGAATGCATATTGTAAATAATTGTGGCTTCACCATTGATCCCTCTGACATGCTACTAGGTACAGGTTGCCATCCTTAAAATGACCCTTTTCCCCAAGTTTCTGTCTACTATTATATAGCTAATCCTTTATCCATCCTCTATACATTAACCATCTCAACAACATGGGCTCTTATTTAATTAAGCAACCTTATGTGTGGTACCTTATTCAATGCCTTTTGGAAATCCAAATATACAACAACAATTAGTTTACCCATATCTATTCTGCCTGTGTACCCCTCAAAGAATTGTAATAAATTTAGCAAGAATGATTTCCTTTCATGGAGCAATGCTGACTTGCTTGCTTTTTTTATATATTTATAAATGGCCTCTTATTACCTCCTTTATAATGGATGCTAATATTTTCTCAATGACAGATATTAAACTAACTTTCCTATTGTAATTGTTTTTGCCTCCTTCCCTTTTGAATAAGAATGTTATACTGGCAATTTTCCATTTCTCTGGGAATTTTTCAATATCTGAGGATTCTTGGAAAATTATTACAATTGGTTTGTCATACTTCCTTAAATATCTTAGGATGCAACCCATCAAGACCTGGGGACTTATTGCCCTTATAAACTCATTATTTTCTTAGCACATTATCCTCTAGAGATAGTAATTGTATTTATTTGCTCCCTGCTTTTTACGCCTTGATTATTTTGGAATACTATTAGTTTTTTCTACTGTGAAGACAGATGCAAAGTATTTATTCAACTTTTCTGCAGTTTTTACATTTCCTCATTATTATTTCCTTGTCGTCATTCTCTATGAGCTCTATGTTCACTTAGACCTCTATATTTCTTTTTACATATTTAAGAAGCTCTCACTTTTTCTTTTAACTTACTTTCTATTTTACCCTTACAGTTTTTTTTCCCCACTTTTTGGCCATCTTTTGTTGATTTTTAAAACTTGCCCAATCTTCTGGTTTATAACTAACCTTTTCACATTGCTTTGCTTAACTTCCTTGATTAAGAATGGTTTATCTTCTGAAAGTCTTTCTTTCTCAGTGGGATATATGTTTGTTATTTTCTTAAAAGCCTTTCATGGTTCATCATGCATCTTGTTGGCTAAATTATTTTTCCAGTCCACTCCAGCCAACTTTACCCTCCTTCCTTTGTAATTACTGTTATAGGTAGTTCTTGGATAACACATTGGCTATAACGTCGCTGAAGAATTAGGGAACAATATTTTCAAGAACGCTTACCTCTGTTGGCAATGGCACAATTCTAGTGGGGATCGGTTCACATACATACTTCATTCTGCGTATGTGCCAATGTCCATGCCAGTCTTCATGCCATTCTGTGTATGCGTGATGTTAGCTGCCGACAGAGCAGCTTTCTGTGAGAGGTACTATCCAAAGAGCAGCTTTCTTACATTTTATTTAAATGGACTGTGTTAAATTTACTGTTGTTGCATTAATAAATACGATTTATAATATGGACATTTTGCAAGGTGTCACCATCTATTATTACTCAGGTTGTGCTATACTTTGTGTTAGACGCTTGGGTGATTTTTGAATGATTGTGAATATTTTTTGCTGGTATGCCCCTAACCCTGTTTTTACCAGGGCCCCATTATTTATATTAAGTGATTTTCTATTTAGCGAGGGACACAACTATGGTGTTAAAGGAGAAATACCTATATTTAAACTTAGCACAGCTGTTTTCAATCCAAATTCCTCCCACTCAAACTGAGTACTAAATTGTTCCATGTTATGGTTACGATTCCCAAGGGGACCTTTTACTCTGACATCATTTCTTAAACATGTCTCATTACACATCACCAGATCCAAAACAGCCTGATGCTGGATTGGATTCATAACATATTGTTTTAGGAAATTGTCCGAAATACACTTTGTGAATTCTTTCTCTTGGCTACTTCTGTCAAACTGTCTACTCCAATCTAAGTCACCCATAAGGAACATATTGCCTTTTTTACATGCCCATTCTATTTTGATATATTTTCTGTCCAACCATATATCTACTGGTAAGGGGTCCATAGACTAGTCCTACTAGTGTCCACTTCCCTTTTTTATTTCTTGTCTTCTATGTATATTCTAACCCAACATCATTTCTTGCTGGAGTACTTACTCTTTCAAGGGCTAACAATGCTACTTTATGACCATTTACTTCCTGCCTGTCTTTTTCAAAAAGTTACATTTAGATTAGATTAGATTACTTACAGTGTGGAAACAGGCCTTTTGGCCCAACAAGTCCACACCGACCCGCCGAAGCGCAACCCACCCATACCCCTTACCTAACACTACGGGCAATTTAGCTTGGCCAATTCACCTGACCCGCACATTTTTGGACTGTGGGAGGAAACCGGAGCACCCGGAGGAAACCCACGCAGACACGGGGAGAACGTGCAAGCTCCACACAGTCAGTCATCTGAGTCGGGAATTGAACCCGGGTCTCAGGCGCTGTGAGGCAGCAGTGCTAACCACTGTGCCACCGTGCCGCCCACAACTCTTTGAAATTGTTTCCTTAGCAGCTCTGAGATTATACCCATTAACATATATTTGTATCGTAAATTCATTTATTTTGTTCTAAAAACCATCACATTCAAGTAAATAGCCATTAATTTTGTCTTTTTAGCATCCTTCTTTTTCCCTATGCCAGTTTTCCCATGGCTCAGATGGTAATCAAGAGATTATTACCTCAGAGGTTCTGCTTTATAATTTAGCTCAAAGCTGTTCAGAATGTTCATGTAGAAAAGAGTAACTAGGGAGAGAATAGAATAGAGCACCTCAAAGATCAGCAAGGCAGCCTTTGTGTGAAGCCGCAGAAAATGGAAGAGATACTAAATGAGTATTTTGCATCAGTAATTACTGTGGAAAAGGATATAGAAGATATAGACTGTAGGGAAATAGATGGTGACACCTTGCAAAATGTCCATATTATAGAGGAGGAAGTGCTGGATGTCTTGAAACGGGTAAAAGTGGATAAATCCCCAGGACCTGATCAAGTGTATCCGAGAACTCTGTGGGAAGCTAGAGAAGTGTCTTGCTGAGATATTTGTATCATTGATAGTCACAGGTGAGGTGCTGGAAGATTGGAGGTTGGCTAACGTGGTGCCACTGTTTAAGAAGGACAGTAAAGACAAGCCAGGGAACTATAGACCGGTGAGCCTGACCTCGGTGGTGGGGAAGTTGTTGGAGGGAATCCTGAGGGACAGGATGTACATGTATTTGGAAAAGCAAGGACTGATTCAGGATAGTCAACATGGCTTTGTGCGTGGGAAATCATGTCTCAGAAACGTGATTATGTTTTTTGAGGAAGTAACAAAGAAGATAGATTATGGCAGAGCAGTAGATGTGATCTACATGGACTTCAGTAAGGAGTTCGACAAGGTTCCCCATGGGAGACTGATTAGTAAGGTTAGATCTCACGGAATATAGGCAGAACTTGCCATTTGGATACAGAACTGGCTCAAAGGTAGAAGACAGAGGGTTGTTTTCAGACTGGAGGCCAGTGGAGTGCCACAAGGATTGGTGCTGGGTCCTCTACTTCTTGTCATTTACATAAATGATTTGGATATGAGCATTAGAGTTAGTAAGTTTACAGATGACACCAAAATTGGAGGTGTAGTGGACAGCAAAGAGGGTTATCACAGATTACAACAAGATCTTGATGAGTTGGGCCAATGGGCTGAGGAGTGGCAGATGGAATTTAATTCAGATAAATGCGAGGTGCTGCATTTTGGGAAAGCAAATCTTAGCAGGACATATACACTTAATGGTAAGGTCCTAGGGAGTGTTGCTGAACAAAGAGACCTTGGAGTGCAGGTTCATAGCTCCTTGAAAGTGGAGTCGCTGGTAGATAGGATAATGAAGAAGGTATTTAGTATGCTTTCCTTTATTGGTCAGAGTATTGAGTACAGGAGTTGGGAGGTCATGTTGTAGCTGTACAGGACATTGGTTAGGCCACTGTTGAAATATTGCATGCAGTTCTGGTCTCCTTCCTATCAGAAAGATGTTGTGAAACTTGAAAGGGTTCAGAAAAGATTCACAAGCATGTTGGACGACTTGAGCTATAGGGAAAGGCTCAACAGGCTGGGGCTGTTTTCCCTGGAGCATTGGAGGCTGAGGGGTGACCTTATAGAGGTTTATAAAATTATGGGGAGCATGGATAAGGTAAATAGGCAAAGTCTTTTCCCTGGGGTCGGGGAATCTAGAACTAGAGGGCATAGGTTTAGGGTGAGAGGGGCAAGATATAAAAGAGACCTATGGGGCAACTTTTTCTCACAGAGGGTGGTGTGCATATGGAATGAGGTGCCAGAGGAAGTGGTGAAGGCTGGTACAATTGCAGCATTTAAGAGGCATTTGGATGGGTATCTGAATAGAAAGGGTTTAGAGGGATATGGGCCAGATGGTGGCAGGTGGGACTAGATTGGGTTGGGTTATGGCATGGACGGGTTAGACCAAAGGGCTTCTTTCCATGCTGTGCATCTTTATGACTTTTTTACCTCTTCTTTCCTCTTATCAATGTAATTCATACCAGTGTTGAAAATTTGATCCCTTTGCTCCCTCTCTACGTTCGTCTCTAGACCTGAGGAGCTGTCCTTAATCCTTGCATCAGGCAGGCAAAACACCCTTCAGGACCCTGCTCATGGCTACAGCGAACTTCCTCCTAATTATGCTGTCCCCTACCATTACTCCATTCCTATTTCCTTCCCATTCATTTGAATCACTCCCTATACCAAGGTGTTATGGTCAGATCACTCATCCTCCCTGCAGACACAACTCTTGCCCACTCAAGAACCTCATAACAATTGCAGGGACAGATTCCTCAGTTTCCAATCTCCTGGGTACTTACACTTGTCTGACTTGCAGTTTCTCAGGCAGTAATGAATCTGTGGAACATTTTAACAGAGCGCTGATGGGCTGGTTATTAAGAATAGTCAAGGCTGAAGCAGGCAGACTTTTGATTAGTAAAGGAATTAAGGGTTATCAGGAATTAGATGGACAGTGAAGTTGAGAAATTTCATAAATATGTACCAGCAGATTTATGAACAGTTTCTTCCCAGTGCTGTTAGACTTATGAATGGACTTCTCATATATTAAAGTTGATCTTTCTCTGCAACTGTAACACTATATTCTATTACTCCGGTGTTCCCTCTGTTGCAAAGTTGGCATGCAACATTGTAAAATTATAAAATGGGGAAAGCATTGCACGGTCAATTTGGTTTTCTTGTTAATTGTTCATGACATGTAGCTATTTTTATGACTCGATGAGAGGCTGAATGTTTAAGCAGTTGATAGATTAAACAACTACACTTATTTCTCATTGACCCTGATCAGATGTATTCCCATTTTTTGTTAATAAAGTTATTTGATATTATTACAAAGGTTAAACTGGAATGGTCAATAGTTCCCAAATGTAGCCTTCCATCATTTATTGAACAGGGAATGGTTTACACACAATACTACCATTGATGCAGCAGAGCAGTTTGCATTCAGGTACCTCTGGGTTAACTGCTCCACTTTATAGCCTAGTCTAAACAATGGGACAACATTGTTTGTCTATCCCCCTTGATTTGACCGAGGCCTGCTGGCAGCTATGACAAACTTAGGAGCTTTGTGTCTGCACTAAATGACACGGCAAAAAGGCAAGGCAGAGATGTGACCATGATTCAGAATTAATCAGCACTGTACCAGCAAATGAAGAGTCTAGCTCTGCAGCCTATCTATCCCAGATTATTGGGAGAGGCAAGAGAAAACATTGCTAGAGCAGTGCCAGGCATCTTTGTATCCTCTTTGGCAACAGATGAGGTCCCAGAGGACTGGAGAAAAGCCTATTTATTTAAGAAAAGTAGCAGGGACGATCCTGCAAATTACAGGCCTGAGAGTTTCACATTAGTGGTAGGGAAATTGTTGGAAAAGATTCTCAGGGACAGTATCTATATGCACATAGAAGCAAATGAACTGACATTAGCGATAGACAGCATTGTTTTGAGAGGGGGAGGTCATGCCTCATTACCTTGATAGTTTTTTTGAGGTGACAACGAAGATGATTGATGAGGTTAAAATGGTCAATGTTGTCTACATGGACTTCAGTAAAGCCTCTGACAAAGTCCCTCACGGCAGACAGCTACAAAATATTGAAGTCACGTTATCTAGGGTGAGCTGTAAAACGGATACAGCACTGGCTTTGTCATAGGAAGAAGGGGTAGCAGTGGGAAGATGCTTTTCGGAATGGAGGGCTGTGATTAGTATAGTGTTCCACAGGGAGCAGTGCTGGGACCTCTGCTTTTTGTGGTCTACGTAAATGATTTGTAGGAAAACATAGCTGATTGAATTAGTAAGTTTGCAGATGATACAAAGATTTGTGAAGTGCAGATAGTGAGGAGGATTGTCAGGACACAGCAGAATATGGATCAGTCAGCAACATGGGCAAAAAAAATGGCAGATGGAGTTTAATTCTGACAAATGCGAGGTGACGTGTTTCAGAAGGTCAAGTACAGGTGGAAATCTTAGTGAATGGAGAACCCTTAGTTTGTTGCATATGCTTCAGCCTCATCTTTTGCACTTATGTTCTGGATTACAATCATTATAGATGGACATATTTGTGAGGATTCCCCTTCCAGTGAGTTGGTTGATTGTCCTCCACCTCCACACACAACTGGACATGGCAGGACTGCAGAGCTGCAATCCACCGATTATGAAATCACTTAGTTGCAACGATCATCTACTAAATATACCGCTTAACACGCAAGTGATGTTTACTTGTAGTTTCACCATATTGACACTTGATTTGTATGATTGCCTGGTGTTGCTCCTGCACTATTCATTGAACCACAGTTGATCACCTGGCTTGATGGTAATGGTGAAAGGGGGACACAATGGGTCATCAGGTTGCAGATTGTATTTTAGGACATTTGTGCCGCTGTTAATGACCCACAGTACCTCATGGATACCCAGTCTTGAGCTGTTAGATCTGATCTAAATCAATCCTATTTAGCTCAGTAGTAGTCTACACAACACGATGGATCCTCAATATGAAGATGGGATTTCACAATCACAAGGAATGTACAGATGTCACTTCTGTCAATACGGTCATGGACAGATGCAGCTGAGACAGGAAGGCTGGTGACGATGAGGTCAAGTGCATTTTTCCCTCCTCACCTGCTGTCAATCCAACCTAGGAGCAATGTCTTTAAGCACTCACGGAGCACTACTGAACCACTTTGGTATGGAGTGTAATCAACATATTTCCTTATCTATCTTTAACCTGAAGTTGTAAGAATTTATGGGATCTTTGCAAGGTTTGTAACTCAGGTTGAGGTTTAGGGCGTAGGTTTGCTTGCTGAGCTGTAGGTTTGATATCCAGACGTTTCATTACCTGGCTAGATAACATCATCTGTGGCAACCTCCGAGTGAAGCAAAGCTGTTGTCTCCTGCTTTCTATTTATATGTTTGTCCTGGATGGTGTTCCTGAGGTTTGTGGTGATGTCATTTCCTGTTTGTTTTCTGTGGGGTTGATAGATGTGTGTTTGTTTATGGCGTTGTGATTGCAGTGCCAGGCCTCTAGGAATTCTCTGGCATGTTTTTGCTTAGCCTGTCCCAGGATAGATGTGTTGTCCCAGTCGAAATGGTGTTTTTTTTCATTCGTGCGGAGGGCTACGAGGGAGAGGGGGTCATTTTTTTTTGTGGCTAGCTGGTGTTCGTGTATCCTGGTGGCTAACTTCCTGTTTGTCCTACTTAGTGTTTGTGGCAGTCCTTGCATGGAATTTTGTAGATGACTTTTTTTTCCATGGGTTGTACTGGGTCTTTTAAGTTTGTTAGTTTTTGTTTGATAGTGTTAATGAGTTTGTGTGCTACTAGGATTCTGAGGGGTCTTAGTAGTCTGCCTGTCATTTCTGAAACTTCTTTGATGTGTAGTAAGGTGGTCAGGGTTTCTGGCTGTGTTTGCTCTGCTTGTCGTGGTTTGTTCTTGAGGAATCTGCAGACTGTATTTCTTGAGTGAGTATCTGTTGTATAGGTGGTTCTCCTCTGTTTTCCGAAGTTCATCTGTGCTGCAATGTGTTGGAATAGTGTTCTGATACAGCTTCAGTTGTGTGTGTTGGGATGGTTGCTAGTGTAGTTAAGTATTTAGTCTGTGTTTGTCGGTTTTCTGTATACACAGGTTTGTAGTTCTCCGTTGTCCTTTCTTTCAACTGTGACATCCAGGAATGCGAGTTTGTTGTCCGAGAGGCTTGGCACCCCAACCACAACGCCATAAACAAACACATAGAACTAGATACCATCTATCAACCCCTCAGAAAACAAACAGGAAATGACATCACCACAAACCCCAGGAATCCCATCCAGGACAAACATAAATAGAAAGCAGGAGACAACAGCTTTGCTTCACTTGGAGGTCACCACTGATGATGTTACCTAGCCAGGTAATGAAATGTCTGGATAACAAACCTACAACTCAGCAAGCAAACCTACACCCTAAATTTATGGGATCTAAAAGCAATGTTGAGGACTCCCAGGGAATTTTCTTTTCAACTGAATACCGCAATGTTGCCACCTCTGCAGGGTTATGGCATGCTGATAAAACAGGACATACCCAGTGATAGTGTTTCTGGGACATTGTAAGGTATCATTCCATGAGTATGACCACATTGGGCTGCTTGCTTGCCTAATCTCTGAGGCAGCTCTCCCAATTTTGACATTAGTGCCCAGATTTAACAAAGGAGAACCTTCATAGTTCCTTAAAAGCAGAATCACAGGTAGCTAGGATAGTGAAGGCTGCATTTGGTATGCTTTCCTTTATTGGTCAGAACATTGAGTATAGGAGTTAGGAAGTCACATTGTGGCTGTACAGGACATTGATTAGGCCACTTTTGGAATTGTGTGTGCGAATTCTGGTCTCCCTCCTATAGAAGGATGTTGTGAACCTTGAAAGGGTTCAGAAAAGATTTACAAGCATGGTGCCAGGGTTTGTAGAGTTTGAGCTATAGGGAGAAGCTGAATAAGCTGGGGCTGTTTTCCCTGGAGCATCAGAAGATGAGTGGTGACCTTACAGAGGTTTATAAAATCACGAGGGGCATGGATAGGGTAAATAGACTAGCTTTTTCTCTGGTTTGGATGAGAGGGTATTATTTAACAGAGGTCAAAGGAGCAACTTTTTCATGCAGAGGGTGGTGCGAGTATAGAACGAGCTGTCAGCGGAGGTGGTGGAAGCTGATATAATTACAACATTTAAACGACATCTGAATAGGTATATGAATAGGAAGACTTTAAGATAGATATGGGCCAAGTACTGGCAAATGGGACTAGATTAATTTCGATATCTTGTTCACATGGACAAGTTGAATCGAAGGGTCTATTTCTGTGTCATACATCTCTATGACTCTATGCTGTGTCTGGTTTCACTCCAGTGCAGACTCAATGGGATGAATGGCCTCCCGCTGGACCATAATAGTTCTGAAATATGCAAATCAACCAAATTTTAGAAGATCCTCTTTTAATTCATAGCAAAAAACGTATGTCGATATTGTGATATATTTCTAAAATACTTTATAAACCATACTGAAGAGCACAACTATTGCTGTAATATATACTATAACTCAGAACCAAATTAAAACTTGTTTCTTTAGCACAATAACTAGACATCGAAATAATCAACATACACAATGTATACTTTGCTTTAAAATACATCAAATAAGATATACAATTCTTCAATATCATACAAATATACATGAAATGCTAAATCACAGTGGGTTTTTCTGGCTTCTTAGTGATCTGAAGCGCTTCAATTCAACAGGAATGGCCTTGTCAAGATAAAGATCTCATGATATTTAATGGTTACCCATATCCATGTTTATCTGTCAAGTTTCTTTCATTTACACTCAGTTGGCCACTTAACTTCATCAGTAATTTCACAATCAGACCAGCCTAAAAAATGAAGGCAGAAATAAATGTTATTGAAAGGAAACAATAAACTGCACAAGTCTTAGTTTGAGATTACCATTCTGTGTTGTGCTGATGTATGTAAATATTACAGTTGATTTAAAATACTGAGCAAAGAGTAGGAACAGAAATAGGCCATTCAGCCCTTTGAGGCTGCTCTACTATCTAATATAATATTATGGCTTATCAAGTACTTCAATGCCTTTTACCCACACTATCTCCATAACCTTTGACTCCATCAGTAATCAGAAATCCATCAATCTCCACTTTAAACATACGCAAAAGGTTGAGCTTTCACACCCTCTGGGGTACAGAAGTCCAAATATTCACACAGGAGAAAAGTGACTCCTCTTCCCAGTCCTCAGCGGCATCGCCCTTCTTTTCCAATTATGCTTCCTGATTGTAGACTCCCCAGGGGAAACAACTTAACTGCATCTAATATAAAACAAAAGAACTGGAGAAGCTGGAAATCTGAAAGAAAAACAAAAACTTCTGGAGAAATTCAGCTGTATGGACAGTTAGGAGAAAGCAGAATCGGCATTTTGAGTTCTGTGGCCCTTCTTCAGTGCTGATTTTCTCCAGCAATTTTTGTTTTTGTGGCCTGTACCTACCCTGTCTATCCCTTTACACATGTTGTAGATTTCAATGAAATAACTACTCATTCTTTGAAACTCTGGAAAATGTAGGCCCGATGTGCCTAATCTCTCTTCATAGGATAATCACACCATTCCAGGAACAAGTCTGGTGAATCTTTGCAGCACAATCTCCGTGGCAATAACCGGTTTCCTGACTGAAGGAGACAAAACTGCAAACAGTACTACAGGTGCAGTCTCACCCGGCTCCTATAGAATTGAAGCAAGACTTCATTACTTCTGTACTCAAATCAAAGGCCTCAACTCCACTTTCCTGCTTTTTCTCCATAGTGTTCGACTCCCTTACTGATTAAAGATCTCTCAGCCATGAATATACTTAAATGACTCATGATTTGAGCTATAGGGAGAGGTTGAATAAGCTGGGGCTGTTTTCCCTGGAGCATCAGAGGCGGAGGGCTGACTTTATAGAGGTTGCAAAAAATTCATGAGGGTCATGGATAGGATAAATTGACAAAGTCTTTTCCCTGGAGTGGGAGTCCAGAACTGGAGGGCATAGGTTTAGAGTGAGAGGAGAAAGATATAAAAGAGATCTAAGGAGAAACCTTTTAATACAGAGGGTGGTACGACTATGGAATGAGCTGCAAGACGAAATGGTGGAGGCTAGTACAACTGCAACATTTAAAAGTCATCTGGATGGGTATATGAATAGGAAGGGTTTAGAGGGATATGGGCCAAGTGCTGGCAAATGGAACTAGATTAGTTGGGATATCTGGTTGGCATGGACGAGTTGGACCAAAGGGTCTGGTTCCGTGCTGTACATCTCTATGACTCTATCTAAAGCCACTGAGGAAAAGAATTCCACAGATTCACAACCCTCAGAGGAGAAACTCCTCCTTGAGTCTTACAACCCCATACGCTGAGATTATGCCCTCCAGCCCAAGACTCTCTCACAAGGGGAAAACTGCTTTTCCACATCTAACTTGTCAACTTCCCTCAGGATCTTGAGTTTCAATAAGGTTACCTCTCATTCTTCTAAACTCCAATGTGTACAGGCCCTATCTACTGAACTTCTCTTCATAAAACAGTCCCTTCATACCTTGGATTAGAGCTGAAAAGTGTGGTGCTGGAAAAGCACTTCATCCAAGCAGCAGGAGAGTCGACGTTTCGGGCGTAAACCCTTCATCAGGAATTCCCAAAACATTGACTCTCCTGTTACTCAGATGCCACCTGACCCGCTTTGCTTTGCCAGCGCCACACGCTTAGACTCTGATCTCCAGTCCTCACGTTCCCATACCTGGGAGTAGCCAAGTGAATCTTAGCTGGACTGCCTCCAGTGCCAGATATTGAGATTCATACGCAAGGATTCCCAAATCCCTCCTCTGTAGATTTCTGCAGTATATTTTTCATTTAAATAATATTTAACTGCTTTATGAGGTTATGCATTTAGCAGGAAGAATATTTTTCCCACATTATATTCCATCAGCCAAATTTCTGCCCACTTGCTTAACTTGTCTATATTTTTCTGCAGTTTCTTTGTATTATCCTTACCACTTTCCTTCCCATCTATTTTTCTCTCAAGTCATTACCTCTAATTCAAGGAGATTTCTTGCATCTGCCTCAGTGAATTCAAACACAATAAGCTTCTCTGCCATTTCTCTATGCCTCAGTATAAATCCTTCCGACTCAGCTTCTACGGGATCCACATTTATCTGAGCCAAGCATTTCATTTTTATGTACATATAGAGGGTTTTAAAGCCTATTTTTAATAGTGTTCGCTAGACTGCGTTTATATTCTACTGCTCCTTTCCTTACTAGTACCTTTATCTTTCTTTGCCATTTTCAAAAATCTCTATAATCCTTAGATTTATCACCAATACAAGCCTTTTCTTTTAATCTTATACAATCATTAACTTTCTTTATTAGCCACAGTTGACTTGCTCTTTTTTTAAAAAGAGTTGTTGCACCTTGAAGAAATGTATAATTGCCGTCCCAATGTAATAGTTCTTTGAAGACTGCCCATTGTACAGTTATGCCTTTTAATGTATTTTCCAAATTCAACAGCCATCCTGTGTCTCACGATTCATAATTTCTCTTACTATAATTTAATACCCTTGCTTCAGACTGAACGACCTCACTTTCAGAAAGTTTAAAATTGATCATATTATGGTTACTCATCCTTAAAGGTTCTTTTACACAAGATTAATAATTATTAGTCCTTTTCTTTTGAAAAAGAACTGTTGCAATGATTTGCAAGATTTCTCTTTAAAGAAAATTTCAGAAGTTTTAAAAATACAGTTCTACCACCATAACACCAGTTTGATCAATTTATAATTAATTGTTGTTCACTTTAAGTATTGGTGTTAAAATATTACAAAGTCCTTTGCATTATTTACGTTCCTAAATAAAACTGAAAGGCTTCACCTTCATCTGAACACTGACGAGAATGTTTTTTTTTTACCTGTTTTGTGTGCACAACGAGGCTCATTTTATTTTCCAAACTGTGAATTTGAAAGTAGGCATCTGCTTCACCCAATTGCCACATGAGGGAGCCATACTTAAGGCTAATCAACAAAGCCTAGAAAAGGTACAAATGTAAGAAAACAATTAATATTACCAGTTCGGAAAATAATCTGTCAGAGCCTTCAGCAGTGAAGAACCTCTATCTGAAATAGTCTATGGCAATGCATTTGGAATTCAGCTGATGGTGCTGCAAAGATGTTTGGCAATTAGTTGGTGGAGATGGTTAACTTCCACCTACAGTCAGCAAATCATATCCACATCACCAGAAGAAATTCAAGAGGAACAGGCTGAGGACAATTCTACCATTTCCCATATGCTGGTCACAGGGTGGGCAATATTAAAAAAAAATGAAAATAATTGCTTATGATTCAGAACTTAAACATTGTCTATTTTTTCAAAGTTGAAACATTTTGTCTTGCACTCATCACAAAAACTTGGACATAATGACTCTGTTGCAATATTTAAAGTGGAAATATGCAAGTCTGGTATTGGATAGGATGCAGAATTTACAACTCATACAAGGTTTAACAGGAAGCCAAAGGTTCACAACTGTCACAAAAGGTTCATTGTGGCAATCTGTTTTAGTTGCTACAGAGCAAGTTAACGGATGAAACAGATAAAATGTTTTACCTCTGACCTTGGAAAACAAAAAAGTTTTAATATAGAATTAAGGAATTGATCTTTCCACAACAAATGGCTATTAAAAAGTCACAGTTCTTCAGAAGTAATAAATCATATAATTGTTCGAGAAGGGATCAAATAAATGCATGTTTATAAATAGTTGTTTTGCAGAAGAGAACTTGCATATTGCTGGAAAAATGACATTTTGTTAAAGTCTTTTGACTTGCATTCATCACAATTCACAAGAAAATCACTTTAAAGGAGAAGCAAACATTTATAATGAATGAGAGAAGAGTGTTGATTGGTTGACAAGTGGAGAGTGTGGGGTTAGTTTACTGCCAGTGTTAAAATGTATACAACGCAAGTTGACTCTGATCAAGGCATTGCTCTAAGAAATGAGCCAGTGGAGGGCTGCCACCTAATTTGTTGAGCTTAAACAGGTGCAGTTCCATATGTTCATTTGTTTGTAAAGAACAGGACTTTGTATATTGGTTTATTTAGCTTCCAGTTCACATAAGCATCACTTTGCGAGTCTAGTGACAATCCTAAATTGGATGCATTCGCTCACTGAAAATTATCCAGCAAATGTTGTCAATTGCAGAATCACATCTAATGTTGGATTCTGTGGTTTGATCGTTATGAGCATGGGCTGGTTGACACCAGTCAGTATGTTGCTTGTTGCAACATGGATACACTGTTTGCTATGAACTGCCAGTCTTTGGGATATATCACCCAAATACCTGGCATTACACTGGCAGTGAAATTCATACCATATTGCTCACTTATATATATTAATCATTTGTAATTGTCCTGATGATTGCAAGACAAACAGTTTCAACAAAATGTCTTCTGTGTAATATCAAAATACATGTTTGTTACATCATAAATTCACTAGAAATCAGTCAATTTACCTTTGTTTCCATGTTTAACAAATGCAGACCTTTCGTGTTTACACCAACATATACCTTGACAACTTTGTGACTACTCGAGCTTGATTTAGTATATACTTGTCCTGTGAAAAAGGCTGCTCCATAAGTTGGAAACTCCCAGCAAATCTGCAGGAAAAGACGCTGAAGGTGGTGCATCTCCTTACTGATACCTTCACGACTGCTGAGGCTCTGTTAAAGATTTTAAAATAGCAATATAAACCTTAAGTAAATGTTGCCAGCGCGTAAAAAGATACACATGAAAAATATTCTCATCATATCCAATCGCAGTTTAAGAACTGCAGCCAATGCAGCTGGCAAATAATGGAATTTTTAATTAACACCTTGTTGTAACATTTTATCCAACCCCACTCCGTACTGGCCTATAGTTTATAAAAGAGGATCAGTTTGTAATTCAGTACAGGTTTGTGACTAGTTATTTCCCTGAGTGTCATCAGTTAAAATATCTTCAGCATTCAAATATTAAGTCATTAATATTCCGTATTGAATACTCTGAAGAGAAGTATGACATTGTGTGCACCATCTTGGTGGCGGTGCTTGGAGAGGGGGAAGTGGTACTGACTGGGAAGTAGAGAAAACATTGTTTGTACTACCTGATGACCATTTCAGAACTGAAAGGTTGAGGAAGAACACCATTCCTTTTCTCTATAATATCAAACAACAATTCTTTCACAATACATATTGGTGTGCAATTGGAGTGACCAAAAGATGTTCTGGGCAGACTGTTTAACAAAAGACATGAAAACTAGATAAAGTACACCATAGATTAGTGGTGAAAATTATCTTCCTATTTATCTTGGAATGACAGAACTGTACTGGACCAAGGGAGACTGAGGAGACGAGTCAGGTTCTTGTTACAGCACTAAGTTTGAAGCAAAGGCATTCAAGGGAAAACTGGAAAAATATTTGAAGTAGGAAACAATATAAAGTAAGATCTGAGCAGAAGTAATTTTGAAATTGTCCAGCCAAGCGCAGCCACAGGCATTGATTGTTTTTATGGTTAATTAAGCAGATCAGTTTCTTTGAGTTACTTATTTGTTTCATGCTCCTGATCTGACTCACATATTCAATCTATATTCTTACCTGTGACAGCTGAAAATAGAAATTCACCATAAGTGTAGTGGGCTGATTAACAACAGGACACTAATTCCCCTTTTGTAGTTGTAACTTAACATGCCTTAATCCTCAACCTTAATATTCACCAATCTTTGCCATGCCATGTAACATGACCTGAAAGGACAGTGAAGCTAACAACACAGGTTTCATTCATGTTACTTTCAATTCAGATGTAAACAGCAAGAGCATGTGTTACAACATTAGTCTGGAGAAGTGACTACAACTCAGTACAGTAGCACCTCGACATACGAACGACCCCATTCACGAACAGGATTGTACGTAAAATTTTGCTTCAACGTACATACGAAATTCAAGGTACGGACGCAAAAAGCCCGTGTGCGACCACGGAGTTTCATTGTTCTGCTTTGCTACGCACTTGTTGAACACAAAATCTCTCAAGCCCCGTGTGATCTCATTCAGTTCGTCTTTGGCGCGTGTGCTGTGAACAGCCGTCCAAGCATTCTTATGCTATCCGAACAATGGGAAAAATTGATTCAGTTTGCGAACTTTTCGGTTCGCAAACCAGGTCCCGGAACGGATTAAGTTCATAAGTCGAGGTGCTACTGTACGTATGAAGAAAATGAAACTAAATTATTCAACATCCAGGGAATGGTGAGAAGAAAAGTACTCACTACTCATTAGCGCTGATTAAAACATGATTGTTCAAAGTTTGAGTTACAAGCTCAAAAAAAAAGCTAGCAGTCATATTTAAAATTCAATTGTTCCAATTTGTAAAAAATGACTAGAATATTAATGTAGTGACAAGGGATTTTGCTTGTGAACAAGACGACTTAAAAGTTTGAGCACACCTGAGGCCCAAGCTAATTATTTTCTGCTCTCCATAAACCAAATTAATTCAAAGCGATATGTAGAGTCAGAGATTTATAGCACAGAAAAAGGCCCTTCAACCCATTTGTATCTATGCAGGTCAAAAACAATCCTCGAACTTTCAGCACCTGGCCCATGGCATCTCAACACCTCTTAAATGTTATGAGGGTTGCTACCTCTAACACCCTTACAAGGAGCGAGTTTCAGATTCCCAGCAACCTCTGGGTGAAAACGTTTTCCCTCAGATCTCTCTAAAGCTTCTGCCCTTTACCTCAAATCTATGCCCTATGATCAATGATCCCATCATCAAGGGGAAAAGTTTCTTCCTGCCTAATTATCTACGCTCATAATTTTATATATCTCAATCACGTAGCCTCTCAATCGCCTCTGCTTGAAGGAGTTTAGAGTCAGAGTCATACAACACAGAAACTGACCCTTTGTTCAAGTTCAGCCATGCCAACCAAGTCTTCTGAACTAAATTGTCCCACTTGCCTACATTTGGCCCATATCCCTCTAAACCTTACATATTCATGTACCTGTCCAAATGTCTTTTAAATGGTGTAACTGTACCGACATCTACTACTTCCTCTGGCAGTTCATTCCACCACAAACCACCCTCTGGTGTGACAAGTTTCCCCTCGGGTCCCCTTTAAATCTTTCTCCTCTCACCTTAAAAATATGCCATCTAATTTTGAACTATCCCACCCTAGGAAAAAGATCATTGCTAGTAATCTTATCAATGCTCCTCGTGAATTTAGAAAGATCTACAAGGACTCAAACTCCTCTGCTCCAGTGCGAAAAGTCCCAGCTTATCCAGCCCTTTACTCTTCCCAAACCCTCCACCCCATAGAGTCATAGAAATGTACAGCACGGAAACAGACCCTTTGGTCCAACGTGTCCATGCGGACCAGATATCAAAACCAATCTAGTCCCACCTGCCAGCACCCGGCCCATATCCCTCCAAACCATTCAATTTCATATACCCATCCAGATGCCTTTTGAGTGTTGCAATTGTACCAGCCTCCACCATTTCCTCTGGCAGCTCATTCTATCCACGTACCACTCTCTGCATGAAACAATTTCCCCTAAGTTCTCTTTTATATCCTTCTCCTCTCACCGTAAACCTATGCCCTCTAGTTCTAGTCTCCCCACCCCTACCACCCAATTTTAACCTCTAGGCCTTGTCTAATAAAGGTAAGTATACCAGATGCCTTCATAATCATTTTATCCACCTGTCCTAATACCTTAAGGGACCAACAATACTTGATCCTTGGTGCTTCCCACAGTCAGACTATTTATTATATATTCCCTTGCCTTATTTGTCCAGCCCAAGTGCATCATCGCACTCATTCAGAATTCCACATTAAAGCTACGTCAAGTTATTTTCAGTCATAACAATATATCATGTTGAGTAAGCAACACGTTCAATCAAGTGTTTTTTTTAAAGAAAATGTCAAGTGAGAAAGGAAAGATTTAATGAATATAACAAAATTTAAAAGAATTGTTTAAACTGACCTTGTATTCATGTAAGATCCTACTGATCCAGTGTGGAGCCTTGCTTTTCAGTTTGGTACACGGTAAGATACACTTAAGATTTTCTTCACTGAAATGCATAGAATTTTATTCAGTTAAAGATAACTAATACTGTAGATAGTAAAATAAATAACCAGCATTCATTTCAGCAGCTGAATAGTGAAACATGCTGGAGATAAACATTTTCTGAAATAACAAAATAATTTCCTTAATAGCAGCAAATGCATTCTATTATGATACTCAGCCACATGTCAAAAACTGACATAGTTGATTCTTGCACTATATTGAATTTATCTGATTCTGGTCAAGAAAATTCTGAAATATAACTTCAGCAATCCTGGTCTAAAGAATTAATTGGGCACGCTTCTTCTGTCACAGAGAATACATGTACATTAGGTGAAAGGGAGAGTTCAGTTAGCTTTAATATGCAGCATAGTCAATATGTAGCTAATTCAAGATGGCAGCGGAGTAGGGCTCCTGATCCAGAGGTTCGTCCACTCCATCCACTTTTCTTTCTTATTTTTTTCTCTTTTCTTGTTGACTTTGTTTCCTTGTGAAGAACTCAGTTGTGGTGACCGCATTGGCAATGATGGCATCAGCAGTGGAGAGGTGAGTCCTGCACAGACTCATGGCGGAAGTGGGTTTGGGTTCCTGGTGGATTCTGCATTGACAAGTTGAGCCCAGCAGAATCACATGGCTGCTGTGGCAGAGAAGAGTTTGGGTTCCCTACGGCTTCTGCATCTAACACCTCTCGGAGGCGGTGGTGATAGAGGCAAATCTGGGCCCAGTATGAGACCTGCTCGCATGAGCAAGGTGGGATGGTACTGACTCTTGCTTGGTGGGTTTTTGCATGGCTGGTTGATATAGTCTGTACTGAAGGGCTTATGTCTGAAACGTCGACTCTCCTGCTCCTCAGATGCTGACTGACCTGCTGTGATTTTCCAGCACCACACTTTGACTACAATCTGTACTTGCCCATTATAAACATCTGAGATAAGTGCAATTAGTAGGACAAACAGCCAAGTATCTGCATTGAACCTGTATTGAAATTGATATGCAATGTTGCTCAAATAACGCTGTCTTTTTTAGACTGTTGGTGGCATCCCTTTAAAGCGCAAAATACAATCATGCAGCCGTGCATGGAAGAGTGAAACATCTTCCTTAATCCATTATTTACATGTTTGTGAAACTTTGCCTTTACTGCAGTTGTTGAGATCATTGAAATTGTGGTAATAAAAACTGCACGCATTTAAATTCCTTAATTGTACAGTGATAGGGAAAGAAAATACTGTGGAAAATGTGCTGCACATAATATCATTATATTCCCTTTCCAAAGAGCATACATTTTGTTAATCTTAGGAAATATTTATCTTCTAATTTAATGGATACTGGTCCTTCTTGCATGGAGTCAGGTTAGGTTCTATATCAACCAAGAGAAATTGAATCCCTAGAGCTCATATCGTGACAAGTGGTTTCAGTTAGCCAGCCAACTGGCATGATCATAATCTGTTACATGAACTATTTTCTAGTATAGCTGTGCACATAAGGCATGAGGGATCAGAAAGAGCATCTCTCTACAAGGCCAGAACTGCAATATAAAGACAACATGCTTCAAAAGAAAAAGCACGTGGTGTTTTCTAAACCCCTAAATACAAGGTTGGGAAGTACTGACCATCATATGAATGATACCCAGGTCTAACAATTAAAGGTAAGCAATAATGGAGCTCTCAAGTATAATTATTTGACTGACACAGGATTACTTATAATGCTAAATAATGCAAGGATTTTAGTCCAGACTTCAAAAAAATCTGGAAGGTAGAGTAGCAATATCTGTTAATGTCTTGAAACTGAAGTCCGCAAGCATCTCATCAAACTCTACATTTTTTAGACTAGATTAGATTCCCTACAATATGGAATCAGGCCCTTCAGCCCAACATTGAACCTCCAAAGAGTAAACCACCCGACCCATTTCCCTACCCTACACTATGGGCAATTTTAGCATGGCCAATTTCACCTGACGTGCACATCTTAGGATTGTGGGAGGAAACTGGAGCACCCGGAGGAAACCCACGCAGACACAGGGAGAACATGTAAACTCCGCACAGGCAGTTACCCAAGGTTGGAATTGATAAATCACTTAAAAGATATACTCACTTGAGGAATCCCTGCTTATGTTTTTTACTCTCATAATTTCCATAGATGATTTGAAGGAGAAGACCAGCCAATGTTATCAACTGACTGTCAGGACATGGATATAATCCTTTCAGCAGGCTACTGCGTGCCTCATCAAATAAAATAAGGATAGCCAACGGATCATCCACCTTGAACAAACAAATTAAAATATGTTTTATATACTATATAATATATATATATGCCCATTGTTTAGATGGTGCATTATGCTTATTAAACAAAATCAATGTACACAACAACCATATAGAAATACAAAAGCAAGAGTAGGCCATTGATCCCTCAAGTCTGCTCCACTATTCTACATCATGACTAACCATCTACCTCAACACGATTTTCCCACACTATCACCTGATGTCATTAGTAATTTGAAATTATCAATCTGTATTTTGAATATGGGCAATGACTGAGCATCCACAGCCTTCTGTGGTAGAGGATTCTAATGATCCACTGCACTCTGGAGAAAGAAAAGTTCTTCCTAATTTCTCTGGTAATGTTTTGTCCTTATTCGGAAATTGTCTTTGGCTTGAGACAATGCCCAAACAAAGCATATATCCTTTCTGCATTTACTCCATCTAGCATTCCAGAAATTTTGCAAGTTCGAGTGAAATCACCACTCATTCTAAACTCATTCAACTGAGAGGAAGTTTAAAAATTAAAGAGATGAGAGAGCAAAAGTACTGGAAGTGAAGAGGTGAACATTAATGTGACAGGAAGAGGCAAAACCTTTGGTAGAAAAGTGCAGCAGAAATTAAAACCACAGTAATAATAAAGGTAAAAAGTCAAAGCTTAAATGGAGTTCAATGTAGCGAAGTATGAAGTGATTCACTTTGGTAAGAGTAACAAGAAGATGGAGTACTGGGCTAATGGTCGGATACTTGGTAGTGTGGACGAGCAGAGGGATCTTGGTGTCCATGTACACAGATCTCTGAAAGTTGCCACCCAGGTAAATAGTGCTGTGAAGGAGGCATATGGTGTACTGGCTTTTATTGTTAGAGGAATTGAGTTCCGGCGTCCTGAGGTCATGTTGCAGCTGTATAAGACTCTGGTGTGGCCACAGCTGGAGTATTGTGTGCAGTTTTGGTCGCCATACTATAGAAAGGATGTGGAGGCACTGGAACGGGTGCAAAGGAGGTTTACCAGGATGTTGCCTGGTATGGTAGGAAGATCGTATGAGGAAAGGCTGAGGCACTTGGGGCTGTTTTCATTGGAGAAAAGAAGGTTTAGGGGTGACTTGATAGAGGTGTACAAGATGATTAGGGGTTTAGATAGGGTTGACCATGAGAACCTTTTTCCACGTATGGAGTCAGCTATTACGAGAGGGCATAGCTTTAAATTAAGGGGTAGTAGGTATAGGACAGATGTTAGGGATAGATTCTTTACTCAGCGAGTCGTGAGTTTATGGAATGCCCTGCCAGTAGCAGTGGTGGACTCTCCCTCTTTATGGGGATTTAAACGGGCATTGGATAGGCATATGGAGGATAGTGGGCTAGTGTAGATTAGGTGGGCTTGGATCGGCGCAACATCGAGGGCCGAAGGGCCTGTACTGCGCTGTATCGTTCTATGTTCTATGTCTCTTTTTGAAATCATGGAGTATTTGTAACAAGGTAGATGAGTTAACAGCACAAATGGAAATAAATGAATATAACCTGATAACTATTATGCAAATGCAGTTGCAAAACGAGTAAGACTGGGAACACAACATTTAAGAGTATTTGATATTTTGGGAGCATGGGGAGGAGGAAAAGGATGGTGGTAATAATACAAGCTATCAGTGTGGTGCTGAGTAGTGACAAATGATGTGGATCTGTTTGGATGAAAATAAGGAATTGTAAGGTAAGGAAATCATGGGTGGGCATTAGGCATACAAGAAGGGCACTAAAGTTCTAATTGCCTATTTTAATCTGCATATTGACTAAATAAATCAGATGCACAAGGGTAACATGGAAGACAAATCTGCAGAGTGCATCAGGGATCCTTAGAGCAGTATCTGGCTAAACTTACCCAGGAATAGGTAATTTTACATCTAGTAATATGTAAGGGTAAAGTTACCATAGTTAGACTGGACCACAGGACTGCTCTCGCATTAGAGATACTCAGGGTCACCATACCTCAGGCAAGGGGAGAGGTTAAGAAGGAGGGTATTTCATGGTAACTTCAGCCACTGTGGGAAGTGAACTCAAGCTGCTGGTTTCACACTCTGCATTGCAAACCAGCAGTCAATTAACTGAGCAAAACTGCACCCCAGGAATGTGTAATCAAGAAAGATTAATAAATGATCTGAAACAAACTTTAAATAGCCATTATAATTTTGTCTTTTACCCATTTTTTGACCCAATACAATACTGGAGAAACTCAGTGGGTCTGGCAGCATCAATGAAAAGAAAACAGAGTGAACACTTCAGACCTCAATGTATCCTCTGCCATTTCCTAGTTCCCCATTATTATTTCCCCAACCTCATTTTCTAAGGGACTAATGTTCACTTTGGCTTTATTTAAGGAAGGTCTCCATTTTGAGATGACTAGCAAGTTTACTCTCAAACTTTATCTCTTTTTTTTGGTTGCCTTTTGTTAGTTTTGAAACTTTCCCAATCCACTGCCTTATTATTTATCTTCGCCACATTTCTGTAATTTGATGTTATCCTTAACATTCTTGGTTACTGTAAGTTGACTTATTCCCTTCCTAGAATCCTCCTTTTTCACTAGAACATATTTGAATTATTCACTCATAGCATAGAGGTATTGCTAGCTGGCCAGCTTTAATCACCCACAACTACTTGCCCTTCTTGAACCACTATAGTCCATATGCTGCACAATGCCCTCAGAAAGGAAATTCCAGGATTTTGATTCAGCTTCCAGCTATGAAATGCTTTCTTAAGCACCTGCCATTGTTCCTCAATTGTCTTGGCTTTAAACACCTTTCCCAAACCACTCCAGCCAGCTCTACTCATTTCTTTGTAATTACCTAGACTGATGCTTAGCATAGTTGTTTGCATTCCAAGATCTCACTGTCAAATCAGATGCTAAATACTGCCGTCATGTTCACTTTTTCCAAGCCGATCTTTTATCATGACATGATTCATTAAGGCTATTACCATACCCAAAACAGCCTGATCCCTGACTGGATCCACAATATTTTGTTCTAGGAAACTGTCCTGAAAACACACTGAATTCTTCTTCGTGGCTAGCTTTGCAAATCTGGTTCTCTCAATCTGTGAAGTTGAAAGTTGCTCACGGTTATATATACTGCCTTTTATTATATGCCCTCATTACCTTCCAATTTATCCTCTGTTCTATCAAACAGTCAGAGGGCCTGTGGACTGCCAATATCTTCTTTTTCTTGTTATTTCTCACTTCCACTGTATGGATACTATATTTCCTGTCCCAAGATCATTTCTTACTATAATACTTATTCCTCCTGTTCGAACACTGCTACCCTATCACCCTTTCCTTGCTGCCTGTTCTTTCAAAAATTTACAGGATGTTTAGTTCCCTGCTTTGATCTCATTGTAATCATGTCTTTATAAAGGCTACAAGGTTATATCCATTTACATGTATTTGCACTGTCAATTTATTTTTTGAATACTATGCATATTGAAGTGAATAGCCATTAATCTTGTCTGAACATCAACCACCCCCCCGACCCCCAACAACCATCTCTTCCGGTCCCATCCTAGGTATTGGAAATCCAAATTGTTGCCCTATAATGCTGGGTATCCTCTTACTATGTAGGCCTACATTTGCCCTCTCTCAAATCCTCTACTCTGTACTTAGTTTAAAACCATCTCTATAGCCCTGCGTATTTCACAAACTAATAGTACTGAAGGTAGACAAGATGCCAGTACCTGTTGGGCTGCATTGAATGTTTAAAAGAAGTGGGAGCAGAAATATTGGAGGCATTAACTTAAATATTCCAGAACTCACTGGATTCTTGGAGGGCTCCAGAGGACTGGAAGACTGCTTACGTGAGGTCCCTGTACAAGATGTGACAGAGACAGAAAGCAGGAAATTATAGGTTAGTCAGTCTAACATCTGTCAGTCAAAAAATGCTGGAGGTCATTATAAAAGGAAGAAACAGCAGCACATTTAGGAAATCTGAACAGAATCAAATAGAACCGACATGGCTTTGTGAAAGGAAATCACGACTGACAAATTTGCTTGAGTCTTTTAAGGATATAACAAGCAGAGTTGATAAAGCGGAATTAGTAGATGTGGTGTATTTTGAATTTGCAAAGACATTCGGTAAGGTGTCACAAAATACATTATTGCACAAGACAGGAGTTCATTCTATCGGGGGTAATATATTAGCATGGATTGAAAACTGGCTAATACTGGTTAATAAGGATTAATGAGTCTTTTTGGAGGCTACAAAGACGTAATTATTGAATACCGCAAGAATCAGTCTTGGGGCCTCAATTATTACCATCTATATTAGCAATATATATAGTGCCCAAAGTTGCTGCTGATACAAAAATAAGTTAGGTGAGGTCATTATAATGAAGTCAAAAAGAATCTGCATGAAAATAAGAAAATGTTCAGTGACGGGGCAAAAATGTAGCAGATAGAGTTTAATGCAGACATGTTTGAGGTCAAGCACCTTGATAGGAGGAATCAAAATAAATATTAACTAATGAAGGGAGATACCAAACGCATAGGGGGATCTGGGTGTTCTTATGCATGAATCACAAAACACTAACACGCCAATACAGCAAGTAATCATGAAGACAAACAGAATTCTGGGCTTGGCTGCTCAGGGGTTGGAGTTTAAAAACAGGGATGTCTTATTATAACTGCAGAGAGTGTTGGTGAGGCTGCACCTCGAGTACTGTGTCCAGTTTTGGACACTATTTTAAAACTTTCCCATTGCATTGGAAGCAGTTCGAGTGTGATTCACTAGGCTGATTCCTTGAACACAGACCTTCACTTTTCAAGAACAGTTAAGCATCTTAGATGTGTATTCATTCGGATAATAAGAATGAGAGGAGGTCCTCATGAAATATACACGGTTATGAGGGGGTCTGGCATGGTATATATTGGCCTGAGGTAGGGGGGGAGGGGGAGGAGGGTGTTTATGAATGGGGAAATCCCAAACTAGTGGGCAAAGTTACAGGATACGGGAACACATCTAAAACTGAGATGAGAAGGACTTCCATCTCTGAGGTTAGCAATATCTAGAATTCTCTACCCAAACAGTTGTGAAGGCTAAATCACTGGAAGAATTCAAAGAGGAGGTAGATAGATTTTTGAAATATCATGAAGTTCAGAGCTTTAAGCAGCAACCATAAAAGAGATGTTGCACCTTGGGCAGATCAATTGGGATATTAAGGAATGGTGGGGCGGGCTAAAGGACAAAACAGACAACTCCTGCTGCTAATTCTTAGTTATGTTTTCAAACTGGATGGTCTCTCACATTCACATGAATTCTTCTGCCACGGTCTTGCCCACATACAACAAATATGATGTTTATGCTTAGGTGCTAACAAATTACAACTAACAAATTTCTCATTGAATGCTACTGAGCAATTTAATTAAACAGACTTGAAAGCTACAGGATGCTGAGTCTAGATATAACTTGATAAAAAGTTATTTATATTTGAAGCAAGAACAAAGCCTGTGATTAACATTGACTGACTAGTTAACACACCAGCAATGAGCCAATGAAAAGCCAAGAACATCACTATTAAACAAAGTAATAAGCCGGCAAGGACAAAAGATTTAGCTACATAACCTTTGATACAACACTGCTTAGTTGTATTTACATAACATTGTTAGACATAAATGTATCACACTTTGGAAATACTAATGTTTGTTGACATCCCAATGAACTGGAAAACTGCAGCTAAATGAGCACCAATATACAGGTAAGCAATACAAATCAAGTACTCTGTTGGTCTGTGAAGTAAAGTTGAAATCAATCAAGTTGCAGTAAATGCCTCACAATCAGCATGTAGTTTGGAGGGTTGGGGCAGTGTTGTGATCAGTGTACGTGTTGGGTCTGGTGGGAAGATCGAGATGGGTGAGAATAGTAGGCTTTAATCCTCAATTTTCCTGGCATATACTGACTTCATTGAAGCTGAACCCTCCAAACTCTTCAACGTTAATGGATTCTACCAAAGTGTCCTAGACACAGGGAAATGGCCATAAAATTCCCGGTCAATTCCCAAAATGTGGGCCGCATCTAGGATTTCATATAATCCTGATGCACAACTACAGTTGGTGCTGCTTCAATGGTTATCTGGCATTGGAACTTCCTGGCCATTTTCATTAGTGTTTCCTGCTGAAAAAAAGCTGTGTGAAATTGCTTTGATAGTTGCATTTTATCAGTGACAAAACAGTCAAATTTTATTTTGTTTAGTAACTAATCATCCATACAGGTATGACAAATGTGATCAAAGACTTAACAACCGAATTGAATAGTTCACATTTTCACTGTGTTTGAACATTGATTAAGCATAGCTTGTAAGTTGAAAAATATTCTCTTAAACCAATCAAAATCCATTGGTCTTCACAAATGCATCATGTATATATCATTACAGAAAATCATTTTCAGCAATGCAAGGAGGGCAAGGCCTTATAAATATGCGTTTCTCCCCTTTTAAAAAAAAAGAGATAGCTGTTATCAATGCTGCATTTTAGTACTAACCTTCTTTTCAGTTTCCAGTGGAAGTCGCACATCCCTTCGCAGAAAGAGTTGTGGTTTTTCCAAATGTGGATCAAGGCTAGTTAATTCTGCAACAATCTCTGGCCAGTCTCGCAGGTGCTGTAGTGATTTATGGTATGGTTTGAGCTGCAAACCTAGATTAAAAGAAACTTGAAAAATGATGTGGCAGTGTCTTTGCCATTAAATTTACTTATCATTATTTCTTCAAAAAAAAGAGACAGAAATGAGGGAGAAGGATAGTTCAATGGCTTAACAATAGTATTTCATTTCCGGGAACGGTATTCAAATTTAGCCCAAGTTGTGAGGACAAAAGTCAGCTTTACTTGTTAGCTTTAAGTGCCCAATACAAATATGCATAATCCTGTCATGATAAATGTGGTCTTCAACTCAAACGGTCTCTAACCTCACCCACTGACTCCTAGATGGCTGGTGCAGTGTTTACATGTACAAATGCTTCAAGCTAACAATGGGTCATATTTCCTGGCAACAGCACAAAAGAAGAGCTGCCAGCACAAAAAGAGACTACTTACAAAGCTAAACAAATTGCCCTTCTCCCTTATATTGAGAATTTGTGATGTGAATTAGCATCAGCGTTGTAAATAGCTAGGGGATGATGAATTCAAAATGGGAAACCATATTTGAACTTATGATTTTTAATTGATAACATTTGCAAGGACTCCTCCCCCAATATACATTCATCCTCTTATTTTGACAAAATAATCGAAAATTATATTGTCTGCAACATTTTACCATTTTAACATTTATAGTTAAACCATTATTTAAATATAAAAGCAATTTATCATATTTCTTACTGAGGTTCTCAGAGCAGATCCAGATTGTAAAATATTGTTGTGTTTCTTGTGACAGCCGCATGCCTTCCATTATCTGCTGCACTGTGGTATTGTTACCATGCTTCAGCTCAACAGCACGATAAGATCCATCGGTACGATAAATTTTAACTTTCTCATACTGATGATTCAACAAAAACGTTCAAATTATACTTTAAATAATAGTTCACAAAATATTTAAATTTATTTGATTTTATTACTATAATATTAACTACAAGATCAATGGCTATCAAATTGTTTCAGATGATCACTTAATAATTTGTCAAGTAGATCAGTGTTTAACAATCTTTAAGGTAATCAATAATCATTTCTTATATGAGCAAAATTATTTTAACAAGGTACCAGTCTTTAATGTTTAATGAATAGCTCAAGCACGTTAAGATTTATTTTAATCTAATATATTGTTTACTAAATATCTCCATAAATTTTTGGAAATTAAAAATCTGTACATCATTTGTTAAGTAAAATTGAATCAAATGTATTACAGTTCTGCATATTTTATTACAGCAATAACAAAGTTTACCTAAGATCAAATATTGCATTACATTAGCTATTTCTATTTGAATGTCTAACACACAATTGGAAACACATTACGATGTTTAAATTGTTCCAAATTCAGGTCTGGATAAATCCATGTAGAAAAAGTGTCCTGAAGGAGGGTCACTGGACTCAAATGTTAACTGTGCTTTCCCTCAACAAATAATGCTAGACGTGCTGAATTTCTCCTGCAATTTCTGGTTCTTGGTTCTGACAAATCTATGTCAAGTTAAGTGTGTCTCTTTGCCAATGGACACACAATGATCATGCCATATACATTCAAATGACCCAAATTCATATATTCTTGATGCAGGGCAAAAAAGGTGAGGTGAACAACTTACAAAAATACTGGAGATACTGATAGTTTGACCAGTCAAAACCACACAGCTTTCCAGAGAAGATTTCCAACCATGGCCATCCTGTCAAACATTACTAAATATAGCTTCTGGTATTTAAGTGGCAAGAACTGTTCCTACAGACTCCATCCAATGATACAAACTGTTTTGTCAATCTATACTACTGATCATTGCAGACCTGCCTGGCTGAAGTGAAAGATTATCAAGTCAATTCGAATTGGTTTCACTCTTCATCTTCAAACATTACAACTTCTGAGAGCTCAAGTACGTTTTTTTCTGACTGTTCATTCTTATTGATTAACATAAAACACAGAACAGTCCCGACTCAGGCGATTGACTGTGTGGAGATTGCACATTCTCCCCGTGTCTGCGTGGGTTTTCTCCGGGTGCTCCGGTTTCCTCCCACAATCCAAAGATGTGCGGGTCAGGTGAATTGGCCATGCTAAATTGCCCGTAGTGTTAGGTAAGGGGTAAATGTAGGGGTATGGGTGGGTTGCGCTTCGGCGGGTCGGTGTGGACTTGGTGGGCCGAAGGGCCTGTTTCCACACTGAGTAATCTAAACAAAAACAGTACAGCACAGTACAGGCCCTTGATGTTGTGCTGATCGTTTATTCTACTCTAACATCAGACTAACCCACATTCTCTTCATTGTACTATCTTCTACGTGACTATCCAAGAGTTGCTTAAATGCCCCTAATGTATCTGACTCTACTACCACTGCTGGCAGTGCACTCCACACACCCACCACTCTGTGTGTAAAGAACTTACCTCTGACATCACCCCTAAACCTTCCTCCAATCACCTTAAAATTATGCCCCCTTGTGATAGACAATTCTGCCACGAGAAAATGTCTCTGGCTATCCACACTATCTATGTCTCTCATCACATTATTCACCTCCAAGTCATCTCTCATCCTTTTTCACTCCTTTGAGAAAAACCTTTCTTCATAAGACATGCCCCTCCAGTCTAGGCAGCATCCTGGAAAATCTCCTCTGCACCCTTTCGAAAGCTTCCACATCCTTCCTGTAATGAGGCATCCAGAACTGAGCACAATATTGCAAGTGTGGTCTAACCAGGGCTCCACAGAACTGCAGCATAACCTTGCGGCTCTTAAACTCAATCCCCAGCTAATGAAAGCCAACACACCGCCTAGCTTCTTAACAACCCTTTCAACTTGGGTGGCAACTTTTAGGGATCTACAGACATGGAGGACCTCTGTTCCTCCACACTGCCAAGAATGTTGCCTCTAACCCTGCATTCTGCATTCAAATTTGACCTTCCAAAGTGAATCACTTCACATTTTTCCAGGCTGAACTCCATTTGCCACTTATCAGCCCAGTTCTGCACCCTGTCACTGCCCTGTTGCGACCTACAACAGCCCTGCACACTATCTGCCACTCCACCAATCTTCATGTCATCGGCAAACTTACTAACACACCCTTCCACTTCCTCATTCAAGTCATTTATAAAAATCACAAAGAGTAAGGTCCCAGAACAGATCCCTGCCTGAGCTCCAGGCTGAATACTATCTATCCACCACCACCCTCTGTCTTCAATGGGCCAGCCAATTCTGTATCCATACAGCCAGATTTCCTTGTATCCCATGCCTCCTTACTTTCTGAATAAGCCTAACATGGGGAACCTTATCAAACATCTTGCTAAACTCCATGTACACCACATCCACTGCTCTACCTTCATCTATGTGCTTTGACACATCCTCAAAGAATTCAATAAGGTTTGTGAGACACGACCTGCCCCTCTCAAAGTCATGCTGACTATCTCTGATCAAAGTGTGGTTTTCCAAGTAATCACAAATCAAGTCTCTATTCCGCCCACCACTGACATAAAACTGACTGACCTGTAAATCCCAGATTTATCCTTATTCCCTTTCTTTTTTTTTATATATAGATATTTTTATTGGGAATTTAACATTTTGACAAATTTACAAAAATAAGCAGAATTTTCAAGCACAAACATTAATATAAAAATAGATCTTAAATATATAATCATCAAAATTCAACTAATCCACAATCATCCAGAGTGTATAGTTGAGTCGCTTACATCCTTCAAATAAGAGAAAATGTTCTCTAATACACTCATAACAGTATGATAAAAAGGAAGTTATTTCCAAACAATAAGAACAAAAAAAAATTAAACATGTTTGAATGGAGATCTTCCCCCTTGTTCTCAGGGGCCTTACTACCTTTCCAACGTTCCACCATATCCTCTCCCAAACAGTGTCCCACCCTCGACCCGGGCGCTCCTTAATAGGATTTAGATATAATACTGAGCTAGAGTTAACAGTGAGCTCCGCACCCCCACCCCTCCCCACCCATACCTGAGTATATCTGCTAGCATCAATGCCACGTACAAACACACATAACTATAAAATTACAACTCCAACAGATTACAGTTAAGTATAATAACATAGCAAGGAAGACAACCCCGCTCCCAGAGGCAAAAGTAAAGTAGAATAAAGTATCCATTTCTCCCCACGGAGTGTGGGAGAGGCAAGCCAACATAAATTGTCTCTTACGATTTATTTAACAGAGTCTAAAAGTTTCTTGGCCTCTTCCGATGATCTAAAATTATACTCGGATCCTTCGTGGGTAAAGCATAACGTCGCTGGGTAGCGTAAGGTGTATTGAATATCTAAGTCCCTTAAACATTTCTTCACCTCATCAAATGCCTTCCTTCTTCGTGCCAAAGCCGGGGAGAAGTCCTGAAATAACATAATCTTGGATCCTTCATGAATCATAGCTTTAGGATCCTTTCCAAGCTTTCTGGAGGCATCCAGGAGTATCTGCCTCTCCCTATAACTCTGCAGCCGGAACAGGACCGGGCGTGGGTGCTGGTTTGGGCCAGATCCGCGTACTGCGACCCGGTAGGCCCACTCCACCCTTACCCGGTCAGTTTCAGCCCCCAGGTTTAAAAGCTGGGGCAACCATCGCTCCAGAAATACTACTAACTGTTCTTTCCCTTCTTGTTCTTGAAGGCCCAGCAATCGAATATTCTTTCTCCGATTTCTGTTGTCAATATCATCCATGTACATTTCAAAGGCCCGGACTCTCTGCTCCAGAGCTCGCACCTGTTATTCCCTTTCTTGAACAAGGGAATAACATTTGCCACCTTCCAATCATCTGGTACTACTCCAGTGGACAGTGAGGACAGAAAGATCATTGCCACAGGTACAACAATCTCTTCCCTCACTTCCTGTAGTAACCCAGGGTATATTCCGTCTGGCCCAGGGGAGTTATCTATCCTTATGTTTTTCAAAATATTCAGCACATGCTCCTTCCTAACATCGACCTGTTTGCGCATATCAGTCTGTTTCATGCTGTCCACACAAACATCAAGGTCCTTCTCAGTAATGAACACTAAAGCAAAGTATTCATTAAGTACTTCCCTTACTTCCTCTAACTCCAGGTGCAAGTTCCCTCCACTATCTCTGATCAACCCTAACCTCACTCTGGCCATTCTCTTCTTCCTCACTAGTTTAGGACACCTTAGGCTTTTCCTTAATCCTACCCGCTAGAGCTTTTTCATGTTCTCTTCTAGCTCTCCTAAGTCCATTCTTCAGTTTCTTCCTGTCTACCTTGTAACCATCTGAAGCCCTGTCCGATCCTTGCCTCCTCAATCTTAAGCAAACTTTCTTCTTCCTCTTGACTAGATGTTCCACACCCCTTGACACACAGGTTCCTTTACCCTATCATCCCTTCCTTGCCTCAGTGGGACAAACCTGATTACATTAATCTATGCTTATTGGACATCCACCCACCACTTTTTAAAATTAATTTGTTGGCTATGATCTCCTGCTGTTTCATAATTATGAAATTTCAGCCACTTATACAAAGAGATCACAGTTAATTAATAAAATAAAACTATACACAAAGTGCTTAATACACATCTAAACATGTGGTGCTGGAAAAGCACAGCAGGTCAGGCAGCATCCACGAGTAGGAGAATTGACTTTTTAGCTATAAGCCTGAAAATTCTTGATGATGGGTTCATATCTGAAACACACATCAGAGCCACACTTTTCAACTCTAATCTCCAGCATCTGCAGTCCTTACTTTCTCCTAAATGTACAGTTAACTAAAAATGCATGTTTTGGTAATTCAACGCAATGTTCAAGTTCTTTAAATACATGCAGAACGTTGACAACAATCTAGATGTTCTGCATTTTAATTTTACAAAAGCCTCAGTAAATAAACTTACTGGCTTATTTGTTGCATCATTTAGGAGTTGTACTGTTTTTTCCCAATCATTCTGTTTATTCTCTTCACAGACCTGTAATGCTGTCCTTCCTTGTTGATCCACAATATGCTGGAATAAATCAACAAGCATAAATCAATTTCACTATAATATGCAAAGTATGATTTTAACAAGATTTCTAATTATAAAAAGATTATTCTGAGAAAAGAAATTTCTCCTCATCAATAGCTGCAATGGGATACATTTCTCTCATAGAAATGAAGTACTATACTGGACAACACAACTTCAAGTTGTTTAATTTTGGTGTGTTTTAAACATGATTCCTTTGTCATTATCTGGTTCTGTGAATATGATAACAATTGGTTTCAGAAGATCATGAAGTGACAGAGGGAAGCTAGGGGAGACAGTACCAAAGTGGTAATCTCACTGGACTACTAATCCATAACTCTACTTTAAAATGTTCTGGACAATTGGATTTCAATTCAATCATGGCAGGAATTGAATTCACATTTCACTAAAACTCTAAAATTTTAAAAATGCCAATTATATAATCTTTGATAATTGTAAGCCAGATTGTTTTTTACAATGTAGTTAGGGAAGGACACCTGCCATCCTTACCTAATCTGGCCACATGTGACTTCAGATTCTGAACAATGTGGTTGACACTTAACTGTCCGCCATGCATTTAGAATGGCATAGAAATGCTGGCCAAGGTAGCAATGGCCACATTCCATAAACGAATAAAAAAAAGTCTTCTGTGTTGATTCTCCCCGGATCATGTATTTAAAATAAAAACTGCCTCTATAATTGACTTTTGGCAGATATTATCAAAAGCCTGTCCATGCATACTTTAAATAAAAGACTTCTGGACGTGTCCCACAACAAGACTGCGGGAGGAAAATTATCAGCACATGTGTAACATCAGGTTATTGGGGAACAAAGCAAAGAAAGGACCCTTTATTGCTATGTGGTGGTCATCACATTTCCTTTACACACAACCACACACAAATGTTTGAAGGGGTCTTGTGGTGCAGGTATAGTGCCACATGCTCCAAAGGCATAGAATAACATCTCTGAACATATCGATTAAACAATAAATCAAATAGTGAAGAAAGCACGGCTTCAAGTCCCATCAGGACAGCAAGTATGTAATTGCATTTCTGTAGATATTTTCTAATTAGTCTGTCCAAAGTAGTGAACAGCAAGATTGTAGAAATATCTATTTATTTATTATCTCTATGTAAAGCAGTGTCTCAAACTGCTTGAAAAGGGAAATGAGGATAAACTGAAATAAATATGCAGCTTGATGGTGCAATGCCAATTTACATCTGCAATGGTGCCTTAGTGGAGAGCTAAGTCTGACTGCACTCAATTTTTGAGTAATGGTAAAATCTAGGAAGGCTGCAAGATTGACCAGTAATTTTGAAACTATCAATGCAATGCAATCAGCTCCCATTTCTAAACTGGCATAACTTTTAATATTAACACACTAAATCTGCTCCAAAATAAAGACAATCAAGGATCAATGTAGCAAAAGGTCTAGTTTATATGAAGATTTGAACAGAATGTGCAATGAAATTGTCTGAACTGTACCCGATCAATCTCAGGATGCTGTAGTAGAAGTTGCACAATTTCTGCACGTCCTCCACCAGCTGCAAAATGAAGTGGAGAACTAAGCTGTCCATTTAGAAGGTTGGGATTACACTTTCCCTTTTGTATTAGGATGCGGGTAGCTTCGACTTTTCCATACCTAAAAAAGCAAATGGTCAGTGGGAAGAAAAATGAAATTGAAACTTTACGTTTATTATTTTAACCTCTCAGCCTTGAATATAATTTCACAGATTATACTAAAATCTTCATTTGAGAAAAATATTTTCTTGAATGGTTTAAATATGCATTACTTGTAATACTAGATTAGATTGGTAGTGGAAAGGGTTAAAGTCAACAATATGTGAGCATATTGAAGATCAACATTGAATAAATTAGTCAAATGTCTTCTTCTTCTGATGATTACAAGCATAAAATCAAAAGGACAATGAAACGCCGTTTTAAAGTGATAAATAAAATGAATTGGTACAAGTATAATTTCACCAAGAAAACTATAGTGCTAATTATTAGCCAGCTAATCCAACTAATTCAAATCCAGTTAGACAATAGACAATGCAAAGGTTCATTTAACTAAGTCATATGATTCCCAGCCTTAGGAACCATAAAATAGAAATAAAAATCTAATACAGACAGCTGGTTATACAGAAAGTAATCAAAATACTTGTTGCCATCTCGTCTGCTGAATATTGGAGCAGATGTCATGATTGAGGCGAAAATCAAAAAGCTATATGTATTTTCAGAACATGAAATGTAATGACAGAGATTTTCCATTTCTGACTTCATGTATGGAATCATATGTCTTAAATGGCATCACAGCCAACGTATTAATTTGGGTGATGATCGTACACTTCTCACATTATCTATTCCGGTGTTGTGTACACAAATGAATTGGCAAAACACACATGGTGAGCAAGCAGGATGTTCTCAATCCTGGCAGAACAGCTGAATGCCATTTCATCACTGCATGCCAGGGGCATCCCTGGATCCAATGGTGTCTGTTCCCAACATCAAAGAAATGCATCAGAGGACACAGAAGCTAGCCTCTCAATTTCAGTGACACTCCTTTGCAAGTGCTCTTGGATGTTCAAATGGTGGATCCTCAATATGGTGCATACACTCAATATGGAAACGATAGCAAACCTATTATGTATCTACAGACTCCAGAGGGAAAAAGTCTGTCACCTGTCTGGGATTATCCAAGCAACACTAGACAATTTAAGGGTGAGAGCTGCAACTGATACGTCTCATTTCAGCTTCTTATAACAGCGCTGCCAAAAGTATTTTCGAGAACAGATTCAAACTTCACTGTGCATAGTAATAGAAGAGCTGTCAGTGAAGATGTTCAAGGATTACAAGGATACAGCAAAGGCACACGGCACTCTGAAGCACTGCAGGGAAACAGATTGTAAAGCTCATTAGCAACAAACTGGTATTCACAAAGGAATGTGCGCCTTGATGGGTCTTGCACATTTTTGATTCAAGGACCATTTTAACACAAGCATTCTGGAGCTAACAGTAGTAGAAGGCTTGCCATCACAGTTCTTGAATGCCATCTTGATCCAAGACAAGGTTTGTGCCCACACTTGTGCTTTTACAGAATAAAGAAACCACAGCCACAAGTGAGAGGAAGTGTTACCATGAATCAAATGGAAAACCATCTCAGCCCTTGAGAAACATATAGCAATCAGAAGAGTAACAGCCAACTGCACAAATGAAAACCAAATGTTTCTGGGCAGCTCAGTCACCCTGAAAGCTGGTGACTTTAAAAAGGTTGTCTCTAGTCTCCCTGGCTCAGCAGATAATTGCCCTCTCCATCTCTTCAATCGTTATTTTGGTCTCTTGCAATATCCATACTCTTCTCTCCATTTCCTGCATCATCTCCCCAGTGAACAAATTTCAACTCCCACCATTGGTGACAGACTGTGATGGGTGCAGCAGACCATAGTGATAGGGCCACCCTGTCTGAAGTACACTATATCATTACTGCCTGAACAATCCAGATACTGGAACCTCATCTTCAGGTCTATGGCTATGGTTAAAGCATGGGCAGTGCCTGTACCTCTGCTCAGCAGGCTGAGGATTTCTTAGACATATCATCAGCCAATGTGCAACAAGTATCATCTGTGGTCCAGCAACTATCCTTGTATGGGCTTTCAAAGGATGGTCTGTGAATGGTCCAAGGATCCAAGAGTCATGGTTGCTATCTGGAAACCTAACACAGTTTCATTAGTGGTACACTACTGACTGTAATGGTCACGTTGAAGAGTTTTTGATGAAGATGCTGGTTCATGACAAACAGGCTCCAATTGCACTCCGAACCATAAAAACTAGCATATGCCAAAAATCATAGTGACTGAGTTGACCAGTGGCCCCACAATCTCGGGATGGCAGGATGAAATGCCACAGCATCCGGATAGTTAACAAAGGTGTGGATATGGAGGGTGTGCCGTAGCAGCCCATAGAGGAAACCAATTTGTAGTCAAATTTCTCACGTGTCAAAGGTTAGTTGGGATGATCTACTTAATTCAAGGGAGTTGCTAACTAATGAGATGCAAATGCATGCAGATAGATTTTTTTTGCAATTTGATGGCAAGAAAGTTATCTCAGCACCTATGGGAGGAATGGAGAGTTCCCAAAATCTATTGCAATGGCGAGAACCTGATTTCCAATTGTGCCATCACATTCATGATTGTACTTGTCACCTCTGGAATGGAAAAAATCACACACAATGTTTGTGATACAGGCAAGATTTAACGCAACATACAAGAAGACCAACGTGCAAAAACAGAAAATGTGAAACATAGTAAGGAGATACTTCTGAGAAATGATTATGAATCCCGAAGTATAGCACTGCCATAGAGGAACCATGCACTGCCTAAGTCAGAGAAATAAAAATCCATGGCAGACTTCATTCTTGGCTTTGCTTAACATGAACAACTTGATTTTCATGGAATATTTTAATAAGTTTTAATTACGGAAAATAATAAAAAGATTAAAGTTGAAGCTAAATTACATACCAACAAGCATAATGAATAGGTGCCCAATGATCACTGTCCAACTGATTAACTGAAAAGCCACTATCTAGAAGTTTGCTCAGCAACTCTGTAACACCTTCACAGGCACTGCGATGCAGGGGAAAATCATCCACCCACTGTCGTTCCCTGAAGGAGAAGTGAAATTCATTAAAAAAAACTTTTCAAATTGAACAGTCACAAGGTCCATCTCTGAAATATATGATGCTCTTCTGATAATTAATACATCAGCAAAACGTTTCTTCATAAATTGTCAATGCTTAGTTTTTAAAAATACATGTGAGGGATATCATTTCCAACAGCAGAGCACTTAGTCAGCAATTGTAATGAGCAGGTTAAACAAAGAGCCCATGTATGTTATCTACTTGGACCTCCAAAGGGCCTTTCATTGGTGCCACACAGGGGACTGCTTGGGAACATAACAGTCCATAGTATTACAAGCAAAATACTAGCATGGACAGAAGTTTGGCTGTCTGGCAGAAAGCCTAGAAAGGGGATAAAAGGGACTTTCTCAGGATGGCAACCGGCGACTAGTAGTATCCTGCAAGGGTCAGTGTTGGGACCACAACTTTTCATTATATACATTAACGATCTAGGAGTAGGAACTGAGGTCATTCGGACTAAGTTTGCAGATGATAAAGATGTCCAAAAATGTGCAGGTTAGGTGAATTGCCCATAGTGTTAGGTGCATTAGTCAGGGGTGAATGTAGGGGAATGGGTCTGGGAGGGTTGCTTTTCAGAGGGTCAGTGTGGACTTGTGGGGCCGAAGGGCCTGTTTCCACACTGTAGGGAATCTAATCTAATGATAGGTGGAGTGACAGGTAGTATTGAGGCGGCAGGGGGGTTGCAAAAAGATTTAGACAGGTTAGGAAAGTAGACAAGCAGGAGGCTGGAGGAACACAGCAAGCCAGGAGGTGGAGAAGTCGACATTTCGGGTATAACCCTTGTTCAGGAATGGAGCTAGAGGTGAGCCGGTGGTGCAGGGTTATGGGTGGGGAGAAGGTCAGAATAGTGACATTGTGATAAGTGAATACAGATGGTGAGTATGATCTGATTGGTAGCTGGAAGGAAGGGTCGATCAGAAGAATGGAAGGCAGGTGATAGGGCTGGAGAGGGAGTCAGGGGTTGGTGGGAAAGTTATTTCAAATTGGAGAACTCAGGTGTTGAGTCCTGTGGGCTGCACAGGCAGAAGATAAGGTGTTGTTCCTCCAATTTGCGGTCTGATTCACTACGGCAATGGAGGAGACCAAGGATGGACATGTCAGAGGGGGAGTGGGAAAGGGAACTGAAATGGGTGGTGACTGGGAGGTCAGGCTGGCCCTTAAGGGCCCAGCTGAGATGCTGTGTGATGTAGAGAAGACCATGGCAGGAGCACTGGATGCTGTAATCTAGGTTGGAGGAGAAGCAAATGAACTTCTGTTTCATCTGGAAGGACTGTTTGAGGCTCTGGATGGAGGTGAGAGAGGTGTGTGCCAACAGGTTGTGCATCTTTTATGGTTGCAGAGGAAGGTACCAGAGGGTTCGGGGGAGTTGGTGGGGAGAGTGGAGCTAACAAAGGAGTGATGAAGGGAATGGTACTTGCAGAAGGCAGGAAGGGGTGAGGAGGTGAAGATGTTCTTAGTGGTGGAAACCAGTTGGAGTCGGCGGAAGTGTTTGAGGACGATACGTCGGATATGGAGACTAGTTGGGTGGAAGGTGAGGACAAGGGAGACCCTGTCTTTATTATGTTTGGTGGGAGGGTGGTTTATGACAATGGTGTGGTGGAGAGCTATCTGGAGACAGAGGAGTGAAAAAGCACATTGTTTAAAATAGGTGGATGTCTGGGATACTTGGGAATGGCAAATCTGCTCGTAAGTGCAGATGGGATGGAGACGGAGGAATTGGGAATATGGCATGGAGTGTTTGCAGGAGGAGGTGTAGTCCAGGTAGTTATGGGAGTCTGTAGGTTTATAGTAAACGACAATCTGTAAACTGTTGCCGGAGATGGAAACAGAGGTCAGGAAAGGGGAGGGAGGTGTCCGAGATAGGCCAAGTGAATTTGAGGGCAAGCTAGAAGTCGATGAACTGGTTCAATTCAGCCTGGGTGCAGGATGCAGCACTGATGCAATCATCAATGTAACAATGGATGACAAAGAGGCAGGCGTAGCTAGGGTCACGTGAGTGTCCACTGCCATCCCATGGATTTGGAGGAAGTGGGAAGAGTTGAAAGAAAAACGGTATTGAGGGTGAGGACTAATTCGGCGAGGCGCAGGAGGGTATTGTGGAGGGGGACTAGATGAGTCTGTTGGAGAGGAAGAAACTGAGGGCCTGCAGGCTGTCATTGTGGAGAATGGACTGCATCAGTGCTGCATCCTGCACCCAAGATGAACTGTTGCAATTCATTAACTTCGCCAACATCTTCTACCTTGGCCTGAAATTCACTTGGTCTTTCTCTGACACCTCCCTCCCCTTTCTTAACCTCTTGGATTCCATCTGCAGCAACAATTCACAGACTGACTTTTACTATGAACCCAGAGACTCCCAGTACTGCGTGGATTACACCTCTTTCCACCCTGTATCGGCAAAAACTGCATCTCATTTCCCAATTCCTCCAGCGCATTTGCTCTTACGATATGCTCCACTCCCAAGCATCCCAGACGTCCACCTATTTTAAACAACATGCCCATTCACCCAGACTGCCCTCCACCACATCACTGCTCCAAACCACCCCCTTCACCAAACATAATAAAGACAGGGTCCTCCTTCTCCTCACTTTCCACCCCACTAGTTTCTGCATCCAACGTATGATCCTTAAACACTTGCACCAACTCCAACTGGACCCCGCCACCAAGGGCATCTTCCCCTCCCCACCCCTTTCCATCTTCTGCAAGCACATTTTCCTTCGCCAGTCCTTGGTTTGCGCCACTCTCCCCACTAAACTCTCCAAACCCCTCAATGCCTTCCTCTGCAACCTTAAAAGTAGCGAAACCTGCTGACACATCACCTCTCCTATCTCCATCCAGGGCCCCAAACAGTCCTTCCAGGTGAATCAGAGGTTCACCTGCCTCTCCTCCAACCTAGTTCACTGCAATTGGTGCTCCTGATGTTGTCTTCTCTACATCGGCGAGACCAAACAAAGGGAATTGTTTGCCGAGCACTTCAGCCAGGCCTGTAAGGGCCAGCCTGACCTCCCGGTCACTGCCCATTTCAGATCCCCTTCCCAGTCCTCTCTGACATGACCGTCCTCGGCTTCCTCTATTGCCATAGTGGATCAGACCACAAATTGGAGGAACAAGACCTTATCATCTGCCCAGAGGGCTCAACATTGAGTTCTCCAATTTCAAATACCTTCCCACCGATCCCAGACTCCCTCTCCAGTCCCTCCCACCTCCCTTTGATTCTTCTGACCGACCCTTCCTTCCAGTTTCCAACCAGATTGATTCCTCTCATCGACCAACCAGGTTCTCCCCACCACCTGTATTCACCTATCACTACCTCAGTATTCTGACCCTCTCCCTGCCCATATTGCACCCCCTGCTCATTTATTTGCAGCTCTGCCTACCCCCAGCTCCATTCCTGAAGAAAAGTTATATCCAAAACGTAGACTGCTCCACCTCCTGTTGCTGCCTGGCTGGCTGTGTTCCTTCACCCTCCTGCTGATCTATTTTGGATTCCAGCATCTGCAAATTTCTTTTGTTTCTAAGTAGTTTTGGAGAGGGTGCAAATAAGTGGCAAATGGAACACAATGTGGCAAAGTGAGGGATCAAGCATTTTGGTAGGAAGAGGAGAGGCTTGGACCATTTTCTAAATGGGAAGAAAACTCAGAAACCTGAAGTGCAAAGGGACTTGGGAGTCCTAGTCCAGAAATCTCTGAAAACTTGCAAGTTGAGTCAGTAGTTAGGAAGTCAAATACAATGTTGGAGTTTATTTTGAGAGGACTAGAATATAAAAGCAGGGATGTACTTCTGAGGCTCTAAAAGGTCAGACAACATTTGGAGTATTGAGTGCAATTTTGGGCCCATACCTCAGGAAGGAGCAGGTCCAGAAGGAGTTCACGAGAATGATCCCAGGAATGAAAAGCTTAACATATGAGGAACATTTGAGGACTCTGGGTCTCTTCTGGATAGAGTTTAGATGGATGAGGGGAGATGTAATTGAAACTTACAGAATACTGAATGACCTGGACAGAGTGGACACTTGGAACATGTTTCCACTGGCAGGAGAGACGAGGACCTAAGGGCACAGCCTTAGAATAGAGATGAGGAAATACTTCTTCAGACAGAATGGCGAATCTGTGGAATTCACTACCACAGAAGGCTGTGGAGGCCATGTCATTGAGTATATTTAAGATAGAGATAGATAGGTTCTTGATTGTCAAGGGGATCAAAGGTTATCAGAAGAAAGCAGGAGAATAGGGTTGAGAAACTTATCAGCCGTGACTGAATGGTGGAGCAGATTCGATGGGCTGAATAGCCTAATTTCTGCACCGATGTCTTATGGACAGTAATGGAACAGCAATCTAGTTCCAGTCAGGATGGTGTGCAAATTGGAAGGGAACTTGCAAATGATGGTGCTCTCAAACATCTGTTGACCTCATCCTTCAGAGCTGGCAGTGGTCGCAAGTTTGGAGGATGCTGTTGAAGGAGCTGTAGCAAACTACTGTACACATTGTGCACTTGCAGTGAAGAGAATGAGTATTGAAGGTGGTGGGTAAGGTGACAATCAAGCAGCTGTTTTATCCTGGATGCTGTCAAGCCTTTGATTATTGTTGAAGCTGCACACATCCAGACAAGTGGGTTGTATTCTATCATATTCTTGACTGATCTCTTATAGATGATGGACAGGCATGAGTGCGGACAGGTGGTGAGTTAGTTGTCACAGATTGCAGCATAGGATACCCTGGAGTGTTGTGACTTCCAACCACAACCATTTTAGACCATAAGAAATAGTAACAAGAGTAGACCATTCATTTCCTCAAGCCTGATCTGCCATTCCACAGGATCATGGCTGAACCTGCTGTCCCCCTAACCTTTGATTCCCCTACTGATCAAGAATCTATCTCAGCATTACATGATGCAAAAGAACTCTGCCTCCACAGCTCTCTGTCACAAGGAGTTCAAAAGACTCTCAATCCTCAGAGAAGAAATTCCTCAGCTCAGTCATATATTGGCATTCCTTTATTCTGAGACTGTTTCCTTTGGTTCTAGACTCTCCCATGAAGGGAAACATCCTTTCAGCATTTACCCTGTCAAGACCCTTCAGAATCCTTTATGTTTCAATGAAATCACCTCTCGTTCTTCTAAACTCCAGTGAGTTCAACCTGTTTAAGCCTTTGCTCAGGTCAGGGATCACCCTTACAAACCTTTTCTGAACTGTCTCCAATGAAATAATATCTTTCCATAATTAAGGGAATTAAAACTATTCTCAGTATTCCAGACATAGTTTCACCAGCACCTTGTACAGTTGCAGTAAGACTTCCTCATTCTTAAACACCAACCCCCTTGAAATAAGGGTCAAAATTTCATTAGCCTTTCTGAGTACCAGCTGCATCTGTGTGTTTGCTTATTTTATGCACAAGTACCCCACAAGTCCCCTTCTGTTGCATCTTTGTGCTAGGTAATGCCTCCAGCCAGTGGAGAAATTTTCCTAATTTCTCTTGATTCCAGTTTTACTGAGACTCCTTGATGTCTCACATAGTCAAACGCTGCCTTGATATCAAGGACCAACATTGTCTCCTCACTTGTGGAGTTTAGATCCTTTGTCCATGTCTGAACCAAAGCTGTAATGCAGCCAGGGGCCTAGTAGCCCTGATGGAAGCCGAACTGAAAAGGTTAGATCATTGCAAAATACACTTCATTCCACCATCTGCGACACCCTCCAACATCAACCTGATGATCAGGTATACATGTAACACCCAGTGCCTTCAGCTATTTCAATCTTTTTGTTTGATAACACGTGGAGTGAATCATACTGGTTGAAGACTGGATCTGTGATGCTGTGGACCGGAGGAGGAGGAGGAGGATCACGCACTCAGCATACCCAGGAACCAACTTTGATTGCACCCTCGGGCGACTGTGGAGATTGCACATTCTTACCCATATAGTGTCCAGGGATATACAGGCTGGGTAAATTAGCCATGGCAAATGCAGAGTTACAGGAATTGGGTCTGGTGGGACACTCTTCAGATGGTCAGTGTAGACTCAATGGGCCAAATGACCCGTTTTGCACTGTAGGGATTCTACAATTTCTGGCAGGTTATGGATACAAATACCTCAGCCTCGTCGATGATGATGTGCTGGGCTCTCCCTTCACTGAGGATGGAAACATTTATGGAAACCCACCTTCTATTAGTTGTTTAATTGTCCATCACCATTCACAACTGAAAGCGACACAACTTCAAGGTTTAAATACAATCCACTGGCTGTGCTTAGACCTGTTCCACTACTTGGCATGTAAGTTAACCTGTTTTGTAGCTTCATCAGGTTTACACTTAATTACACTCTTGTAATAAAGTTTTTTTAAGATTTTAAAGAAATAGATAGATTTTGGTTTCAATTCTATGGAAGTAACTTTTTATAAGAAGTCAGATGCAATTTGGAAGAGTGAACTAAAGACATTATTTTCAATAAATCATGTGAATTGACTATCTTATTCAGCAACCTGGGTATTTGGTTGCTGTATGTTTGTAAAGTTGATTCTTATGGCTACACAAAGAGATGATCAGAGGCAAGAATCAAAGTTGTGTCAGAAAGGCAAGTCTGGATCTCCAGGTCATCAAGACTGGAAAGACTCAGTTGGGTAATAAACCTTAAGGACTGAAGTGATAGTTCACTGCAACTAAGGATTTGTAAAGCATAATTTTGGCAAAAGGATTCAATCGTTGTTTATGTGCTTATGTTAAAATTTTTTCAACCTGTCATATACGTGCAACTTATTGCTTTTCCTTTTATGCAATAAATTTGTGAATATCTTCAATAACAAATCAACAAAATAAACTGCAAAACTGAAACTTGTGATTATCAAACTTGGTTTCACACTGGAATCTGATTTATTCAGCCTTGGTTCAAATTTGGACTAAACAGCTTAATTTCAGAGGTAAAACTGACTACTCTTGACATGAAGATCAAACTTACCAGGGAGTGTGACATCAAATAGCCACAGGAAAACTGGAGTTAATGGGAATTAGGGAAAAAGCTCTCTTCAGGTTTGAGTCATACTTGATTGTGACTGTTGAAGGTAAATCATCTCAGCTCCAGGACATCTCTTCAGGAACTCTTCAGGGTAACATCTTTGGCCAAACCATTTTCCGCTGCTTCATTAACAGCCAATCCTCTATCATAAGGTCAGAAGTGGGATTGAAAATTGTGTTGCTGGAAAAGCGCAGCAGGTCAGGCAGCATCCAAGGAGCAGGAGAATCGACGTTTCGGGCATAAGCCTGAAGAAGGGCTTACGCCCGAAACGTCGATTCTCCTGACCCTTGGATGCTGCCTGATCTGCTGCGCTTTTCCAGCAACACGTTTTTCAGCTCCGATCTCCAGCATCTGCAGTCCTCACTTTCTCCCAGAAGTGGGGTTGTTTGATACGATATGAAAGTGCTTACCATCATTCACGGACTACTTCAGCATCTGACAAGTCCACATCCAAATGCAACAAGACCTGGACAATATGGCAGGCTCAGGCCAAAAGGTTACATGTGCACTGTGCAAATGGCAGGCAGTAAGAGACAATCTAACCATTGCACCTTGACATTCAATGCCATTATCACCACTGAATCATCAACGATCATTCAGCAGAAATTGAACTGCACCAGCCATACAAACACAGTGGTTACAAGAGCAGATCAGCAGCTAGGAATCTCACAAGTAACTCACCTCTCAATTCCCTAAAGCCTATCCACTATCTGCAAGGCACAAGTCAGGAGTGTGATGGCATACTCCCCACTTACCTGGATAGGTACAGCTCTAATAACACTCAAGAAGCTTGACACTATCCAGGACAATGAAGCCCACTTGTTTGCCACCACAACCACAAACATGCTTCCCATCCATCACCAATGCTCAATAGCAGCATTGTGTACTAGCACCAAGATGCATTGCTGAAATTTGCCAAAGCTTCTGAAGCCAGCCCCTTCCAAACCCATGACCACTTCCATCTAGAAGGACGAGGGCAGCAGAAACGTGGGAACACAATAACCTGCAAAGTTTTCCTCTAGGCCATTCACCATCTATACTTAGCAATGTATATTGTTCCTTCAGAATCATTTGGTCAAAATCCAGCAATTTCCTCCAGTAGTGTATGGACTTCAGTAGTTCAAGGAGACAACGAACACCATCTTCCCAAGGCCAACTATAGACAGACAACAAAGGCTGGCCCAGCCAGCGATGCCCACATCACATGAGTTCAACAACAGATTAACTGAGATCATAACATTAGGTATGGTCTCTTATTTTCAGCACGAGTTTTCATTGTCTATGTTTGACCTGATGCCATGAGATTTCATGGGATCCAGAATAAATGTTCAAGTCTCCAGGGCAACAATCTCCCGATTGTATTGCACTCTGCCAGCACTTTTGGTAGGTCATACCAAGAAATATCAATGGTGATATGTAGAACATAATCACAGAATCATTACTTGCAAACAGTCAGGCTTTTACTTGTCTGTGCCAAAACCTTCCCAATTTTGAAACAAGTCACTATATGTTATTCAGGAGGTCATTTCAGGGTCGATAGGCTTGGGTTTGCTGTTCTCATTTCCAGTGAGGAGGCTGATTCAGATGGTCCATCTAACTTCATTCCAATGATTAGATTTTGTCACAGTTTGATGCAACTGAGTGGCATGCTGGGATATTTCAAACAGTAGTTAAAGGTCAATCACATTGCTGTGGGTCACTTGGAGATCAGATCAGATGAAAATAAAAAAATATGCTTCCCTCAATGATATCAGTGAAACAAATGAGTTTTTGCAACAAATGACAATGGTTATCTGGTCACCGTTCAACTAGACTTTCATTGCAAATTTTGATTAATTCAAATTTCATCATCTGGGATTCCAACTCATGTCCCTCGAACATTAGTCTGGGGCTCTGGATTCTAGTGATATTATCACTACGCCATCATAATAACAAACTTTTATCGATTCATCTCATTTTCCCAAAGCTTCCGAGTTTACCAAAGCACACCAAATAGCTCTAGATACCAGATTCTTTATATTGTACAGTGCTCGTTCAGTCAACACTCAGATCTGTACCATGTTGGTTTCTATCATCAGTGCAAACAAGTTAATATTGCTGGAGTACACCTGCTTGGATGTTAAATGTTCATTTGTAATTTAGCACTGTTTATACACTTACTTGTCCTCCATTATACTACTCATACTGCGTTGCCATTTCTCACGTTTTGGAATCTGTATCTTGGAATAATCAGGTGTTCCCAAACCAAAGTACGGATTTATCACCACTTTATCCACCTATGAGTAAAATCATTTAAAGAAAAAGGTAATTCACATATTAGCATCTCCCACTCTGGATGACTGCAGAGAGTTTGCAATTTCAAAACATAACTAAATGCAGTTTCACAAACATGGTACTTCTCCAGTTACCATTTCACACAATGAAGTAAAAGTCACAAAAATATCTTAAAGCACATTCATCTGCTTCTTAGCACTTACAAGCCTGACCAATGAAATGGTTGCTGAATGATTGAAGGATTTGTTACAAATCTTGATTTGCTTAACACAATAACGCTCACTGCATTCAAATATATGAATGAGAAGGAGAAGTAGGCCATATGACACCTTGTTCCTCCAACAAATAAGATCATGGCTGATCCATTTGTGCTCCTATTTATTAGTCTACTTGATTAAAATATCGGAGTGACTCTAATTTTGAATGAAATTATATTTAAAAAGATCATAAATTTATTCAAGCAAAGAGTATATTCTGGAAAACATCTATCAATGACAAGAGACAAGTCAAAATTTTAAACAAGGCCCTTTAGAACTAAAAGATGGGAAAAGAGTAAGTAGATTTTTAAAAAGTTAAAAGGGAAGAGAAGAATAGATGCTGTAAATATAACAAAGGCTATGAGAGTCTTTTGACAGGTTTGCAACCTGCTTAAAACAGGCTACTTAAGTAATATAAATGTTCATCTTCATTAAGTAATAGGGAAAAACAACAGTAAATACAAGATCGCAAAAGAGATGAGATATAACTATAGCAAAAGGTGACTCAGCCACAGATGATGGGGAAAAACAACAATACAAAAATCAGATATGTGACTTGAAAGGAAACTGCTAACTGTGGCAGCCCTCTGTAGTTTTCCAATGGTTTGTACACTGTCACTGTACCGTGTTCACAAGAGAAGTCAGAATTTACCGGCAGATGCCACTGGTTACTTTTTTTGGAAAATTATTACGTACAACACAAAAACACATTTTTCAGGATTACTAGCCAAATACTTTTAGAATGCAGTAGATATTATTAATCATTATTTACATCTTTTAGGCAACCAACAAACACTCCCAAGTTTAATCACATTAATAGCCAGTGAAAATACCAAATATTCTTTACTGTACTTCAGTTAACCAAGAAACAAATAGGATTGCTCATGGTGGTACGGCAGCTTACATCAGAAATCAATACAAGCGTAATATCAAGCTTACATTAGAATGACAAACACAACAGTCATTGTTTTAAAAAAAACACAGTATGTTTATATGATAGTGTTTTGCATCCTACCCTATTTGTGTACTGTAAGTCTGATCCGAAAAGTGGATTGTAGATACAGAGGTCAGCTTTCTCCAGTGTCAACATTTTACTTTTTATCTCCAAAGCAGTATAGCCCACGTGCATGGTATTTTCATGCTGATCCATTTCTTTGATGTAGGCAGGGTTTGCGACACAAGATTTGAGTCTGTCAAGAGGTGATGGTCTAAAAAGACCTGGAATGGCATGGGAGATGGTGTGCTGCTCTGCCAACCACCTGCGAAGAAATCAGGAAGACATTTTCAAAAATCTTTTAAGTTTATGATTTTCAGTGAGACTTTTTTCACCTGTTTCTTCCAATCCCAAGAGCTTGCACTCCTGTTGTGGTAATATATATATATATTATGCTGACCTAAATGTGCATTATTTGACCATGTATGCTCGTGTGGGTGTCAAAAATCATCTAATTCTGCATTTCCTCACAATTAAGGTTTTCAGCCAAACAACAGATTACAAATGGAAATACTAGTTAGTTTTCCCAATTTTATCATGGGGCTGAAGCCAGTTTTTCAATTAGAATCAGCTAGCTCTCAATTTGGGAGAGTCACAAGAATGTGGAAGTATAAGATCTTTTTGGGGCAGGGCAATCAACACAAGGAAACTGATTAACCTTAATCTCCCTGAACTGGATCACGGTGGCAAAAGACCATTCAAGTTACACAATGTTTTCCTCATTCAAAAAGTATCTCTTTTAATGGTTGGAGTCACTTATTCTTAACAAACATCATTACAGCAAAGAAGGCAGCTATTTGACAGATGTCCATGTTGGCTCTTGACAAGATAAATTCACTGAATGTCATTCCCTTGCTTGTTCATCATCCCTACATATTTTATGTTTTCAGATCATAATCAAATTCCTCTTTGAATACTATGATTGAAATTGCCTTCACCATACTCTCAAACATAGCCCACCTAGCCCCTCAAGACCACTCCACCATTCAATATGGTCACGGCTGATCATCCAACTCAGTAGCCTGATCCTGATCCTGTTTTCTACTCAGGGCCAAATGGATCAAAGGGCCTAAGAACTATATCTAGCTCCTTTTTGAAAACATTCAATGTTTTAGCTTCCACAGCTTTCTGTGACGAGAGAATTCCACAGGCTCATCATTTTCTGGAAGATGAAAATACTCATCACAGTCCAAAATCGCTTAGCCCACCCATATCCTGAGACCGTGACCCCAATTCTGTACTCTCCCACCGTCTGTAACGTCTTACTTGTGTTTACTCTGTTTATTACAGTTTTTACTCTGTTTATTACAGTTAGAATTTGAGTTTCAATGAGATACTCCCTTACTTTTCTGAACTCAAGTGAATGTAGTCCTAACCAATCCAGTCTCTCTTCATACATCGGACCTGTTATCCAAGGAATCACACTGGGAAACCTTCAAAGAATTCCCCCAAAAGCCTGAGCATCCCTTCTCAAATAAGGAAACTAAAAACTGCAAACAATGGTCTAATTAAGGCTCTGTACAATTGCAGCAAGGCATCCCTTCTGCTGCACCTGACTCTTTTCACTACAAAGGCCAAAACACCATTTGCGTTCTTCACTACCTGCTGAATCTGCATATTTTCAGCCACTGATATACAAGGACACACAGACATCTTGCACCTCCAACTTTCCCAATCCATTGCCATTCAGATAATAATCTGCCTGCTTTTGATAACAATGTGGATAACTTCACATATTTCCATATTATACTTGATCTGCCTCACATTTGGCCACTCACTCAAACTTGTCCAAATCCCAGTGAAACATCTCTGATGCCACCTCACAATTCACCATATCATCCAGTCTAGGGTTGTCTGCAAAGTGTTAGCTATTATATTTAGTTCCTACATCCAAATCATTACATATATTCTGAATAGTTGGGGTCGAAGCACTGATTCCTGCAGAATTCCCCATGTTAGCCCTGGTCAGATGTCATTTCCCAATTTAGTTTTGCCTGGACAGAAATGAGCAATTGTTGCAGGTCAAGTGCTTGCTATTTTCTATTTATTTTTAATTAACACACCCTAATTTACTGCAGTCATATCACACCTCACTCCATTGTGGCTTCTTTCAGTTGATGCTGAAACTAGGGTCCTGAATTTATTTGTCACTCTTCATCTTAATGAAAAATCATCATATTGTGGTCATCAAGAGGCCTTGTACAGCCAGGTTGTCAATTATTTCTCTCCCATAATACAATACTTTGTCTCAGACAGCTTATTCTCTCATTGACATCTCAATGTATTGATCGACAAAACCATTTCTTACCTCAGGACTTCTTCCTTGACGCAACATATTCCAGATCTAAAGACTTGCTACATAAGGTTTTCCTCATGTCACCACTGCTCATTTTGCCAATTACCATTATTTTGTGTACAAGTCTTCTCAATCTTGTCACTCATGGAATCATTTTTTTCTCATCTGCTCGGTTCAGATCATGATTTTGAATACCTTAATCAAATCCCCTCAACCTTTTCTCCAATCTACAATACATAGCTGAGGTTTAATACCATGAATCTTCTAATGTCCACTTGGTGCAATATTACAGTTAAGAGCAAACTAGTGGCATTGATGAAATGTATAAAAATTGATTTATTTTAATAATGAAAATGCATACAAAAACACAATTACACCAATAATAAAATCAAAGTGATGCAAAACTGAATACCATCCCACTTCATATTACTGCCGAGAGAATCCCAAACAACAAATAAAAGAATCTGAAGTCCAACAGTTTAAATAGACGGTCTGGATTAAATTTGTTCATAAAATGCATCAGATTAATCTTAAATTTAAATCTGGTTTAGAGTAAATTATTCATGCTACAAAATCTAAATGAATCAGTTGTACAGACCACAATACATCTTGTGTGTCCAAATGTACTTTTTCTTAACCTGACCAAAATAAAAAGCACATTCCCAACATTACTGATAAGTGACCGAATTAGATTTGATAGAATCCCTAGATTGTGGATTCAAGCCATTTAGCTCGTCGAGTCCACACTCACCCCCCCCGAAGAGCATCTCACCGTGATTCACCCCCCCACACACAACTACCCTACCATGTAATCCCGCATTTCCTATGGGTAATCCCTGGGCACTGTGGGCAATTTAGCATGGCCAATCCAACCAACCTGCACATCTCTGGACTCCAGAGCACCTGGAGAAAACCCATGCAAACACAGGGAGAATGTGCACACTCCACACAAACTGTTGCCCTCGAGGGTGGAAGCAAACCTGGGCTCCTGATGCTGTCGGGTGACAGTGCTAACTGTTGAGTCATGGAGATGCCCCGTGAAAAAGATTTTTTAAAATAGAGTGGGTAGGCCTTTTTACATTATTCACATCATTTGTTAGATGGCTGTGTTGTAACTAAAATTCAACAGCTTTGCTAAGAAAGCAGCTGAGCCCGGAGTTTAGATCAGTGTGAACAAATGTTCAGCACTACACTCAGGAAACTGTCATGACAAACAGCTTTTGCTGTGTACAGAGGAGTTAGCTCTTTTTCAGAATCACAAGTGAATGGAATTGGCTGGACATTGGAATGATAATTGAGCCCAAAGGGCAAAGCTAAAAAGAGTATCCAGCCAGCACCTTACACTGAAGATTTGTGTAAGATAATTCAGCAGAGTCTTTTGCACTAATATGTTGGATTCTGCAAAACAGATCCGGGCAGGGCATCTACCACCTATATAGTCAAAGGCAACAGAAAAGAGCATGAAGATCTGCAGGTTTTTCTCCAAACCACACACCATGACAACTTGGGACGATAACACAATCCCTTTGCTGACCTGGTCAAAAACCTCGAAATCCCTTTCAAATTGTACTGAGGGCTTATCTATAGAAGATGTATTACAGCAAGTTCAACCACCATGTTTTAAGGGCAATTAACACAGTTGATAAATGCTGATATTGTCAGTGACGAATGATTGCATAGAACATTCAAGATGCTCCAGGTCTGGGTTGGTTTGCCTGAATGGTCTATTTCTTCATCGCATTATCTTATCTTCAAGCTTCATGCAGTTAGTTGTACACTCATCTATCAGCACCTCCGAAAGAGATGATAGACTTTTATATAGCCTGGTGATTAAGGCATATAGCATACGAGTAGACTCCTGCAGTAGCTTCATGAGGAACAGCTAAACATGCTGTCAACACCTGCCTTCTATACTTGACCTTAAATATTATGTACAAGCTCAGAAGAAAATGGGTGGCAGCTGACAAAAATGAGCACAGACCAGATTGTACTAAAGCAGGACATTTCATGGCATGCCTATTTTGACAGGTTTAAAAAATTGGCTCAGAATTGCTTGAAGCACAAGCTTCAGATCTTAGTGAGCAACAGGTATGATAGTCATGTCAATAATCAACAAAATTAAAGACTGGCAAATAAGCAGAGAATGGATTACAGGGGATGAATTTCACCAGGTGAATCCATTGTAAAATCTAGAGCAGAAGAGAAATACAGAGAAAAAGACAGACGCATTCAGAAAAACATAAATGATAGAAAAAGGAAGAAATAGAACTTCTCATTTTAAAAATCTCTCAAGGCATCACTATCTGAAGAACTGAGAATTCACACTTCACAATTGCTTACTTTTGGCAAAAACGTCATTAACTGGTAGTAATAATGAATGGTCACAATTGTTGCTTTCCTTTGGCATTTCTTGCAAATTGTCTGAGGAATGCAATACATTAAAGCTTTGACAGAATATGCACCTTTTCAGCCAGAATCAAGTTGTCACTTTGGTATAGGGTGCTTAAGTTACTAATTACCAAACTAAAGTTTTAAGTGCAACTGCAAGTTCTAGTTTCACAAAACTAATTGTAAAGTAGCACAAATTGCCCAACGGTTTGTGATAATTCAGAATTTGGAAGGTTTCTCTTCCATTCTGACAAGTGTTGTTCAAATATGCATTAATAAAAGCATGCATTGTTGAGATACTATGATATTTGCAACCAAATCTAGGACATCAGAGGTACTGAGTAAGTTTGCAACTGTTCTACCTTTCTTAGTCATATTTAAGTCATGCAAATTCAATTTAAAAAGTCTGTATTAACACCTATTATCTTCTCCATACTGACCTTCTGATTTCAGATTTGATCAGGAGTGAAGACATGGTAGGGAAAAGAAGACCACTACATGTTAGAAGTCGAGTTATCCATTTCTTACTCCATTCTTATTTATAGTTTAAGCTTAGTACCAATGAAGATCTACTCACTGGGAATCACAAACCATTACTATTTTCATTATTTTTTATACTACAATACAGCAAAGACTGAATAATTGTAAATTTTCTTACTTGTCCAAGACAATCAGCATTTTTGCACTGAGTGTAGAAAAATGAGTGCTAGATTCACTGCACACACGCATAATATCCTGGAAGCAGTAAAAACTTGGTGCTCCAAGGCAATAGGATGTCTTGCTGTTGTCTGCAAATGGTAAAAATCACTCGTAAAATTAATAGCACAACAATTTGCACTTTTCGCAATCTCTTCATGCGCCTCACATTCAATGGTTACATAATAAAGTATTCAATCCATCTATAAAAGAAAAGTCATGGGCACATTAATATGGGCTTCAAGGGATTATCCAAGAACCTGGAACTAAATTTTGAACTACAAGTAGTGTGCTAGTGTAAATGTCAGAATTTTAATACCTGTTCATGGACTGAAAAAGAATCAAAGATAAACTGCTACACGCAAAAGAAGCATCAATAACTGTCTGAACTATTAAAGGACAAGGAAAAACCTACACAAGAATTGAAAACAATTAGGCAAGTCTGGGAGAAGGAACCAAAGAAATATTAACAAAACTATTTTGATACTTGCTTGGATATATGGCTTCTTTATGCCACAAGAACAACTGACTGTCCTGCAGAAGAATTTAAGGAGTTCATCACAGGAAAGCTGTGTCTTCAACAGATTGCTAACACTAAATGTAACAAACAGCACAGGAGGTATTTCTGATAAGAAAGCAAGCTGCTGACAAGTTTCAGAGCAGTAGTCAATAATTTGGATGAAAGAATATGAAGAATCATCAATAATATCACATCATAGATCTGACAGACAATAAAACTGTCTAAGGATCCAATACTAGAACTTTCCTTCAGCAAAACTTCAAAGAACAACACTACACAAAAATCAAACCTGGACAGCAGAGACAGACACTGTTGGTTGGAATTGTAGCTAAATTCAACCATAAATCAAGTAATAGCCAACTTGAGTTGTGAGGCTTAACTTGCTTGTGGGGTCTTATTTTGGATGCAACATGCAACGAAGTTTAAGTTATTGTTTCAGTAATTCATTGTGAGATTTCTTAACAAGTAGACGAATTAAAGGTAACTTGTGATGATTAACCCACAACAGCATCTTTTATATATACTCGTTACCATCTGTCCCTCAACTCAAGGCTGACGTTTATTCAAAGTTGCGTTCCTACCATGGGTCTTCAGGTAGCTGAACACAGAGACAGTCCTGTGCCAGAGATTTGTGAACACGTGGCATAGGATGCCTCACAAGGTACTAGGATCTGGAATGCAGGATTTGCTTCCTTTACTTTCCTTCTCTGCTGCTATTCTGCCTCATCATTAAGACACTGAATCAAAGCACGATGCTCCTTGATGGCAACTTTTCACCATTCTGAACGATTGGTTACAAACTGCTCTCGTCATTAATGCTCATGTTCCCAGACTTCAAGGAGAACTTCAGAGTATCTTGCAAGTATTTTTTAGACCCTGACAAATGACCCATTTCAGAAAACGGGAACATGTCGGAAAAATGCTTTTCAGACATCTGGATATGATGCTGTGCATCAAAGTTTAATTTGCTGGTGTTCTCACTGAATACTTGTAGAGATACTAGCATTTGTTTCATGGTCTTCTCAGTGAAGTCAGAGGATCCATCTGAAGTAATAATGTTGGAATTTCTCCGGTGCTCTCAAGTCTTGCTATTACACAGTCCAGCTTCAGTATAATACAATAGTATGATGACAACAACTGTTCTGTACACTAAGACAACTGTTCAGCCAGATATTTAATGTGCTATATATCTGGAAAGGCAGTCTCTGGAATATGTTGTGTACTTGACATATTTTGGCAGTCACCTCTCTCAAAATGCCACCATTGATGAGGAGATCACATTGTGAATTTGGTGCACTAGCTCTGCTTTCTCTAAACTTTCTCCAAACAAAGAAAAGTCTGAATCGATACACACTGTGCAAATAACACATACCTTTCATCAACTTAATAGGGGTGTAATGAAGTTTCTGTACACAAATGGAAACATATATGGGGACATTGCAAACCATTCCTACTGAGGCTATGCAGCAAAGAATCCCTATCAAGTTTTCATAAATTATTGTACATATTAGTAAAATCAAACAAAACAATGAATAAAATAGCTTATTTACAGAGCAGCTATTCCAATCAGTTACTTATTCCCTCTTCTTAAGTAACAAAGCCAGAATGAGGCAGGACATTCATACAGTAAGTTTTCTTGCTCTCATATACAGCATAAACTGAATAATATTAAATGCAATATCCTTACATTTGCTTGCAATTTTAAAAGTTTAGAATGAAATGTACATCACCTATTTGATCTCTCATCCTTGTCCTTCAATAATTACATTCTGGAAGTTGAGCTCAAACAGTTTCTTAATGGTAACTCTTTACAAATTGCTTCTCCAAACAGAACTCACTAAACTGATGTGGCAAGTCTCGAGCACAACGTGAGGCCTATAAGAAAACGGACTGAGGCATTACAATTTTTTTTTACCTTTAACTGCTGCTGGTACAACATAGAGTGCAGCTGCCTTGCAAGAATTCTCCCCGTGGACAGGGAATTCTTTTATCAACACCACTCGTTTACCTACAGAAAAAAAAAGATAATCATGAAATAGCAAGTTGCATGCACATTTGTTTATAGCTTGTTAGAAAATGATAGCAAACACAATTTTGCTTTCTCATTTCTGTCATTCCCTGTATCAATTTTTGCTTCTTGTGTACACAGGTAATGGTATAACACTACATTTTGGACATTCAGTGGCATCATTCCCAATCTGCAAACACCATTAAGTGTCTTACGGAAAATGTTTGCCTCCACTGTTAAATTGTCAGGCAAGGTTTCCAAAGTCTTAGCTCCATTTTGGTTTGTTTTAAAATCCTACTGGGTTCCAGAAAAGCTTCAAATCTGACTAACTCAAGTTATAATTTAGGCTGAATTACACGTCTTCATTGTGATCAAATAGGAGTAACACTTATTACATTAATTGATTTTTGCATCAATGTATCCAAATCAATTCTTTTATTTGTAAAAGTTATGGGCAAATAAGGAGAAATGCCTTGTTTAAATAGCTGGCACTTTGTAAAAAAGCTGGAGCATGCTGAGGGGCAGTGCATTGCCTTTTTCGACAAGGTTCTAAATGATAGATTGGTTAGTTAAGGTTAGATTACATGGGATCCAGGGGAGCTAGCAATCGAATCCAAAATTGGCTTGAAGGTACGAAAAAGAGGATAGTTGTAGAGGGTTGCTTTTTGGACTGGAGGCCTTTGAACAGTAGTGTGCCACAACGATTAGTGCTGGGTCTGCTGTTTTCTTCACTTTTATAAATGATTTGGATGTGAACCTAGGAGGCATAGTTAGTAAGCTTGCAGATGACACCAAACTAGGTGGTATAGCAGTAACAGATGGAGTCTAATTTAGATAAATGAGACATATAGCATTTTGGAAAGACAACTCAGGGCAAGATTTATACAGTTAATGGTAAGGTCCTGGGGATTGTTACTGAACAAAAAGACCTAGAGTTGCAGATGCATAGTTTGTTGAAAGTGAAGTCACAGTTAGATAGGGTAGTGAAAGTGCTTGGAACTAATGCCTTCACTGGTCAGAGCACTGAATATAGGAGTTGGGAGGTTATATTGTGGCTGTACAGGACATTGGTTAGGCCACTTTTAGGATGCTGTGTACAATGGTGGTCACCCTTCTACAGGAAGGATGTTGTTAAACTTGAGAGAGTGCAGAAAAGATTTAAAAGATGTTCCTGGGACAGGTGGGTTTGAGTTATAGGGAGCAGTTGATCAGGCTGGGGCCTTTTTGGAGTATTGGAGGCTGAGGGGTGACCTTATAGAGGTTTATCAAATCATCAGAGGCATAGATAGGGTGAATAGCTAAGGCCTTTTTCCTCGAGTGAGCGAGTCCAAAACTAGAGGGCATAGGTTTAACAAAGAGGGTAAAGATTTAAAAAGGACCTGAGGGGTAACTTTCTCACACAGAAAGTGGTGCGTACATGAAACGAACTGCCAGAGGAATTGGTGGAGGCAGATGCAACATTTATAAAAGGCGCCTGGATGGGTATATGAATAGGAAGGGCTGAGAGGGATATGGACCAAATGCAGGCAAATGGGTCTAGGTCAGATTGGGATGTCTGGTTGGCATTGATGAGTTAGACCGAAGGGTCTGTTTTCATGCTGTATAACTCTATGACTGGGCGTGCAGTAAATCATCAATAAGCAGCAAACTGGGAGGAAAGTGCAGCAAGTGAAGGAGACAAAAATGATAGCAGAGAGCCCCTTCAACTTGTTTCTACCAGTCATGGAGAGTGAGAGACAGACAAAAATGGGTATGCAATTTGCAGGGAGCTCTTCTGTCTCATGTTTGATTGGCTAAGTTTAAATGGTGGTAAATATTACAGCTGAAAGGTCCAGTAATGAGATATTTCTAAAGTACTTAATATCCAAATTAATTATTTATTTGATTAGGTTGATTATTGAAATATTGAAGAGTGAGGGCTTTGAGGAGTTGCGATGGAAGAGGAATTGAGGTCTGGGGCAGATCAGCCATGATCTTATAAAATTGCAGGACAAGCTTTATAGGGTGATTGGCCTATGTCTTACATTGTTACAAGTCCTCATGACCAGAAAAGGAGTGGAAGGTTACTGGAAACGGCTTGTGGGCCTATACACTGAATCAAGCTAACTGTTTCAATTGAGGAAAAGCAAGACAAGCAAAAATAAAAAGATGACAAGGTCAAATGAGAGAACAGGATTTTAGCAATTCAATAGAACTGGCAAATGTCAATACAAAAAATGGAAAATAAATTTTAATGTCAGAGATCACAAGCTTTTTTTGTGCATATGCTCGTGTTCAATTATTCTGCAGCACGAGGAGGAGGACAGAAGCAGATACTTTGTCGTCTAATCCGCACAATTACAAGGAGGAAAACACAAATACTGCCAACAATTCCCACTTAAATTATTTAGTAATATTTTATAAACTTTGAATGATTCAGTATTAAAGAGCTGTTCAGTTCATTGCGCCCATGACACCTCTTTGAAAGTGATTCAATTTGTCCCACTCCGCTGTCCTTTTCCTAGAGTCCTGTGGACATTTGTACTTTACGACTTTACTGTGCTTTCACCACCTTTTTAAGCAACACATTCAACAACAACTTGTTACATTCAAATAAAATATCCTCATGTTGCCTTCTGTTTCTTTCACAATCTGCTGAAGCATGCAACCTCTCGTATCAAATCCTTAACCCCACAACTTTGGTTTATTTACTTTAAAATCTTCTTTTACTTTCAACACATAGTTTTATCTTCTATCTTCTTAAACATTCCTGTTCCAAAAAGAAAATCCTCAGTTTCATCTCTCCACAGAACTAATGTATCTCATCGCTGGTTAATATTCCTATCACCTTGGAACAAACATGGGCAGAAAAGCAGAACTCCAAAAATGAGGGAAGAATGCCTGCCCTTGACATCAAAGTAACATTTGACCATGCATGCGATGAAGGAGTTCCAACTAATCCACAATCAATGAAGATCAGAGGGAAAACTATCTGCTGGTTCAAGTAATATTTAGTACACATGAAGGAGGCGTTGGTTTTATTTTTGAGGTCAATCATCTCAATCATAGAGTCATAGAGATGCGCAGCATGGAAACAGACCCTTCGGTCCAACCGTCCATGCCGACCAGATATCCCAACCCAATCTAGTCCCACCTGCTAGCACCTGGCCCTTATCCCTCCAAATACTTCCTCTTCATAGACCCATCCAAATGCCTCTGAAATGTTGCAATTGTACCAGTCTCCACCACTTCCTCTGGCAGCTCGTTCCAAACACGTACCACCCTCTGTGTGAAAATGTTGCCCCTTAGATATCTTTTAGATCTTTCCCCTCTCACCCTAAACCTATGCCCTCAAGTTCTGGCCCCCCGATCCCAGGGAAAAGACTTTGCTTATTTACCCTATCCATGCCCCTCATAATTTTGTAAACCTCTATAAGGTCACCCCTCAGCCTCCGACACTCCAGGGAAAACAGCCCCAGCCTGTTCAGCCCCGGCCTATAGCTCAAATCCTCTAACCCTGGCAACATCCTTGGAAATCTTTTCTGAACTCTGGTTCACAGCATCATCTTTCCAACAGGAAGGAGACCAGAACTGCACGCAATATTCTAACAGTGGCCTAACCAATGTCCTGTACAGCCGCAACATGACCTTCCAACTCCTATACTCAATACTCTGACCAATAAAGGAAAGCATACCAAACACCTTCTTCACTATCCTATCTACCTGTGACTTCACTTTCAAGGAGCTATGAACCTGCACTCCAAGGTCTCTTTGTTCAGCAACACTCCCTAGGATCTTACCATTAAGTGTACAAGTCCTGCTAAGATTTGCTTTCCCAAAATGCAGCACCTCGCATTTATCTGAATTAAACTCCATCTGCCACTTCTCAGTCCATTGGCCCAGCTGGTCCAGATCCTGTTGTAATCTGAGGTAACCCTCTTGGGCTGTCCACTGCACCTCCAATTTTAGTGTCATCTGCAAACTTACTAACCATACCTCTTATGCTCACATCCAAATCATTTATGTAAATGACAAAAAGTAGAGGACCCAGCACCAATCCTTGTGGCACTCCACTGGTCACAGGCCTCCAGCCTGAAAAACAACCCTCCACCACCACCTCGGTTTTCTACCTTGGAGCCAGTTCTGTATTCATATGGCAAGTTCTCCCTTTATTCCATGAGATCTAACCTTGCTAATCAGTCTCCCATGGGGAACCTTATCGAACGCCTTATTGAATTCCATATAGATCACATCTACCGCTCTGCCTTCATCAATCCTCTTTGTTACTTCTTCAAAAAACTCAATTAAACTTGTGAGACATGATTTCCCACATACAAAGCCATGTTGATTATCCCTACTCAGTCCTTGCCTTTCCAAATACATGTACATCCTGTCCCTCAGGATTGCTTCCAACAACTTGCCCACCACCGATGTCAGGTTCACTGATCTACAGTTCCCTGGCTTGTCCTTACCACCCTTCTTAAACAGTGGTACCATGTTTGCCAATCTCCAGTCCTCCAGCACCTCACCTGTCACACTCAATGATGCAAATATCTCAGGAAGAGGCCTAGCAATCAATCACTTCTCTAGCTTCCCACTGAGTTCTCGGGTACACCTGATCATGTCCTGGGGATTTATCCACCTTTACCCGTTTCAAGATACCCAGCACTTCCTCCGCTGTAATCTGGACATTTCGCAATATATCACCATCTATTTCCCTCCAGTCTATATCTTCCATATCCTTTTCCACAGTAAATACTGACGCAAAATACTCATTTAGTATCTCCCCCATTTTCACCATCCTGTGACATTTCTGCAGGAGCTCCTCATGGCATGTACTGAGCCAAACCAGCTTCAACTGTTTCTTCAACCACCTTCCCTAAGTCATAAGGGCAGAAGTGAGAATGTTCACTGACATTCGCATAATGTTCAACACCATTTGCGATTCTTCAGATACAAAAGCAATCTGTGTCCATATTCAGGAAGACCTGGACAAGCTTGGGCTGATAAGTGGCATGCAACATACATGCCATTAAAAAGCCAGACAATCATCATCTCCAACAAGACAGAATCTAACCCTTGACCTTCAATTATATTATGACTGCTAAATCTCCTACCATCAAATCCTGATTACCACTGAGAAGCAGAATATAAACACTGAAGTTACAAGTGTAGGGCAGAGGCTAAGAATTATGCATGGAAGGAAATTAACCTCAAAACCTCTCCAATATACAAAGCACAAGTCAGGATTGCGAAGGAATACTCTCTACCTCGCTGAAGAAGTGCAGTTCTCACAACATAAGTTGTTTGACACCATTCAGGACAAAGCAAACCACTCAAATGGTATCCTATTCACCATGAACATTCATTCTCTTCATGACAGACTCTCAGTGGCAGCAGTATGCACCATCTACAAGATAGAGACACAGCTGTACAGCATGGAACCAGACCCTTTGGTCCAACTCGTCCATGCCGACCAGATATCCTAAATTAATCTTATCCCATTTGCCAGCATGTGGCCCATATCTCATTCAACCCTTCCTACTCATATACCCATCCAGATGCCTTTTAAATGCTGCAATTATACCACCACTTCCTCTGGCACTACAAATATTTACACAGGCTTCTTCAAGAGCACCTTCCAAATCACAGATGTCTACCAATTAGTAGGACAAAGGCAGCAGATACATGGCAGCATCACTAAATGTAAGTTTGCCTCCAACCCATACACCATCCTGATTTGGGACTGCATTTCCATTCCTTCACTGTCTCCATATCAAATTCAGGAATTCCTTTGTAAAATCAAAAGACTGCACCACCTTCTTCTCAAGGACAATTAGAAACAATTAAATGCTTGCCTTGCCAGCAACACACACATCCTGTGACTAAGAAAAAAAATCTTCCACACACTTTGAAAGGCCTTGATAGTCTTTCTATGATCTGGTGCCTGGAACTGAACATAATACTGGAATTGAAGCTCAACTAGTGTTTTATAAAAATGTAGAATGAAAAACTTACTTTTGTGCTCTGAGCCTAACATATGAAGTCAAGGATTCTATGTGCTTTACAGATTTCCTCAGTCCATTTAACATTACTTTTAGCTCATATTGCTTCTCCTCATTCTCACTATTAAATTGGATACTTTACACTTCTCTGCAACAAATATCATTCATTTGTTAAATGCACTGTCTCTTCACATCCTGCTGATCTCTGTTCCTGCCCTCTTCGAGGTTACACAGTTTATTCTAAGCAACTGCAAGTAGCAGTTTCTACAAAATGTTTGAAAGGAAAGACAGAAAGGACACAAGTTGGGATTTATGGCATGCCATTCTTGACTTGAGGACATCAAAAATACATCACAGGCAACAAAATTAAATGCTGCATGCTTAAATTTTTTTGGCAGAATCTTTTCATAATACAGCAATAAAACAAAATTGAATTCCTTTCCACAACTTGAAAATACAAAAGTCCCAACACCAATATAAACAAATAAATCATTTGAACCAATAGTCCTTGTTATGATTGACAAGAGGTAATTAAAACAGAACTTTTATATTCATTATCCCATAAAGCTATTACTGAATCTTGATGATTAGCAATGCTAAACTACGAATGAACAAAAGAAATCTCTCATGAATAAGTGTAATAAAATGTGCATTTATTGTACCTTTGACTCCTTGGTTGTTAGGTGACATCAGTTTGGTGGCTTCAACTACAAAGTCAAGAATGTCTTGCCCTTTATTTTCATCCCTCTTCAATTTTGTTTGTAATAAAACTTTCTTTCTCTTTTTCTCCTTGCCTTCACTTTGCAACTCCAGCAGCAGAATCTTCACAAAGACAAGTACACAACCAAATGTGATACTGAACACAGCAAAATATGATATACTAGCATAATAAACAGGGCAAATGAGATGTTGCTTATTTAAAATATCTTTGTCACTTAATGTCACAAAAACAATCAGAACAACAGTGTGGCTGATCTGGATGGAATGGTCTTCAGAGGGTAGGTGTGGATTCTATGGGCCAAATGGTCTGCTTCCACACTGTAGGGTTCTACAATTATATGAAATACATCAGCAATTTTATGGCGTGTCTAATCTTACTGAAAGCAAAGTGTTTACTGACCACCTACTTTAATGGTTGAGAGATTATTATTAAAAAGGGATAGAGTTGAAGCTATAGACTTTAAAAGTTAGCAATTCATGCTTCTTTATTGCCATTGGCTAAAAACTGTTAAGAGTAAATAGTTATTTTCTTGCTCATAGAAAAAACTTGCGTGCATATTCGTTTAATGTAAATTAGACAATATGGGAAAGTTGAGTACTTTGTTGATTTTGTCAAATTTTCATATTTGTGACAACTCTGGAAATAGTGGGGCTTTATTTTCAGCGCATTAATATCAGCCAATAATCCAGGGAAGAAAAAAACCTCAAGTTTTCCTTCAAAAGCTATCCTGGGATTTTTAACTATACCTAAATTGCTAGACAGAACTATAGTTTAACATTTCATCCAGAAGACAGCACCTTTGATAACTGCAGTATGGTCCCGGTCCCATACTGAAGTGTCAGTCTGGATATTTCACTTGAACGTTTTTATGGTACTTGAATCCATGATCTGACTCAAGTTAGAGTTGCTTCCTCTAAATAAAACTGACACCAAAATGTTTAGTTTCAAAACATAAAAAATAGACTTGCTCCAATCTGTAAAAGAAAGGTTAAATATGGCTACTCTTATTTTAGCCAGTAGGAGGTAAGCAGAGATGGACACCAGTGACTCCATGGCAGCATTTTACCAGTAAAGAAATTAGCATCCATGCTTCAAGGATAATTGATGTGGGATAATGTACTGCATCTTGTTTTAATAATGAGGACAGCAAAGTCTGTGAACTCTAAATATTGCATTTGTACAGGGTACTGTTCATTTGCTTGCTTAAATGAACCATGATCCAACAGTGAATACATTTGTGTATCATCAAAGATTATTTTGCATTGAGGTGCTCGGATGAGATGAAATACAACTGAAATTCAAGGTCTTTGTAACCTTCACCAAAATATTGAATGGATAAAAGAAAATGTTTCCTTTATGGACTGATCTTAAAACAACAAATCTAAACAAAAAATAAGGACAGAAACCTAATGCAAAGAAGACTCCAGCAACAGGACTTGATACCCTCGTGCTAGCCTTGCAAAAGTGTGAACCACACCTTAACTATGCTTCAACTTAAAAATGATGTTTTTTCAGGGTCACATGTTTCTGCCTTGGGTTTTCATGGAACTGAAAAAACCAGATGTCAACCCATAGATCTTGGTGTGCATAGGTGAAGCGCTACCAGCAGTTTATTCATTCAAAGTACAGGACTCACTTGCTTTCTTTCTTTCACTGCTGTCGCTAATCCTCATCAGGAAGGCATTTGTACGCAAACATGATGCAGCCAGATGGACATGTTTTTGCCAATTTGAACAACCGAGAACAAGCCCTCTCAGTCATTAGTATTAGTTCTGCCAGACTTCAAGAAGAGTTGCAATGTCTTGAGAGCTTTTCCGTGTACTTCCCTGGAATTCTGACTTGTTAAGTGAGAAAACAATACTGCTCGGGAAGACATTTTTCAACAATTCATCATGTGTACAGTCCACCAAAATGTATTCTGCCTGGATATTTATAGAGTAAAAAGTGAGGTCTGCAGATGCTGGAGATCAGAGCTGAAAATGTGTTGCTGGTTAAAGCGCAGCAGGTCAGGCAGCATCCAAGGAACAGGAAATTCGACGTTTCAGGCACAAGCCCTTCATCAGGAATGAGGAAAGTGTGTCCAGCAGGCTAAGATAAAAGGTAGGGATGAGGGACTTGGGGGAGGGGCGATGGAGAGGTGATAGCTGGAAGGAGATCAAGGTGAGGGTGATAGGCCGGAGTGGGGTGGGGGCGGAGAGGTCAGGAAGAAAATTACAGGTTAGGAGGGCGGTGCTGAGTTCGAGGGAATCGACTGAGACAAGGTGGGGGGAGGGGAAATGAGGAAACTGGAGATATTTAAAGAGCTGGCTTCAAGGCAGATACAAGCATTTAATTAAAACTCTCTGAGGGAATCAGAAGAATGTGGATATGACTGGTGGAAGTTTTTTGGTATGCTTGTATGTCACTCAAGTACAGGAATATGGTGACAGCGGCTCACTACCATAGCAGAAGAAATCAAGCAACAACTCCAATTTGAAGAGCAAGAGGGGCATAATCCTTGCATGAAACATGTTCCCTCAGGATCGCTTAATTATTGAGCTACTAAAAGTTGGACAAAGCTCCTTGAATCAAAAAGGTATTTGTGCTGAGATTTTACATAAGATCTGGCAAAAGTCTGGATCACATAGAATCCCAAAAGCATGTCAAAAGTTTGTCAGAATTATCATAAGAATGGCAATTTCAAAACATCGAAGTAATATTGAAACCGTGGAATGCTCTGCCTGCCAATGTAGTTAACTCAGCCGCATTAGGAAGATTTAAACAATCCTTGGATAAGCATATTGATGATGATGGGATAGTGTAGGGTGATGGACTTAGATTAGTTCACTGGTCAGTGCAACAACGAGGGCCAAAGGGCACTGAATTGTCCTTTGTTCAGAATCAGGGTGGGAGATATTTGTAAAGCACACAATTAACAATATGAGATACAAAATTCCAAAGGTACAAGTGACAAAAGCCATCTTCAACTTCAGTGGCATCCATCTGGTACTGACCTGGATAGCATCCTTCATCATCATAAGATGCAGAATGACATGTAGTGCTATGGACATAATTAGCACTACAGAAGAGAATGAGATATTGAATCCTAAAAATACTTCAAAAATGTCTTTCAGCTTTTAGGCTTTTCAACACCACCCAATAAGCAACTGCACCAGTGATAATATTCTTACAGCGTATAACAGTTGATAACAGAACTTCTTGAGGCTATGACCAGGAGTATCTTCGTTGGACTGTTAATCCAAAGACTCAGCTTATGTTCTGGGACCTGGGTTCACATTGTGCCATAGCAGATCGTGGAATTTGAATTCAATTTAAAAATCTGGAATTAAGAGCGTAATGATGACCATGAATCCATTGCTGATTGGCAGGAAACATCCATCTGGTTCACTAATGTCCTTTATGGAAGAAAGTTGTCATCCTTACCTGGTCTAGACGACTTGTAACTCCAGAGCACAGCTGTGCAATTTGGGATGGGCAATAATCGCTGCCTAGCCAGCAATGCTCTCATCCCATGACTGAATAAATTAAAACTTGCCTTTGTCTTGCTTCAACATTTTGCAGTTGACAATTCCAACGAGAATCTATAAATCCTTGGAAGACATGCAAGCTGCTTAACAAAAGCTGCTATGTATGCCAGCATATCTCTGGTCTAATCCTGATTTGTTTGCAAAAAAAGAGTTGCAATGAGTTCCTTGTTTTAACCTTTCCTCCAACTAACCAAACAGGATTAGAGCAGCAACAAGTTGCATTTAATTTGAGTTATAGAGTCATGGAGATGTACAGCACGGAGACAGACCCTTCGGTCCAACTCACCCATTCCGACCAGATATCTCAACCCAATCTAGTTCCACCTGCCAGCACCCGGTCCATATCTCTCCAAACCCTTCCTATTCATATACCCCATCCAGATGCCTTTTAAATGTTGTAATTGTACTAGCCTCCACCACTTCCTTTGGGCAGCCCATGTCACACGCGCACCACCCATTGCGTGGAAAAAGTTGCCCCTTTGATCTCTTTTATACCTGTCCCCTCTCACCCTAAACCTAAGCCCTCTAGTTCTGGACTCCCCGCATCCCAGGGAAAGGACTTTGTCTATTTACCATATCCATGCTCCTCATGATTTTATAAACCTCTCATCCCTCAGCCTCCGATGCTCCAGGGAAAACAGCCCGAGCCTTTTCAACCTCTCCTTATAGCTCAGATCCTCCAACCTTGGCAACATCCTTGTTAATCTTTTCTGAACCCTTTCAAGTTTCACAACATCCTTCCAATAGGAAGGATTCGAGAACTGCACACAATATTCCAATGTACAGGAGAATCCAAAGGGTTTTTACAAATGCATTAAAGGACAAAAGGGTAATTAGGGACAGAATAGGGCCTATTAAAGATCAGCAAGGCAGCCTTTGTTTGGAGCTGCAGGAGATGGGGCAGATACTAAAAGAGTACTTTGTATCAGTGTTTATTAGGGAAAAGGACATGGAAGATATAGAATGTAGGGAAATAGATGGTGATATTGTGAAAAATGCCCATATTACAGAGGAGGAAGTGCTGGATGCCTTGAAACACATAAAAATTGATAAATCCCTAGGACCTGATCAGGTGTACCCTAGAACTCTGTGGGAAGCTAGGGAATCGATTTCTGGGCCTCTTCCTGAGATATTTGTATCATCGATAGTCACAGGTGAGGTGCCGGAAGACTGGAGGTTGGCTAACGTTGTGCCACTGTTTAAGGATGGTAAGGACAAGCCAGGGAACTATAGACCAGTGAGCCTGATGTCAGTGGTGGGCAAGTTGTTGGAGGGAATCCTGAGGGACAGGATGTTACATGTATTTGGAAAGGCAAGGACTGATTAGGGATAGTCAACATGGCTGTAGTGTGTGGAAAATCGTGTCACAAATTTTATTGAGTTTTTTGAAAAAGTAACAAGGAGGATTGATGAGAGCAAAGTTGTAAGACGTGATCTATATGGACTTCAGTAAGGCGTTCGACAAGATTCTCGATGGGAAACTGGTTAACAAGGTTAGATCTCATGGAATACAAGGAGAACTAGCCATTTGGATACAGAACTGGCAGGTAGGGGACAGAGGGTGGTGGTGGAGAGTTGTTTTTCAGATGGGAGGCCTGTGACCAGTGGAGTGCTACAAGCATTGGTGCTGGGTCCTCTATGTTTCGTCATCTATATTAATGATTTGGATATGAGCCTAAGAGGTATAGTCAGTAAGTTTGTAGATGACACCAAAATTGGAGATGTAGTGGACAGCAAAGAGGATTACCTCAGATTACAGTGAGATCTTGAACACATGAGCCAATGAGATGAGGAGTGGTAGATGGAGTTTAATTTGGATAAATGCCAGAGGCTGCATTTTGGGAGAGCAAATCTTAGCAGGACTTATACACTGAATGGCAAGGTCCTAGGGACTGTTGCTGTACAAACCTTGGAGTGCAGGTTCATAGCTCCTTGACAGTGGAGTTGCAGGTAGACGGGATAGTGAAGGCAGCATTTGGTATGCTTTCCTTTATTGGTCAGAGTACTGAGTACAGGAGTTGAAGGGTCATGTTGAGGCGGTACAGAATATTCGTTAGGCCACTTTTGGAATATTGTGCAATATAATTTAGCTTAACATTATAGAACATACTGAGGCACTGCACAGGCATACCAGTTAAGATATGGCTAGCAGACTTTGAGATGAACTTCAGTTTAGAACATAGAACATAGAACAATACAGCACAGAACAGGCCCTTCGGCCCACGATGTTGTGCCGAACATCTATCCTAGATTAAGCACCTATCCATGTACCTATCCAATTGCCGCTTAAAGGTCGCCAATGATTCTGACTCTACCACTCCCACGGGCAGCGCATTCCATGCCCCCACCACTCTCTGGGTAAAGAACCCACCCCTGACATCTCCCCTATACCTTCCACCCTTCACCTTAAATTTATGTCCCCTTGTAACACTCTGTTGTACCCGGGGAAAAAGTTTCTGACTGTCTACTCTATATATTCCTCTGATCATCTTATAAACGTCTATCAAGTCACCCCTCATCCTTCGCCGTTCCAACGAGAAAAGGCCGAGAACTATCAACCTATCCTCGTACGACCTATTCTCCATTCCAGGCAACATCCTGGTAAATCTTCTCTGCACCCTCTACAAAGCTTCCACATCTTTCCTAAAGTGAGGCGACCAGAACTGCACACAGTACTCCAAATGAGGCCTAACCAAAGTCCTGTACAGCTGCAACATCACTTCATGACTCTTGAATTCAATCCCTCTGCTAATGAACGCTAATACACCATAGGCCTTCTTACAAGCTCTATCCACCTGAGTGGCAACTTTCAAAGATCTATGTACATAGATCCCAAGATCCCTCTGTTCCTCCACCTGACTAAGAACCCTACTGTTAACCCTGTATTCCGCATTCTTATTTGTTCTTCCAAAATGGACAACCTCACACTTGACAGGGTTGAACTCCATCTGCCACTCCTCACCGCAGCTCTGCATCATATCTAAGTCTCTTTGCAGCCGACAACAGCCCTCCTCACTGTCCACAACTCCACCAATCTTCGTATCATCTGCAAATTTACTGACCCACCCTTCGACTCCCTCATCCAAGTCATTAATAAAAATTACAAACAGCAGAGGACCCAGAACTGATCCTTGCGGAACTCCGCTTGTAACTGGGCTCCAGGCTGAATATTTACCATCTACCACCATTCTCTGACTTCGACCGGTTAGCCAGTTTTCTATCCAGTTGGCCAAATTTCCCTCTATCCCATGCCTCCTCACTTTCCGCATAAGCCTACCATGGGGAACCTTATCAAATGCCTTACTAAAATCCATGTACACTACATCCACTGCTCTACCCTCATCCACATGCTTGGTCACCTCCTCAAAGAATTCAATAAGACTTGTAAGGCAAGACCTACCCTTCACAAATCCGTGCTGGCTGTCCCTAATCAAACAGTGTCTTTCCAGATACTCATAAATCCTATCCCTCAGTACCCTTTCCATTACTCTGCCTACCACAGAAGTAAGACTACCTGGCCTGTAATTCCCGGGGTTATCCCTATTCCCTTTTTTGAACAGGGGCACAACATTCGCTACTCTCCAGTCCCTTGGTACCACCCCCGTTGACAGTGAAGACGAAAAGATCATTGCCAACGGTACTGCAATTTCCTCTCTTGCTTCCCACATAATCCTAGGATATATCCCGTCAGGCCCGGGGGACTTGTCTATCCTCAAGTTGTTCAAAATGTCCAACACATCTTCCTTCCTAACAAGTATCTCTTCTAGCTTACCAGTCCGTTTCACACTCTCCTCTTCAACAATACGGTTTGTAGTATATAAAACATGGCCAACAAATAAGGGCTGAACTGGGATAATCAAGTCTAAAAGAATGAAAGAGTATTACAAAACAAACAAACTGAGGCAAGGGTGGATGCAAGCAATGTTACAGAACTGAAAATAGGTGGTCCTAGTGATGATACACAAGCTCACCGTATGGCTAAACATGACAACAAGGCTGCAAATAGTCTATTCAGCTTGAGACAGTTGCGAGAGAGAGAAAGATGGGTGGTGAGGTAGTCAAGTTTGTGACAGGGGCTGAAGACAACAGCTCAAGTCTTCCCTATATTTAATTAGACAAAATTTCTATTGAGTACTGGATGTCAGAAGAACCATTCTCCCAATGTAGTGATAGCGCAGGAATCGAGGGAGGATATGGTCGTAGAACTGGTATCATCATTCGCATCAAAAACAATGTTTTTTATCATTGATGGGTAGCACATGGATGAGAAGTGGGAAGGCTTTCATGGATAGATTCTTGGAGAACACCAGAGGTAACTGGTGATGGGAGGAATAGAAATTACTGTAGTAATTTTCTGGCTACAACTAAATAGTTAAGAGTGGAACTAACAAGTGCACTCTCAGCTGGTCAATGGTGGAGGCGCTTTGGAGATTAACCAAATTCAAGGTTCCAGACAGTTCAGAAATAGCAAAAGAGAATAGTTTGGCCTTGAAATAGTCACACAGGATGATATTTTGAGCTTTGATGAGATACGTTGGCACACAGGACAGTTCAACTCCTGCCATCAGGGTTATGAGAGCTCCAAAAGATGGGCATAAATTGGGTGGCAAAATGTTTAAGGACATTATAAAGGAAAAGCAAATTTGAGACAGGGTCACCATTTGAAAGAACTAAGAGACATAGGTTGATATTTTGTGGAGAAACATAATGAAGACAGAGTGAGTTGAAGAAGGAAGGGTTGAATCAGAGGAGAGAGAACAACGAACATTAATCCGGTATGGGAGCCAGCAAGAGAGGTTAGGTGATAGTAGTTTATGAGAAATACAGCCGATAAAACAGGAGGTGGGTCTGACAAACAAGACAAGCATTGACAGAACTACATGGAGCTAGCTATGCTACGAGTTAGATACTACATTTTGAGTTGGTCCAAATATACTTAATAGAATTCTCTGGTGTGCAAAATATTGCCAAAGAAGCTTGGAACTTAGAACAGAAATCAGCATGGCAGCAAGCTTGGAACACGTGACCAGACTGACGACTGACACAGATGTGTAGGCATTGATGTCAAGGTCACACCAGCTCAGTTATCTCAGTATATTTGACTACCTATTCCAGATACTTTGGCACAATACAATGTTTAGACAGCACAAATGCTCCTACCTTCTATCTCTCCTGTTTTGCCTACACCATTCCCCATAATAGTATTACTGTTTAAGAATTCCATGTTTTATTCATTGCATTTAGCTCATTGCATTTCCAGACCAATTAGCCTGGACACGTAAATTACCACTACCCTACCATCTCCCCATAAAATATCAATATCTTTTAAGTTTAAGAAAAACTGGAGAATCTTGGATTTTTCACCAGGAAATGATGAAAGTCTCTTCTGAAAGTGGCATTTCAGGGGTATATTTAAGACAGCGAAGAAAATGGAAAAGATAAATTAGTAATCATCTTTCAAATCAAAATAGGAGTAGAACATGAATAGTATAACCTGCATACATTAAACAGACCTTAGCACAAAGAATTTTTACAAGAAATACAAAATTCAAAATTAAACCAGTCGCTTGGTTTTGAAATAAACACTTGAATGGAAGATTTTAAACTGGAAAAGGCTTGCTTAATGTTCACATGCACTTAAGTTATACTGTATCATACAGTGTATGTCCAACATTTCACTCAGCATTGCTGCCTACAGTTAAGCCAGATCACAAAATAATTTACAGATGAGAAAAGGCATTCACTCTACCTTAATTCATCCATCCAGAAAGATTGTAAGATCTCCTTTTCCATAACACAATGCAACTAATTTTCACATACTTCGACAGATCTTCACACAATTCTCTCTGCAAGCTCATTCCATACAATCAATTACTGTACAATCCAATTTCCAAAATTTACTTTATCAGTAAAACTGGCATCACCTTGTTCTACTCGTACTTTGATTTGAAAAAATGATTACTAATTTATCTTTTTCATTTTCTTCACTATCTTAAATATACCCCAGAAACGTCACTTTCGGAAGTGACTTTCATTATTTCCTGGTGAAAAATCCAAGATTCTCCAGGTTTTCTTAAACCTAAAAAATTTCGATATTCTATGGGGAAATGGTGGGGTACTGGTAATTTACATGTCCAGGCTAATTGGTCTGGAAATGCAATGAATTAAATACAATAATAAAACATGGAATGTAAATGTAGTCTCAGTTACGATGTCTATAAAAGTATCATTTTTTGTAAAAACCTGAGGATCACTTGTATCCTTCAGGGAAAGTGTTACCTGGTCTGGCCTACATGATTCCAGATGCCTAGCAATGGATCGATTTTTAACTGCTTAATAAACATTTGTGGGCAATTAGAGATGGTCAACAAATGCTAATCCTTCCTGTGACATCCAGATCCAATGAAAGAATAACTAAGTAAAACTATGGGCTCTTCCCTGCACTGTACCTAACATATGATTATTTCAGTCATACTTATCCACCAGTCTACAATGCCAAAGAAGCTCAGAGCCTGACAGAGGTGATGATGGAAGTATGCAGAGTGTCAGTGTCTGGCTCCATCATGGACACCTCTCCAGGGAACCAGGGCCCAGGAGGTACCAAGAAAACCAGTGCATGAACCACCAGTTGTTTTCAACTTTGCCCCACACCCCCTTCCCAGGATTCCTGCTTCCCTCCCCAGATCTCTCCTCTCACTCCCCACCCTGGATCCCTCCTACCCTCCCCAGATCCTTTCTCCCATTCTGGACGCTGCTTCCGTACCCTAGATCCCTCCTCTCACTCTGGATCCCACCTCCTCCCTTCGCCACAGATACCGCCTTCTAATTCGGATCCCTTTTCCCATTCCCCAGACAACAGGAGCAAAGCAACAGACCATTTAGCACCTCCTGCTTGTCCCACCATTCAAGGAGACTGTGGCTGATCTGTGGCCTAACTCCAAACACTTACTCGTGGCTTATAACCCTTCATATATTCGCTTAAACTCTCCAATTTAAAGCTGATACCTGATCCCATATCCACGGCTGTTCATGGAGGAGTGCTCCGAACCTCTCCCACCAGGTGTGTGGAAGTGCTTTCCAACATCTCTCCTAAACACTCCGCCATTGTGCTCGGTGGAAACAGTTTACTACGTTCCTCTTTTCCTGTTGATATCTTGGAAACTTCGATCAGATCACCCCTGAACCTTCTCAGTTCTACAGAAATACCTTAATGCCTGAAGCCCAGCTATCATCCTTGCAAGGCCACGTTGTACTCCCTACAAGACCAAACTATTCTTCAGAAGGAGTGGCTCCCAGAAGTGCTCCAAGTGGGGTCTAACCAGTGTTTGGTATAACTGCAGCATAACCTCCTCATCAAGTCCTCTTGCTATATCAGCCAGCATTCCATTAGCTGTCTTGATTATTTTCTGGTTCGTGACATGTTAAAGATCCGTGCACCTGAAGCCCCAGGACTGACATACCGCTGTATTTAGCTATGTACCATCTAGAAGATTAGCCCTTTATCGCTCCAAAGCAGATAAGCTCACATTTGCTTACTTTGAACTCCATCTGCCAGTGTAGCCCAATTACTCAGACCCTTCCTCCCCTCCCCCCTCAGCACCTCTCCCTTCCCAGTTTTCTCCGCCCCACACCCTCAGTCCCCTCCGTCGTCTCCTCCACTCTCTCCTCAGACCACCCCCCCATTCAGTCCCCTCTGCCCTCCCCTCTCAGTTTCCCACCCAGACCCCTCTCCACTCCACCACAGTCCCCGATGTTGCCAGGGTTGGAGGATTTGAGCTATAGAGAGGGGCTGAATAGGTGGGGCTGTTTTCCCTGGACTGTCAGAGACTGAGGGGTGACCTAACAGAGGTTTATAAAATCATGAGGGGCATAGATAGGATAAATGGACAAAGTCTTTTACCTGGGGTTGGGAGTCCAGAATGAGAGGGCATAGGTTTAGGGTAAGGAGAGGAAAGGTATAAATGAGTCCTAAGGGGCAACTTTTTCACACAGATGGTGGTGCATGTATGGAATGAGCTTCAGAGGAAGTGGTGGAAGCTGTTACAATTGCAACATTTAAAAGGCATCTGAATGGGTATATGAATAGGAAGGGTTTCAAGGGATATGGGCCAAGTTCTGGCAAAGGCGACTAGATTAGGTTGGGATATCTGGTCAGCATGGATGAGTTGGACCAAAGGGTCTGTTTCCCTGTTATGCATCACATGACTTTATAAACTATCAGGTCATCCCTCAGCCTCCGACGCTCCAAGGAAAACAGCCCCAGCCAATTCAACTTCTCCGTAATAGCTCAAGTCCTCCAAACCTGGCAACACCCTTGTAAATCTTTTCTGAATCCTTCACAACATCCTTCCGAGAGGAAGGAGACCAGAACTGAAAGCAATATTCCAAAAGTGGCCAAACCAATGTCTTGTACAAACACAACATGACCTCTTAGGGACGGCATGGTGGCTCAATGGTTAGCACTGCTGCCTCACAGTGCCAGGAACCCAGGTTCATTTCCAGCCTCGGGTGACTGTATGTGTGGAGTTTGCACATTCTCCTGGTGTCTGCGTGGGTCTCCTCCGGGTGCTGCGGTTTCCACCCACAATCCAAAGATGTGCAGCTTAGGTGAATTGGCCATCCTCAACTGCCCATATCATTCAGGGATATGTGGGTGAGGTGCATTGGTCAGGGATGAATAATATGGTAGGGGAATGAGTCTGGATGGGTTATTTTTCAGAGGGTTGGTGTGGAGTCATTGTGCTGAAGGGCCTGTTTCCACACTGTAGGGATTCTATGATTTCCAACTCCTGTACTCAATGCTCTGAACAATAAAGGAAAGCATTCCAAATGCCTTCTTCACTATCCTATCCAACTGCGACTCCACTTTCAAGGAGCTATGAACCTGCACTCCAAAGGCTCTTTGTTCAGCAACACTGCCCAGGACCTTACCATTAAGTGTATGAGCCCTGCTAAGATTTGCTTTCACAAAATGCAGTACCTCTCCTTCTGCTACTCCTCAGCCTTTTGCCCATCTGATCACGATCCCGTTGATTTCTGAGGTAACCTTCTTCACTTAAGGAACTCTATTTTACTGGGTATACTTAAATTATATGCTATTATTCTCTTGACAATGTAGTATACTTTGCACTCTTCTTAAAAAACAGTGTTTTAACTGGTTGAATGTTTTGCCAAGACACTTTCCATTTAAAAATTATGATAAATGGTGGCCAATCTAGCCTGTGTGTTGTCCGCCAACTTTACATTCAGGAGCCAACAAGAAAACTCTCCAAAAGCAGAAAAACACATGAGATTTGTGTCGCTAAAATTAATGCTTCAATTCAACCTAATTATCACTCATCATGAGAAGTAACAAATTATTTAACAAATTTACATTTGACCATTTACATATCTTAAGTAAATAGTTTTAAAGTATTTTCTGGCTTACTTCATATGATTTAGTTCGATAGTCACGAGAATTTAAACTAGCAGCATTCTTAGGACGAATCACAGCAATATATATGTCCTCTGGGTCATTGAGACTGCCCATGGTTGTTTCACTCCACTTGTTTATTTGGTGTCAGAAACCATCGAAATTTCTCCTGTGAATAGAAAACAAAATGAATTGTTTAACTTACTCTTCAAGAGAATCATTTCCTATTTAATGAAATTTGCAACTGTTAATATCAACAAATAAGATGATCATTTGTTGGGGCTGTGGAAACTTGAAAAAGCTCAAGCATTATTAGGAATCCTATATTTTCTATAGAAAGTCAATAAAGCAATCCACTTGACTAGAACATTATGCCACCACCTTCAACGTTCATTACTTTCACTTGGATGATATCCAAGATATATTGAATTATGTATCCAGGCTCTTTCAACACAACTCTCCAAATCTGTAACTTAAATCACCATGAAAAACAAGGGAAGCAGATGCGTGGGAACGCCACCATCTGCAAGCTTCCTTCCATGGCACACATGATCCTGACTTGGAACTACATCACAAATTTCTTCGTCACTACTACATCAACATTCTTGAATTCCCTTCCTCATGGCACTGTGGTGATCTCTACATTCCAAGGACTATATCACCTTTGCCACCAGGGCAGCAAATGTGTACCAACATCAATGCCCATATCCAGCAATGCTTGGGGGGAGGCCATGGCCTAGTGATTTTACCTAGAGACTAACTAATTATTAGACTATTAATCCTGAAAGCCAGGTAATGTTTGAGGTACCTGAGTTTGAATCCCAGACAGTGAAATTTGAATCCAATAAAAATCACCATGAATTATCAACTGTCAGAAAAACAAACCATCTGTTCCGGCCATGCTCTGCCAGGAAGAAAATCTTCTATCCTTACCTTGTCTGTGACTCTGGGCCCATAGCAATGTAGCTGACTTAACTGCCTGCTGGACTGGAAGCCAACAACACACAAATCCTGAATGAACAGAAAATAATTCCCATAAATTTAAAAAGAATTGACTGACAAGGTCTTTTCACATGAACTTGTAAATTACAACTACTTTATAACAAAAATGAGAATTTGCCAAGAAAGATAGCATAAGTATTCCTCCAAGCACAATGTCTGATGTATTATTGGATACAGATCCCAGAAACGTCCATTTTAAATTGTTCAAAATGCAGCCATAAATCCACAGTTAGATTCAGAGAATTATAGAATCCCTGCAGTGCAGTTAGGGGTCATTCTGCCCATCAAGTCTGCATCTACCCTCTGAACAGCATACCACCATGTCCCTGTAGTTATATGTAACTTGAACCTTGGCAATTCAGTTCATGAAGCCCATCGTTAGAATCAATCTGCACTTTTATTTGTTCCCTGATGGTTTGTGCTGTAAACTTTGTGAACCTGTGAATTTGAACTAGGCTCCTTGAAACACTGCTGCTTAACAGTGGTAGATAAACCCTCAATTATAACACTCAAATATGATTGTATCAGCAGACTGAAATGTTAGGCATTTATATTTAGTTTCCAAGCATTCTTTACATATCCTTTTGGAAACAGTAAGTGTTAAACTAAAGTTTAGATGCAATTATTTACATTTAAGATGATATTACATTTCCAACTTTTTCCCAGTTCTTATGAAAAGTCATCAACCAGATGTGTTAACTGAGGTAAACTACTGTGGATGCTGAAAATCTGAAATAAAAACAGAAAATATTGATATATTTGGCAGATAAAATAGCATTTGTGATAGAAGAAACAGTTAACATTTCAGTTTGAGGGAACTTTTGAGAGGCAAATTGAAACGTTGACTCTTTCTCTTTCCAAAAGTTACTGCCTACCCTGCTAAGTATTCTGAACATTTTTAGTTTATATTTTAAAAATTAAAGTATGTGTGTCTCAAAATCTTGTGCTTGTTTTATTTTGGGCTAACCACACAAATTTAGATCGACAGCGAACTACTGCTAATTGTGATTGTCAGTGCAAGACATACATCTTTGATGTTTTTAATATCCTCAGGCAACTGACTGAGTGGAGTTTGCACATTCTCCCAGTTCTGCTTGGGTTTCTCCGGGTGCTCCGGTTTCCTCCCACAGTCCAAAAATGTGCAGGTTAGGTGAATTGGCCAAGCTAAATTGCCCGCAGTGTTAGGTGAATGTAGGTAAATGTAGGAGAATGGGTCTGAGTGGGTTGCGCTTCGGCGGGTCGGAGTGGACTTGTTGGGCCAAAGGGCCTGTTTCCACACTGTAACTAATCTAATCAAATATTCTGTAGAAGAAAGGAAATTCTTTATTGTTCCTACTTGTATTTAACATTGCTAGTTTGTCCATTTAATTTTTATTTAAAACAAATCCATACTTTACCTTAAGCGATAGGGACCTTATTTTTGCCTTCCAAAGTCAAGAAAATCTACTTTGGCAGCTTTTGCATGCTGCATAGAATCCTTATACTACAAAAGCACAAAAAAATGTATAGCTAAGGAGGAAATTTTACATGACTGAGCGTAGACTTATTTGTGTGTTATATAGGTTAGCTGAGGCATTCAGCTCACCTGCATGACTGGAAGTAAAACTGCCTCCAGCTCAGAGTATCGTTTTATTACCAGTGAGATAATCACTAATCGGTTGGCCTCAGGTGCTGGAAAGGGAGAAACGTCATCTAATTTACTTCCCATACCACTCCTGAACTTTACGCTGTTGACAACAACATTGCAAAGCAAGTAGCACGCAAGAGCTGTATTTGTTTAATTTGGAAACCACACTGATCCTGATATTGCCATTAGAATAGCTGTGCTATTTGCAAGTTTATCCATATGAACCCATGCCATAGGACAGCACGACGGCTCAGTGGGTTAGTAGAGCTGCCTCGGAGCACTAAGAACCCGGGTTCTATTCCACCCTCATGTGACTGCCTGTGTAGAGTTTGCACATTCTCCCTGTTTCTGCATGGGGTTCCTCCGGGTGCTCCAGTTTCCTCCCATTGCCCATAGTGACCAGAGATGTGCAAGCTAAGTGGAATTAGCTATGGGAAATGCAGGGTTACAGGGACTGGGTAGGAAGGTGGGTCTGGGTCAGATTCTCTTCAGTGGTTCAACGTGGACTCAAACAGCCGAAAGGACTGCTGGCACACTGTAGAGATTCTTTGATTTTATGAGTGGAAAGTTGGTGCACCATCATGCACCTTTCCCGAATGTTGGGCGGTCAGAGGTCATCATCTCATGTAATTCCCGGCATATAAAAGCTAATTCCTCATCTTCTATATCGGGGAACAGAGAAGCGTCGGGGAATATAGAAGATGAGGAATTAGCTTTTACATGCCAGGAATTACATGTAATGGTGACCACTGGCTGCCCAACACTGGGGACAATAGTGACAATCAAGATGAGTGAAGATGGATAGACAGTTATGGCAGATAAGAGAAAACCACAAGAGGCTGTTCAATGTAGGCATTGAGTGACTATTTCTTAAGAGGAGAAGGAAAACAATGGTATTAAGTTGCTGGTAGGAAAGCAAAGGGGTGCAAAATCCAGTGGGGATAGATGGAGAAGCACGAGCAAATACAAGTTAACTGCCAATAGCTGAAGGCCATATTTTCCCCACAGCAGCAATTAGATGACAAAGCCTGCAGTATTTTTTGATTTATGGATTCAAATAAAAATAAATGATGCAGCACAAGACAACAATTAACAAAAGAGGATTAAGATTAGCATTGTTCATTAGGTTATGACTAACATATTAACAAACCACATATTGTGCTTTAAAAAGCAACTAAAAGTCAGAATATATCAGCTGGTTACATCCAGATTATATGTCAGAATTTTTCTTCGAAAGGGAACGTGCCCTAAATGACACTAACGGGACCATGTTGGAAAATCAGAGTCGCACTTGTGCAAGTAAGATGTGCAATGTAGAAGGTAAAAGCAAACATGTAAGAAAGATGTCCATTTCTAAAGATAGTTTCTGTTGAGATTTAGAAATGTAAGAAAAAGGACAACACACCAGATTGCCAAATAGCACATCTCTTTACCCTTGTCAATAGCCTGTCAACTGTCTTGTTGCCTATACTTATCCAACATCCAGACTTTAACCTGCAATTCTGTCACTGAAACAATGAAACAAACAATGACATTCTCATAAGTCACACTAAAGACTCACAACTGATTCTACACAAACCCCCCTTTTTAACACGTTTGAAACAGATTTGGTAAAATGCAGTTGGAAAACATTTTGGGAAAGCAAATCTTAGCAGGACTTATATACTTAATGGTAAGGTCCCCTTGCTGAACAAAGAGACCTTGGAGTGCAGGTTCATAGCTCCTTGAAAGTGGAGTCGCAGGTAGGTAGGATAGTGAAGGCGCCGTTTGGTATGAGTACAGGAGTTGGGAGGTCATGTTGCGGCTGTACAGGACATTGGTTAGGCCACTGTTGGAATACTGCGTACAATTCTGGTTTCCTTCCCATCAGAAAGATGCTATGAAACATGAAAGGGTTCAGAAAAGATTTACAAGGATGTTGCCAGGGTTGGAGGATCTGAGCTATAGGGAGAGGCTAAACAGGCTGGGGCTGTTTTCCCTGGAACATCGGAGGCTGAGGGGTGACCTTATAGAGGTTTACAAGATTATGAGGGGCATGGATAGGATAAATAGACAAAGTCTTTTCCCTGAGGTCAGGGAGCCCAGATCTAGGGGGCATAGGTTTAGGGTGAGAGGGGAAAGATATAAAAGAGACCTAAAGGACAACTTTTTCACGCAGAGGGTGGTACATATATGGAATGAGTTGCCAGAGGATGTGGTGGAGGTTGGTACAATTGCCACATTTAAGAGGCATTTGGATGGCTATATGAATAGGAAGGGTTTGGAGAGATATGGGCCGGGCGCTGGCAGGTGGGACTAGATTGGATTGGGATATCTGGTTGGCATGGATGGGTTGGACAGAAGGGTCTGTTTCCATGCTGTACATCTCTATGACTCTAAGCTACTTTAATAGATACGGGTTTAACCTGACTTGGATATCTTGGTATCCAATTTGACAACAAGCTGAAGTTAAAACTCCACTAACTCTCCATCATAAAAAACATTTACTTTCAACGTCTGTAACTACTCTGCCTGTTCCTCAGCCCATCTGCTGATGAAACCTTTCATACCTTTACAACTTTCAGAATGGAGACTTCCAAAGGGTCAACTTGGGTCCTGTTCTTTACAAGCTTCAGGTTGAGCAAAAATGGTGCCTGCATCCAGCTGACATTCAACATAAGTTGTTGGCTCTCAATACCCAATATTTCAAAAATTTGATTTCATATTTACCCTCCACTTACGGCCTTGCCTTCAATAATTCTGTACCACTTGCAATGATACAATCTTATATGCTCAAATCTCACACTTCATCATTCCCTTCATCCAATCACTGGTGATGCCTTCAAGCTCTTCCAATCCACACTGCAGAATCTTCTTTGAATATCCTTTTTTCTCTGTTTAAGCTCCTCCTCAAAACATATGACCAAGCTTTTATTCACTCTCCACTAAAAATCATTGTTTCCCTGCTCATATGGGATTCTTCACAGGCGAGTTAACACACTTTATATTCTAGTCAGATCCTATCTGAAGGCAAAACCCACAAATATTCATTATCCAATAGGGTCAAACATTAGAAAACAACAAGAACTTTGGCTGAATTTGCCTCTTCTCAGTTCAAGGACAACAAAAGCAGTTTAGGCACTTACTCTTCCTCAAATGTAGAAAAATAACTCAATACAGTCCAGAAATTAGTCTTGAGTCTTAACACTGTGTATAATCCAGTGTCGTATGATGTAGTCTGCTTAATCTTTAAGGTCTCTTTGAAGTAAATCTTCACTATTTTCGTAATTACTATCGCCACAGTCACAGAATTGCTTGAAATTTATTTCAATTATCAGCCATGGGAAAAGGCTTTTTTTAAAAAAGTCTTTCATGAGATGCGGGCATTCCCCTTGATCCCTATCAACATTGCCTTTCAACTGAGAAATAACTATATTATTTTAAATCTAATCACATGTCAACAAGTTCAGGTAAGGGTGGCAGATTTTCTTCCCTAAAGGATATTTGTGAACCACATGAGTTTTTACAATAATCATCATTACAGAGCCTAGATTTTTTTCCAGATTTAATAATCAAACTTAAAATCCATATGGTAGGATTTGAACCTATTCCCCAGAACATTTGTCTGGAAATGTATTTGTTTGTATGAAAATCTAAAAAGCTTAACCAGTATCTATTAAAGTTACTTTTCCAATTGCATTTTACCAAATCTATGTTTCAAACAAGTTAAAAGGAAACAGGCTTCCAATTTAAGAAATGCATAAATACAAGGAACTTATGAATGAAGATGTGCACTCAGATTCTCACTTGACTAATGCATGTATTATTCATTTATAAATACCACCAACATAAAGACAGAAATGGAAATAGTTGATGATTGGACAGCATTTAAAATTATTTTCAACCATTCTGATTCTGAAGCAATCTCTACCTGCAAACAGCTGACCTGGTCCTATCAGGTTTAGACCAATCAATAGCAAAAGATATTCACTTCATAGAAGTTTAAGTGAAAAAACCATTGAAAACAAGAGAATCTCATCACCTCCTCTTTACATTCAAAAGCAGTACCATTACTGAATCCCTCACTACCACCATCATAGGGTTACCATTAATCAGAAACTGAATCAGAGGTTGGGAATTATAAGCATACAACTCAAATTCTGATCCCCAAAACCTGTCAATATTTTATATATTTACTCATGGGAAATGAGTGCAAAGTATACTCTACCAATTAAATGATAGCATTTAATTAAGTATATCCAATAAATCAAATCAGTTCGTTTACTCAGATGGTATGTAAATATATGAATTTCATACAGTATTTATTGCCTGTCCTCCAGTGCCCTTGAGAAGCTGACGGTGAGCTGCCTTCCTGACTTGCCGCAATATATGTGCTGTAGGTAGACCCAAAATGCCACTTGGGAGGGAATTCCATGGTTTTGACCCAACAACACTGAACAAATGTCAATATATTTCCAAGTCTGGATAGTAAGAGGCTTGGAGAAGAATTTGTAGACGGCATCATTTCTATATATCTGTTGCCTTTGTTGTGGATTGTAGTGATCATAGGTTCAGAATATGCTTTCTCAGGATCTTTGGGGAATTTCTGCAGTGCATCTTGTAGATAGCACACCCCACTGCTGAGCTTTGGTGGTGGGAGGAGTGAATGCTTGAGGATGTGACACGAATCAACCAGGCTGCCTTGCCTTGGATGGTGTCAAGCTTCTTGTGCATTGCTGGAGCTGCACCCATCTAGGAAAAGGAGGAGTCTTCCAGAACAATTCTAACTTGCATCTTGTAGATCGTGGGCAAGCTTTGGGGAATTACTCTCTGCAGGACTCCTAACGTCTTATTTGCTTCTGTAGTCAGTATTTATATGGAAAGTACAGTTCACTTCAGTAACCCATGGGATGCTGTTCATGAGGGAATTCAGTGATAGCAATGCCATCAAATGTCAACATGCGATGGTTAGATTATGTCTTCTTGGTGAAAGTCGGTCATTGCCTGGCATGTGTGATGTCACTTGAAAGTTTTCAGTCTAAGCATGGATACTGTCCAGGCCTTGCTGCATATGGACATGGACTACTTCAGTACAAGGAGTTGGGAATGATGCTGAACATTGTGCCATCATCAGCGAACAACCCCGCTTCTGATCGGACGATGGAGGGAAAGTCATTGATGAAGTAGTTGACAATGGTTGGGCCTCAGCACTAACTCGAAGTCTTGCAGGGATGTCCTGGAGTTGAGAGACTGACCTTCAACAACACAATCATCTAATGTGTAACTGATATGGCTCTAACCGAGAGTTTTTCCTGATTCCCACTGATTCCCGTTTCATGGAACTACGATACCTGAAATTTTGCTTAACTACACAGCAAACGTCAGTAGTGACAGAATATCCCTCCCATGACCAACCAAGTGCAGCTCCAACAAATCTCGCGAAGCTCTACACAATTCAGGAGAAAGTAAAGCATTTGATTGACACTGATCCAGCTTCTCAAAACATTCACTCTCTCCACCATTGGTACAAGAGGTTCCAGAATTTACTATTTACATGGCACATTGTAGCAACTTATCAAGATTTTTTTCAAGAGCAACTACAAAACGCATAAATTCTACCACAAAACAAAGGCAACTGACACACAGGAACACAACCATCTGCAAGTTTCCCATAATTGAGACAATCCTAACTTGGAACTCTATTGCCATTCTTTTACTGTTACTCAATCAAAATCATGTTGACTCTGTGGTTGGCACTGCTGCCTCACAGCGCCAGAGACTCCGGTTCAATTCCATCCTCGTGCAACTGTCTGTGTGGAGTTTGCATATTCCCCTGTATCTGCACAGTTTCCTCTATGCTCCAGTTTCCACCCACAGTTCAAAGATGTACAGGTTAGATGCATTGGCAATGCTAAAATGCCCATAGTGTCCAGGATCCAGCATGGCAAGTCATTATAGTTGTTGCTGGTATGTGGGTATGAGAAAGCAAAGGAGACCTCCTACACCTAAATTGAATAATAGAATTCATAAGCCCATATCCAGGAGACCGCACATAATGAACATTCCACCTACATCTGGCTTGAAATAGTTAAATTGCTTAGTAACATCCAAATCAGAACCAAGCAAAATAAACAACTGGTTAAGTGATAGAGGCCAACACTGGCACAGTTTTGGTGCTCACAGAATCAATCTTTAATAAAACTCTGGCTTGCGACTCTCAACTTTGTGCAAGACCTCAGCTAGACTGAGAACCTATACCAGGGAACCTTTCAGGGTACAACTTCAGTTCCTGGTCTCTTATAAGAAGTAGCTGGTTCAGTTGCCACTGATTGTATGGAAGGTGCAGGCCTTGGCTAGATGGGGTGAAATTGGTTGAGAGAGATTCACTTACATTGATTCAACATTTTTCAATTAGAAAGTGGCTACCTGAGTGAAGGCCTCATTAAAAACCCAAAAAACTTGCAGGAAGTTCTAGTAATTATCAGTGGAGCCAAAGCCACCTTGCATGTTGACTCGGAAGCAATCCCACATTCCGGGAAGGCCCGGCCGGTGCCATTTGCCTTACGGGCAAAAGAATAGGAGAAATCAGGAAGGCGGAAGGCAAAGGAATCATCAAATCAATCCACTTTGTGGAATACACAGCAAGGTCATACCTATTTTGAAGCACTATGGTGTAGTTTGTTTTAGTGGGGATTTTAGACAAATTGTAAACTACTTTTTGCAACTGGATAAATACCCAATTCCATGCATAGTAGATTGAGACACAATGCTAGTTTGGGCGGGGGGGGGGAATTGGCTGCTGGCGGGCTGTCCTTCCCGAAACTGGACATGAGTCATGCTTACTTGCAATTGCAGTTTGATGAGGATTCCCAGAAGAATGCTACAATTAATATCCATAAGTATTTACACCAATATACAAGACTGTCTTTAGGGCAATTTGCAGCCTGTGCAATTTTCCAGCCAACAATGCAAAACATTTTGCAAAGTCTCCCCCAGACCTGGAGGAGGGTGAAATAGCATCAGGAATGTCAGTGCCACTTACTAGACTCCACCAAGCAAGAGAAACAGTTTACGACAAGGGACAAAGTTTGGCATAGGAACCACAGAAAATGGTCCTGCATGGGTAAAAGGCTTAGTTGATGCAACATCAGGACCAGTGACATAAAAAAATTTGGATTGAGGTGACAGTCCTGAACATGCACATGGACCATATGAAAGCCATTAACTTGCAAACTGTGCAGGAGCAAAACCTGCTGTGCTTCAGGGAACAGTCGGAAAGGCCATTGGAACAAGTGGGTTCTCCCCCTCTGTTCAAACATTGAAGAGATCCCTAATCTGAGATGAACATGGTGGATCTCGTCTTTGCTGCAGACAAAGGGTGAATTTCTCACAAGTTGCTCCAGGCACAAATGGCAAGCTCCTGTGTGCTACACGCCATCTATAACCGAAAGAGAACCTAACCCAGTGCTAAAATGCTCCAGGATGAATTAAAATATAAACTGGTCTCTGTCCTTGGATTCAGAGGGGGAGGGATGTAGTGATTGTAACAGGTTCATTGTTTGGACCAGATTAACAGCCCCAAACAGGGAGTCCTCACTGACAGATAAAAGGACTAGTCAGATATTGTGACACAGAACTGGGCTCTGAGGGAGCTGGACCAATGTTAAGAACATTCCACTTGTAAATAAAGGGTGATTGGCAACAGTATAGTGGCCTCTCTGGAGTTATTTCAAATATTTCCTATTTTCCCCATGCAAAAAAGACGAATTTATGTATTGAAGAAGTAACAAAGAAGATTGAGGAGGACAAAGCAGTGGATGTGATCAATATGGACCTCAGCAAGCATTCAACAAGGTTCCCCATGGGAAACTGGTTAGCAAGGTTAGACCTCAAAGAATACACAGAAAACTGGCCATTTGGATACAGAACTGACTCAAAGGGAGAAGACAGAGGCTGGTGCTGGTGGGTTGTTTTTCAGACTGGAGGCCTGTGACCAGTGGAGTGCCACAAGGATCGGTGCTGGGTCCACTATTTTTTATCATTTATATAAATGATTTGGATACGAGCTTAAGAGGTATAGTTAGTAAGTTTGCTGATGACACCAAAATTGGAGGGTTAGGGGACAGCAAAGAGGGTTACTTTAGATTACAACTGGATCTTGATCAGATGGGCCATTGGGCTGAGAAGTGGGAGATGGAGTTTAATTTAGATAAATGCGAGGTGCTGCATTTTGGGAAAGCAAATCTTAGCAGGACTTGTACACTGAACGGTAAAGTCTAGGGAGTGTTGCTCAACAAAGAGACCTTGGACTACAGGTTCAGAGCTCGTTGAAAGTAGACTCGCAGGTAGGCAGCGTAGTGAAGAAGGCATTTAATGGTCAGAGTTGGGAGGTCAAGTTACAGCTGTACAGGACATTGATTCGGCTACTTTTGGAATATTTCATGCAATTCTGGTCTCCTTCCTATCAGAAGGATGTTGTGAAACTCAAGAAGGTTCAGAAAAGATTTACAAGGATGTTGCCAGATTTGGAGGATATGAGCTAAAGGGAGAACTTGAATAGATTAGGGCTGTTTTCCCTGAAGCATTGGAGATTGAGGGGTGACCTCAAAGGTTTATAAGATCATGAGGGGCATGTATAGGATAAATAGACAAAGTCTCTTCCTTGGAGTGGGGGAGCCCAGAACTAGAAGGCATAGCTTTAGGGTGAGAGGGGAAAGATATAAAAGAGACATAAGGGGCAACTTTTTCACGTAGAGGGTGGTACGCGTATGGAATGAGCTGCCAGAGGAAGTGGGGGTAGCTGGTATGATTGCAACATTTTAGAGGCATCCGGATGGGAATATGAATAGGAAAGGTTTGGAGGGATATGGGCTGGGTGTTGGCAGGTGGGACTAGATTGGTTGGAATATTTGGTCAGCACGGATGTTTCCGTGCTGTACATCTCTATGACTATGTAGTAATCTTCATGATTTCAGGATATCCCAAAGTGCTTTATGAATGAATATCTGCTTTGAAATGATCTGAGGTAATGCAGGGAAATGTTGCACCTAATTGCAGAACAAAGTCCCAAGATGGCTGAGATTCTGCTTTTCTGTTGCAGAGGTGCAATTTAGCCAGGATACTGGGAAAATTCCCTGCTCTTTGAAAAGAGCCAGGGATCTTCTATCTCTGCCTAAATTCAGAACATGGATTGAGTATGAACATCAACAAGACAAAAACTATGGTAGAAGGAACTTAGAAGAAACTGGCCAGAAACGTGAAGTGGACGGTGCCATACTGGATAAGTAGAATTGTCTATTTTGGACAAATAATGATAGAGGATGGCAGATGCAATACCAAAGTCAGGAGGAGGAGGAAATATCCAAGCAAAGATGAGATGTGTTTACTTCAAGATAACCCAAACTCGGAATTAGGAAAAAACAATTCATAAGATGCAACTTCTGCACAATTTCCTGTATTGCTTAGCAATCTGAACAATAAATAAAGGGTGTGTGTGTGTGTGTGTGTGTGTTGGGGGTGGGGGGGAACAAGCCTTTAAAATGTGAACACTAAAATGTATATGAAAATTCTACATACGAGACAAGTTTAAGTGGTACTTGAAATTGCAAGAGCAAAAATAACTCAAAAAATGACAGAAAAGCAAAGTCAGTATTTCAGCTTGAAAGCTACAACAATATTTTCTGAAGGCAAAAAAAGCTGTGGCAATCAAAAGAGGTTGAACCAGGGGTAACTGATGATGGACATCACAGAGCGGTTGGAGACAGGCTGTGGTGGATGTGTCTCTATAGTGTAAACAGACACACATAGCATACCATAACAGTATACTCATATCTCTGGCAGCAGAGAAGACAGATGTGGCTTAACAACTCACGCAAATGAGATGATGTGCATGTGTCCAGTAACTCAGCACTCCCTTAGTACTGCAGTGAACAGATTATGTGCTTAAATATCAGTATGAGACCTAAACTATCATATTCTTACATCCCAACAAAAGGTTTTTATTTATGTTGACATTAACTTGAAAGTAAAAGATGCACTTCCGCCCACCTCCTCCCAAATAAGAGCTTCACCAAATTGACTAACACTGGTTGTCTAAATGAAGGTGATTGCAGTTTACCTCATGCATTGATACAAAGTTATGATTGCTTAGAATTCTAGTGATTATTTTCTTCAACGTGCTATTGTATTGAGAGTATTGGATTAAGGTCATTTCTGAAATGGTTATCTATTTATAGAAAGCAAAAACATGCAAATAGAAGTGCAAGGTTCTTTAGATTCAGAATGGCAGAAATCTATCATTTCATTGTCATTTTGACAAAAATAATTAAGTGGCTCCAAAATTCCTGACCTGTAATGGACCCTAATCTCCAAAACAACGTATGCAATTGTTTAAAAAGGCCCAAATCTTACAACTAGATTGCAAATCCAATCCCAGTTCCTTCAGTAATGCAAAGTATCCAACTGCTCTCTTGTAGAATTAGATTGTTTTGAAGTCTAAACACATCCCCCTCCTATTGCACGGTCATATTCTGATCAGTTTACATATCACAAGGCGTGTGGGAATGGTACCACTTCCAGCTCTGTTTGACAGCAGAAAACATTTTCAAAAAAAGTCCACAATTAGCAGACGAATTCCTTCACTCGCTTAAATAAAATACAGCGGACGCTGGAAATGTGAAACAAAAGCATGAAATACTGGAGAAACTCTGCAGATCTGGCAGCATTCGTGGAGAGAGCAATAGTTAACGTTTCGAGTCCAGCAGACTCTTCTTCAGAACTCGAGATTCTGTTTCTTCGGTTTTGCTTTTGTTATTTCTCTTGCTTGCTTTACTGATTTGTGCGGGTATTAAAAGCCCCAATCCCCCTCAACCCCTAACTGCTCAAGCCGTTGAGCGGGATCAAAGTGGAGAATTGTTGCTGCCAGTAAAAAATGAGGTCTGCAGATGCTGGAGATCACAGCTGCAAATGTGTTGCTGGTCAAAGCACAGCAGGCCAGGCAGCATCTCAGGAATAGAGAATTCGACGTTTCGAGCATAAGCCCTTCATCAGGAAAGGGCTTATGCTCGAAACGTCGAATTCTCTATTCCTGAGATGCTGCCTGGCCTGCTGTGCTTTGACCAGCAACACATTTGCAATTGTTGCTGCCAGCCGAGGCCTGAAACTGAACTCCCCGCAGTTCCACTGGTGGAGCTGCAGCCCCCGACTGACAAGTATTAAATTCCGTCTGAGTAACGCGAGATAAGGTGGGGAGGGACGTCATAAACTTTCGGTAATACAGACACCGAGAACTCATCGACTTTACCCTCGTTGCTCCCCGGCCAACCCCAACATAGTAACACCGGCAGCTTCTCACCTCCAGTCACCGCAGCGGAGAACAACAGGTGCCCTTCCGGGTCAAAGAGCATCCTCCCACCCATCCCCCACACCGGTGGAAGGGGCTGAGGAATACTTCCGGGTTGGAGGTCTGGGCTTTTGTTTTCACGCAGTCGGGTAGAAGCGGGGGAAGACTGTCTGGCGATGTCTGCAGGGTAACGTTGACTCACCTGCCGCCTTTATCCCCCCACCCCCCGGATCCTGCTGCCCCTTCCCGGGAGGGAAGGGAAAAGAAGGAAGGGGGTCGGGGCGCGAATCACGCCGGGTGGGCGGGAGGGCGAGCGGTGTATTTCCCGTCGAGGGTCCTGTGGTCGGATGCCGGTTGTTGGGGTAATGTTGGCACTTTGGTCGGGGCCTCTCCAGTCAGGGCCGAGTGCCGGTTCGCTGATGCTCGCTGTCGGCCCGCCTCTGTGCTCCTCTGTTTGTCAGGCCGGCAGTGCCGCTGATCGGCCACAGCTGATTCCAGCTCCAAAAAGAGAGCAATGCCAGAGTGTAACCGGCAAGCACACTCTAACCTCCAGTGTTTAATAACTATTCTATAGAATATATACAAGCTGCACGTTAACTGGGAGGAAATTCCCATTTAGTGACAATGTTATTAATATTGCCTTGGATTGTTTTGCCGTCTGAAAAAATTGTGGAGCAGATTAATCTTTGTTATTGTTTGAAAGCAGAATGAAGTGGACAAGGTGCCGGACCTGACATGTTTGTTATTTTGGTTACGCAGTCGTGTTTATTGATTATGGAGGTTAACCCTGTCATTACTGTGACTCGACGCACGAGTAAGGTTTGAATCTGGAGTGACTGTTAATATTATAATCTTGGAGGATCAAGTGCAAGTTATTTCACTTTCTCCAACTGTGTAGAATCAAATGGATATTCATGCTTTTAATTTTAGTTTGAACAAAATTTAGCATAAGAATTAATATCAACAAAGGTGTCTTCACTTATGTTGTAATTCAGGAACTCAAACTTTCATCCTCTGTCCAAAGTGAGAGATGAATTTTAAAATAGATGATAGTTTTAATGTTGTCATTTCTAAAAATGTGTGAAATGTTCAGTGGAATAACTGAGATTTGGGATTTGATCTCTACTTTTGCCGATTTAACATGGGATAGGGTAATGAAGCTGCATAAATTGTAATGTAACTAATGACTGAAAATAGGCAATGTGAAAATCTAACATTAATGGCATGGCGAACAACATGTAGTTAGTGCGTTGAAAGTAAGTGGGTAACACCCTTATCTGGATGTCAGTGCAGCAGTGGGTGAATCTGAAAGAGGTTTATTTATGTTATGATCCATGTTAGGATTTTTTTTGCTCAGCAAGATGTCTTTGTGGAGAAATCAAGTGTTCTGAGAACCATTGACTTAAGATTTAGCACTGAAAACTGGAAAATGTCAGAAATTTCTCTTGTCCTGTTAAAGTGCCCCTCCCTCCCAAAACTCTGTCTGCCTGCTACTTAAATTATGCAATCTTGAACTACTATACAGGGATTGCAACCATTAGGTTGAGGGCAAACTTTCAAGGACTGAGCTTTGATCAAACAGTTGGAATATTATTCCTCGAACCTAATTGTCTGAAACAAATTTAAATTTTGCATGTTAAATTCAACGTAGCAAAGGAAAACATACACTCAAATTGGTTCATAAAAACTTTCGAGTGTCAATTATTGATTGTACTGAGTGGTGAAGACTTAGAGTCGCCTTCAGAAGAGTATATGGCTCAAAATGTCATTGGTTGATTATTTGGAACTATATGTGACTCTTTTGTTTCATACTGGAACAGTTTCCCTCTGAATAGCTTGTCTTTCTTCCAAGTATATTCATATTTAACATACTTAAGCCAAAACTTTGTATTTGAATGAATACCATGAAGCTGTGTGACTGGGTTGCAATTCAATCTTGTATTTTGATAGAATTGAAATATACCGGTGTTAGTTGCCCTACAGCTGGATGATTTATACAGATAGCACAATAGATTATTGGATGTGTCCTGTTCTGGTGAATAGTTTATTTGTTTCCCCTAGCAGAATACTGATGTGCTTCTTTACAGGAAAGTAATTGAGTGTTTGCCTTTCAACAGCCAGTTTAACAAATCTAGTCAAGGCTTTCAGGAAGGAAAAGCATTTTAAAAAAAATAATAGGCTTTAGATTTCAGCAAGGTTGCTTTATGATCCCTTGGTCACCAGGTTACAAGATTAGATTAGATTAGATTCCCTACAGTGTGGAAACAGGCCCTTTGGCCCAACATGTCCACACCGACCTACCAAAGCGCAACCCACCCACACCCATTCCCCTACATTTACCCCTTCGCCTAACACTACGGGCAACTTAGCACTGCCCATTCACCTAACCTGTACATTTTTGGACTGTGGGAGGAAACCCACACAACACGGGGAGAATGTGCAAACTCCACGCAGTCAGTCACCTGAGGCGGGAATTGAACCCAGGTCTCTGGCACTGTGAGGCAGCAGTGCTAACCACTGTGCCTCCCACTAAACCTATGCTCTCTAGTTCTGGACTCCCCCATCCCAGGGGAAAGTCTTTGTCGATTTATCCTATCCATGCCCCTCATGATTTTGTCCCAATCTGAGCATTTGTATTCTGTTCCCTCTCCCAAGAAAATTCTGATTACCTGTCTGCTCTGGGGCAAACTTAATTGTCTTGGATAGCAGTGTCACTCATTCACACTGAATATTGTCAATATTGGAAGAAAAGGGACTTGCCTCCATGAATGTTTCTTGGTTGCACAACTTCCTTTTGCCTTAATTTCTTTTTATAGAACTTTTGGACGTTTCACTATCGAGTGCCCAAGCAAGCTGGGGTATTTAGCAGTGTTGCAGACTTGAGTAAAATACAAATAAGGTTTTTTTTCAAACTACAGGCTAGGATGAATAGATCCTTGACCAGAGGGGAATCAAGGGTGACAAGGAAAGGGTAGGAAAGGAATTTAAGTAATGTTGGATCAGCCATGATACCAGTGAAATGGCAGAGCAGACATGAGTGGCCAAATGGCTGACCTGTTACTATTTCTTCCAGGTTGCTATTTCATTGAGTAGGACTTCTCAGCTTTTGGGTATGACCAGTTATGATACATCAAGAAATTAAGCTCAAACCTTTTTCAAATCAATTTTAACTTTTATATGCTGCTCCAACAGCCTGTATGACTGCAAAAAGAGTTGTAGTAAGTAAAAATCTGAGAGAAGAAGCTTTGTCTTGACACAGCTGCTGGAATTTTTAAATTTCTACAGATAGGTTGGTTTTCAGATCGTGTTGTGAATTTTGTTTGTGTATAATGTCAAAATTTGTTTAAACGTCTGAGGAATAACATTTTGGACAACGCAGCCACCCTGATGCATTGATTATATTTTGGTGTGTGGATGCACTTTAATATTTAATGTACCGGTGCAGAAGTACTTTTAAGTTAATTGTACAAAATAGCAAGCAGAACAGTGCAAAATGAGCTGTTGCTTAGTCCAGACTATTCAGTCTTGAGGGTTGAAGAAGAACATCTGATCTAAGCTCTCCTGATAGTCATAAATTGTTCAAAATTTTACATTGTTTATTTCTTAATTAACTTGGATGCACACTCCTTTGCAAGTAGCTCCTCATCTTGGACCATTTAACAGTAAGAATAATGTTGGATCTCTTCAAAAAAATAAAAACCAGTTGCACTGATGCAAACTTATGGTCTAGCCCACTGTTTCAGTTAAGGGTGGTAAAATGATCATTCTCCTTGTTTGAAATGACATCACCACAGCTGGGTGGAAGAAAAAGATACTGTATAGTGGGTGCGTCAGAAGAGAAGAAATTTGAGGGGACGGCAGTTTGCAAATCTACGACAGGGTTTCCTGGAATCCAGTTTCCTTGACCACAGTTTAAAAATGGGTTTAATTAAGGTGGGGTATTTTGAAAATGAATGAATGCTGTGATTTTATTAAAAACTTCAAATGCTTGGGATCACTTTTAACATACTGCCATGCTGAATGCATGGATTATGCAGAAATGGGCGTTGATTCAGTGATCTAAGTCGAGCTTTTATCTTAAATTATGTGTTTCCCTGAGAACAGTTAAGTCAGGTAATGCTGATGGAAAATTCATTTTGTGCATCGTAAGCTCAGTAATGTTGAATCTCAATTTTTGAGTGCTGAACTGTAATTCAGAAATTTTTAAAACTATACTGTTTATTATTTTGAAGTTCAAACAATCTCCTACAAATGTTCATGACTGCAATTTGAGAGACTGTACAAATTTGGCTGTGACATAATTAACCACCATTTGAACAGTTTTAATGTCATCTTTTAAAACGAAAGACATCTGACCAGGGACATGATGTGGTTTCATAGATAATCTGAAAGAGAGCAACAAAACATTTACTCAGATTATGCTGAAATGTCAACTGAAGATATTTGCTCCTGTATCTATCGAGAAAGGCTCAACCAACTGACATGGACAACAAAATTAACAATTGGGCCAGATGGGAAGCATAATAGCAGTGATTTTCAAGCTGCTACAATTTCTTTATATAGTGCCTTAAGCATAGTAAAATGCCTTATGGCACTTAACAGAACATTCGAAAGCACAATTTGAAATGAGCCACATGAGGAGCTATTAGAGATGATGGCTAAGAGAGATGCATTTTTAGGAAGAAAGCAATGTACGAAGACAGAGTTTTAGGGGGGAATTGTGCAGCTTAGGGCCATCGTTGTTGATGACGGAGTGATTAAAAGCTGATTTGTTCAAGAACACATATTTTGGAAGGACATAGGTTTTGGGACTCAGAATCTCAGTAGGGCAAGGCTACTGAGACTTGAAAACAAGGATAAAAATTGTAAAGTTAAAGTATTGCTTAAACTGTAGCAAACATCAACCCTGGTTCAATGGAGAGTCCAGAAGGGCAAGCCACAAGCAGCACTATGCATACCTGAAACGAGGTGTCAACCTTGCAAGGGGAGATGATGGCTGCTAAGTGCAATGCTTTTGTGAAGAAAGTGAAGGGAAAGGTAAAGAATAAATCAAAACAGTTGAAAGGGGAAATAAAGCATTTCAGCCCCTGCAGTGCCAAATTCTCCCTGAACGCATCGAAGTATTGGTGGACACTGCATGCTGGAAGTTGGCAGAGATGACCCCATCCACGGTCTGATGTCAGGACCTGTTTATTGCAAGCCTGGCCAGGAGCAGACTTAGACCTGAATTCTTGAGGTGAAATGAGAATGACAGCCCTTGACATCAATACTACATTGAATCAAATGTGGCATCGAGGAGACCTAGCAAAACTGGAATCAGTGGGTATTAGGGGCAAACCCTCAGCTGGTTGGAGTCATATCTAGCACATAAGAAGATGGTCGTGGTTGTTGGAGGTCAATCATCTGAGCTGTAGGACTGGATGGGTACATGAATAGGAACAGTTTAGATGGACATGGGACAAATGCTGGCAAATGGGATTAGATTTATTTAGGATACTTGGTCGGCATGGGCAAGTTGGACCGATGGGTCTGTTTCCATGCTGTGCATCTGTGACTCTTATCTCTGCAGGAGTTCCTCATGGTTGAGTCTTAGGCCCAACCAATTTCAGCTGTTTCATCAATGACCTTCTTTCCACCATAAGCTCAGAAGTGCGGGTGTTTGCTGATGATTTGCATAGTGTTCAGCACCATTTGCAACTCATCAGATACTGAAACAGTCCTTGTTCAAATGCAACAAAATCTGGACAATATCGAGGTTTGGGCTGACAAGTAGCAAGTAACATTCATGCCGCAAATGCCAGGCTATCACCATCATCAATAAGAGACCAACTGAAAACCACACCTTGACATTCAGTGCTATTGCCATCACTGAATCCCTGACTATCAACATCCTAGGGGTTGCCATTGACCAGAAACTCAACTGGATTTGCCACATAATCACAGTCGCTACAATTGTAGGTCAAAGGCTAGGAATGCTGTGGCGAGTAACTCCCCAAAACCTATCCATTATCTACAAGTCAGGGCTGTGCTGGAATTCTCCCTACTTGTTTGGATGGGTGCAGCTCCAACAATGCTCAAGAAACTTGTCACTATCCAGGACAAAACAGCCAGCTTGATTGGCATTATTTCCAAAACCATCTATTCCCATAACCACAGACATTCAATTGCAGCAGTATGTATTATCTACAGTAGAAAGATGCACAGTAGAAATTTACCAAAGATCCTCATACAGCACCTTCCAAACACATGACCACTTAGATCTAGAAGGGCAAAAGCATCAGATGCAAGGGAACATCACTGCCTGCAAGTTCCCATCCAAGTCACCAATCTATCCTGACTTGGAAGTAGATCACTGTTCCTTCATTGTTGCTTGATCAAAATCCTGGAATTGCCTCCTTAGTGGCACTGTGGGTCAACCCGCAGCAGGTGGATTGTAGCAGTTCAAGAAGGTACGTCAGCTCGAGACTGGCAATAGATGCTGGCCAACCAGCAATGCCCACATCCCTCAAAATGGATTAATAAAAGAAAATGATCAATGAACAGGACTCATGGAATTGAAAATTGGGCAGTTGAGTTTTTTTATGATTGGTGATTTATGGAGGGTTGAACATGGCAGAACAACTGGGACAGTTGGAATAGTCAAGAGTAGAAGTAATCGACACTTAGAGGGGATCAGCAGCAGATGAGCCGAAGCAAGGCCGAATGGGAGTGATGCTGTGGTTGTGGGTATCAGAGAAGTAGTCAGAATCTCACATCAGGATCAAGTGTGGCATCACGTTTGTGCTCCATTTGGTTCAGCCTCTGTTGTCATGGAGTTGGCCAGAGAATATGGTTTATTGACAAGGCTGAAGGCAGTGGCTTGACCCTTTTCAATGTTTGAATGGGCCATAAATGTTGGCCCAGCCATCAATGCCCATGATTAAATAAAGAATTACTTCAGGAAAAGTTCTACTCATTTCATATTGGATGTCAGACAAGCAGTCTGACAACTTGGATAGCATTGAGAGAAAGGGAGTTATCAGCAGATATGTGGAAACTGACTGCTTTTGGATTTTATAACTGAGAGTCTTTTCATGTAGAGGGTTGTGCATGCTTGGAACGATCTGCCAGAAGAGGTGGAAGCACGTACAATTACACCATTTAAAAGGCATTCGGGTGGATTCACGAATAGGAAAGGTTTAGAGGGCTATGGGCTAAATTACTTGGCAAGCTGTCTCAAATATAGAGTCATAGAGTCATGTTGCATGGATATAGACCCTTCAGTCTAACTTGTCCATCTTTTGAAATGTATGGAAAGGGGACTGAGCCTCAAACCATACAAAGACAACAAATGAGTAGTAGTTATTATAAAGTTTTTGTGGGATGAGTGAAGCAATTTGGGATAGTCAGACATTTTTTATTATTAGTACATACTACAAATTCAAAACCTCCAGCAACGGTTCACCTTCCAGATCCTCCGCTCCACACTTGCAGCCATGCGCTGCCACCTAACCTCTGTACAGAGGAGCCTTCCACATCCTTCAGAGTTTCACCTGCACTTCCACAAATATCATTTACTGTATCCATTGCTCCTGATGCGGTGTCCTCTACATTGGGGAGACAGGGCGCCTACTCGCAGAGCACTTCAGAGAACACCTCCAGGACACCTGCACCAATCAACCCCACTGACTCGTGGCCAAACATTTCAACTCCCCCTCCCACTCTGGCGAGGACATGCAGGTCCAGGGTCTCCTCCATCGCCACTACCTTACCACCCGACACTTGGAGGAAGAATGCCTCATCTTCCACCTCGGGACCCTTCAACCCCATGGCATCAATGTGGACTTCACCAGTTTCTTCATTCCCCCCCCCCCCCCATTTTACCCAGTTCCAACCTTCCAGCTTACCGCCATCCTCATGACTTGTCTCATCTGTCAATCTTCCTTCCCACCTATCCGCTCCACCCTCCCCTCTGACCTATCACCTTTACCCCAACCCCCATCCACCTATTGGACTCTTGTTATCTTCCCCCCCCCCCCCCAGCCCCACCCCCTCCCATTTATCTTTCCACCTCCGAGGCTCCCAGCCTCATTCCTGATGAAGGGCTTTAGCCCGAAACATTGATTTTCCTGCTGCTTGGATGCTGCCTGACCTGCTGTGCTTTTCCAGCACCACTCTAATCTCCAGCATCTGCTGTCCTCACTTTCGCCTAGACAATTTTTATGGCCTTTTTTTAACTTCAGTCAATTCTTGAAAGAAAAACATCGCACCTTAATAAAGTTAACAGGTACCACAATCTCTTATCCTGTGCAGCTAAGATGCTTAAAGTATAATTTTCAATTAAAAGACCTTCAGAGGTAGAGGTAGTAGTAGACCGTTCAGCCCATTGAGTCTGCTCTGATATTCAAAGAGATCATAGCTCATCTGATAATCTTCAACTCCACTTTCCTGCCCTTTTCTCTATAAACCCTACAATTCCTTACTATTAAAAATATGTTGATCTTAACCTTGAATATACTTCACAATTCAGCCTTGACAAGTCTATGCAGTAAAGAGCTCCACAGATTCACTATCTTTGAGAGTGGAAATACTTTCTCATTTCCATCTTAAATGGGTATTCCCTTACTCTGAGATTATGCCTTCTATTCTTGGACTAGTCCACAGGAAATAACCTCTACTCTGCTAAGTCCCCGTAGAAACTTGGAATTTTTTTTTCAGTATGGTCACCTCTCATTCTTCTAAATCACAATGAGTACGTGTCCAACCTACTCAACTTCCCTTCATAGGCTGTCTCTCTATGCGTGATATCAACCTAATGAATCTTTTCTGGGCTGACTCCAATGCCATTATATCTTTCCTTAGATAAGAGGCCCAAACTGGTCATGGTATAGCAGTTGCAATCTGATTAGTGCCTTAAAGTTTCATCGAAATCTTCCTGCTTTTATACAGGTAGTTCTTCTAGAATGTGATGGTTGCATTCTTGTGCAGCCTCTTGTTATAGAAAAATCGCACTTTAGTGTTGGTGACATAATTGCGTTACAGCCACTGGTAACCCTTATTCCCAATTTTGTCTTCTATTTGTGAGCCAATCCTTTGTCCATGCTATTATACTACCTCCATATATATGATGAAACACCACCTGAGAAACCAAACACATACACACACTTTGACTCCTTTAGCTATCCTACTTATTAAATCCACAAAGAATTCTCCTCGCTTTGTTGTGCATGGTTTCCCTTTCATGAAGTCATGAAGATTCTGCTTAATTTTGTGCGGTTTGGAATACGTTGCTATTAAGTCCTTTATAATAAATTCTTAACGTTGTCCCAATAACATTCATTATGCTAACCAGCCTGCAGTTGTCTATTTTCTTGTCTCTTTCGCTTTTCAAATTAAGTCTTCTGTGACTTTTCCAGAATTTAAGTGTTCTTTTGGGAGATTACAACCAAAGCGTCCACTTAGCTGATGCTGCTACGTTTAATATCCCAGGATGCATCCCATCAGATCCATTTCACTTATTGTCTGTAATTAAAGATTGCTATTGTTTTGAATTCCTGTCAACTGTGGCTCAGTTTGTAGTTCTGTTGCCTGTAAGAAAATTGTGGTTTAAAATCGTGTGCCGCATCTCGTGCACAGCAATCTAGAATGATACTCCAGTGCATTATGAAGAGGTCTGAAGAGCAGTTATTTTGGACTTGAAACATCATCTGTTTGCGCTTATTTGCGGAAAGATATAATTGAGAAGCATTTCAGAGAACGATCAATCAACTCATTCCTGGGAGAAGGACTTGTGAAGAAAAGTTGAGACCATACCCCAGTTGAGCTTGGAAGTTAGGAGAGCTCAAAAGATCTTATGAAGATATACAATATCCTAATGGATCTTGTTCAGTTTGTTACTAGGAAGATGTTTACTGTTGTTGTGGAGACTCAAAATTAGGGGATTCAGTTTACCACACCATAACATTGTGATAGTCATCAAATTTAGTTATCCAGAAGCGTGGACTAATGCTTCAGAGGCATGAAGTGATATCCAATCCTATCAGCCAAGGGACTCTATACTAAATCAATTAATAAATCTGAAGTATAATACTCATCACATTATTCATGTTCATGAAACTGCAAGATGATCCAAAAAAACTCAATTTGTTCACTCGTGTCCTTCTCTGGAGAGAATCTGCCATCCTGGCCTGCGTGTAACTCTGGGTCAACAGTGCAGAAAGTGAGGACTGCAGGTGCGGGAGATCAGAGTCGAAAGTGTGGTGTTGGAAAAGCATAGCAGGTCAGGCATAATCTGAGGAGCAGGAGAGTCGACATTTTGGGCAAAAGCTGTTCATTACATGTGACTCTGGGTCCACTGTGTTGTAGTTGATTGTACACCAATTCAAAAGGCAGTTTAATGAGCCACTCACTTGTTGCAGCAATTTGATAACATGTTAGTGCAAGTTTCTCTACACCATGTGGACTGTAGTAGTAAGAGCTGTTACAAACTTGCATTAAATGCTGAACTTGCCTGTTGTGGTGATGTCCTAAGAATACATTTTTAAAATGTTTGTCCTCTGCTTCTGTACTCTTGTATCAATAGGAACCATGCTTCTGTCATTGTCAAGATCTCTCCTCAATTTTTTTTCATCTTTATCAAATTATTTCTCTGGCTTTGTCTTTGAAGAAGCTAGAATGGTTCTTAGTTATTCATGTATCTGGAGTTTCTTGACCTTGGAACTATTGTAAATCCTTTTAATAGTAAAACGTGAGGTCTGCAGATGCTGGAGATCAGAGCTTTTGCCCGAAACGTCGAGTTTCCTGTTCCTTGGATGCTGCCTGACCTGCTGTGCTTTAACCAGCAACACATTTTCAGCTCTAAATCCTTTTAATAATCTATCGAAAATGTTTGTGTCCTTTCTAAAGTGCAGTGCCCAACTGTAATTGACACCAAATCAGTTTCTTTATAAATGTTCTTCATAATTTTGTTTGCTTTTGTATTCTCTGTCCCATTTACTAAGCCAGGGATCTGAATGGCCTTTCTAACAACTATCTCAATCTGCCATTCCACCTTCAATAATTGATGACGTTGTGGCAGATTGAATGTAAAACTGAAAATTGAGAGATTTCTTTCAGCAGAAGGGATGCACAGAGGCCAAATAGACACTGGCACAATTCCTAAAGGTGTACAGTAAGAGGAGGGACAGTAGGGGTTGGTAAGCCTAATATGTGTGCCAGGCTATATTTGACAGACTAGTTCCCAAATCATATCTTCATAAATAGAGATATCAAGTGCAACAGCAGGGAAGTTATTCCGAACTTGTATAATGCTTAGTTTAGGCCATAATTGAAGTATTGCATCTAATTCTGTTCACCACACTTCAGGAAAGATTTGATACATTGAGAATGCACAGTGGAGCTGAACCAGAATTGCTCTGGGGAATGGAGATCTTGGCTGTGTGGTTGGTTTGCTGACCTGAGAACAGATGAGATTGACAGCAGATTTGATAGCAGTTTCTGATTCTCTGACAGATTTCTTAAGGTAGGGAATAAAAGCTTTTTCCTTTAGCTGGTTATATAGGCACTGGATAAGACAAAGATTTAAGGTATCTAGCAATGGTTTTTTTCAGAACACTTCAGAGAACAAGCGTTACTGGCAAGGATTTTGTTCCAAGTCCCAATCGCTCTTGAAGATGCTGCTTATCCTTTTTGTTGAACTGCACCAGACCATCAGGCCTATACTCTTGTGTGGTGCCATTTCAAGTGGAGTTCTTGAATCTTGATCCAGTAACAATGAAACAAATAGAATATACTCTGGATCTAAGTTGACCAGCTCTGGAGGGAACCTGGAGGTGTTGGTGTAGCTTTGTGCTTTTAGGGAGCGATTGCAGGTTTGGCAGTGTTGTTGACAGAGTATTGGTGAGTTGCTCGAGTGCAACTTGTAGATGGTAACATTGCTGACACTGTTGCTCAAGGAGAGAAGAAGTTGAATCTCTTAATTTTGCTTCAACCCCTTGTCTTTTAGTAATGTTTAACTTCTGTACAGCTAAGCATTTATTTACTGCCAGTGTACTGTAGTGCGGTGATGAAGGGAGTGAATTTTGAAGTTTTGTAGTTGGGGTGCTATACAGGATGTTTGTCCTGGTTTTAGTGTTCATCTTGAGCATTGCATGAGCTGCACACATCCAGGCAAGTGGAAAGTATTCCGTCACACTGTTGACTTGTGCCTTTTCAATGGTGGACAGGCATTGGGAATACCAGAGTTGAGTTATACTCTGCAGAATTTGTAGCCTTTTAAAGTCAACATATTTGAATGGCTGATCCGGTCTGGTTTCTGTTCAATGTTAAGGAGAAAGGGGAGTCAGTGATGATAATAGTACTGAATGTCAAGGGCAAATGGTTTGATTCTCTGGAGATGGTTGTTGCTTAGTACTTGTGTGGGCCAATGTTATTTGTCAGTCCAAACCTAGGTGTTGTCCATGTCTTGCTGCGTTTAGATGTAGACTGCTTCAGTATCTGAAGTGTTGTGAATGGAACCGAACATTGTACAATCATCAGCGAACATCCCATTTCTGACCTAATGTAGTGAAGGTCCTTGTAGCAGCTAGGACATTAGCCTGAGGAACTACTGCTGAGATGTTGTGGAGTTGAGATCATTAACCCCTAACAGCTGCAACCATGTTCTTTCATGCTGGGAATGACTAAGACCAGCACTAGGCAACTTTCCCCATGTGCAGTGTTGGGCTTCTTGATGTCTTCTTCAGACAAATGCTGTCTTGATCTGAAGATCAGTCACTGTTGCCTTGCCTCTGTGAGGAACACCATTAATCTCTTTGCTGATGCTTAAGTAGAGGCTCCTTGGATAGTGCCTGACATGATTGGATTTTTCTACTTTTTGTGAATAAGACACAGGGTGTTGTAGCTGTACAGAAACAATGTAGCAAAAGACGTAGCTAGTTGATGTGTACATGTCCTCAGTGCCCTCACCAGGACCCAAGTCTTTTGATCCTATCCATTGATGTCATGTGAAGTGAATTTGCTGAAAGTTGTCATCAGAAGTGCTTGTAACCTCATGAATTCACTTCTGTTCCTTGATACTTGGCACGTCTGGCTGGAAAAGCTAATAATTCTTGACCACCACCAACACCAGTTTGCAGAGAGCTTAAATAACTTGGAAATCATTACCCAGGAGATAGTGAGGACTGTAGATGGTAGAGAAGTCAGAGTCAATAAAGTGTGGTGCTTGAAAAGGCACAGCAGGTCATGCAGCATCTGAGCAGCAAGAGGTTTCAAGGTTTCAAGCTTGACCATGCATCAGGACTGGAGAGGAAGAACGGGGCTGAAGTTGGCGGGGAGGGGGCCGTGGTGTTGCTCGGGGAAAGGTAGTTAGGATGACGAAGTGAGAGGAAAGTAGGAGGTGATTGGTCGGTGGGAAATGTCGAAAGGGAAGGAAGATGGGCTGGTGGGTCAGGTCAAAAGGACAGAGCCGAGTCTGAGAGGTTAGATCTGGGATGGAGTGGGGGCAGAGATTTGGAAGCTGGTGAATTCAGTGTTGAGGCCGTGGGGTTGCTTGTGGATTTGGGAAGAGAGAGATAACTGGGCGGTGCGGGGTTGGAAATGTTAGGTCAAACTCCGCACTGCTCATCCTACCTCTTACCCCAAATCCACAAGCAACCACACAGCCTCAACATTGAATTCATCAGCTTCCAAATCTCCCCTCCCCCCTCTACTCCATCCCAGATCTAATCTTCTGACTTGGCTCTGCCCTCTTGACCTGACCTACCAGTCCATCTTCCTTCCACCTATCCCCTCCACACTTGCCACCAATCTATCACTATCACAGTCACCTCCTACCTTCGCCCACCTGTTGCCATTCCAATTACCTAGCCCTAGCACCTCCATCTTTTATTTCTCAGCCCCCTTCTCCCTCCCCAGTCTTGATGAAGGTTTAAACGTCGATTCTCTTGCTCCTCAGTTGTTGCCTGACTATGCCTTTTCCAGCTTCACACTTGACCGACTTAGAAATCATTACTCAAGACTGTTTGTTTTTTGTTTTAATTTGCAACTCCTGTTAGCCTTTCAGCAGAACCACTTCTTCCTTTCAATCTTGTTTGATTTAAAATGCCCCCAACAGGGTTATTTTCCCCTACAAACTTTCCAAATTATTGCTTGTATTTTTCTAATTTTCCTCATTCCCATCCAAAAGCTTTCCAATCCTTTATCTCCAACCTCTTGTTCCATATTTTGCCTCAGCATTGGTGCCTTTCTTCAGATTTTAGAATTTCCTCATTAGATCTTTTCCTGTATTTTTATCCTTTTCAAAGTACCTGTTAAAAATCCATCCTGCTGATTAAACCTTGCTTCACAATCCTTCCTTGGTTTCTGGAGCTTGCTGTATCTCTTCCTTTGTGAAATAGCTGTGGACCATTTTCCTTTATTTTATTTGTCTTTTCGAACATGACAATGATCAGGCACTTTAAAACAATCTTTAATCTTATGTCGGGTTGCTATCTTTACTTCCTTTTAAACAGTCAAAAATTAGCCTTTTAAATGTTTCACGATTGTGCCTTTTGAAATATGGATGTGGTGCACCGATGACGATTACAGCTCACTGCCAGCAAACTGAATCAGTATTTTGGGTTTATTAGGTGATTGATTTACTTCACTTTTGCTTCGAAGCAGTTATCAATCCATTATCTGTGACCTTGGATCATGGCGGGATGGAAAATAGCATTGAGTAACTAAGTAGCAGACAGAGGTTTCTGGACTAATCTCTTCAATTTATTTTTCACTTGGGGCTACTGTTTTAATTTGCTTCAAAGCAATTAGTTATTTTGTTGTGTGCAAATTTGAACTTGAGAGCCCACACTTTGGTATGTGTGTTATGTCTTTTTTCCAAGTCATTCATAGAATGTGGATGTCACTGGCTTAACCAGCATTTACTGCCCATCTTGAATCACCCAGGATAGGTTTGTCATGAACTGCCTTTTTGAACTAGTGTGGTCCATGTGAAGTAATGCTGTTTGGCAAGGAGTTTCAGGATTTTGATCTACAACTTTATAAGAGCAGCAATATAGTTCCAAGTCTAAATGGTGTATGGCTTGGAGGGGAGTTTCAGGTGGTGGTATTCCCACGTATCTGCGGTGCTTCTCTTTCTAAGTGGTAGAGCTGGCAGGTTCACAAGTTGCCATCTTAGGAATCTTGGTGATTTGTTCCAGTGCATCCTGTAGATAGTTCACACTGCTGTCACTGAATGTCACGTGTGAAGGGAGTGCATGTTGAAGGTGTTAGGCGTGCCAGTCAGGCATGCTATTTTGTCCTGAATGGCATCAAACTTATTATGTGCTTTTTGGAGCTAAGGTCATCCAAGCAAGTGAAAAACATTCCATCGCACTCCTGACAGTGCCTTATAGATGATGGACAGGCTGAGAGGAGTTGGAATGTAAATTACTAGGTGCAGAATTCCCACCTTCTGGCATTGTATTGGAGCCATTGCATTTATTTAGCTGCTTCAGTTCACTGATGGTAATGCCATTGAATATTGCTGAAGGATAGTTGGATTTGCTATTGCTAGAAGTGGTCATTGCTTGGCATTTATGTGAAGTCAATGTTCCTTTATTAACAGAACAAGGAATTGACTTGAACTAGTAATTGGGGATGTAAGTACTTTAGCACTGGATTACAAATGTTATTGATTCCTGATTTATTTGTTATTTACAAATAATTTGTGTGATTTAAGTTTAAAAAAATTGCTTTTTGCAGGAGCATCAACTTGAAATTTGTTGTTTTCCACAGGATGTGAAGCATGCATTTGAAGCTCAGAAAATCAAGTGGCTGAAGCTAACAAGTGCCAACTACTGTCAATAAAATATGGGGAATACCACTACAAAATTCCGCAAGGCGCTCATAAATGGCGATGAGTCCTTAGCCTATCAGGTGTATGAGAGCAATCCTCAGTTCAAGGAGTCTCTGGATCCAAATACCTCTTATGGAGAGCCTTATCAGCATAACACCCCCCTTCATTATGCTGCCAAGCACGCTATGAGCAAGTTGCTGCGGTGAGTACTTAGTAGTGAATTGCTTCATTTCAAGTTTGAAAGCAGAAGAAGCTTAGACTTTAATTTGTCATGTTTGAAGTTCTGTAAGTTAGAGATTGCTTTGCCCAAATGGTCCAAACTGAATGAATGTTTTATATTTCAGTTCATATAGAGTTTCTTTCCAAAAGTCAAGTTATTCAGTAAAATTTGTAATATCTCCATCTAAGAGATAGCTGTAGATAGTTAAAAATGTGTAGAATATTTGTTTAATTAAAGGTGAAGTTGATGAAGAAAACTAGATTATGTACAACTTGATTTGGAGCAATTTAATATGTGAAGATGCTCAACGTTTGTTGGATGCATTGGGATTTTGTGTCCTTTACAAACTTTGATTTTGTCACAATCCAAACTTTGGCATAACCCATCCATTAACGGGAGACAGTTAAACTGAGGAGTTGTTATAAGGATTGGCTTAATATTGCATCAGTGTTAAAGGAGGATGGTGCAGTTGATCATGACAGAGGCTTTTGTTTCACTCGAGGTGCTGAGATGTTAAGGTACATAATCCTTCGAAATTTGCATCACCTGTAGATAGGGTAGTTAAGGCGTTTCGTAGACTTGCCTTCATTGCTCACATCTTTGAATCTAGACTTTGGGACATGATGTTGAGGTTGAATGGGATTTTGGTGAGGCTTAACCTGGAGTACCATATACAGTTCTGTTGCCCTGCTATGGGAAGGATTTTATTAAATTGAAAAGTGTTCATTAAAGAATTAATAGAGTTTGCGCTATAAAGATAGGCTATGATTTCTTTCGCTGGAGCATAGGAGGTCAAGGGGGTCACCTTAGAAGTTTATAAAAATCATGAGAATTATAGATAAGGTGAGTAGCAAAGGTCTTTCCCCTAGGGTGGTAAGTTCAAAACAATGGGCATATTTTTAAGGTGAGAGGAGAAAGATTTAAAAGGGACCGAAGGGACAAGATTTTTTTACATGGAGTGGCTCTTATGTGGAATGAACTGCCAAATAAAATAGTGGATGCAGGTACAGCTACAACATTGAAGACATTTGGATAAATACGCAAATTTGAAAGATTTGGAGGGATATGGGCCAAATGCAGTAGAGTCAGAATCATACAACATGGAAGCAGACCCTTTGGTCCAACCAGGCCATGCCAACCATGTTCCCAAACTTAACTAGTCCGACCTGCCTGTGTGTGGACTAGTTGGACAAAGGATCTGTTTCCATGCTATATGACTCTGTTAGTGTCAAGAATTAGTGTTTGTAATAGTAATCAAATTAATTCTGTTTATGCAATTGATTTATCATAGTTGAAGGGAAGAAAATTAACAATTTTATATCTAGCTAAATTATCTAGTTCAGCATATAGTAATGAAAACTTGCAAATGTACATTTAGAGCATTAAAGAATACAACTCAAGCTGAGTTGAATGAATCGCTATTTGCAAATGAAGTCTGTGAATTTTACACAAGAAAACAGCTGGTGGTTTTTACTTCATACATTCTCAATTATAAAACATACAGAGACAGAAGTGAAGGCTGAGTACAGTTTCTTGAAATCTCCAAAAAATGTTGTGGGCACAAGAAGCAAAGCCATTGCTAGAGATTTGCCTAGACTGATAATAAAGTCAGAGCTCTCCAGCATGGAAGAAGGCCCTTTAGCCCATTGCGTGGAATAAACGAGAGTGCATCTGAGCTGGAATAGAGGAGTTTGATTACCAAGGCTCCAGAAAGGTTGAGAAGATGAAAGGATATTACACCCTGCCACATGCATTGTCATTGTGCATATAATTCCTTGGAGTCAAGGTCACTCATTGGTACAGCAGGAATGAAAGCCTGAGTGCAGAGGATCTAGCGTGGAGTTGCAGGAAAGTTGAGCACAAGGTTTGCAAATAAGCAGTGAGATCACGCACTTTGCAAGAAAGGAAGAGGAGGCTGGAGACAAAGCAGTAAATTACCAAAGACATCAAGTTGGATGAAAGTTTTCTTTGAGAAATACGTTAAGGGGAGTTGTGAAGGAAAGTTTGTGAAGTAAACATTTTCTGTTACTTTAACATGACCAGAAAAACTGGGAATAGTTCATCTAAAGTCAAAGGCTGAGAGGTGACCTTATAGAGGTTTACAACATTACGAGGGGCATGGATAGGATAAATAGACAAAGTCTTTTCCCTGGGGTCAGGGAGTCCAGAATTAGAGGGCATAGGTTTAGGGTGAGAGGAGAAAGCTATAAAAGGGACCTAAGGGGCAATTTTTTCATGCAGAGGGTGGTACGTGTATGGAATGAGCTGCCAGAGGATGTGGTGGAGGCTGGTACAATTGCAACATTTAAGAGGCATTTGGATGGGTATATGAATAGGAAGGGTTTGGAGGGATATGGGCTGGGTGCTGGCAGGTGGGACTAGATTGGGTTTGGATATCTAGAGGCTTGGACGAGTTGGACCGAAATCTGTGGTCTGTTTTCATGCTGTACATCTCTATGACTCTATGACAAATGGTTGCAGTTTTTAGCTAGTAAAGTAACAGCAGCAGCTTGTGTTGCTCACGTATTAAAAATGAGAAAGCACTTCAAAGTGGAGCTCTAGAAATTGAGAATAAATAAGAGGCCAATGTTGAAGGATAATGAAAAATTATTTACGTACAACAGAGTCTGGAATATGTAGCGAACATCAGTGATATTATTTGGCCTTATATTTTCTTTTGACTTTGAATGGTTTTGCTCTTTTTTTTAAAGAAGATCCACCTTTGGGTTGCAGCTGGGAAAACCATGATACATGTGAAGAGCTCCTCTGATGTAACCTTTGCCTCTATGTTGTAATTTCGCAACACTGCCATCATTATAAATGTGGAGAGAAAAGGTTATTTTTACAAGAGAAAAATATTTGGTTCCTGTTTGCCCATACAGATTTTGACCTTATTGTATCTCAGCCAGTTCCCCCTTTTAGCCTCTGAAGGTATTCAGGACTTAATTTTCAGTTTTACAACTTGATAATGAGTGCAGCACTTTTCCACATTTAGAAACTTGAATTCAGTATTTGCATATTGTTTAATCATTAGGATTTGCATGACTTATGATTTACATTAGTGCAGTAACTAAAATCTCCTTGCCAATATATGTTATAATTGTAACTCCTACCAGCCTGTTGTTTCAGCAAGGAGCAGCTGGTGACCTGATCTCATTGGTGTTTTGAATTCAACTCTTGCCACCAGCTGTCTAAACGGCAGGAAAAAAAATATCTTTGGAACTACGTTGAGCAAGTATGAGTTGATGGAAACATGTGTTATCAGTTTTGAACAGTCAATTGTTTTTGCTTGAAAAATGCCTCGAAAAGATCGAGATATTGTTACAGTTAAGGAGTAGAACTGTTTTTCCACCCACTGCTGAGCAGTTGGCCTTGTGTACAAAATCTCCATTATTGTCCGCAACCCAAGTAGTATATCACACCCTGAAGCATTGTGCAGCATTTTCACTGATTTCTTCAACCACAGGAACGACACTGGCTGAACCATCTCTATTGTGCCATCTCAAATCTCACAGAATATTACTGGTCAGTGCTGAATTCACCTGAAATTTAATGCTGACATCACATCAATGAGGAACTAGCTTGAGCCTGCTTTCCTTTAAAAGTAAATGCACCCAAGACATAAAACCTATTTAATTTTGTCAATAAGGTTGTTTCACCAATCTAGCAATTGCTCCTGCCTTGTATTTGATAATTGGAAAACTAGCAGTATTAAGCTGAATAATTAATTAAACTTAATACTTGGAAACTAATTAGACAGCTTGCGTCAGTGGTAATTCTGTAGCAAAATGTTTGTAACTTTTTCATACTGCAGTCAACCAGTGTTCATTCACTGTTTCGTTCTCCTTCCTTGAGAAGGGATACAGTTGTATTGGAGACAATCCATAGGAGGTTCACTAGATTGATTTTAGAGATGAAGGGTTTGTCTTATGAATGCAGTTGAGGCCTAAATTCTCTTTAGTTGAGAAGATTGAGAGGAGATTTAATTGAGGTATATGAAATGCTGAAAGGGGTTAACAAAGTAGTTGTAGAAAAGATGTTTCTTCATTGAGCAGTCTGGAATAAAAGATCATAGTTTTAGGATTAATGGTAAATTTTGAGTGATGAGGAAAAATTACCTCTCAAGGGGTCATGAATCTATGGCATTCACTACTGCGAAGGATGGTGAATGTTAACTTATTGAATAAATTTGAGGGGGAGACAGATTTTGAACTAGTAATGGATTGAATAGCTATGGAGAGCAAGTAGGAAAGTGGAGTCGAGACTAAGCTGAGATCAACCATGATAATTTCAAATGGCAGAGCAGGCTGGAGTGGCTAAGTTGCGTACTCCTCCTTATAATGGACTTTGCTGAATATTTGACAATCCCATTCACTTTAATGCATTCAAGCTAATGGAAGACAAATCCACACTTCTGTAGTTGTTCGGTATTTGTGAACTACTTTGAGGTCAGCACTGAATGCTGTCACTTCACTGCCGGCTAAAGAATCTAGACTTTCGTTAAGAAGTTTGATGTGCTAATATCATAACATATGTTTACTGGCAAAGATTGTTTCACATTCGAGAATAAAATTTAGCTTAAGTTAGAGTTCCAAAATATCTTCAAGTCCCTTTTTCTTTGTTGTAACTTGTTTCAACACTTTGCCGAAAGATCAGATATAACATGACATAGAATTGAAGATTATTGAAGTGATTTTTATTTTGCCCAAGCTAGTTATAATATGAAACTTTTGGTCTCTGCATTGCAATTGTCAGGGTTTAATACTTGTAGCAATTGATTAAAGAGCAGAAATCTATGTTTGTGGGTGATCATTTAACTTGGCTTTTAAAGTCAATTCTCTTCTGCCAAACAGAATATTCCTTTATAATAAAGATGGGAATCCAAACAAGCGGAATGTACATAACGAGACTGCTTTACATTTGTTGTGTATGGGACCACATATCATGCTACCTGAAACAGCTCTGCAGCCCCGCCTTACACGACCCAATGAGGATGATGGCAAGAGAGCTGAATGTCTTCAGTTGATTCTTAAGTGGAAGGGTGCAAGGCTAGATCAAGGCGAGTTCGAGAAGGCCGAAAGCAATGCCACTGATAATAAAAAGTTCACACCTTTGCACTATGCTGCTGCCTCAGGGATGAAAACTTGCGTAGAGGTAATTTCCAGAACATGGTTTCAATAATTCCCAGTTTGAACACATGCATTTTATAAATTGAGAGATTATATATTCCAGAACCTATTGCTGATTTTTATTTTGTTTTCTTTAGTGAAACAGTGAAATCAACTCTTAAGTAGACATTTCAGGTTTCAAATGTGACATTTTTTTAAAAAAATAATACCAGGTAAATTTGTAGAAAAGTCATAACAATCATTTGTGTATTTTTTGATTTTTTTTGTACATATAATATTTTGACTCAGTTTGTTTTGCTGAAATTTGAACATATGAAGCATGAAAAAACATGATTTAAATACAAATTGGTGGTTCAGTACAGTTGGGGAAACAGACTGAATTCTCTTCATTTTTAGTGTTGCAGTCTTTGTTCTTACTACTTTGAGGAAACATTAAATAAGTAGCAGATATTTGCTTGTTAAAAAAAACAACAAAACTTAGAATCACCACAGTTTTACAGGATAATTGTGTCACATCGTGTTACTTTCCTGGGCAGCAGAGATCTTGTAGTGATTGCCTAAGTACTCCCATTTGCAATCAAAGTTATGTGGTCTGCTGAACCCAACTCTGAGATTGAGGCAAATTCAGTAAGACATTGAAGTATGGCTGAAATGTTTGCTATGTGCTATATAATTCAAACACATCCTTTAGAATTATTTCAGTGGTTGCCTTTGAAATCAAAGCAGTGTTTGACTGAGTAAGGCACTAAGATGACCAAATAAAACTGAAGTCAGTGTGGGAATGTATGCTTTTCACTAATTGTGGTTGTACGTTGCTCACAAGTTGGTTGACCACAGCCGGAGTTAATTGTTGCTGGAGTTTCTTGGGGACCAACTTCATCAATGAAATTCATTCCATTAAGAAATCAGATGATGGCCATAAATAATTCCACAATGTTGAGTTCTAATCTGTGATTAGACAATTAATAAAGTCCTAAGCAACATTTAGGCATGAGCTAATTCATAGCAAGTAACAAATATGACAGGAATGCAAAGCAATGACCACTTAACAAGAAGCGGTCTCTCTTTGCAGTCAACAAGATGAGCATTATTAGCACTACCATCAAAACCTTGGGTTTTATTAGTGGCCACGTTTGTTCATGGTAATGATGTAGACAATCAAATCCATAAAGATATATTGACATGTTATTTTTCCTTAATCTAAATATCATCAGTAGAAAGAACTTCTTTCTTAGTGACAGTCGAGAGTGCTGTTGTCTAATAGTTCAACTGTTATACTGAGATTCACTTAAAATATCACTCTTTTGTGACTTGCATTTACAATGTCTGAACTTAATGACAATGTTGAAATGTAGACAAAAAGATTTAGCTTTGTAACTTTTCTTTGATTTCAGCTTTTAGTTAAGTATGATGCAGATCTGTTTGCAGAAAATGAAAACCGAGACACTCCCTGTGACTGTGCGGAGAAACAGCATCACAAGGATCTTGCTCTCAATCTTGAGTCGCGTATGGTATTTTCACGAGATCCAGAAGCTGAAGAAGTGGAAGCAGAGTATGCAGCTTTGGACAGAAGAGAGGTACAACAAGTCATTTTTACAGCTGTTTTGATGCTTGTAGTACTGAATAAATGAACTCCATGCAGTCATAGAGATGTACAGCACTATAACAACCCCTTCGGTCCAACTTGTCCATGCCGAACAGATATCCTAAATGAATCTAGTCCCATTTGCCAGCACTTAACTCATATCCCTCTAAATCCTTCCTATTCTTATACCCATCATTTTAAATATTATAATTGTACCAGTCGCCATCACTTGTCTGGCAGGTCATTCCACACACACACACATCACCCTCTGCATGAAAAAGTTGCCCCTTAGATCCCTTTTATATCTTCCCCTCTCATCCTAAACCTGTGCCCTCTAGTTCTGGACTCCCCCACCCCAGGGAAAAGACTTTGCCTATTTACCCTATCCATGCCCCACATAATTTTGTAAACCTCTATAAGGTCACCCCTCAGACTCCGCTCCAGGGAAAACAGCCCCAGCTGATTCAGCCTCCCATTAGCTCAAACGTTCCAACCCTGGCAACATGCTTCAAAATCTTTTCTCAGCCGTTTCAAGTTTCACAACGTCCTATAGGAGGGAGACCAGAATTGCACACAGTATTCCAGTTGTATTCTCAAGCTAAATATCCATTTTGGTTTGTTTCCAATCATGCTGAGACAAATGGAATTTAACCACCAACACAAATCAACTTCAGACTAAAGATAAAAATGTTTCAGGGACTGTTGAGACCAGCATTATTTTAGTTTTCTTTTTCTCATTTTTGGTTTACAAATGGAGTTGCAGTTGAGAATCGAGGTTTAAACTTCAATCAATACCTTGTCTTTTCTAACAAGAGAGAAAAAGAGGTATTTTTAAAAAGACCATGTTGCTGCTTGGAAAGACAATGCAGATTCTTTACTTGTCTAAGAACACTGCAAATGATTTGGCAGCGAAATGGTATGTTCACGGATTGGCTGCTGGTTCATGGGGGAATTGGTCAATCGATGGAGGACTGTTGGTGGGTAGCCAAACAGAGAAAAGCACACTGAGCGGTTCTGGTTGGAGTTTGGCCAAGAGGCAGTTTTGCTTTCAAAGCTGTGGCCTGGCACATTGATTTTATTTTTGGTTTTGTTCTCTTATAGTTATTTTCTAGTTATCAGATTGTTGACAATTCTAAAATAATCCCAGTTATAAGAAATAAGTATAAGGTCAGTAAGACCTGTTTGCATTGACTGGTGACTTTGGAATTTAAGCGAGATTTACCTTCCAATGTCTGTCATACAACTTGGGGTCACAGAATTTCACAGAGGTCTGGTATTCATCGTTGAAACGGTTATCGAATTGGCAAATTACAATCATCTTATTTTCTTCTTAATGTTTCCCTTAACTGTTTGTATCGATGTGCAAGTTGGAGTTTATATTCGAAGATGATTAGACTTGAACTGTAGATATTTATTAATTAATTAATTGCCTTGTAGCTAGCATGTGTTCTGCTAAAGTAACATTCTTAATCAGTTCATTTTTGTTTAAGTTTCAAACTTTGTGTTCGAGGTCTTTGATTTGTCAAGTTTAGTTAGAACAATTGAGCAATTTTGGGGGTCAATTATTTTTTAATTTCACTATGTTGCAAATCCAGTGATGGAGAGCCTAGTTTGGTTTGGCCTGCTATTTATGTGTGGTAACAGGTTAAAAGAACTAGGTTGAACAAGAGTGCATGAGGATCTGAAAAAAAGAGGTTGGAGAGCAGAACTGTTTATGAAATGGTTTTGATTGTACACACTTGATGAATGATGAGAAAAATGATGTTGGATGGACCAGAGCTCAAAGATAAATCCTTTGAGAGTCTGTTAGGATCTGATGTTGCAGAGCTTCATAACAAACAAGACCATTGCAGGACTATAAACTCCCTAGGTTTAAGAGTGGTAAGGAGACTAGAAGCCAACATGAATCAATGTAGGTACTGTGCTGAAATGATGTGGGTTGCAAATGCAGGTTTGATATTTGGGAATGTAATGAGAACAGGATGAAGGCTGGGTTGGGTTTGGACAGGACATGGGGAAGATGTGAGAGAAGTTAGAGAATGATGCTTAGTTTTGCTTAGGATAAGCAGGAGCTGGGCCACTCAACCTTTTGAGTCTGCATTGCCATTTTTGGTCATGGTTACCTTATACTTCAATGCCATGTTCCTGAGCTTTTCTGTTATTTTTGATGTCATGAGTAATGGGAAATCAATCTTGAATGTAATAGTTAAGCTTCCATAGCCTGCTTGGGTAGGGAAATACAAATATTCATGACTCTTTTAACGAAAGAATTTTTATTTTCATTGCAGTAATAAAAGCCTTTCCTATTATGTTGAAATTGTCCCCTGGTTCTGTACCCTGCTGCTTAGAGAAATATCCTTTCTGCATCTGCTGTGTCTATCACTTGAACAATTTTGTACATTTCAGTGAAATAGCTTTTTATTCTTTTAAAGTTGAGAATACAGGCCAAACATCCTTAATCTCTCTTAAGTCAGTCTCATCATCCCAGTGAACCTCCACTGAATTTCTTCCATGATAAGTATCTCTCTTCTTTGTCAAAGGAGACCAGCACTATGCTGTACTTCCAATAATATATAAGTGAAGCAAGAACACTTTGCTCCTGTACTTTCACTCTCTTGAAGTAAAGACTAATGTAGCATTTGCCTTTTAAATTGCTTGTTATGCCTTTATGCTAGCTTACAATTATTTATGAACAAGGATTCCTAAGTCCATATGGAGATCAGTTTCCAACATTTGGTCATTCAAGAAATACTTTGCACATTTGGGAATGTTGATTTAAAAAGAGACTGGATGATGTACAAAGAGATCTGGATTCCCTTATACATCAGTTGGTTGAGAATAATAGTGCAGTTACAGTAAGCAGTTAGAAAATCAAATGATATATTGGCTTTCATTGCAAGAAGATAAGAGTACAGGAGCAAAGATGTCATGTTGCAGCTGTGTGGGACCTTGATGAGATGATGTTTGATGTACTGTGTTAGATTTAGTCACATGACCAAATAAAAGAACACTGCCATAGGGGGATTCATTGGATTGATTGTTGGAAAGGCAGGTATTGTCGTTATCAAGGGAGATTGGGTCAATGAGGCTTCTACTTGATGGAGGTTCGAGGAAGAAGATGGAATCTCATTGACAAGTCTAAAATTCTGACAAGCCTGAATGCAAAGATGATGTTCCCTCTAACTACAATATCAAGTACAAAGGTTCACAGTCTCGGCGCAGAGATAGACAGTTTAGGACTGAGAGGAGAGTGGTGAAGCTGTGAGCTTCTCTATTCTAATGCAGTGTTAGCCAAGTCACTGAATACACTCAAGAAGAAAGTATATTTCCAGATGCTAAACATGTCAAGTGATATGATGCAAGCGCAGTATGGCTTTGAGTGGTAGTACATAGAGGATCAATCAGGATTATTTTGAATGACAGCACTGGCTCAAAAGGCTGAATGGCTGACATTTCCTTTTATTTTTATGATTCTATATCACAGCCAAACAGTCTTGGAATGCCAATTAATCCGAAATCTGCTTTCTGTCAGTTGATAAAACTTCAATCCATACTAGCATATTACCTCCCGTACTTCAGTTTTGTTTACCAATCTGTATAGGAGTTTATCAAATCTTCTGAAAATCTAAACACAATTAATGGTTTGTCCACTTGTCAACTGGTCTAGTAAATCACTCTAAACTCAACTTCATTAAAAGGGTGGCACAGTGACTCAGTAGTTAGCCCTGTCACCTCACAATGCCAGGGGCCCTGGTTTGGGTGACTCTGTGTGGAGTTTGCACATTCTGCCATCTACGTGAGTTTCCTCCCATAGCCCAACGATGTGCGAGTTAGATAGATTGGCAGTGCTAATTGTCCATAGTGTCCAGGGATGTATAAATTGTATGGACTGGCCATCGTAAATGCAGGGTTACAAAAATAGGGTAACAGGAGGTTTTGTCTGTGTGGGTGCTCTTCGGAGGGTTGGTGTGGACATGATGGGATGAATGGCTTGCTTCCACACTGTAGGGATTCTGTGAAAATAAAATGTCTATCAGATTTCCCAATCATAAATCACTCTGTTCAACCAGTTCTTTTCTACATATTCAGTAGTCAAATCAAACAACAATCTGAGGGTGGAGAACAGGAAGCTCCTCGGGGATGGGGTGCAGTGTCTGTGCTGGGGCCTCAAAGTTTTACAATTTACATAATTGACTTTAATAAGTAGAGTGGAGCGAAGCATTAGGAACTAAGTTCAGACATCACAAAGAGAGATCGGTAAGGCATTGTGAGAAACATGTAAGGAGTTGGTAGACAGTTATGGATAAGTTGATTTGAGTCAGCATGTCGGACAAAATTTGGGAAAATGTGATGTTATTCACTTTGATAAGAAGAAAAAAGCAATTTGTAGAAATAGAGGATGGCTGTGGAATTCGAAGATGCAGAAGAATCTAGGTGTTTAAGTATATTGGTCAGAAATGTTAGCATTCAGTTACAGTTGGGAGAAGACTAATTACAATCATATTAATCATGAACTGGAGAAATTAGAAACTGGGATACAATGATATGGATGAAAATGTCGGTGCTTTGATTAGAAAGATTGCAGATGATACAAAAAATGGAGGAGTTGTGGATAGTGAGGAAGGTTGTCAAAGGATGCAGCATAATGTAGATGCAACGCACTGCAGTACACCAGAACTGCAAAAAGAGGAAGAAGAACACCTATGCAAGGTATTCACCAAAAACGGATACCCGCGCAATTTCATCAACAGATGCCTAAGGGAAAGACAACGGAACGAGGACATGCTGCACCCCAAAGGACTAGCCACACTACCATACATCAAGAGCATTTCTGAACTGACAGCCAGACTGCTGTGACCACTAGGACTCATAACAGCACACAAACCAACAGCCACGCTCAGACAACAACTCACCAGGACAAAGGACCCGATACCCAACATGAGCAAAACCAACGTAGTGTACAAAATCCCATGCAAGGATTGCATAAAACACTACATAGGACAAACAGGAAGGCAGCTAACAATCCGCATCCACGAACGCCAACTAGCCACGAAACGACACGATCAGCTATCCTTAGTAGCCACACACACAGATGACAAACAACATGAATTCGACTGGGACAACACTACCATTATAGAGCAAGCCAAACAGAGAACAGCCAGGGAATTCCTAGAGGCATGGCACTCATCCACTGATTCTATCAACAAACACATCGACCTGGACCCAATATACCGGCCACTGCAGCGGACAGCAACTGACAACAGGAAGCGGCAGAGACAAGCCACTATAAATGCTGGAGGAAACATCACAGAAGCGCTTCACAGGAGGCTCCCAAGCACTGAGGATATCACCTAGAAAGGGACGAAACGTTTGCAACAAAAACTCCCAGCTTGGCAAACGGAACCACAACATAATGTAGATAAGTTGGAAATTTGGGCCAAGAAATGGCAGATGAAGTTTAATGTGGGCAAGTACAAAGTGATGTGTTTCAGTTGGTCAAACTTGAAAACATATATTTGTAAATGGCAGAACCCTTAGGAACTTTAATAACAAGTCCTTAGCTCCCTGAAAGTGGTATTAAAAGTGGCTAAGATTGTGAACAAGGCATATGGCATGCTTGTCTTCATTAGTTGGGGCATTGAGTATAAAAGTTGGCAAGACATATTGCAGCTGTATAAATTTTATTTTTTTTTGTAGATATTTTTATTGAAATTTAACATTTTTGCAAATTTACAAAAATAAACAAAACTCTCAAATACAAACATTGATGTACAATTAAATCATATATACAATAGTCATAATTTAACAAAGAAAAGAGAAAGAAAGAAAACAAGAAAAGAAACGAAAAAAGAAAAAAAAACTCAACTTTCTACTAATCTAACCTATAACTAACCAGAGTGTATACCTAAGTCTCTTACATGCTCGGAATGTATAAACATCAAATATAATAAAACCCGTATTCGCGCAGGATTCCTCTCCCAAGGGGCCCCGGAGCAGCCCGGTCTGAAATCTTCACTAAATAAAACCCCTTGTTAGGATAGCCGAAATATCTGCATTTATATAATTCAAAAAGGGCTGCCATATTTTATAAAATAATTCAGTCTTTCGGTGCACCATATTTGTGAGGAAGTCAAGGGGGATATATTCCATAATTAATCTGTGCCAATTTGAAAGTCCAGGGGGGCCCTCAGCCACCCAGTTCACCAAAATATTTTTCCTTGCACAGAAAGAGAGAATAGAAAATAGTCTCTTCCCATGCATATCCAGAGATGAGAGGTTCGAAAAGCCCAAAAGGAGAGATACAGGGTCCACCCTAATTTCCGTTCCTAAAATTTCTGTCAGGGTATTTGCCACTTTAGTCCAGTATCTGCGGATTTTCTGACAAGTCCACAGACAATGTGCAAGAGTACCCACCTCTATTTTGCATTTGGGACACATTGGAGATGCTCCTGCCTTAAATTTTGCCAGTCGAGCCGGAGCTATATGGGCCCTATGAAGTATCTTTAGTTGGATAGCCTGAGTTCTGTTACAGATAGCAATTCTTCTAGCATTTTCCCAAATGTCATTCCACATATCCTCAGAGATTTCTAGCCCCAAGTCCTGCTCCCATGTTTTAAGCAGGTCATCCATGTCTCCTGAGACTCCATCATGTAGCAAATGGTATATAGTACTAACGGAGGATGCCCCCGCTGGTCGTAAGACATTACGTTCTCTGTCTGATTTATAAAGACTATCTATTAATGTAGTCTTCCTTTGTATATAATCTCGAACTTGGAAGTATCGAAAGAGATCCCCATTAGGTATTCCGAATTTCAGACGCAGCTGCTCAAAGGACATCGGGATCCCATCTTTAAATAGGTCCCCTAAGCATAAGATGCCCCTGGATCTCCAGAGTTTAAAGGTGGCATCTGTAATCCCCGGTTGGAATCCCCATGCGCCTACTATTGGTGCATGGGGGGATGTTTTATGTGAGTTACCCTCATTTTGCCGCATTATATTCCAGGCCTTAATTGTGTTTAATATTATGGGATTTTTACAGTGGTCTGTAATGATTTTCCTCTTATCTGAAAATAAAAGGTTAATAAGTGGGTATTTTACTTGGGAGGCTTCGATATCCAGCCAAATTGATTGTGGATCAGATGAAACCCAATCAGCTATGTAACTTAGTAGGGAGCTTAACTGATATTTTCTAAAGTCTGGGAAGTCCAGTCCTCCCCTTGCCTGTGGAAGCTGTAGCTTCTTCAGCTTAATAAGGGGCCGTCTATGGTTCCAAATAAAGGAGCCCAACCAGCCATATAATTTACGTAGGGCTAGCCTTGGCAGCATCAGCGGGAGCATTCTCATAGGATATAAGAGACGGGGCAGAACATTCATTTTAATTAATGCTATTCTCCCTAGCCAGGAAATCGGAAGGTCTCTCCATCGCTGGAGGTCCTGCCTTATCCTTTCCATTAATTGTACAAAATTAGCCCTATACAGCTGATCAAATACTGGCGTGATAAAAATACCTAAATATAAGAAGCCCTCCAGGGACCAACGGAAGGGAAAAGGGGATCCGTCCATTAAGTGGGGTATCATAGCCAGACCACCCATTGGCATGGCTTCCGATTTTGAAAAATTAATTTTATAACCTGAGAATGCACTAAATGTATTAATAACTTGAATTAGACGAGGCACTGACATTAAAGGATTACTGAGGAATAAGAGAACGTCATCTGCATAGAGGGTAATTTTGTGTTTACCTGTACCAATCCTCGGGGCCATTATATTAGGATCAGTCCGGATGGCTTCTGCTAATGGTTCAATTATCAGTGTAAACAACAATGGTGAGAGAGGACATCCTTGACGGCAGCCCCTACCCACACTGAAGCCATCCGATCTTAACCCATTAGTAATAACAGCTGCTTTGGGGTCATTATACAATGTTGAAACCCATTTGGTAAACACCTGTCCAACGCCAAACCTTTCCAATGTATAAAATAAATATGACCATTCAACCCTATCAAATGCCTTTTCCGCATCCAATGAAATTACTACTCCTGGTATCTTTCCCTGATGACAGGCTTGGATCATATTCAAGACCCTTCTGATATTATTGGATGATCTGCGGCCCTTAATAAATCCCGTCTGGTCCTCCTTTATAATATATGGCAGTACCCTTTCTAGTCTGTATAAATTTTAATTAGGTCACATTTGGAATATTGTATGCAGTTCTGGTGGCAACATCAGGAAGGATGTGGAGACTTTAGGGTGAGTGTAAAAGAAGTTTACCAGGTTGTTGTCTAGATTGGAGCTGTAAAGAGAGGTTGGACAAACTTGGATTGTTTTCACTCGAACATTGGAGGCTGAGAGCTGACCTGATAGAAGTTTATAAAATTATGAGGAGCACGGACAGGAAAGATAGTTGAAGTTTTATCCCTCAGAGTAGGAATGTCAAATACTGGAGGTATAGGTTTAAGATGGGCGAGGGAAAGGTTAAACGAGATGTGCAAGGAAAATATTTTTTCACACAGGCTGGGGCTTGCCTGGAACATGCTGCCAGGGGAGCTGGCAGAAATGGGTAAAAGCACATTCAAGAGGCATTCAGACAGATTCAGAAGCAAGCAGAGAATACAAGGTTAAGAGCCATGTGCAGGCAGATGGAATTGGCTTAGAATGGCAACATGTTCAGCACAAACATGGTGGCCCAAAGGGCTTGTCCTGTGCTAATTTATATAATTGGTGAGAACGCAATATTGAGCACATTCATGACTCCTAGATACTGAAGCAGTCCATGTTCAAATGCATCAAGATCTGGACAATAGCTAGACTTGCTCTGACAAATAGTAAGTAACAAGTCACAAGTGCTAGGCAATGACCATTTCGAACAAAGAGAATCTAGCCCTCATTCATTGACGTTCAAAGATGTAACTATTACCCCTCTATCAACTTTCTGAGGGTTGATAGTCACTAGAAACTGAACTGGACCGGCCATAAGAATACAGTGGCTTCAAACGAGGCTTTGAATCTTGCAGTGAGTAATTCAACTCCTGACTCCCAAAAGGTGTCCACCATCTGCAAAGCACAAGTCAGGAATGTAAAGAATGGAATACTTAGAGTAATAGAGATGTACAGCATGGAAACAGACCCTTCGGTCCAACTCGTCCATGCCAATCAGATATCCCAACCAATCTAGTCCCACCTGACAGCACACAGCCCATATCCCTCCAAACCCTTCCTATTCATATACCCATCCAGATGCCTCTTAAATGTTGCAATTGTACCAGCCTCCACCACTTCCTCTGGCAGCTCATTCCACACACGTACCAGCCTCTCTTTGAAAACATTGCCCCTTCAGTCTCTTTTATATCTTTCCCCTCTCACCCTAAACCTATGCCCTCTAGTTCTGGACTCCCCCACCCCAGGGAAAAGACTTTGCCTATTTACCCTCTCCATGCCCCTCATAATTTTGTAAACCTCTATAAGGTCACTCCTCAGCCACTGATACTCCAGGGAAAACAGCCCCTGTATGTTCAGCCTTTACAGTTCAAACCCTCCAACCCTGGCAACATTCTTGTAAATCTTTTCTGAACCCTTTCAAATTTCACAACATCTTTCCGATTGGAAGGAGACCAGAATTGCACGCAATACTCTAACAGTGGCCTAACCAATGTCCTGTACAGCCACAACATGACCTCCCAACTCCTGTACTCAATACTCTGACCAATAAAGGAAAGCATACCAAACGCCGCCTTCACTATCCTATCTACCTGTGACTCCACTTTCAAGGAGCTATGAAGCTGTACTCCAAGGTCTCTTTGTTCAGCAACACTCCCTAGGACCTTACCATTAAGTGTACAAGTCCTAAGATTTGCTTTTCCAAAATGCTGCACCTTGCATTAATCTGAATTAAACTCCAACTCCCACTTCTCAGCACATTGGACAACCTGGTCAAGATCCTGGTGTAATCTGAGGTAACCTTCTTCGCTGTCCACTACACCTCCAATTTTGGTGTCATCTGCAAACTTATTAACAGTACCTCTTATGCTCACATCCAAATCATTTATGTAAATGACAAAAAGTAGAGGACCCAACACTGATCCTTGTGGCACTCCACTGGTCACAGGCCTCCAGTCTGAAAAACAACCCTCCACCACCACCCTATGTCTTCTATCTTGAGCCAGTTCTGTGTCCAAATGGATAGTTTTCCCTGTATTCCATGAGATCTAACCTTATTAACCAGTCTCCCATGGGGAACCTTGTCGAACGCCTTAACTGAAGTCCATATAGATCACATCTCCTGCTCTGCCATCATCTATCCTCTTTGTTACTTCCTCAAAAAACATTATCAAGTTTTTGAGACATGATTTCCCATATACAAAGCCATGTTGACTATCCCTAATCAGTCCTTGCCTTTCCAAATACATGTACATCCTGTCCCTCGGGATTCCCACCACCGACATCAGGCTTATTGGTCTATCGGTCCCTGGCTTGTCCATACTACCCTTCTTAAACAGTGGCACCACGTTAACCAACCTTCAGCCTTCCAGCCCCTCACCTGTCACTATTGATGCTACAAATATCTCAGTAAGCGGCCCAGCAATCATTTCTCACTTCCCACAGAGTTCTCGGGTACACCTGATCAGGTCCTAGGGATTTACCCACCCTTACCCGTTTCAAGACATCCTGCACTTCCTCCTCTGTAATGTGGACATTTTGCAAGATGTCACCATCTATTTCCCTACAGTCTATATCTTCTATATCCTTTTCCACACTAAATACCGATGCAAAATACTCGTTTAGTATCTCCCCCATTTTCTGTGGTTCCACACAAAAGCCGCCTTGCTGATTTTTGAGGGGCCCTAATCTCTCCCTAGTTACTCTTTTGTCCTTAATATATTTGTAAAAACTCTTTGGATTCTCCTTAATTCTATTTGCCAAAGCTGCCTCATGTCCCCTTTTTGCCCTCCTGATTTCCCTCTTACGTATACTCCTACTTCCTTTACACTCTTCTAAGGTTTCAGTCTATCTATCCTGTCTGTACCTTACATATGCTTCCTTCTTTTTCTTAACCAAACCCTCAATTTCTTTAGTCATCCAGCATTCCCTATACCTACCAGCCTTTCCTTTCACCCTGGCAGGAATGTACTTTCTCTGGATTCTCGTTATCTCATTTCTGAAGGGTTCCCATTTTCCAGCCGTCCCTTTACCTGCGAACACCTGCCTCCAATCAGCTTTCGAAGGTTCTTGCCTAATCCCATCAAATTGGCCTTTCTCCAATTTAGAACTTCAACTTTTAGATCTGGTCTATCCTTTTCTCAGCCATGCATTCATTGTTCTATCTTCCTATTCCTATTGCTATTTTAAATCTAATAGAATTATGGTTACTGGCCCCAAAGTGCTCCCCCACTGACACCTCAATTACCTGCCCTGCCTTATTTCCCAAGAGTAGGTCAAGTTTTGCACCTTCTCTAGTAGTTACATCTACCTTGCAAAATATCCAGATTACAGAGGAGGAAGTGCTGGATGTCTTGAAACGGGTAAAGGTGGATAACTCCCCAGGACCTGATCAGGTGTACCCGAGAACTCTGTGGGAAGTGAGAAATGATTGCTGGGCCGCTTGCTGAGATATCTGTATCATCAATAGTGACAGGTGAGGGGCCGTAAGGCTGAAGGTTGGTTAACGTGGTGCCACTGTTTAAGAAGAGTGGTATGGAAAATTTTCTTGTACACACTTAACAAATTCTTCTCCATCTATACCCTTAAAACTATGGCCATCCCAGTCTATGTTTGGAAAGTTAAAAATCCCCTACCATAACCACCCTATTATTCTTACAGATAGCTGAGATCTCCTGATAAGTTTGTTTCTCAATTTCCCTCTATTAGGAGGTCTATAATACAATCCCAATAAAGTGATCATCCCTTTCTTATTTCTCAGTTACACGCAAATCACTTCCCTTGGTGCATTTCTGGGAATATCCTCCCTCAGCACAGCTGTAATGCTATCCTTTATCAAAAATGCCACTGCCCCTCCTTTCTTGCCTCCCTTTCTATTCTTCCTGTAGCATTTGTATCCTGGAACATTAAGCTGCCAGTCCTGCCCATCCCTGAGCCATGTTTCTGTAATTGCTATGATATCCCAGTCCTATGTTCCTAACCATGCCCTGAGTTCATCTGCCTTCCCTGTTAGGCCCCTTGCATTAAAATAAATGGAGTTTAATTTATTGGTCCTACCTTGTCCCTGCCTGCCCTGAATGTTTGACTCGCTTCTGTTCTCAACTGTACCAGTCTCAGATTGACCTCTTTCCTCAGTAACCCCCAGGGTCCCACCACCACTCTAACCCCCCCCCTTAACTAGTTGAAATCCTCCCTAGCTCTTAACAAATTTCCCTGCCAGTATATTAGTCCCCTTCCAATTTAGGTGCAATCTGTCCTTCTTGTGCAGGTCACTTCTATCCCAAAAGAGATTCCAATGATCCAAAAATGTGACTCCTTCTCCCACACGCCAGCTCCTCAGCCGTGTATTCATCTGTTCTATCCTCCTGTTCCTGCCCTCACTAGCTCGTAGTACCGGCAGTAATCCAAACATTACTTCTCTCGAGGAACTTTTTTTTTAAATTCCTGCCTAAATCTCTCTAATTGCCCTTCAGAATTTCAACCTTTTCCCTTCCTGCATCATTGGTTCCAATGTGGACAATGGTCTCATGCTGGCCCCTCTCCCCCGTGAGAACATTCTGCACCCTCTCTGAGATGTTCTTGATCCTGGCACCAGGGAAGCAACACACCATTCTGATTTTTCGCTACTGGCCACAGAAATGTCTGTCTGTACCTTGGACTAGAGAATCCCTAACATAATTGATCTCTTGGAACCTGACGCATCCCTCGTTGCATTATAGCCAGATGGCTGTTTGTGCTACGTATCCCTGAGAATCCATCACCCCCTACATTTTCCAAAACAACATACCTGTTTGAAATGGGTATAGCCACAAAAGACACCTGCACTAGCTTCCTACCTCTCTTACCTTTCCTGTAGTTAACTCATCTATGTGACTGTATCTGGGAATTCTCCCCCTTCCTATAACTGCCCTCTATCACATACTGTTGCTGTTGCAAATTCCCCATTGCTTCTAACTGTCTCTCCAACCGATCCATTCGATCTGGTAAGATTCACAACCAACAGCATTTGTTCCAGATATAATCCGCAGTAACCCTTAAACTCTCTTTTAACTCTCACATCTGAAAAGAAGAACATTTCACTCTACTAAAGGCCATTTTTGCTTCTTCACAATCTACAGACCCAGAAAATAATACTGTCTTTTTCCTCTACAAACACTGACCCAGGTTAAATTAATAGCTATGGCTTAAATTTTAAGTTTAATCAAGAGACATATCTCCACACACACACACAATCAAGAAAGATTCCACTCTACTGCAGACTTTCTGTAAGCCACTTAAAACAATACACTTATCTGATTCTGTGCTATGAACTTTGCCCAAACAGTTCCTCCAAGATCAGTTGTGAATTTCATTGTTTGTTAATTTTCCCAGACGCACTCCGATGTCCAGCAATACATGAATTCAAACAGCAAAGGCATTGTCAGTTTCTTTCTTTCTTTCTCTCTCTCGCTCTCTCTCTCCCCTGCACTGACCTCACCATGTGCTTCCTTTGTCCTGAACAAGATATATTGAACTTGAAATGTTAACTCTGTTTCTGTCTCCACACTTACTGCCAGACTTGCTGAGTTTCTCCTCCACATTTTTTTTTAAATTTCAGGTTTCTGGTGTCTACATTATTTTGCTTTTAATGAAATTGAATGCTCCCCACTTGCTTAGATGAGTGCAGATTCAAGAGCACTCGAGACACTCAAACACCATGCGTCCATCTGTGAACATTCACTCTCTCCACCACTGATGCACAACAGCAACAGCGTGATCCATGTACAAGGTGTAGTGCTGATGTTTATCAAAGCTTCTCAGCACCTCCAAGCCCGCACATTTTATCATCTAGAAGATCAAAGACAACAGATACATGGTAGTATCACCACCAATTCACTCAACATCCTGACTTGGAAATATATCATCATTCCGTCACTGTTACTGAATACAAAATCCTTGTATTCCCTCCCGAACAACATTGTGGGTTTACCTGCACCAAATGGACTCCAACAGTTCAAGAATGCAGTTCGCTCCGATTTTTAAGAGTAATTAAGAATCGGCAATATATACTGCCCAGTCGGAAAACCCCATATCCATTTAATGATTTTTTTTTAACTGAGAATGTTGTAACACATTGGAGCTCTCTGCCTTAGAAGGTAGTAGAAGCAGGTCATCGAATACTTTCAAGACAGAGACAGCTCTATTTTTCAGATATTGGAATCCAAGGTTATCAATTTGAAGAGAATCTGGATTTGGAATTTGAAATACAAAATAGATCAACCATGATATTAGTCAATGTCAGAGAGACTTGAGGAACCAAATGACCTACTTGTGCTCCAATATTATTTATTCTTCAGTGGTGACCACTGAACTGAAAGCCTCAATCTCATTTACATTTAATTCCATAAATCCACATTTCAATTCTGCATTGTCACCCTTTGATCTCCCAGGCAACTGGCTTTTCCTGCCTTACTATGCCCTCTGTCACCTCCTGGCTCAACTTCTCTAAAGGTCTCCTTGTCAACATTTGGAAGCTTCATTTTAAGAAAAGAAAAAGGTCCCTCTATATTGAGAACTCTGCAAGCCACAGCCTATCAAAAATACTCTTTGGCCCCTCAACATCAGTTTAGTTTTTACTGACCTATTCCAGGTCATCATTCCAATTTGAATCGTGGACATTTCATGCAGCTAAGTCTAGGTGATAGAGAAGGTAACTGGTTTTATTAAAGCAGCCATGATTATTGTTCAGTTTTAAACTGCTTTAGGTTAGCATTTTGACTTGTTCACTCCTATATACTGATCAGTTGTTCATCGTAGTTTCAACATTTGAGAGAAAACGTGAGTTTTGTGCAAGTAATCTCCATGTTTATAATAAACTTTACAACTGTAGGTTGAATGCACAAGATATTGTTAGAGGAGTTGAATGTTCAATGTCCCACTATTATCCAATTAATATGTTTTGGTACTTTCTTTCACTTTGAAGCCATATGAGGGCCTAAGGCCACAGGACCTAAGGAAGCTGAAGGATATGTTGATTGTGGAAACTGCAGACATGCTTCAAGCTCCACTTTTTACTGCAGAAGCACTGCTCCGAGCCCATGGTAATGTTATTAACTATTGGAGTAATCAATTAAATACACTGCAACAACTTTGTTGTCCACTTTACAATTCATTGTCCAAATTCAAGTTTTGTATTTGTTGATTACTAGATGCTAATTGAAATGTAGGTTTTCTTTTAAATATTTAGTTTCAAAGAACTGTCAAAAATGCTTGGTTTAACTTGAGTGCATGCAATCCTAATATTTTGAAGAACTCTGAAAGATGCACAACACAGATGAGCATGTTAGAAAGTCTGAATTTTGGTGGAACCCCTCGTCAGAGATGATTTAGGTCAGAGTATATTTTTCAGAGGGGCCATACTTTGTTTTCATCATCCACACAGTCAGTGAACAAACATACATCCCCTGAAACCTGTACAAGAGGGTCCCATGGAATGCAGAGACGGTATTGTAATTGATTGAAGAGTGACCCAATGAATTGGGAGTTGGGGATTCTTGTGAAACATATTGATAGAGAAGATAATGGGAAGATGTGATAGCTAATGGTTCCCAACAGAAATTAGCAGAAATAATGAAAAATTGGTTATTGAACATGAAGTCTGGTGGGGTGGAAGATAGGGCGCACATGATCCCTGTTCTAGTTTTGGGAATGGGGAAAAAGTGGGACCAAAAATGTGGGAAATGTGTTGGGTATTATTAAGTGCTTATTGGAATATGTGCTTTCGGGAAGTTGAGTAGAAGGAGGTGTAATCAAAGTAATTTTGGGAATCAGTGGGTAAACCATGCAAGTTGATCAATAGCCTATCTGCAGAAACTGAAATAGAGATGGAAAGATTAATGTAGACCATCTGAAAATCAGAAGATTGCTTCAAGTTGGAAGAAAAATTGAAATTCTCCCAGTTAAAGCTAAAACAAGAAATGGCACTGATATGCAGATATCAATGGACTGGGAAAAAGAGGTAATGGTGGGGATCAGTGTGGGAATGAAAATTAAGAAAGTTCGATGTAACTCAAGAAACAGAAGATATATCTAGAGCTGATTAGATTCCCAAAACAGAATTTATTTATTTAGAGCATGTGTCTGAGGTTTAGTGTGAAGTTCAGCCAAGCTGTATGACATTGAACGGTAATGTTTGGGCCTAGGCCAAAGGGGTTGTAATGTAAAGGGGACTGGATGTTCATTGTGAAAAAGAGAGAGTTCGGATGAGGAATTTCTTCAAGTTGTGGAGGACAATGGGAGAGCTGTGGATGTTGGCAGAAATAAACTGGACAAGGAAGAAAAATAAATTTGAGATGGTAAGAAACGTGTCAACAATTGGCTGAAACTGGAAACTTGATCTGAAACATGACTCCTGTTCCTGTCTCCACGAAGATTGCCTGAGCTACTGAACATTTCCAAAAGTTTTTATTTCAGATTTTCAGCATTCGAAGTATTTTCTGCCTGATAATAAGGCCTTATTTCTAGCCCATATTGTCTTTAAAACTGTTAACTTTCAGTCCTTTCTCGACACATTTTTCTTTGTCTTTACCTCTGCCTTTCCAACATCTTCCATTGCTCAAAACAAGATCAGAGTTTGCTACACTTTTTTTCCTGTTTGTGATGTAGTGATAAAATTCTTTTTTCTTCCTCGTACTTTCTCCTGCACATGACACATCCCTATGTTCTGGTGAGCATCTTTTGTAGCTCAGCTGCAAATGGAGCTCAGTGGGAAGAGTTGATTAATGCCTTTATTTTCCCCCAGTGCACTGCATTTGTAAACCTGACATGAAAATTCTGCCAATGAGCTATAGTAAAACCATAGTAATTTAAGACCAATTTAATGGTGCTAACTTTGTGTTTCCTCTTTCAATGTGTGTTTTCCTAGACTGGGATCGAGAAAAATTACTTGAAGCCTGGATGTTAGATCCTGAAGACTGTTGTCAGCGTTCAGGCATTCAAATGCCAATTCCACCACCTAGTGGATATAATGCATGGGACACTCTCCCCTCACCTCGAACCCCTCGCACCACCCGTTCCTCTGTCACATCTCCAGATGATATCAGCTTATCTCCAACTGATGAGGATGCACTTGTGGTATGTTGGTGATTTTACTGAGAAAATATTTGACTAATGGATCTTGTGCACACAGATTATAATAATAGTTTTAATTTGAAGATTTATACCAAGACACTAACATCATGTGGTTGAGTTGAATTTTTTATTTACCAAAGAATTTGCTTGATTGAACTGAATTTTAGTTATGTCACTTCAGTGCAACTCTTTTTGTTTCTGTAACCCATATGAATAATTTCTATTTCTCATAGTTTTCTGACCATCTTTCCCAGAATTGTTAGCTTTGAGAGTGATATTCTTCACATTCACATTCCTGCTTTAATCACTCTTAATCCTCTTGATTTTTGAAAATCTGTCTCTCTCATTCTTGAATATACATAACAACCTAGCCTTAACAACCCTCTGCATGAAAGAATTCCACAAGTTCCTCACTCTGAGAGAAGAAATTTTTGCTCATCTCTGTCTTCTTTGGGTGACCCTTTTATTTTGTGATTTAGCTCTCTGGTCCAAGACCCCCAAGGGAAAGCAATCTCTCTGCTATCTATCTTATCAAGTTCTCTAACAAGCTTTTATGTTTCACTAAAGTGTCCTGTCATTCTTCTAAACTCCAGTGAGCATAAACCCAAACTGCTCAACCTCTCCCCAAAAAACTGACCCTTCATTGCTGGAAGCAGCCTAATGAACCTTCTCTGCACTACCTCTAAGGCAGTATATAAAGAACAAAGAAAATTTCTGCTCAGGAACAGGTCTTTTGGCCCTCCAAGCCTGAGCTGATCCAGATCCTCTATCTAAACCTGTCACCTATTTTCTAAGGATCTGTATCCCTCTGATCCCAGCCCATTCATATATCTGACTTTGCCCATTCATGTATCTGACTAGGTATATCTTAAAAGATGCTATCGTGCCCGCCTCTACCACCTCCATTGGCAATGTGTTCCAGAAACCCACCACTCTCTGCATAAAGAACTTGCCACACATATTTCCCTTAAACTCCCCTCTCATTTTGAACTCGTGACCCCCAGTAATTGAGTCAGTCACTCTGGGAGAAAGCTTCTTGCTCTCCATCCTGTCTATACCGCTCAGTCAGGTCCCCCTCAACCTCCGTCTTTCTAATGTTTCCTTCAGTAAGGGCCACAGTTTTCACGCTGGATCTAGTATAGTTTGATGGACTTGTATTAACAAGACCTTTGCAGATTCCTGTCATCCTCACCATTTGCCTGTTTTTTTTCTTTCCTAGTAGAATGTTTAATTTCCCAGGCAATACCTTCAGAACATCTGGGAATTCTGTAGCTCCCATTTATATCGGAATAACTAGCCAACGGAAAATCTGAGCTAATATTCTCATGTGAATTTTGGGAATTTTTATAAACCTTTTGAATATTAACAGTCAAAAAAGAAATTTGAAAGCTCAGTTATCAACAGACAGGACTACAACACAAGACCTCATATTTTTAACACGCATTTCTTGACGTGTATAAAGAAAAATGAAAGAAAGCACTACTAATCTAATGCTATTACTTGCATAGACGATGCTATGAGCTCAGTTCTAAATTTTAATTCTCCTCCACCAACACCTCAAGAATTCCCTTATATTATGAAATCATAAATTTAATTCATTTTTTTCTGGGTCCAACATAGTAGGTATGCTACTTCCAACTGGCATTTACTTGAATTCTCCTTTATATGTAAGCTATTCCTTAGGTTACCTGTGAGATGTGGATTCTTTCATCACTTCTGATTCAGTGATTCTGCAATTCTCTTGACAGATCTTGATTATGACAGCTTCTTCAACTCCTGTCCTGGCTTTCATCATGTGTAGATTTTGTTTCCCCAGTCTGCACTCTGACACTTTACATCCTAACTATGCAAGTTGAATGCTTTCTGCCACAAGGCTTTGTGAATCAATAGCGATTTCTCCCACCAGTTATAAGCTAAAGAAAACCAAGTTGCCTTTCATCACAAAAACCAAACAGACTTGTGTCCAAGTTGGAAAAGCTTTTGAGAATTGCGATACTGGTTTGCAGTCTTGTTAAAATTGCTGTCTTTCTTTTACACAATTGTTTGCAGTAATTTATTTTTCCACAGTGTGGCATTTGCTTGTGCAGCATTTCTGTGTTTGAAGATCCTGTGGATGTGCCTTGTGGTCATGAATTTTGCCGAGGATGCTGGGAAGGGTAAGTATCATGCTGAAATTGAAACAATGGGAAAGTGCTATAAGTCAATCTACAGAAATCTTTTTTAGGGTACTTAACTCCTTTCCCACTTCTAATCCCATGTTGCAGTATTAAACATTATGCTTTCTATGCTGCAGATATCTTGGGAACCACTGTAGAAAATCATTTTTTTGCTTATTATATTTTGCTGTATGATGGGTTATATCTGATTGATGTCATTTTTACAGCTGAAGAGAAAATTGTTCTCTTGTAGTTGACACAGATATAACATTTAAAAATGATCAAATGAATGTTGTTCTAGCTAGACGGAATAGGATATTTCCAAACAGATCAGACTAATGCATTCAACCACAGGCATTCCAAGAAATAGGACTGTCCTTTGCCAATCATTGGCACAAACATTCAGCAGTTCATTGGAGGCAAAAACCTTGCCTGTGGTCTGGAGAGAGGTCCATGTAGGCTTTCAGAACTGTATGTCAGAAATGGGAATTTACAAAGTCAAACGAATTAGAGACAAGTTTGCAGAAGGGATTGTTAAATATGTACTTCATGATAAAAGGTAATTTGATGTGGCTTCTGGGAAAAAGATGACTTTTGAATTTTTAATGTTAATAGACTTGTTGATTTAGGTCACCCATTTGGCACAACCTTGGTTTTCAAATACCTTTCGACAAGTTGCCATGCAAACAGACGATTTATTAAAGTCAAGTCTTTTTTCTGTTGTAGCTGAAAATTCCCTGTCCACTGTTGCACACATCTTGGCTGTTGGTGCAGACCTGAACCCATATTTTTTACTTCCTCTCATTTAATTGTTTTCTCTTTATTCTCCCTTTTGTCTGTACCCAAGCCTAGTAATTCTCTCCCTCAGCGTCTGTTTCTTGTCCTTCCTTTTAACACAATTCTTGAAACCTACCTCTTTGACCAAACAGTTTTGGTGATAAATCCTAATATCACATGGTTCAGTGCAATCATAGAATCCATACAGTGTAGAAGCAGGTCATTTGGCCCATTGAGTCCACACCGACCCTCTGAAGAATTTCCACCCGGACCACCTCCCTACTCTATCCCTGTAACCTTACGTTTTCCATGGCTAATCCACCTAACCTGCACATCTTTAGATTGTGGGAGGAAGTCAAAGCATCCAGAGAAAACCCATGTAGAGGTGGGGAGAATGTGCAAACTCCACACAGACAGTCACCCAAGGCTGGAATCAAACCTGGGTCCCTGACATTGTGAGGCAGCATCCTGATGAAGGGCTCTGGCCCAAAACGTCGAATTTCCTGTTCCTTGGATGCTGCCTAACCTGCTGTGCTTTAACCAGCAACACATTTTCAGCTCCTGTGAAAAATGCCTTGGGATGCTTTATTATGTTAAAGCACTGAATAAACACAATTTAAATGCCTTGGGATAATTTCTTATATTTAAACTAGAATGTCATCATTGCTTTTTGCTGCTGCTGGAACAGGAGATTTATTGTCCCTTGAAAGAGCCAGTTCTTCAAAAAATATAGTTATTCATCTGGGTTGGTGATGTTAAATAATAGGTGTCTGTTTTCTGTGAAACTTTGTGAATGGATCAAAACAAGAGGGCATGGATTTGAAGTAATTGGTAAAAGATGCAAAATTGACATTTTGATGAAGTAAGTTCTAGAGATCAGGAGTGCACTGCTGGTTAGTATGTTAGAAACATTTTCAACTGTTGCATTTGAAAGAGAATTATACAGTTGTTTGTAAGGGAAGAATGAAGGTGACCAGGGAATGGCACTGAACGAATTGCTTGTTAATAGAGACAGTAAAAGAATGATGGGCCAAATGGTGTTTTCCTGTGTTATAACAATTTTGTTTAAGGCACTCTAAAATACAAGAAGTTCTTAGAAAGTTGTAGGATTGGTGAAGGTCAT